>NC_137352.1:25967509-27223361 GCF_965287045.1 Carcharhinus amblyrhynchos
CACAAGAATTGTGTTTTCTTTCATTCATTATCCCACGCCAACTGTTGCACTTACTCGATGCAAAGGTGAGCTCAAGTCATTAATAATCTTCAACAAGGAGATATATCAAAGATATTATGTTATGAATTTTCAGTAATTCAGTCGGTAAAAAAGACAAACGGCAGCTTGCACCAACTGTGACAATTTGACTAATACTGCGTTATTAGACGTTATGAGGAGTCACTTTATCCAACACCACTAAATGACTAAGTCTTCCATGTGTATTGTAACCCTTCACATATAGAGGTTCAACTATCAAGACCCTGCTTTGGATTTTCATTGTCTGGGTGGGGTCCAAACAGAGACAGGACTGAAAAATGTACAACTTTTTTTAATATAAAGTTTATCTATTAGTGTCAGAAGTAGGCTTACATTAACATTGCAATGAAGATCCACTAGCTGCCACACTCCAGTGCCTGTTCGGGTACAGTAAGGGAGAATTTAGCATGGTCAATGTACCTAACCAGCACCAGACTATGGGAAGAAAACCAGAGCATGGGGAAGAAGCCCAAAAGATACGGGGAGAACGTACAGACACCACACTGACAGTCGCCCAAGCCGGGAATTGAACCTGGGTCATTGACATTGTAAGGCAGCAGTGCTAACCCCAAGACATTGATTTATATGCTCTTACAGGCAGCGACTTTTTGCGTCAATTTTTCCCATTATAAATATCTATGCCTCGATGTCAACATAAACTCTGTAATTTTTACATAGTAGTGATGCCATGACAACTCTGCTTTTCATCTCTTTATTACACAGGCTGCATGGTGGAATGAAAGTTCGTAATTCCAAACTGTCGTAAGTGTTGACATTTAGCTATAAATAAACATCAAATCCAATGTATTATCTAAAAGCATGGAGACAGAATTTTAATGGTATTTTTTCAGCTGGAATTGAATTGTCTCTGGGAATGTTGGTCCAATTATCTTCAGTCCTCGAATGTCACTTGACCTGAAGACTGTGTGTGGTCTTGTCTCCCCATGTGCAACTCCTTGTGCAGGTACTCAGTCTTTCTCATGCCTATTTATCAAAATGACTGCAGTTGCACGTGACGGGGGATCAGCCAACCAGATGGATGAAAAGGTCACTGTTAATGAAGAATAATTGTTCTGTGTTGTTACAAGTGCAGCCCCTTCATGGGTGAAAAATATAAAAATAGAAGAGCAACCTTCATGTCTCAATTTAGAAAGAACAAACACTAGGATATAATTTCTATTAACAGCAAAAAGAACTCTTGCTGAAACTTGTTAACAGCAACTTCAAGGTGGAACCATTTTTTGCAGAGAATAAATGATATGCTATGAATATCCATGATATCTCCTTACAGAATTATCAAAATTGCAATTCAAAGGAATTTCAGCTTCTCTCTTCTGATATGTAACTAATTATGGGTATTAGAATTGTGGACTGAAGAAAAGGCAATTCAACAAAATTAGCAGTCAAATTGTTAATGTTCTCACCAAGTCATCCAAGTAGCAGAGGACATGCCCCTCTGTACATTAACGCTGGTGAAGTGGAAATGGTCGAGAGCTTCACATTTCAAGTTGTCCAGGTCACTAACCTGTCCTGGTCCCTCCACACTGACGGTATAGTTAAGAAAGCCCACCAATGCCTCTAGTTTCTCAGGAGGCTAAGGAAATTCAGCATGGTCACTATGACTCGCACCACTTTTTCCCGATACACCACAGAAAGCATCCTTTCCAGATCTATAACAGCTTGATATGGTTCCTGCTCCGACCAAGACTGCAAGAAACCACTACGGGTTGTGAATGTAGCCCAGTCCATCACGCAAACCAGCTTCCCATCCAGTGACTCTGTCTACACTTCCTGCTGCCTCAGAAAATAAACCAGCATAACTAAGGACCCCGTGCGCCCCGGATATTCTCTCTTCCATCTTCTTCCTTCTGAAGTCATATACCAACTGACTCAAGGACAGCTTATTCCCTGCTGCCATCAGACTTTTGAATGGACCTACCATGTATTAAGTTGATCTTTCTCTACACTCTATGACTGTAACATTACATTCAGCATCATCTCCTTTCCTTCCACCCCATGTACTCTTTGAACGGTATGTTTTGTCTGTCCAGCACGCAAGAAACAATTCACCCTTTTTGAATAGATATGCCAATACTAAATCAAATTAAATTAAATCAAGTCATCACACAAAATGGATAAATTGAAGTTACAAAGCTTTAGGAACACCCCACTGCTGGACTGAAACGATTTCCTGTGCCTCGAGATAATCACTCAACTAACTTCCATTTTTTTCTCAAAATATTCTTCACAAGACAGTTGTTCCAATTGGTGTCTATATTTTGGTCAAGCTTTTCGGTCTGTGAGCAACAGTATTGCTGTCAGTTCATGATTGTCATAAAAGTAGTAACCGGTGTGCATATGATGAATGAGCCATCAATGGCAGATTATGTCATCTGTCAAAGCCACAGGGGAATTGTGCAATTTTTCCAACTCCTGTACAATTAACATCTGACCATTGAACTGCCAACGCAAAATGTGCCTCCCATGAGCAGCTCACTGATCTGGGGACAGAGAAGCAGGTGATGGAGCCTTTTATCAAGAAGATGTGGACATAGTTTAAGGGGAGATGTATTTTTCATTGGGAACAAAGAGAAGCAACACAATGAGGTCAGAGTTTACAGTAGCCAGTACAAAAGTTTTCAAATCCTTTCAGGAGAAAAGAAAACTCCAAATGGCTGAATTTACTTTATTACAAAGCTAACATTATCACTCCTGGAACTCTGGTCACTTTGAAAGAAAAAGTCACTCGACCTTCTCTCTTGTCAGTTGACTGTAACGTAATCTCAGTGACAAGGATTTGAATGCAGTGTGAACCCAGGTCCCATGGGCGCACTTCCGTTGTACAGCCCACCAACGCTATAGCATTAATTGGCACCTAAATTGCAGCCTCACTCACTGCAGCTGCCAGAATAACTGGACTGGGAAACAGAAAGGAAAATGCCACTGGTGCAAAGGTGGATTCTGCTTTGAGCTTGGAATCATTGCTGGATGGAATTCCTCAGCTGTTCAGGCATTTTACCTCGGCTGGAAACCTTTGCCCCATATTCAGAAAGAAAAATGGACACAATGCACTTCCTAATCACCTAAAGTTGAGCAATGCAATTACAACGCCACCTAATAGCTTTGCAGTAATTTCAATCTAACCCCTTTAATTTCATAAATATTCTCCACAAGGTGCTGCATTAGAGTGTAGTCAGAGAAAAATTCAAAGGAGATTGTTGAGAGAAGTGGCCAAAATATAGTCAAAGTGCAAAGCAAAAACACTACCAATTATTTTTAATTCTCTATCTGCAACATGGAAACTGGTAACTAGCATTCTTAATAGAAAGGTGAAGAGAGAACTCTGCTCATAGATATAGTGATCGTTTTGATGGTTTTATAGAAGAAATTTCTAATTTATCGCATTATCTTTCCATCCTTCACTAAGGAGCAATGCTAATTCAAAACAATTGTATACATCAGTTTGAACCCAGTAACTATTCCCCAATCTCAAATTTCTATGCTGTACATTCTTAACATTATCTAGTCTTACCCAAAAGGGTATTATCATCTGGTGATGATAATATGTATTTGGCCAATCAGACAAGGGAAAATGACCTTGTCAATGGTGTTTGGGCACTTAGTGAATTAAAAAGAGGTACATTTTCCTTAATAGATACAGAACATTGTAATGGAGGCATTAACATTAAACAGAGACTTTAAAAGGACACAGTTGTGAGATGATTACAGCTTGGGTGCAGATTTATTACATTGCAACAAACGTAGCTCTAGACAGCTTAAAACATTTTGCCTAGCGACATGAGCAAGGCTACGACAGATACATGATTACCCCTAGAAGTAGCACCAGTTGCTCATCTTTATTGTTAGTTTGACAGATATCCTGATTTACAGAGCTCTTCTGTGCTTTTAAGATACTCAACACAAAGACTTGAACAAAGTCAAGCCCCCTATTCGGGCCTCCCTGGTTCCAGGGCAGCACAGTGGCACAGTGGTTAGCACAGCTGCCTCACAGCGCCAAGGTCCCAGCTTTGATTCCAGCCTTCTGTGTGGAGTTTGCACATTCTCTCCGTGTCTGCATGGGTTTCCTCCAGGTGCTCCAGTTTCCTCCCACAGTCCAAAGACATTCAGGTTAGGTGGGTTGGCCATGCTAATTTGCCCCTTAGTGTCCCAAGATTTGTAACTTAGGGGGATTAGTGGGATAAATGCGTAGAGTTAAAGGAATACAGCAGGGATGATAAGATGCATTGTTGCAGAGTCAGTGCAGACTTAGAACAATAGAACCATAGAAAATTTACAGCCCAGAAACAGGTCTTTTGGCCCTTCTTGTCTGTGCCAAACCATTTTTTGCATAGTCCCACTGACCTACACTTGGGCAACATCCCTCCACACCCCTCTCATCCATGTACCTGTCCAAGTTTTTCTTAAATGTTAAAAGTGACCCTGCATTTACCACTTTATCCGGCAGTTCATTCCACACTCCCACCACTCTCTGTGTGAAGAAGCCCCCCCACTAATATTCCCTTTAAACTTTTCTCCTTTCACCCTTAACCCATGACCTCTGGTTTTTTCTTCCTCCCCTAGCCTCAGCGGAAAAAGTCTGCTTGCATTCACTCTATCGATACCCATCAAAATCTTATACACCTTTATCAAATCTCCCCTCATTCTTCTACGCTCCAGGGAATAAAGTCCTAACTTTTCAATCTCTTTCTGTAACTCAGCATCTCAAGTCCTGGCAACATCCTCGTGAACCTTCTAAATAGGCTGAATGGCCTCCTTCTGAATAGTGGGGATTCTATGGTACTATTAAACTGTGAATAAATGCTGCCATTGACTTCAGCAGTGGCTATTTGGCATTGGGAATCCCTTTCCCTCAAACAACGCAGAAGCTGAAGACCCTGTTTCCATGTTGTAAACCTCTATGACTCTATCAGGATTTCTAAGGTGTCTTTTATCTCATTCGAAACTTTGCATGGTGCTTTATTCCTTCATTCCAATGAAATTACTCAAAAGCATAGCATTTTGAATAATGAGAACATTATTCTAACAAAATGTTAGGAGGCAGACTACTGGTTCTGAGTGTAAACAGGGTGGGAAGTGCCATTCTTAATGCTTCATGGCCATTTTGTGACAGCTACAGGGGACACCAAAGGGAGGAAGAGTGAAGAAGACAAATAATGGATTCAGAAAATTTGGGTGGCACAGTCGCTAGCACGACTGTCTCCCAGAGTCAGGGACCTGGGTTCAATTCCAGTTTCAGGCTCCGGGTGCTCCTCCCACAGTCCAAAGATGTGCAGGTTAGGTTGATTGGCCATGCTAAATTGTCTCTTTGTGTCAATGGGGAATAGCAGGGTGTACGGGGATAAGGCTGGGGTGAGATTTTTGTCGGATCAGATCCCAATGGGCCAAATGGCCTCCTTCTGCACGGTAGGGATTCGATGGTTCTCTGGTAATTAATTCAAGTGCCAAATAAAACTCAGACGTGTGGGACAAATCAAGGGTGAGAAGCCAAAATCATTTATCAAGGTGCCTTCATCTCTTTAAATTTGTTTGTAGTCATGAATCTTCTGCTTCAGGGTGTAATCAGGGTGCTTCAACAACCATTGGTAATAGTGGTGTCCAATAAGGGAGAATGCTCGCAGTTTAAACAAATAGAATTACTGAACAGATAAAGAGGATTCCAGTTCAAAGGTATATTGGAAACTGTAGGTCTCCGTTGGTTAACAGCTTAGGCTGTTGAAAACCAAGTGGTCACAAAGCTTTGACCACTTGTTCCTTGGCAATGGAAAATGGATTTTATTTCAGGTTGCATCTGATTTAATGCAACTTATTCATGCTGATGTTCTCCTTCACGAACAGAGAGGTAAGCTGGTGCACCCACTGATAGGGTGTGTACAAAGATTCTGCAGAGTGAAGCTAAATTAAAAAATATATACAGATTGTTCCACAGTGGAGTGAAACTTTTTCAGTTATTAGTTTTGATTCTAAACCAAAGTTTAAAACAATACTTTTGCACCCACACCAACAAGTTTTAATTCTGTAAAAATAATACAGCCATGCAATTGGTACAACTTAATGGATTGGACTTTGGACTGAGAATTCCATTTTAATTTTTTATTCATTTGTGGAACTTGAGCGCCACTGGCTAGCCAACATTTATTGCCCATCCCTCGTTGTCCTTGACAGGCAGTTGAGAATTGACCACATTGCTCTGGCTCTGGGGTCACATGTAGGCCAGACCAAGTTATGATGGCAGATTTCCTTCCCTAAAGAACATTAGTGAACTTTTATATGTCATGAGAACAAGAGTAAAACTCATCATGTTGGATCTGCTCCAGTACATTTCTGTTTTCATTTGACCCTTAGACTAAAACTTCACTTACACACAATCCAGTCCTGTTGCATGTTTATGCTACTCATGTCTTTCGTTTTAATATTTATTCATTTTGCGGGATGTGGGCATCGCTGGCTGGGCCAGCGTTTATTGTCTGTGCCTAACTGCCCTCCACTTCAGAGGCATCTAAGAGTCAACCACATTGATCTGGATTTGGATTCACATGTAGGCCAGTCCTGGTTTTGGGATCAGGGCATCTCTGGCAATACTACTACACCACCAGTTCCAAATCAAATCCTGGAGGAGGTAATTTACACACTCTGAAACACTATTAGACAAAGTGACACACAATAAAATGAAACTTCTGGAGACTCTAATCAGAGTTATTTCCTCTTTTTGAGGCTAAGATGAATCAATGAAATGTGAGTCATTCCATTTTCAGATAACTGCAAGATGAAAAGAATGTTTATAACTGTCGAGAAGGATCGTCAACAGGGACATAATAGAAAAATGACTCGAGAGAGTCTGGAATATAATCAATCTAACCTTTCATAATAAATCAGGTCAAGAATGCCTACAAAAAAATGAGAGAAAGCATTTGAAATGGTTGTGGGAAATTTATTGGGCAGAGTCTGCGTGAAAATTAGCTCTCTGTGTCCATTATAAATTTGATTAAACTTGAATTGACAAGCCCTAATTTTTCTCTATGTTTACTGAATGTTTAGTAGGCAAATATTGCAATGTTAGTGTCCCAGACCACCAGCAACCTGTCCTGGTCTCTCCATGCTGATACCAGAGTTGAGAAAGCCCTCTGATGTCTCTACTTTCTCAGGAGGCTAAGGAAATTTGGCATGTCTGCTACGACTCTTACCAATTCCCACAAATGCATCAAAGAAAGCATCCTTTCTGGATCTATCACAACTTGGTATGGTTCCTGCTCTGTCCAAGACCACAAAAACTACAAAGGGTCGTGAACGAAGCCCAGTCCATCATACAAACCAGCCTCCCATCCACTGACGCCATCTATATTTCCTGCTGCCTCGGCAAAGCAGCCAGCATAATCAAGGACCCAACGCAAGCCGGACACTCTTCCACTTTCTTCCATTGGAAAAAGATACAAATGTCTGAGGTCATGTACCAGCCAACTCAAGAACTGCTTCTTCCCTGATACCATCAGACTTTTGGATGGGCCTATCATTTATGAACTTGATCTTTCTCTACACTCTATCTATGATGGTAACACTATATTCCACACCCTTTCCTTTCCTTTTCCCCTATGTACTCCATGAATGGCAGACTTTGTCTGTATAGCTCGCAAGAAATAATGCTTTTCACTGTATTCCAGTACATGTGACAGTAATAAATCAAATTTTCATTGTGATAGTGTTAGACCAAAGTTTCTGGAGGAGAAGGGCACTTTGGACAGTAAATTCCTGATTTGTGTGTTGAACTATGCATATGCAGATGCCAACAATCTCTGTCCCAGTTACACCTTAATAACAATGACTGCTGATAGCCTCACTTGCTACTCTTGCGGCAAAATCCAGGCCATTGTTTGATTGGAAGTATAAAATTATGTTTTGCAACTTGTGTTGTAGCACTCTACTCAACACTGACACCACTGGTAACTAAGGAGAATGACAGCCTTGGGAAGAATGGAAGGAAACAAAAAATGGAGGAAGGTGGAAATATCCAGCGTATCAGGCAGGAACTGTGGAAAGACAGGCGTCAGTCAAACCTTTCAGCCTTAAAAATGTTCCTCAAGACTAGGCAATATTACAGATGAGAAGCATTCATGGAAGAACAGGAGGGGTGGCATGGTAGCACAGTGGTTAGCACTGCTGCTTCACAGTGCCAAGGACTCGGGTTCGATTCCCGGCTTGGGTCACTGTCTGTGTGGAGTTTGCGCACTCTCCCCATGTCTGCGTGGGTTTCCTCTGGGTGCTTCGGTTTCCGCTCACATTCTGAAAGACGTGCTGGTTAGGTGCATTGACCTGAACAGGCGCCGGAGTGTGGCGACTAGGGGAATTTCCACAGTAACTTCATTGCCGTGTTAATGTAAGCCTCCCTTGTGACAAATCAATAAACTTTACTTAAAGAGAGAAAAGGCCAAGAAAAAAAAGAGAAAGACAAAAAGAATAAAAAGATTGGGAAGTGCTTTGGTGGAGAGAGTAAGATGATTAAATAGCAGACATGATGGCAGCAGGAGAGAAAATGAGTTGAAAGAAATGAAGTGGATAAACAAGATATAAGTGTGATGCAGGGAGTGACAGAATAGTTAAAAGGAGGTCGGTAGAAGGGGAAGTGTGAATAACTGAGAAGGTGTTACAGGCTTCAAAAGTCTGGGAGTTCATTGACTTAAGAAAAACAAGTTGACACCAAACTGCTCCACCAGTAAGGTTCTGGCAGCGAATGTCTACCTCAAGAATCAACCATATTGATTATCAGGAACATTTACACACCTATTCCACATTACAAGCATCTACTGCCAGAGAGCAACTGGTACTATGATTAAGATTCAAGTTGTTTATAACAAATTTAATGTGATCTCCTTGTTTCAAAGGTGAGCATCAGCAGACCAACAGGGAAGGCCAAAGGCAAAGAAAGATGGTCACAGTGGATGATTGGAGAACAGGAACACAAATAGGGACCTCAGGCTCACACTTGGGAATAGAACGGAGGCGGTCAGTGGCACAATCACCTAATCTGCACAATATAGAGGAGTCTGCAAAGCGAGCAGCAAATACATGTACAGATTGAAGAAAGTACATGTCAACCAAAGACAGACAAGGAGTGTTTGGGACCATGGATAATGGTGTGGAGGGAAATGAAGGGGCAAATGTTCAATGTCCAGCACCTGACTAGGCACAAGAAAAGGGGAAATTGGTGCATGGTGATGGCAGCGTGAACCTTCAAGGAGGGATTCTTCAGAAGGTTGATTGGGGAGGAGAGAGAGAGACCTGTGTGGTGGTGACATGGTGCTGGGTAAATGGAAAAACAGTCTGCAAAATATGGAGGCTGATGGGATGAATAGTAAGAGAAAGAGGGTCACGATCATTATTCTGAGAACAAGGAGAAGGGCGAATGAAGAGCAAAGAATGGAAGGACTAATTCGAAAGCTTCCACTTAGGGTTGTTTCCTAAAATACTCCAATGAGAATAACAAAGTGGAGAAAGAATACACCAATGGGGCTTATGTAGATACCAGCAATTGTTAAAATAAATCTTTGGGTTATTAAATCTTACTGTGGATTTTTTTTGCATGCAATATTTCATTTTGCTTGCAATGAGATAGATCATAGAATCTCACAGTGCAGAAGGAGGACATACAGCCCATCACATCTGCACCAACCACAATTCTACTCAGGCCCTACCCCTATAACCTTATGTATTTACCCGAGCTAGTCCCTCTGATAGTAGGGAGCAATTTTTACTATTGCCAATCCACCTATTGTCAATCTTTGGACTGTTGGAGGAAACCAGAGCTCCCGGACGAAACCCATGCATAAATGAGGAGAATGTGCAGACTCCGTAAAGACAGTGACCCAAGCCCAGCTTGAACCTGGCTCCCTGGCACTGTGAGGCAGCAGTACTAACCACTGCGCCACCTTACCACCCACAACTCCTTTGCTGTTTATTCATCGTCCTTCTAATCAGCCTCATTAACTCTCAACTTCATAATTCTGCATATCATTATTCCCTGCTTAAATATTGAATACTCAGATGGACAGCAGCACAAAACAAAACCTGAACCATAATTATTTGTGTGTTTTTTTAAATGGGTGCTGCTGATAAGGTTCCTATTTTTAAAAACATCACCATGCATCAGGAACCATCCAACTGACTGAGGTGTTGCAATGACCTACAATCAGTATTTGTATTCAACAGAATTCAAAGGGCTTTGTTTAAATAAAGTGGATGGATTTTAACATTTCAATAAGAAATTGTGGCCTTGGAACACGCTCTGACTACTTTGTTCGCTGCACCTCCTGTCCTCGCTGGAGTAGCCAAGGGGTAGGTGCATGAACCTGGTAAAAATCTCATCACACAGATCAATTGCAATTCACTGACTCCGCTGGCTGAAGTGAAGCGGAACAGAGTTGCGTGCTCAGTGGGAAGGCAGTTAAGAAAATGCTCGCGGTAAGTCTTTCTGACAATACTGAGTTGAGGCTCATTGTGTCATGGAGAATTAGTCGTGCAGGCTATTGAACAGAGCCGTGGTGACAATCTTGATGAGCCATACTTGGAACCATAATAGCACAGCATTTAAAATCCATAGTACAATCATCATGTTTATTTCACAGTAAGGGAGACTTGTTGACAAACTGCTGCACTTGATAATTCTCCACCTCAGTGTTGATCCGGAGTGACTTCAGTTCATTTTCACCTTACATCCTCTGCTCCTCCACTTGCTGTTTGAATGAAGATGCTGTTTTTGTTGGGGTGGAGATGGGGGGTGTGTGTTGGTCGCTTGTCACATCATCCTTGCTGCTGATCCCTAGAGCAACTTTGTTATCTCTGTCTTTATCTATTTACCTCTTCTCACATTAATCCTTCTAGGAAAGTCCCATACTAGAAGAATTCAAAGGAAAGCATCCATTATTCTTTTTCCACTCTCAGAATTGTGTTAAGATCCCTCCTCGTTCTCAGTTTCCATTCCACCAGTCTCTTGAACCTTCTACTGTTTCTGTACTCAGTTTTATGCCACTATTTGCATATTTATCCAGGAGCAGCCTAATTTTATTATGAGGGAAAGTGTTTTGATCAATTGCATGTCTTTGAAACTCTCTTTAAGTCAACTGGGGCTATGCCAGGTAATAGACATCACCAAGGTCTGAGTTTCCAGCTCAGTCAGATCATCAGGCTGGACGTTTGACTGAACAACTAAAAGAAAGATATTTGGGGTTTCACTCAACCTGATACCTTATTGGTATGGGATCCACAGTACAAAATCACCCAGGATTTAGCACCAATTAAAAATATCATTTCACCATCATCAGCAGAACATAGGAATAGAAGTTGGCCATCCCACCAAATGAGCCCTTGTATCTGTCAGAAATGACAAACACAAGGGGTCACAAGTTCAAGGTAAGGGGGGGCAAAGTTTGATACAAATATGCAAAGGACGTTTTTTACACAGAGGGTTGGGGGGGTGGTGCCTGGAATGCATCACCAAGCAAGGTGGTTGAAACAGACATGCTAGGATCATTTAAGACTTATCTAGATAGCCACATCAATAGACTGGGAATAGAGGGATACAAAGAGATGCTCTAGTTAGGAGTACGTGATCAGTGCAGGCTTGGAGGACCTAAGGGCCTGTTCCTGTGCTGTATTGTTCCTTCAGCCTCTTTCACATAGACATGACTGCTCTGCATCTTAATTCCATTTACCCATTCTGATAATCCCCCTCGCTTGTATGGGGAATCACTGATTGATCTCCCTGTAGGACGCATTGAATATGAGCTCCCTGGTGATTGATAATTAACCAATCAGAGCTTGTATGCTGAGCCCTGTATAAAGCCAGCCCCTGAGTGGGTCCATACCCAATTTTCCTGGTTGGGCCCTGTGGTGTTCACCAAAGGTTTATGGTTTTTCTTCACTTTATTTTGTGTAATAAAAGCGCTCCTCCTTTACAGTTGACCCCTGAAATTACTAGACCCATCTATAGCCCATATCCCTTATAATGCTGACTTTTCAAAAGAAAGACTCACTTTTGAAATTTTCAAGTGACCTTGCCTCAACATCACTTTTATGGAGATTGTTCCATATTTCCTCTGTCCTTCCTTCAGGAAGCGGTTCCTGAAAATGCCCCTGAAAGACCCAATATTAATTTTGTTATTGCCTCTTGTTCGAATCCGTGCTCACCCACTGGAAGAAGAAATTTCTCTCTAACTGACCTATGACATCTTATAATCATGATAGAATAATTGAAGAGTTATGACAGAGAGTGAGGCCATTCATCCTGTCAAGTCTGTGACAACCCTGTGGGCAATGCAGCTCATCCTATTTCTCAGCCCTTTTTTCATTGCCCTGCAAAATGATTCCTTCACGTATTTATCCAACTCTCCTTTGAAATCCTTGTTGAGTTTGTCTTTACCACTTATACACACTGTGGTTGCCAGTTTCCTTCTCCCCACCCCTTCCCCAACCAACCCCTCCCGTGGGGCATTTTACAAAGATGGTCTACCAATGGTCAGTGGTGGCATCGTTCAGACCTGCAGTGGTAAACGGTTTCCTGTTCTTTGCGCCCTCTCTGCCACTTGGGGGACCCACGACAGAGGAGTGCTGCCATTGGCGGGACCAAAAAATTTCTCTGGCAGGAACGGTTGGAACATTTTGGTCAGTGTATTCCAGATACAATCAATTTGCTGCATTAAATGTTTTCCTCACATCGCACTTGGCTCTCTTGCCAATCCATGTCCTCTGGTTCTAGAACCTTCTACCAATGGGAATAGCCTGAGCGTCTCCAATCTATCCATGGAGTTGAACTTCCTCATTCCTGGAAACATTCCAAAAAACATGTTTTCTGTGCCCTCTCCAAGTCTTTCACATCCTTCCTAAAATACAGTGACCAGAATTGGATGCAATATTCCAGTTGTACCTGAATCAGAACTTCTTCATCTCAGCTTAAACAAGCCTATCTGTTGACCCCTGAATTCTCTGTATTCATAGAATCACAGAGTCATAGATACCCTACAGTGCAGAAGGAGGCCATTCCTCCCATTGAATCTGAACCTCTGAAAGAGCATCTTTCCCAAGCCCATCGCCCCCGCAAACCTACACTTTTGCCATACTAATCCACCTAATCTGAACATCTTTGGACTGTAGGGGGAAACTGGAAGAAACCTACGCAACATAGGGAGAACATGCAAACTCCACACAGACAGTGACCCAGGGCGAGAATTGAACCCAGGTCCAGGCTGAGGGAATACAAATCCAGTTTACACAACCTTAACTTTCAGGTCCAGTTTCATTCTGCTAAATTACTTTGTCTAGAAGCTGCGATGAGGGGATGTGATGCAGATCAGTAAGCAGTGATTTTACTGTCTAATGCAAATTTGGCAAGAATTAGAACAAAAAAGCGAAAATCTTTTGAGTGAGTTGTCTTTCATCGAGAGGCCAACGTCCCACCAACGCAAGACCTTTTGGTCCTTGGAGTTTAGTGGTGCATTCATGACTTCCTAATTGGAAATCCAGTACCAAATGAGAGGCACAGTGCTGCTGGCACTAACTTTCGACTCTCATATCCCTATTGCTTCCTGTGAGACGGTCACAGGACAGTGGTTTTCCTGCCAATAAGACATAGCTGAGGTCTTGCTCAATGTAAGGAAGGGAATTCTAAAGCCCCAGAAGCTATTGCTTGTCACACTGTGAAAAAGTAACTGATTTCAGGTAAAAGCAATTAAACCTTTGAACAGAAGGCGGGGACTGCAGCAGGAAGTAAAGAGGTATGCAAGGGTCATAATATTATCCCCATTGTTGATTCAATAATTCGAGCGTGCCAGACTTTCTGCTGGCAGGAACTCTGCAGTTAAATACAGGACAGCAGAAGGTAGTCAGTTGATGGTGGGTAGGGTATTTTTTTATTCCCACTTTCTGTTTGTAATTCAAGGCAATTTCATGAACAGCAATTAGAGGATCCAAATGTTCCGACGTGCATTCTGCTCTTGACTTTGGGCATAAATCAGGTGTTACAAAGGGCATAAGGACAGCTGGTGTGGGAAATGGAAATTACCCCACAGTACTTATTTTTGTAAGATCTCCTACAAAACAGTGCAATGGCCAATATGTCCTGCACACTCATGGAGCTGATTAGGAGTTATTCTAAAATAAGTGGGCTGCAGAATAAACAACACTCTCCACTTATCACCTCAGAGAATTAGAAGAGGTTGATGTGCATAGCAAGAGGTTTCAAAAGAGCTCATCTGTGGCCCAGTGTGGGTAATAGATTCTCTTTATCAGTGAGCCAAACTGCAGAAGAAACTCATTGTGCAAAACAGCAGCAAGTTCAAGGTGGAGAACAGCCTGGAAGTGTTCACTCTTGTAGCAGGATCCAAATGCAGGCCTGTGAATAAATGAGATACTTCAAAGTCTCTGCAGCTGCTAACTGGAGTTTAGAGAAGAGATCCCAGTGGGGGAAAAGCACATACAGGCCATAAATACTTTACTATCACAGGCCAAGGTTTCCCCCACTGTATTCCACAAGCCAGTGTGTTATTATTAATGGTAGGAAACAATAGGCTAGAGAATGGAGATCTACAATGAGAGCCTCTCAAAAGTGAAATCAACTTTTAATTACCGCCAAGTTTTGATTCTGTAGGTCACCATGCACACATTCAGAGCAACCTTATGGTGAAATCCAATGGTCGCAGGGCAAAGACCCAGTAAACTTGACATAGTGACGTTGTGATTCGCACTGCTGCTTCACAGCTCCAGGGAACAGGTTCGATACTGGCCTTGGGTCATTGGTGGTGTGGAGTTTGCATGTTCTCCCCCTTGTTTCCATGGGTTTCCTCCGGGTGCTTGAGTTTAGAATCATAGAATCATACAGCGCAGAAGAGGCCCTTGTGACTCCACACCAACACAATAGAAACACCTGAACTCTTGCCTAATCCCATCCAACAGCACTTGGCCCATTGCCCTGAATGTTATGATGTGTCAAGTACTCATCCAGATATTTTTTTAAAGGATGTGAGGCAACTCGCCTCTACCACCCTCCCAGGCAGCACATTCAAGACCGTCACCCTCCAGGTAAAAAAGTTTCTTCTTACATCCCCTCTAAATTTCCTGCCGGTCACCTTGAATCTATATCCCCTCACGACCAACTCTTCAACTCAGGGGAATAGCTGCTCCTGACCCACTCTGTCCATATCCCTCATAACCTAGTACACTTCAATCAGGTCATCCCGCAGTCTTCTCTGCTCCAATGAAAATAAGATGGGGAGATGCCGGCGTTGGACTGGGGTAAACACAGTAAGAAATCTCACAACACCAGGTTAAAGTCCAACAGGTTTATTTGTAGCAAACACCACTAGCTTTCGGAACTGGCTGTTCCTTCGTCAGGTGGGTGGAACGGTCATTTCCAAAAGTTAGTGGCATTTGTTACGAATAAACCTGTTAGACTTGAACCCAATGAAAACAACCCAAGCCTATCCAACCTCTCTTCATAACTTAAACATTCCATCCCAGGCAGCATTCTGGTGAATCTCCTCTGCACCCCCTCCAGTGCAATCACATCTTCTGATAATGTGGCAGCCAGAACTGCACACAGTACTCTCACTGTGGCCTCACCAAACAATGCCAATATGATTTCCCTGTAATCGGTGCCTCGATTGATAAAGGCAAGAGTCACATATGACTTTTTCACCAGCCAAAGAACATGCCTTGCCGCTTTCAGAAATCTATGGGCAAACAAACCAAGATCCCTTTGTTCCACTGAGCATCCTAGTGTCATGACATTCATTGAATATTTTCTTGTCAAATTATTCCTTCCAAAGTGTCTCACCTCACAATTTTCAAGGTTAAATTGTATCTGCCACTTATCTGCCCATTTGACCATTCCATCTGTATCTTCTTGCAGCCCAAGACACTCTGCCACCCGTCCAAGCTTTGTATCATCAGCAAACTTAATAATCCTATTTCCAACATAGTCATCAATGTCACTGATATAAATAACGAATAGGGGGCCCAGCACAGATCCCTGTGGTATGTCACTGAACACTGGTTTCCAGTCACTAATGTAGAGATGCTGATGTTGGACTGGGGTAAACACAGTAAGAAGTCAAACCTGGTGTTGTGAGACTTCGTACTGTGTTCCAGTCACTAAAGCAGCCTTCTGTCAACACCCTCTGTTTTCTATAACTGAGCTAATTTTGAATTCACTTTATAAGATTACCCAGAATACCATGTGAGTTTACCTTCTTTCCAAGTCTCCCATGTTTCCTCCCACAATTCAAAGATATGCAGGTTGGGTGACTGGGCCATGCTAAATTGCCCCCTGATGTCCCAAGATGTGCATTAGCTGTGGAAAATGTGAGAGTTTATGATGATGGAGTGGGGAAAGGACTTGGGTAAAATACATCAAGTGCAGACTTGATAGGCCTACTGGCCTCTTCTGCACTGTAGGGATTCTATGATGCCCAAATCACACAGCAGGAGGAGGCCACTTGGCTTATTGTATCCTTACTGATCCTAATTCTTCATGAAGCTGACAGCTTGAAATCCTAGCCCTACTTTTTATCCATTCATATCCTTTCATATTCTTCTTCAAATAATAATCTGTATAAATATAGATGTGTGGAAGCTGGTGGCCTGATGGATTAACCTGGGCTTACCTGGAGTATTGTGTGTAGTTTTGGTGTTCTTATCTGAGGTAGGATGCCCTTGTTATAGAGACAGTACAGCAAAGGTTTACCAGGCTGATTCCCAAAATGGCAGGTCTGTCATATGAGAAGAGACTAAATTGGTTAGGATTATATTCACTGGAGTTTAGAAGAGTGAGAGGGGATCTCATAGGAACTTATAAAATTCTAACAGGGTTAGACAGGTAACACCAGGCAAGCTATGCCCATCTCCTGGAGATGCGTGGTTCCTATAATTGGACACTAAGCTCTCCACATGATTGATGAGCCAATTTGCATTTCAAAATAGTATTGCTTGGATCAGGTGTGAGTTTGGGACCTAGTATCAATCCAGGTTTCAGATTCCAACTCCACTTTCAAGAATTGTCCCCAGGCCTAATCCAAGGTCTAATCCAGTAAATATTAGAATCATAAAAACCCTACAAAAGACCGTTCAGCCCATTGAGCCTGCACTGACAACAATTCCACCCAGGCCCTACAGATTTTCCCCACTAATCTCTCTAACCCACACATCCCAGGATGCTAAAGGGCAATTTAGCTTGGCCAATGCACCTAACTCGCATATCTTTGGACTGTGGGAAGAAACCGGAGCACCCGGAGGAAACCCACACAAACACGGGGAGAATGTGCCAACTCCACACAGACAGAGACCTATGCCAGTAATTGAACCCAGGTTCCTGGAGCTGTGAGGAAGCAGTTCTGACCATTGTGCCACTGTGCTGCCTTTTAAGAACTGTCCCCAGGCCTAATCCAGAGTCTAATCCAGTATTAACTAGGAAGTATAAATTAAATTTAAATCATGTGTAGAATGTGAAATAAATGTAAGGATAGAAAGATGGGATTATGAGACAGAGAGAGCTACAAGAGAAAAAAAAAGAAGTAATGTAAAGATATCTATAGTATTTTAAATTTCCAATTTTCCTCAAATTCTGAAGGAATGCAACTACACATTTGTAATATTAAATTTTCAGTGCCAGAGAGTTTTCTTCTGATGATGAGTACAATATTGGTATTCAGGTGGCACAGTAGTGAGCAATGCTGCCTCACAGCGCCAGGGACCTGGATTCAATTCTGGCCTCAGGTGACTGTCTGTGTGGAGTTTGCATGTTCTCCCCGTGTCTGAGTGGGTTTCCTCTGAGTGCTCCAATTTCCTCCCACAGTCCAAAGATGCGTGGGTAATGTTGTTGATTGGCCATGCTAAATTGCACCTTAGTGTCAGTGGGGCTTAGCAGGATAAATGCATGGGGTCACGTGGATAGGGCCTGGGTGGGATTGTTGTCAATGCCAGCTTGATGGGTTTACAGGCCTCCTTCTACACTGTAGGGGTTCTATGATTCTATGGGAATCTATAATTTTTAATATTGATGACCAACTTTTGAATGTGCCAGCCCTCACATTTCCGAATGTGTTCAGTGTGTAAGTTCTGCATCTTCCTGGTCTTAATATAAATTGCTGTGCTGGGTCTATCAACAAAGACTGCTATAGTGCAGTCTGTGGAGCAGCAGAGTATTTATGGCAGCAACTTGCAGATTTCTCTGCTTAATGCACATTTGCAGACACTTGAATTTGCTCTGTAATAACAGTTAAGTGTTGATAGCATTGTTGTCATCATCAATGAAAAATCCAGGCTATTATGTTCTGATATCCAGTTAAAAGCCCCCTAGCCCCAATATTAAAGCCTTGCATTCAATCTAATACATCCATTTTGTTAGTGGCATTTGGCGTTATTACATTTTGGGTCTGCCGTTCATAACAGATTTCAACAACGAGTGTGTGCTTTATGTAGCGTATGCATGATGACAGCCACACTGAAGGATTAATGATTACAACACAGTCCCAATTCAATGCTCTGCACTGCAGAGGTGGCTCCACAATAAGCTGGTGCATGTTGAAAAGTGACCTACACCCCTATTAACTTTGCATGCTTAGCCTGAATCAAAAAGTGATTCTGACAAAAGGATATTTTGACCTCTAAGATCCATACATATGTAAGCAAATCAGTCTCTAACTACATTTCTGTCGCGAGAACAATCGCATCAGTGATAAACAGAGTCATGTACAAATGAATTTAGAATCATTTGTATTTTTTCAATAATCCAATTTCTGTTGCAAGTCGTTTAGGTAATACTCTTGCTAATGGACTGTCCAGAGGAACAAACTGCAATTCACACAATCCAATTGATATCACTAATCCGCCTGCTCAGTCAGAACTTCTGTAAGTGGAAACTTTTTTAACTTTGCTGGGATTTTGCATCTGATTCATGCAAATACTTTACTTCCCACATGGTAGAGATTTGAGCTCAAATGAAGGAGGGGGGGGGGAACTGAATTAATTTATACTTACATTTAAAACAGGAAACTGACAAAGAAACTGAATTTGAGAAAATTAAACTATACAGCTTTTTTTTAATCTTCCAATCATTCCAATGAATGTTTATTCTCCTGAGGACATTTCTATCGGATTGGTGTTTCACATCAAGTGGAAGGTTCCTAATTTAACCATTTACAAAGGGTGTCATTTTAAGGAGATTGTACACTGGCCTACTTTCATACTCACCCCCATCTTACCTCATGTGTAGAGAAAGGAGGAACAAGTACAACACGACCAACAAACAATGACAGAGAGGTTGATTTTGAAAAAAGTAAATGAGGCAACAAGGAGAATGAAATTGGCTCAGGAATGCTGGGGGATGGGACATGAATCCTTGAGTAAGTTCCAACCAAAAGTGAATCCAAGTGGGCATGGATAGGCCTATGTTTAACAAATACAGAACACAGGAGGAGGTCACAAATATAGGATGGGGTAAAGCCATCTTGAGTATAGAGAACATGATTTTTTTGAAATTGAACTGATCAGGGTAGCTAGCCAGTGGAACTTGACAGGATGTAGTGATCAGAATGTGTTCTATAACTGAGAAAAACGGCTTAACATTTTGAATGATTCAAAGCTTTCAAACATTTGAGGGAGGAAGGTGAGTTCAGAAGGGAATTTGAGCAGTCAAGCTTTAAAGTGAAGAAGACAAAGACTAAAGTTTGAGTTGAAGGTGAGAAATTGGTTTGAGGTGGTGGGCACTGTTATGGGTGTCAAGAAAGTAATTGTACAAACAGGACAGATATGAGGGAGGAAATTGAAGAATAGATTTGCCCTAAAATGTTAAACTAGCCTGCCAAAATTAAAAGAAAAGTTTTGTCGTGCTCTGGTGAAATTTGTAATACAATGAGTTCCCCAATTTGCTGATGCACAGCAAAACTATCTCAAACATTCATGTAGCTTATTCTATTTTCCATGACACAGGACAAGGGATTCAGCATTGAAATTGAAACATTTCATGTTTTTTTTGGAATGCAGTGGTACCATTCAGCACTCTCAAGTAAGACGATATGAGCAAAGCACAGAACAGACTTTCCCTGTGCCAAGGATAGTGTTGGAGCCTTGGCCCAGACCTTGGTGGAGCGGAACACAGGCCATCAGGCTTTGGCCTCAAAAAGCTTTTGCACCATAACTTGCTGAAAATGCAAATTGATAATTTCGAGCAGAACGGGGCTCCTGCGAGAGGTGAAACTGATAGTGTATCATTGTTTGAAGAGATATGCTAAGATTGAGAAACAAACAGGTATTGCAGAGTGAAGTAGAACCAAACCAGCTACGGAATGAGGAATACAGAGAGGGAAATGTGGACTGGATTTAGAAAAAAAATCAGCAAACAGAAAGGTAAAGAAATGGCAATATAAACATATAGAATTTGTGTTTCGTACACAAAAAAGATTAAAGAAATTCTGGACAAAAGAGGGTGCTTTGCTTTGCATTGGGGTTGAGTTGCTATCTTTGGTGAGGCTAATGACTGAGCATTTCAAATTGTCCAGCAACGTGTTGTGATTTGTAATTCATAGCGCATCATGTCCTCCGGGTAAGTTGCTTGGAAATTTATGCGTTAATAACAGACAGTGGCATGAAACTCTCAACCCTTTGTCAACAAATTCAGGGCTAACATGTGAAAAGCAAAATTTGGTGACTGTAGTCAAAACTCATGGATCTAAATGTGCTTGAGTGACTTTTTAAATTATTCATTTGTGGGTCATGGGTGTCATTGGCTGGCCAACATTTATTGCCCATTCTTAGTTGCCTGAGAGTAGTTGAGATACAACTACATTGCTGTGACTCTTAAGTCATGTGTAGGCCAGACCAGGTAAGGATGGCAGATTTCCTCCCTGAAAAGACATTAATCAATCAGATGGGGTCTTCCAACAATTGACATTGGTTTCATGGTCATCTGTAGATTCCTAATTCCAGATATTTTTTAATTGAATTCTAATTCCAGATATTTTTTATTGAATTCTGCCATGGTGGGATTTGAAGTCAGGTCCCCAGAACGTTAGCTGAATTTTTGGTTTAACAGTCTTGGCAATAATGCCATGACACCATTACTTCCCCTGGACATGATTCAGTTCCTTTGCACTGCTGTGAAATGTTATTTCTCACAATTTCCAAATGTAAATCTCCCTTTCCTGAGGCAAAAAAAACCACCTGACGTTTCCAATCAGTTGACTGACAGTGTGACTTTGAGGTCTCGTTATTTTGCTCCCTGGGATCCTTTTAAATGTTGGCCAGGAACACATTGTTGAAACAACAGCAATCGCATTCCTATCATTTCTCATGTCACAGAAAATTAGGGTGTTGCTGAATTAGTGGTGTTATTAACTAATGACAGAATTTCTTGCCAGTTGAAACTGAGCCACTGGAATCATTGCAATGAGCAAATTTTGAAATAGTTAATTCTCCAAACAGAATTTACATATTTTGCAAAATTAATGACCCAATGAAAAAGCCTATCAAGTGGATTGGATTGCACAAAATCTCTTTGCCCGACTACAAGACTGAAAGGTTGTTTATGACACAACTATTCAGCTGCTTTGCAAACAAACACACGTTGGATTTGAGTCGAATTTCATTGATTTGTACATTAAAATTGTAATGGCTGTTTATCCAGCCTTTAGGACGCATTAACCTATCAATAAATAGTTGGGATGTCAGACACTCGAAACTTAGGTAGCCACCTTCCCCTATTAAATTGATAATGTTTCACTTCGTTTCTGTATTCTGTTGCCGCAGAAGGATGAAACACATTTTTTTTATGTAAGTGGACTTCTGTGCACGTCAAGGTGATGGATGTCAGTGCTGAGAAATATAGAATTATTCTCATTTTTGTCATCCACTTTCTGGATCAAACACTTCGAGGGCAACAACAGTCTGGGCCTCAGGCAGAAGAAAGCAGTTTCTAATGTGCCCTTACAATGCACCCTAGCTCCAACCTTAGGAGCGTACGCTTTACTGCCATAAATCTTTCTGGTTTTCACATTAGCCATTCCATGGCTTCTCTGATTGTGATTGACAATTTAATTGTGTCAGCCTTGGCTGAGTGGTAACACACTCACCTCTGAGTCAGAAGGTTGTGAACTTGAGCCCACTCCAGAGACTTTAGCATATAATCCAGGCTGACAATTCAGTTATGCACTGAAGGAGAACTGCACTGGTGGAAATGGGCCATCTTTCAGATCAATCGTTAAACTCAGGACCGATGGGCTTTCTCTTGGGACGTAAAACATGACACCATTTCCTTCCATGACATTTATCCCTCAATCAACGTTGCTAAAACAGACTGCTTTTTTTTTGCAGTTTGTGGAACATTGTTGTGTCCAAAATGGTAACCATGCTTTCATACATTACAATTACTACTCTTCAAAAGTACTTAATTGGTTGTAAGGTACTTTGGGATTTCCAGAGGATGTGAATGGAGCTATATAAACGCAAGTTCCTCGTTTTTTTTATTCAATCATGGGACATGGGCATCATTGGCTGGCCAGCAGTTATTGTCCACCCCTAGTTTCCCGAGGGCATGTGAGATTCAACCACTTAGCTTGAGTCACAAGAAAACTAGACCAGGTATGGACAGCAAATTTCTTTCCCTAAAGGACATTAATGAATCAGATGAGCTTTTCTGACAATCAACAAGGTTCCATGTCATCAGCAGATTCTTAAATTCAGATTTTTTTTATTGAATTCAAATTCCACGATCTGTCATGGCGGGATTTATACCTGTGTCCCAGAACATTAGCTGAGTTTCTGGATTAATAGCCTAGTGATAATACCACCCAGTCATTGCCTCCCCAGAACAACTGACAGTTTTGTGACCAAAATTCTGACCAGGCATGAAACTGATGCATTGAAAAATTCATTATTATCCTTAAGGCCTTTTTGATTTGCAATTAATTGTTTCTACAATTTTCCCTCAATACTTTATACCATTAAGCCATCTCTCATTAATCTCATTCAACACTGATTCACTGATCTCATCCTATTTGTTAGTCCTGGCCATTTTGAGGCACTTACCTGACCAATCAGTATCTAATCATTTGCAAATGTTTGAATCCAGGCATTTTAACTGACGAATAACAATAGAGAGAAACACAAAATACTGTGAATGCTGGAATCTGAAAGAAAAACAGAAAAATGCTGGAAAATCTCAGCAGGTCTGACACCATCTGTGGAGAGAGAAAAGATGATGTGGATATGCTGGCGTTGGACTGGGGTAAAAGTAAAAAGTCTGACAACTTAAACCTGGTGTTGTCAGACTTTTTACTGAGAGAGAAAAGAGCCAATGTTTTGAGTCTAGATGATCCTTTGTCAGAGCTGAGAGGAAAGGAGGTCAGCAGAAATTTACATGATGGGGGGGTGGGTTGGAATTGGACTAAGAGAGTGTAAATAAGCATGCAGAAGGCTGAGAAAGTGTTGAAAGTGTCCATTAAGTGATCAGAATGCGTGAATGGTACAACAAAAGGAACAGTTTGGTAAAGGACTGCCTGAGGAATGTGGCTGTTGGCCTGAAGAAGAGGGTGGTGGGGGGGAAGGATGGAAAGAAGGATAGTGATAAAATGAAGAATGAGATGAAATTAAATGAAAGAAAATAACAGAAATGGGATGGAGGGGACAGTTCATGCTCTGAAGTGGTTGAACTCAATGTTCAGAGGCTTCCTCACCTGGGCATGGGATATTCCGCTTATTTACACTCTCTTAGTCCAATTCCAACCCACCCCCCTTCATGTAAATCTCTGCTGACCTCCTTTCCTCTCAGCTTTGACAAAGGATCATCTAGACTCAAAACATTGGCTCTTTTCTCTCTCCACAGATGGTGTCGGATCTGCTGAGATTTTCCAGCATTTTTCTGTTTTTCTGTCATGGATGGTACATTGCCTTGATGTTTCTCTGCCTCAAAGTATCTAGTACTTCCTTGCAAGCAATACTTTATCCATGCTCAGATGTTATCTTGAATCTCAGGATTAGACTTTAGCAAGAAAGTGTTTTGGAAGCTTTTCTTAGAAACCAAAGTATCATGGGCCTGAATTTTCATTAAATCAGTATGACTTAGCACTTTAGCCAAAATGGTGCCTGAACCTGAAATTTGAAAGTCACATTCCTGAACTCTCCACCTATTTTTGCCAGTGGAAGAGGGGCTGAAGTGTTGGGAATTGGGAGTGGGATGTCTTTCACACATCTGCAATTCATCGAAGCAGCAGCACATTCACAGGTAAAGCTGCCTTCAAACAGAAGCAATTTTGTTCATTCAGTACAGACTGTTATTTTATTTCATTTTACCTTGGCTCCTGAGGTCTGTCAATGGTGGATGTTGCGTGCGTTATCATGGAAGATGAGGGTATGTGTTGGCATGCATTGGCATTAACTTGGCATAGGGCTAATGGGGCATGGGATGTGTGGGGGGTCATGGGTTGGCACGAATTAGCATTAATTTGACTTGGGGGCATGGGAGGCATGGGCAGTAAAGGGGCAGGTGTTGGCATGGGGGAATGATGGGCCACAAGGGTGGATATAGACTGGAAAAGAGGGTAAGGGTATCATAGAGAGAGGGTGAGGGGTGTGAGGTGGCATGATTTGTCATGGATGGTGCATGGGGAATGTGTTGGGGTGAGGAGGTAGATGGAGGAGGGCAAAGGGCTGATTCTTATTTTATTGTTTTTATTACAACTGGGATAAATTCCCTTAGTACGAAAATGGTCCTTTTAAATAGGCCTTGTGGCTGTCTCCGCACTGTTTGCAGCAGTGGCAGCCCTGACTCCAATAAGGATGCTCACCCTTTCCCCCCAACTTCAACATCCTCAGAAGATAATCTGACCATTCAGGGTATTTTCTCCCCAAGTTGGGTTTCCCCTGAATCAGCAGGTCAGGAGTCCTTTGGTTGAGTCCACTTCCTCTAACCTTGGGAGCAAAGATTCAGCCCAGGTTCTGCTCTACACTTGGGACGCACAATGTCAGTCATTTTCCCCCCTCCTATCCCCGGTCCTCCTCCCAATACCAAGCAATTACTACATTCTTGATATTTAGAACATAGAACACTTACACATATATCCATACACACATATTTCTCACACAAGGATTACAATGATAACTTCATTCCTGATCCTTCGTAACCATATATGCCATCCATCCTTTAGGGGTTTGTTAGTTTTTGAGTCTCTTATCCAGTCCAGGAACTCAGTTTTATTCATGGCA
This sequence comes from Carcharhinus amblyrhynchos, assembly GCF_965287045.1. Taxonomy (NCBI): domain Eukaryota; kingdom Metazoa; phylum Chordata; class Chondrichthyes; order Carcharhiniformes; family Carcharhinidae; genus Carcharhinus; species Carcharhinus amblyrhynchos. Next base: position 25,992,842 of record NC_137352.1, read on the forward strand.
AGTGTCTTGTTATTTTCATTTGACTTGTTCAAAAATCTATTGCAATCTAACTTTGTGGCTCCAAGGATAATGAGCTACAATTTTCTTTCCCATTAAAACTTAACGAGCAACGTTGACCATGAACAACTAAATACATTTCACCCATCTCTCCATTACCATATTTCAAAAGTCTTATTTAAACCATATTACCGAGCGAGTGTTTTTGAATGCATTTCTCCATTCAGTTAGATAGGTATTTCAAGTCTAGAGCTGTAATATATCGAAGTCACACTTTACTGCTATTGCAGGAGGCATTTATTTTAATGGTTGAATAATAAAATTAGATGATGCAATGAGAATTCTCATTTCTGTCGATGCCCTTCACCATTATCGTATATATAGTGATACCTTTGTCATTGTCTTATCGCTAAGCAAATGAGAAAGTGACAAGTTTTGCCCAGCCATTTCCAAGAGCAATATTGAAATAACAATCTCAATCAAATCTGCTTCCGTCCTCTTTTAAATTCTGCATAATCCTCCAATTTTTTTTTAATCTCATCTCCACCTTTAACAACCGATGTGCCAGCTACTCTTTAATCATTCATGCTATGTAGTCAAACACCTCTCTCTCTTTGGTGAAATCTTTTCAAAAGTGGTATTTTCTTTATTTTTCCCATGAACAAAGAATACAGGAAAGTACAGCACAATAACAGGCCCTTCGGGCCTCCAAGCCCGTGCTGATCACGATGCTGTAACTAAACTAAAAAAAAATCTTCTGCCCTTACTTGGTCCATATCCCTCTATTTCCTCCCTATTCATGTAACCATCCAGATGCCTCTTAAATGTTGCTAATGTGCCTGCTTCCATCAGCTCCTCTGGCAGCGTGTCCCAGGCAGCCACCACTCTCTGCGTGAAAAACTTACCCTCCACGTCTCCCTTAAAATTTCCCCCTTTCACCTTGAATCTTTGCCCCCTGGTAGTTGACATTCACACCCTGGAGAAAGCTTCTGACTATCCATAAACATAAACATAAGAACATGAACATAAGAAGTAGGGGCAGGAGCAGGCCATCTAGCCCTTCCAGCCAGCCCCGCCATTCAATAAGATCATGGCTGATCTGAAGTGGCTCAGTTCCACTTTCCCGCTTTCTCCCCATAACCCTTAATTCCCTTGCCTACCAAAAACCTATCTACCCGTGTCTTAAATATATTTAGCGAGGTAGCCTCCACCACTTCAACGGGCAGGGAATTCCAGAGATTCACCACCCTTTGACTGAAGAAGTTCCTCCTCAACTCTGTTCTAAACTGCTCTCCCCTTATCTTGAGGCTGTGCTGTCTAGTCCTGTTGTCCTTTCTGAGCGGGAAGAATCTCTCTACCTCTACCCTATCCATCCCCTTCATTATCTTATACATCTCTATAAGATCCCCCCTCATCCTTCTAAACTCCAACGAGTACAGACCCAGTCTATTTAGTCTCTCTTCATAGTCCAACCCCCTCATCTCCGGTATCAGCCTAGTGAACCTCCTCTGCACTCCCTCCAAGGCCAAAATATCCTTGCACAAGTACGGCGACCAAAACTGCACACAGTACTCTAGCTGCGGCCTTACCAGTGCCCTGTACAGTTGCAGCAAGACCTCCCTGCTTTTACATTCAATCCCCCTCCCTATAAAGGCCAGTATCCCATTAGCACCTTGTCTATGCCTCTCATAATTTTGTAGACCTCTATCGGGTTTCCCCCTCAGCCTCCATCTTTCCAGTGAAAACAGTACCAGCTTCTTTAACTTCTCCTCATAGCCAGTGCCCCTGAGACCAGGCAACATCCTGATGAACCTTCTTTGCATTCTCTCTAAAGCTTGCATGTCTTTCTGGTAGTGTGGTGACCAGAACAGTTTGCAATACTCAAAATGTGGCCTAACCAAGGTTTTATATAACTAATTTGACAACTCTTGCACTCAATACCCTGGCTGATGAAGCAAGCCTGCCATACAGCTTCTTAATCATCTTGGCCACCTGAACTGCCACCTGTGTTCCACTGGAGAAACATTTTCCACAGATGTATCCAGCCTCATTAATCAAACTGATGAATTGCAGATAAATTTCAGCAGGGAAATATGCCTTTCAGCCAAACCAACTGTTAAGGACCAGATCAGAAACTCCAAGGTATTTTGTGAAGTCAGCCAAGACCCTAAATTTGACATCTGATTTTGGCATTAGCGTGAGCATAAGGTGTTTCACTCTACGTATGATTCAAGTGACCCACTCTGAAGTTTTTTTCAAAACAAACTTTATTTAAGAACACAGTTGGATTATATCAGAAATAATTCATGTAACTTTTAGCAATAGAAATGCTTATTCATGACAAAGCATAATTCTTAACAACTTGCTATCTCTGTTGTTCCGCTTTAGCAGTAACCCCAGAGACATGAATCCCTTCTTTAGAACTAGTTAACACAAAAACAAAAAATGTTTATCTAGGTACTGGACTTCCAGCCTTTTGACACTTCTGGAGACTAATCCAGACAAACACTTGTCTTCTCATTCTCATGCTGCAACTTCCAGAGAAAATTTTACCCCCAAACAGTAGCATCTCAGAGGAAAATACTTATTTATTGGCAGGTTTCAGTCTCCAGAACTTAGAGAGGGGAAAGCAGAGGCACTTCTTCTTCTCCCGAAAAGTGGACAGCCTTGGGTTTTCTGAAAGGTCATATGACCTTTCCTGTTAATCAACCTTATCAAGGCCCACTTTGCAATATTCCCCAGGGAAAACATCAGTCAACAGAGCCCTGCATTCATTCAGATCAAAACAAACACTGATTCACTTTAAATCAATTACGTTGCTGCAGTAACAATACAATGCTGCTGGATCTAAACAAAACATCTCTGACAATAAAAATAAACTGCTACAACAGATCCTGAACAAAGGAACATAACAAATACATTTCATAAAGATACAGTTCTGTTACATAATTCACATTGTTGGGTCAAACCTCTTCTAGCCTTGATCCAATACATTGGGTTTCTCACCACATGATGAACCTGTCTCACCTTTTCATAATTTTATACACATCAATCAAATCTTCTTTGCAACCTGCTTAATCAAAAACAGCATGAAGATTCCAGTAGAATCAATGATGACTATCTGATTTCAATATGAAGAAATCTCCAGCAGTTTACTTGTGACTTTGTGTCACAGTTTAAAAAAAATGATTGTGGCAATGCGTTACTGAAATCCTTCCATCAGGATTGACTGAAATGAAAAAAATTTTGTTGCACATTCAATCATTTTCAACAGTTTTAGAAAAGCTAAATTTTTTTCCCCCTCATAGAATCATCAAAGGTTTACAGCACAGAATGACGCTATTTGGTCCATCATGTCTGTGCTGGCCCTTTGAAGGAGGAACTCATCTGGTGTCATTCCGTTGCCTTTTCTCCACAGCTGTACATTTTTTTCCCCCTTGTCAGATAATAATCTAAATTCCTTCTGAAAATCTCAATTAAGCCTGCATCAATCACACTGCCAAGCACTGACCATCACTGCGTGATAGCATTGTTCCTCATGTCTCCATTCCTCCTTTTCATCATTTACCCTGAATTGAAGCCCTCTGCTTCTTGATCCTTCCACCAGTGGAAGTATCTATTCTGTCCAGACCTTCCCTGATATTGAATACCTCCAGCAAACCTCCTTCCGGCCACAACATAAACAGAACATGCTAGAAAATCTTGGCTGGTCTGACAGCATCTGTAGAGAGAAAATAGGGCCAAAGTTTTGAGTCTGGAATCCAGACTGCTTAAGGGCCCATCTTTAATTTAAGAGGCCTCCACATTGCTGTGGATCTGGAGTCACATGTAGGCCAGACCGTGTAAGGATGACAGATGTTCTTCCATGAAGGACATTAGTGAACCAGATGGATTTTTATGCCAGTTGACAAAAGTTTTATGGTCATCATTAGATTTTTTGCTTCCAGATTTTTATTGAATTCACATTTCACCATTAGCCATGTTGGCATTTGAACCTGCGACCCCAGAGCATTACCCTGGGTCTCTGAATTACAAGTCCAGTGACAGTATCACTATGCTGGCACCTCCCCTTGTGGTTTGTCAATGGAAATTTCAAATAATCTCTTACCGAATCCAATATAGCACTTGCTAATAGTGATTTGTGACATCAGTGAGCTTGTCAAGCAACAGGGTGAGTCTTCAATTAGTTCGATTGAAGGATCCTCACTGAGACATGCAGACTGTTAATATTTAAAGTAAATAAACAGGAAATATCAATTGCATTTAACTCATTGCTCCAATGTGAAATAATTGAAACACATATGTAAGAATACAGAACTGAGATAAAAGGGAAAAAAATGTTTAAAAATCTTTCAATTTCCACCTTTTAAAAAATGCAGCATTGATTTCTGAGGGAATGAGACTCCACACTTTCAAAATTATTTTTTCAAGGCCAGTGAGGTTGTTGAGCTATAATTATCTCTTAAGCTGGCATTAGAGCTCACTTACCTCTGAATGCATTATCCCAACTGTTTTTAGTGTGAGGTAAATGGTGAATTATCTTAAGTTCATGCCATTATTGTGATCTTAGCGTCAAGTTTATTGATGACAATTGCATTGGAGTCACTATTGTGAATGAAGGTCTCTCTAACAGCACTTTAGCTGCAAATATGGGGCCACCAGAAGTTGCTGTTTGGTTAATGTTGCAACAGTGCTGAATGCTTTGAGCCTTGCTTTTAATAATACAACAACACTTGGGCCATTATTAATGGACAGAATAGGAAAAGCCTTCATGAGGATGAAATTGTTGAAGATGACTAGATACAAAATAGTAATGTGCTAGGGAGGGAAGATAATGCCCTTTTTATCTCTTAATAGAAAATCTATTCCTTATTTGAACAAAAGATAAATATTTTTGGGAAATAGTGTCAAAGCTACAAATGAGATTAATGCCTACTTTGCTAGGTTGTGCCACAAGAGACACATCACCATCTTTTCCTAGACCAGACCAGCAGCAATTCTGATGCTTGAAAGCATAGCTTCAGCTTCACTTGGCTCAAGATAGCTCCAAATAATTTGAAACACACAGACAGCATTTAATCTTATCAACACCATGCAGCAGCAAGGTTCTCATTGGGCAACATCACCCTGTGCATCAATCCTAAAGGAATAAATGACCGGCATAACTCAAGCCAAGCTTGTTAATAGCCACTTTTCTTCCCGTGTCAATATGTCCTCTATTCAGCTTACACAGTCACCTCCTTCATTAAGATCGGTAGCTGGCAATTTTACCAACATAATCCCACAGCTTTGACACAAGCAAACTTCAAGGCTAGGTTTCAGATATGACCCAATTCAGAACGACAGTAGAAGCACAAAAGCCACTTTTAGTAAAAGATTTTCTCTCTCTCACTTCTCCCAGACTGTGTTGATGTAACACTTCGGAGAAGTATTCAATGCTTTTTTTTGTAAAGTTGAATAGAAGTAATTATAAAATGTAGTCCTTGATGGTTTAACATGGTCTAATGGGGAACACAAAATCTCTTCAGAGCTTGTAAAATATAACTTTTTTCCATTGTTATGGTCTGGGGCAAGATGGGGGATAAGTTCCTCTTTTTCCCACCTCTCGACTGATTGCAGCAAGTTGCATTTTGGAGAAGTGTGTCAAAACTGAGTGCTATGACTTTTAAGAGCAGACACAAACTGATGTGAGGTTACCAGAAACCTTAAAGGACCTACGAATATACATATCAAACACACATATGCACGCACACATATTCAATTACAGGACGAGCACGTTGTTGGCTGGACCAGCACTTATTGCCTGTCCCTAACTGCCCTCCATTTCAGAGGACATTTGAGAGTAAACCACATTGCTGTGGAAATGGAGACACATGTAGGCCAGATCTAAAGGCCATTAGTGAACTATGCGAGTTTTTTTTTCTGACATACGACAATAGTTTCATGGTCATTATTCGACTTTATTAATTCCAGATTTTTTGTTGAATTCACATTTCACCATCTGTCATGGTGGGATTTGAACCCAGGTCCTAAATCTTGCTCTGGCTCCCAAGACTACTCGTCTAGTGAAAATACCTCTACACCACTACCTCCCCCAATGACAATGAAATGTGTTCGGCACAGGAGAGTTGGAGGCCCAGTGAGAGCAACGTATCACTGCCTTTGGAGATTGTCCATCATATTAAGTGCCAATTAAGCACTTCAGTAGCCAGAAGTGGGCGTTGACCATGATCAAGGATTCTGCAAGCTGAAAATGAGCCCCTTCTCCCAAGGAGTCGTTGGCCAATCAGGGGATGGTGATTCACCATTGTGGGCAGTGTCACCAGGAGTAGTAACTGTTCTCAGCAATGCACCCAGCAGGAGGACAGGATCAGTAAACAATCCTGGCTAAAGGTGAGTGAGGTTTTGGGTGGCATACAGTCGGGGTGGCTGGCTGGCGGGGTAAGGGCAAGAGGGTCAGGAAAGACAGGGGAATGGCTCTCAGTGCCTCCCACAGATCCTCATGCCAGTCTATTATTCATGTTTTGAGAACAATTGGGAGACCCAACATTTTATAAGTATACATTATCATTCAAAATATTATATCAGATTTCTTGGGATTTTATGTTTTATAATGGGGGGTATTATACTTCACAACGCTCTGCTGCTGATGCAAAACCGTGTGCCTTTCAAGCAACAAGGCCAGCTGATGCTTACTAAACACTACATTAGTTGAAGTTGAATTACTGTTCAGAGTGCTGACCAGTATCTAGATTCTGCTCGCGAGGAAATCAATTAATGAAGTGAAGACACTTTGGCTGCTTTGCTGAAGAATTTATTTTGCATATGAACAGGCTTCATAAAGCGTAGGAGAGGATTATCTGCTCACATGACAGTAAGTGCATGCTGTTCTGCTGTGTTGATAATGTGGAGACTAGCAAAGATAGAAGGTTGGACAAATTTAGTTACAGTGGAATTAGAATAAAGATACGCCTGGATATCAAAGCAACATGTAGATTCCTGCTCGAATTCTTTGTTCCTGGTCCAGTTTGACTTCCTCAGCCCTGCACTCTTCTCTTTCAAGGCCAGCATCCTGCAAGAAAGCAGCAGATCTTTGGCAGGGCAAGAAAGAAAAATCTATTCATAGCAGACCGGGAGATCCGCTGAACTGGCCACAAACTTCATTTTCAAAATACTTTGCTGAGTTGCAAGGGTATGAGACAATGAAGAAAATATGCTGCCACATCATTTGCATTCTGCGGTGAACTATAATTCTCCAGCGTTGTCCGCAGCTCTGTACAAAAGGATGGATTACACAATATTGGGGTGAAGACGGCTTGTTGGAGGCTTCAATTAGTGCTTAAGGGGTCTCTGTGGGTGCTGAGGGTGTGTTGGGACTTGTCTGTTCAATTGTAGGAACTTGAGCAGATGCCCCAGTTTGAACACAGAAAGAGGAAGGAACAGGGACATTCTCTTCTGGCCAATTTTTCAACACAGTGAGAAGTCTTACAACACCAGGTTAAAGTCCAACAGGTTTATTTGGCAGCACAAGCTTTTGGAGTGTCGCTCCTTTTTCAGGTGAAACTCATCTTACTTACCTGGTGCTGTGAGACTTCTTACTGTGCTTACCCCAGTCAAATGACCACATCTCCTCATCAATTTTTCAGCTGTTCAGGGTGATGCATCAGTCAGGCTCAGAATTATTTAAGACCATAAGATCCTTAGATATAGGAGCAGAATTAGGCCATTCAGCCCATCAAGTCTGCTCTGCCATTCGATCATGGTTGATAAGCTTCTCATTCCACCTTTTCCCCATAACCCTTGATCTCTTTACAAATCAATAGCTTATTTATCTCCCTCTCAAATGCACTCAATGACCTGATCTCCACAGCCTTCTGTGGCAATTCCATTGATTCACCATCCTCTGGCTGAAGGAATTCCTTCTCAGTTCAGTTCAGTTCCAAAAGGTCATCCTTTTATTCTGAGGCTGTGGCCTCAGCTCCTAGTCTCTCCTACTAATGCAAACATCTTCCTTACTCTATCTAGGCCTTTTATTATTCAGTGGTTAGCACTGCTGCTTCACAGTGCCAGGGACCCAGGTTCAATTCCCAGCTTGGGTCACTCTCTATGTGGAGTTTGCACATTCTCCCCATGTCTGCATGGGTTTCCTCCGAGTGCTCCGGTTTCCTCCCACAGTTTGAAGGATGTGCTGGTTAGGTTCATTGACCCAAACAGGCACCAGACTGTGGCAACTAAGGGAATTTCGCAGTAACTTCATTGCAGTGTTAATGTAAACCTTACTTGTGACTAACAAATAAATTTTAACTTTTAACTTTAACTTTACTCTGTAAGTTTCAATGAGATCCCACCCCGGTGTCTATACGACATCGAGTACAGACCCAGAGTCCTCTGACGCTCCTCATATGTCAAGCTTTTTATTCCAGGGATCATTCTCGTGAACTTCCTCTGTAGCCTCTCCTAGGCCAGCACATCCTTCCATAGATACGAGGCTGACAACACCAGTCTGGGTGAAGTAACAGGATTAAAAACCCCTGCTGAATGCTTCATACTGGACAAGCATCTGTTCACTCGATAAGGAAGCTCGTACTCCACAAAGCCCATGGGGAAATCCTTCGACAATCCCCTGTGGCCTTTGTGGCCGTCATAACATTGCTCACAATATCACAAATGTGGTTCCAGCACAGCCTTACAAAGCCTCAGAATTCATTGCTTACAGATCCAGATAATCCATACAGTGCAGAAGGAGGCCATTTGGCCCATCGGGTCTAGACTGGCTCTCTGACAGGGCATTTTACCCAGGCCCTGTTCAGGTGACCCCACATTTTTAACCCTGCTAATTCCCGTAACCTACACCCCTTGGGACACTGAGGGATAATTTAGGGTGGCCAATGGATATTATAAGCAAATTTCAAAATAAATAATTAAATATTGCTTTCATCTGCAATTTTTTTCACTGTGAAGGAGAAACTTGACAAACTCCCAAACGCAAAATCAGCTTTTCAGGCCCAGTGAGTTTGTTTAGCAGTAACTGTGACATTATTACCAAAATTGAAAAATGTAGTTGCACTTAAGTCTGTAAGTTGACATTTTTTCAAGTTTTTTTTTCAACACCAAAGCTAACTGTATCAGCAGAGGTTTCTATCAATTCACTGAAGGAGCATAGAATCCCTGACAGCAACATTCAGGATCCCCGCATTATTCTGTGCACATGCAGACTCTCAGACTTGCTGTCTGTTTCAGTGGAGAAATGACAGTGACTGCTGACAGTATTGCCATCATTACCACCACAAGATCCAAGCCATCAATGCGGAGTTTCCAATTTGGGTGCGAGCCAGGCACAAGTTGTCTTTGAATTTGCACTGGTTTGCAGAATTAATTTATGGCTTAGGTTTCTGCTCAAACTCATTTGGACAACGTTATGACGGCCACAAAGGCCACAGGGGATTGTCGATGGATTTCCCTGTGGGCTTTGTGGAGTATGAGTTTCCTTATTGAGCGACTGGAAGCTTGTCCAATAACAAGCATTCAGCAGGGGGCTTTTAATCATGTTACTGCACCGGTCCTGAGGTGTTGAACTACTTAACTGTGAGCCACAGGAACAGTCTCTTTCCTGCTACACAATAAAGCGTGCTAGGTGATGGGAAAGCTTTTTTTTAAATTTATTCATCAGATATGGACATTACTGGCTGTAGAAGTCTCTCAAGACCAGATTAAAATCCAACAGGTTTATTTGGTAGTAAAACCCACCAGCTTTCGGAGTACTGCTCCTTCGTCAGGTAAGTGGGAGTTCTGTTCCTTTGTTCCTTTTGGTAGCTCTTGCTACCAAATAAACCTGCTGGACTTTAACCTGGTGTTATGAGACTTCGTACTGTGTTTACTCCAGTCCAATGCCGGCATCTCCATATCATTACTGGCTGGCCAGTTTTTATTGCCCATCCATAGTTGCTCTTGAGAAGGTGTTGGTGAGGTGCCTTCTTGAGTCGCTGCAGCCCACATTCTGTGGGTTGACCCAACTGGCATGTCACTGACTTACTACAGTGAACAAATGTAAAATTGTCCATGAAGGAACACAATCTGTTGTAATGTGCATTCAAAGACATCAACATGACATCACATGTCATGCGATTGGGTGTTTGTTTCACTTTGAGACACACACACACACACACACACACACACACACACACACACACACACACACACACACACACACACACACACACACACACACCTCTGATTTCCCAAAATGTCTTTGCCTTTTGCAGCCTTGTGGATTCTGTAGACCATGCATATAGAAGTTGTCTGAGGCTGCATCCCCTTTTTAGTTTGGATGTACTTTAGCCCCACACTCCTGATCTTTGGATACCCGATGGGGAGGTGGTAGAGAGGGAGAAGGGCCTCTTGGCGTGTCTGGCTAAACTGGCCACTAATATATCCAGGCAGCAAATGGTCGAGGAGGTAATCCATCTTGACTGTCTACCCCTCTTCTGTGACTCTGTCTGCTGCTGGGTGGCCCTAGAAAAGGAGCATATAGTATCCACCATCCCGATCGAGGTCTTCTGTATCCACTGGGAACTGCGGGGATTGGGGTGTTTAATCGTCCTCTTTAACCTCACTTTATTTTGACGTTTCTAGTTTCCTTTGAGAGGATGTTTACTTCGATGTATCCTTTTAAGGGGCTGTCTTGTAATTTATCCATCAATTTGCTAATTTGGTTTATTTAGTGACCCAAAGGCAACACAGCTTTGATGTCTTTAAGCTTCATACTGATATGTAACTATTCTCATGTGCCTTGGCTTAATAAATGAACCCATAATGTGTTCACCCAATCCACCATGAGCGACTGCTGCTTTGTGTCTCATACAGTAAATAAATCCAAGTTATTATATTGTTAGAATAACCCGGGTGGTCAACATTTTGGAACATGCTTTAGAAATGTTGCTTGATATATTTCAGAACGGTAAACTGATATGGTTTTATTAATTCAGCTGATGTTTTAAAATCACAACTTAACAGTTAAAGTAAGAGTAACTTGATTTGAGATACTTTTAAAAATTACTTGAATAAAAAAGATTTTCAGAACAATTTATTTGTTTCTTTAATGGCCAAAAGTTAGATTCTTGGTAAATAATTCCTTAAAAACCATAAACTTGAAAAAGGTGCCTATTAGTGTTCTTTATAAAAGCTTAATTTTAATAGCTTCTTCAAAGTTCTGCAAATGAGTGCAATGAAGGGAAACTTCCCCTAAATTCCACCTTAAGCATGGTCAGTTTTGACAGAAATCGTAGAAACCCCACAGTACAGAAAGAGGCCATTTGGCCCATCGAGTCTCCACCAACCACAATCCCATCCAGTCCCATCCCCACATCCATCCACTAATCCCTCTAACCTACGCATCTCAGAACACTAAGGGTAATTTTAGCATGGCCAATCAACCTGACCTGGACACATTTGGACTGTGGGAGGAAACCGGAGCACCCGGAGGAAACCCACGCAGATACGAGGAGAATGTGCAAAGTCCACACAGATAGTGACCCAAGCCGGGAATCGAACCCACATCCCTGGAGCTGTGAAGCAACAGCGCTAACCACGATGCTACCGTGCTGCCCATTTTGTGGATGGTATCAGCACCTCAGGGTGAATTATCTTTTCAAAACCAGTGCAACACCACTTGTGCTGAAATGAACTCCTAAGGGACGTACTGCAAGCTTTTGCATTGATTTGGCTGATCTTTGGGTGGCACAGTGGTTAGCCTTGCTGCCTCACAGCATCAGGGACCCAGGTTCAATTCCCGGCTTGAGTCACTGTCTGTGCAGAATCTGCATGTTCCCCCTCCGCCTACGTGGGTTTTCTCCCACAGTCTGAAAGATGTGCTGGTTTGGTGCATTGGCCATGCTAAATTCTCCCTCAGTGTACCCGAACAGGGTGCCAGAGTGTGACGACGAGGGATTTTCAAAGTAACTTCATTGCAGTGTTAATTTAAGCCTATTTGTGGTTCTAATAAATAAGCTTAATCACATAAATGAAAGTTGTTGCCGTTTTGGTTTACACTAATAAATAAATGTTTGATGAATGTTGTACCCCATTAACCTTTCTTTAAACTTTGTGTCATTTACTTACTCAATTTCTGAACTTAGCTATACTCTATTCCTGACATTGATGTTGATGACACAGACCACAAAAAAACTCACTGTTTTATAAATATTTGGATTTCAATGCAGGCATACAGCGTTGGCAATAAGACTGAGCAGCAATTGCTGGATGAACCTTGGATAGAATAGCTGTTAAAATGTTCCTGCGGAAGCGTTGCTCCTGCACGAATGCAACCCTGGAGAGTATCACAAACAAGCATTTTCATTCTTCTCTGCCCCACACCCCACCAGTGCTCAGCCACTTGTACCACATAGACGGGGAATGTTTCTAATGTGACATTCTTCACGAGATCCTGAGGGATTTGTGCAATGTGACTGTGTGCAAACGGGCAGAAAATAAGATGATTTGCATCACAGGGACATCCAGAGTCCTTGCGTGCGTTAGTACAGTTATCATGAGCGTGTTTTCTGATGAAGACTGCAAGTTACAAATAGCCTTTAAGGAAAGTGCCCCAGAAGAGCACAAAATGTCTCTAAGTTCACGGGTGGCGTGCCAAAAAATGCAGCTGTGTGTTGGTGCGTGCGTGCTTGTGGTGTACTGGAGAAATTTGATACTTGAAAGAGAACAGTGAGACGGCGAACAGCCTCTTGACAGGGGCACCAGTTTGTTGCACTTTTTTTTGAGGAGGGGGGAGAAAGACATTCTCATCAAGCTAATACTGTTGAGTGTCTGGGGAGGTAATTAGTGGCTGAGAACCCGTTCACTTCAAATGAATGTTCCCATTAGGGTGGCCCGCATCATATCATCCAGCTTACAGTGCAACTGCTCCAGCAATGCATGTCTGCTGGTTGTCTCTGAGCTCTGATTTGTTAGTCATGGTGAGTGAACAGGCAGTACGTGCCACCCCTTCACCCTCTGCAGGGTAGGAGCTGGCTAGATTACCAAACTGCACGCGACGAGAGGGCTCACCCCTTCCTCCAGGGCATAGCACATGACCAAAGGAATGGTATTTAATGACTGAAAGGTTGGTCAGCACAGCGACGAGTACAACACAAAAAGCCTTTGTCTTTTATTTCCATTCCGAGGTTAAATCGCTGACTCCTTCTCAAAATCAGAGCAGGGTTGCTTTTAAGCAAAACACCAGGGTGCCCTTAACTAAAATGTTTCCAGGTATCAAAAACAAAACACGAGATCTGCCAGTCATTTCTTCATGCTTTTTGCAACCATTTTCTCTGCACTTGTTTTGGGAGTACTTAGTTCATGCATGAAAATATCAGCCAGCTTGAGATTTGGAGCTAATCATTCAGAAAGGAAAATATTGTTCTCCTATAATGTGAAGAGTCTACCATTGCAGCCAAAATGAGACACAAAGCCTGTCAGCTACTTGGGGTGGGAGTTTTACCCTGATGGTAAAACGTAAAGTTGGCATAGTACCAGAGGCAGCTCTCCCCTCTCCTTTGAAGGGAGAGAGTTGACTGGCAGTGATTTAATCTGAAGGTCGCCACACCTTAGGTGAGGGGGAAAGGATGAGAAGGTGGAGCTTGCATGAATAACCTTAGCCAGTCAGGGAATTGAACCCAGGGTGTTGGCATTGCTTTTCGTCGCTAATCAGCTGTCCAACCAATTGAGCTAGCCAACTCCTCAACTCTTCCTGCACCTCTTGCCCAAATCCTTAGACCTGTGTCTGTTGGCCTTCATAGCACCAATCATTGGAATAGCATTTCTTTGCCTGAATGTTTTACACCTTCGTTAAATTTCCTCTCAATCTCCTTTGCTCCAATGAGAACAGGATGTTGATTGCCACAAGGTGGGTAGGGTACAAGGTGCTAATTTGCAAATGTGTAGTTTTAAACATTGTTTGTGAGAAGGGTCAGTTGATAACATGTGGTGAGGACAATGGAGCATCTCGGACCTTGGTGAACAAGGTCCCAGATTACAACATTACGGCAGGATTTTTACCGCCTCACCCACCCCAGAATTCTCCGTTGGCCTCGAGCGGGATTTTACGAGCCTTGCCCGAGCGAGGTTGTAAAATTCTGACCTACAGCTCTACAACCAATGATCAAGAAATAAGTGGAAGAAGGACTGAGAAATGGGTAATATCAGATTGCTGAATCCAATGCGGAATCAGGAACAGAGTGAATATAGAGAGATGCAAGAAGAACTGGATCAAGATGAAGAAAAAGGAAAAAGACAGGATTTTTTAAAAATTGCATTTACAAGATGTCAGGCAAGAGAGCCTGGATGGCTGTCATGTCGTTAAAGGTATGCTTGGACTATTAAATGCTAGATGCAACTTTCTGTGGCAAAATTAATGGGCAATGAATCGGCAAACATGGCAATTTCTCAAAACCAAGATGGAGTTGGGAGCAAAGTTCCATTCTTGCAAAGGTAACAGTGAAGCAGCAGAAGACAGGCAGCTACTGGTGTTGATTTGCACTTCATTCGGTGTTGCTGCTTCATCACAAGATGCTAGCCAACGTTCAAATAGGTGGCATTTAGACACTGTTATTTTGCTCAGCAAAATCTGGCACTCTATTTTGCTACTGCTTCCTGTCAGTATAGTTGGAAGTGATCGCCCTCTGAAGGGCTTCAGCTCTAGGGGTGAAGTTTGAAACAGATGCGGCAAGCTCCATCTCGGTGTCTGGACGATCACGGCTCAGCTGAAGTAGTAATTGCCTAAGATTGTGTGTTCCGTCAGTGAGCAATATGCACATTTGGCGTAAAGTATATCAGCAATTATTGTAACCCCAAAGGTTGAAAGATTTGAACAGCATTCCTGTGCTGTTTGACAGGTCTGCAAATGAATTTCCGATAGACAATCTGGAAAACAGCAGCCCACCGAACACTCTCTGCAAGATTCCCGTCAGACATAAGGCAGCATTCACTCCCGGTGAACAAGCAAACTTCAGCACATTCAGGACAAAAGATAAATTCGTTACTCGTTTTTAAGTGAGTTTCTCAGAATATAGACAGTGTTTGCAAAAGTATCCGAGGGACCTGCTGCAGCGATCGCTCACTGTAAAAGCAATGAACTCAACAAGGCCCATGAGGTGGGCCTTTGGCGTATGAGCTCCCTGATTGAGGTAATAATTGCCTGCCCAATCAGGGAGTCTCACCTGTGCATAGAATGAGGGGTGTCAGGACGACTGCCATTCTGGAATCTAACTTTGTATCTGAAGTACTGTTTGGAATAGAGATAAATTTGTAAATAAATAGAATCTGGTGAAGGGAAACTGGCCTCTGAGGAGTTATTTCTGAGAGAGTAGTTGAAAGAGATAGGCCCAGATGCTGAGAAATACCCACCTCCTCACGTTTATCAGGTTTACAGTTTCAAAAGCTGTCTGGATCATCTTTCAGTCAACCTCACCAGCCTGAACTCGGCACTGACAAATCAACATCAACAACACTGAAATAGAACTAAATCACAAATCATTTTCCCTCAACTCCTAAAGTTCAAAGTTTATTTGTTAGTGCCAGAGTAGGCTAACATTAACACTGCAGTGAAGTTACTGTGACTCTCTTCTTATATTTTCCAGCCGCGTGTTTGCCATCAGTGGGAGGTGGCAATGGGAATTCTCACTGATGTCGCCCCGTGTGGGCAGGAAACCCATGGTCACGTTGCACTGCTGGCGAGTTCAGAGAATTCCACCGACGTGAACGGTCAGAGAATTCTGGCCCTTTCCTTCACTCTCCTGATGTTGCTGAGTCAGGTTGAGTTAAAGGGGGCTACTTTTAGGTAGGGTCCTGTTCATGTCTCAAGAGTTGCAGCAGCTTTTTTGACTTTGCGAGCCATCGAATCTGCTGTCACCAATATCCAGGTGTTTTGCAGCAGGAATTATAGGATAGAACATAAGAATTGTGGGACTGTTGATCTCTTGGCTTTTTTGTTGCAAGGGGCACAAATGTTTGATTTATCTATCTGCAGACATCAATGACACAGAAAGGAACAAGTTTCACTTGTCGAGTATTTTCTGAAGTTGCAATGGGAGGAGATCAGGCAGCCAATTCTCACACATCAAACGACCATGAGGTGAGAATGTTTACACGCACAAATAGGCTGTAGCAAACACAGTGCAACACTCCCTGAGCATCACTCACTTCTTTCAAGCATCAGGCTTGATTTTGGCCTGAGGTTCCTGGAGTAAGGTTTGAACACCTCTGAATGAGCAGTGAGGGCACTACTTCTCAACCAAAGTTGATCCCTTAATCCTTGGGCCCAGCGCTCGGATCCTTTTTCTGATTTATCCCAACTTCATCTTCTATTTGCTCCACATGACTATATCCTCTTTCTCCAGAAATACAACCATCTATTTTCTATGATTCTATCGAGCTGCACACATACTTGAAAGTGATCAATTTAGAGGGTTAAGGAGATAGGGTTGGAGAATGGGACGAACTGGGCAGCTTTTCCAGGAGCCAGCGCTGACAGACACAATGGACCGAATGGCCTCCTTCTGTGCTATAAAGTTCTATGATTCTATTTCTTAAATGGAGCGAAAGGGTGGGATCTTAAGCCCAGATTCTGTGTTTGCTAGACCGCCACCAGGAATGCGAAATCCAGAGGGAAACAGAACTCCAGAATCTCACCAATTTTCCCTGTTCCATGATGCCAATGTGATCGGGTCCACGCCCATCATGCATGAACCTGATTTTAATACATGTTAATACAGTTAAATATTATTAACAGGCCTCCCTGCCACATGATTCCCCCCTCACTATTACAACCGATTTGGCCAGATGTAAACCTCTGGAGGGGATCTCTCTGAGGGGCAGAGGTAAACATAGCATGTGGGGGGAGAGGGACATGGCCAGGAAGTGCTCTGGTAACAACCCTGGGCACAAGTTGGTACTGGCAGATTGGTAGTGCCAACCAGTGCTGGGGGCAGTGCCAGGATTGGGTTCTAGTGGGAGCCCCGGGGAGAGAGAAGGGGATTCATTTGTGTGTCATGGGGAGTGGTGGGGGGGGGGCGGTGGAGTGGGGTGAGAGCATGGTCACTGACGGGTTGAATGTTGGTTATGATTATGGGGGGGGTGGGTGGGGAGGGGATGTAGGAAATGCCGGTGATGATTGTGGGATAAAGGGGGGAGTAATTACCCTGATATCTCCGTGGTTGGGGGGGAATAGGAAAGTTTATTTTTATTCTGATCAGGGTGCCTTTCAAAGATGATCCCTCAACCTCTGTGAAGCCTGTTGATGGCTGTAAGAGTCCCCGCCCTGCTAGAGTGACAGTGTAAACCATTTCTGCCGAATAAATTGGTCTGTGCAGTTTTTTGACTGAGGGTAGCACTTTGACAAATTCTGGTCAGATTTCCCCATATTATTTGTTTCATGTAACTTGCTCAACAGATCCATGTTCCTGTGGAACACATCTGTTTGCATTTCCTGTTTACTTTCAAAAGCTAAATTATTTTTGGATACTTTTGAAACCTTTTATCAAATCAGCACACAAGAAAACTACAAATGTGAAAGTGGCCTTTTGGCCCATCAACTCTATGCTGGTGTTAGGACTTAGGCTGGAATTATCGACTGTGATCCTGGTACCCCGTATCTATTTATATTCCTCAGCTATGTCCTGAATACTTTTTTGAATTGATGTCGCAATTCTTGGGTTAATAGTTTCTCTGGCACATGTTGTCCTGATGATTGATACCCTTGGTTTGTCTCCACTGATTGTTGGTTAGTCAACCAATCAACGTGATTTGATTTGATTTCTTATTGAAACATGTATTAGTATACAGTGAAAAGTATTGTTTCTTGCACGCTATGCAGACAAAGCATACCGTTCATAGAGAAGGAAAGGAGAGGGTGCAGAATGTTACAGTTGTAGCTCAGGGACAGAGAAAGATCAACTTAATATAAGGTAGATCCATTCAAAAGTCTGATTCAAACTCGCCTGATGAAGAAGCAGATTCCAAATAAACCCGTTGGACTTTAACCTGGTGTTGTGAGACTCCTTAAAAAAGTCTGATGGCAGCAGGAAAGAAGCTGTTGAGTTATTAGGTGCGTGACCTCAGATTTTTGTATCTTTTTCCCAACGGAAGAAGGTGGAAGAGAGAACGTCCGGGGGTGCGTAGGCTCCTTGATTGTGCTGGCTGCTTTTCTGAAACAGTGGGAAGTGTAGACAGAGTCTATGGATGGGAGGCTGGTTTGCGTGATGGACTGGGCTTTGTTCACAACCCTTTGTAGAATTTACACTCTTAAAAATTGTCAGAATTATTCAGTGCAATCAAAATGCAATTAGTTCAGTCAAGCAAGATCTGCCATGTACAAGTCAATGCTGATTGCTCCTGATTAACCTCAACCTTTCAAATTGTTCACACTGTCACTGGAAGTCTACAATGATAGAAATAACTACCCTATATTCTCTATGAGTTCTAATGGAAGGTCATATCCATGAACCCTGCTTCTCTCTTCACAGACACCGTCTGACCCATTGACTATTTCCATCAATTTTTGTTTTTATTCAATATTTCCAGCTTCTTATAATTTTGCTTTTGCTCTAGAATGAGTGTTTATTCCTCCCTTGTGAAACTCTGTCACAATTCCTGATTCCAAAGATTTTCTTTCGTAGAATCAATGGCGTCGGTTGTTTCCTTCTACCTTCTTTTGGTGTCTTTTGGGGTGCTATTATCTGAATCTGGTGACTTTTCTACTTTCAGTCTCATGCACCTAAATATTTAATGGGGAAAAAAGAAGGAAATGCTTGCTCTTTAATTTTAATGGACGGAGAGAAACAAACTGAAGGTTAGCGCAGGAACAGGAGGGTGTAACCTTTCAACCTTATACCTTGGGATATTTTACATTCACAGAATCATAGAATTGTTAAGTTATAAGCGTAAGTTTATTTATCAGTGTCACAAGTAGGCTTGCATTAGCACTGCAATGAAGTTACTGGGAAAGTTCGCTGATCACATCTTTTTGACCCATTCTGTCTGCACCTGCTCTCTATATGAGCAATATGAATTAGTGCCACTCTCTGCCTTTCCTCCATGCCTGTCTGCACATTTGCTTCTATTCAAGTAATAATCTAATGCGCTCTAGAATGCCTCGATTTAACTTCCAGGCAGTATATCCCAGACCCCAACCATTCAATGAGTGAAGATGTTTATTTGGGGTGGCACGGTAGCACAGTGGTTAGCACTGCTGCTTCACAGCTCCAGGGTCCTGGGTTCGATTCCTGGCTCGGGTCACTGTCTGAGTGGAGTTTGCATGTTCTCGTCGTGTCTGTGTGGGTTTCCTCCGGGTACTCTGGTTTCCTCCCACAGTCCAAAGATGTGCCGGTTAGGTTGATTGGCCATGCTAAGAAATTGCCCCTGAGTGTCCAGGGATATGTAAGTTAAAGGGATTAATGGGTATAATATGTAGGGATATGGGGGTAGGGCCTGGGTGGGATTGTGTTTGGTGCAGACTCAATGGGCCAAAGGGCCTCTTTCTGCACTGTAGGATCCTATGATTTATCAGTGTCACAAGTAGGCTTACATCAACACTGCAATGAAGTTACTGTGAAAATCCCCTTGTTGCTGCACTTGGGTGCCTGTTCGGGTACACTGAGGGAGAATGCACCTAACCAGCACGTTTTTGGACTCTGGGAGGAAACTGGAGCATCTGGAGGAAACCCATGCAGACATGGGGAGGACATGCAGATTTTGCACAGACAATCACCCAAGCCAGGAATTGAACCCGGTTCCCCGGCGCTATGAGGCAGCAGTGCCACTGTGTTTCTCACGCTGCACTTGCTTCTTTTGTAAATCACTTCACATCTGGCTCTCACTCCCTCTGTCCCCTTGGGAGTACGATGTGTTTTAACATCTCATCTTCTACCTCGAACAATGCAGCACACCCTCAGTATTGGAGTGCCAGCCTAAGTATTTGTCTTCAAGTTCCTGGAAGGGGCCTCGAACCCACAACCTTTGCCTTGGAGGCAAGAGTCTTAGCAGTTTAACAAAGACGAGTGTGATTATAACAGGAGGTATCAGCATCAAATACAATACCGAGATTGCAGCATTAAAACCCAGAATGTAAGTCACAGGAAGGAAGAATTCTAATCTCCTCAAGCCTAATTGAAACTAAAACAAGTCCGCCGGAAACCAGGCTTCATTTCAAATTGGCCTTCAATGGAGCAACCTGGCGCGTTGGAAATTAAATGTTCACAGATTAAGAAAATAAGACAGCAGCTGACACAAGCATCAGATTTAAGAACTTAGCTTATTCAAATCAATGTCAGGACATTCATTTTTTAAAATTAACACCAGCTAATTTGCATATATCACTTATAAAAATAGCAAGCAATTCACCTACAAATTTCATGAACCTCACAGACAGCAAATGTAATTAACCTTTTTTTGTCACAATACCACCGACAAATCCAACAGGCAAACATATCAGTTAACTGAAGGAACGCTAGTAGGATCAGTTTGTTTTCTTCATACATATTACAAAAGCTTAAACATTTTTTATTTATTCATTTGTGGGATGTGGATGTCAGTGGCCAGGCCAGCATTTATTGCCCATCCTTAATTGTTCAATTGAGCCATTTTCTTGAACTGCTGCAGTCCATGTGTTGTAGGTACACCCACACTGGGAAGAAAATTACAGGATTTTAACCCAAGAGTTCAGGTTTCTCCCTTCCTCCTGCTAAAATAACCTCATTTATCATTCATAGAACCCCTACAGTGCAGAACGAGGCCATTTGGCCCATCGAGTCTGCATTGACCAAAATCTCTCCCAGGCCCTTTTCCTGTAACCCCACGCATTTACCCTGCTAATCCCCGTGACACTAGCATGGCCAGTTAACCTAACCCACACATCTTTGGATTGTGGGAGGAAACCGGAACATTTAAAGGAAATCTACACAGACACGGGGAAAATGTGCAAACTCCACACAGACAGTGACTCAAGCTGGAGTTGAACCTGGATCCCTGGCACTGTGAGGCAGTAACGCCAGCCACTGTGCCACTGCACTGCCCAAGTTGGTACCTTTATCGAATGAAATTTTTAGCTCCAAGGAAAATAATTGATCCAACCTTTCCAGTAGCTCTAAATCAACCTCACCTCCTTTCGCAACTATTCCACCAGATGCCAGAAGATTTGCTCAACTCGATGACTATCTGACCATTGCTTGGCATATCTTTTGAGGGGGATGGAATAGAAGAAGTTTGGCGACTCAAGTTAATTGTACTTGGCCACGTTTATCTTAACGCTGAGACTATAATTAAGAAAGCCTTGGAGGGTTTCTCAGGAGATGCAGGAAATTTGGCATGTCCCCTACAACTCTCACCAATTTTTACAGGTGCACAAAGAAAGCACCTTTGCCAGATGTATCACAGCTTGGTATGGCTCCTGCTCTGACCAAGACTGCAAGAATCTACAAAAGGTGATGAACGAAGCCCAGTCCATAATGCAAACCAGCCTCCCAACCTTTGACTCAGTAAACACTTCCCCCTGCTCGGGAAAATAGCCATCATAATCAAGGACCCCATCCCAGTCATAGTCTCTTCCACTTTCTTCCATCGGGAAATAGATAGAAAATACTGAGATCGTATATCGACTGACTCAAGAACAGCTTCTTCCCTGCAGCCATCAGATTTCTGAATGATCTTACCATTTATTAAGTTGATCTTTCTCGACACCCTAGTCATGACTGTAATCCTATATTCTGTACATTCTCCTTTCCTTCTCCCCCTGTACTCTATGAATGGTATGCTTTGTCTGTATATCATGCTAGAAACTACAGGGGAGATTCTCCAGCCTCCCAGCTGTGTGTTTTCCGCTGGCGGGAGGTGGTGCGTTGTTTGCCAGTGGCGAGATTCTCTGGTCTTGCCGCTATCAATGGGAATTCCCATTGATGGAACTCCACGCTGGTGAAAAATCCCGCGGTCAGGGCATGCTGCCGGCGGGATCAGAGAATCCGACCGAAAAGAATGGCTGGAGAGCTCCAGCCAATATTTTTCACTGCATCCCAATACATGTGACAATAATAAATTGAAACAAATCAAAGTTAGGACAAAAGTGAAGACATTTACTTGTTCTTGTACTAACTTTCCAGAGTCCATGTTGGTACACTACAAATAGCTCTGTTGCCCCATCTTCAATGGACGCAACACAAAATGAAATGGTCACACTGGGCAGGATTTAAATCTCGTCTATGGTGGGACACATTTGTGAGTGAGAACAGAAAATTTGCCCCAGCCAAAACCCCATTTATTTTCAGAAGCACCAGAAAATCCCAAGCCGCGAACAAGGATGGAGAATTCTGGCCACTACCTTCCTTAACAACTGCTCTTAACTCATGCATCTGTTGAGCAATTCCTGTGCCAATCATCCAGTCCACGCGCATCTGTCACAAAACATTTGTATCATTTATGTAATCTTACACGCCCAGGAGGAGCCAGTCTCGTTAAAATGGAGCTTTCCTTTGGGCCCTCCGGATTGTGGTTTCTAGTCTGGAATTGAATCAAACTCATTGACGTGTTTTGTATAAAGCATGGGATGAAGTATACTTAACTTACAATTTCTCATGCCTTTCACATCCTCAGGACATCCCCAAGTGCTTCGCATTAAATGAATTACCTTTGAAGTGTTGACACTGTTCTCATGTAGTCAAATGTGGCAGCAAATTATTTGCCCACAGGACATCATCCTTCGTTAGTTGAGAAGTTATACAGCCTTATTCGATGGCTCAGCTGTTTAAATCAAGAGAACTACACAGGCAGAGAAGTCCAAAGTTTGAACTGGGCCTATTGTAGGTGAGAACATAGAAACTGGAAGCAGGAGTAGGCCATTTGGCCCTTTGAGCCTACTCCACCATTCATTTTGTTCATCGAATCCAATATCCTGATTACCCTTCAGCCCCCAGAGCTAAATCTAATTCCTTCTTGAAATCAGACAACATTTTGGCCTTAACTATTTTCTATGGGGGTAAATTCCACATTTTCACTGCCCACTGAGTGAAGAAATTTCTCTTCAACTCAGTCCTAAAAAATTTTACTGCTGATCCTCAAACTATGACCCCAAATTCTGGACTCCCCAACCACTGGGAACATTCTTAGCTGTTGATCGAGGTTAGGTTTTTGGCAGTAGAGATGTTACAATTGGCCTGTGCGTCCCGGATTAAGTAGATAAATCAGTCAGCCAGAGTTGCAGCTCTAACAACTATCCAGGCTTTCCTTCTGGATGGTGGGCAAGGGTTAATGTTGAATGGCGACAGGATCCAACATTGCCATGGTATTCCTTGGGGTAAAATAGCCCACCAAGATGCTCATGTCATAGAATGGCTGGTTATACAAATTACAGACAGGATCTTTTGAAACATTTCCCAGCAACGAGTCATCGAGCAGAACAGGGGAGAAAAAATTAAACACCTTTAAAAAATGTGTACTTTCTGATTTTGGCAATATTGTTGCATTTTGGTACTGTTGGAACATTCATTTATTTATCAGATGCAATACAATCTCACATAAGCTGAGATTTTGCCAGATGGAATGATCAAAAATATTCATTTCTCGGCCTGTGCAGGCTGCTTTGCAAATTAATAATGCATAGTCCGCAAAGCTCCCTGCCATCCTCCTAAATTAAACATCAAACAAGCTTGGATCTTGCATAAATGACCCAAAACCTGGCAGTGTCTAGTTTGGACATTAGATGCATTTGATTGATGGTGAGCAGTTTGATGATAATGCTCCAGCTAGGAGTTCATCTTTCACTTGTCTAATGTTTTAATACCTGCTGCGGCCCACACAACTCTCCATCTTCTTCACTGAAGGTTAAAAGATCCTGCAGCATGTGTGTGTGTGTGTGTGTGTGTGTGTGTGTGTGTGTGTGTGTGTGTGTGTGTGTGTGTGTGTGTGTGTGTGTTGTATGTACGTGTATGTGTGTGCGTGTGTGTGTGTGAGTGTTTGTATGTGTGAGTATATGTGCGTGAACATGTTTGAGAGTGAGTGTGTTTGAAAATGAGTTTGTGAGTGAGTGAGTGTGTGTGAGAGTATGTTAGTGAGTGTGTGTGCAAGTGGTTGCATGAGTGAATGTGCAAATGAATGTGTGAGTGTATGTTTGTGAGCATGTTTGAGAGTGAGTTTGTGAGTGAGTATGTGTGTATGTCTGTCTGTGAGTGTTAGTCTGAGAGTCAGCATGTGTGTGTGCATGTGTTTGTGTGCATGGATGTGTGTGACTGTGCCTGAGTGAGAGTGTGAATGTGCGTGTGTGTGTGTGAGTGTTCAGAGGTGTGTGTGTGTGTGAGTGCATGCGTGTGAATGAGCGTACATATGTGTGAGTGAGAGTGTGTTTGTGTGTCCATGTATGTGTAAGTGCAAGCATATGTATGAGTGAGTGAGTGTATGTGTTTAAGAGTGTATGTGTTTGAGAGTGATTGCATGTGAGTGTGTGGTGAGTATGGGAAAATATGAAGGCAGCCTGAGGCTTTGAGGAAGTGTACAGAGCTCGATTTGATTAATTTTGAAATGTTTGTGTGTAAAAGCATTGGCAGTTATTCTGAGCTGGTGTTTACCCTTCACAGAGGTGACAGAACAACTTAGGTTAAATGCAAGAATTCTGTTAAAACTGAATATTTTCTGTTATGTGCATGCTGAATCTAATTAAACACATACTCAGTTTTCAAATACCTCATTGAATCGCTTTAAGTAGCTAACACTGCAACGTTTTCACAAAGGAGCTTCAATATGAATGTGATGATTGACTTAAATTATGCCCATACTACTCAGTTCCAATCATGAATCAAGTCTTCAGCTCACTCTTACTTAAGTCAACAACTGAGAGAGGGGAGGCAAGGCATTGTAGCTAAATTTGCAGATGACAGAAAGATAGGTAGGAAAGTGTGTTGTGAAGAGGAGGTTGTGGACTGAGATAGATAGGTTGAGCGAGTGGGCAAAAGTCTGGCAGATGAAGTATAGTGTGGGATAATGTGAAGTTGGTCACTTTGGTAGGTGGAATAAAAAAGCAGAGTATTATTTAAATGGAGAATGACTGAAGAATTATAAGGTGCTGAGGGATCTAGGTGTACTTGTGCATGAAGCACAAAAAGTTAGTGTACAGGTACAGTAAGCAATTAAGAAAGCTAACGGAATGCCACCCTTAACTACAAGAGGAATTGAACATAAAAGTGATGATGTTAAGCTTCACTTATGTGCAACATTGATGAGACTGCATCTTGAATGCCATGTGTGGCTTTGGTCTCCATATTTAAGGATGGATGTAAATGCACTGTAGGTGATTCAGAGGAGGTTTGCTGGATTGATACTTGGAATGAGTGGGTTGTCTTGTCTCGTGAGGAAAGATTGGACAAATGTGGCTTGTTTCCACTGGAGTTTGGAAGAGAGGAGAGTGAATTGATTGAAGGATCCTGAAAGATCTTGACAAGATGGATGCAGAAAAGATATTTCCTCTCGTGGTTGAGTCCAGAACTAGGAGGCAATGGGGGCAATTTTCCTCTCCCACCCACATGGGAATCATGGCAGCTGAAGAGTGGACCGTGCAAAGGTCTGTTGACCTCGGGTGGGATTTTCTGATTTTGGGGTGAGAGCAGCTGGAAAATCCTATCCAATTTTTTTTTAAATTATAAGTCACCTTTTTAGGATGGAGATGAGTCTTTCCTCTTAGAGAGTCGCATGACTTTGGAACTCTCTGCTTCAGAAGGCGGTGGAGATGGGGGTTATTGAATAGTTTTAAGATGGAGGTAGATAAATTCTTGTTCGGCAAGGGAAGCAAAGGTTATCGGGGGTAGATGGGAATATGGAACTTAAAACACTATGAGATCAGCCATGATTTTATTGAACAGCGGAGCAGGCACGAGGAACAGGAAGTCCTACTTCTGCTCCTATTTCATATCTTTGTACTCATACCAGAGGTGGGCCAGGCAGCAGAGAAGATGTTTGAATTTGTGAAGTTGTCAGTGCCTCACTCAGCCCTTTCCATTTTCAGGGCTTCAGTAAGAAACAGTCATGCACAAAACCCAAAATCACCCCCCAACAAAATGAAATCTAAACATTATCCCTTGACATTACTATCACTGAATCTCCACTATCAACATCCTGGTGGTTACTATTGACCAGAATCTAAACTGGACTAACCATATAAATACATTGGCTACAAGAGCAAGTCAAAGATTAGGAATCTGCTATGAATGACACACCTCCTGACTCCCCAAAGCTTGTCCGCCATCCACAAGGCACAAGTCAAGGGTGCAATCAAATATTCTTCATTTACTTGGATGGGTGCAGCTTCAACAACACTCAAGAAACTCAATACTAACCAGAACAAAACAGTTCACTTGATTGCTACCCCCTTGCATTCAATCCCTCCACCACTAAAGAACAGTGGCAACAGTATGGACCATCTACAAGATGCACTGAAGGAACACAGCAAGAATCTTTAGGCAGCAATTTCCGAACTCAGGACAACTACCATCTAGAAGGACAAGAGGAACTGCTACCTGGCAACACCATCACCTGGAGGTTCCCGACAAGTCACTCAACATCCTGACTTGGAAATATATCACCATTCCTTCACTGGGAATGGGGTAAAATTACCTTTCTAACAGCACTGTGGGTGCACCTACACCTCAGCGGTTGCAGCGATTCAAGAAGATAGCTCACCA
This sequence comes from Carcharhinus amblyrhynchos, assembly GCF_965287045.1. Classification (NCBI taxonomy): domain Eukaryota; kingdom Metazoa; phylum Chordata; class Chondrichthyes; order Carcharhiniformes; family Carcharhinidae; genus Carcharhinus; species Carcharhinus amblyrhynchos. The sequence continues at coordinate 26,019,541 of NC_137352.1, forward strand.
CAACTATCTGAAGGGTAATTTAGGGATGGGCAATAAATGCTAGTCTGGCCAGCAACACCTACATCCTGTAAAAAATGATTTTGAAACAAATCTTGTTGACTTATTGGGTAATAGTAGGCAGTGAGTTATAACATTCTAATTGCAGAGAAGGATTCGTATCATATCATAACCATGACAGTAAAACTCCATCAAGATCACCAAGGGTGCAGATTGATATAGCCAGAGCTGTTTTTATTCTGCAGTCTTGGTTAGAGCAAAATAGAATTTCATAACGTTCAAGTTCCACTCCAGACAGTTGAAGATGTGCTCCAGTCTCGCACCTCTGTGCATTAATGAAGGAACGGGTACAATGTCAAAAGTTCACCTTTTTAGATGAGGCATTAAATTAAATACAAATTCTCAGGTGGCAATAAAACATCCTGTGGTGCTAGGTGAAGAAAAGCAGAGTCCTCCCAGTGGCATCTTGGCTAGATTTTTCTCTTAACCCACTTTAACAGATTTCTTTGTCAGTTCTCACACTGCAGTCGGCAAATTGGCTGCGCCACTTCTCCAAATCAATGGTGGCCATGATTTAAAAGTACATCATTGGTTGTGAAATGTTTTTGGACATCTCACGTTTGTCACCTGTTAGGTAGAATTTTAGTGGCAAGATGGGGGCGAGAGCAGAGGTGGGTGGGGGCGCTCGGAATTCCTCACCCCCAGCTGGTTCACCATCCATGAGGCCCAATTTGGTTTAGCCTGAAGTGGCAAGCCACCTGCGGTAGGTGGAGCCCAGCTGCGGGCAAAAGATTAAACTGAGAAAGGAGGTACCCTCTCTGAAGCAGACTTGGTGACCACGCCCTACACGTTGCTTTAAACCGGTGGTGGGTTGGGGGAGGGGAAAGTGCGGAGGGACATGCAGTCTGTCAGGGTTCCAAGTACACCCAAGAGACATTTGATTGACTATTGTCCATGCGCAGAGTTGCCACATTCCATTGGTTTCCATCTGCATGGCATTTTTCCCACTGTTATGATAGGAGTGACAAGTAAAGCAAGGACACGTGAAGTGAGGTGGACACTGATTCCACACAACATTGACTGTGAGAGCCGTGTGTTCCCCCAATCAATATTAAATATTTCTTTCATTTTTAACCACTTGAAGTTAATGGAAGTTTGATTAACATATGAATGATGCAGTATTTTCTCTAACTTGTCAGTCCAAAGATGTGCAGGTTAGGTTAATTGGCCATGCTAAATTGCCCCTTAGTGTCCAAGTTGCTTGGGTTAGGGAGAATAGTGGGTAATATGTGGGGATTTGGGGCTAGGGCCTGGGTGGGACTGTGGTCAGTGCAAGCTCGATGGGCCGAATGGCCTCTTTCTGCACTGTAGGGTTTCTATGATTGTCCTTCTATGATTGAAATATTTGTTGCATATTAAATGTATTTAATCCCATACAAGGATCATGGTTACCGAACATGTCCAACTTCAATCTTACAGCCTGTGAGATTAAGGTGGATCACTCACTAGCCCATCACTGCTTAAATTTACCCCACCACCAACTGAGGTGCTAACAATGAAAAATGGCCACAGCTGCAGTGGAGTTCACCCTCCAGTGGGTCTTCCCATCGACAAAAGCGCTTAGGAAAATATGGCCATTTTTACTTCACAAGTGTTGAGAGGATGCCTCCGTCCAGAGATGCACCCTTCCTTTCTATCTCTCTCCCCTTCAAATACAAGGCAGGCAGCAGCTCTTTCAAGGCTGAATGGCCTCTTCCAGCAGTGCTAGCCTGCCCGCCATCCTTAATTAGATGGCAAACATGCCCTCTCTTAATTGCCTAATCTGACAAACAGCGCGTTGGGTGATTATTCCAACGTGGATCCCCAAAATCCAACCCATTGATTCTCCGGGGGGATGTACATGTGGGGGAGGCAAGACAAATGACTGCAAGGGGTTAACAATTTATTGTTCAAGGAAAATGTTTTCAGTGACACACAGGCACATGGAGAGACAGGCTCTGCATATTAATACAATCCAGATGGCACAAGAGAAAATAAAGCATTCCAACATTATCACCTGGGAGTGCTTATCCAACATCATTCTTGCTGCAAATAAGAGATCTACAACTCAATTATAAACTGCATTTAACTCTGTGCAGCTATCATATATTCACCATCGAGATTTCATGATTCCTTCAAGAGCACGTTGGTAGTTATTAATTTCTTAGGAAGTCCAATTAAATAAAAAAATCCTTGGTCCATCATACATCAAGCTTTTTCTATTCCACCGTTTGCCTGAAAACATTAATCTTAAATAACTTGGTAACGCGTTCTGTTTACACTAGGTCTCCCAGGCTGCAGCCAACACATACGGGTAGAGTTGTGTGTGTATGTGACTCTTGCCCAGAGGACCAAGTTGTTATTAAAACTTGCCCTTGTGTTTAATAAATTAGGATCTCAACGGGCTCATCAGATAGGCAGATGAAACCTCATTTATCGTTTCATCTGGAGGATGATATTGCATGCTGGTATTTAGAATATTCATGAGATCAAATCCCACTGAAGAGAGACGAGAGCTCACAGCCCGTTTTCTTTCCCCAGAAGTGAGGAAGTCACTAATGCAACCAACCAGCAGGTCAATGGGTTCAAGTAACGGAAATAAGAAATTCCTTTCAATCTCACGCTGCAGTAAAAAATGTCCCAGTTACAGCATTAATGGGTGTGGGTCATCAAATTCTAATTGAATCTGTTCCCTTCCTTCATTGCTTCTGCCTAAATCAGACCCCCAAATCTTCCATCGCATAACTGACCTCATTGGTATCACAAAATAGTATCTCTACAGTGTAGAAGGAGGCTATTTGGCCCCATCGAGCCTGCACAAACAACAATCCCACCCAGGCCCTATCTCATTAACTCCATGTATTTATCCTGCTAATCCCCATGACACTGTGAGCAATTTATTTAGAAGGAAAGCAGTGGTAGCAGTTGGGAGGGAGGTTTAAGCAACAGTGTGGCTGCTACTTGTCCATTAGCCTGGTTACAGCAAGCAAAACAAGAAATAACACCAGCCATTAAAAATTGAGTTGAAAAAATAATCACTAACAGAAAATTCTCACGCAAATCACTGAATGGCCAAATTTCCTTCAGCACAAGATGGAGCCCAGGAGGTACTAAATGTTGACAAGCAGTTTACGGAAACCATTGAAGCGGAATAAAAGTAGCTTTAGGGAGATCTGTCAGGCTTCTCTGTCTACCATAGATTTGTGATTTTTTTTGAAAACAAAGAAACAAAATATTAAACACTGTCTAAACATAAATATTAGATGCTGTTTGGAGAACAACAAAGCTGGAGAGGACTTCAACCATTTAATCCATGACAACTGTTACTCACTTCCCTGAATTATGAATGAGGGCAGTTTTGTAAAATGGAGCGATCATTCCAGAGAGGGGGATTAGTTGGAAGAAAGTTAGCTCAAGGCAATCACAGAAGCTACAAAGTTGTGGTAGACTCCTCATCGAAGCTTTAAGTGATTTGATTGACGTTAATGACGATCTGTGTCTGAATTGGCACAGATAGCCATAGCACTGGCAGTTCATATTGTTGTTGTTTGTGGTGCTGGCAGGGGAGGTTCTACTGATGTGCTTTCCTCTTGGTACATCAGATGATGCCAGTCTGGCATTGACTTTCAGCGCTTGCTTCCACATGGGCGGGACCACTGTCATGTTTATCCCGGTGAGGTAATCCAAAATGCAAAGTTCTCTAAAGTTCTTCCACTTCCCTGTAGATGTTGTGCCCATGGGGATTCTGTAGCTAACCTTGCAACAGACATGCCCTGCCCACCTAAGTTAAATTTTCTGGAGCAGGGGTATTTCAAAGAGTTTCTGACGGCCATCTCCCACTCCTCATCTCACACAAAGCATCAGGAGGGGTAAAACATTAACAGAAAGACTTGTTATCGAGACACATTAGAGGGCAAGCTAACATGAATGTTCCTCCCATTCCCAGCAGCGCCAAGCCATGTTACCCACGTTTGCTACTTGCCCGGAGAGAAAAAACACATTTAGGTAACACTGTTCTCTTCCTTAGAATGTCCCAAAGCATCTTCAAGCTAATTAAGTACCTTTAACATGTAGTTGCCATCGTAAAGCAGCAAGGTTACTGTATAGCAGAGCATTGAGATAATGATAAATAATCCATGCTTAGGTAAAAGCAGATGCTGGGATCTGAAACACAAACAGAAAATGCTGGAAAATCTCTGCATCTGTGGAATGAGAACTGAGCTAACATTTTGCATCTGGATGACTCTTCGTTGTTGAGGAAGAAATATTAGCCAGGACACAGGGGCAACCCTTCAGCGCTTGTTAAAATAGTGCAATGCGATTTGAGATGAGCTGGTGGAGACTTGGTTTAACCCCTCATCCAAAAGGATGGCACCTCCAAGAGTGTAGCACTCCCAACTACTGCAGTAGAGTGTCAGCCTTGATTTTTAAATTTAGCTCTCTGCAATAGGGGCTTGATCCCACAACCTACTTCACACAGTGCCACAGTGTTTAACACTGATGCCTCACAGCATCAGGGACCGGGCTTCAATTCCTGGCTTGGGTCACTGTCTGTGTGGAGTTTGCATGGTCTCCCTGTGTCTGCATGGGTTTCCTCCGGGTGCTCCAGTTTCCTTCCACAGTCCGAAAGGCGTGCTGATTAGGTCCATTGGCCATGTTAAATTCTCCCTCAATGTACCCAAACAGGCACCAGAGTGTGGCGGCTAGGGGATTGGCACAGTAACTTCATTGCAGTATTAACGTAAGTCTAATAATGACAGTAATAAATACACTTTAAACATACTTGCTCAGGGATGTGAGAACTACCAGTGAGCTGTGGCTAAGAGCATTAAGATAGAAATCAGGCCTCAGATGATCAGAATTGTGAAGCAAGATCATGAACGTTCATCGTCACCCTGCACGAGGGAATAAACATGAAAATCAGAAAACCTCCAACAAGTAAAGCTGTTTCCAGCACCAGTAAGAAAAGGTGTGTTTTACTAAGTGTTACAAATGGAAGACTTGGCAGATGGAACAGAAACAGCCCCATTGCACTGCAACTGCATTCCTTGCGACAGTGAGTTGAATTTACATCTGCTGGGAGAAACTACTGTGTCAATAATTAACTGGTCACCGTGGAGATGATCTCGTTCATCTGCTGATCTGCGCAAACTCATTCTCTTCAATCCTGTGTTGTTGGATGATTCACGAATATTTAAGTTGCCGCTCGACACTTTACCCTGTGGTGAGGGCCACAGCTGGCCATGATTTGTGGCTTTTATTTGTAGGTCTTATGAGGAAAGGTTGAGGGAGCTGGGGCTTTTCTCTTTGGAGCAGAGGGGGATGAGAGGCAACTTAATAGAAGTTTATAAGATGATGAGAGGGATTGATAGAGTGGACGTGCAGAGACTATTTCCTCGGGTGAGTCTAGCTGTTACTAGGGGACATAACTATAAAGTTCATGGTGGGAGATATAGGAGGGATATCCGAGGTAGATTCTTCACTCAGAGAGTGGTTGAGGTGTGGAATAGACTGACTGGTGTGATAGTAGAGTCGGACACTTTAGGAACTTTCAAACGATTATTGGATAGGCACATGGAGCACTCCAGAATTATAGGGAGGGGATAGCTTGATCTTGGGATTGGACATAGCTGGACACAACATTGAGGGCTGAAGGTCCTGTACTGTGCTGTAATGTTTTATGTTTCTGTGTGTCTGTGTGGGTTTCCTCCGGGTGCTCCGATTTCCTCCCCTAGTCCAAAGATGCGTGGGTTGTGTTGATTTGCCATGCTAATTTGCTCCTTAGTGTTAGGGGGATCAGTAGGGTAAATGTGTGATGTTACGGGGATATACTCTGGATGGGATTGTTGTGGGTGCTGGCTCGATGGGTCAAATGCTCTCCTTCTGGAGGGATTCTATGATTCTAAGGCAGGATTTAAAGCTTTACATTGAAGTCAGAATTCCATGTTCCAAGGATTTATTCAGCTATATTCGAGCAGTGACTCTGGCTGCGGTTCCTGTCAGCCAGAATGTGTAGTGGGATTGCCAAGGTTATTCAAGTCAAGCACCTGTAAATTTACTTCTTGTCTCAGAATGGCTCTCACCTAAAGTATCTAGATTGGAAAATCCCTGGGGGGGGCGGGGATTCTCACATTCCACTGCTCTGATTTTTTAGCACAGCAGGCTGTGAGAATTAGGTGACGCTGGATTAGCACAATCCACACCGGGTGTCTGTCCCAGGCGCATCTTCCGGTGTCAGATTTCCAGCACCGTCAGCTCTGCACCAGAAATAGACATGGAACTGCATTATATATGCAGCCCTTAAGTTGCATCTGTCTCTAAAGTCTCCGGGCCCGCAAGCCTCTCCCCACCACCAGAAATATTTCATTGCAGCGGGGATTACTATAGTTTCCCACTTGCAGAGAGCCGTGGGACCCCAATCCTGCTGGAATGAAGGAAGGGACAAACGAGTCCCCCCAAGAGGGTTGAGCTCTGGGGGAGGTGCATTCTGGGCATTGGCACCTTGGCAGTGCCAGCCTGGGCCCCCTGGCACTGCCCAAGGGGCACCTTGGCACTGCCCCCTGGGCATCAAGCAGTGCTAAAGGGGAGGCCTAATAGGGCAGGGCCCGATGGAGGAGATTGATGGGGGTGGTAGTTCCTGCTGTCATTCTGAAGTCGGGTTCGGTGGTGGAGGGAAGGAGCTGTGGATGGAGTCAAGGCTGGACCCAGGCATGCCTGGAGGGCCAGTGACCAGTCCAATCCCCCTGACACTAAAAGACAATTTAGCATGGCCAATCAGCCTAACCCACACACCTTTGGAGAGTGGAAGGAAGCCTATGTAGACACGGGGAGAACATAGAAATACCACAAAGATAGTTAGTTGAGACCAGAATTGAACCCATTCCCTGGCATTGTGAGGCAGCAGTGCTAACCACTGTGACACCATGCCACCCATGTTGCATGCACGATGTTTGCCTTTTGTCTATCTGTTGCGTTCTTCGTCTTTTTCCTATTTTCTGCCAATCATATAATTTTAAACTTCTCTTTACCCATTCGACAATATAAATTTTCCCTGAGGAACAGCAGTCATGGCAATGCCTCCTCACCAAGCTCAGCCCCTATTACTCACAATGCCAAGCTGAGGTTCATCCCTATCAACTCTGCTCAGAAATTTCTGGCTCTGCCCACCAGCAGGATTAACCAGTCCTGCCAAAAGTCAATGGGCTTTTTGTTGGGCTGCCAAATCTTTGGAGATGGGTCCCTCCACGATGGATGGGAGAATCACATCAAAATGCTACTCCCCTGCACCACATAAGCTGTACAATGATGACTCCCTAAAAACCCTGGTCCCCAGCCATACCCTCCATGGGCTGGGTTCTAGGAAATGTCACCAGTAAAACGGAAGATAAGGAAAAGTGGAAGAAAACAATGAGGATGAAAGGCAGACAAAAAAACAAAAATGAAGGCGAAACAAAGAAAAAGTAAAAGGCACGTGGAGGGGAGATGGGGTGAATAGCAATGAACACCATCTTTGTTGAACAAATTTTTGCCTTGATGTCAGCATAGGGAACAGGGGAGAGAATGAAGAAAGAGAAAGACATACTTCTGTGAGGCACCATGGGGTGCCAAGATCAAATGTTTGAAAAGAAGGAGAATCATTGATGGCAGAGAGGTTGAGCAGGGAGGATTCAGATTGGGATGGCTGAGACACGTTAGCAGGTTAAAGAAGAACAGAGAGAAAGACTACCACATATCTGGCTCTGCTGTGAGTGGGGCAGCATGGCAGCACAGTGATTAGCACTGCTACCTCACAGCACTTGGGCCCCATGATCGATTCTGGCTCAGGTGACTGTGTGGCGTTCTCCCCAAGTCTGTGTGTGGGTTTCCTCCAGGTGCTCCCGTTTCTTCCCACAGTCCAAAGATGTGTAAGTTAGGTGGATTCACCATGCTAAACTGCTCCTCAGTATCCAAAGATGTGTGGATTAGTAGGGTAGATGTGTGGAATAGGACAGGGGGATGGACCTGGATAAGATGCTTTGTCGGAGGATAGGTGCAGGTTCGATCAGCCAAATGGCCTCCTTCTGCACTGTAGGGATTTTAAGATTCCTCTTGACCTGCATTCACGTGCCCTGTAATGTGGGAAAGGCACCATTACAGATTGACTGACACACTGATGCATATTGATTTTCGCACACATTCTGCACTTCCCCATAACAACATGAAACAGGACCCAATATCAATACAGTTCAAATTGTGAGGCTCCATGGCTGGAAGTTGTCATTTATCACAATCCGTTATGAAATGAAATAATTGTGTCAGGATGAGATTAGTTTGGACGGTAACTCTAATTTGAGACTAACCTTCAACAGATCAATCTCTATTAAGATTCATCTGTTTTGGGAGAGTTCAAGTTACTTTGATTCAGGCTCATTTTACCCCAGTGAAATCACTGAATCCCTACAGGGCAGAGGAGGCCATTTGGCCCATCCAGTCTACACTGAAAACAACCTTACCCACATAACCTTATGTATTTAACCTGCTAGACCCCTGACACTAAGGAAAAATTTAGCGTGGTCAATCAACCTAACCCCCACGTCTTTTGAGTGTTGGAGGAAACTGGAGCACCCGGAGGAAACCCACACAGACATGGGGAGAACGTGCAAAGAGAACGTGCAAACTCCACACAGACAGTCATTTGAGGCCAGAATTGAACCCAAATCCCTGGCGCAGTGCTAACCACTGCACCACTATGCCACTCTAACGTCCAATTGGAAAGGTTGAATATAACACGTCATGGTGAAATATTCTCAAAAAAAACATTTCAGGCGGAAAGATGAGTAAATAAAAGGAAGTGTTTTCTGTAATTGGCACCATAATGTTTGCAAGTACTTTTGGCTGCATATTTTCTTTTGATCTCCTTCGATCGATGCAATAGACACACACTTTCTGCCACCTTGTGGCTTTGTTTTAGAACTGTAGGTCAAATTTAGCAAAACTAACTGGCCATTGAAGCAAGGTCCCCAGTTCACACTCTGCCTATTTAGGTAAAGTTGCCACAGTTTCTGAAAAGAACAAAGGACAGTGCAGCTCAGGAATAGCCCTTAGGCCCACCAAGTCTGTGCCGACATAGATGCCTCCTTGATCTATATTTTCTTGCCTCTACACAGTCCATATCCCTCTATTCCTGCCTATTCATGTATCTATCCAGATGTCTCTTTAATGTTGTTACATAATCTGCTTCCACCAACTCTTTTGACAACACCTTCCAGACATTCACCACCCTCTGTGTGAAAAACTTGCCCCTTCCTCTCTTTTAAACTTCCACTCCTCACTTTCAACCTATGCCCCTGAGTAATTCACCTTTCGACCCTGGGAAAAAGACTCTGATTATCCACTTTGTCTAAGCCTGTCATAATCTTGTAAGCCTCTATTAGGTCCCCTCTCATCCTCCAATGCTCCAATGAAAACAATCTAAGTTTGTTCAACCTTTCTTCATAGTCCATATCTCCAACATCCTGGTAAATCTCTTCTGCACCCTTTCCAATGCATCAACATCCTTCCGGTAGTGTGGCGATCAGAATTGTACACAAAGCTCCAAATGCGGCCTATCCAAAGTCTTACACGGCTGCAACATGATTTTCCAATTCCTACATTCATTGCCCCAACCGATAAAAGCCAATATGCCAAATGCCTTCTTGACCACCTTGTCCACCTGAGTTGCCATCTTCAGGGAACTGTGGGTCTGCATGCCTAGACTGCTCTTTATGCTTTTATTTCTAAGGGCCCTACCATTTCCTCTGTATACTTTCCTTATTCAGTAGACCTTCCAAATCGCATCACCTCACATTTGTCCAGGTTAAATTCCATCTGTCTTTCGGTTCAGGTTGGCAGCCAATTTATATCCTCTGACCATCCTCCTCACTATCTGCTAGTCCCCCAGTTTTTGTATCATCTGCAAATGTACTAATCAGACCACCTACATTTTCCTCCAAATCATTTATATATATTACAAACAACAGAGGCCCCAACACTGGAACACCACTTGTCACAGACCTCCAGTTAGAAAAGTACCTGTACCCTTCCACTGCGCCTCTCTGCTTTCTATTCCCAAGCCAGTTTTGTATCCATGTTACCTCACCTCGGATCCCACATGACTTCACCTTCTATATCAGCCTGCCATGAGGAACCTTATCAAAGGCTTCACTAAAGTCCATGTATACAACATCCACTGCCCTGCTCTGGTCAAATGTTTTTGTCACTTCCTCAAAGAACTCAGTCAGGTTTGTGAGACATGACCTCCCCTTCACAAAACCATGCTGCCTCATGCTAATAAGCCTATTCTCTTCCAGATGTGAGTATATCCTGTCTCGAAGAATCTTCTCCAATAATTTCCCCACCACTTATGTAAGGCTCACAGGCCAGTAATTTCCTGAATTATCTGCTCTGGGCAGCACGGTAGCACAGTGGTAAGCACTGCTACTTCACAGCGGTAGGGTCCCAGGTTCGATTCCTGGCTTGGGTCGCTGTCTGTGTGGAGTTTGCATCTTCTCCCTGTGTCTGCGTGGGTTTCCTTTGGGTGCTCCGGTTTCCTCCCACATTCTCAAGGATGTGCTGGTTAGGCGCATTGACCCGAACAGGTGCCAGACTGTGGTGACTAGGGGAATTTCACAGTAACTTCATTGCAGTGTTAATGTAAGCCTTACTTGTGACTAATAAATAAACTTTAACTTCACTTTTTTTAGACAGAGGAAAAATGTCAGCTACTCTTCAATTCTCTGTTACCTCGTCCATGGCTAAAGATGATACAAAGATTTTGGCCAAAGCCTCTGCATTTTCTTCCCTTGCCTCTCTCAGTATTCTGGGATAGACCCTATCTGGCTCTGGGGACTTGTCCATCTTTATGTTTTTTCAAAACTCCAGTACCTCTCCCCTTCTTATCTCAACATGTCCTAGAATGTCAACATAATCCTTTCTACACTCACCATCCACCACATCCTTCTCTTTTGTGAACACGGATGCAAAGTGCTCATTAAGGACCTCACCCACCTCACCTGGCTTCACACATGTATTCCCTCCACATCCTTGAGTGGACCTACCCTTTCCTTAGCTGCCCTCTTCCTCCATGCTAAATTCTTCTCAGTGTACCTGAACCGGCAACGGAGTGTGGCAACTAGGGGATTTTGTCAATAACTTCATTACAGTGTTAATGTAAGCCTACTTGTGACACTAATAAATAAACCTTAAAACTTCTTCAATCATCTAAGCACAAGGTCATCCAAGCATGTGAAATGCACATAATGGCAGCTGCATTTCATACATTATGACAGTGACGTCAACAATACTTCATTGACTGCAAAGTACTTTGGGACATTGAGAACACCCACCAAAGGCTCTACTTTCTCAGGAGGTGAAGGAAATTCAGCATGTCTATTACAATTCTCACCAACTTTTACAGATGGACCAAAGAAAACATCTTTCCCGAATGTGTCCAAGCTTGATATGGCTCCTGCTTGACCAAGACTGCAAGAAACTACAAAGGGTCGTGAACATAGCCCAGTCCATCATGCAAACAAATCTCCCATCCATTGACACCTCCCACTGCCTCAGAAAAGCCACCAGCATAATCAAGGACCCCACACGCCCGGGACATCCACCTTCTTATATCGGGAAAAAGATATAAAAATCCGAGATCACATACCAACCACCTCAAGAACAGTTTCTTCCCTGCTGCCATCAGGCTTTTGAATGGAAATACTTTCTATTAAGTTAATCTTTCTCTACATCCTCGCTATGACGGTAATACTGCATTCTGCACTCTCTCCTTTCTTTCTCCTCTATGCACTCTATGAATGGTATGCCTTATCAGTATAGCACACAAGAAACAATATTTTTCACTGTATCCCAATACATGTGATAATAATAATTCAGATCAAATCAAATCAAAGACATTATAAGATTATGAAAAGTGCAATACAAATGCCAGGACTTAAAAGAATGAACAATCCCATTATCTTATTTCTCAACAAGTAACGATTCCTTTTGCTTGTCTTGACATAATTTTTAACTTTGCACCATTCTTGTCATCTAAATTATTATCATTGAGAATATCAAGGGTTTTGATAAGAGCAAACGTGCAGAAATAATTTCCTCTGGTCAGAAGGTTGGTAAGCAGAGGAGACAGATTTAAGACAATTCAAATTACCTGTGGGAGGTGAAGAGAATTTTGTTTACATAGCGGGTTATTACAATGTCGAAGGCATTGCTTAAAAGACAAGTGAATGTTGTTCCAACAGCAATTTTCAAAGGGAATTGAATATGTAATTGAAAAGGGGAAAAAAAGTCAGGATGAATTGGATCGCTCTTTGAAAGATTGAGCACAGGCGGAGTGGGCAAATGACTTCCTTCCATGGTGTAAAAACCTACCATCAGAGGAAACAGTTCGAGGGCACTTCTAACTCTAGTGATACAAACGAACCAAGTTAGTGGGGGAGAGCTTCTACTCTTTTTGGATGCCTCAGCTCTGACTATACAAGTTCAGTTCAGCCACATAAACCTCCTGGTAGCCTGTTCTCCTTCACGGAAAAGATTTGGCAAGGGTTGCCTGGGTGGAGAGAGGGAGGGGTGCAGGGAAGGTAGAAGAAAACAGAATGTACAGCCTCACATAGTGACCATGTCTAGTGTATAATGATTTCACATTGGCTGGGGACAAGCAGGGAACAAAATGTGCGAAGCTGTTGCGTACACAAAGCTCTCCCTCCCACGTTGTCTGTGAAACTTTTCTAGTTTCTGATTTTTCACTTCCATATCCCTGCTCGTTCAAGGAAATCTCTGAAGAGTCATTGAGCCGAACGTTGTGACTTAATGGAGCCCATTTTTTGAAGCAAAACCGCAGGTGCACTTATTTCAATAATGAATGTTCCTGAATAATGTGCTGCTTGAACACGAGATTCCGAAAAATAGCAAAACGAATAAAATCAAATAGCAGTGCACGCCTCTTTACACACTCTTCTGAATGTATGTCAACATAGAAAATAGAAGCAGCAGTGGACCATTTGAAGTTCCAACTCAAAGCAAACGGGCACCAACAATAGCCAGGCACAGAGTCAAACTTAGAGGCATCTAGATTCCAACAATCAGGACACCACAGAAATGACCATTTCACCAACAACAAAATTCAGCACAGTCCCTTCACAAAGATTGACGCAACTAAGTACATTGTTGCTCTTATGTTTGTCAGATTTGATTCCCTCAATGCTGATTGCATTAATTTCTTTGAACAACATGGCTTGTGGCCAGTAGCATTGCAGTTCCGACTTCCAGACTCAGAATTGCTCATACATTTGGCGTTGTCATGGCGATGCAGTGGTATCGTGGTATTGTCACTGAACTCATAATCCAGAGACCTGGCAATGCTCTGGGGACCCAAATTCAAATCCCCCCCCTCAATGCAGGTGGCAAAGTCCGACTCCAACAAAAATCTGGAATTAAGGGTGAAATTTTGCCGTCCCGCCCTCATGGGAATCATAATGAATGGGACAGGACCATGCAAAGGTTTGTTGACCTCAGGCAGTATTTTCCAGTCTTGGGGTCAGCGCGGTTAGAAACTCCTGCCTTAAAAGTCTAGTAATGACCACGGGAAAAACCATCTGGTTCACTCATGTCCTTTAGGGAAGGAAATCTGCTGTCCTCACCTGACCTGGCCTACCTGTGACTCCTGAGTCACAGCAATGTGGTTGACTCTCAACTGCCTTCTGAAATGGTCCAGCAAGCCACTCAGTTCAAGGGCAGTTAGAGATGGGCAACAAATGTTGGCCCAGCCAGTGAACGAATTAAAAGAATTCCTCCAGTTCGATAACTGTTGTGGGAAATTAAAATGCTGTAGATCAGTTGTACATTTTGGAGGTTATTATTGTGCTTTATTAAGATGGAACATAGGAACCTTTACTCCGTTACTAACCTACCTCAAACATTGATGAAAAATTGCACAATATAAGATTCTCCTTAAAAGTCACCTTCTCAGGATTGACACTTTGTTTTTCTGAACTCAGCTTGTTCTCCTTTTGTCACCCTTTCTTTTCCAGCATTTCAAATCTGGGAGCAGCTTCACCGTTCCTCCACCTGTCGATTCAGCACCATCTAATCACTTATCTCATCTGTGCAACCTTTTTCTTTCGCCTAGATTTCTCAAAATGTCACACAATTCCCGAACAACTTGTGCTCATTAGTCTTGGCGTGGCTTTCAGATCTATATGGATCCTAGCTTGCACGGTGGAGGGTGGTACAATGATTAGCACTGCGAGCCCACAGTGCTTGGGTCCTGGGTTTGATTCCAGCCTCTGGTCGCTGTCTGTGTGGAGTTTGCACATTCTCCCTGTGTCTGCATGGGATTCCTCCCACAGTCCAAATGATTTGTGGGATAGGTGAATTGCTAAATTGGCCAGAGGGGTTAGTGGGTTAAATATGTGGCGTTACGGGGGTAGGACCTGGGTGGGATTGTTGTCAGATTCAATGGGCTGATTGGCTTCCTTCTGTACTGTCGGGATTCTATGAGTGAGAAAGAAAGTGGCAGTGATTGGATTGCAGTTGGGAGTAGCTGAGAGCAAAAAGAAACAGGCATGGTAATAAAATGACAATCACACCACTTTCCATTCATTTTATAATCCCTGTGGTTCCTTATAATCAATCCAACTTGCTGCCATGGTTGAGCCAATGCAGCATTCAGTGTGGATCAGCCCATTTCTGGCACTTCTTTCGCTCTCTTGACACCCTGTAAAACAAGGTTTCAATTTAATGCCAGCAAGAGACTCCAAAGGTTGCATTTTTTTGGTTGTTTCCTTCACTGGAAACACACTGCTTATGAGATTCAGGTTAGGGTGGGCCTCATCCCTTCACCATGAGAGGTGCTTCCCCTCCATAGGCTCACCCAAGCATTGCTCTGACTGTTGGTTTGTTCAGAGACAATCATAAGAACATAAGAACATAAGAAATAGGAGCAGGAGTCGGCCATCTAGCCCTTCGAGCCTGCCCCACCATTCAATAAGATCATGGCTGATCTGTCGTGGCTCAGTTCCACTTTCCCACCCTCTCCCCATAACCCTTAATCCCCTCTCTTATCAAAAACCCATCAACCCGCCCACAATGCTTCATTAAAAACTGCTCAATTCAACTATTCTGATAAGTCAAATCTTTCAGGACTAAATGTGGACATCCTTGGGAGCAGGATGGCCAAGTTAGGACTTCAATTGGTCGTGCACTTAAGCTACCTGGCATCTCCCTTGACAGGGTAAAATTCCAGCAGAGCAGGATTAGTGGTGAATGTGAACCCTCTTTGTCATGTTGGTCGAATTTACACTGCCCCTCCTCAACCAATACAACATTGAGTGCAGGTTAATCCATTATTGGCACTTCCTTCACCCTCTTCAAACCCTATAAATCAAGGTTTCAAGTTAATGCTAGCAGGAGACTCCTAAGGTTGCATTTCTTTGAATGTTTCCCTCTCTGGAAACACACTGGAGGGAACCGAGTGTAGGGTGTCGAAATTTGCTGATGACACCAAAATTGGTGGAAAGGCAAATTGTGCGGAGGGTGTGGAGAGTCTGCAGAAGGATCTAGATAGGCTGGGCGAATGGGCCAGGAAATGGCAAATGGAATTTAATGTTGGCAAGTGCGAGGTGGCCCACTTTGGTAGGAATAATGGTAGGAAGGATTATTACTTACGTGGAGAAAAACTGCATCAGGCGACGGTGCAGAGGGACCTCAGGGTCCTTGTGCATGAGTCGCAAAAACCCAGCTTGCAGGTGCAGCAGGTGGTCAGGAAGGCGAATGGGATGCTGGCCTTCATCGCGAAGGGGATTGAATATAAAAGTAGGGAGGTCTTGCTGCGGCTGTATAGGGCATTGGTGAGGCCGTTGCTGGAGTACTGTGTGCAGTTTTGGGCGCCGTACTTACGCAAGGATATTTTGGCCTTGGAGGGAGTGCAGAGGAGGTTTACTAGGCTGATGCCGGAGTTGAGGGGGTTGAGCTATGAGGAGAGGCTGAATAAATTAGGCTTGTACTCGTTAGAGTTTAGAAGAATGAGGGGAGATCTCATTGAGATGTATAAGATGATGAATGGGATGGATAGGATAGAGGTGGAGAGACTCTTCCCGCTCAGAAAGGATAGTAGGACTAGGGGGCACAGCCTCAAGATAAAGGGGGGGCGGTTTAGAACGGAGTTGAGGAGGAACTTCTTCACTCAAAGGGTGGTGAATCTCTGGAATTCTCTTCCCGTTGAAGTGGTGGAGGCTACCTCGCTAAATATTTTTAAGACGCGGGTTGATGGTTTTCGATGAGAGAGGGGATTAAGGGTTATGGGGAGAGGGCGGGAATGTGGAGCTGAGCCAAGACAGATCAGCCATGATCTTATTGAATGGCAGGGCAGGCTCGAAGGGCTAGTTGGCCTACTCCTGCTCCTATTTCTTATGTTCTTATGTTCTTATACAGTGGGGCTTTTTTTTAATTCATTCATGGGACATGGGTATCACTGGCTGGCCAGCATTTATTGTCTATCCCTGGTGACCCTTGGGTGGCAGTTGAGAGTCAACCACATTGCTGTGGCTCTAGAGTCACATGTAGGCCAGACTGGACAAGGGCAGCAGATATCCTTCCCTGAAGGACATTAATGAATCAAATGGGTTTTTCCAATAATGGTTTTGTGGTCTTCAGTAGATTCTTAATTCCAGGTATTTTTGATTGAATTTCAATTCCACCAGCTGCTGTGCTGGGATTCAAACCTGGAGTCCCCGGAACACTCGCTGAGTTTCTGGATTAATAGTCTAGCGATAATACCAGCAGACCATTACCTCCCCTTGTGGCTATTTAAGAGTTTCCCCCTGCTGTTGCCACTTTGAGTGAGGGGCCAAGACCACTTGAGACCCACTGCTGGTAATTGTCACCTCACTTGTTCCCCTTTTGCCTGGTGTCCTCATTACGGCTCCTCCCCCCAAACTCGCAGAGGGCCTGCATGACAGGCCTTGGTGAAGGTGCAGTCCAGCCTCCTCCATGGTTCCTTCTGGGTGACAGCTGCAGTCTCAGTAGTGGCCACAGCTCCTGGTGGCGCTTCTCAGGCTGGAAGGCAGCCAACTCTTTGACTCATGTCCCAGAATAAAGGCAGAAGTCACAGGCTCAGCAATTAACATTGTGACGAGCAGGAAATCCAGTCACGGCTTCCTAGTAAGTGAACGTGGGTTCTGGCTCCAACTCAGCAAAAAAAACTCTGTCAAATATGATAAATACTAGTCATTGCAAAATATAATTTTGGAGTTGCAATGGACTGAAACTGTAACAATGAAAAATTTACTCCCCATGTCACAATTTCTTTCTGAAGAATTACACATTCCCCTCCATTGCTATTGTTAAGCTTTTATCATGTGTCGTAAAGGAACAGAATTGAATTGCCTATTTTGAAATTGGTAAAACAAAAGGGTTTAATTCATCATTTCTTTGAATGTCTGAATATTCATTTGTGGCTAGGATTACAAAAACAGGGATAGCATGTTGGAGTTGTATAGAACTTTGGTGTGGCCACGGCTAGAGTAGTGTGTGCAGTTCTGGTCGGCAGATTATCAGAAGGATGTGATTGCAGGGGGGGAGGGGTGGTGTACAGAGGAGATTCACCAGGATGCTGCCTGGGATGGAATGTTTATGTTACGAAAAGAGATTGCATAGGCTTGAGCTGCTTTTATTGGAGCAGAGAAGACTGAGCAGTGACCTGATCGAAGTGTGCAAGATTATGAGGGGCATAAGTAGTGTGGATAAGAGGTAACTGTTCCCCCTAGTTGAAGGGTCAGTCATGAGCGGTCATAGGTTCAAGGTGAGGGGCAGAAGGTTTAGAGGGGATGAGAGGAATTTTTTTTTTACCCAGAGGATGTCGACAATTTGGAATGTGCTGCCGGGGAGGGTGGTAGAGGTGCGTTGCCTCACATCCTTTAAAAAGTATCTGGATGAGCTCTTGGCACATCGCAACATTCAAGGCTATGGGCCAAGTGCTGGTAAATGGGATTAGATGGGAGGTCAGATGTTTCTTGCATGTCGGTGCAGACTCGATGGGCTGAAGGGCCTCTTCTGCAGTGTATGATTCTACGATTATTCACTTAGCAGGAGTCCATTCCTAAATTTCCGACACTAGCCCTCCATTACCCGCTGCAAAGTGGGCGGGGTCGGGGGCTCAGTGAACAAGTTGCCATGTACCGGGCAGATTGGTTTAGATGGGAGCTGATTTCCTCTGCCTAGACTTTTTAATGTGGAAGAGTTGGATATAATGTGAAGATGCCAGCAGTAAGAAGTCTCACAACACCAGGTTAGAGTCCAACAGGTTCATTTGGTAGCACAAGCTTTCAGAGTGTCGCTCCTTCTTCAGGCGAGTGAGGAGTTATGTTCACAACAGGACATGTATAGACACAAACACAATTTACAAGATAATGTTTGGAATGAGAGTCTTTACAGGTAATCAAGTCTTAAAGGTACAGACGATGTGAGTGGAGAGAGGGTTAAGCACATGTTAAAGAGATGTGTATTGTCTCCAGCCAGGACAAGTAGTGAGATTTTGCAATCCCAGGCCAGTCATGGGGATTACAGATAGTGTGACATGAACTCAAGATCCCGGTTGAGGCCGTCCTCATGTTTGCGGAACTTGGCTATCAGTTTCTGCTGAGCGATTCTGCGTTGTCGTGGGTCGTGAAGGCCGCCTTGGAGAACGCTTACCCAAAGATCAGAGGCTGAACGCCCTTGACTGCTGAAAGTGTTCGCCGACGTGAAGCGATCACTCCTGCCTGGTGATTGTCGAGTGGTCTTCATTCAGCTATCGTCGGAGTGTCCGCATGGTCTCCCCAGTGGACCATGCCTCAGGACATTCTTTCAGGTAGACAACGTTGGCCAAGTCGCAAGAGTATGTACCGTGAGACAGGAGCCACCAATGTCCCGCAATGTGATGTTGATAGCCCAGCTGAAAAGGGCCATTTCACCACAAGGGATTTCTGTTTCAGCTCAGCTTTGGTTTCTGCTGATAAATGTTGCCAATTGCCCACAAAGCTGAAATGTTGAGCAATGGCTTAGACTTGAAATGAGAAACACAAGAAAGCTTCACAATAAAAATAATGATGCAGCTGCACTCTGATCCTCCAGCACAACTTTTCACAGATTGTTAAGGGCACTAAAATTCAAATTGACAATATCTCACTTGGTAGACTTGTGTTCTCAGCCTTGCTCTGAGGAAAAACACATAAGAAAGACTCTGGGGAAGAAAATTCAAGGGAGAGGCTGGCAAAGACATGAGGGAACACAGAAGAGAGAAAATAAAGTCTGGTCTGCCCACATTTTGCACGTAGCCTCAAATCAAAGAACAGAATCCCTCCAGTGCATAAGGAGGCCATTCAGCCCATCGAGTCTGCACCAACTCTCCCACAGACCATCCCACCCAGTGCCTATCTCCTTAACCCCATGCATTTACCCACTAATCCTCTGAACCTACACATCTTGGGGGACACTAAGGGGTAATTTAGCATGGCCAATCCACTGAACCTGGACTGTGGGAGGAAACCGGAGAGCTTGTTGGAAACCCACACAGACACAGGGAGAACATGCAAATGCCACACAGTCACCCAGGGTCAGAATTTCACCTAGGGTCCCTGGCACTGTGAGCAGCATTGCTAACCACTGTGCCATCTGCTTCAGTAATGAGGGAGGCGATGGCCTGGCAGTGTTATCGCTGGATTATTAATCCAAAAATTTAGCTAATGTACTGAGCACCTGGGTTTAAATGCCACCATGGCAGATTGTGGAATTTGAATTCAATAAAAAAAAATCTGGAATTAAAAAACGACTGATGACCATGCAACCATTGTCGATTGTTAAAGTAGCCCATCTGGTTCACTAATGTCCTTTGGGGAAGGAAATCTGCTGTCCTTACCCGGTCTGTGAATCCAGAGCCACAGCAATGTGGTTGACTCTCAACATCCCTCGGGCAATTAGGGATGGGCAATAAATGTTGGCCCAGCCAGCGACACCCATGTCCCACAAATGAATAAAAATGTACTTCAAAACAGTTCTAGTTTTTGAACATAATCTGAATTTCCTAAATATTCTATTCTTATAGACTATTAATCAATATTTGACTGCTTGAGAATTATGCAGAAAACCAAGTGGGATTAAACTTTCTTGAGCTCCAATTGCGCCATTCTATTTCAAATTACATTTGGCTAAGTTAACTTTTTTTTATATACAGAAGATCTACCTATTGTCGACAAATGTGTGAGTATTTTTATCAGCAGTGGTCACCATGGCAATGTGAAATGCTGGTGTTCCACACTGGCTGTAACTCACAAGCCTCCTTTTCTTACAGAGTGTGACCTTAATTCCTATCTTTTTATACCTTCTCATAAAGCAATCAATACTATATGTAGCCTCTCAGAACTATAATTTTACAGGTGTTGAATGGGAGATAATTTTGCTTTTAAAAAGTTATTATTGTGGTCATGGGGAGGCACAATAATGAGTTGAATACTGTATTCACAGCCCCGAAACAGGCCATTAGGCCCACTAGATCTATTGCTGGTAATTATGCTCCACTCCAACTTAATCTGAAGGTGAAGACAACAAATCAGTCTTGATTTGCACTCCTGACATGCAGAAATTCCTGCTGGATAAGGGTGGGTGTTGAAAAGCAGAAGGGTTTGATTTGATTGTGCTGGAGCCAAACTCTCATAGTGAGTGACGATCACTTCAGGCGCTGCTGCCTCACAGTGCCAGGGACCCGGGTTGGATTCTGGCCTTGGGTGATTGTTGCCGGAATTCTGCCACCTCGCCCGCCACAGAATTGGAGCAGGTGAGAGTCCAACAACGTAAATCGCTTGAGAGAGGCCGTAAAACCCTGTCCTTCTGTCTGGAGTTTGCACATTCTCCCTGTTTCTACGCGGGGTTTCCTCCCACAGCCCAAAGGCATGCAGGTTAGGTGGATTGGCCATGATCAATGCAGAGGGTTACAAGTTTAGACTGAAGGCATTGGGCCTAGGTGGGGTGCTTTTTCGGACTGTCTGTGCAGACTCGATGGGCCAAATGGCCTTTTTGCACTGTAGGAATTCTATGATTCCATCAGTTATTTTCTTGAGCCTAAAGGCACTTCTCATCCACAAGTCCATAACCTCCACCACAAGACAGGACAAGGGGGCAGGTCCTGTGCCAATCATTGCTGAAATGGGGATTGCACACTTTGCTGTTGGCATCAGTCTAATCCAGATCAGTGAACCAGACCCACCAAGGAGTCAGAGTTGCTCTGGCAACAGACAATTGTACACGTATGTTATAGTCCTGAGATATGGATAGTGATGGTCGAAGCTCCAATCTTCTTTCCATAACATTACTGACCAGGAATCTCTTTCACTCTTAACTGCCTGCCATTGGTGTATGTTGGAAGGATTTACAAGTTGAAACTCGACCTGTTTGGCCGCGATATAAACACCCCTTCCTTGATCATCAAGCCCTGGAGTGGGAATTATAACTTGGTTCAGAGGCAGGGACGTCACACACTGTGCCACTAAACCTCCAGATATTAACAGTGGGCAAGAAAATAAAGATTCCAGGTGAAGTCTCAGCAGGCTAAGAGATATATCGCAGGCTGAAGAAAGGACTTGTATTTATATTACATTTTATCACATTTCTCAAAAATGTCACAAAGTCAGAAATGTTTCATGCGGAGGATTGCTCTGTAATTATGTAACCAAATAAAACAAGTATTTGCACACGTGAAGATTTCGCAAACAGCAGTGAGGTAAATGACAAGGTGATGTATTTTTGGCAATACTGATTGGGGAAGGAATACTTTCCTGGACACTGCAGGAGAACTCCTTGCTGTTCCTTAAGGAGCCCAAGGCACTATTCAAAGTCCACAGGCAGACAGATTTAACATCTCATCCCTGGGAAGAAGTTGTCCCTGAGAACTGCACTGAAGTGTCAGCCTTGATTATGTGTTCAAATTCAGTGCTCCGCAGAATGTGCTTCTGACTCAGACGTAAGCATGCTAATAATTAAGCAATCCTGATTTCCAGTGCCAGGTGGCACAGTGGTTAGCACTGTTGCCTCACAGAACCAGGGACCTGGGTTCATTTCCCAACTTGGTTAACCGCCTGGAGTCTCCACTTTCTTTCTGTGTCTGCGTGGGTTTCCTCTGGTTCCCTCCCACCGTCCAAAAGACTTGCTGGTTTGGTGCATTGGCCGTGCTAAATTCTCCCTCAGCGTACCGGAACAGGCGCCAGAGCGTAGCGACTAGGGGATTTTCACAGTAACTTCATTGCAGTGTTAATGAAAAATTAGTGATAACAATAAATAAACTTTAAAGATGCGGGAAGTTTGCTAGTGCCCACAAGACAGTAGCCAGCAGGAGACGTTGCTTTTAAGCGGAGGTGAAGTAACAGAATGTTGTTAGTAAAACACAAAAAAAATCATTGAGGCACAACCATGAAGTGAGAAGAAACCAATTCTCAGCCAAAACCAAAATAGCAAAACCTTACAATTGAAGGCAAGTGTTAATGCAGTGCTAATGTAAGCCTACTTGTGACACTGATAAATAAACATTTGTCCACCAAAATATTTCTGCACTTACATACAGCCATGTTGATGCCCAAATCTGACAAACAACGAGTGCACAAACCCTACCACAGCAAAAACATTTAAATTTATCAGAGTTCAAATTCAATACTATTAACCTTTATTTAGCCCAGTGCAATCAGAGGGAAATGAATTTTGGATCAGTTTTAATCCCTGGCCTTAATATGTGCTGATGCCTATTGGCTTGTGTTGCATGAAGACATTCCTGCAACAACTCAGTGATTATTGCTGTTGGCTATTTTACCTCCTCCTGCTTGCCCTGAAGCTTTGTCAGTCTATCAGCTCTAGCTCACATGCTCTCTTCTTCTTTGAAAGTCACCCAGTCTGGTTTAAAAAAGGAATTAGATTTTATAACTCTCAAACCCTGAACATTTCCTCCATCTTTTGTCAATTGCCCCTGTCCTCAGCTTCATGCTATCTTGGAAGAAAAGTTCCTATATGATCAACGTGAATAGAATTCAGGTGTTCATAATATTTTGACCACATTTCCAGTTCCCATTGAGTAGTGACAGAAGATTTTTGGTATCCAATATTTTATAAAACACCCAACCTACCAACATTTAAATCTCCCTCTCAGTTGTGTATTCTGTCTTTTGAAGAACTTTGTTTACTGCTTGTTCCTTAATCCTTTGTTACCAACACCCTGGCATGGTGGCACAATGGTTAGCAGTGTTGCCTCACAGCAACAGGGGCCTGGGTTCAATTCCTGGCTTGGGTCACCGTCTATGTGGAGTCTGCATGTTCTCCCCGTGTCTGTCTGTTTCGTCCGGGTGCTTCAGTTTCCTGCCACAGTCCAAAAGACTAAACATGAAGGCGAATACATGACAAAACTACAGGTTTTGCAGACCATGAAGACGCTATGACAATGGATGAACGAACACCGTTTGACAATTACCAGGCAGGAGTGTTCTCTTCCTGTTGGGGAACACTTCAGCAATCACGGGCATTCAGCTTCTGATCTGCGGGTAAACGTTCTCCAAGGTGGCCTTCACGACACAGGACAATGTAGAATCGCTGAACAGAAACTGACAGCCAAGTTCCGCACACATGAGGACGGTCTCAGCCGGGATCTTGGGTTCATATCACACTATCTGTAACACCCATGACTTGCCTGGGCTTGCAAAATCTTAGTAACTGTCCTGGCTGGAGACAATATGCATCTCTTTAACCTGTGCTTAACCTTCTCTCCACTCATATTGTTTGTATCTTTGAGACTTGATTACAGGTAAAGATTCACATTCCAACCATTATCTTGTAAATTGTGTTTGTGTCTATATATGTCCCGTTTGTGAACACAGCTCCCACTCACCTGATGAAGGGGCAGCGCTCCGAAAGCTTGTGGCTTGTGTTAGCAAATAAACCTGTTGGACTTTAACCTGGTGTTGTGAAACTTCTTACTGTGTACACCCCAGTCCAATGTCGGCATCGCTACATCAGAACTAAAGGTGACAGAGGTACTAGAATTAAAACTGTTTTCATAAAATTAACCTTGCACCATTTCGTGCTCATTTTAGTCACATTTCATGCTGTTTAACTCTTATACAGAGTGCATTGGGAGGTTTTCTACATTATATAAATGCAAGTTAGGGCTAAGGGTTAATTAAAGCCATTCTTAATGTGAGTGGTTTTCATTCTATTTTTTCCAGTTGGTTGGAACGTGTGTGGGCTTGAGACCAGGGAGGCGATGCATTCCAGGCAGTGATATTGAAAATTACTCCCAATATGCCTGAGATGTTTTAAACAGAAGCATATCCCATATCCTTTGTTCGCAACATTAATGTGTGTTTAATATGAAAGATCCAAACAGGAATCTAAATGGTTCACAGTGAAGAGTTATGCTCTGAGTGGTCAACTTTAACGTTATTAGACAGCTCCAGTGACACAGTAATGACTTGGTAGCTCTGCACTCACCGCTCAGCCTTGTATTCAAAGCACCTCTAGGCTACAATTATCGATACAGCACTTTTAATACAATGTAAACAAATGTCAACATGCTTTCAGGGTGAAATGGGTAACGTGGTTCATATGAAAACATAATTACTGCTCACTGTCATCCATTTTCCTTTTTATTCTCAGTTCTTCTTGTCAGACTTTGGAAGTATTTTTAACTAGGAAAGAAATGTAACTATAATTTAGCACTCTCAGACTGGTTATAGGAAGAATAACCAGTTTGAGAGTCCTAAATTACAGTTAATTTATAGCTATATTGTAGAAAATGGATATATTACATCAGCGTAAATGACTTGGTGAAAGGGTGAATCTTCTGTGCTTGAACCCAAACCACACGGTCGGGGGAATGTAGACGGAAATTTATTTCTACTGGTTGTGAGGGAATGACCAGGTTTGAGATCAAAGCTAGCACTGATGTCCGATTTCTAAGATTTCAATTTAAGTGGCACCTCGTGCCAGGATCGACAACCACTAAGCTTCCTCCAATTCAGCACTAAATTGTCAATCTCACTCAGCATTGGCAGAGGTATCAGAAATAGTTTAAAGTTTATTTATTGGTGTCAAAAGAGATTGAAATATTTGTTCAGTTTTTTTTTATTAGTAGACTTCTATTAATACTGCAATGAAGTTATGGTGGAAATATGCTAGTTGCCACATGCCAGTGCCTGTTTGAGTACACTGAGGGAGAATTTTAGCACGGCCAATGCACCTAACCAATTAACCGAATCTGCACATTCTTCGGACTGTGGGAGAAACTGGAGCACCTGGAGGGACACCCACGCAGACATGGGGAGGACCTGCAGACTCTGCACACCCCAGCCAGGAATCGAATTAGGTTTCCTGGCGCCGTGAGTCAGCAGTACTAACTACTGTGCCACGGTGCCGCCCACATTACATTACATTAGCGTATCAGGAGGTCCTGAAATACAAGGCTGAGGAATATTAGCGTGGAAGCTCGGAGTTTCACTCTGTAGCCAACTTATATAAGAGCTTGTTATTTGAGAAGAAAAGCGGGGCCAACTATTTCATTTCCAAATGTATCATCCAATCACCTTTTGAATATTGTTATTTGAATCTTCTCCCACTAATCTTTCAGGCAACGGATTCCAGCTCAAAACTACTAGCTGCATGAAAACAACATTTCCTGATCTCTCAGCTCTTCCCCGGTTTTTTTTCCCTCCGAATGCTAATTCCAACTGACAGTGGAAACAGTTTTTCCCTGCCCATTCGCTGGGAGATGGTGAGCTTCATTGGCTGTGTAGCTGGTTAGTGATGCAAGAATTAAAAAGCAGATTATCGAGGAGAACTACACCTTCAGCAATACCAATGAAGCATCCTGCAAGATTTATAAATAGAACCACAGATGTTTGGAAGTAAGAATGTTCGGATGGTTGATGATCTCTTGAACTAAGATAAATAAGCTCAAGTGGTTTGTGCTTCTTCCTTTACGCGGTGATGATTCATTTGATTCAATTGCTATAATAAGCTGAATAGTTCCAATTCGATAAAATTTAGGCTAATGAATTTGAACAAAAGTTGAAATTATATTGATTGTAAAGGGTTACTATGACTGAGAAACCACAGTGAAAGACAATGGCCCAAAAGCACCAACACTGAAAAGCAATGAAAAAAGATGAGGTCAATCATAAAGTTGACTCTAAGTGATGCTATACTTTAGGACTCCTGGGGCTTCTTCTGCTACATTACACTAACTTAGGTGGAAATGCAGTTTAATCACTTGGGGAGATGATGGTGTAGTGGTAATGAACTAGTAATCCAAAGTCCCAGTCTAATGCCTTGGGAATACCAGGTTCACATCCCACCATGGCAGCTGATAGGATTTTAATTCAGTTAATAAAAATCTGGAATTGAAAGCCGGTCTTACTGATGGTGGCCATGTCCAGCTACTGTAAAAACCCATCCAGTTCACTAATGTCTTTTCGGGAAGGAAATCTGCCACCCTTACCTGGTCTGGCCTCCATGTGACTACAAACCTACAGCAATTTTTTTATATTCAATCATGGGGCATGAGTGTCACTGGCTTACTAGCATTTATTGCCCATCTCTAGTTGCCCTTGTTCAGGGCAGCTGAAAGTCAATCACATTGCTGTGTTTTCTGGCCAGAGCAGGTAAGGATGGCAGATTTCCTTCCCTAAAGGACATCAGTGAGCCAGATGGGTTTTTCCAACAATGATTTTATGGTCATCAGTAAATTCATAATTCCAGATTTTCTTTATCAAATTCAACTTCCACCATCTGCTGTGGCGGGATTCGAACCCGAGAAACCAGAACATTAGCTGAGTTTCTGGATTAATTACTTAGCGATAATACCACCAGGCCATCACTTCCCCCGTTTGACTTCTAACTGTCTTCTGAAATGGCCGAGCAAGCTATTCAGTTCAACAACAGCCAGGGATGGACAAAAACTGCTGGCCTTGCCAGCAACATTCACATCTAATGATATAATAAATTAAAATGAAGTAAGTGGGAACGTGAGGTGGAATAAACTTTTTCACATGAGTGGTTAGAGTCTGGAATGCATTGCTTGGAAATGTGGCAGGTTCAATCGAGGCATTCATGATTGCTTGAATCAAAACGGCATGCGAGGGGAAAAGGCAGGGGGAATGGCGCTGGGTCACGATACTCGTTTAGAGAGCTGGTGCAGACACAATGGGCCAGATGGCCTCCTTGTACCCTGTCACAATTCTGTGAGCACACCCAAGCTATGGCAATGCAGTGGGGCTTTCACACTCATCATAGTTTTCAACACTCTCAGATTGCGGGAGAAAAAGAGACCGCCTGAGGTGAGAAATCTGATTTGAGGAAAGAATGGATTAAAATGATGTGAACAGACTCCACTTCAACTGCGTAAGAGTTCAGGATGATGAAAAACAATTAAGAGGCATACTTACAGCTTAGAAGGTATAAGGGGAATACTGTACAAAACATGTTTATTAAGTCAAAGGGAATAATTTTTAAAATTGCATCCATAAAGTGCCCACTCCACTAGTGAAATGTCATTATGCACTTTACACAAATAATAACTTGGAGAAGCTAACCGATGTGATGAATATAAATGAAGAGTGCTTTGAGACAGGAGAAGAATTACCTATCAAATTAAAAAAATATATTTTCACTCCATCCAGGAGTATGAGAAAGGTATGTTGACAGCCTTCCTGTAGATCTAAGCAATATTGAAGTGTTGGAGCTTGATTTACCCAAGGATGTGAGAAGCATTGTTATGGAGGACATTAAGATCACTCTATGGATTATGTAATCTATGTAAAAAGCAATTGATCTTTTCTGTATTATTGTGTGTGTATATTGTTGTGCACATCTAGATACCTTCAACTTGGACACTTTCCAAATGAACATAACTGTTATCTATATAGGTACACAACCTTAAGGGAATAAATCCTTCACTTCTCCCCAAATTTGGCACTCTTGCACAGAGATGAGATTTTTGGTTGGATTTGAAACTGGAATTCTCACCCTAATAGTCTTATTGGTGTAAGGGTAAAGGACACTCATGGTGCAAAGAAAGGTTAATTCCATCCCTAGCCTGCGCTATCACTGACCTGGAAATATTTGAAGCTGAACTCCTGACCTGGAAATACTTGAAGGTGACAATGGGTGAAAATCTGAAGAAAATTTCCCTTCTCTCAGGCTGACGTTCTTAATGAGCACCAAGGTCCCTTCTCCTCATCCCACTCACCGCTCTCACCTTTCCAATTCACAGCCAGAAAAGAAAGTTATAATTTTCATGACTGGTATAGATTTACCATCTGGAGACATTCGAGTTCTTCTGAATCCCTTGTTTAAGTAGGCCTCTGATTAGGTTATGCAACAAAATGTTGCTGCAAACTGTACGAAGATTTGGAAGGTAGGGCTGTTTGATATTCATAAGACCCAAGGCAAAAACCGAAAATCCTTGTTTTACAGAGGAATGAATATTGTATGAGGAACACCTTTTGCCCTTTGGTTGGCTCATGAATATTAATAAAACTTTGAATGAGAGATATAGGATTGCGACAAAGAATGGGGGGGGGTGGCGGTGGGGGCAGCATTTGATGACTCACTGACATAATTGAGATGACAACAGCTTAGAAAGCAATTCCTGACAGCTGGATAATCTCTTTAAAGGACTCCAACTCCTGATTTCTAAAAATGGGAAGGGATGATCCATAGAATTATAATTGAAAAAAAGCGTAGTCATGACTATGAAGATTATTTTGCCTGTAATAAATTTAGTCATACACTACATGTATTTCTTTTTGTTTATTGTGGTGTCATTGTTGTTATGCTCCTCGAGGAGTCCAATAATTTTTAAAAAGAGACAGGAATTTCCCAGTGACCACTGGAAATAATCACATAAGATGTCATATTTTAAGACTTTTACTGTAAGAAACAAACTAACACAGATTAAGTGTTACTGACTGAGAAGGCAACTTGCATGCTAAACTACAAAAAATGTACTTTCCCCATTAACTAATTAATATAACCAAAAAGTCCAAGCCACATTTCTTAGAACAAAGGAACTAGGAGCAGGAGTAGGCCATCTGGCCCCTCGGGCCTGCTCTGCCTTCAATAAAGTCATGGCTGATCTTTTTGTGGACTGAGCTCCATTTACCCGCCTGCTCATCATAACCCTTAATTCCTTTACTGTTCAAAAATTTATCTATCCTTGCCTTAAAAACATTGAATGAGGTAGCCTCAACTTCACTGGGCAGGGAATTCCACAGATTCACAACCCTTTGAGTGAAGAAGTTCCTCCTCAACTCAGTCCTAAATCTGCTCCTCCTTATTTTGAGGATGTGCCCCCTAGTTCTGGTTTCACCTGCCAGTGGAAACAAGTTCTCTGCTCCTATCGTATCTATTCCCTTCATAATCTATAAGATCTCCCCTCATTCTTCTGAATTCCAATGAGTATAGCCCCGGTCTACTCAATCTCTTCTCATGAGACTGCTCAAATCCGGAATCAACCTAGTGAATCTCCTCTGCACCCCTCCCGTGCCAGTATATTCTTTCTCAAGTAAGGAGACCAAAACTGTACGCAGTACTCCAGGTGTGGCCTCAGCAGCATCTTATACAGCTGCAACATAATCTCACTGTTTTTAAACTCCATCCCTCTAGCAATGAAGGATACAATTCCATTTGCCTTCTTTATTACTAGCTGCGCCTACAAACCAACTCCTTGTGATTCTTGCACAAAGATACCCAGATCCCTCTGCACTGCAACATGCTGCAATTTTTTTACCATTTAAATAATAGTCTATTTTGCTGTTCGTCCCAGCAAAATGGATGATCTCACATTTACCAACACTGTACTCCATCTGCCAGACTCTCAACCGTTCACTTAGACTATCTACTTCCCTTTGCAGACTCTCAGCATCCTTTGCACACTTTGCTCTGCCACTCATCTGAGTGTCATCTGCAAATTTTGACACACTACACTTGGTCCCCACCTCCAAATCATCTACGTAAATCGTAAACAATTGTGGTCCCAACACTGATCTCTGAGGCACACCACTAATCAACTGATCGCCAATCAAAAAAACATTTATTTCTCCCCACTCTTTGCTTTCTGTTAGTTAACCAATTCTCTATCCATACTAATATATTACCCGAAACAGCATCCACCTTTATCTTATGGAGCAGTCTTTAGTGCGGCATCTTGTCAAATGCCTTCTGCAAATCCAGCTACACCACATCCACAGGTTCCCCACTGTCCACTGCATGTGCAATGTTCTCAAATGAGTCAAACATGACCTTCCCTTAATGAACCCATGCTGCGTCTTACCAATGGAACAAAGTATATTATGCCACATTCTGAGTAGACATGTTGTCTAATAAAGTCCTAAATATCTCCCAGCTCTCCAACAGATTCTGTTCACACTGCCAGGCCTGGGCAAGTCTTCCCATGCCCCCTTGAAAGTCCTTCCAGTCAGTCTCCTGAGTGAGATTGAAATGATTTCCAACAGCAAGGTACCCTTTGGTGATCCTTGGTCTTTAAATCTCTACTTCTCATTTCTTTAAGCAGGGAATCCATTCGCACTTTCTTGAGGACTGACACAAAAACAGATTTTTTCCATTTGCCTGGAATAGTAGTAATTGTTTTTGGTCTCCTTCGCCGGGTCTCTCAGCGTCTGACAGTTTGCATCCAGAAAGACAAGCTCTGGTGTTGATTATGAAAACTGGCGCTCAAGCTTCTAAGGGTTTGATCTGGACCTCCTCCCCATGGCAACCAAATCACATGGGCCTGTCTCTAAGCAGATTTCAGTGAGCCATCCCTTTTGTAGCTATTGCATTTATTAATCAATAATCTCCAACTTGTTTCACCATCAAGAGTTTGGTTCTTTGCTGATGATTCTACAGTGTTGAGCTCATTCATAACCATGAAATGAAGCCAATCATATCAATTTGCAATATGGCCGGATCTACATCCATGCTTGCACTCAGAAGTATTTCAATATTATTGTGTCACATGAATAATAAACCCATTTCCACACATTCAACGTCTTCTGGTTAACAATGACCAGAATCTTAATTGCACCCATCATGTTTATATCACGGTGACAAAAGGCAGACAAGAAGTGCCTCTTTCATGACTGGTTCATCAACTCTCTATCATTTACAAGGCTTATTTCAATGAGATGGGGCTCTCACCACTTGCCTGGATGGCTGCAAGTCTATCAACACTCATGAAACACAGCATCATGCAGGACACAGGGTGGGATTTTCCAGCTGCGCTCGCCCCGAGGCTGGAAAATCCCACCCGAGATCAATGGACCTTTGCATGATTTGTGTCCTGTCTGCTACAATTCCCATGGTAGGCAGGATGGAAAATTCCACCCAGAGTGGTGCAACTGATTGACACCCCGACAAATGAATTCAATATCCACCCCCTTCATCACTGGTACATGTTGACTATAGCATGTACTACCTAAAGGGTGCACTAGGATAACACTTCAAACTTATTTCAGCAGCACCTGCCAGTTTCACAATTTCTCCTCTTGAGAAAAATAAGAGCAGCAAAGTCATGGGAACAGCATGAACTCTGAAATTTCCCTTTCGATGGCATGTCATCCTGTGTCCGACCTTTGTCGCCGTTGCTTTGTTTGCACAAAACGAAGCCCACAATTGTCCTAATTAAGGACATTGGGAGAGCATCAGCTTGACAATGATTGCAATGGTTCAAGAAGAATCACAACCACTTCTCAATGCAACCAGCACTGGGCAATAAATGCAGTCTTGTGAGTGTGGACCACATCTCAAAGAAATCAAAAAAAAAATAACTGCCGGCATTGAAAAGCAGATTACACCTGCTTGGCTCAAATAGTTTTGTATCTAAGTGCTGAATTCGAATGAAGGAGCATTAGTGTTGAGAAATTTATGAGACAAAAATTTCAGGTTGTGAAATACAGCCACTTGAGAAAGATTTAAATATAGAACTATTTTCGTTCACCAGCAAGGCTATCATTTTTCACTTTTGACTAGCAGCAGGCTAAATGCAAGGTTCAATATTTATAGACTTGCCTTTAAGTAACTTAAGTTTGAATATTAGATAGTTGAAGGACAATGTTATTTTGAAAACACTTGTGTCTATTTGCATACAATGCAATGAGAGAAAATTTGTTAAAATAAATATCATTGCAACGCATAAAAATGATGCCAAAGATTGTTTACTAAGACAACGCATCCCTTTAAATATTTACACCATAGAATTGCTTGCAATTGTTTGAATGTTTGCCTCTCGTGAATTTTGTTTCTATTGATTCTATTTTAAACTCTCCTCTGTCCATTCCATTCTCTGTTCAAAACTGCCCAGAGAACCAACTCTTGATGTCTGCTCAAGATGCACTCGGGACAACTGTTCAGAGGCTGTAGCTGGTTTAGTCCATCTCCTCTACTGAGTTCTTGTTTTCTTCCTTCCTCCCAACACTTCATGTCAAGAGGGAGTACTTGACTTCTGCCCCTTTCATAACATGATTACAGTCAGTAGCTTATCTAGAATGAAATTAAGCGCCTGTATAATAGCTCTCAGTGGGAGTTGCATGCTATAGTATAAATATATAGTATAAATGTATTATAAAAATAAACATGGAAGCATGTTAAAAGTATAAAATAGGCCCGCATGGTGGCACAGTGGTTAGCACTGCCGCCTGACAGCACCAGGGACCTGAGTTTGATTCCTGGCTTGGGTCACTGTCTGTGCAGAATCTGCACATTCTCCCCGTGTCTTTGTGGGTTTCCTCCGGGTGCTCCGGGTTTCCCCCCACAATCTGAAAGACATTCTAGTTAGGTGCATTGGCCATGCTAAATTCTCCCTCAGTGTACCCAAACAGACGGCAGAGTGTGGCGGCTAGGGGATTCTCATAGTGACAGTGTTAATGCAAGCCTACTTGTGACACTAATAAATAAACTTACATGCATTGAATTATTTGTGTAGCACTTCTTTTCCCCACCAATGAGCATGATCTTTCAGGAGAGTTGTGAGGCAGTTTAACGATAGAAGGCTCCCTGTGTTGTTTGCTTGGGTTTGATTAAAAAGGAATCTCACTCAATATAGCAATTCTCAAAT
This sequence comes from Carcharhinus amblyrhynchos, assembly GCF_965287045.1. Lineage (NCBI taxonomy): Eukaryota > Metazoa > Chordata > Chondrichthyes > Carcharhiniformes > Carcharhinidae > Carcharhinus > Carcharhinus amblyrhynchos. Next base: position 26,052,725 of record NC_137352.1, read on the forward strand.
GTTAGCTTTATGAAACCATTCCTTGGTGGCCAAATCTCTAACACTTCCCATTAGCAAACACTGGCACTTTTCTAAAAGTCTAAAGGAGTAATGACTGTCATGTTTGTAGCAGACTTTCATTACAAAGATAGCTCAGTTATACACCATTTTTCACACCTCAATTGTTTTTTGGGCATGGCTCTTCAAATCAGAAAGATGGAATGAAAAGCAGAAAAAAAAACAGAATGTAGAATGATGTTGCTATAATTGCATACAGAAATAGTTCCTCCAAGATCTAAAGAGTTAATCATCATCTGTGCCCTTTTTTTGTGCGTGTGCTGTGCTTCCAGGGTGATTAAGAATGATCTGATCGAATCTGATCGAATCTCTTCAGTCACTCAGCTGGTGCATTACTGTCAGACACTTTCCTCAACAAACACAGAGTGACAGTCCTCAGGAGACTTCCACCGGCACATCAATCTAACTTTTATTAAGTTTAAGACTGGTGAGATAAATTGTAAAAGTGCAGCTAAAAGTCTGGTAAAGTTTAATTATAAAAGAAAGACAATAAGCAGAGATACGGCTGCTGTGAGTAATGGAACCTGACGAGGGAAAGGGACTTGACAGGCCGGCCAGTTTATTTTTTTATTTGTGCGGTGGTTGTGAGCCAAAGGCAAGTAGAAAGATCACAGAGCAGATTCTTAACCTTTGTTTTCCATCGCAGTGAAATCATTTTTGTTTTTGTGCAGGCAGACAAATTAGAAAAGGCTAATTGGAAACAACATCAGCACTCAAAATATCAAAAGGTCCAAGATGTCCAAGGATCAAATTTCAGCCTCAACTCTTCTGGGTTTGACCTTTATTTGAGTTTGGTTCAGGGCACATGAGCAAAAGCATATCTTTGTTCTCACTTCTTGATGCAGATGGCATCAATGTGGCACGCCTCCATGTAATCTGAGGGTTGGGAATTGTGCATATGCAAAATTCACAATCATAGAATCCCGACAGTACTGGAGGAGGTCATTCGGCCCATCGAGCCTGCAAGGACAACAATCCCACCCAGGCCCTATCCCCATAACCCCACTTATTTGCCCTGCTCAGTGGCACGGTGGCACAGTACTTAGCACTGCTGCCTCACAGCACCAGGGACCTGGCTTCGATTCCCGGCTTTGGGTCACTGTGTGAAATTTGCACATTCTCCCCGGTTCTGCGTGAGTTTGTTCCAGTTTCCTCCCACAGGCCAATGATGTATGGGTTGGGTGGATTGGCCATGCTAAATTGCCTCTTAATGTCAGAAGGACGAGCTAGGGTAAATGCATGGGGTTATGGGGATAGGGCCTGGGTGGAATCATAGTCAGTACAGATTCAGTGGGCTTTCTCCTGCACTGTAGGATTCTATGATTTAAGATCTGGACCCCCTGACACTTAAGGGCATATTAGCATGGTCAATCAACCTGACCCATACATCTTTTGGACAGTGGGACGAAACTGGAGCATCCGGGGGAAACCCATGCGGACAGAGGGAGAACATACAAACTCCGCACAGACAGCAACCCGAGTCCAGAGGTGATCCTGGGTCTCTGGCGCTGTGAATGCTAACCTCTGTGCCGCCCAACAGATCCAAGAATTTGGGAACGGGGTTAAAGACTTACAATTGCAAACAATAGTTCATTCATTACGAATCTGAGAAATGCTAATGATCTTAAAATTGCACTGTATGAATAGCATAGTGCATGAATGCTTAACACTCGTAAAATCCTTTTGTTTGCAATCTTAATCGAGAAATGAACTCATTTTGTTGGTTTATACCACTGTGATACACACGGTACCAAATTAGCAGCTCAGGGGTCAATGGTTCAACCTCACTGTGGCAAGCTGTGGATTTGACTTTAACAATCTCATCATGTGTGGGCTGGAACCAGAAAATAACACTAAAAGCTGGCAAATTGCTGTAAAAGCTAACAGGTTCATTAGTGCTCTTCAGGGAAGGGAACTTGCCACCGCTGGGCTGACTTACTTGGTACTTACTTTATATCAAACGTCAGGAGCAGCTTTTCTGTAACTCTTCATCCTAATTAAGAGTTAGGATGAAGAGTTATAGTCGGATGATTATCTTGTCCAAGGATTTTGCTTCTAATTGAAAAGATTGAGTGCTGCAGTCAGCTGTGTTATGAAGATTTTCTTTTTAATCATAAAACCAGTTCTGATGATTATTGGGAAGTGACCACGTTGCTGAGATGATAGTGAGATGGCACGGTGGCAACACTGTTGCATCACAGTGCCAGGGACCCGAGTTCGATTCCTGGCTTGGGTCACTGGTCTGTGTGGAGTTCGCACGTTCTACCCTGTGTCTGCGTGGGTTTCCTTTGGGTGCTCCGGTTTCCTCCCACAGTCCGAAAGATGTGCTGGTGAGATGCATTGGGCATGCTAAATTTTCCCTCGCTGTACCCAAGCAGGCACCAAAATGTGGTGACTCCAGGGATTTTCACAGTAACTTCATTGCACTGTGAATATAAACCGACTTGTGACACTAATAAATGAACCTTAACCTTTAAAAGACCTCGCAAAGTGTAGCAATAAGCCAAAAGTCACATAGCACCAGTAAATCCATTGTATCAACAATATGGACCTCTGCCATAAAGGGAACTCTGTCAATAAAGTGACAAGATTGTCTTGTGCTGTGCTTTATGGCAGATTTTGAAAATAAAGCTTTCTTTCAAAAGCATGACCAGAATTATTGTCCTTGCAAAAGCTATTGTAGGTTTTACAGGGATTGAAACTTATTTATTAGTTTAGTTTATTTATTGGTAGGCTTACGTTAACACTGCAATGAAGACACTAAAAAGACCTCCTGGTCGTCACACTGCAGTGCCTGTTCAAATACATTGAGAGAAAATTTAGAATGCCAATGCATCTAACCAACACATCTTTTGGACTGTGAGAGGAAACCGGAGCACCCAGGGGAAACCCACGCATACACTGGGAGAATGCGCAGACTCCACACAGACGGTGACCCAAGCTGGGAATTGAACCCAGATCTCTGACACTGAGAGGCAGCAGGGCTAACCACTGTGCCGCCCCTTGGGCAAAAGTGCAAAACACAGGGTATCAGATTAGTCACCTTATACTGGGCTTTGGTTTCCATTATTATCAACAAAATTAAATGTATGTAACTGACAACTGTGCCAACACCACTCGTTTTGACTACTGTCTGAGGCCGATTTCTACCCTACAATGCCTTTTATATCTTGATTATATCTAGGGAACTGCATGTAAAACTTTCCAAAATATAATGCCAATGTCATTTAAAACAATAGTAATGTACATGGTGGCACAGTGGTTTGCACTGCTGCCTCACAGCGCCAGGGACCGGGGTTCAACTCCAGCATTGGATGACTGCCAGTGTGGAGTTTGCACATTCTCCCCATGTCTGCATGGGTTTCCTTCAGGTGCTCTGGTTTCCTCCCACTCTCCAAAGATGTGCAGGTTTGGTGGATTGGCCATGCTAAATTGCCCTTTAGTGTCAAGGGGATGAGCACGGTAAATACATGGGATTACAGGGTTTTGGGCCTGGGTGGGATTGTTGTTGGCGCAGGCCCGATGGGCCAAATGGCCTCCTTCTGCACCGTAGGGAATCAATGATTCTAGGAAAACACTTCAGTTGCAGGGAAGTACAAAGGCATTCTCATGCAATCACTGCTTCCTGATAAACAAAGACTAGCAACTGTCTAGAAAGGGCACTCTGCAAATACTTTATTAGTTTCCAATGCACAGAATGTCACCAGGACAGAGAAATAAATGTACTCCTTGTAGCCAGGGATGCCAGGAGAGAATAAAAAACTACAGAAGGTGAAATGAAAAGTATAAAACGAAATGAATCTCCAAGGCTCCAATCATATTGTAACCTGCAGAGTGAAGGATGCCTAGCTAAATCCAGGGCATAATGTGGGCAATTTCATTCATTGTAAAATATGGTCTTCTTCACCCCAGCTATACTTTAAAGCTGTCACTACCAACAGGGCATCTACTCAACATATCTCGTTATTCAAATGCTTTAACCCATTGAGAAGCCGTGGTCCGCAAACTCTTTGTTACAGCTTCAGTTTCATTCATTGTTTCCTCCAAATGACCTCATAAAGATACAAGTCACACAGTCTCTGAGGGATTACTTCTGTCTGCTTCAATGTGACATTTTCCCCCGTTATCAGGGATGATTTGCCTGGAATATCCCCAAGGCTGTAATTGTGAAGGTGACCATTTCTTCTTTTCCTGTGCAATTTTTCTGGATATGATTTCCCAGTTTAGACTGTCCCATCCCTCACAGGAATGGGAAGGGCTCCCACCACTTGCAACAAAAAGGCAGAGGCACAGATTTGCTCATCTTGAAAAGGTGGTTCTGTCTCATGAGTGTGAGAACTGAGAAGAAAATCCTGAAAAGTTGCACAGGAAAAATTAAATCATGTCAGCAGAAAAGAAACCTTTAAACACAAGTGAGGCAGTTGTTAAAACTTGGAGGTCATAGACTTCCAATACCAAGCTGCCTTTAATTTGGCTAACATACTGATGGAGGCACAGTGGTTAGCAGTGCTGCCTCTCAGCGCGAGTCTCCCGGGTTTGATTCCAGGCTTGGGTCACTGTCTGTGGGGAGTTTGCAATCCCCCCATCTGCATGGATTTCCTCCCACAGTCCAAAAATCATAATGGTTAGATGCATTGGCCATGATAAATTCTCCCTCAGTGTTCCCAAACAGGTGCCAGAGTGTGGGGACTGGGGGATTTTCATAGTAATTTCATTGCTACATTAATGTATGCCTACTTGTGACACTAATAAATTAATTTAAACCCTAAAGAGGGCACAGTAGAGTTACTGTTGAAGTGAGGACCTATTATTGGGCAGCTGAAGGTCCAGAGTTGAGGTTGGGGCAGTCAGGTTAATGTTTCAGGAGGAGTTTTTGATTGCAAAATGTACTGACATGGGAGCATTGGATTTTCAAAACCCGAAGAGTTCCAGTCCAAAATAATCACATACCTCACTTCATATAAAAAAATGCAAATTATGTCATCATGTTTTAAGGTATTCCCACTTGACATTAATGTGCTCATCTGAATGATAGAAGTGTCGAAACATCAATCAAAAATTCTATGATGTACAGAAACAAGACAGACATGTAGTAAAACATGTAATGTAGGCATAAAGCACATTTAATTGGGAACAACATCTTTTATAGAAAAGTCACTTACAGAAAGATGTTATTGTTTTTATTGCAATTAGTTCTCACTTATTGTACATTTCTGCTGTGCAGGGAGAAACCAGACAACAACTTGCATTAATGCAGTTTAGTTTAGTTTAGTTATTAGTGTCACAAGTAAGCTTACATTCAAACTACAGTGAAGTTACTGTGAAAATGCCCCAGTTGTCACATTCCCACGTCTGTTTGGGTTCACTGAGGGAGAATTTAGCATGGCCAATGTACCTAATCAGCATGTCTTTCAGACTGTGAGAAGAAACCAGAGCACTCGGAGAAAACCCACAGAGACATGGAGAGAATTTAGGGTGACATGGTGGCACAGTGGTTAGCACTACTGCCTCACAGTGTCAGGGACACAGGTTCAATTCCAGCCTTGGGTCACTGTCTGTGTGGAGTTTGCACATTCTCTCCATTTCTGCTTGGGTTTCCTCCGGGTGCTTTCCTCTCACAGCCCAAAGACGTGTGGGTTTGTTTGATTGACCATACTAAATTGATCCTAGTGTCAGGAGGATTAGTCGGGTAAATGTGTGGGATTATGGGAATAGGGATTGTGGTCGGAACAGGCACCATGAGCCAAATGGCCTCCTTTTGTAATGTAAGGATTCTATGATTGTGCAGACTCTGCACTGACAGCGACCCAAGCTAGGATCTGAGCTCAGATCCCTGGGGCCATGAGGCAGCAATGCTAACCACTGTGCCAGCATGCCACAATGGGGGCAATTTCGCCCAAAGGCATTCAGTAGACACTGTGCTAATAAAAAATATTGGGGAAGATTTTGAGTCCACTTTAGCCATCGGCATATCGGGTGACGCAGGGCCCAAAATCCGCTTAGTGTCAGGAAATGAGATTCTTGCCGGCGAGATTTCATTTGTTGATTTTCCATGTCCCTCGCGTGCGGCATAATGAGGTGCCTGCCCAGAAAGGGTAGGCACCTCATTTCAACAAATGATAATAAATTTAATTATTATTAAAGGGCTTTGCCTGCAAGATGTCCCCTTCCTCTCAAAATATTCTCAAAGGGATTGAAGGCATTTGGGTGATGGGGGTGAGAAAATAGTGTTGAAGCTGAGGATCAGCCATGATCGTATTGAATGTAGGAGAAGCTTCAATGGGCCAGGTAGCCAATCTCGACACAGTGGCACAGTGGTTAGCACCGCTGCCTCACAGCGCCAGGGACTCAGGTTCAATTCCCAGTTTGCTTCACTGTCTGTGTGTAGGTTGCAAGTTCTCTCCTGTGTCTGCGTGGGTTTCCACCAGGTGTTCTGGTTTCCACCCACAGCCCAAAGATGTGCAGGCTAGATGGATTGGCCATGCTAAATTGCCCCTTAGTGTCAGAAGGATTAGCAGAGTAAAAATGTGGGGTTATGGGGATAGGGCCTAGGTGGGACTGTTGTTAGTGTAGGCTCGATGGGCTGAGTGACCTCGTTCTGCACTGTACGGGTTATATTCTATGATTCTGCTCTGCTCCTCTTTCTTATGTCCTTATACCTAATTTTCAGGCTAATTGATGATTGTCATGATTTAAACACGCAGGTTTAGCACTCAAGCACTGATTAGACATGTGTGTAACCTACACACACCTACATCTACTGAGAGTGTGAATTGGGCTGACTGACACACAATGGCAGATTTCAGGGTGGTTCAGGGACCGGGGGAGTAGACCCGCAGGGATCTCAGATGTCAAACTGGAGGCTGGGCTGGATGAGATTCAGAGGAGGATGGATATCCTGTAATGCCAGAGGTGAAAGAGCTCCCTTGGTCTTCCAGCCCCTCTCTCCTGCAACTGGGGAAACCAAGAGGTGATCCCAAGCAATATGAGGATCAGAAATTCTGTTCCTTTCTCCTGGCTGTCCAATTATGTTAAGCATCTCTGTATTTGCTGTTTTCAGATGAAGTCCTCAGAGAATTTCCAGAATAAATGTTGGCAACTTTTTGATCAATTTTCCTGGAATTATAATAGGATGATTCAAAGAGTTCTTTCAAACTTCCAACAGCCAACGAAGAGTAAATAATATATACGTAAGCAGCATTCGAAGTCCACAGTAATGACTAGTTTACTCCTTTTGTTGCCAGAAGAGGATATTGGGTCAAGCACTGACGACAAAAGTGGCACGGTATATAGTTCACATCAGACAGCGTGCTTTTTATTCTTACTACATTCTTATGCTAATATTTCCTGGAAACTCAATTTGACTGCATGAACATGTGACAAATCAGGGACCTCATTTGTTGGTGCAATCAATGACTTATCCCAGAGATCAACACACAGTCCTAAACAGATGCCAGACAGAAGTTCAGTACTGGGAGACAAATGAACTATTCTGTTCTCAAATCACTTAACATTTGTGCCGACCTTTGAACCTGAAGCAGTACAGGAAGGAAAATTGTACCTTTCTTTTAAAGGTCTGTGAGATCTAATTGTTTTCTTCAGAATGTTTGACTTTTTTTGATATTCGTTGATGGGATGTGCCTGTTGCTGGCTGGGTCAGCACTTATTGTCCTTCCCTGAAAGCATTTGAGAGTCATTGCTGTGGATCTGGAGACACTTGTATGCTGAGGATGGCACATTTGCTTCCTTAAAGGACATTAGTTAACCAGAGGTTTTTTCTACAATCGACGATGATTTCATGTTCATCATTAGACTTTAGAATTCCAAATCTTTTATTCAATTCAAACTTCACCATCTGCCATGGTCGGATTTGAACCCAGGTCCCCACAGCATTACCCTGGGTGTCTGGATTACTAGTCCAGTGACAATACCCACGACATCACTACCTCCCCATGTGTTTGCATCAAATGTGAAGGGTTCATTTGAGTTTTCTCGGAGAATAAGAAATACTGGTCCATGTAATTTGGCAACCCTTGATCTGGAAGAAGCACAAATAGGAAGGAAGACCAGAAGCCAGTGTGGCTACAAGAAACAAAGCAGAATTGCAGATACAAAAGGGAGTTGCAAATCAACAAAAGGGGCGGAGGTGGTACGGTGGCACAGTGGTTAGCACTGCTGCCTCACAGCGCCAGGGATCCAGGTTCGATTCCCGACCTTGGATCATTGTGTGGAGTTTGCACCTTCTCCCCATGTCTGCATGGGTTTCCTTCGGGTGCTCCGGTTTCCTCCCACACTCCAAAAATGCGCAGATTAGGTGAATTGGTCATGCTAAATTCTCCCTCAGTGTACGCGAACTGGCACCAGAGTGTGGCGACTAGGGGATTTTCACAGTAACTTCATTGCACCGTCAATGTAAGCCTACATAAGCTTCCTCAAATCGTGGAGCTGCAGGGTGAAGGCCCAGATGCAGACATAAAAAGAAAGCATAAAGAGACGCAGGCCAGAATTTTACTGGCACGCCTGCCCCGGAATCAGGGCGGGTGAGGCTTGTGGAACAGAATTCTCCATTGACCGCAGGCGGGATTTTACAAGTCATGCCCGAGCCCGAGCGCTTAAAATCCTGGTCATCAGGCGCGATCTTGCCGGCCGTTGATGCCCAGCTGTCGCTGCAAGCGAGGATGGAGAATTTGGCGTGCAGCCAAATCTGACCAGAAAATCACGCTGGCGTGACTGGCTGGAAGGCTCTGCCACTAGGGCAGGATTTTCTGTACAAAATGCCGCAAATTTCACAGTGGAGGTGGGATCCTCTGGTCCCACTGTGATCATTGGGGTCTCCCACTGAATGTATCCCTTGCCCTCGGGGAACGCATGGCAGGGGTGCACCATCGTGGGACCATAAGATTCCGCTGGTGTGAACGGCAAGAATATTCCTGGCGTGAAGAGGAATACAGAGAATTAGAATCATAGAATAATTGCAGTGCAGAAGGAGGCCATTCGGTTCATTGGGTCTGCACCAACTCTCTAACAGAGCATCTTCCCCAGGCCCACCCTATCTGCATATCCCCGCTAATCCCCCTAATTTACCATATCTTGGGTCACTAAGGGTCAATTTAGCATGGCCAACCCACCTAACTTGCACATCTTTGGACAGTGGGAGAAAACTGGAGCAACCAAAGGAAATCCATACATGGGGAGAACAGGATAGACAATCACCCAAAACCTGAATCGAACATGGGTCTCTGGTGCGGTAAGGCAGCTGTGCCAACCACCCTGCCACTGTGCCACCCCAAAATTGTACAGTTCAGTCTATCTTGTCTTTCCCTCTCTCAATTCTACCAAAGTACATTGTAGAATCCCTGCAGTGAAGAACGAAGCCATTTGGCCCTTTGAGCTTGCACCAGCAACGATCCCACCCCGGCCCTATCCCCATGATTCCACACATTAACCCCACAAATTCTGCTGACATTGAGGGCAATTGAGCACGGCCAATCAACCTAATCTGCACAGCAGTGGGTGTGGGAGGAAACCGGAGGATACTCATACAGGCAAAGGGAGAACGTGCAAGCTCCACACATACAGTCACCCGAGGCCAGCATTGAACCTGGGTCCCTGGCGCTGCGAGGCAGCAGTGCTAACCACTGCGCCACCATTGCCACTTGAATTCTCACTAGGAGCAGAAGCAAATTGGTCAGAAAGTGGTCGAGTATTTTTGTTCAGCAGAAGAGGAGACTGGAGCTCTTAGAAGTGATGTGTGAGCAAGCTTTAAAAGAAACCTGGAAAGCTGTGTGAACAGCTCAGACACACTCAAGAGCAGAGTATTTTCCCACAAGCAGCTAAACCATGAACCCAAGTGTTATTGATTGGTCAGTTAAAAATAAATTATGGAAAGTGACATTATCAGTACTGTCATGACCCGAGGGAGCAAGGGTTCATAGAAGTGTGTCTTGCTGATTGTAATTGCATCCAGGAAACTCATACAGGAAAGCCACAGTTGGATAGCATTTCTTACCGACCTTGCATGAATAATGAACAACCTATTATGAAATTGTATAGCTACGGACTGCCGTGTATGCTGAAGGGGAATACAAGATGTTTCTTTATTGTAGTGACTATGGAGAAATGATGGTCAAATGGAATAATCAGTGGAATATTAATCGGGAAACTCATCTGATGTTCCAGGGACACAGGTTTGAATGCCACCACGGCAGCTGGTGGAATTTGAATTCAATAAAAAATATCTGGAATTGACAATCTGCTGATGACCATGAAACCATTGTTGATTGACAGAAAAAGCCATCTGGTTAACCAATGTCCTTTAGGGAAGGAAATCTGCCTTCTACACCTGGTCTAGCCTATGCGTGACTCCACAGCAGTGCTGTTGATTCTCAACTGTGCCCTAAACAAGGGCAACTAAGGGTGGGCAATAAACGCTGGCCAGCCAGCGATGCACATATCCCACAATTGAATGACTATTCAAAGTGGAATTTATTGTTTCATTACCAGTACTATATGACAGTTATTTTGTGCTGGTTCCAAGTGAGTCCAGTTAAAATAAAAATTACAGGAAGGATTTTCCATATGGCCATAAGAAATAGGAGCACATTTAGGCCACTTGGCCCATCAAGTCTGCTCTGCCATGCAATTAAGGCTGATAGATTTCTCAGCCTCATTCTCCTGCCTTTTCCCTGTAAACTTTGATCCCCTTCCCAACCTATCTATCTCTACACTCCATGACCTGGCCTCCACAGCCCTCTGTGGAGGCGAATTCCATAGATCCACCACCCTCTGGGTGAAAAAATTCCTCCTCATCTCAGTTCCAAAGTCTGAAGCTGTGCTCTTGGGTCCTAGTCTCTCCTACTAATATCTCCCCCACGTTCACTTTATCTAGGCACTACAGCATTCTACAAGTTTCAATAAGATCCACTTCAACCTTCTAAACTCCATCGAGCACAGACCCGGAACCCTAAAACGCTCCTCAGATATCAAGCTTTTCATTCCCAGGGTTTTCCTGTCCTGACGGTGGTGGGCATTGTTGTGGGTGGTACAGAAAATTTTGGAAAGCCTGTTGCCCACTCTCCGAATTTTCTCGTATCGCCTGCCATGCTGCCTGTTGCTGACTGAACCACAAAAGTTTTATTTGTTAGTGTCACAAGTAGGCTCACATTAACACTGCAATGAAGTTACTGTGAAAACCCCCTAGTTGCCACACTGCAGTGCCTGCTCGGAGGGAGAATTTAGCATGGCCAGTGCACCTACCCAGCACGTCTTTCAGATCGTCGGAGGAAACTGGAGCATTCGGAGGAAACCCACGCAGACACTGGGAGAACGTGCAAACTCCACACAGTCACCTGAGGCCAGAATCGAACCTGGATCCCTGGCGCTGTGAAGCAGCTGTGTGAACCACTGTGCCACCTTTAATACAATCTTGAACCCTTGGTGAGCAAACCCAACTGTGAATCTCAAACTCAAATGAATCAACTGTCTGGCTCCCTGGACACCAGCTCTTGTGTGCCTTTGCCAGATTTTACATCAGGACAGTAAAGCAGCAGTGAATGTAAGGGTGAGAATGGCTGAGTGTCTATGTCCACATTAAGGGAGTTATCTGCTACTCAGGATTGGTGCTGCCAGACCCAGTGAAAGTATAACATTGGCAGCTTCCAAGAAGATTCCCACAGACTGGAGTACCCTGAGCACAATGAATTCAGCATCTGTTGGAGGCACGATAAAGCCAAGTAAATTATCGACTGCAACACACAGGCTTGTTGGGATGACACTAATGCTGCTTTCAGGATTATATTACAAAGATATTCAACACACCTAAGGACACGTGAATCATTAAGGGATGGTGAATTACACATTGACTAACTCTCCATCTTCAAATGTTTGGGGTCAAGTAATGCATAAGCTCCAGGGACTTCATAATCTGATGTGCCTTTATCTAATTAACTGAATGTGCACTTCATAATAACACAAACGCGATAAGCTAATTCAATAATGAGATGGCTTTATGACAAAACTAAAAGTTAACGAATCTTTTTTCATGAGGTTCTATTTCATTGAGTCATGTTTACAGCACAGCAAGTGTCCCTTTAGCCCATCATGTCTGCGCTGGCTTTCATTAGCAGAAGGACAATGTTTATAGTGGAGGTGTCATCAAGATAGATTAAAGAAGATGTGGCAACATAAATAAATCATTGATTTCTTGTGATTTAACAATATTTTGCTTTGTCCAATAATGGGTTAACTGCAAAGGAGGTCCAAGTTTTCAGTTAGAGTTTATTTATTAGTGTCACTAGTAGGCTTACAGTAAAATGAAATTATTGTGAAAATCCCCTAGTCACCACACTCTGACGCTTGTTCGGGTGTACTGAGGGAGAACTTAGCATGGCCAATGCACCTACCCAGCATGCCCTTCGGATTGTGGGAGGAAACCGGAGCACCCGGAAGAAACGCACACAGACATGGGGAGAATCCACATGTTCCGCATAATGCACAATTTTCACACAACGAAGGGTCATCCTGACTTGAAACATTGGCTCTATTCTCTCTCTACAGATGCTGTCAGACCTGCTGAGATTTTCCAGCATTTTGTTTTGGATTCCAGCATTTGCAGTATCTTACCTTTGCCCACAGCAATGTTGTTGACTGCCTTCTGAAACGGGAATTATCAACTGCAATTAGAAGGTTGAAGTGGATCTTATTGAAACTTGTAGAATGCTGAAGTGCCGAGATAAAGTGAACGTGGGGGAGATGTTTCCATTAGTCGGAGACACTAGGATCCAAGGGCGCAGCCTCAGACTTTGGAACTGAGATCAGGACCAATTTCTTCAGCCAGAGGGTGGTGAATCTATGGAATTCATTGCCACTCAGCTGTATTCAAGGAGTTTGTTCACCACTTCTATCTGAAGGGAATTGGGACTGGACAAAGTGCAGGTCTGACTGACAATCCCACCCCAACAAATTAATAATAAATAAAAAATATAATGCTGGAGAATCGCAGTAAGAAAAGAATTTGCAGTCCAATAAAGAGTTCTGCACCACAAATGAATCTACCTCAAGGACAAAAGTAGCAAAACCTGATTTGAATGCAATTAGCAATGGATTGCAGGCCCAAGAGCCTCATTAAGTAAGATTTATGACCTCTACCTGCTTGGCATGGTCATCTTACTCGATAGAACTGGGCACTGCCAAAATCCATGGGCATTCAGACAGGCAGGTCAAGTCATGAAATGACCTTTTCCTTGTGATTAAAGCTGCTCTTGATCAACACAGGCACTGGAACTGGAAATGAGAAATGTTTTCAAGTCTTTCTGTGCAAGTTCACAACCAAATCTGTCAGAGGCTATTAGTTCTTGCTCATATCACACTCCTGATGCCTTCAACACTTCAGGGTGGGATTTTAACACTGCCACACTTGCCCTAAAGTTGGAAAATCCCACCCATGCTCAATGGACCTTTGCATGGTCCATGTCCCCCACCCGCTACGAACCCCGTGGCAAGCAGGGCGGAAAATTCAGCCCTAAAATTTTCTTTGTGTTTTCAAACACTCTCCTTCTGCAAACACTGAACTACAGCTGCCCCCTTTCTCAACGTCAGAGAGTCATACAGTGCAGAAAAGTCCCCTCCGCCCGTCGATTCTGAACCATGATTGCATTAAGTAAAATGAACCATATTAACACACCTAACTCTTGTTATCTTTCCTCTGTTCAAACTTCCAAAGATTCAGAATTGAATTTGCAGCATGATTTTATTGAGTACTACCTGAAATTATGGACAGTTTGATACAAAATCTGAGAACATGTACCAGCCGACTCAAGAACAGCTTCTTCCCTGCTGCCATCAGGCTTTTGAATAGATCTACCTTATATTAAGCTCCTCCTTCTCTTCACCCTATCTATGACTGTAACACTACATTCTGCACTCCTTCTTTCCTTCACCCCTATGTAGTCGACGAACAATTTGTTTTGTCTGTATAGTGAGCAAGAAATAATACTTTTCGTTACATCCCAATAACAAATCAAATCAAAGAAATTAAAATAATTTAATCCTCTCGCATTTTCCGGACTGTGTGAAAGATAAAAAGTGAGGCTGCTTTCACTCCACCCCTCGCCCATACCCCCGGTCTGAATGGCCATTGGTTTGGGCAGTGCCCAGTTCTACCAAGTAAGATGATCATCCCTGAGCATTTTTAAAATTAGTTTCAGACCTCACTTTGGGGGTGTACACCATGGCATTGCAGCCCAGGTAAAATATAAATGAATGCTTCTCCTCTCCTACATTAGTAACATCAGTGATACAGACAGACCCTTGTTCTAGATACTGTAACGTGCAGCTTTTTTGAGCAAAACCCTAAGCAGCCATCAGGAGACAGCTTGTTGAAGAAAATTACACAACGCATCAGAAAGGAGGGTGAAGATGAGCCATTAAAGATTTTTCTTGCAGCGTGCCCATTTGAGTGAGGTATTATTTTTTGTGTGTGTACAAAATGCAATTCGATCACCTATAAACATACAATTGGCCATCTCGGCAACCATCAGCCATTGTACCACGAGTGATGTCCTTTGGTGTCTTGACAAAAGCCTGACAGCAATGTCATTCTTTCTACAAAAAGGCAACTGAAAAAGGTCATCGATTCCAAATGGAGAGGAGAAAAAGGGGCTATTTAAAGTGAAGAATGCTGTTCATATTTCATTTACAAACACTGGCTGAGAAAACGTAACCAAGGTTCACAATTTGAATTGGCTTCAACTGAGCTAACACTAACTTGTCAGACTCAAAGCCAGATTGAAATCCTGAAAATACTGTCTGTGTGGCATTGCTGAGGGCCAAATATTTCACCAGTGGAAGCTAAGTTTTGTGAAGAACTGTAGGAATGACATTTTACAAGAATTCCGAGTCTGCGCTGATATTCTTAAATGTCATTTTTAACTTCTTAAATATTAAAAGTCCAAACGGCCTACTGGCTCCTTACTAAACCTAAAATCTAATCAGCATTTGGACACTGGTGAGTGGTTTCCAATTTCTCTCATTGATCCAACCAGTTGGAGGGATAGAGGGGACATATACTTTTCAACCCCTCCCTCTCATCCAAGACCTTTTCTCTGACTTGTCCTGGCCAACCTTTCCAAATAATGATATGGAGCTGCACCTTTGTTTTGTTTTGGTTGACTACAGTGCATTCACAACTAACACAATGGGCAGGACTTTCACCCAGATTGTTTTCGGGTACCAAATCTGCTCAGAAGAGAAACAGTCACTGGAATACTGATCTTGGCACTAACCTTTTGTGGACACTCGTTCCCTGTCTAATTAAAAGTGGCAGGCAGGATCTCAAACATTGGAGGACCAGTAAGGGACTCGAAACGAGGAGCACTCAGCTGCAGGAAAAGATAAGTAGCAGAAAGAATGCTTCAACAAGAAGTTTCTCTCCATAGGGCAACCTTTGGCTGACCACCAATTATCAACAGGGGAGTCTTTGATTGGCCTCACCACTCAGGCTGGCAGGGAGGGCCGAATGGCTGCCTGGAGTCCTTGCACCAGTTTAGGTTTATACGCTTAAGTTTATTTATCACTGTCACAAGTAGGCTTACAATAACACTGCAGTGAAGTTACTGCAAAAATCCCCTAGCCACCATGCTCCAGTGTCTGTTCGGGTACACTGAGGGAGAATTTAGCATGGCCAATGCACCTAACCAGCATGTCTTTTGGACTGTGAGATGAAATCAGAGCATCCAAAAGAAACCCACACAGGCATGGGGAGAATGTGCAGACTCCACACAGACAGTGACCCAATTCGGGAATCGAACATGGGTCCCTGGTGCTGTGAGGCAGCAGTGCTAACCACCGTGCTACTGTGCCAGCCTGGCCAGTTTCTCGGTGCTGGAGGCCAAATGAAAAATTGCATTCCTTAATCCTTGCTCAACGAGCCTAATTGGCTGTCCAACTCCTGACTTCTGAATTTGCTTCTGCCAATGTCACAAATAGGGAACCGAACACGCTGCCTGGTAATTATTAATCCCCACTGCCTCTATTCCCAATCGCATCCCAAAAACATCAGCACTCAGACTCAACCTGTTATCGTGCTATCATTTCACATTAATTGGTGAAATTAATTGATTTCTGGTGAAGGGAATCAATTGTGATTTTCTTTGATTCATTTGTGGGACATGGGCACTGGCTGGCTGGCTGGCATTTATTGCCCATCCCTAGTCACCCTTGAGCTGGCTTGCTAGGGCATTTCTGAGTGTAGTTGACAGTCAACCACATTGCTGTGGGCTCTGGAGTCACATGGAGGTCAGATCAGGTAAGAACGGCAGAGTTCCTCCCCTGAAGGACATGAGTGAACCAGATGGATTTTTCTGACAATCGACAATGGTTTTGTGGTCATCAGCAGATTCTTAATTCCATACTTTTTTATGCCCTCTGACTAGTACCAAGGGCATAATTTAAACAAACTGTCCCTTGCTGGATGCCACTTTGTTGAAGCAGCACTGAGGTGAATGTTCAGCATCTAATACAGGCTTTAGCCTTGGAGATAATTAGGATATAAATATTGGTGTGAAGAGGCCTCTGTCTGGTTTCTAGACATGGGGCAGAATTTTCCCGTCCTGCTCATCACGGGAATCGTAGCAGTGGTTCATTGACCTCAGGTGGGAATTTCCAACCTTGGGGCAAGCGCAGCCAGAAAAACCCATCCTTGGTGGCCAGTTAAGTTCAATTTCTGGCCACCGATGACCCCCCCAGATACTGGAGTCCTCAGTAAGCAGTCCCACATTCCTGGCTTCATGCTGGAGAACACTTCATAAGGTGAACAGCTGAAGGTGGCTGAGTTGACAATATTGCTCCACATAACATCTCCTGCAATATCCTGGGGTTGTACTAATTGGTCTCCAACAGCCATAACCATCTTCTTTTATGTCAGGGTTTGACCCCAGTCACTGGAGTTAAAAAACTGCAATTTTGTGAATTCTCTTTGATGCCTTTGGTGACATTCAGTTGTACACTGTCTTGATGTTGAGAGCAGATGCTTTCACCTCCCGCTGGCATTCAACTTCAGATTCCATGTCTGCACCAAGAATCATGTCTGGCAGAGGAAAAAGAGGCAAAAGACTGGGAAAAGGCAGAGCAAAGCGGCACTACAAAGTGTTTCATGGCACCACGCACGCCATGGCGGGGTCAAGCGGATCTCGGGATTGATCTATGAGGAGACCTGCAGGAGATTTTCCAGGAGAATGTGAACAGGGATGCAGTCACCAACACCGAGCACGCCAAGCACATGATGGTCACCACCATGGAAGTGATGTACGCTCTGAAATGTCAGGGCCACACGCGATGGATTCTATGTTTGAACACGGTGGCACAATGGTTAGCTCTGCTGTCTCATAACGACAAGGACCCGGGTTTGACTCCCGGCTTGGGTCACTGTCAGTGCAGTCTGCATGTTCTCCCTTTGTCTGCGTGGGTTTCCTCTGGATGCTCCGGTTTCCTCCCACAGTCAGAATGACGTGATTGTTAGGTGTATCGGTCATGCTAAATTCTTCCTCAGTGTACCCAATCAGGCATTGGGGTGTAGCGACTACAAGATGTTCACAGTAACTCTGTGTTAATGTAAGCCTACTTGTGACTAATAAATTCACTTTAAATTGACTTAATTCTAACAAAATCAAGGCTAGATAAGGTTTGGAAGCAAGTAGTTCTGGCAGAACCTGAACTGAGTTCTGGTAAGAAACTTATTGGTTGGTAGGTTGAGCAGATGAGACTATTGATAACTCCTTCCACACTTCAATGATCATGAAGAGATAACTGATTATTTGCTAACTAGCTGAGTCAATTTTGTCATGTGGTAGGACATAATTGGACAATCTTCCACATTTGCAATTAAATGCCAATATTTTAGTTGCAAACACTTGACTAGGGAAGCACCTTACACCAGTTCAAATTTCTGCTGTGCTGGAAATGGTGGAGGTGATTCTGAACCCACATTCTCCGTCTGTGGGAATGATGGCATGTGTTCAAAATCTGGAGAGCAGTTCATGCCAACCAGTTTCTGAATTCTGACCTTTCCAGTCCCTCGCCACTGGAGTGGTGTGAAACATGCCACAGAACTGCAGAAAGCTCATTTTAATACGTCAGCATTCCATTAGTAAGCACTCCCACTTAATTTCTCCCCCCACTGGATATCCAATGGGCGTCAGCATGAGGTCATGCCCACACCATTTACAACAGCTCTACGTAAGCGTGAACCTGGGGCTTTCACACTGGTAGCCAGGATCTTGAGCACAGATGCTTGACTGCTTCTCTTCTCCAATGTTAGGGGCTGAAAGTGTGTTGCTCACAGGGAAGGGGGTCTCAGATGGACTGGACACACTGGGGATCCCCGGGCTGGAGGGGTCTGGGCTGTACTCCTGCTGATCCTCTTTCCTTGGGGTTTCTGAGGGCCCTGTACTCCTCCAAGACTTCTATCTCCACCAAAACATATGAACAACCCGCTACAAAATATGGACTGCTCATGGCCAATGTGGGTCACCTGATGCACAAGTGGCACCTCACCTAGCTGCAACTATAGAAACCCTGACCAAACCGTGGAGCACAGAATGACATCTTGCCCCTAATGTGAGTTTCAAGACAATATCCTGCAGGACATTGGACTGGTTAGTGAACTTGATATGAAAACTGCGATGGCAGCTTCTGCTCCAAAAGCCACATGAAAGAAGAAGAACTGGAAAGAGAGGAATCCAAAAATGTCAAAGAAATGAAGAAAGTTGGGACAGAAAAAGGCAAAGAACATCAACTGATAGCATTCCTTGTTATAGTATCTCTCAGCTTTTATCGCTTCATGGACCAGGAAGTCTTTTATTTCTCGTAGATAGTGGCAGAACTGATAGGGTGATGGATACAGATTCAACAGTCACTTTTCAAAGGGAATTGGACAAATGCTTAAAGGGGAATAAATTGCAAGTGTACAGGGTTACACTGGATTTCTCCTTAAAAGGGCCAAAGAGCACTCAATACCCAAATGACCACCTCCTGTTTTGTATGAAAATCTGTGGTTTGCATCAATGTGAACCTTTGTGTCAATGAGATTGACTTGTTTGTGAAGACTGAATACTTGATTTTCTTTTTGAACAAGGTGATAATTAACCATTCCAGTGCTAACCTTAATTCTTCAGGTCCTGTTGATGAGTGAACGCAATTTCCAAACTCTTCTCATTTTCTTTATGTGAAAACATATCCAAGATTGACCTGTCCACATTTATGAATGAATCAGACTAGTCATCAAGGTTTAGGCTTTTAGCTAACTTTAAAACAATTCTACATCTTTCTTTCCAATTCAAGAAAATCTATTTTTTACCTCTCAACTCTTAAATGGACAGGGACACTGTTCAATGAATGGACACAGATGCAATAGAAACACAGAAGGAGGCCATAGCCCATCTTGTCCATACCATAGCCCGAAGATAACCAGAAGCCCTTTCTAATCCAATTATTCTGCACCCGGCCCATAGCCCTGTAGTTTACAGCACTTCAGGTGCAGATCCAAGTACATTTTGAAAGGGTTTGGTGTCTCTGCCTCCATCACCGGCTCAGACAGTGAATTCCAGACACCCACCATCCTTTACGTAATAAAAGTTCTTCTGCATGTTCCCATTCCACCAACTGCCACTTATTTTGAATCTACGTCCCCAGTTCTAGAATTCCCCACCAAGAGAAACAATTTTACCCTGCCCACTGGTGGCTTTCAAGAAAGAATTCTTGAAACAGGGAAAATTGCAAGTATATGAGACTGGATTACTTCTTGAAAGAGCTGGTGCAGACCCAATGGGCAGAATGGTCTCCTGTGCGATACTCATCTAGGCGTCTATTTTTCCAACCTCCTAAAATTGTCCCTAACCTTATGAACAGAGCAGTTTCCCCAGAGAATTGCATTTGCTTGGCCCTTATGCACAGACGTAATGGGATCAGCATATCGGTAATGTGACCTACGTTTAAATGTTTAGTAAAGCAGAGATGCCACACAAGGAACAGTAAACAGTAAGCATCTTGGCGACATAAAAGGCTAACCATGCATAAGTCATTTGTTTTTCAATAAACATTGTGAAAAGCAGTCTGATGCACAGCAATAAAGCCCAGACATTTGCTCTTGAGGGCAGAATAACATTTGTAACAGCTTTGAAACTATTTTGCAAACATCTATTCTCCTGTCTATGATGCATCTCAACAACATCTTTAATCTCTACTCTCAGGCAAAAAGAAAAATGGTGAATGCTGGAAATGGGGAAATAAAAGTGGCAAGAATTGGGAATGCAGAACAGCCCTCTTATTATTCCAAAGGCTGACATTGTGGCCAATTGTCCCATTCCAATCATTAACTTGTCTTTTCTCTAGCAGGTGCCAACTGCTCTGTGTGGCATTCCCAAATGTTTTGCTTAATTTCGAATATGATGTGCACAATAATATTTTCCTGTTTCATCAAAGATATATGCATTTGTCCAAGTTGCGATTTTGCTAAAACAGGATGAGGAAAGGGGTTAAGGTTGCTTCGTGGGCGGCATGGCGGTACAATGGTTAGCACTGCTGCCTCATAGTGCCAGGGATCTGGGTTCAATTCCCAGCTTGGGCCAATGTCTGTGGAAAGTCTGCACTTTTTCTCCATGTCTCTGTTCGAGTGCTCCAGTTTCCTCCTACAGTCCGAAAGACATGCTGGTTCGGTGCATTGGCCATGTTAAATTCTCCTTCAGAACAGGCTGTGTTGACCAGGGGATTTTCCCAGCAACTTCATTGCAGCGTTAATGTAAGCCTACTTGCAACACTGATCAATCAACTTGTAGACAGAGTCAAATGGGGGAGGGTTTTCTGCCTCCGGGAAATAAATATTCTGAAAGGAAAACATGAGCACCCTGATCTCATACTGTAACCAAAGCTTCGGGAGTGGGTTCACTTGCTTTGAACTGGCCATTAATGGCCCATGTGACACAAAGAAATAAGAGAAACTAACTTCAACATCAAACAAAAAAAGGAAACATATCAGAGAGAAACAGAAGAAATGGTGAGAGACTTTCATCTGATTGTGAAGGTCACAGTGCAATCATCTCAACACAACGTGCCTGTCACCACACAAAAAATGAAAAGCAGCAATAAAATCTCTAAGCTTTGTCACAGTACTCCTGCTTCATGTCTCTGAATAATCTTTGTTACATATTCCATGTTGCAATCAAACATATACTCTAACCTCAGCTTCAGTGAAATCCTGGCTGTGGAATCTCTGCTTTGCGAATGATACTCACTGTCACAAGTTCTTTTCGAAGTGGACTGCATCCTCTAGTTCTAAAACTCACAGACAGGGAATAAATCCTTTCTGCAAATACCCTGTCCAGCCTCTTAAGAATCTTATAGGCTTCACTGCAATCTTATTGTTCGAAGTACTAAAGAATACAGTCCCAATCTCCTCCATCTCACCTCATAGGACAATCCCAACATCCTAAGAGTTAATCTGGTGAACCTCCACTGAAAATTTATCCAATGCAAACAATTGAGATTCATTGTGAAGTGTTGTAGGATGTTCTTTATTCTGGCCTTGGGTGGAGTTTGCACATTCTCCCTGTGTATGCATGGGTTTCCTCCCACAGTCCAAAGATGTGCAGCTTAAATGGATTGGTCATGATAAATTGCCCCTTAGTATCCCAAGATATGTAGGTTAAATGGATTAGCCATGACAAATGTTTGGAGTTACAGGTAAAGGGTGGGGGAGAGGGACAGCGTAAGATACTCTGTCAGGGAGTCAGTGTGGACTCAATGTCTGAATGGCCTCTTCTGCACTGCAAACATTCTATGATTTCCTCCCCTAAAGGGACATTAATGAATCTGATTGTTTTTTCTAACAATCAACAACAGTTTGTTTCATGGACACCATTAGACTTCCAGTGACAGGTTTATTCCTTAGTTTAATCCCACCAATTCAATCCCAGGTTTTTGTCCACTAAAATGAATGGAGTGAACATCATGGGCTACAAATATAGGGGCAACAAATCGTAATAAATAGTTCTGAGAGAGTTGGGGGGTGGTCTGTTTTCAGGAACAAAGTCCTTCTCTTATTAAACCTTCTGTGCTCTGTGTCAAAATGATTGTCAAATTAAGGCAGGGCAAATGAAGAAGTCATGAACGAGGAGATGAAAGCACATTTGAACTATGAATGGACAGAGCAAACGTTGCAATATTGAAGCTTTCCAAAGAAGAACGAGGAAAAGTACAGCAGAGGAACAGGCCCTTCGGCCCTCCAAGCCCATGCTGATCATGATGGCTTGGTCCGTATCCCTGCATATTCATACACCCATCCAGATGCCTTTTAAATGTTGCTAATGTGTCTGCCTCCACCACCTCCTCTGGCAGCGTGTTCCAGGCACCCATCACTCTCTGCGTGAAAAACAGCCCCCACACATCTCCCTTAAACTATGCCCCTCTCACCTTGAACCTGTCCCCCTTGTTAATTCCAATTCCAAGCTGGACTCTGAGAAAGACTCTCAATAGTTCGTGGTTACGTGAGCCTATTGACACCTCATTGAGTGGGCTGCATTGGATCTCAGCCAAGTTATTGCTGCAAAACAATCCTTTTCTCGGCCAACAGGGAAGGAAACGGAGGAGAAAAACACAAACAGATATGTTTAAAGGGACATTAAACACGGTCGCTGTGTTGGGTCCAAGCGAGGGGAGCATGCAGAAGGTCAGAGAGAAATAAAGGCTTAATAGCAGGTGAAATTCTGAATAGAGTTCAGATTTATTAATTGCAACCCTTGTCAATTGCAAAATATTTGACAAGAGATGGATTCATTACCTATTTCACATTATTTCTTTTGCAGCATATTTCTTCTTCAGCAGCAGCAATTGAGGCTTCCAGACTCTTTTTACATCGTTATAAGAAAATAAATATCTGAAATGTTGGAAGCAATGTAATACTTGCAACACATCAAATCTATTTAAGTTAGCTGTCCCTTTCTCCCGGGTCTAAATCAGTCATGACTTATTGTGTGGGCTCCTCTTTTTAACACTTATGAGTACAACTCGGAACCCAAAAGAGAAAATGCTGGAAAATCTCAGCAGGTCCAGCAGCATCTGTAAGGAGAGAAAAGAGCTGACGTTTCGAATCCAGATGAACCTCTGCCAAAGGTTTGACAATCAGCCATCTGGGCTCAAAACATCAGCTTTTTGGGCAGCACAGTGGCACAGTGGGGACCCAGGTTCAATTCCGGGTGACAGTCTGTTTGTACATTCTCCCCGTGTCTGTGTGGGTTTCCTCCCCCAGTCCAAAGATGTGTGGGTTAAGTTGATTGGCCATGCTAAATTGCCTCTTAGTATCAGGGGAAGGCAGAGTAAATACATGGGATTAAGAAGATAGGGCCCTTTGGGATTGTGGTCGGTGCAGACTTGATGGGCTGAATGGCATCCTTCTGCACTGTAGGGATTCTATGATTCTTTTCTCTCCTTACAGATGCTGCCAGACCTGCTGAGATTTTCCAGCATTTTCTTTCCCCTTTTGGTTTCGGATTCCAGCATCCACAGTCATTTGCTTTTATCCTGAAGAGTACAATTCAGCTTTGTCCTGTAGCTCACTTGTGTTTGTCAGATGCCAGCTTGGTACCCACAATATGGGAATTGATGAGTTCTGCAGAGAGGAGGTAGCGGGGAGGCGATGAAAGATTTTTCATGTGGTGTAAAGTCTGCGGCTCCAAAGGGTTTTCCTCACTTCGCTAACTGAAAAGAAGCAGTGCAGCAAGAAACCCACCCACTTCTTTCGGCACAATTACACTAATGAGTCCACAGCAATGCGGCTCTTTCCCAGGCTGCCAGTTCAGTCCTCGCCATTCTGCCTGTTGTCAATATGAATTCCTGATTTGTGTTTCATTTTCAATGCAGGCCAGCTGAATTGAGCTTATTAATTTTCCAGCAGCCCCTTCATTTATCAGCAAGGGACCCAATGCATGAATTATCTGAGCAAGTAACTGGCTCGGCTCCTCAGAAGCAGTCTGGAGGACTGGGGACTTTCTGAATAGCTTTCATTATGCTCTTCAGATTCATTTTTTTTCATATAGATAAAGAGGAGCATCAATTTATAAACAATTCAGATACCCGGTAAGAACAACAAAGGCAAAAGCTCATTTCTTATGCAACCTTGCTTTCTTTTTTCTCTTAAATGTATTGGATTCTTGCTTTCAGAGGAATAACTTTCCCTTTGATTAATTAAATCTCCAAAACAAAGCCCATCGCTGGCTGCTTGAATGATCGAGAACAGCCAAGTTTGCTTTGAAACTTGTAGCGCCCTGTTTTCGCATGCGTTTGTGCATTGGTACACTTCGAGGCAGAGGGGGGAGGCATTATCGTTATTAATCCAGAAACTCAGCTAATCTTCTGACGACCTGAGATTGAACCCCGCCATGGCAGATGATGGAATTTGAATCGAATAAAAGATATCTGGAATTAGGAATCTACTGATGACTATGAAATCATTGTCCATCGTCGGAAAAACCTATCTCGTTCTCTGTCCTTCAGGGAAGGAAATCTGCCATCCTTACCTGGTCTGGCCTTCATGTGACTCTAGAGCCACAGCAATGTGGTTGACTCTCAGCTGCTCATATCTTAAAACCGATATTATCTGCCTGCACCACCACCCTTGGCAGCATATTCCAGACATCTACCAAACTCTACTCCTCACATCTCCTTTGAACCCCCTCTCACCCCTCGCATCAGACATTTCAATTCTTTGAGAGAAGATTCTGACTATCAACCCTTTCAATGCCTCATAATTTTCTAAACTTTTATCAGGTCTCCCTCAGCCTCTGCTGTTCCAGAGAAAACAACCCTCACTTGTCTAGCCTCTCCTTATAAGCTCATAGCCTCTAATCCAGGCAGCATTCTGGTAAACCTTTACTGCACCCTCCACATCCTTCCTGTAATGTGATCAGATTTGAATGCAATACTCTTAAGCGCAGCCTAACCAAAATTGTATAAAGCTGCAACACGACATCCAAAATCTTGTACTCAATGCCCCACCAATAAAGGCAAGCATGCCCTTATGCCTTCCTTATCATCTTATCTACTTGTGTGGCCACTTTCAGGGAGCTATGAACTTGAACCTCAAGTCATCTCTGTACATCAATGCTGTTCAGGCTCCTGCTATTAACTGTATACTTATCCTTAACATTTCAGGAAGGGAATAATTTAAGAGTGGAAACTCATTCCTGTTAGTGGTATTTTGTTTTAAATTTAACTTTCCTTTCAGCACTCTCTCTTGAATCCAATCTTTCTTTCCCTCTCTTTATTGGGATTTTGTACTTGATTTGGCTTCAGTTCACATCATCTCATTCATCCCCTCAGCTGTCAATTCTGTGTGTCTTTAACCTTTACATCCCATTGCTAAAGATAATAGACTATTGGTCACATCATGGACCCAGATGTCCCGTTGCCCTTGTCAGCTTGGATTCCCAGCAGTTTGTAGCACGAATAATTTTTTGCATCGAAGAGTGTAGCTAGGGCACGACATGAGATTTCCGGCTCCAGCAACATCTGGACCAATATCATGATGTACAACAAAAAAAGTGTTGGATAAAGCTACAAAATCATGTGGAAAATCTAGTACAAGGTCTCATTTCCTTTGCCAATTTCCTTTTCCGTATTTGAGATCAGAATTCCTAAGCAAAATAGAGCATTTCAATTGTTCATTCACTAATTATGCCTTGTGACCTGGATAATTATTGAGTGTTGTAGAATAAATGATAACAAATGGATGTTCTATTAAGGGAAGCAAAAGGCTGGATGCTGCACATATTCCAGATGTTGGGGGGATTAGGGCAATGTTTCAAATCAGGTAAGAGCAAAATACAGCAGATGCTGGAATCTGAAACAAAAACAGAACACGCTGGAAAATCTCTGCAGGTCTGACAACATCTGTGGAGAGAGAATAGAGCCAACATCTATTCTCTCTCCACAGATGTTATCAGACCAGCTGAGATTTTCCAGCATTTTCTGCTGATGTTTCAAATGTTTCATTGAGGAATTGGGCAAATGTTGCACCGTAGACAGGGAGGATGTTCATAGAATTCCTACAGTGCAGAAGATACCATCTGGCTCAGCACGTCTGCACCGACCCTCTGAAGGAATATTTAACCTAGGCCCTCTCCCCTGCCTTATCCCTGTAACCTCACACATTTACCATGGCTAATCCATCTAACCTACACATCTTGGGACACTTAAGGACAATTTAGCTTGGTCAATCAGCCTAACCTGCACACCTCTGGACTGAGAGGGGAAACTGGAGCTCCTGGAGGAAACCCACACAGACACAGGGACATCGTGCAAACCTCACATAGACGGTCACCCAAGGCCAGATTTGAACCTGAATCCCCGGCACTATGAGGCAGCAGCGCTAACCACTGTGCCACCGTGTTCCTTAACTTTCAGACATTGAATCCAGAGCTAATATCATTTTCATAAGCAGTGTTGCTATAGAACAAGCCAAGGCCCTTTTATGCTCAACCGCTCAAGAATGCCTAACCCCTTGAAAACCCAGCCCATCGAAAATAAATCCTCAAAAACTGCTGAAAAAAAACATTTTGCTCAGTTTTTGATTTGTGGCATTTGGAGATCTCACTGCGCATTGAAACACTCTTCAAATCAATACATGTCACTGATGGTCAGTTGACATCATTTTCATCTCAATTTCAATATTGGAGTTCAAGATGCCAATGAAGCAAGGGGCAATGTAAGGAGAAATGGACAGGTAGCGAGAGAAATGAATGAGGATCTGAGGAAGAAAGAAAGAGGAATGGGGAAGAGTTGGAGAGAAAGGAGGGAAGATAAATGAGAAGAAGATTGATCTGTGCACACTTGATAAGAAATGATTGAAATTACACCAATTTTATTCTTATAAAATGTACATATTCTTTACTCTTTGAATAACGTTTCCCATCAATGTTTGCCCCTCTTTTTTCTGGTGGCACTAGCTCATTCTAAAGTCTGATTACATGGTTAATTTGGCCTTTCACTGGCTCGATACCATGTGTCCTCGCTGATGAAGGAGCAGCGCTCTGAAAGGTTGTGCTGCCAAATAAACCTGTTGGACCTTAACCTGGTGTTGTGAGACTTCTTACTGTAAACACCAAGTGCTCATTCATCATTTGTGAGCCCTGCATAGGTGGTTCATTCCATCATGGGATCCAAGTTGACCCTCCACACTTGCCCCTATTCAACTGTTAAACGTTCCCTTTCTACCTTGGATCGGTAGACTAATTTTTTTTTTACCCTCCCCATTGTTTTCATTGAAGCATTGAAACAAGGTCTACAACTGAACCATAAACTGTGTCTGCATCAATATGTTAGTGTACAACACAGGTTCTGAAGGTTAAAATTCCTCAGATCTCCTTCGTTCCTCCTAAGTACTTTACATAGCCACTCTTTGGATTTCTTCATGATTTTATAACACTTCTAAACATTCAATATAGATACAAGATACCAGAAAACAGCAACAAAGCAGCAAAATGTCAGCAGGACGACTCCCTACAGTGCATAATGATATTGTGGCCTGTAAGTTAAATGTGACTCACTGTCAATAAGACCATAAGCATTGCATTTGCTTCTGCTCAGCAGTGACACTAGAACCTCAAACAACCAGAATTTCCAAGCAGAGGGACTAATGGATTGGAAAAACAACCTGTAAAAAACCTAGCTTGTCTCAATCAGCTTAATGCCTTCTCTCCTTGGCAATGTCCTTTAACATACAGTGAGGTCTCGGTCTTGCCAATACCACATCAATCAGAATTCTGCCTCGGAACAAGTACACTGAAGTAATTGAGAGACATCTGGTGCTTAATGTTTTACAGCGATCTTGCTTAGCGGCGTGGAGTTAACTACTATTTCTTTGCAACACTATCTGATGGATATCTGCATATCATGTAAGCTTGAATGATCAGATCTTGCTCTCAAACTGTATTCACCATGTTAGCACTTTCCCCTTTCAAATGCTGCATCTCACCAAAGTAAAATCGCAATGCTAAAACACTGCATTGAGAAGGAAAACCCTCCAAGCACTGATTTGCACAAGACAACTAACCTCCGTGTACTGAGTAACACATGAGGATGTATTACAGAGGAATGCTGCCAGTCTGTAATTTGATTTGCATTCAAATGTGAAAGCCATCAGCGTACACAAATTCTGATCGCATAGATAAATATCATGAGCCACTGAAACAATAGTCACTTTCCACTGGACACGAGAATCAATTTCACATCAATTTCAAAAGCTGAGGTCCAAGCAATGAGCAATTTGCAAAATGCTGGACTGACTGCTCGTTGGTTCCGGGAGTCTGCGGAGATAAATGGATTTCATACAAGGAAAGTAAATAACTTGTCCGATGCCTTGTCCTAATGGGAAAAAGAGGAGTAATTGAGGAAATTCATAGAGAAACTAACAGGCAGGGTTTGACAATTTTGAACTGCTGTCAAGAGAATTAAGGATAGCTTCCTGTGGTTCAAGTTGTACAGCAGATTTTCACATTACAACATAACTGGACCTGCAGTTAAAAATCTCTCCCCTTCACTTCAATTAAATAGGCACATTGGAACAAATTAATAGCTGCATTAATGAAGTGTAAGTGCAATTTTCTCCACTCTTCCTCTCCTGGGGCAAAGACTTCTTGTTAGAATACAGTCCTATAGGCACCAACAGTTCCCCAAGTACTTGCCCAATGAGCCACTCTTCACCTGAGCTGAGAGAATTGATAGTGACAGATTATTCCATTACACAAAGTCCTGTGCTTGACTCCAAGCCAGTTGGTCTGCCACACCAACTCCTGCTTTCTCGCAATGGTGACTGAATTAGAACCAAGAGCAAGAGCATTTGCTGATACCTTCCCCTTTCCCCGTCTAGGTTCGAGACGCTGAGACCAATTAAGGTGCCATCAAACAGCCCAGCTCACTTCTCCATAGTGCATGGGAAGAATCTGGAGGGTTTGACGCAGTATGCATTTGTCCAATAAGCCTTTACGGGAACCCTGGTGGAACGATTTCTAATATTATCAGAACCCTTAAAAACTGTATGACAGATCTGCAACCCAATGATTCCATATTTGAATTGAATTCCCAGACTTGAATTCATCAAAGAACAATCTGGGAATTTTCTCTCCACATCTAATAAGATTCCTAAAACCGGTTTCATCGATCAGCTGCTTCTGATTATAGGAACATTCATCTTACTGACCATTTGCTAGGAAAATGAGAATTACGGTATGCATCAGTTTACCATTTGTTATTATTGTCAAGCAGGAAGGCTCAGTATTAAATCATTAAATATCAATCCAATGCTAATTATTAGCAGTCAATAACAAATAACAGTAAGAATACTCAATATTTTTTAGACAGGTATTACTGACTGGTAGACTGAATATCGAAGGTGATCAAGGTAGTTCCGATTTTTAGGAATAACCGAGCATAGGCTGATGCTTCCTACTACAAGGTTAGCTCAATGAGATTAGTTCAGATTAGGCACTTTGACAAGTTAAAAGCTTTGAACAGCTAAGATGTTAGAGCCACACTTCTCCCAAATTAAGTTCCCATGCCAGTGGGGAAACTGGAATGTTCCCTGCCGGTGTGAGCAATGTCTGGGAAGTGGGTATCTCCCACTTGATTGGAGTAAATTTGTGCATCGTGGCAAACACCCCTGGCTGTTAAGAAATCAAGACAGGACCCCCTTCCCCATCACAATGGAGAAGGGGGGTCCTGGACATACCTGCTTGACACTCTGTGATGTCCACCCCACCAGGTCCACATCAGCACCAAAGTCTGCCTGATGCAGATGCAAACCTGGTGTTGTCAGACTTTTTACTGATGCAGATCCCACAGAGGAGGTAGATGAAAGGTGACAGGGCTTTCAAACAATTGACTTTCAAGCCCACTAATTACATTCAAATTGGCAATTTGCATTATCAATAGGTTCCCTCTCAGTTTCGTTGGGAAACTGATTGGGGCCAACAGTTTGATGGGTTTAATGCGTGTAAAGAATTCCATTTTCTCCCCATTCAGCAGGAAATTTGGATTCCCAGCAGCGATGAACCGGGTTGGTAACCTCTCCCCCACAGATATATTAAAAACCTAGCCAGTTTATTTCATTGTTGCTGAGATTTTCAGAGCTTATACAATCTTATTCTTCCCAGTGGTGACGCTGCCTCCCTCTGGGAGACTCAGACCTGCCTCTCAGATGTCGAGGTGATGAATCTTGGCTGCTGTGGCATTTGGGCTATCTTTTCTAATGAATCTTCTCCTTCAGAAATAATATTTTCTTGTTCTCAGGAACCCAGTACATGTGATGCACGGAATTATTCACTTTTCTCTATTTACTATTGCTTTTGTCTTTGAACTTTGATTGCTTTTGTCTATTCTATTTCATGATTCTTTTCAAGTAAGCCCAGAAGCTTCTTGCCTTAATCAACATTAATCTCCATTCAGTTTCTCAGCTGTACCCCCCCCCCCGGCAGCACTGCTCCCCCCCCCACCCCCCCGACCTTGCATCATCTGCAAACTTTAGTTAATCCTGAACTCTGCCACCAGCACTGATGACTCACCCCATGTCCCATTTTGTCCCCCATCCCTTTGTCTTTGAGTTTCAAATTATTCAGCAGTTTTAGCCGGATTACATTGTTTAATTAACTTGTTTAAGCGCAGCGTAGCTGCCAGCTGCTGCAGCGTGTATTAGATTAGATTTGGGGATTTGAAGTAATCTGCTGTTGATATCTCAATGCTATTTTGTCTAAACCAACAAATAGCAATATGTCACAAGGTGTCCTTTGAAAGGGAATAGCCATCACCAAACAAACATTTGGAAGGAGGGTTCAAAGCCAAAGATGCGGTTGGTGAAGATTTTGAGGACAATTATGAAAGTGAGGAAAACAGTGAATTTGAGGAAGGGAATTCCAGCATGCAGCAAGAAAATAACTGAAGATTATACATGGAGTAAGGAGTGTGCTACATTCAAGATTGTCCAGAAAGTTGTGAATGAGGTGGTAGCATTGGAGGTTACAGCAGGGCAATTAGTAAATCTCAATGGAGTCAGGCATAGTTGACATGGTTCTGTGAAAGGGAAAACATGCTTGACAAATTTATTATGACCCTTTGAGGCAGTAATGAGCAATGCAAATGAAAGGGGAACCTCTAGATGTGCTGTTCTTGGATTTCCTAAAGGTATTTGACAAGGTGCCACATCAAAGGCAACTACACAAAATAAGAGCTGATGGTATAGGGGGTAACATATTAGCATGGACATTATTGCCATAGAACGAGTCCAACAAAGGTTCACTGACCTTGTTCCAACAATGGCAGGACTGTCATATGAAGAGAGATTGGGCAAATTAGGTCTGTTTTCTCTTGTGTTTTGAAGAATGAGAGGTGACCTCATTGAAACCTACAAAATACTTAAAGACACAGACAGGGTAATTGTAGGTAAGATGTTTTCCTTATTTGGGGAGTCTAGAGTTAGGGGGCATAATTTCAAGGTAAGGGGGATACCACTTCGGAACAAGGTGAGGAAGAATTTATTTACACAGTGTTGTGAAACTTTGGAATTCCCAACCAAAGAGGGCTGTGGAAGTTCAGTTACTGAGTATGTTTAAAGCAGAAATTGATTGATTTCTGATTAACAATAGCACAAAGGGTAATGGGGATAGTGCGTGTAAAAGGCATAGAAGCATCCAATCAGCTGTAATCAAATTAAGTGGTAGGGCAGGCTGGATGGGCTGAATGGCCTACTCCTGTTCCGATGCTCCTACCCTCTGACTGATTAGCCAACAGGAAAAATAGAGTACGGATAAATGGGTCATTTTTAGCTTGGCAAGATGCAGCCTGTGGCATACCTCATGGATCAGGGCTGGGGTCTCAACTATTTACAATCTCTCTCAATGACTTGGATGAAAGGATGAATTAGGGGCAGAATTTTATGTTCCCTTGCCAATAGGTTTTTGGGGGATGGGACTGGGCTGTAAAGTTCCTTAGATGGCCATTCCATTGACTATCCACCCACACTGACCTCACCCCAATTTAATGATCCTGGGATGGGATGGCTTACCCACCTTTGCCCCAGTTGAGGCCCTTAATTTGGCCAGTTTTTTTAATTCATTCATGAGACATGGGTGTCACTGATTGCCCTCCATTTATTGCCCATCCCTAATTGCCCTTGGAGAGCAGTTAAGCATCAACCACTTTGTTGTGGCTCTGGAATCACATGTAGGTCAGACCAGGTAAGGACAGCAGATTTCCTTCCCTAAAAGACATTAGCAACTAGATGGGATTTTTCTAATAGTCAACAATGGTTTCATGGTCATCAGTAAATTTTTCATTTCAAATTTTTTTTTTATTGAATTCAAATTTCATCATCTGCCTTAATTCAAATCCAGGGTCCCCAGAATATTAGCTGAGCTTCAATTTGTTTGCTGGCAGGAGGTGTTCTTGGGCAAGTGGTGTAGCTGGAAAGTAAATCTGCTCAAGTAACAGGTTGGAAGGGGGAGGGGATACGTCCATCATTAACCTCCTATCAACTTTGGGTGCTCACCCCTCCTCCAGAAGATCAGGCTCCTGTGGGTGCTACCCCAAACTCTCCATGGACACCCAGTAAACCTAATTGGCTGTTCCTATTTACACATTCTTGAGGCCCACACCTGTTCCATTCTTCACAATGCCTTTCACCTTCTCTCAGACTTTCCCTTTTGTTCAATCCCCTCCCTAACTCCCACCCCAACCCCTTCCCCAGCCTCAATAACTGCTCAAAGCTTGTTACATCCCAAATCTTATCCAGTATCAGAGATTGTCAATCCAAAATATTAAATATGTTTCTCTCTCAACAAATGTTGCCTAACCAGCTGAGTATTTCCAGCATTTTCATTTTTGAAATAGTTATATCTCATATAATGTTTGTAAAAAAAAAACAGACATCCTGTGCCTAAATATATTTGCAACGGAAAAAATTATTTTGCAGAAGAAGGTTTAATTTTAGTTAGCTCATTTATTATTGTCACAAGTAGGCCTACATTAACACTGCAATGAAGTTGAAAATCCCCTCATCTCCACTGTCTGGTGTCTGTTCAGGTACACTGAGGGACAACTTGGCATGGCCAAATGCACCGAAACAGCGCATCTTTCGGGCTGTGGGAGGAAACCGAAGCACCCATGGATTTTGACTTGAAACATCCAGAAATGGGAACAAGATTGTGGGTATTGTCCTATTTTGTATTTTGTGCAACATGTCACATTGGCACAAAGATTTCAGAGTGCCAACTTGAGAAAAAAAATCACAATTCCCAAAGAAATCTTGCAATTGTATGAACATCCATGTCTGAAGCTGTGTTAAAATCTAAGGAGCTGTGAAGTCTGGTAACTATAGCGCTGATACACTGGAGGGCAGCATAGCCACAGTTTCAACACACCGCTTTGTCTTCTGCAATCCAGCCTGCAGCTGCATCACAATTGGGAATGCTTGCTTTAAAAAATGTCCACGTGTACACATTTATTGTACGTCCTGTGCACCCATATTTATATGCAGGTATCACACATATTGTGTAAGCATTCCATACACTTTCAATAAGTACACTTTTTTGCTTATAATTTTCTAGTCAGTAACAAGTCTGTTTGACATTGGCCCAATTAGCCTTCTGTCATGAGCGAGAAAGACTTGCATTTATGCAGAGCTTTTCACGACTGCTGCCTCAGAGCACGTCACAGTCACTTTGTTGTGAAATATTTGATGCACGGCAAGACCCCACACACAGTGATGTAATTACAGCTAGGATCATTGGTTTTAATGATTGTGATTCAGGGATAACTCCCCTGCTCCTCTTTAAACGAACGCCACGGGATCTCCTGTGTCTACATGAGATAGTAAATAATAGAATTGCCACGGTGCCGATGGAGGCCATTTGGCCCATCGAGTCTGCACTCACAACAATCCCACCCAGGCCCGTTTGTCATGACCGCACGTATTTAACCTGCTAATCTTCTTGACACTCAGAGTCAATAATAGTATGGCCGATCAACCTAATCTGCACATCTTTGGAGTGTGGGAGGAAACCGGAGCACCCAGAGGAAACCCACGCAGACACGGGAAGAAGGTGCAAACTCCACACAGACAGTGACCCAAGGCTAGCATTAAACCCGCGTCCCCGACATTCTGAGGCAGCAGTGCTAACCAGTGTGTCACTGTGCCACCCATGGGGACTTATTTTTATTTGTCATCTAAAAGAGGACAGCTCCAACAGTGCAGCACTCCCAGCGCTGAAATGTCAACTGCCACATTTGAGTTCAATTCCTTGAGTACAGAGCTTTGTGAGTCAGAGGTGGGAGTGTCATTAACTGAGCCAGACTTGAATGAATTCTCCACAATGAGCATCAAAGTTAATCCTGACCCTGTCCTTACCAGATATTCATACCAATGTTTCTAACGCAGTAAAACAGGAATAATACCCTCCACCTATCCCACCTTAAAGACAATTGGAAATATTCTCATCACTATCCCAGTAAAATAAGCTGTACAGTGAAGACAGAATAAGAGTGAAATTGGAAAAATTAAGAGAAAATATGATATTCCCTGCTTGTCACACAGCTAAAACAGGACAATGTAAAATGCCATTGATCAGTCAGGTCTGAGATGAATTGGTTTAGTAATAATTTGAATAATGTGTTTGAAGGAAGGAATACATTTTAAGAGATTTCCAGACTTAATACAAAATTTCACACAGACTACGTTGCATATGTTATAAATCTGTCCATTTGTGCTTGTCAGGTTTTATGCAGTTTCTGATTGGTTCATCTCTGAATGAATTGCGGCATTGTTTTATTTACAATTACTGAGTGGTCTTAAAGGAATAGGGCTCCATTTTAGCAGTGGACTTGGAAGTTGTCCATTGCAAGCATGTGAGTGCACTTTAATGAGCGCAGAAAAGATTTACTAAGATGCTACCAGGATTTGATGGTTTGAGTTATAAGGAAAGGCTGGACAGACTTGAACCGTTTTCCCCTGGAGCGTGGGAGGCTTAGGAGTGACCTTATAGAGGTCTGTAAAATAATGAGAGGCACAGACAAGGTAGATAGTCAACATATTTTTCCAAAGGTAAGGGAGTCTAAAACTAGAAGGCATAGGTTTAAGATGGGAAGGGAAAGATACAAAAGGGTCCAGAGGTGCAAATTTCTCACACAGAGGGTGGTAAGCGTCTGGAACGAGCTGCCAGAGGTAGTAGTGGGGGTGGGTACTATGTTGTCTTTTAAAAAGCATTTAGACAGTTAGGTGGGTAAGATTGGGAGGAAGGATATGGGCCAAATGCAGACAATTGGGACTAGCGTAATGGTAAACATTGGGCTGCATGGACAAGTTGGGCCGAGAAGGTGTTTCCAAGCTCTAAACCTCTATGATTCTACCTATCAGGGCACCAGACGCATGTTAAACATCATCATCTGTAGACTCCCCTCCAAGCAACACACCATCCTGACATGGAACTCTATCACTGTTCCTTCACTGTCACTGGGGCAAAATCCTGGAATGCCCTCTCTAACAGCACTGTGGATGTACCTACACCACATGGCAGCTTAAGGCGGCGGCTCACCACTACCAGCTCTGGGGCAATTAGGAATGGGCAGCAAATGTTGGCCTGGCCTGGCTGAGCCAGTGGTACTCACATCCATGAATTAAATATACACTCACCTGATTAAAACAGCTAAAAACACTTCTTATTCAGGGCACACACCTTACATCAAACCCAACAAATGAAAGACAAGTCCTTACGGCAACTGTGGCCGAGTTTGTAGCACTTTCACATTTGAGACAGAGGCTCATGTGTTCAAGTTGTATTACGCACATAAATCAAAGCTGACAGTCCAGAGCAGTGCTGTGGTGCATTTTCAGATGAAGCTAAAACTGGGACTCAGAGCACCCACTCAGATGGGCATCGAAGATGCCATGGCACAACTTCAAAAAGCAGGGAGTTCATCCTGGTGTCCTGCTCAACATTTATCGCACAATAAATCTCACAAAAGCAGATTATCTGGTCATTGTTTGGGAGAGTGCTCTCCTACCTTGCAGCATTGACAATGAGGTATCTCATTGTAAAGTGCCTTGGGAAATCCTCTTGGTTTTTTTCAAAAGCTCAGACGATCATAAGAAGTAGGAGCTGGAGTAGACCATTCCGAGGTCAGTTATAAAGTCACAGAGTGATATGGCATGGAAGCAGGCTCTTTGGCCCCTCTCGTCCATGCCAACCATGGTGCCCTCCAAGCTACTCCCAATTTCTCACATTTGTACCATTATCCAAGAGTTAGATGAGGATTTCTTAAAATTTACTTTATAGATTTGTATTCCATCCAAAAAGATTCAAATTCAAACTGAATCCAAATCATGGTCCCCATGGGAGGGACAAACAACATCCAAATTGATAAGATAAGACAACACACCCCATCCTGGTCTTGATCTGATGCTTCATCCCATTTTCTCTCCAATATTTCCTGGGTAACTATTCAGGTCAGTAAGTTGGAGTCATCCAAACATTTCGTAGGGGACTTTTTTCCCACATTATATGTCATCTCCCATTTTTTTTTTTTACCCACTTACTTAACCCATCGATATTCCTTTACAGACTCTCTGTATCTTCCTCATAGCTTGCAGACTCTTTGTATCCTCCTCACAAACGACGAAGGATTAAGATCCAACATTTCACCAAGTACGATGCATTGATGAACAGGATTCTAGCCTAGAAAAAATCCTCAAATTCTGTCTGCTGACCATACTGGGGGTCACTTTATCAACCCTCCTTTTCCTCTGAGCAATGGGAAGCTACATGACAAAATTCTGGAGCACTATCATTTGTGGCTAAAAGTGGCAAATCAAAAGTGACTGGTGGAACTTGAAAGGAAAAGCTCATGGCAAAAGATAACACAGGAATGTGCATGTACCATGAATAGTCAGGAGCGAGAGGGTTATTCCATGTCTCAGCGTTTCAAAATGACTCATGAACTGTGCAGGTTCAAGATATTACCCAAATTCTTTCACTGTGTTGCAGCCTTGTAAAACATCCCAGTGGCTCATTATTCCATGCAAAGAAGGCACTTTACTCTAGCATTTCTAAGTGGTATTTATCTTGTCTGAATTTACCAAATTACAACTTCTTGCCAGCGTCCTCATTTTGCAGATTTCAATTACTATTAGGAGCCTTGGTTTATTGGCTCTGAATGGCGTTAAAAACTTCACGGTATTAACCCTTTGAAGGGATTAATTATTTTCATAGAACATAGGAGCAGGAGTCAGTCATTCAGCCCTTAGACCTGCTCCACTATTCAGTATGGCTGATCCTCCATCTCAATGCCGCACTCCTATGCTCTCTCCAGACCCCTTGATGTCTTTAGTGTCTAAAAATCCATCTCCTTCCTTCTTAAATATACTCAGTGATTTGGCTTCCACAGTGTTCTGTGGTAGAGAATTCCACAGATTCACGTCCTTTGAGTGAAGACTAATCTCTTCATTTCAGTCCTACCCCTTGTCCTGAGAGTGAGACCTCTTTTCTGGACACCCCTACTGAAACTGCACTTTATTTTTTTTAACCATGGATCTGAAATACACTCTTCCAGGGAAATTTGGACCTTTCCAAGGCCCAGATCAGTCAGATAATTGGGGAATTGGTGAAAAAGATTCCTTACATCCATGATTTAGTCTTTTTTAAGTGTATTTATTTGTGTCACAAGCAGATTAACACTGCCATGAAATTACTGTGAAAATCCCTCAGTCATCACATTTTGGTGGCCGTTTGTATACATTGAGGGAAAATTTAGCATGGCCAATGCACCTAACCGGCACATCTTTCAGATTGTGGGAGGAAACCGGAGCACCTGGAGAAAAACCAGTGAGTCCAGCAGCCAAGAGAGCCTGTTAATTCATTCATTCGTGATCTGTAGAGGGTGCCTGAAAACTGAGAATACGAAGACCTAAGATCTGAATTTAGTGGGGGGAGGGAATAGTTGTTGGAGTAGCGGATGGTGGACCCTCAGACATGCTGTAAGTGATAAGAGTTATCCAGATTGTTCGGCGATCTGAATTCCATATGCAGCACAGTTTCATGTGAAAAAGAGACAGTGAAGCATGATACAAAATAAATCCTCCAGTTCAATCAGCGAAACAGCACTGAAACAGGGAAGCAATAAGCTCACCAGACTGATCCCCAGTCTGGCAAAGACACTGGATCGAATGGGCTTGTGCTCGCTGGAATTTCCAGGTCCCTGAAGCTGTGGAGCCAACCACTGTGCTACTGAGGCCAAGACTGTGCACTAAAAGGAAACACAACCATGGTTCTTGGGTGAGATCAAAGATCCTGGATTTTCATGCTGGACTGCTGTCATTTCAGTTCACGGATATCTCACAAAGTTTAAATTGGACACAGGAGCCAAGATTACAGTTCCAACAGACAAAGAACTGTGGCAGAGGAACTCTTGGTTTCAAACAACAGACACAACAGTCTCTGGATTTGAGGAATCCAGCTTCTGGTCAAAGGCATAATTCTGGAACCAGTAAGGTAAGATGGCAAATAAAGCTCCAAGCAGTAGTGCATCACCTGTAACTAGTATTTTTGTCTCCTGTGCAGAGATGCTCTGAATCTCCTCAAAATAGCAGAAGGTGTCAGGGTAATCAACGTTGTGAATTATAGAGAACTGCAAGTTCCTGAAAGCAGAAACACGGAAGTGTATCCTGACTGGGACTTCAGCCCTGAACTGTCTTCTCTCTTCACAGAGAAAGAAGGTTTGTCCATTTCTATTCCAGGTGGTCAGACCAGTCAACTACTCAGATGGTTGCCATGATGTCTCCAGTGGAGGATAAACAAGAAAAGCCAAGATGATGCCAGAGCGAGGCAATCTTTGTGAGCTGTCCCCAGCATACCCTCTAATTCTATCTTTACTCTTGTCCTATGTTTTTAAAACTGTACTCTAACTCTTTCAGACTCTAATAATGTCCAACAATCTCCAGTAGTGGACAATAATGCCGTATTCAATCTCGTACACATTTGGCGATTCCCTGCTGCTATCAGACTTTTGAATGGACCTAGCATATATTAAGTTAACCACTCTGTACACCCAAGCTGTGACTGGAACACTACATTCTGTACCTTCCCCTTTCCTTCTCCCCCACACACTCAATGAACAGTATGCAAGAAACAATACTTTTCACTGTATCCCGATACATGTGACAGTAATAAATCAACTCAAATCAGAAGAGCCTGGACCTTTGGCTCCAACAACTGTTGATGAGGTCAACACTGTGACCACAGAGCAAATGTTGCAACTTCAGGCCAGCATGGAACCAACTAGCAACTGTCCAATACCGAATGCACATCACACAGCCAAATGTGAAGGTGAGTCTGATAAAAATAAACACCTCCTCATAACAGGAGTGGCCATTTTCTATCATAGTGGGCACCATGATGAGCTAAGTGACACAACAAGAAGAGGAAAAATCAAAATGGAGATGAGCATAACGTTCATCCACCCTGCAAGAAATAGTTTGGAACAATACCCATTAATATGGATAGGATCATAGAATCCCTACAGCGCAGAAGGAAGTTATTCAGTCCATCGAATCTGCACTGATCACAATCCCATCCAGGCTCTATTCCCACATATTTACTCTGCTAATCTCCTGACATGGTCAATTCAGCATGGTCAATCAGCCTAACCCGCACATCTTTGGACTGAGGGAAGAAACTGGAGCACCTAAGGAAACCCACGCACTCATAGGGAGATTGTGCAAACTCCACACAGACAGTGACCCGAGGCCAGAATCGAACCTAGCTCCCTAGCGCTGTGAGACAGCAGTGCTAACCACTGTGCCACCATGCTGCTGCACCAACAAAGAGGGGTTCAGTACCAAGAAACAGGAAAAGAGGATTGAAAGATATCCAGAACAATCTACAATCTCCAAATCGACAGAGTTAACTTACAATGACAGACCCTATTGCTCCTCTCACAATAGGGCAAACAAGATATGGAAGGGATATCTCCAGTCCGCCTGGGGTAGGGGGTTCACATGTGGGCAAGTGGAGATGGAGTCATAATGATAATGTAAATACGTGGGGTGAACTAGAATAATATATTGGATAAAGACTTGGAGGATGTATCATGGAAAACAGGAGCAGGAGGAGGCCATTCAGCCCTTTGAGCCTGCTCCACCATTCATTATGATCATGGCTAACCATCATTAGCCTGATCTCACCTTCCCCTGTCCTTTGATCCCCTGCCTCCCAAGAACTATATCCGATTGCTTCTTGAACACATACAATATTTTGGTCTCAACTATCTTATGTGATAGCGAAATCCACAGGCTGACTACTCTCTGGGTGAAGAAATTTCTCCTCTTCTCAGTACTAACTCGTCTACCCTGTATGCGTTATGATTTGGCTGCAAGCAAAGATACCTTTCCCTCACGTCTTGGGGAAGATTTTTCCCTTTGTGTCCTGTTGGAAACCTCCATTGTTCTGGTCATCTCACCAACACTGAACTTGGATAGCTCACTCTGTAGCACTAATTCCTCAAGCAACATCTCATCTCTCTTTAGTTTTCACCCCACTCAAGATGAATATGAAGTAGTTCTTATTTTCTCACTGCAGGCTTGAGCGCAGGCTTACAAAATGACTGATATCCTTCTTGCTGTTCACGATTATAAACTCATTAGCTTTAATTAGCTTCATTTGGAAGCTCAGAAGCAGTCAGTATATTTGCAACAGCAGTTATTTTATGTAATTGCTTTTATACAGATGAAAAGAATGAACACCAACATTCAAATCCATGAATATATTCTCTTCCCTTATTTGGAACAGAATTCCTTATCACTGGGATGTGAAACCCAACAGGATAAACAAACAGGGTAAAGGTGACTCTGTCAGTAATTATACCTTCATTAAGTTTCTTTCTTCTCCGAACATTTTTTATTGATAAGATCCAGCCTCGGAACTGGGAAAACAACTGTAATCAAAATGGAATAAAAGGTGTCCAGGAAAATAGCAAAGAACGATGCATAAAAGTTGTATTCAAATGTCAGCTTGGCTCAGTTGTGCAGTGGGAAGATGTTGCACATAAATTGGGCGGCATGTTGGCACAGTGGTTAGCACTGCTGCCTCACAGCACCAGGGACCCAGGTACAATTCTGGCCTCGGGTCACCGTCTGTGTGGAGTTTGCACTTTCTCCCTGAGTCTGCGTGGAATTTCCTCTGGTGCCCCGGTTTCTTCCCACACTCCAAAGATGTGCGGGTTAGGTCCATTGGGCCATGCTAAATTGACTCTAATGTCAGGGGGATTAGCAGGGTGAATGTGTGAGGTTACAGGAATAGGGCATGGCTGGAATTGTGGTTGGCACAGACTCAATGGGCTGAATGGCCTCCTTCGGTAATGTCGGGATTCTATGATTTTATGATAAGTTTAATTGTAAACGAGGAGGGCACAAACTAGGCTGATATTCCTGTGCTGGATTACGGCAATGCCACACTATTAGTCATCTTGCCCTTTGAGGAAATTAAACTGCTTGTTCCAGCAATTCAAAGTCAACAGAAGATGAAGAGCAACAGGGAGCTTGAGCTTGGCGACTTCTTGCAAGCTGTGTCAGCACATCCTCTAATTCTATTTTTTACTCTCATTCTATGTTTCTAAAACTTTATTCTAACTCTTTTAAACTCTCTCACAATGCTCTCGTTCAACTTCTTACAGATTAGAACAAAAGGCTGAGGACATGTACGAACCTATTCAAGAACAACTTCTTCCCTACTGCCATCAGACTCTTGAATGGACCGATCTCATATTAAGTTGATTTTTCTCTACATCCTAGCTATGACACTATATTCTGCACCCTCTCCTTTCCCTCTCTATGTACGGTATGCTTTGTCTGTATCGTGTGCAAGAAACATTATTTTTCACTGTGTACTAATACATGTGACAATAATAAATCAAATCAAAAAAAATTAAATATTCAGTGTCCAGACCCACACTCCTTCTTGAAATTGACACCAATAAAAGGGATCCTGTTAGTTCATCTGGCTGACTGCTGTGCCAACAACAATCACTGCACTTCCAATTGTGTGCTGGTGTTGTTGGCACCTTTTCAATATAGTGCCTGGATACAATAGTGGGTTACACCATCATCCAGGCCTGTCCTGCCACTGAATATGGAGTAAAACACCCAAGTACATAATAAATGAGGTGGGGACTGGAAGATTTGACATGTTTTCCCACCAGCCTCTGCAGTGTCAAACACATTCCCATCCCCTCCAGGGATTTGATACCAAAATGGAATAGTTCCAACCTTAATCTCTGCATTTTAGTTAATTTTACAAAAGGCGGAATATAGAATTATAGAATCCCATAAGGCCTGCACCTACTTTCTGACAGAGTATTCTTATCCAGGCCCTCTTCCCCGTCACATCCCCCTAAACCCACACGTTTACTATGGCTAATCCATCTAATCTAGACATCTTGGGACACTAAGGGCCAGTGGCCCATCCACCTAATCTGCACACCTTTAGAGTGTGGGAGGAAACTGGAGCACCTGGAGGAAACCCACACAGACATGGGGAGAACTTGTAGAGCCCACACACACAGATAGTTATCCGAGGCTGGAATCAAACCAGGTACTAATGCCTCCGCCAGGGCATTTAGTGCTAAAATGGGACAATTCCGCTTTTAATCATTGTAGTTTAGTTATTGTTTAAAATGACAAAACACACTGAAGTTGTGGGTTAAATGTACAGTGCCTGCATCAATCATTCAGTCTGATTATCCTCCAGGTTGAAGTCCCAGTCCGGTACTAAAATCGAGGCTGAAACTCCATTCTGTCTCGAACAGCAGTGTAACAATGGCCAGATAATTTGTTTTAGTGCCCTTAGTGGAGTAGTAGATATTGACCGACACATTGAGCAGAAGTCTTCTTCAGATTAGTGCCATATCATCTTTTGCATCCACCCGAGAGAGATGGTTTAATGTCTCATCTCTGACACTAAGGCTCTCCGCGATTACATTCAAAGTGTGTTGCAGCTGATCTCTGGCTGCTTGTCACTGCCAGAAATGGAAGATCCTCCCTTTCCCCAAGACAAACCCCACTCATGTTGATCAGTGCAAAAATGAGAAAAAAATGAACAAGCAGAGCTTCGACCCAGACACCCAGAGTCATCGTGCAGCAACGACACATGCTGAAATCATGAACACAAACACATACAATTATAATTAAAAATTGAGCACAGCTATTTCTGTTACCTCAGGCCGCACAGGAGATGTGCATACATCAAAGGAATTGGGATCAGAAGTAGGCAAATTTAGTCCTCTGAGCCTGCTCCGCCATTCAATCAGATGGTGCCTGATCTCACCCTGGTCTCAAATTCACGTCCCTATTTGTTCCCCATATGCCCTTTTACTGATTTTTTTTTATAATCAGAAATATATCTATCTCCTTCTGAAAACCATTGAATGAATCTGATTCCATTGCGTACTGGGGCATTTCCACAACTTCACCGCCCACTGCGAGAAGTAGTTCCTCCTCATCTCAGTGTTAAATCTTCTGCCTCTCGACCTATACCTGGGATCCCTTGTTCTAAATAACCCCCATAAGATAAAACATGTGGTCTACACATACTTTATCAATCGCTTTTAGAATTTTATGTAAATGCAGTGAGCAGCAACTCTCTAAACTTCAGCAGATTGTGTTCAGGGAAGACTGGAGAAGCAATTGAGTTAGCCATTTTAAATATCTGTTTTATTTGGGTGTCTATCATCTAAAAATGGAGATTAAAAGAGTGTCATTGTATGAATGCAAACAGCTCATTTTAAAATCAGCTAACAGCCAAATAAGAAAGGTAATCTAATCCTTCTAGCTTTCAGTTCTAAACTGAACAAGATGCTACTTGAGTCCCACTGGCAAACGCTTATTAATTAGATGGTCAAAACCTCATCATTACATCTCTGTCACTTTCACAAGAATGACACTGGAGCTAAACACTAAACAAAGTGGTTAACACTGCCACCTCACAGTGCCATGGACCCAGTTCAATTCCGGCCTTGGGTGACTGTGTGGAGAGCTTGCACATTCTCCCCATGTCTTCATGGGTTTCCTCTGGATGCTCGGGTTTCCTCTCACACTC
Source organism: Carcharhinus amblyrhynchos (assembly GCF_965287045.1). Classification (NCBI taxonomy): domain Eukaryota; kingdom Metazoa; phylum Chordata; class Chondrichthyes; order Carcharhiniformes; family Carcharhinidae; genus Carcharhinus; species Carcharhinus amblyrhynchos. Next base: position 26,096,953 of record NC_137352.1, read on the forward strand.
CAAAGATTAGGGGGATTAGCCATGTTAAATTGCCCCTTAGTTTCCCAAGATGTGAAAGTTAAGGGGATTAGGTGGGTAAATGTGCAGTTAAGGGAATGGTGTGGGGGGTTGGTGGTGGCAGTGTGTGGTGTTGTGGGTCTGGATAAAATGTTCTGTCGGTGCTGACTTGATGGGCCAAATGGCTTCCTTATGCGCTGGAGGGATTCTATGATTAGCGGAATGAATATGTGAGGTTATGGGAATAGGACCTGAGTAAGATGCTGTTTGGTAGGGTCAGTCCAGACTTGGTGGGCTGAATGGCCTCCTTCTTCACTTAGGGATTCCATGATAAAAGGGTTAAATTATGTACAGCGGTCACATTAAATATTTCATCACAGAAGATTAAAGGGTGGTGTCGTTGAAGGGTTTGAGCTGATTGAAAAATTTGATAGTGTGTGGAAAGAGAGAATGTACTTTCTCATGTGGGGGTGGGGGTCGTTGGTGGGGTGGAGGGCAGGGAGTGGAGTCCATAATGGAGCATTATATTAAAATTACAACTAGTCCGTGAGGGGGTGATGTCAGGAAACACTTCTCACAAAGGATACTGGAAACCTGCAATCCATTGAGCCCCAGTCGATGGGAAATTTCAAAATAGATTGTATTCATTCGTCAGGGGTAGGTGGGTGCTATCAAGGCAGGTAAATGTAGTTCAGATGCAGGCCAGTCATGAACTGAATGCAGCATCAGACTCAAGAGTCTGAATGGCCTACTCTTGTTCTCATATTCAATGTGGTTGGACCTGTCTGGTGCACCCCCAGATCAGACTGCAGTGAAGTTATACAGATAGTTCTGGTCATAGAATCATTAAATTCTGCAGTACAGAAGGAGGCCATTTAGCCCATCGAGTCTCCATCGAACACAATCCTACCCAGATTCTATCCCCATAATCACATGCATTTATCCTAGCTAGTTCCTCTGACACTAAAGGGCAATTTAGCATGGCCAATCCACCTGATCCACCCACATATTTTTGGACTATGGGAGGAAATCGAAGCACCTGGAGAAAACCCACGCGGACACGGGGAGAATGTGCAAACTCCACACAGACAGTGGCCCAAGCCGGGAATCAAACCTTGGTCCTTGGCGCTGTGAGGCAGCAGTGCTAACCACTGTGGCACCCTAACCATTCTAACTATCCTTAATGTCTGCAGCAGTTACATTTTTGAAGGCATATCTTCCATGGTATATCAAGTGCACAAACTTCAAAAGTATTTCACTTGGAGGTTTGTATCACAGGTAGAAAGACAGCAACACAACTTTTCACTGACATCCTGTAATGTGCCTCTTCCCCTGAAATCATTTACTCACACTCATTGCCAGTAATCCCACCAAAAGGGTGTTCTCCTGTGTTATTAAGCTCATTATAGCACGACCTTTACTATTCACCATCTGGCAACACTTCAGCAGGAACTAACAGGGATGGGTGCACTCATTTATCCCTCGTTATCAACACCACCACCAATGGGCATGCACACAAGGTCATTCCGTAACTGTGAAACATGGCAAATAAAGAGACAAACGTGGATGAGTCCCAGCTGTGGAGGACAGAGAAAACATCCCATTATATCCCCTATCTATAATCAAAATGCCACAGGACCAGAACTGGTAGCAGAAAGGGGAGGACAGAACCTCTCTGCCACATTTACTTAAATATGAAACATTTTCCTTTTTGCCTGATGCTTGGTCGTTTGATGTGCTTTTCAAATTGTTCCAGGCAGCCACTGCATAGATCAGGCAATAGCAGACACGCTGATAGGATTCCATATAAAACTGCAACAAGCACTGCTAAAAAGAGATCACTTCAAAAAAAAAACGAATCATGACCTCTCCTTACAGACAGCATTTCATAGCGAGAAACACAAACAGAAGAGCTTGGTTTTTCACTGCATGCAATTTTCTCTAAACGTTCCTTCTTCAATCACAAGATGGCACCAACTGTTATCAGAGGAGGGATGATACAGAGACACTAAACAAGTTGGGCAGTCGACATTTTCAGTAAGAATCACACTGAAATAGGGCAGATGCTTTCACTTATTTCAATAATTCATTGTCCCTTTCCTCTTCCTTTGAAGTCCTTGTTACAATTTGTAAACTAAAATCAACGCAGTCAGAATTTAACAACCATGATCATGGATATTAGAATATCACAGAATAGATCTGTAATATTACATTTTAATCTGTTTATAAATCTAGTGAAAAAAAACAGTTTAAAGGATAATGGATATCTTTTTTTAAATGGTCATAGATTTCCTTATGCTTTATTTATTCTTTCATGGCATGCAACCATCACTATCTGAGCCTGTAGTTACTGCCCATTGCTAGTTGCCTTTGAACCGAGTGGCATTTCAGAGGGCATTTAAGAGATGCTGTGGCTCTAGAGTCACATGTAGGCTAGACCAGGCAATGACAGCAAACTTCCTTCTCTAAAGGGACATGGCACAATATTAGCACCACTGCCTCACAGTGCCAGGGATGAGCTTCTATTCCTGGCTTGGGTCACTGTCTGCGCAGAGTCTGCATGTCCTCCCTGGGCCTGCGTGGATTTCCTCAGGGTGCTCTGGTTTCTCCCCACAAGTCTGAAAGATGTGCTGGTTAGGTGCATTAGCCATGCTAAATTCTGCCTCAACATATCTGAACAGGCATCAGTGTGCAGTGACTCGGAGGTTTTCACAGTGGCTTCATTGCAGTGTTAGTGTAAGCCTACTTGTGACATGAATAAATAAACTTTGAACTTTAAATTGGTTTTCACAACTAATCTTCCGATTAGGCACTTTACAGCCTTCTGGAATGATTTGATTTATTATTGTCACGTGTATTAGTATATAGTGAAAAGTATTGTTTCTTGCATGCTATAAAGAAAAAGCATACTCTTCATAGAGAAGGAAAGGCAAGAGCGCAGAATGTACTGTTATAGTCATAGCTAGGGTGCAGGGAAAGATCAACTTAATGCAAGGTGGGTCCATTCATAAGTCTGATGGCAGCACGAAAGAAGCTGTCCTTGAGTTGATTGGCATGTGTCCTCAGATTTTTGTATCTTTTTCCCTTTGGAAGAATGTGGAACAGAGTACGTCCAGGTTGCGCGGGGTCCTTGATTATGCTGGCTGCTTTTCTGAGGCAGCTGGAAGTGTAGACAGAGTCAAGGGGTGAGAGGCTGCTTTGAGTGATGGGCTGGGCTTTCTTCACGACCCTTTGTAGTTTCTCACGGTCTTGGGCAAAGCAGGAGCAGCACCAAGTTGTGATATGACCAGAAAGAATGCTTTCTAAGGTGCATCTGTGAAAGCTGGTGAGAGTCGTAACGGACATGCCAAATTTCCTCAGTCTTCTAAGGAAGTAGAGGCATTAGTGTGCGTTCTTCATGCTAGCGTTGGGCTGGGGGGATCAGGACATCTTGTTGGTGATTTGGACATTTAAAAAATTGAAGCTCTTGTGTTGGGATTCACACCCAGGTCCCAGAGCATTACCCTGGGTCTCTGGATTACCAGTCCAGTGATAATACCAAGGCGGCACCACCTCTAAGTAGGAAACAAAATAACTGAAGTTCCGAGCTGTAATTTGGAGTTTCAATGCTTTGTAAAAAATGTAATGTTGCAAATATAGAATGGATTTGAGTTCTTGAGTGAATCAGTTAACTCGAGTTTGGTGAACTGGTTAGCTTCACTGACCAGTTGTTCCAGAGTTACATCCCATGGGTAAAAATTATGTATGAATTAAGAGTCTTGGGGTGTTTTCCTATACGCAAGACAATATACCAATGCCAGTTGTTGCTGCAGTCATTCCTACACCAAAACAAATGGTGACCCAAATAAGTCAAGAAGAATGAAATTTGTACGCTTAATATCCTATTTTCTAAGTTGGACTAAGAACACAACAGAGTCAGTGCGTTGCTCCATTTACCTATCCAAATAAATTTCATTTCAAAGCATAATCAAGAATCCCACACGCTCCAGACATTCTCTCTTCCACCTTCTTCCATTGGGAAAAAGATGCAAAAGTCTGAGATCACAAGAACAGCTTCTTCCCTGATGCCATCAGACTTTTGAGTGGACTGCTGATCTTTTTTCACGCCCTAGCTATGACTGTAACACTACATTCTGCACCCTCTCCTTTCCTTCTCCCCTATGTACTCTACGAACGGTATTTTTAGACTGTATGGCATGAAAAAACAGTACTTTTCACTATATCCCGATACATGTGACAATAATAAGTCAAATCAAATCAATATCTACCTTCTCTCTGAATGTGTAGTTTTTGGCTCGTCACCCGGGCCCTATCCCCATAGCCTCATGTATTTATCCTATTAATCTCCCTGAGGCAATTTAAAAAGGCCAATCAACCTAACAGCCACATCTTTTGACCATGAGAGGAAAATCAAGCATTGATTTATCTCCTGCACAAGTTAAAGCAACTCACACTCCTGACTGGCAAAACTGGCTCAGTCCATCTCTTCAAATTTCGAATGTAGTTTCTTATCTAAAAGGATTGCAAAGCGACAGACCCAGCAGCCAGAACTGGGCAGATATGCTAAACACTGGGACTCTACATACTGATGAGATCTCTTCCGATTTAGAGCTGTTTTATAAATTGATTTCCCTGAGAGCTTTAAGTAAACAGTAGCCTCGATTGCATTAATAAATACAGAGGGTGAAATTACCTGTGCTCCATTTGCAGTTTATAAAAGTACAATTGTGATAAATTTTGGTTAATCCTCTCCCAGTACCAACATACTCTAGTGCTCTACATAGAATTGGAGCCTCCTGATTAAGGAGGGAGGGGCGGAACTGTGATCAGCAGAGACACTGTGAAAACTCGATTCAATGTCATCCAAGTCGAGAGTCGGCATTAATGTGCACAGCACCAACACTGACGATGAGGTTGCGCTCTGCTGTCTGAGTACCAGGTCACAAATATATTGGAAGAGGGGAGATTGTTTGCTACGCAGTAATATCATCCCTTCAACTGCAAACAGCAAATGTTTCCGTTTACAAACCTGTTCTCCAGATTGAAAGAGCAAAGACTGATTTTTCTGCCATACATTGTGGAAATGTATCCAAATACTTCGAACTTACCTGTTGGACAGCAGTGATGTGTTGGCATATCCTAGGAGAGAGGGCCTTCCCCCCCATTAGAATTTTAAATTTATATCGATGTTACATTTTCTCTTTTAATTTTTTTTGATGCTTCCCTTACTCTTTGGGCCTCTCTGTGGCACCTCGAGATCACGCAAGAGATTGACGTGAGGTTTACAACATCTGACTGAAACTGGAGGGAATTCAGAGCAAAACAGAGTCCCTACAGTGCAAAAGGTGACAACTTGGCCCATCGGGTCTTTACCAACTCTCTCACAGAGCATCCCAGCCAGGTCCTGTCTTCGCCCCATCTCCGTAACCCTGCACATTTCCCATGGCTGATCCATCTTGCCGACACATCTTAGCACAGAAGAGGCAATTTAGCTTGGGCACTCCACCAAACACAGATGTCTTTGATTGTGGAACAAACTGGAGGACCCGGAGGAAACCCACACAAGCATGGGGAGAACGTGCAAACACGACATAGACAGTGACCCGAGGCTGGAATCGAACCCAGGTCTCCGGTGCTGTGAGGCAGCAGTGCTAATCATAGGATCATTTACCCTCTCTCCATTCTTATTATGGCAGAGGGTCAATGGGCTGAAGCCCACGCCTATCTGATATGTCCTTCATCCCTTGCTATCTTCCCTCTTCTTTGTGGTTGTGCTATCCTGTACAGTTGCTGTCTGTGGCCTGTTCTCATACAACTTGCAGTTTCTATCAGCATTCAGCGTACTTTTTTAAAAATTCATTTTACAGGAATGAGCATTGCTTGCTGGGGCTGCAATTTTTACTGCTCACCTCCATCTGCCCTCCATTGCTGTGGCTCTGGAGTCACATGTTGGCCAGACCAGATAAAAACGGCAGATTTCCATCCCTAAAGGACATTGTGAACCAGATGGGTTTGTACAGCAATTGAAAATGGTTTCATGATCATCATTCAACATTTAATTCCAGATTATTATTGAATTCAAATTCCAACATCTGCCTTGGTAGATATTTTGTTTGAAACAAAAACGGAAAATGCCAACAGATCTGACCACCTCTGTGGAGAGAGAATAGATGCCCTGTATGTGAATTGAGTTTGTATCTTTATATGCCCTGTTTGCGATCAGAACTTCCAACCACCTGACGAAGGAACAGGCATTTCCAAAAGCTAGTGGTGTTTGCTACAAATAAACCTGTCGGACTTTAACCTGGTGCTGTGAGACTTCTTACTGAGACAGAATAGAGCCAAAGTTTCGAGTCTGGATTGCTGACAGACCTGCTGAGGTTTTCCAGCATCTTCTGTTTTTGTTCTGGGTCCCCAGATCTTGCTCTGATTCTCTGAATCACTAGTCCATTGTGCCACTACCTCCCCTCTAAATCATTACGATGGAATGTGACTAATTTCAACACTGGCATTGACAAACGAACACACTGAGACAAACTGTGGCAACTTAGCTCCCACTTCACAAATAGCGGACGTGACCCCAGAGTGCAGTGTGTGGCACAGTACACACGTACCATCAGCTATGTCAGTTCCTTGTCAAAGTGAAGTTGGTATGGTAAGTTTTGTCAAACTAATGACACAGTCACAGGCTGTGATTTAGTGACTGGGAAGTTTGATTTTCCCAGCTACAAATTATTCTGAAAGTAAAAAGACACATTTCATTATAAAAGTGCTGAGGTGCGATTAATTGAAATTCACCACATGCTAATTGTTCTTGCTTTTCCATTAACAGCAGTTGGTACTCTTGTTAAAATTGAATTTCGTTCCCTGTCACACTTTTTTTTTCATTTCACTGACTGATGATCCCTCTGTTCGCAAATGGAAGAAACCAAGAAAGTGAGTCAAGGAGGAGGAATCAGATACATGCTGACTGACTTTGTCATCTGCCCAAAGATGTGCAGGTTAGGTTGATTGGCCATGCTAAGAAATTGCCCCTTTGTGTCCAGGGATGCATAGATTAGAGGGATTAGTGGGTAAAATATGTAGGGATATGAGGGTAGGGGCTGGATGGGTTTGCGTTCAGTGCAGACATGATGGGCCAAAGGGCCTCTTTGTGCACTGTAGAGTTCTATGATTCTATGACCTATGACTTCACTAGAGATGCTCCAATCTACTGTGATTCACTGAAACTTATAGAATAATGATAGGCCTGGACAGAGCAGACATGGAGAAGATGTTTCTAATAACAGGAGAGACGAGGATCCAAGGGCACAGCCTCAGAGTTAAGGGGACAACCTTTTAGAACCGAAATAAGGAAGAATTTCTTCAACCAGAGGATGGTGAATCCATGGAATTCATTGCCACAGAAAGCTGTGGAGGCCAGGTCATTAAGTGTATTTAAAACAGAGATAGATATTTTCTTGATTGGTAAGGGGGATCAAAAGTTATGGGGAAAAGGGTGGGAGAATGGGGTTGAGAAACTTATCAGCAATGACTGAATGGTGCAACAGACTCGATGGGCTGAAAGGCCTAATTTTGCTCCTGTATCTTATGGTTTATGTTCCAAGTTTCTTCAGACTTGGTTCTGGGGAATTACAAGGGATTGCCATTTGGTATAAAACACCCTTGAATTTACTACGTGGCCTGATTTACCCAGCACCTGCCGGCTGAATGGTAACGCATCAGCCAGAACACACACATGATACCCAGAATGCATCATATACACTTGGCCCTTTCTGCTTTCTGCAGACCCCAGCGCAGCATGTGATGGTCGAGCCACATACATGACACATACGTGATGTGCATGAAATGTGTAGAAAAAGTTCCAGCATCTGTATGCCTTCTAGAAGAGTTTAGCCATTACTCATTGTGCCTCAATTATGTCAACAGATTTGATAGCAAAAGATAGAGACAAGAAAACTTTGACTCTATCAGGCTTTAATATGCCCCCTGGATGTATGCAGAGAAAAGGAGAGGTGGTGGCATTTTGCTGGACTAGTAATCCAGACACTCAGGGTAATGCTTTGTATACATGGGTTTAAATTCCATGACGGAAATTTGAATCCAATAACAATCTGGAATTAGAAGTCTAGCGTTGACCAGGAAGCCATAGCTGACTATTCTAAAGACCCGTTTTGTTTACTAATGCCCTTTATGGAAGGAAATCTGCCTTCCTTACCTGTTCCAGACAACATGTCATTCCAAATCCACAGCACTGTGGTTGAGTCTTAAATTCAGAATGGGCAATAAGTGCCGGCCCAGCCAGCGATGCCCACATCCAATGAATAGAAAAGAAAATGTTGCAACAAATTTGCATCGGAAGAACTCCCAAATAAAAAAAGCAATCAGGTCAGTAATTAGACCAAGATATAACCAAGAATAAGGCAGGAACTTCCCGGCAATTCACGCCCCACTGCCACTGCAAGTGAGGATGGCGGTTCAGTCAAATCTCCGTTCACTGCAGCTGGACCAGAGAATTCCGTCAGTGCGAACGGCCAGAAAATTCCGGCCTATATTTTACATTATTGGATGTGAAGTGTCCCAACTTGCTTCTCCGAAAGGTCAAGCAGTCCTTGGTTAAGTCTGGCAGGAATTTAAATCTTTAATTTGAATTAGTAGCTCCAAGAATAACTAGACTGATGGACTGTGAAAGTACAAGACACGGGGAAAATAAAATCTTGATTAGATCAAAATGATTCCCTTAAACTCTGAATGTAATGTACGCTGTTTCTCAGAGATGCAACCAGTGTCAGGTCTGCCGCAGTATGAACAAGAACCTGGGAGGAAAAACCAGGAAAGTTAAGCAGTCCTGGGACAGGATGCTATTTGGTTGCTGGAATATTTTAGCAATTGCTCATCAAAAAATGAACAAGTGACAGTGGGTGGGATTTTCTGGCCTTGTTTGCCCTGAAACCAGAAAATCCCACTCGAGGCCAATGGACTACTCCATGTGCCATCACGCATCTGCTATGATTCCCGTGGTGGGCAGAATGGGAAAATTTGCCCCAATGTGCCCATGCCATGAGAAATGTGTTTGTCTGCTAAGATAGTGAAATTATTTATTATCTCCCTAACGGGGTGGGGGAGTGATTCTCCTATTGTAATCTGCAAATTTTCTGGTGGGTCTGGTCGGGAGAATCGCGTGTCGCCCATTTCATGAGATTCGCGCATGCACCCCAGAGCCAGGGAACAATCACAGTTTGGACCAGGTTGGAAACCGGCAGGAAGAGAGATAAATCATTTGAATCTGTTTTTAATGTATTGTAAATATATTTTACATGTGATTATTGGGCCTGCCGGGCCCAATAGCACCTCCCACCCAGCCAGGCGTACTTCATTCTAGCGGAGTTTAGAGTAGCTCCCTCACGTTCGAGGAACTAGCTCCCCAGGGGGTCAAGCAATGGGGCAGTGGTGCCCCCAGGCTAGGGCATGCTGGCAGTGCCAGCCTGAGACCTCTGGCACTGCCCAAAGAGGCATAACGTCCATGCCCATAATGTCCATGGCGGGGGGTGCGATCGGGCTGTGGGGAGGGAGGGCTAGAGGGCCAGCACTGTGGGGTCCCGGGCTGGCCAGTGATTGAGCTGGTTAGCACACGGAGAGACTGATAGACCGGGATCACTGCACATGCGCAGAGTTTGGGAACTGGCAGGGTCTGGTGCGAATAGGTCCCATCCCCCCGCGGTTTTTAATGAGATTTACGATTGGGATCTCTGCACAATGTGGAGATTCAGGTCTGAAGTTCCACTAAACAAACAACTGTGATCTAGAACAGCACTTTTGGGAGATTCGCCCCCATCGTTTCACTTCATTTATGCTATCTGCATTTATTCTTTGGCAAGGTAAGAATAGGAAACCCCAAAGTTTTTTCACATTCAATGAAATATTATGCAAACTGGGCAACTGGGAATAATCTTTGACTTTTACTTCTACTGACATAGCCAATCAGAAGTTCTGAGTGAAAACTGGCCTGAATTGGCAATTTGAGTTTCGAAAGAGACCTTCAGGATAATGCAACAGCGAACAGTCTTATTTGAAGCATATTTCCAGCTGCTTAAGGCCACCTTTGGTCCAATTGCGCCAATTAAGAATGAAAGGAAGGAAAGGTATTTATATAGCATCTCATCAAATCTCTGAAACATCCAAACAAACATTTCACACATTTACTTCCACATTTACTTTCAAACCATATTGTGTCCCTCAAGACCCGACTTGGTTGTTGGTTCTGGGGAGTATCTTGGCAAGGACACCAGGAGAATTCATGACTTTTTTCAAATTTTCATTCAATAACCATAAACTTACTATATAAATAGTATCACTTCTGGCACCACATTCCTTTCTCATTATTGCACAGAACTATCAGTCCAGGTAATGTCCAAAATCCCAGAAAGTTGATGGGACTAGAATTCTGACAAAAGCATTCAGCATAGGTGGCTATCTAATGAGAAAAGGCTTTAGAGCATGGTACTTAAAATCCAACTAAACTTTCAGAATATGCTTTCCTTTTTAGGAAAATTCTTATTCAAGAAATTTGGCAAGCAAAACTTGTTGAGGAAACTGCACCGGTGATTTTCTTGATGGTGGGATCAGAGGTGGAGAGATTCTCATTCAGAGTAGGGGAACAACTGGCCATGCCCAATCACACTGTAGCCAGACAGTGAGCTGATGCACAATCGAGGGCCTGGCAAACTGTGCAGCGGGGGTGGGCAAGAAATCGCCAATGCCACCTTTACCTCACAGGGGCCAGGGTCGAGGCGCCATGTTGAAATTCCAGGACAATCATTCTGCTGTCTGAGAGGTTAGGATGCTGCTCTAAAATGGCTGCTGCTCTCTCCCCGTTTGCCACGCTTGGATCCCTGGAGCTGCTACCACCTTCCCTCCAGATAGAAAGTTGCTGGCGACCTCCCTCCCTTGGACAGCTGTTGCCCAACCTCAGGGCAGCAGCTCAGCCTCCTCCAAGGAAACCCCACACACAACAAAAGCAGCTTTGATTCACTCCAAATCCACCAGGAAGACAACCTGGCCTGCTGACCCTTAACCAGGTCATGTATCCCCATTTGCTGATAAATTAATTGCCAAGGTACAATTTAAGCTCATGACTTTTGTGAAGTTCGCGTGACATACTTATGTGTTAAAAAGTTTCCACTTCTTCCAGTCAAGGACTATTGGGACCTGCCCTTAAATCACTGCTAACTTACTTCTTGCCATCACGCTGGCACAGTGGTTAGCACCAGTGACCTGGGTTTGATTCTGGCCTCGCTTGTCTCAAAACTGTACAAACCTGCCAGAGGTTAATCAACCTTCCCATTGTCAGCCCCTTGCTCACTCCGATTCCCCTGGTGGGCGCTAAAATTCCAGTCCCATGTCTGTGTGAGTTTCCTCTGGGTGCTCTGGTTTCCTCCCACACTCCAAAGATGTGCAGGTTAGGTGGATTAACCATGCTAAATTGCCCCTTGGTATCAGGGGATTAATAGGGCAAATATATGGGGTTATGGGTTCAGGCCTGGGTGGGGTTATTGTTGGGGCAGGCTCGATGGACCAAATGGCCTCCTACTGCACCGTAGGGATTCTATGATTCTATCAGAAAGCTAATATTAGGTCTCTCGCATAACACTGCCTGTGCCTCCCTCTCCAGGGAGCTCCACTTGATTCCACACTACTTTTTCTTCTGTACATTATAGTTTAAATGATCCAGGTCAGTGCAGTTAAAGTGATGGAAACAGATTCACTTCTCAGTTCATTCAAAGATTCTTTGGCAGGTGATTGGTGGAAATCTTGCTGCTTTTTCATAAACAAAGTTCCTGCCAAAATGACATTGTTTGATCAAGAAAAGTTCTGAAAACAATCCCTGGTATCGATATAAATTCCAGCCTCCAAAGCACATTACAGTCGCATCACGAGAGGTTTCCATGTGCTTTATCAAGGCATCTTTTATAGTTTCACATTATTTTTCTCACAAGCTAGCATCTCATGTCTCGCCTCCAAACTGGACCAAAAACGACCCAAAATAATTTCATTTCAAACCCTGAAGTGTTTTTTTAATCACTTGTTTTTTTTCTTCTATTTCTAATTGTTATCACCATGCATAACTCAAAGCCAAACATTATGCCATGTATCTCTGCTGTGAATCTTAGAATCATATCATAAAATCCCATCATAGAATCCCTACTGTGCATAAGGAGGCTATTCGGCCCATTGAGCCAGTGCCAACCACAATCCCACCCAGACCCAATCCTCATTACCCCACGTATTGACTCTGTCAGTACCCCTGACAATAAGGGGCAATTTACCAAGGCCAATCAACCTAACCTGTACTTCTATGGAGTGTGGGAGCACCTGGAGGAAACCCATGCAGACAAGGGGAGAACATGCAAACTCCACTCGGTCAGTCACCTGAGCCAGAATTGAACCCGGGTCCCTGGCACTGTGAGAATCGTAGAATCTCTACAGTACAGGAGGAGGCCATTCAGCCCATTGCGTCTGCACCGACCACAATCCCACCCAGGCCTTATTCTCAAAATCCCTTATATGTCTCCTGCTAATCCCCTTGACACTAGGGTCAATTTAGCATGGCCAATCCACCTAAACTGCACATCTTTGGAGTGTGGAAGGAAACCGGAGCACCTGGAGGGAACCCAAGTAGACAAGGGGAGAATGCACAAACTCCACACAGTCAGTCACCCGAGACCAGGATTGAACCCAAGTCCCCGGTGCTGTGAGGCAGCAGTGTTAACAATTGTACCAATCATTCATAAGCCCATAATCTTGGTTTTGTCACAAGGGGAGATCCTGTTTCCTGTGGACCCTGTACATTTTTTAATAGTGAGCTACACAACAGGACCACATGAGGCTTTCCAGTTCACCACCTGATTGTCCACTGCTGATGTATCCACAGGAAGGTCTATCCAGCTTTTACATTGCATTTTAAATGTCAGTGTGGCATTTTATTGGGTGTTGATTCATGCCATACTTCATCATATAACAAAATTCTGTTCAGATGTGTTGCCAGAAAAAGTGCATTTTGATGTGAGATCTGGTGCCCTTTTTACTACAAAGCATTTCTCAGCACCAGACATCATTGAGACACTATTTTGACATTCATAGCAAAGCGGATAGCTATGTTTGAGTGGGCAAGTAAAGAGAAACAACTTCTCAAACTTTGAATCCTTACAGTACATAGGGAGGCCATTTGTCCGATTGAACCTGCACTAACAATCCCACCCAGGCCCTATCCCCGTTACCCCATGTATTTACCCTTTTAGTCCCTCTGCACTAAGGGGAAATTTTGCATGGCCAATCAACCTAATCGACACATCTTTGCAGTGTGGGAAGAAACTGGAGCACCCAGAGGAAACTCGGGCAGATATGGGGAGAACATGCAAACTCTACACAAACAGTCGCCCAAGGCCAGAATTGAACCTGGGTCCCTGGCGCTGTGAGGCAGCAGCGCTAACCACTGTGCCACCCTACAGTGCCATAAAAAAATATAGAAAACCTGGAGAAACATTACAGTGCAGTACAAACCAACTAGGAGTAAGAACTATTTGAAATGAAAATCCTCTCTCCATGGCACATTAGTCAATGCCAGATTGTCAGGTGCTGCGTAGGATGACCTTGAATAGCAGCAAGCTGTGTTTTACAAATTGCATGTTTTTTAAATACCATTTCTCGTGCTGGGCAAGGGGCATCCAAGTTTCACTTTGTTGTATTCAACCTGGTCCTGAATATTAATCAGGTGGTGAAATCCACCCGTTCACAAACATGAGTCAAGAACTGTACTTCCCTCTCTATTTCAAACAACATACTGACTCATACGTACTTTCTCCTGTACCAATACACTGTTTCTCCTTAAAAAGTGTCAGGGCGACCAGAAAGGTAAATACGTAAGGTAACAGGGATAGGTCTTGGGTGGGATGTTTAAGTATGTTTATTTCTTAGTGGGTTACATTAATACTGCAATGAAGTTACTGTGGAAATCCCTTCGTCGCCACAGTCCGGCTCTTGTTCGGGTACACTGAGGGAGAACTTGGCACGGCCAATGCACCTAACCAGCACATCTTTCGGACTGCGGAAAGAAATGGGAACATCTGGAGCAAACCCACGCAGACACGGAGAGAATGTGCAGACTCCTCACAGACAGTCACCCAAGGCAGGAATCAAATCCAGGTCTCTGTGACTGTGAGGCAGCAGTGCTAATCACTGTGTCACTATGCTGCCCATGTGCCTCCAATATTGTTGTGGGTGTCGGCTCGATCGGCCTGGTGGCCTCCTTCTGTACTGTAAAGATTCTATGATTCAAAGTTTGAAAAGTTACTTCTCTCTACTTGTCTACTCAAACATAGCTACTCACTTGGCCATGAATGCCAGAATAGTGTCTCACCATTCTTAACTATTCTGACTGACAATTTGAAAAAGGAATGGAAATGGTGTAGTCAAAGTTAAGGAATGAAAAGACTTTGAAATTCATTATTCTGTCAAAAGCGTTAGATCTATTTTTAATTTTGGTACCTTTTCCAAGTTAGTGCAGGTCCAGAAATTGGAACATGTAACATGCTGCTGTTAAAAGATAGCTTCCCCTTGTTCTTTTTTCAGCATGGTTGCCAAAGTAGGAAACAGTACAGGGTTATTAAGTGTTTTTGTTTCATCTTTCTTCCTCTGCTTCTCCTGAAGGCATCAACTTCCTTACCGTGCAGTTTTACTCAACTAAGTAGTTCCAGTTGATATAACAATGGCCCAATAATCTGAATTCTCAACTGCAATTTCCATAATTTGACAAATCCATGGATTTGCTTGCCTTCTGTATCTTGTAGAAATGGCCATTCGGATGCTAATGGCAACAGAACTAAATACAAAATTGCCCCGATTCAGCATCCATCCAGTTCCCATATATTTCTGTCCTTCCAGCATTGATCACAGGATAGCAATTAGAAAACATGGGATCTTCTGGGAGACATCCTCCGGCCTCATGTGCTCATGCTCAGATCACGCAGGGCTGGAAAGTCACATAGGAGAGGGCCACAGTGCATTCAGTGCTGGGAGAACCCCCTTTGGGATTCTCCCCATCCCCACAACTGGACACAGTCTGGTTCTCAACCAGCAAGAGCATGAACCAGATCAGTCCCTCTCCAAACTGGTGAAAAATGGGCATGCCAGCATGAAGTGGACCAGTTTTCTCACCCGAAATGACACTTAGGGTGAGATTCTGCAGCTTCCCAGCCTCTGATCTTGGTGATGGAAAGCAGCATGCCATCGACTCTGGTCCTGCTGCTGTCAGTAGGATTTCCCATTGAAACCACCCCACACTGCTGGGAAACCTACAGACAGGGATGCACTGCCAGTGGGGCCAGAGAATCCTGCCGGCATGAAGGGCCGTAGAATTCAGGCCTAAGTCATTTTTTTTTGGGCAAATTCCACCCTTTATTGCTTTTCTCACCAAACTGTCACACAAACCACAAGGAAAGGTTCCTTTACTCATTCATTCTACTTCTTCTAGAGAAGATGCTTAAAATAACCGACTTGCTTAGGAATAGTTCGAAGAATATTCCTCCATTTCCAATCACACTATAGCAAAACTGCAGCGATATTCTTCACCCTCATAATTCCTGGTGGCACATTGGTTAGCACTGCTGCCTCACAGTGCCAGGGAACCAAGTTCAATTCCTGGTTCGGGTCACTGTTTGTGCGGAGTCTCCATGTTCTACCCATATCTGCGTGGGTTTCCTCCGGATGCTGTGGTTTCTACCCATAGTCCAAAAGATGTGATGGTTGGTGCATTGGCCATGCTAAATTCTCCCTCAGTGTACCCGAACAGGCACTGGAGTGTGGCAACTAGGGGATTTTCACTCTAACTTCATTGCAGTGTTAATATAAGCCTACTTGTGACAATAATAATTGAACGTTAAACTTTAATTCTACTATGCAATCTTAGCTTCTTATCCAAACAATAGGCACCCCACCCCCAACCTTACTGCCATGATCAACGCTCATTCTTAGACAGTTGCTTGGGTTCAAAAATGTTTTGCTTCCACTCCAGTTTGATGGATTTTGTGATGGCTGATGCGTTCAATGTGTGATTTGCAGACTACCACAGGAGGGGAAGGTGATACTATTTGGAGGTTATGGTACTTGAACTGCTAAGAGGTATGTGCACTCTCTCTGTGGTCTCAACTGCTCCTCTGCATGTTCCCAGAGAAGTATCTCAATGTGTTTGGTCCCTTCCCTGAATGAACATTCTCTAGTTCAGTTACACACAAACCATGTGCACCCATGAATCAGTGGGAATGCTTTATTTCTTGGGTTATTTTAGTGAGAAGAAAGGACTGTAGAAAACGAGATATTCAGCCATGGATATCTAAAGGAGGATATCAACTTGAAAGAAAATGCATACAAATGGCAAAGATTAGTGGGAATCTAGAGGATTGGGAAATCTTTTAAGGTCAACAGAAAGCCATGAAAAAAAGCAATAAAGAAAAGTAAGATGGATTATGAGAGTAAGCTAGCTCACAATATAAAAGCAGATAGCAAAAGTTTCAACAAATATATAAAACAAAAAAGAATGGCTGAAGTAAACATTGGTCCTTCAGAGGATGAGAAGGGAGATGCAATAACTAGAAATGAAATAAATGGCTGAGGCATTGAACAGATATCTGTGTCAGTCTTCACAGTGGAAGACACAAATAACATGCCAAAAATTGACGACAGGAAAGCTATAGTAGGTGACGACCTAGAAACTATCATAATAATGAAAGAGGTAGAGTTGAGCATATTAACGGGGCTAAAGGTAGACAAGTCTCCTGGTCCTAATGGAATGCATCCCAGAGCACTAAAAGAGATGGCGGGAGGAATAGCAAATGCACTAATGGTAATTTACCAAAATTTGCTAAACTTTGGGGTGGTTCCTGCATATTGAAAAGCAGAAGATGTGACACCATTGTTTAAAAAAGGAGATAGACAAAAGGCGGGTAACTATAGGCCGGTTACCTTAACTTCTGTAGTAGGGAAAATGCTTGAATCTATTATTAAGGAAGAAATAGCAAGACATCTGGATATGAATTGTCCCATTGGTAAGATGCAACATGGGTCAAGAAGGGAAGGTCATGTTTGACTAATTTGGTGAAATCTTTTGAAAATATTACATGTGCCGTTGACAATGGGGAATCTGTGGATTTGATGTATCTGGATTTCCAGAAAGCATTTGACTAGGTGCCACACCAAAGACTGCTATGTAAGACAAAGGTGCACGGTTTATGGGAAATGTATTTGCATGGATAGAAGATTGGTTAACTAACAGAAAGCAAAGAGTCGGGTAAATGAGTGTTTTTCTGGTTGGTGATCAGTGGCTAGTGGTATGTCTCAGGGATTAGTGTTGGAACCACAACTGCTTACGATTTACATAGACGATTTGAAGTTGGGGACCAAGTGTAGTATGTCAAAATTCTGACATGACACTAAGATGAGTGGCAGAGCAAAGTGTGCAGAGGATACTGAAAGTCTACAAAGAAGGGATATAGATAGTCTAAGTGAGTGGGCGAGGATCTGGCAGATGGAGTACAATTTGGTAAATGTGAGGTCATTCATTTTGGTAGGAATAAGAGCAAAATGGACTATTATTTAAATGGTAAACAATCGCAAAATGCTGCTGTGCATAGGGACCTGGGTGTCCTTGTGCAAGGATCACAAGGAATTGGTTTGCAGGTGCAGCAGGTAATTAAGAAGACAAATGGAATTTTGTCTTTTATTGCGAGAGGGATGGTCTCCTTACTTGATTCCAGAGTTGGAGGGTTGTTCTCTGAGGAGAGACTGAGTAGACTGGGGCTACACTCATTGGAATTCAGAAGAATGAGGGGAGATCTTATAGAAACATGTAAGATTATGAAGGGAATAGATAAGATAGGGGCAGGGAAGTTGTTTCCTCTGGCAGGTGAAACTAGAACTAGGGGGCACTGGCCTCAAAATAAGGGGGAGCAGATTTAGGACTGAGTTGAGGAGGAGCTTCTTCACACAAAGGGTTGTGAATCTGTGGAATTCCCTGCCCAGTGAAGCAGTTGAGGCTACCTCGTTGAACGTTTTTAAGGCAAGGATAGATACATTTTTGAACAGTAAAGGAATTGAGGGTGAGGATGAGCAGGCGAGTAAGTGGAGCTGAGTCCACAAAAACGTCAGCCAAGACCTTACTGAATGTTGGACCAGGCTTGAGGAGCCAAATGGCCTACTCCTGCTTCTAGTTATCATGTTTTGAGGACATAGAGTCATAGAATCCTTCATTGCAAAAGGAAGCCATTTGGCCCATTGAGTCTCCACCGATTACAATCCCACCCAGGCCTATCCCCATAACCCCATGCATTTACTCTACTCGTCCCCCTGATACCAAGGGGCAATATAGATCGTCCAATCCACCTAACCCACACATCTTTGGACTGTGGGAGGAAATCTACGCAGGTACAGAGAGAATGTGCAAACTCCACAGAGACTGTGACCCAAGCCAGGAATTGAACCCAGGTCTCTGGCACTATGACACAGCAGTGCTAACCACTGTGCCACCCTAAATTCCAAAAACATTTCTGTATTTCCATGCGGGAGTCTCCTGCCGAGAACGAGTTCCGAATAAAGCAATTGCTTCAGGAGACTGGTGTCAACACACAATATACATGTCCTGAGCAGTGGAGCTGGGGTTGAGTGATGAGTGTCCTGATACTGGTTACGTTAGTTTAGGAGAGGACAATTGCTGTTGGATTGCCTTTCTTGCCCCTGGATTTGGAGGATCTTGCGAAGCACTACTTTTGGTATTTCTCCATTGCTTTAATGTGCATGACATAAATTGTTCAAGTTACTGAAACATATGAGAATGCAGATATCACTATGCCCAGAAAGCCATGACCCTTAGTGCCAGGTATAAGATTCTGATCATAAATTATAGAATCCCTATAGCACAGAAGGAAGCCATTCGGCCCATCAGGTTTGTACCAACCACAATCCCAACCAGGCCCTATTCTCAAAACCCCAAGCCTTTACCCTGCTTGTCCCCTTGACACTAGGGTCAATCTGGCATGGCCAATCAACCTAACCTGCATGTGTTTGGACTGTGGGGGGAAAACCCACGCAGACATGGGGAGAAATTGAAAACTTCACACAGACAGTGACCCGAAGCTGGAATTGAACCTGGGTCCCTGGCGCTGTGAGAATGCAGTGCTAACCAGTGTGCCAACCTTCCTCCCCTCAAATGCTCTTTGCTCCAGTTGGTCAAAGATGAGCTGGCGTATTGGATTTGGTCATCTCCATATGCTGTTGGCGAGAGTAAACTACTAAGATATGGAAAATGTTCCACATGTTCCATAGTCTCGTTATTGATCTTAATCGATGGTGGGACTTGATGTGCTAACGGTTAGAAGAAGATCTTTGTCTTTTTGGGTGCTGAGGGAAATTGATGAATTTTCTCATATGCTTCTGAAAAAAAATCAGCAATGATCTGGAGTTCAGCTTTGAATGAGCGTACACAAGTGCTCCTGCACCTTGAAGATCAATGATTGAAGTTGGAGTAATTTTGATTTTGGACTGAGAACAGTTTTCCATCTGTTCTTTATGTAATCTCCAAGCCTGTGCGGGATTTACTGGACGGAAGTGTGGTGCAATATTCTAATGAGGTAAGAGTAGAGAAAGTGTGTGCAGTGGCACAGTCCTACTTGGCTCCAGGCTTCAGTAAGATAGGGTCTGCAATAGTTCCATTGCTACGAGAGATCATGACTTGCATATTAATGTGGAGAAGTCGGAGGATGGGGACAAATTTCTGAGGGCAGCCAAAAAGCACCATACAACCGCAGGGCAACGAGATCATTTGTAGTCCCAAGGAGAATTTGTGACTCACAATCAACAGCTTTTCCTGTCATCGACTAACCCATTGTGAACCAGATACTTTTAAAGCTTCAGTCATTCAGTCAAACGAGATAAAAATGTCCCAGCTCCACCCAGTTTTGGTAGCAGTTAATCCCACACGTAACATGGTTCGAGTCTTGTCATTCTCTTGCACTGCTGAAATTTTATTGCATTCATCCATTTTTGATAAGTAGTTTTACATTTTGCATTAACTTTCACTGCCAACATAATCACTTTGAAGTTCAAACGCATCGTTCCCATCAGTCTACCACTTCCTTGCTTGCTTTGGAAAGAATAATTGAGGGATAGAAAATCAACAGCGACAGCTCAGAAAGCTCACGCTGTTCAATTCTGCAGAAAGACAAAACTCATTTGTCGTGTCAAATGAGGTCAGGCTTTTACTTTTCGAAGTGTGGCAGTGAGGCAATCAAAACCCCCCGCCCCTCTGCAATTTTTTTTTTTCACAATTTCCTCTGCTGAGCACCCTGGGTGGCAGAAGATTATGCAACTTTCTTTCCCGTTGCCCTCCATAACTCCCAATCCCTGTCAGAGATGGACCTCACTCTGGTGCTTGAGCCGTGATCCAAAGGCCAGGTCTGACCATTTTGTGATGTTGCTTGCCCCACGTAGTCAATTTGTGACCCACAGCCATTATTACACTTGACCGCTCAGTGACCTTTTGTTTTGTGATTAATTCATTCAATGCTGCTTTGACTTCAGCCAACTCACACTGCCGGGCATCACTGAGTTAACTACTTTGTTCTTCTGCCATCATTTCCAAACCTTGTAATAGTATGACCAACCACTGTGTCACTTAACCAGTATTGCAACTGGTGCTAGTACAGGAACAGCTTCTGTTGGCCAAGGCTGTTTTGCCAACATAAGTTGGAGATATTCCTGGATGACTCATCATGTGACTTCTCATCCTCCAGCTGTCCAGCCTCCACTTATCACCAACCTTGTGGTTCCAGCCAATAAGCAGGTGTTTCAATGTCCAATTCATTGATTCTTAACAATCAGTCATGTAAAATTTTTTCCTCCTCTTCAACAGTTGTATAATTAATAAATCTAAGTGTTCCAAAAATTGGGGCCAAAAAGCCTGTTTTATTTAACAAAATGCCTCTGATTTTTCTCCCCAGTTGCAGACAGCAGCATCCTGGAAATGAATCGTTCATTCCTGGAGAATTCAGAAAAATCCCAAAGAGTTTGCAACCCGACTGCAACACAAACGCCACCACGTTCAAGGGAAGTAAGAAACTCCTCCATCATTCAGGTCAAAGACGTCAAGGTGGAAAGCGTATTCCCAGTTAATGCCTGTCATCTGTCAACATTTCCTTAGCTCATTACAACATTGGCCGTGGCGCATTTTACAAGCTGCTCCACTTAAAAGTCATTTAGCAGCGATTCACCACACGTACAAGTCTTTCCGACCCGTGAGTGACAGTGGAACGGTGAAATCTTGCTCGTCATCGTCAAGAGTTCACGTTTCAGGGAACAGCAAGCTCAGGTGAAACAACTTGCTCTTTTGAGTGTCAGTAGCTGCTCTGGGCATGAATATTTGAAGCAAATTGAAACAGATGGTAGCCAGGGGTAAATTGGCTGTGCTAGAAAATGGCATCAGAGCCACACAAAATGCAAAAAGATGCAAGCAACACTTGGCTAGCCAATGCACCCACAATGGGCATGAATTTAAGAGGTGTTCTTTCCACTCACTTGTTGAGCAAGCACCCTGATCGACAGAGAGCTGAGGTTTGAGCACTGTTCATTTCAAAAAAGTATTTTAAAATTGTTACGTTGCAGACTGATTTCCTTTGGGAGGGGCAATGAGCTGTCTTGTGACATGGGCTATATAATTAAAAACTGCATCATCTGTCAAAAAGCGAAAGAGCATGTGGAGTAACTAAGTGCGGAACTGGTGATTCATTGACATAGTCTGTCACTTATTGCTGTTTATTGCATAGAAATTAAATCATTAGTCACAATCCAATGAGAAGAATGATGTTTATGTTCATCTGATATATGCAAGGTCGATTAATACTCCAGTCACTGCTGTGATTACAATATATTACACTGCAAACTCCACTGCCCATGTATAATCCTCCACAGACCGTGCTTTATCGTGCCCATGGATCATGAGCACGCCTCCTATTTCAGTTTGAAGTTTTTTTCTCCCCTTTCAACATGTCGAATGTGAAATTATTACAGTTCACAAAATCTCTTAAAACCCAACCACTGAAAAATGTTGTTGAGATGAGCTAATTCACAACAAGCAACGATGCACTCCTACGTTGCAAAAGTTTAAAGTTTATTTATTAGTGTCACAAAAAGATTTATATTAACACTACAATGAAGTTACTGTGAAAATCCCCGAGTCGTCACGCTCAGGCACCTGGACTGAGGGAGAATTTTGCATGGCCAATGCACCTAACCAGCACATCTTTTGGACTATGGGAGGAAATCGGAGGAAACCCATGCAGACACAGAGAGAATGTGCAAACTCCACACAGACAGTGACCCAAGCTGGGAATCGAACCCGGATTCCTGGCACCGAGAGGCAGCAGTGCTAACCACTGTGCCACCGTGTCACCCATAAGTTAACACTCAGTGCAAAGACCATGAATGTTTTAGATCATTAATTCACTCCTGTATCTTCCCATGAGCACCCATGTAGGTGTGAATTTTCCATTACAGCGATTTGATCCACATCCAAACAACATACGATTTATTAATTTAATGTGATAAAAAACAAAACTTGGTCCTTTGCCTGAATCCAAAACCCACCAGAACAAAGCAATACAGAATTCACTGAAATATTTATTCTGGGGATGTGGGCACTGCTGACAGTGCCAGATGGTCTCTGCTGAAACTAAGTAATGAAGACGCTTGAGAAACCAATAACTGTGGAGAAATATTTATTGAGGGGATTTAACCACATGAGGTACCTGTATGCTGTGCCAGCAGGATCCAGGGTCATCAGTTTTAGAAGACACAACAACAATTTGCACTTATATAGCACCACTTATACAGTAAAACATCCCAAGGCATTTTGCACGATAATATCAAAAACAGAGACACATAAAGTTTATTTTATTTATTAGTGTCACAAGTAAGACTTATATAAACACTGCAATGAAGTTACTATGAAAATCCCCTAGTTGCCACACTCCAGCGCCTGTTCGGGTACACTGAGGGGGAACTTAACATGGCCTAACCAGCACGTCTTTTGAACTGTGGGAGGAAACCAGGGCATCCAGAGGAAACCCACACAGACACGGGGAGAACGCGCAAACTCTACACAGGCAGTGACCCAAGCTGGGAACTGACCTTGAGTCTCTGGCGCCGTGAGGGAGCAGTGCTAACCAATGTGCCACCTATGTGCCTCTCATTGTTGTTGGTGCAGGCTTGATCGACCGAATGGATTCCTACTGTACTGTAAAGTTTCTATGATTCAAAGTTTGAGATGTTATTTCTCTCTGCTGCTAACCACTGTGCCACTGTGCATAGTGATATTTGGACAGTGAACAAATAATTGGTCAAAGAGGTACCACAGGAGAAGAGAGAGATGAAAAGGTATTGGAGGAGATATTTTGCTTAGTTGAGTGCGGATCCAACAACACTTAGAAACCTGACACCATCCACAGCGAAGCAGTCTGTTTGATCAACACCTCCCTCGGCATCATTAACTCCCTCTGCCACCAGTAGCAGCAGTGTATCATCCACAAGATGCACTGCAGCAGCTCATCAAGGCTCCTTTTACAGCTTTTTCCAAGTGCACAACCTTTACCATCTGAATATACGAATAGGGATTTTTTACTGCAATTGTATAGGGCATTGGTGAGGCCACACCTGGCACATTGTGTGCAGTTTTGGTATCCTTATCTGACAAGGATGTCCTTTCTATAGAAGGAGTGCAGCAAAGGTTTGCCAGGTTGATTCATGGAATGGCAGCTCTATCATTTGAGGAGAGACTACGTCGACTGGGATTACATTCATTGGAGTCTGGAAGGGTGAGAGGGAATATCAGAGAAACTTATAAAGTACCAACAGGATTATACAGTGTGGATTCAGAAAGAATGTTCCCGATAGCTGGGAGAGTCCAGAACTAGGGGTCATTGCTTGAGGATAAGGGGTAAATCTTTTAGGACTGAGGTGAGGATAAATTTCTTCACCTAGAGAGTGATGAATTTGTGTAATTCACCAGCACAGGATGTAATTGAGGTCAAAATGTTTTGCGATTTCAAGAATAGATTAGATATAGCTCTTGGGCAAAAGGGATCAAGAGATATGGGAGGAAGACAGGATCAAGATATTGAATTTGATGATCAGCTATGATCAAAATGAATGGTGGAGCAGGTCCAAAGGGCCGAATGGTCTCCTCATGCTTCTGTGTCCCTATGAAAGGACAAAGACAGCAGATGCATCGAAGCACCACAAGCTCTGAGGCACTCACTGTCCTGACTTGGAATTGTTTGCTGCTCCTTTGTTGTTGGATCAAAATCCTGGAACTCCCTTCCTAAGAGCGCTTTGGGATTACCTGCTTCGCATGGACTGTGGCAAGCTTCTCAAGGGACCATTAGGGATGGGCAATAAATGCTGGCCTTGCCAATGACATCCTCATCCCATGGAAGAATTTTTGAAAAGTAAATTCTAGACTTTAGGGCCTTGGCAAATGAAGGCAAGCCACCCTGAATGGAGTGATGTACCAGAGGCCCGATTTGGAGAAATTCAATGATCATGGAGGATTGTTTGGCTGAAAGAGAGTAGAGGCCATGGAGAAACTTTCAATTATCTCTCTTGGTGGAACCACCAACATCAAACTCAAATGCATCAAGAAGTTGACTTGTCCCTTAATGTTACTTTCTATGGGTCAGTGAGGGGAGGTGCAGATTTTATTGAATCCTTTTTATTTCTGTCAAACATGCTTAACGTTAAGGTTACAAGTTGTTGTGTTGGAAATTTTGGCATTTTTTGTACTTTTAACAGCGGTTTTACTGCAACTAAAACAAACAATTCTGTGCTCTTGCCAAAATGGAATAATCAGGCGATGTATTTAAAGTAAAAATTTATTTACTAGTGACAAGGAGAGTTACATTCACACTGTAATGAAGTTATTGTGAAAATCCCTAGTCGCCACACTCTGGCGCCTGTTCGGGCACACTGACGGAGAATTTTAGCATGGCCAGTGCACCTCACCAGCATGTTTTTCAGATTGTGGGAGGAGATCGGAGCACCGAGAGGAAACCCACACAGACACAGGGAGAATGTGCAAACTCCACACAGACGTGCTGTAAACCTCTCCCTCTATGACAGAGTCCCAAGCAGGGAATCAAACCTAGGACCCTGGCGCTGTGAGGCAGCAGTGCTAACTACTGTGCCACCGTGCCACATTTGTAAGTTACAGAAAGCCCCTGGGCCAATGACACGTAATTGACACAAATGAATGCATGAATTTCTTGAGAAAACTCAAAATATTATTAGGACCACAGTTATGCTGACATCAGCAATCTTACTGGGAAGAAAAACCTAAAAGGTGAAAGTTACTCTTCAGAAACATAGTGCTCACTTGCTAATTAATCAATTTAAGCATAAAACAATGCCTAACTGGCTTCCTTACAGATTGTTTTTGAAATATTTGGTGTGACGATTTGTTTCATAACTCATATCACATCATTCTTCAATAATCAACATCCAGATACAAATGAATGCACATTCACCATTCACCCGAACACAGAATATAAGCACACATTGGCTTCACTGCAAATCTGAAAGCAACATGGAAAATGAAGGAATCTCAGCAAAATAAAATGGATGCTGAGGAGTAATTGGTGGGGGCCATGTTCTGACTTTGCGCACTCAGACGTGGATCGTGCTGTGGACACGCAGGGTCAGAGAATCGCGGGGAGAGGCCAAGCGTGTTTAGCGCTGGCAAATACCCCCTTTTGGATTCTCCCAGGCCCCGCGCCTGGACATAAGCTGACTCCCCTTCAGCGAGAGCAAGAACCAGACTAGCATATTAATATTCATTTCAACATACTTAATCAATTTCAACCTCGATTCCCCCTGCTCCTTGGATTCTCTGACACTCTGGCACAGCGGGGACCCGATGCGAATCATTACTGGCCCCCAGAAATGAAGACCAGGCGTGATGGCCATGCTGGGAAACTTGGATGCCATTGAAGGGCCTGGGTCGTCAGTAACCTGGCATTGTTTGCTGGCCACGCTAATCTGACCCTGCTCCTTCACACTCTGGCAGCATGGGAACATCACCACCTGCAAGTTCTCCTCCAAGTCAGAGGGTTCCGGCTATTGTTTCTTCTCCAATATTGACCAAAATGGGAATAGACCCTGGATGGGATTGTGGTTGGTGCAGACTCAATGGGCTGAATGGCCTCCTCCTGCATGGTCGGGATTCTATGAATACTGGCTTTACAGACTCGCTGGTGATGATAATGTCCCAGTTGGGTTCACTGTGATGGGTTATTTGATAGAAACGGAACTTGCTGCAGATCAGTGACTTTTAACATATCAAAGGAAAAGTACATCCTGAGAAAATGATGTTATAAACAAAAGAATGAAAGATTTGAGATGCAGGAGGATCATGAAGGATTGGAGGAATTGATAGGAAAGGACCAATTGGGAGGAACATTTTCTCAACAAGTTCTAACCCAAATGAAGCTTACACCCATTGGTGGCTCCATTCTCCATGACAATATTGCAGGGAAAACAATAGCCGGAACCTGCGGACTTGGAGGAGAACTCGCAGGGAATCACTGACAACAATTTCTAGATTTTTGTGTTTAATTGTACCTGTATGGGTGCCAAAAGTTGCTGTTAGTTTCAAAACTGCAATGACAGCAAAAGTGACTCGTTTCAACATGATTATACACTGCAAAATCTAGTCTATTCTCTGTACAAGGAGACCAATGAGTAATTTATTAAAACATTGTGTTTGTGAACATTTCCGGTGTTTAAATTCTTCATGCCGTCCAGTATAAGAAGGGAACCTGACCAAAAATGCTCCTGTTATAGACATTTGCACCTCTAATTTTAATGATAACTCTATGTGTAAATGTGATAAGCTGCAATTGTACCCTTGCCAGCAGTTGTACTATGTTGCCTCAGTTTTGAAACTTCCAGCTCCACCTAACTTTAAAACAGAAACTCTTGCGTGCTAATCAACTTTGCTTCTGATTCCCATCCTGCCTGCAGTTGTCAGTGTTAATTATAAGTAATACCATGACCATCCTCACCCTCTCACCTAATTTCACCGAGGGAACAGATGACCTAACCGCAGATGACTGGTATATGTGAAACAAAATAGTATAATGACTTGCAACTTAGCAATCATCTCATAATATCCAGAGACCTCCACCCATGGACATAGAATAGGAAATTGATACTTCAGTTAAGCAGCAGCTGGTACGATGGTACAGTGGTGAGCACTGCTGTCAGGGACCTGGCTTCGATTCCGGCCTTGGGTGACTGTGTGAAGTTTACACGTTCTCCCCGTGTTGACATGGGTTTCCTCTGGGTGCTCCCGTTTTCCTCTCCCAGTTCAAAGATGTTCAGGTTAGATAGACTGGCCAGGCTAAATTTAGTGTCTGAAGATGCACAGGTTAGGGAGATTAACGCACGGGGTTTCGGGAATAGGGAGGGGGAATGGGCCTTAGGTCGAATGCTTTTTTGGAAACTTGGTGCAGACTCAATGGGTTAAATGGTCTCTTCCTGCATTGTTGGGATTCTATGGATTATATGGAAACAAGTATACACAACTAGCTTCTATAAAGAGCTCCTTATTGCATGCAGAGGTGCATCAGCAGCGTTAGGCTCTGGGTTCATCTGTCATGATGAATACATTTGCTTGTTCTTGGCAATTCATGTAGAATTTGTTGAGAAAGATGCACTGGTTGAACTGGACAGGAACCAAGTCTTCTCCACGAAAACATCTGGCTGCAGATCATACGGGTTTACTGGTCCCATGGTCCCATGTTGCTTAATCATGAATACATTTAAAATAAATTCTGTTAATCTACCTTGATGAGGGTCCAAAAAAATCCCTGAGTTGTGAGTCTGGAGAAGCAGTACATTAGATTAAGATCTTCTGAGGCTTGATTTATTAACATTAGCTGACATCAGTGCCAAAAGCATTAAATGTCGAGCATGATTGGAATTTAATGAAGCTTGGCCCCATTTTTCAATGAGGGGCAAAAAAATAAATACTTCAATATTTTCACCAAAATTAAGAATTGGGTTAGTGAGAAATATCCATCCATATTTTACTCAGAATGTTATCGATAATATTAGATTAAAAGAAAAAGCTGCAAAGAATAGCAGTTCGCCAAAGGATTGGCAGGGTTTTCGAAACCAGCAAGGGGTAAATAATAATAAGGGGAAACATTAGATTAAGTCTAAACTAACCAGAAATATCGAAACTGATTGTGAGAGCTCTTACAAGTCTATAAAAAGGAGGAGAGTAGCTGAAGCAAATCCTTAGAGGCAGGAGAAATGATGGGAAAAGAAGGGAATGGTGAACAAATATTTTGTGTCCATATTCCCACTAGAAGATGCAAATTACACCAGGCAGTCCCAACCAAATCCACAACTTCTACTGTCTAGAATGACAAGGGCTGCAGATGCATGGAGACACCATCACCATCATTCTCTTCCAAGACACTCACCATCCTGATTTAGAAATATATTGTTGGTCCCTCACTGCTGTCAGATCCAAAGCCTGGAGCATCTTCTCTAACAGCACTGCGGATGGACTTACACCATTTGTGAACTATAGCAGTTTGAGAAGGCAGCACACCATGTTTTCAAAGGCGTTGGGAATGGGCAATAAATGCTGGCCAAGCCAGCGACACCCACATCCCATGAATGAACAATGAAGAAAACAGAAATAGAGGCAAACCAAGAGACTAATAAGTGTGGAATTAACTTCAGCTGAGAAAATGTATTCAAGGACTAAAAACTGACAAATCCAAGGATCTAATGGCTTATATCCCAGGTTCCATGCAGAGATAATTGATGCACTGGTTATGATTTTACAAAATTTTCCAGATTCTGGAATGGACCCAGAAAATTGGAAGTTAGCATATAAAATCCTGCTACTCAAGAAAAGTAAGGTGAGAAAAGTCAAGCAAATGCAGGCCTAGCATCAGTCACCAGAAATATGATGGAATCTAATATTAAAGTTTATTTACTAGCCACAAGTAGGCTTATATTAACACTGCAATGAATTTACTGTGAAAATCCCCTAGTCACCACTCCAGCACCTGTTTGGGTACACTGAGGGAGAATTTCGCACGGTCAATGCGTCTAACCAGCATGTCTTTCAGACTGCGGAAGGAAACCAAAGCACCCAGAGGAAACCCACACAGACATGGGAAGAATATGGGAAGCTGCCGTCTAATGCTTCAGTTGTACAGAACGTTGGTTAGACCGCATTTGGAGTACTGCGTCCAGTTCTGGTCACCTTACTACCGGAAGGACGTGGAGTCTCTGGAAAGGGTGCAGAGGAGGTTTACCAGGATGTTGCCTGGCATGGAGGGGCTGGGTTACGAGGAAAGGTTGGAGAAACTGGGACTATTCTCCTTGGAAAGACGGAGATTGAGGGGGACATGATAGAGGTATATAAGATACTGAAAGGAATAGATAGAGTTAATAGTGAGAGACTGCTCCCTAGACTGGGTACAAACACGAGAGGTCATGATTTAAGGGTGAGGGGGGAGAGGTATAATTTGGAAGTGAGAGGAAGGTTCTTTACGCAGAGAGTTGTAGGGGTATGGAACGCGCTACCGAGTAGGGTGGTGGAGGCAGGAACGTTGGACTCGTTTAACGTTCAGTTAGATAGACACATGAGTGAAACGAGGATGGAGGGTTATGGTAGGGGCTATTAAATAAGGTTAGAACCTCGGGAGACACCGGAAAAGCAGGCTTGTAAGATTAACGTTTTTGTCTTTTTATTCTGCAGGAGGAGGTCCACCTCGTGTCAAACGAGGGGCATGCACACGGTGGGTCCTGCGTGGGCTGCTCTTGGAAGTTTCGGGAGTGGCCTAGTACTTCGTGTTGGTGTGTGTGCTTGATCCTGGACCGGTAGACGGGCGCCGCAACAGCTCGGTGACTAGCACTGCTAGCTGTGCAGATACATGGATTTGGGCCTGTGTCTGTGGGAGTTTGCGCATTCTCCCTGTGGTTGCGTGGGTTTCCTCCGGGTGCTCCGGTTTCCTCCCACACCCCAAAGATGTGCTCTTAGGCTGATTGGTTTTACCAAATTGACACTATTCTCCCCTGAATCTGGCTAAGTTAGGGGTTCCATTCGTAGACATGCAGGGTAGAATACGTGTAGGGTGATGCGGCGGCGCGGGCTCGTTGGGCCGAAGGGCCTGTTTCCCATGCTGGGTTGTTCTTTGTTCTTTGTTTAACATACACAGACAGTGGCTCAATCCAGGAATTGAACCTTGGTCCCTGGTGCTGTGAGGCAGCAGTGCTAATCATTGTGCCACTGTGCTGCCCATGACCACACAGATATTAGGTGGATATTAACAATATTCTCATAAAAACATGGTATTATCAGACAGAATAAACATGATTTTACAACAGGGAAATCAAGCTTGGCAGATTTATTAGAGATGTTTGAGGATGGAACTGGTAGAGTAGACAAAGGGAGCTTGTGGATGCAAGATGCGTGAGTTTCCATGAAGTATTCAATGAAGTGTCACCAGTTAAGGCCTCATGGAGTTGCGGGGAAGTAATTTATTAGCATAGATGGAAGATTGGTTCAAGGACAGGAAGCAGAGAATAGAGATAAACAGAATTTTCAAGCTGGCGAGCTGGAACTAATGAAGGACTGCAAAGCTCTGTGCTGGGTGCTTCACTATTTCCAATCTACACCAATGACTGAGATGAAGATGTGATGTGGGAATGCCAGCGTTGGACTGGCGTAAACACAGTAAAAAGTCTGTCAGACTTTTTACTGTGAGATGAAGATACCATGATTAATCAAATCTGTGAACAATACAAAGTTGGTGGAATGTAAGCTGTAAGGAGGGAACAATAAGGCTGGAAAGAGACATAGATAGATAGGTTAAATGGGTAACAAGGTGGTGAACTGAATAATCTGAGTAAGTGTGTTTTTCACTTTGGTAAAGAGAAGAGAGAAGCAGAATATTTTCTTCAAGGCATGAAATGTTTACATTATGAGTTTTGCAAAACTTGGGCATACCCTTGCGAGGAAAGGTTAACAAACATGTTATAGCTCATAGAATTAAAGGGACAATAGTAATGTGACTACTATATTAGCTGATAAATAGGAAGCAGAGACTTATGGTCAATGAATATTATTCAAGCCGGAATAAGGTTTGTAGTGGCATTCTCCAGGAATTGGTATTCGGATCCTTTCTTTTCCTGATATATATTAATGATCTAGATCTTGGTGTGTAGGACAATTGCAAAATTCCCAGCTGATACCAAATTTGGAAGTGTTGTACCTGTGAAAAGGACATCAAAAGGACACAGTAGCACAGTGGTTAACACTGCTGCTTCATAGCGCCAGAGACCTGGGTTCGATTTCCAGCTTGGGTCACTGTCTGTGTGGAGTTTGCACATTCTTCTCATGTCTGTGTGGATTTCCTCCTGGTGCTCCGGTTTCCTCCCACAGTCCAAAGATGTGTGGGTTAGGTTGACTGGCCATGCTAGAATTGCTTAGAGTCTTGAGATGCGTAGGTTAGAGGAATTAGTGGGTAAATATGTACAGGTATGGGGGTAAGGCCTGGGTGGGATTGTGGTCGGTGGCCTCTTTCTTCACTGTAGGGTGTCTATGACTCTAAGTTGACGGAGGAGGCAGATAGGTGACAGACAAAATTCAATGTGGATAAGTGTGAGGTGATGCATTTTAGTAGAAAGAACAGGAGGAACAATATTCTTAAGGGGGTGCAGGAGCACAAGTGAGCCATATTGTGTACAGCTCTGGGCACCACACTATATGAAGGATATGAACACACTGGGGGGATTGCAGAAGATATTTATAAGGCTGGTCTAGGGATGAGAAACTTCAGTTTTGAGAATAGATTGGAGAGGTTGGGACTGCTTTCCTTGGAGAAAAGAAAGCTAAGACAAGATTTGGTAGAGATGTTCAAAATCAAGCAGGACAGGGTAGATACAGAGAAACTTTTCCCACTCATAAGAGGATCAAGAATGAGAGGGCACAGGTTTAAAGTGAATTATAAAATAAGCAAAGGTGATGTGAGGAAAAACATTTTCACACAGGAAGCAGTCCAGGTCTGGACTGCACTGCCTGGAAGCATGATGGAGGCTGTTTCAATCAAGGCATTCAAGAAGGTTTATATAATTATTTGAATAGAAGCATTGTGCAGGAGTGTGGGGAAAAAGCAGGGGAACGGGACTAAGTTGTAAGACACATCTGGAGACCTGGTACAGACACAATGGGCTGAATGGCCTCCTTTTGCACCATAACAATTCTGTGGTTCTGCAATGCAAAGCAAGCAATTACAAAGGCAAATGTTATGTTGACCTTTATTGCAATGGGGACAAGAATAAGGAAATCTTTCGATAATTGGATAGCACCTTGGTGAGACCATGCTTGGAGGACAATCGGCTGTTTTGCTGTCTCTAACTGAGGAACAATATCCTTTCCTTGGCTGTGATACAACAAAGGTTTACTGAATTGGTATCTGGAGGCTTGCCCTAAAATAACAAGCTGAGTGAATTATGGACTATATTGTGTGGGGTTTTCTAAGAATGAGGGATCATTTCATTGGAACATTCAAGATTCAGAAGGGAATTGATTGGGTCAACATTGAGAGGTTGTTTCCTCTGGTTAGGGAATCCAGAACACGGGGACACAACCTCGGGACAAGGGGGTCGGCCATTAAGAACTGAGCTGAGGAGAAATTTATTCGCTCGGAGGATTGTGAATCTTTGGAAATCTCTG
Organism: Carcharhinus amblyrhynchos; assembly: GCF_965287045.1. Classification (NCBI taxonomy): domain Eukaryota; kingdom Metazoa; phylum Chordata; class Chondrichthyes; order Carcharhiniformes; family Carcharhinidae; genus Carcharhinus; species Carcharhinus amblyrhynchos. The sequence goes on from NC_137352.1 coordinate 26,129,807, forward strand.
CCACAGAGTATTGTGATGTTCCACTGTTGAATAATTCAAGGCTCAAATAGAATGATTTTTGATCACACAGAGGCCAGTGCGAGGTTCAGTTGAGGCAAGTCAGCCACAATTGTATTGAATGATGGATCAGACTGTAAGGGCCCAAATTGTTTATTCCTCTTCCCATTTCTGTTCAGCAACCATCCAATACCCTGCAGGAAAAATTGGATCTCACTCATGTTATCATGAGAAAGTGTACTCTTGGTTTGGTGTATCTCTTCCAGCCTGTTCCAGACTAACAGACTTGAATAAATCACCAACTTCTTGTTGGCAATGTTTATCCCTCAGGGAGTTTTTTAATAGATCTATACTTTGAGTAAATATCAATAAAACTAAAGAAAACAGCAATGATAAATCTGCTCTTTTCTTCAGGGCAGAGTGGAACACTTCCAAAATTGGCACCTTACACGGTAAACATAATTTAACCCTGAGCCATATAAGAAGGTATGAGGGAAGACAGTCAGATGATTGGTCATAAAATTAGTAGAGACCTCAAGGAAGAAAGAAACACGCAGAGTCAGAATGACTGAGAGAGGGCATTTCTGAGACTAGGGTCTTAGCACCTGAAGGTACGTCACTAATAGAGAAATTAATATTGAGGATACTGCTTTGGGCAGAACATGTTCAACACAGGTCTTACAGAGCCTTAGGGGACTGAGATTTTGCGGGTTGAGGTTGTGGAGAGATCTGAAAGCAAAGCCAATAATTTTAAAATTGACTTGTGCTTAAGTGGGAGCCAGTGAGCATGCAGGTAAATGGTGAATTGGACTTGGTGCAAGTGAAGATATGGCCAACAGACTTTGGATGATTTTGAGTTGACTTTAGAGTGGAATGTGGGACGCCTGTAAGCAGTGCAGTGGAACAGTCAAGCCTAGTAGACCAAAGCATGGATGAAGGTTTCAGTAGCCAATAAGCTGAGATGGGGGAGAACTGGATGATGTTATGATGATGGAAATAATGGGCTTGGTGATGGCATGGTTCTGAATAGTTGAGTTCCGTTGGTCAAGATAGGACAAGGTGATCAGAGCAAGCTTGATGGGCTGAAGGCCCCGTTCCTATGCTGTACCGTTCTTTGAAGATAGCTAGTGACATGGGACGGGAGTTTACGGCCTCGCTCATCCCGAATCCCATCCGAGGTCAATGGACCTCCCCATTGACCACCCTTCGCCAGCCAGTTCCTGTGCTGGGCGGGCCAGTAAAATTCCAGCCACCGTCTGTCATGAGACTGAATCAAATGCATTGTTTGTTCCAATATTTAATTGGGTCAGAAAGACACCATTTTTCTCTGTGAAGTAAAAATTGCTGGGTGAAAACATGCCAACATTCATCTCGTTTGATTTTGAACATCACAGTCGTCACACAATAAAATGATAAAATAGCCAGTAGAATCACTTGCTAGAATTTGTGAATTTCAATACAACCCGCTCCCTGTCACAGTGACATCAAACCGGAGCAACGCAGGTGATGTTACTAACATTACACTTGCAGTTTTGAACTATGAATGATCATAGTTTGTTTTATATGGTTTCCACTTTGAGAGAGGCAAAAAAAAACCTTGTGTTTAATATTCACCACAAGCTCCAGCACAGCAGGAGTTGCCAACAAACGTTCAAAGTGACGTTTATCATCGGCAAGAGTGACATAGATTGCAAACCTATTTAAAGATTGGAGCTGGATATTTTTTAAAAGAATGGCATATATCAATATAGGTGACACTTCTAAGTCAAAATGAATGATCACCATCAATGTAAAAACAGAAAATGTTGTAAATGCCTTCCAGACCTGTCAGTCCCCAAGGGTGGAAGGTTTATAATTCAGAAGCAACCCTTCAGCAATGCAGAGCAATGACTCCGCCCAAAGCATTAATCTGTCATTTGCTTTCCGAGGGTGACTGAAATACTGTCAATTTCTCCTATATTTAATTTTGATAACAAGTTTCACATTGCTGCACTATTTTTTTCCCCTTTTCTTAAGTGCAGCCTTATAAGGTAGGATTCAGTGCATTCTAATCTTTTTCAAATGGAGATCAGTGACGCCTCTGTAAGCTGAGTCCCAGAGCTGCTCATCAAAGTTATACCGCCTTTGCTTTTGGCTAATTGTTAAACACCATCAAGAACATGCGCTCCTGAATTAATTAAGATGCGTAACAAAGGCGTTATCTTCATAAACATAGATTCCACTGCTGTTGAATGCAACAAATATTTCAAACAGTATTTTAGGATCTCATTTCTGTTGAACTACCAATACAAAGGGTGCAAAATATATCTCATACATCATTTATTGTTGGGCAGAGAAGACTTTTTTCGCAGTGTGAGTAAAACAAGAATTATGTTACAACAAAGGACAGATAAGGTATCCTTCACAACTTGCGATGTCCCACACAAACAAAGATAGAAAATGCTGGAAACTCTCAGCAGGTCTGACGGCATTTGCGGAGAGAGAACGAAGCCGATGTTTTGAGTCTGGAAAAAGAGCTCTTAGCTCTGACGAAGGGTCATCCAGTCTTGAAATGTTGGCTCTATTCAAATCAAATCATGGATCAAATGACGTAATGGATAATCACATCTGGAGCCTCTCCATTTTCCCTGCAGGATTCATGTTAGAATGCTCTCTAGGTTGGATTCTTCATATTTCTTTCTTATGCTTTGAGGTTAATCAGTTGCTTCGGTAACACTCATTCTGTGTGGTGATGTCCACCCTGCCTGCTAGATGTCAATGAACATCTTTTGCATTGACGGCTGGGATTTAATACTGTTAATTGAGGTTACAATTTGTGTTGAATGGCCCAAGTACTCTCTAGAAATATCTACGTTAACCTCTACCATAGTTGAGACAGCTGCTGAAGAAGATTTTAATACCCTAAACATGATGGTATCTCAGTGAAACTGCATTTGACTATTTCATCTATTAGTTGCTGCTGTCCCCAAATGATATGCTAAAAGAGCATATTTTCACTTCATTTCAACATGGATTTATCTCCTTTAAAGCCCATTTGTATTTGAAAGCATCTGCTGAGTTAGCTCAACTTTACATGGTGTTTATCTCTCCAATATTCATGACTTGGCCGCACTGATAATAACATTTTATGGTACTGAATCGATATTCTCTTGCAAGAAAGAAGCAACATTGCAAGAAACAGACTGGGCTGAACTTTACAGCCATTAACTCCAGCAGGCCTGTTTCTTGTGGAGGGGGACATGGAGTTGGCACCATATCACCACCTTCACGCTGAGCCCCAAGCTCTCCCCATTAATATGGGCGGAGCACCAAAATCAGCACCAACGTGGTTTTCCGAGGGAACGGCATGCCAACACATCCACCCCTGTATTATTTGGCCCACTATTCTGACCATCACCTAATGGTATTTAGATGAATCACAGAATCCCTACAAAGCAGAAGGAGGCCATTTGGTCCATCAAGCCTGCACCAACAGCAATCCCACCCAGGCCCTATCCATGTAACCCTACATATTTACCCTGCAAATCCCCCTGGCACTAAGGGGCAATTTAGCTCGGCCAATCAACTAACCCGCACATCTTTGGAGTATGGGAGGAAACTGGAGCACCCGGAGGAAACCCACGCAGGCACAGGGGGAACGTGCAAACTCCACAGATGCAAACTCCACACAGACAATGACCTGAGGTCAGAATTGAACCCACAACTCCCTGGTGTTGTGAGGCAGCAGTGCTAACCATTGTGCTATCATGCTGTCCAATTTTCATTGAGATAGCCTGGGGTCAGGAAAAGCACTAGATAGGCGCATGATTTTTCTTTCTTTTTACTTTAACTAACAGCTAACTGTCTTGTGAATAACAGAGCAGTTCTAATTATCATTATCGATGGATAGAACCTTTCCTGTTAATTGAGAAAGACTATCCAAAGATATGCGGTTAGGTTGACTGGCCATACAGGGATAGAACCTGAGTGGGATTGTTATTGGTGCAGGCTTGATGATCTGAATGTCCTCCTTTGGCACTTTCGGGATTCTATTCTATGATTCTACGGTCAGAAAAATTTAAGAATTGCCTTTGCATCAATTATGGCTCAGTTGGTTGCACTTTCTCCTGAATTGCAAAGTTCCAGGTTTAAGTTCCAATTCAGGAATGAACACAGGAATCAAGGCTGATCTCCAGGGCAGTACACAGGGAGTGCTGCAATGCTGGAGGTGCTATCTTTTAGGTAAGGAGTTAAACCGAGGCCCCATCTGCTTGCTCAGGTCGATGTAAAAGATCCCATGGCACTATTTTGAAGAAGAACTGGGGATGTATTTCCAGTGCCCTGGCCAATACTTGCTTCTCAATCAACATGCGAAAACAGCAGATTATCTGGTCATTTGACATTGCTGTTTATGGGAGTTTGCTGTGCACAAAATTGGCTGCCGCGTCCCCTGAATTACAACAGTGACTGAACTTTAAAAACAGTTAATTCGTTGTAAAGCACATTGAGATAGCCCAGGGTCAGGAAAAGCACCATCTAAAATCAAGATTTTTCTTTTATTTTGCTTTAAGTAACAACCAACTGCCCTGTGTAGAGTGGAGCAGCTCTCATTACCATTAACGCTGCTTCCAGAAAGAATGACAGCCCAAACAACTCTTGTTGACATCTTAAACTTCATCATAGGGCATATTGAATAAAGAATTTTTGGCACAGAAATGCCAAATATTGTATTGAGTGAACAAACCTTTAAGGCATGTTCCCTCCAGCTTCAAGTCTGGTCAGCGAGAGGTCAACGAGACATAAACAGGCCTCATTCTCTGCAATGAGTACACTGTAGTTCCACGTGCATTTGACATGGATTAAGTGGAGCATCTCCGTAAGATCATAAGATCACGGAGCAGAATTAGGTCACTCGGCCCATCGAGTCTGCTGTGCCATTCGATCATGGTTGATATGTTACTCAATCCCATCCTTCCATGTTTTCCATGTAACCTTTAATCCCCTTATCAATCAAGAATCTATCTATCACCATATTAAATACACTCAATGACTTGGCCTCCACAGCTTTCTGTGGCAATGAATTCTATAGATACACTACTCTCTGACTGAAGAAATTGCTCCTCATCTCAGTTTTGAAGGGTCGTCCTTTTATTCTGAGGCTGTGCCCTCAGGTCCTAGCCCGTCCTTCTCATGGAAACATCTTTCCCACATCCACTCTATCCAGGCCTTTCATTATTCTGTAAGTTTCAATGAGATCCCCTCTCATCCTTCTAAACTCCATCAAGTACAGACCCAGAGTCCTCAGACACGATTCATACATTAAGCTTTTCATTCCTGGGGTCATTCTTATGCACCTCCTCTGGACCGTCTCCAAGTCCAGCATCTCCTCCCTTAGATACCGGGCCCAAAATTGCCCACAACATTCCAAATGTTCTCTGACCAGAGCCTTATAAAGTCTCAGCAGTACAGGACCCCAAAAATCTTGCATATCCAATGAAATATGTTTTATTGTGCAATCACCGTCACTTGTAGGAAAACATGACACTCAGTTTGTAGATAACAATGAGGCAATGCAATTAAGGACACATTAATCTGTTTCGCTCTGATGGTGGAGGGAGAAATGTTGGGCCATACCCAAACAAGACCCTGCTATCCTTTGAGAAGGTGCCAGGGCATTTTTTACAATCCACGGTAGACAAGGCCTTGGTTTAATGTCTCATCCCTGTGCTCTTTCATCAAATGCCATCCAAGGGTGCGTTCAAACCCAGAAATGAGATTGAACCTACACTTTTCTGGCTACCTTGAAACCTTTGTCGTGGCTAACTGTAAACTAGACTTTAACTCAGTCTCTCATTGCTTCATTTAGATCCAAAGGTGTGCGTGTCAGGTGGATTGGCCATGTGGAGTGATGAGGATTGGGCCAGCGGGGGGGGTCAGGGCAGCTGGAAGACACTCTGTTAGAGACAGGCCAAATGGCTTCCTTCTGCACTGTAGGGATTATGTGATCTCCAATCATATATTCAAAAATATATACTTTTTAATAATTACGATCACACTTTATATTAAAACTGTTTCAAAAACCCACCCCGATCCTCATGAAGAGAAACTGTTATAAACAGAAAGAGCTTTGTGATATTGCTTGAAACGGTGCTGAATGAATAACACTCACACCAGTTTGCTCATTTCAGGAATGGTAGAAATGATATACGTATATACAATTTTTAAAATTAATTTGTGGGACATGGGCGTCACTGGTTGCCCAGCATTTATTGTCCATCCCTAGTTGCCCAAGAGCAGCTGGGAGTCAATCACATTGCTGTCGCTCTAGAGTCACACGTCAGCCAGACCAGATAAGGATGGCAAATTTCCTTCCCTAAAAGACATTAGTGAACCAGATGGGTTTTTCCGATAATGGTTTCACGGTCACCAGTAGATTCTTAATTCCAGATATTTTTTATTGAATTCAAATTCCACCACCTGCCATGACAGGATTCGAACCCGTGTCTCCAGACCATTAGCTGAGTTTCTGGATTAGTAGTCTAGCGATAATGCCACTACACCATTGCCTCCTCCTCATTTCCAAAGCTCTGGGACTGGCAACACAGCAATCCTCTTTCCAATGTTAGAAATCGAGCTTTTTTTTAACATTTTCATGTACAAAGTGAGGAATTAAAGGTCACGGACAAATGTGTGAGCAGATGTGAAACTGCCCAAGTAAGGCAGTTTTATAAATCAGCAGCAGCTGGCCTGACATTGGTTCAGTGGCAAATATGCAGTTCAGTTTGAGCCACTGTGCAGCAGCAATGCATAGTGCCTAGAAGAACAGAGTTCATTGATCAGCCTGATCCTAAAGATCAAATCAAAAATCAAGAAATGAAGAAGGCAAATGCAAATGAAGAGTTGATAAAGGTGACATCAAGTTTATTTATTAGTCACAAATAGAGGCTTACCTTAAGACTGCAATGAAGTTACTGTGAAATTTCCCTAATCGCCACACTCCGGTGCTTGTTCAGGTCAATGCACTTAACCAGCACATCTCCCAGAATGTGGGAGGAAACCAGGGCGCCCGGAGGAAACCCACGCAGATACGGGGAGAACATGCAAACTCCACACAGACAATGACCCAAGCCGGGAATCAAACCCATGTCCCTGGCGCTGTGAAGCAGCAGTGCTAACCACTGTGCCAATGTGCTGCCAAAAATAAAATCAAAGAGGGAGAAGAGGGAAAATGTGACTGAACAATCCGAAAACTTAACAGCATCAATTGTAATCACAATAAAATGAACAGCACACCCCCAAATCTTTGCTCTTGTGAGCCTTTATTCCCTACTGTTAAATGGCTCTTGCTGCTGTTCTGGATCAGTGCACTTCGGTAATAAGATTGCAAAGCAGCTACTGAATTCGCTTGGCAGGCTAGCAAATATCAATCCCTTTCTGTTTGCTCTGTGCCTCAGAATTTAATCTCCACTCACTGTTCTTTCTTCCTCCGGCACCAGTGGGATTTTATTGCTGCCTGTTGGAGTGAGGAAGATCTGTCTCACGCGACAGTGTGAGGCTAATAATGACTGGCTCTGTGGCTGCAGCCTTGAGCACTGCTGTTTCTTTTTATATCCTTATGTCTGTAAATATCACAATACAAAGTAACCTAGGAATTAAAATTTCAAAACTAACTTTGGGAATTGGCTTCCTGCATAACCCACTCACTCAAACATTCTATTTTTTGCAGGCACAGATACAAGGGCTTCTGATAATTTTAGTGACATTTCCTTCACGTTCTGATTATGCATGCTACCCTTAAAAAATTTACTCAAGTGATGTGGGCGTTGTTGGCTGGGATGGCATTTATTGCCCATATCTAACTGCCCTTGAACTGAGTAGCTTGCTATTTCAAGGACATTTAAGAGTCAACCACATTGCTGCGGGTCTGGAATCCCATGTAGGCCAGACCGGGTAAGGGTTTCCTTTCCCTAAAAGACTTTAGTGAACCAGGTCAGCTTTTACAACAATGGCTTCATGGTCATCATTAGACTTTGAATTCTGGACTTCCATTGAATTCAAATTTCACGATCAGCCATGGTGGGATTCGAATATGGGTTCCGAGAGCGCCACCTGCATCACTGGATGACTAGTCCAGCGACAGTACACCATCTCCCCTGGAGTGCCACTGTGATGCTACTCGATGGAATGAAGCACTTATTGCTTTCAATATAAAGGCTTCAATTTTTTGCATAAATGATAACAGGAAACTCAGCAGGTCTGGCAATGACTGTGGAGAGAAATAACATTTTTCAAATACTTGTGACTCTTCAGAGCCAAATAAAGGGAGAAATGTGATTTTTTTATGCTGTTTCGCTTGGTTGGAGCAGGTGGAGAAGATCAGGAATAGATGGGAGCTTCGAGAAATTTGACAAGGATATTATGGAACGCAAGACAAAGGGAGCATTAATGGTAGTGTTAAAGGCTAAAGAATGAGCAGATAGTGGCATAAAGGTGAGATAGCAGAATGTGTAAATAGCAGAACAGGGGTCAAGGGTTAGCGCACTGTGAAAGCAAAACTTAAAAACAAATAATAGATGGTCCCATTTGAGTGGGGGAGGGTGCAGGGTGGGGGCATTAGAACACAAAAATTGGAGTAAAAAAGGACTTTAAGATGGAGGAAAGTGTTCCTGGTCTGAAGGTGTTGAACTTAATGTTAAGTTCAGAAAGCTGTAAAGTACCTAATTGGAAGATAATCTGCTGTTCCTCCAGTTTGCATTGGGCTTCACTGAATATAGCAGGATGCTAACGATGGACACGTGGGTATGAGAGCACGAGCTGAAATGGCAAGTGACAGGAAGGTCAGGATCATGCTTGTGCACTGAGCTAAGGTGTTCTATGGTCCAGGTGCAAACATAAAATTTCACTATGTTCCATCCCCACCATTTATCTCTGGGCAGGAATGTGAGTGTCCTACAAAAACCATCTCCAAAGTCCATGACCAGGGGCTTGGCTCCTCCTTCTGTGAATGGATCCTAGACTTCCTAACCCACAGAATGCAATCAGTAGGATCGGCAACAACCCCTCGTTCGCGAACATCCTCAACACTGGCGCCCAACGAGGCTATGTCTACAGCCCCTTACAATACTCCTTATACACCTATGACTGTGAGGCCAAATTCCCCTCCAACTTGATTTTCAAGTTTGTTGATGATACACCATTGTGTGATGAATCTCAAACAATGATGAAATAGAGCACAGGAAAGAAATAGTGAACTGGTGCAACAACAATAATCTCTCCTTCAATGTCAATAAAAGGAAGGAAATAGTCATCGACTTCAGAAAGTGTAGAAGACATTTCCCTGTCTACATCAATGGAGGCAAGTGGAATTGTTTGAGAGCTTCAAGTTTCTAAGTGTCCAGATCACCAACTTGTCATGGTTCCTCCATGTCGATGCTATAGTTTAAAAAGCTCACCAACACCTCTACTTTCTCAGGAAGCAAAGGAGATCTGCCGTGCTCACTCCGACTCTCACCGATCTTTACAGATGCACCATAGAAGGCATTCTTTCTGGTAGTACCACAGCTTATTATGTCTCCTGATCTGCCCAAGACCGCAAAAACTACTAAGGGCCATGAACGAAGCTCAGTCCATCATGCAAACCAGCCTCCCATTCATTGACTCTCTACATTTCCTGTTGCCTCAGAAAAGCAGCCAGCATAATCAAAAGCCCCACACACCTCAGACACTCACTCTTCCCCCTTCTTCTGTTGGGAAAAAGATACAAAAGTCTGAGGACACATACCAACTGAATATCCCTGCTGCCATCTGGCTTTTGAATGGATCTACCTTGTCCATTCAAAGGTAGGTTATGACTGTAACACCGCATTCTGCACTCTCTCCTTTCCTTCTCGATGTACAGTATGTTTTGTATAGCGTGCAAAAAAATTACTTTTCACTATATAGTAATAGGAGATTGTCATCGACTTCAAGAAGCATAAAGGAGAACATGCCCCTGTCTACATCAATGGGGATGAAGTAGAAAGTATTGAGAGCTCCAAGCTTTTAGGTGTCCAGATCACCAACAACGTGTCCTGGTCCCTCCACGCTGGCACTATTGTTAAGAAAGCCCACCAACACCTCTACTTTCTCAGGGAATTAAGGAAATTTGGCATGTCAGCTATGATTCTCACCAACTCTTACAGACGCACTTCTTTCTGGTTGTAAGCATTCTTTCTGGTTGTATCACAGTTTGGTGAAACTCCTGCTCTGCCCAAGACCCAAGGAACTACAAAATGTTGTGAATGGAGCCCGATCCATCATACAAACCAGCCTCCCATTCATTGACTCCGTCTATACTTCCCGCTGCCTCGGCAAAGCAGCCAGCATAATTAAGGACCCCACATGCCCTGGACATTCTCTCTTCCACCTTCTTCCATTGGGGAAAAAATACAAAAGTTTGAGGTCATGTACCAACTGACTCAAGACCAGCTTCTTCCCTGCTGTTGTCAGACTTTTGAATGGACTTACCTTGCATTAAGTTGATCTTTCTCTACACCCTAGCTATAACTGTAACACTACATTCTGCACTCTTTCGTTTCCTTCACTATGAATGGCATGCTTTGTTTGTATAGTGTGCAAGAAACAATACCTTTGTCTGCATAGCGTCAAGGAACAATACTTTTCACTGTGTGCTAATACATGTGACAATAGTAAATCAAATCAAATCAAATCAAATCAAAAGAGAAATGTAGCAAGACGTTCATTGGGAGCTGCAGCAGAGATGGAGGGCAAATCTTAACAATGAGGGGGAGGCATGTACAGCCAAGTAAATCGTGGCTGAGGGATGAATTCTGGAGCAAGGCTCCCCAGTGTTTTCCCCATGGACCCAGAAAATGACTCCTGTTCCTGCTGTACCATAAGCAACGTGAAGTTAAAACTTATCTTTTCTGAAATGTTCCTGGCCCTGCCTTCAGTTTTCGGCAGGTTTGAATTTGGTACGGAGGTCAACATTGCTCCCCGTAAACCTTGGCTTAAAATCCCACATTGAGCCCTGGTAACAATACCGACAGCCATTCTTACATTGTGGCAAAGTAACATTATTGCGAAGGTGCTACAGAAAGGAGCTAATGCTCCTTGGAACATGTTCAGTGTTGCAGCTTTCCAAAAAATAAAATGCCTTTTCTATTATTGTGTTTGCTCCAAAGACCTTTGATAATCATAGACTGTCAATCTCATAACAACTTGTGTGGCAGATGAAAGCAACAAAAGCTGAGTACATTGCACTGGGGAAAACCACCTAGGGGGAAAACCAACAATACTTGATATTTTGGGCTCAAGTTCAGTTTGACGTGGACTGATCATACACCAAGGAAGATGGTGGCATGGTTACAATCACAATGTACTAGCAATCTAGATCCCCAGGCTGATGCTGTGGGAATATGGATTCAAATCCCACCATGGCAGCTGGTGGAATTTAAATTAAATAAATCGGAAATATAAAGCTGTCTCAGTAATGGTAAAACAACTATCACTGAAAACCTATCTGGGTCACTCTGGCCCTTGCAGGAAAGAATCCACCGTCTTTTACCTCGTCAATTTGCCTACATGTGACTCCCAGACCCACACCAATACGGTTGACTCTTAACTGCCTTCTGAAATGACGAGCAAGCCATTCAGTTCAAGGGCAATTAAGGTAGGGCAACAAATGATAGCCTTGTTGGCAATGCTCATATTCCATGAAAGAATAAAGAAGAAAAAAAATCACCCAGCCAGAAACCAATCTCAGAGGTACAGAAGGATCAATGCAAGAACAGTTGCTATGCGGCCGAAGTATAAAAGGGGGGTTAATGGCATGCCATCAGTGGCAAGAGAGGCCATCAGAGAGGGGAGTCCCACTGAAGAAAGATCGGCTCGATTCAGATTGGATCCAATTAACTTCCAGGCAACCTGGGTTGGGGGGGGTGACAGTGGTAATAGTACATATACGAAAACTGTTTTGTAACTCACGTTTTTTTTTGCTAAAAGAGCAGTTGTATTTGCAGCGAGATTGTGTCAGTTGTCAATCTCTCAGAGATGTTGCAATACTTAGAGGATCAGGCTGGTTTAGATCAGGTGTCTTGCTGGCTACAATTTAACTGTGAAGTCTGTCAAATTAGTTTCCGTCTCCATCTTAACTGGTTCCCACAAGACACAGCAGTTAACGTTGAGGCTTAAGTGGCAATATCAGTCAATCCTGGATCAGGCCCAGGGTGAATCTACCGGTGTTACAAAGTATCACAGCACAGAAACAAGCTAATTGGGTTGTAGCTGAGAACCAATCTATGCTGCCCATTTCATTTCCTATAACACATTTGCCCCACATTTCCTGATCTTTGCTGACCAATTAGCCAGCATTGTCCCATCTTTAATTTAAAAATTTAAAAACTTAAGGCCACTTTTTAAAACATAGAATCCCTACTGTGCAGAAGAGGCCATTCAGCCCATAAGGTCTGCACCAACTCTCTGACAGAGTATCTAACCTAGGCCTTCACCCCAGCCCTTTATCCATAACACCATACAGCTAATCTCTCTAACCTACATATCCCGGGACACTAAGGGGCGATTTAGCATGGTCAATCCACCTAACCTGCGCACCTTTGGACTATGCGAGGAAACTGGAGCACCTGGAAGAAACCCACACAGACAATGGGGAGTTCGTGCAAACTCCACACACACACACACACAAACACAAACACAAATACACCCCAGTAGCCCAAGGCTGGAATTGAACCCAGGTCCCTGGCACTGTGAGACAGCAGTGTTAACCTCTGTGCCACTATTGCACAAACACACATTTGCCTTTACATTCAGCTTTGTCTCTCTAAAACACTGTGAGATTTTTTTTCTATGTTGAAAGACAAACTTATAAATATAAAAAATACCAGTTCCTCGACATCTTCGGCCTCCCAATCAGGGTGATCTGCATTGCACATCTTTCTTAAAAAGGACTCAACCAGCCCCCATTCATCATGTCCCTCCTTCACCTGGTGAAACTTTGAACAAGCTTTTCTTCAAGGGTGCTCTGGTTTCCTTCCAAACTCCAAAGATGTGCGTGTTAGGTTGTTTGCCTCTTAATGTCAGCAGGACTGGCATGGTAAATTCACAGGGTTACAGGGATAGGCCCTGGGTGGAATTGTTGTCCATGCAAGTTCGCTGAATGTCCTCCTTCTATAGTATAGAGATTCTATGATTTTTCTGGGACATTGGAATAATTTATTTTCCAGACCTATACAGTTCCCCATCCTCATTTCTTTTCTGGGTATATTGAGTGTAATAAATCAAGGGCAATTCGATGAGGCTCAAGAACAAAAAGTTTTATTGCCAATGAACAAATATCTGTACCTGCAAACAGGGATAGACAAAAATAACTATGCAACTGCACTCTGTGCCTCCCTGGCTCCAACTGAGGATGCTCCCTGATCCAGAACACGCTATTGCATTTGATTGGCTCGGCTTCCTGCCTCGACATTCCATAGGGTCTGGTCTGACTGGCCTGTAGGGAACACCCTCAGGGAATGGTCCCTTAAGGGGCCACGCTACCACATGGAGGATAGTTTCAGTATTTCTGTTCTTAGCCTGAACTGAAACACTTTGAATTTCTACCCTCCGTTGCCTATACATGGTCCATCCTGACTGTTCCCTCCCCTTCCTCAATGCTTTTATCTCCATTTATGAGGATCATCTGTCAAACAACAAGTCCCACAATATGTTGATTATACTTCAACTCATCTCACTTCCTATAAGGACTTTATTCCATTCCTACAGTTTCTCCATCTCGTCTGTTCTGATGATGCCACCTTGCACCCCAGGGCTTTTTACATTGCCTCCTGTAAAATCCCCCTCCACCATGGGTTGACATGGCCCTCCCCTTAGATACTGTACCTCAACAATCAATCTCTTCCTGATGCTCCCATAAGGAAATTTTCACCGGATCTCCAAACTTTCCCACCAGGTAATGCAGTGATTTAATTATCTACTCTGCAAATTAGTATACTGTATTTGTTATTCGCAGTGTACTTTTCTCTACATTGAGTAAACCAAACACAGGGTAGGTGACCACTCTGCTGAATACTTCCATTCGGTCTGCAAATATGACCCCGAGTCTCCAGTTGCTTGTTACTTCAATTCTCTCTCCCACATTCTATCTGTCTGTCCACGTCCTCCTTCACTGTCCCAGTGGAACTCAACAGAAAACCCGAAGAACGGTAGCCCATCTTTCGATAAGGCACTTACCAGCCATCTGGGCTGAACAATTTGAGATCATAAACATTGTTCTTGCATTTCTCTGGATGATAGTTCATAGTTTCTGATCATCTTACCTTTGCTTTTTCCACCAGTGCTTTGTTTAGTCTTGCGTCACCATTGTTTTAGTCATTTAATCTCTCCTGTCTGTTCGTTAACCTTTACTTTTTGTGCTTTCTTCCGTTCCCCCTTGTCTTGTCTCTTGATTTGTTTAAAGTTTATTCATTAATGTCACAAGTAGGCTTACATTAACAGTGCAATGAAGTTACTGTGAAACTCCCCTAGTCGCCACACTGTTCGGGTGCAGCACGGCCAATGCACCCGAACAGCAGGCCTTTCAGACTGTGAGAAGAAACCGGAGCACCTGGAAGAAACCCATGCAGACACAGGGAGAATGTGCAAACTCCACACAATGACTCAGGCTAGGAATTGAACCCGGGCCCCTGGCGCTGTGAGGCAGCAGTGTTAACCACTGTGCCACCATGCTGCTGTTGCATCTCTAAAAGTACTAGTTCTGACAGAAGGTCATTGAGCTGAAATATTATCTTTCCTTTCCCTTTTCATAGATGCTAAGTATTTGGAAAACATTTTAACTTCATATATCTGTCGTAGTTATTGTCCAAAAACTTAATAAACTTCTTCAGTCATGTGTTGAGGGCACCACACAGTGGGTCTATTCAATGTGGTTTTCCAGGAGCTTTTAAAGCCTCCATTGGGCCTCACTCCATGGAGGACAGGATTAAACCTGGATTCATCCACTGAGATTCAGTGGCATCATGTTGAGATGTAAAGGATTCTTTTTCCCACAATGATTACTGTAACTGTGAGATGTGTATATGAATATGTTTAAGTTTATTTATCAGCATCACAAGTAGCTTACATTTACACTCCACTGAAATCCCCTTGTCGCCACACTCCGGCGCCTGTTCAGGTACACAGAGGGAGAATTTAGCACGGTCAATGCCCCCTAACCAGCACATCTTTCAGACTGTGGGAGGAAACTGGAGCATCTGAAGGAAACCCATGCAGACTCAAGGAGAACGTGCAGACTCTGCACAGACAGTAACCCAAGCCGGGAATTGAACCCAGGTGCCTGGCGCTGTGAGGCAGCAATGCTGACTACAGTGCCACTGTGACAGGATCAAACCTGGATTCTTCCACTGAGGTCCAGTGGCATTGTGTTGATATGCAAAGGGTGTTTCTTTCCCCCGACAATAATGACCGTACCTGTGAAATGCGTTTATGGACCTATTGTGTAGTGATTTCACATGAATTCCTGTCTCTCCTGTAAACACTTAGTGGAAGAATATTATTTGTCCTTGTTGGATTTTTTGAAGCAAGAAAGCAATTTGTTGATGTTTCTTTTTAATATTGATGCTCGGGTCAGCTCAGCCTCTGGGCCAGATTGACAGGTGATTGAGCCGAGAATGAAAAGCCACCTTTCAAAATTGTAGAATAATTTGTGTCTAACTACAAAGTACACATGTGAAACAGCATTACATAATTCAGACATAAAAAGACAGGAACACTCAATATTTGCAAGGCTGAAGAATCTGGGTCACACACAAACATGATGTTCCACTGAGTGTGTATTGAAGCTTCGGGATAGTTGTTGCTCAGAAGTTTTTTAAGAACACTCAGATTTTTGACCTCACTGCAACTGAGGGTCCGAAATGCAACAACAAAAACCTTTATTTCATTCAAAATTAGAATAGATTACAGAAAATCCCTACAGTACAGAATGAGGCCATTCGGCCCACCGGGGCCTGCACCGACAACAATCCCATCCTGGCCCTATCCCCATAGCCCCACATATTTACCCTACTAATCCCCCTGACACTAAAGAGCAATTTAGCATGACCAATCAACCTCACCCCCACATTTTCGGACTGTGGGAGGAAACCAGAGGAAACCCACGCAGACACGGGGAGTATGTGCAAACTCCACACAGACAACGACCCAAGCTGAGAATTGAACCCAGGTCCCTGGTGCTGTACGGCAGCAGTGCTAACCACTGTGCCACCATGCCACCCTGAAAAATGAAAATAAAAATGAATATGACATTAAAACACCAATAACTTACGTCTACCCCACCACTCCACACCCCCACCATCCAACACCAATGTTAGCAATGAGGAGAATGGATGGAATACAAGTCAATTCCTCAGAGACACTCACACATTTTGTGTAATCCTGATAGATTTGACTATTCCTCTTGCTTTATGTAAGGATCTTAATTACAGAGGTTGCAGATCATTTGACAATTCAAAAAAAATCAAGCAAGTTAAGAATTCAACTGTCAAAGAAATGAACCAAACAGATGAAAGCTCGGTTCCAAAGCCAACCCAGCAGCTGGGAGCTGGCTATTTTTTTTTCTCTTGCCACAAAATCAAGGCCTATCAAAAGTTTTTAGAAAGGCTGGAATTTTACCACCCCACCACTACAGGAATTGGAGGTGGGCGAGCAAGGGCAGTATCGTGGCCCAGTGGTTGGCACTGCTGCTGCACACTGCCAGGGACCCAAGTTCAATTCCAGCCTCGGGTCACTGTCTGAGTGGAATCCTTAGAATCCCGACAGTACAGAAAGAAGTCATTCGGCCCATCGAGTCTGCACTGACCACAATCCCACCTAGGCTCTACCCCCATAACCCTACTTATTTACCCACTAATCCCGCTAACCTATGCATCTCAGGACACTAAGGGCAATTTTAGCATGGCCAATCAACCTAACCTGCACATCTTTGGACTGTGGGAGGAAACCCACGCAGACATGACGAGAATATGCAAACTCTACACAGGCAGTGACCTAAGCCGGGAATCGAACCCAGATCTCTGGAGCTGTGAAGCAGCAGTGCTAACCACTGTGATATTGTGCCGCCCTCGTGAATAGAGTTTCCACATTTTCCCCGTGTCTGCATGGTTTCCTCCTGGTGCTCCAGTTTCCTCCCATCGGCCAAAGATGTGTGGCTGAGGTGGATCGGCCATGCAAAATTGCTCTTAAGTGTCAGGGAACTAGCTAGGGTAAATGCATGGGGTCATGGAGGATAGGGCCATTTGGGATTGTGGCTGGTGCAGACTCGATGGACCGAATGGCCTCCTTCTGCACTGTCCTATTCTATGAATGGGAAGGTCTGTTGACTTCGGCTGGGATTTTATGGTTTTAGGGCAAAATCCCACCCAAAATCTCAAATAACACTGGGCGCAGAAAGGTCCATGCCCTCCTCTGCCATTGACACCTGCCAGCAAGGCCGGGCTGGACCAAACTAACAGTCACCATGATACTCGCAGAATTCAGCACCAAGAACAGCTGCAACAATCTCACCCACACCAAAATGCCCCACAGAAGTGGGACTAAAGTTGGGGAGATAGCCTGACTGTCATGCTGCACAACTCCCTGCTTGTGACTTGCTGCCCCAGCAACTATATGACACAATACATGGACTGTTCACTAAGCAACTGCATAATTAACAAGCGTGACAGACTGCAAAAATTCAATCAACATCAGCGACAGCAATTTCCTGCAGTAATCAAAGAACTGGGTGAATGATAAGGATTCGGATGATGTTCAGCATTCGCTCATGATCACCTTCGCTGTCTATCTTCTGAGAGGACACTTTCAGAAGATGTGGCAGCATCCAAGATGTTGGAAACATTGTCAACATATTTCTATAGGTAGGTGATTGGTCAGCTTGTTGGGATCAATGTTTTCAGGCACTTCATGATCAGAAACATTTGTCGCTGAAGCTGCAGTTTCTCTCTCTCTCTGACTTCAGCCCTGATTGTCCCGCTATAGTACAATCAAAAATGGGGCTTTTCACTCATGATTATGCAATGTTCAGTGCAATTCTTCAGATACTGAAGCAGTCCATGCCCATCTGCAGCAAGACCTGGATAACTTCCTGGCTTAGGCTAATAAGTGACAAGTAGCTCATGTGCCAGTCAATCTCAAACAAGAGGGAATCTAAACATTGCCCATTTACATTCAACAGCATTACTGTATCCCCTGGCATCACTATCCTGGGAATTATCATTGATCAGAACAATAACTGGACCAGCTATATTACAGCAAAATATATATACTGCAACAGCAGGTCAGAGGTGGGAAATCCTGCAGTGAGTGACTTCGTTCCTGACTTCCTCAGGTTTGTCCAGAAAGTCAGGAGTTCAGTGGAATACCGTATGATTGCATCTCTGACAACACTTAAGATGCTCCACACCATGCAAGACAAAACTGGATGCTTGATCAGAATCCCACTCATCTTAAACCTTTGACAGTCACTCCCTGCACAACCAGCACACAGTGGCAGCACTGCACACAGTATTTACTGCACCAACTTGACCAGGCTTCTTCAACGGACACTTGCAAATCCATGATCCCCACCAACTAGAAGGACAAAGGAAGCCGATGTGTGGGAACACCACCACCTGAAAGTGCTCCTCCAAGTCACACGTCACCCTGACTTGGAGCTGTATCCCATGCCTTCATTATCACTTGGTCAAAAAGCTGGAACACCCTTTCCTGACAAACTGTGGGTGGACCTCCAGCAGACTGACAGCAGTGGTTCAAGAAAGTTTGCATTGTCAGTTCACCAGGTTGATTTTGGATGAAGGGGTTGTGTAATTGAGAAAAGAATCAGCATACTGGACATACACCTTTCAGAAGAATGACTGGTGACTCATGTTGAAAATGTATGTTTCTGAGGGCGATTGCCAGGCTAGATGCCATGAGGACAGTTTTCATTGTGAGGGAACTTGAACTAGAGGGTTTAAAAATAATGTTTCCCACAGTTCTCACAGGGGAGACACAGTGGCACAGTGGTTAGCACTGCCGCCTCACAGTGCCAGGGACCTAGGTTCAATTTCGGCCTCAGGTCCCTGTCTGTGTGGAGTTTGCACATTCCCCCAATGTCTGCTTGGGTTTTCTCCCACAGTCAGGTTAGGTTGATTGACTATGTTAAATTGACCCATAGTGTCAGAGGGATTAGCAGGATGAATATGAGGGGTGGAGGGAATAGGGCCTGGGTGGGATTGTTGTTGGTGCAGGCTCGATGGGTGAATGGCCTCCTTCTGCACTGTAGGGATGAGATGATTCTCTGAGTTAACATGGAGATGAGGATGAATTCTTTCTCTCAAAGGATTGTTAGTTTTTTATAATTCTCTGCCTCAGAACTGTGAGATTGTGTTATTGAATATATTCAAGGCTCAGTTAGACAAATGGGTCAAGGGTTATGCAGGCAGGCAGAGAATGGAGGCTATGAACAGATCATCCATGACCTTAATGGAAGGTTCTGTCAGAGAAACTTTGGTGAGTTGCAGTGTCTCTAGGAGATTGTACACCCTGCTGCCACTGCGGGTCAACGGTGTAGGTACTGGAAAGAGTGGATAAGGCGCCAGTCAAGGGGGCTGATTTGCCTTGGATGGTGTCAAACCTCTTGAGTGTTGATTGAACTGCAGTCTTCCAGGGAAGTGGAAAGTATTCCATCACGCTCCTGGCTTTTGCCTTGTGCTTGGTGGACAGGCTTTGTGGAGTCAGGGGCAGAGTTACTCACTGCAGAATTCTCAGTCTCTCTCCAATCGAGACAAACTTCTTAATTCCAGATGTATGAACTGAATTTAAATTCCACTAGCTGCCATGATGGTATTTGAACCTGTGTTGCCGGAGCTTCTGGGTTAGGACTTTAGGGTACACCTTCTTTCCTGCAGACGTGCTACCCCCTACCCACAATTTGAAGAGATATAGAATGGATTCTAATATAATGTTTTCAAAAGGAAAGCTTCCCAGGTATTGCAAGACCAAGGATATTTTTTTCAAATTCACAGGTTTTCTAAACACCATGATGGGATTTGAACCTGTGCCTCCAGAGGATATTAGGAAACTGGAAAGAGTCCAGAAAAGATTTACTAGAATGCTACTATGACTTGATGGTTTGAGTTATAAGGAGAGGCTGGGATAGACTGGGACTTTTTCCCTGGAGCGTAGGCGGCTGACGGGTGATCTTATAGAGGTTATAAAATAATGGGTACAGATGAGGTAGATAGCCAACATCTTTTCCCAAAGGTAGGGGAGTCTAAAATTAGAAGGCATGTTTTTAAGGTGAGATACAAAAGGGTCCAGGGGAGCAATGTTTTTACACAGAGGATTGTAACTGCCTGGAACGAGCTGCCAGAGCTAGTCGTAGAGGTGGGTACAATTTTATATTTTAAAAAGCATTTGGACAGTTATATGGGTCAGATGGGACTAGAGGGATATGGACCAAACGTGGGCAATTGGGACTAGCTTAATGGTAAAAACTGAGCGGCATGGACAAGTTGGGTCAAAGGGCCTGTTCCATGCTGTAAACCTCTAACTCTGTGACCATCGTGCTGTGATTCACACTTTAATGAGGGAATATATTTGCAGTTCAGAATTTGCTGACTTACTTGAGGCACAGAATGCATCGAGGCCCAATGAACAGAGGGGGCAATTCTACAACCCTGTGCATGGGTCTGGAGAATCACCCGCCCCTTTTTATTGGGACAAATTGGATATTTTCTATTCACCACATTCCGTTCTGTACATTCTCCCAAACCCACCAGGCTGTGATATCTCCCCAAGCCGATATGTTCATCCAACTGTTCTTTTTGAACTGCACTCCAATTGCACATTATTGAAGATTTCCACACCGTAGTTTTCATCCTCAAGCTTAATAGGTTTTGCTCATAGGTGCTGCAATATAAAGTGGTTGACATTAATGATTCCCGACATGACATCCTTTCAAGCCCAGTCACACCACTGGGGACAAGGGCAGACAGAAGTGGAGTAGTCCCCACGGATTGTTGCAATAAAAAAAGGAAGCAAACAAAAGAATCCATATTCCTGACTGGCCAGAATAGAAGTTCTTCAACCGAATTTTCAGAACATACCGAACCCAAGTATGACTCAGTTGAGATCAAAACTGTTTCCTTTATCATCCAAAGCTTTGCATCTAGTGGCCACACAGGATCTGGTGTCAATACCCAATGTACCTTATGCTGAAAGATCCAATACCAATATATTCTCTCTTTACCTTCAACATTTCTCATTAGAAAAAGCAATTACTCAAACTGACCTCTGGCCACTGCAATAATTTATAATTCACTATCGCTTCTCACTTTTGTGGAGAAAAAAAAATAATAGCAGCTAGCATTGCTAATTAAAGTGCTACATTGTCAGACTTGGCAATTATCTCCACTAATTAATTATTTGCAGGAAATAATTACAGCGATAACAGAATATGATAAATATTTTAAACCGCTTGCAATTGTCTCAATGTAATTAAATGAATGCTTGCTCTATTTTTAATGACTGAAGTAAAAACAGGTTAAAGTATCTAACAGCTGGTCAGTGAAAATTAATGTTGAGCACTTTGCCAGGGTGACAAGGGACCAGTTAGGATATCACTGACAAAGTCACAAATAGACCTGAAACGCGTTGGGCTGAATTCCCCTGTTTTGAGGGTAAGTGCCCACGTTGGCTGGAAAAAGGGAAAATTGGTGTTGGTAGCATCTGTCAAGTGAGATTCACCCACCTGAAATATACTCATTTCGAGTAACCCGCCAGCCAGCCCCGCTGTTCCGAGTCTACCGTTTATGAAGGGCCGCCTGATCTCTGTTCTCAGAGCCTGACCACCCCCTCTGAAAAATGAAATGGTGTCTCCCACACACACCCTAACCAAAGAGGGTATTCTCCTCCACTCCTGCCAAACCACCCCCCAACCTGCAAAAGATGGATTAAATCCCCTCCATGCCATGCACGCATGAGGGTGACCCTACCTAATCTTTCTTCTCAGACACTCCTGCTCAGGTCCCCTTCCTCCTCAGGATCCCTCACTCAGGCACCTTCAGGCCATGTACCTTGGCAGTGCCCACAGTGCACTGACCAAAGGCACTGACACCCTGGCCTGGTGCCTTGGGCCCTGAGGGAGCTCAAGGAAGTGACCCTTTGCCTCTCTGATATTGGCCGGCAGAGCAAGGGTCTCTTGAGGAACCTGGGGGTTGGGTGGACTCAGGCTTGAAGCAAAGGGTTGAACTCACCGCCCTCCCCTGGGATGTGGTTGGACTATCCCTGTTAGCCCTGGCAGACCTGAAGATCACCCCTAGCACAGTAATTTCAGAGAGCCCTGAGCTCAAGATCTGCATTCCTGCCTGTCAAAATCCTGCAGATGTTGGAAATCTGAAATAAAACAGAAAATTCTGGGAAAACCCAGTAGGTCTTGCAGTGAAAATTCTGAAGTGGCCAGGTCACTTTCACCTTCATGCAACACCCCTCTCCTCCTCCTCCTCCACCCCCCACTGCTTCCAGGTCATCTGGCAGGATTTTAAATCATTGCGGCACTCCATTCTGCAGCAGAGGTTTTCCTTTCTCACTGTCAGAAGCTGCAGGTGAGAGCAGACCCCTTCGAAGTCCTCTGACAAAGGGGAGATGTCAATTTCAATTGGTGGCACAGGATTCCGGTCTGCACAACTGTGCACTTAGCCCCGATTAACGCACACAGCTTTGAATTGAAGTTTTTGAGGCTTCCTAACAAGTTGACTTCTTCGAAATCCTCTCCATTCCAATGGAACCTTTGGATTGCGAACAAATTTCAACATGCAGTGCTTTGAGTAAGATTCCATTGACAGTTCAGCAAATTCCTATCAACTGCCTTATTTATGTGATGTTTCCCTTCATGCCAGAATGGATCACAAGCTCCCCATTGATCCTGACTGAAATGTTAAGAGGCTGAGCTTGATTGACACAATTGTGGTTTGCAAAAGCGGAAGTGAACCCACAGGCTGTCCATCAGGCTTACACTCCAGCAACATTGCAATCAGATCCAATGGAGTATTTGAGATCCATTCAAGTGGGAACCCAGTCGGGGCCAGCAGGTCAGATGCATCCCGACAGCCCTCACACCTGTTGGAAATCCAAATTCTCGACCAACCTCCCATTCCCCGGGGCATCAGGATTTCCAGCAGCTGTCTGAAGAGGTCTCAGACTGGGACCCATCAATTATATTAGAGACCTCCTGCAATTGACAGCATTTTATTGGTACAAATAAATTAAGTATAAATAAATTTTCTTTCCTCAGAGAGTGGTTGGGGTGTGGAATGCACTGCCTGCTGTGATAATGGAGTCGGACGCTTTAGGAGCTTTCACACGGTTATTGGATAGGCACATGGAGCACACCACAATGATTGGGATAGCTTGATCTTGGGTTTGGACATAGCTTGACACAACATCGAGGGCCAAAGGGCCTGTACTGTGCTGCACTATTCTATGTTCTATGTTCTAAGTACTCTTAATGAACAGGCGGTCAGTTAACATCTAAGAGCTACAAAGAATTTGATCTAAATTAATGTGTTTGCTTTTGAATTTAAAATGAAAGCAAAATACTGCAGATGCTGAAAATCTGAAATTAAGCAGAAAATGCTGGGAAAACCCAGCAGGTCTTGCAGCATCTTCTAGAAGGGCAACAGGGCTAATGTTCTGAACCAAATGACTTATGCAGCGCTAAAGAACGGGAGAAATGGATCTTATACCATTTAAGAGGAGGTGAAGCAAAACAGAAGGTCAGGGATAGGTGGGAGCTCAGGAAAGATTTGACAAGACGTCACGGGCACAAGACAACAGGAGTGTTAATGGAAGTGTTAAAGACTGAAGAAGGTGCTGAGAGTTGAATTAAAGATAAGATGGCAGAACAAGGGTTAGAACTCTTGAAAGAAAAATTAAGAACAAGTGTCAGATAGCTCCACAGGGCTACCTTACCTTTATGCCACTATCAGCACCTTTTTTAATCTTGAACACTTATTTACTCTCCTTTTGTTTTCTGCTTTTGCCCAAGCTCCCACCTATCCCTCACCATCTATTTAGGTCCACTCCACTCTTAAGCAGTATAAAATCCATAACATCTCTCCTTCTCTTTAGCTCCATAGAACCATACAGGCATGAAACATGAACTCTGGTCTTCTCTCTCCAGAAATGCTGCCAGAACTATTGAGTCTTTCCAGCATTTTCTGTTTTTATTGCTTATCGTGTTCAGTACTTAGTTTTACTTTAATTATACTTTTCCTTTTTTTTTACATCTCCACTTCTAAACAGTTAATCCTCAAACATTCACCACAATCAGAGTTTTTGTTACGGAACTAATCTTGGGCAGGACTAGGAAACTCTGAAGCACGTTGGGTGTGTGGAGCACTGGAGCCCGAAATAGAACCACAAACATTTACGTGATGCCTCAGTGGCACAACGGTTAGCAATGCTGCTTCACAGCGCCAGGGACCCAGGTCCAATTCCAACCTCAGGTTACTTTATGTGCAGAGACTTCACCTTCTCCCCGTGTCTACATGGATTTTCTCCGGGTTTCCTCCCATGTGCAGGTTAGGTGGACTGGCCACCTTAGTGTCAGGGGGATCAGCAGGGTAAATATGTGTGGTTACAAAGACAGGGACTGAGTGGGATTGTTATCAGTGCAGACTCAACAGTGGGGCCAGATAGCCTCATTCTACATTGTAGAGATTCTATGATTCTATGGCCATCTGAAGATGTTCATTTAAGAAGACTTTTTGTAATAATGTCATTCCTGCTCGAATATTCACAGCTGTACACGTTCTGCAGAGAGTTTTGGAGAATAACTTTCCAAATTAATGCCCAAACAGTGAATACTTGCGAAAGAACAGCTATCCTAATGATGGCACAAGACGGCGTTCTCCTCTCGTAGCGCTCACAGTTCCCAACTCTCCCAGCAAGAAACAGAGGTACTTAATTTATTAAGATATAGATTACACATATAGAAATTAGCTCTAATGAGATTAATATATCACTTTGGTTTTGAACTCACGTCTGTGAAGTTAATCAAACCATTTAATTAGATTATGCCCTTGTAATTCAATCTGAACCTTTGCACATAAATGTTCCTAAATCAAAGTAATGTTAGGAAACCTGAACATGTGCACTATATATCTCACTGCAGATTTTCCACTCTAATTGTCTTGGCATCCAACTATTTTCTATCCAGAAAAATACATTCGGAATACATTGCTGCTGTGCTGTTTGACTTTCTTTCCTATATTTCTGTCTCTTAGGCCCTTCCAGTTCCCTTTGCTGTTGTTTGTTGATCACCTTGATTTCCTTTCATTCCTTTTTATTTGTTATTTCTTCACTTGGCCAACTGGAGCAGGATCATAACGTCCAACAAAATGAAACGCAAAATGATGACCAAGATATTTCCCCAGAGATCAGTGCTATTTTGGAGGCTTGCCCACCATATGAGGCAAATTGGTTTAATGTGTGTGCATCCTTCCCACTTTCACAATTAAATCATGGCTCTTGGAGGCTTTTGTAACTTCCTCTGCATATGGCAGAAGCTCTGTGATTAAGGAATGAAAATAAATTAATACAGTTCTTCGGGAAGTGTCTACTATGGCACTAGGCTCTGTTCAATGGCCAATTTAATGATACTTTGAGTCATAAAAACTTAACAAACACAATTTGTCTATGTCTGTACAGTCCACAGATATTCTGACCATTTAAAGCCTCAAACTTAAGCATATTAAGGTCATTTCATCCATTGTTTGATTTGGCATGACTACCGAATGCCACCCTGCTTTTAGTCAAATTTCATTCTGACTGTACGAGGGCAAGGATTCTTTATTCTATGACATCCAAATTCCTCATGCCGCAGCTTAACTCTCGTGGATTTTTTTTTGTTTTTTAGTGTCACAAATAGGCTTACATTAACACTGAAATGAAGTTACCATGAAAATCCCCGATTTGCCACACTCTGGCACTCATTCAGGTACACTGAGGGAGAATTTATTATGGCCAATGCATTTAATCAGCACGGCTTTCAGAATGTGGGACGAAACCAGAACATCTGGAGGAACAGACAGTGACCCAAGCCAGGAATTGAACCCGGGTCCCTAGCGCTCTGAGGCAGCAGTGTTAATCACTGTGCCATCATTTGTGTCTAAGATTGAAGAAATTTATCCACTTGCTTCAACTCCATTTCCGTTCCATCTCCTTTTCTTTCCAATTTCCTGCAGCATTAGAATTTCTTCCCATCTTGTCTGTGCTTTCTCCAAGCTGAGATCCAATTTGTTTCCTCAATCCCCTCCTCAGTTAGCTCCTGACCATTCAACTACTTCTCTGGCCCCCATGCATGTTCATAGAATCCCTACAGTGCAGAACGAGGCCATTTGGCCCTTTGAGTACACACCAACCACAATCTCATCTTCACTCTGACCCCATAACCCCATGCATTTATCCTAGCTAGTTCCCCTGACACCAAGGGGCAATTTAGCACGGCCAATGCACCTAACCCGCAAATTTTTTCATGTAGGAGGAAACCGGAGCACCTGGAGGAAATCCATGAAGACACAGGAAGAATGTGCAAACTCCACACAGACAGTGACCCAACCCGGGAATCAAACCCGGGTCCCTGGCACTGTGAGTCAGCAATGCTAACCACTGTGCCACCCCTCAGTGTTGAATTGAGTAACAGCTCCCTCTACTTAAGACCCCAATCCCTTCCTTTACAAACATACTGTCATATTAACTCATCCTCTTCAAAAAGACCAAGTTCAATCCATTGATTTATCCATCCACTACAATAAAAATTCTCCCTGATGCCATCCAGTTCCTTTCCCACCTCTCCCAAAATGTTCTTTTAACTCCCTTCAGTCAGATTTCCAGCTTATTCAGAACATTCCAAACTGCACAGAGCAAACTCAGAAACGCAGTCATCGTGCCTGTGACTCCCTCCTTCCAATTCTCAACCTCACAGTACAGGGGGCTGCCCTTATGTGCTGTCAGCACTAATGCTCCAAGCTTCAAAACAAACTATATATGCATGACCAAATCATTACACTTATATTTCTTAAACACCTGAATCCAAACATTCCTGAGTTAAAAAGTCAGTCACAAGGGGACAAGGTGAGAGGCAGGAAGTCCAGGGCAGGATGTGAGAAACATTTTTCTTCCCCAGAGGGTGGTGACAGTCTGGAATGCATTGTCTGGGAGAGTATTGGAGGTGGATTGCCTCACATCCTTTGAAGTGTACCTGGATGAGCACCTGGCACATCACAGCATCCAAGCTATGGGCCAAGAGCTGGTAAAGGGGATGAGGTGGGAGTTCTGGTGCCAAAGGGCTTCTTCTGCATTGTATGATTCGATAATCCTATGAAAGAGCTATCCATGCCTTTTTCACCTCTTCCATCAATGTCTCCAATTGCCGAATCCTGGGCTCTTAACATTTCTCGTGCAACGCAAAGTAAGCACAGCTGAGCAGCCTCGTATGGTGTCCTGCACGCTGGTCAGCTTGTCCATCACCTTTAGCCTTGCTGACTGGCATTGGTTCCCTAACTCCTGAGTGAATTGTACTCTGACAAAATTCTGCCAAAGCTTCACTTACTCTATACCTGCAACGCCTCCTAACCTCAAAACATCGCTGTTATAAATTTGTCCTCCAATCTTGGATCATATTTAAGCCATCCATTCTCTCATCTCCTCCCCCACACCCTCCTTCCAACCTATCATTGTTGGCAGAACATCAGTTGTTCTTTCTGGAACTTTCCCTTAAATTCTTCTGCCTCTTAAATTCTTTCTCCTTCTTTGAAAGCTTCAAAGCCTATCTTGTTTTTATCACTGAACAAATTCATATCAGACCTCCAATCCCCTCCCACAGATGTGTAATAGTGTACATATTTACCCCTTCAGTAATGTATCTGCTGTTACACATGAGGAAATTTTCTGGCTGGTCAGAAATGTCCAATCATACTGTTCTGGGGCTGATGATGAAATGCAAATTCAATAAAAATCTGGAATTAAAAATCTAATGATGACCATGAAACCATTGTTGAAAAACACGTCTGGCTCTCTAATATCTTTTAGCTTCGGAAATCTGCCGTACTTACCTGGTCTTTTCTACATGTGACTCTAGATCCACAGCAATATGGTGGACTCTAAATTACCCTCAGGGATGGGCAATAAGTGAAGCCCAACCAGCGATACCCACAGCCCACCAATGAATATTTTTTAAAAATTGACCAGAACGTGAAAGAGAGTTTGGATACGTGCACCTTCATAGGTTAGGCGTCCAGCCCTGAATCAACGTGAATTCTGATTGAGGTGAGCATACTTGC
The DNA here is from genome assembly GCF_965287045.1 of Carcharhinus amblyrhynchos. Taxonomy (NCBI): domain Eukaryota; kingdom Metazoa; phylum Chordata; class Chondrichthyes; order Carcharhiniformes; family Carcharhinidae; genus Carcharhinus; species Carcharhinus amblyrhynchos. Next base: position 26,158,180 of record NC_137352.1, read on the forward strand.
CCTGAACACAAGCAAACCCACATTGTACAGTTACTGTACTGCCGGTATAAAGTCGGGCAAACATTGATTAACTTTTTTCTTCTCTCTCCAGTGGATTGAAGAGGAAAATGCATAAAGCATTGTCGTGCAAAATCTCTTATCACGTAGAAGGAGCATGCATCAAAAACCTTTTTTCCTTTAATCCCCTACAATGATTACAAATGAAATGCAGCGTCAGTAATATTGATTGTCCAGTTTGTAACTTTTTAATCATAATTCCAGATTTGTATTTTGTCAGAACCTAAAATCTATTCACTATTTACATGGCTTGCATCACCTGCTCCCTTTCATTCACCACAAGGCACTTAAAACAATAGCATAAATTAATCTATCACCCACTAGAGATTCATGCAATGGCACTGGCAAGACATAGGCCCGAGTGCTCCATCGTTCACATCAATGGGGTTCTCCAGTCCCGCCGGCAGCGCACCACCGCCCAGGGATTTCCCATCAGTGTGAGGTGACGTCAGTGGGATTTCCCATTAACAGCAGCGGACCAGAGAATCTTGTCACTAGCAAAAAATGTGCCACCTCTTGCTGGTGGGAAACACACAGCTGGGAGGCTGGAAAATCTTACCCATAGTGTCCAGCACAAGGACCAGGATCTACTGTGCCTCGAGTTCAATGTATGCAGACAGATATTGGAGGATTAAACTGTGCTGATTGATGGTTAGGTACTGGACTACGCTTTCTAAGCATGCAAGGTGGGATGAAGGAGAAATAAATTATATCCCTGTGCATTCTGACAGATAAGCAATTCCCAGATGAATATATAATTTCAATACCTTCGCTCTGGAAGCCCTCAAGTTTTGTTATCAAGTAAGATCATCGTTGATCTACAATATAACTCCATGTTTCTGGCCAGAGCTCCATATCTTTTATATGCACAATAAACTGCAAGAGCCTCATCATTGATCCAAATGATACCAAGATAGATATGGCATAGCAAATAGGAAGCAGGGTGAACTTAGGAAAGGGAGGTGATGCTTAACAAACTTAACAAACTTAACAAACTTACTTCTACATCCTTTCTGGTCGCCTCACTATAGGAAGGATGTAGAAGCTATTGAAAGGGTACAGAGGAGATTTACAAGGATGTTGCCTGGACTGGGAGGCATGCCTTATGAAGATAGGTTGAGGGAGCTGGGACTCTTTTCCCTGGAGAGACGAAGGTTGAGAGGCGACCTGATAGAAGTTTATAAAATGTTGAGTGGAATAGATAGGGTGGATTCTCAGAGGCTATTTCCCCGGGTTGAAATGGTCGCTACGAGAGGACACAGATTGAAGGTGTGGGAAGGCAAGTACAGAAGTGATGTTAGGGGTAAGTTTTTCACTCAGAGGGTGGTGAGTGAATGGAATCGGCTGCTGTCAGTGGTGGTGGAGGCGAACTCGCTGGGGTCTTTTAAAAGACTTCTGGATGAGTATATGGAATTTAATGGGATTGGGGGTTATAGATAGGTCTATAGATTGGTAGGTGTTGATGTGATCGGCGCAACTCGTGGGCCAAAGGGCCTGTTTGTGCTGTAGTGTTCTATGTTCTATGTTCTATGTTCTACTCTGGTTCCGTTATGATGCTTGTGACACTGAATCCCTGTCCCTTTGTCATGTTAATATCATTTGATTCACCAATCACACAACAGAGGAGATTTTCAATCAGTTTCCTGTGGGGAGCTTGTCTCCTCTTGCACAACCCTGACTGATGGACCAACTATGTGGGCTTGTAAGGTTAGGTATCACTGGAGTCTAACTAGAATTCCATTGTCAATATAATTTGTTCAGAGAATTTCAATAAGTTTGTGAATTAAGAACTCCATGTCATAAATCCATGCCAATGCCCCTGAACTATCTAATTTTCAGTATTCATCTGAAGGATGCCTTCCAGTACATTACCTAAACTGGACTATCGGGTCATTTGCCTATAATTTCATGTGTTATCCCCAAACACTTTTTGACAACTTAACATTATCCAATTCTTGGGCACCACTCATATTTCTAATGATTTCCAAAGGTACTGACAATGGGGATGATTTTTGAGGCCTCTTCTTTAACTATCCATGTCAAATATTCACCTGGAGCAGCCAGAGACCTTGGTGTGTAGCAATACAGGTTATTAGAAGTGACGGCACAAGCAGATAAAGCCACAGAGAGACAAATACAATCCATTGTTTTGTATCCAGAGGCAAAAACATTAAAGAAAAGCATGGAGTTAACATTGATTCTAGTTGATAGAGTATCGCATGCACTTCTGACTATCCCAATATAAAAGAATATAAAAGTAACAATAAGCCAAAATATCATTGGCCTGGAATGTTAACTGCATTTTGCTCTCCACAGATTTGCTGAGCATTCTCAGCATTTTCTGTTTTTATGACTGGTAAGACGCAATGTAGATTCACTCAGAAATTAATACACCAGAGGGATTACCATCATGGAAAAAAAATTGAGAAGCTTCTTATTCTTAGCCAAACCAAAAAAAACACACTTCACTAATATGCTTTATACCGTCCCATTTGCAGCTATTTGTTTAGATGCAAATTAAAGAATGGGAATTTAGAATTAATCCTTTGTGATTCTCAGCTTCATTCCTGTTCTTTGCTTGTCTCAGCGTAGTAACTTGCAATTTTAGAAATGTCTTTCACATTTTGGTTTTCTCTTCCCAGAGACTCTCTCCCTCTCGCCCACGTTAAGCAACTCTTCCAGCCTTGTTTTAACTCCCCATGAATTTGGTCTTTCCAATCTAAGCACTTGAGCTTCCACCTAAATTTCTGCATGGCGAACCATAGAGACTTTTTTGTCCCAGCTGCTCACTCAGATACAAGAAGCTTCAGAACATTGCGTGTAACATTCAGTGATATTCTAAGTAAACCTGTAACCTCATCTTTATAAAGGCTTCCTCTGCAACCTTTCTCATGGCAGCATGAATGACAGTATCTTGATAGGCATGCTAATTAGCTCCCTTTGAAAGTCCAACCTTGTTACATCTTTAAACTAAATGGAAAGTTTAAAGCTCAATCATTTACAATCTTTTGATAAGGCTGTAGAGCCTCAATCATTGAATATATTCAAGGCAGAGATTGTTAACTTTCTAGTTATCAAAAGATTTGGGGATCGTGTGAGAAAATGGTGTTGAGCTAAAAGATTAACCATGAATCTAACATCAGATGAATGGAGAAGCAGGTTCATGAGGCTGAATGCCTAATGAGATCTTATTTTCTATCTTCCTTATCCAACATATTTCTTCACATTTATGGGACTCTGGAGACTCATAATCTCCACTGTTAACACACAAGCTTACTCCATTGTCTCAAAGTGTAAATACTTTATACCTTCCCAGTAATCTATGCCTTCCCTTGATCTCTAACAATCAAATCGCCCAGTCCTATCTTCAGGAAGACTTTAGAATAGGTCACATGATCCCCTTCATTTTGTCTTCAGTTTAAAGATACATGGCAGAATCTTCTGACCATCCACCCTGGTAGACGTTTTTGACCTCACTGCAGTGAATGGAGATTTGGCTAAGTGCTAAATTCTTTGTCCTTGCTTTTTAAAAAAAAATATTTGTGGGACATGGACATTGCTGGCTGGCCAGCATTTACTGCCCATCCCTGGTTGCCTTTCACAAGAGGGCATTTAAGAGTCAATCACATTGCTATGGCTTTGGAATCACATACAGACATGGGTAAGGACGGCAGATTTGCTTTCCTAAAGGACATTAGTGAACCAGATTGCTTTTTATGTCAATCAACGATGGTTTCATGGTTTTCACTAGATACTTAATTCCAGATTTTTTTTTTATTGAATTCAAGTTCCATCATCTGCTGTGGCAAGATTCAAACCTAGGTCCCCAGAACATTTGTTGAGTTTCTGGATTAATAGTCTAGCGATAATATCACGAAGCCATTGCCTCCCCTGAGTGGCCAGTAAGATTGCACTTAAAACACTATTTTAAGAACCTTAAACTTGTAAGAATAGTTATAAAATCTTGAAAGATTTCAGGGATATTGTGAACCACAAGTTTCTTTTTTTGTTAATTCTATTATCAATCGCTCTGTTGATATTATAAAGATTATGATTTGTTCCTCCAGCAGATGTTTCTCTCAAAATGTGACATGTCAAAACTGACCAAAAATTAGACAATAGACAGGCTTGCGATCTGCCCCACTGAGATAGTTTGCATCCCTAACTAGCTGGGTCAAATTAAATTAAAGATGAATTTCCTTCTCCTGTTATACTGGAATATGTACAGATAACTTCTGATTTTTAAAGAAATATTTGATTACTTGTTCTTGGGAAGTGGAAACAAGGAAGGAATTACTGGCCCATCTATAAGAGAATCGGGAATGAGAGATGGTCCAGGCATATAGTCCGGACAGAGTACTGATGGCAGCTTCCCTTCGCTGAAGGATATTAACCAACACTCGAATTCTAACAACAATTTGACAGCTTTCCTGAGCGCTTTTTCTACCACTGCTAGCCCATCAACTACAAACGTTTGTTAAGATCAGTTTCACTGCTCACAGTAATAGCATTTCAATTCAAGGTATCTGGATTGGTTGTTCAGTCACAGAATTATTAGACGTTCCACCATGCTTATATCTGCTGGGTCATGTGAAATTGGAAGGTTGTTCCATCATCTGGGAGCTTTTATGCTGGAAGGGGTTGAAAGTGTGGAAGAACATTTTAGTATTGAGTACACCCTCGTGACGCCATTGACTGCGATTTTACAGATGGACTGCAAATATGCTACATATCATTCACACGTCCTCACATTTTTGCCGATGAATTAATAATGATCCTATTGTTGCTGCCAGTTCATTAAAAAGTCATTTGAAGATCATTCTGGGAGAATTATCAGGACTGCATACATTAGAAAGTGCTAGCAACAGGGGCGTTATTCATTTGCAACACCAAGAATAAAACAGAAAGACTATTGCCTTTAATTTTAAATTTAATCCATCAAGACATTATCATTTAAAGAGAAAAACAACTTTGTCTGTATCCAATGTTCAGAACCACAAGAAAGACAATCAATAAATTGATCTCAAAATAACAAATGATAAATGTTTGAAATACTCGGTTTTGGCATTTCAAGGACTAGCTAGTCAATAACACTCACTCAGGCATGGTTAACTAATGACTGTTTCAAAAGATGGGTTGCCTTTTTCTAAGCTCAATAAGTTGCTTTCAAAATTCTAAACATTAAGGCCACCAATATTTCTTGTTTCTTTCCACTGAGTCTATCGTAAAAGATGGAAATCAGAGTATGAAAATTTGGTTACAAATTTAACAACCTATTTTTCTAGTGTGCATGTTTGGATGAAATGAACCCCAATGTCTTCAGCAATGATGAACAATGGTCCAACTTTTAAAAAAAGTTTGCACTCAAATTTTATTAACCAACTTTATGAATAGATGCAACATGTAATACGGTGCTACCTCAGACAAGCAAGCAAAATCAGCTTTTTTGGGAGGGCAGCATGTATCAAACACAGTTGTCATATATTTCTATGGAGAGGGAAAATTAAAGTCTGGCTTGTCACTCTGAATGATTCCTGGAAAATGCCCAGGTATGGATGCCAATTAAAAGCACAATATGGGATCAATTGTGATTCTCTCAATAGTCAGGTTGCTTTCTGGTACTTAGCATCAAGGCCCACACAGATAGATTAGCCATTGAGGCAAGTTACAAGAGGGCATTTGACATCTGTGATGAGTCAGCTCCAGGTTGAGTTGCACTACTGTGGAGAGGTAGCAATTGGAAATCATCTTTATAAAAATGGGTGGAACGAGCAGAAAAGTTGCTCATTGCTGTGTACTCTTTTGTATTCACATTAAAGTGTATATTTTTAATCATTCTCTTGCCTATTCTTTCCCTACTCCATTGAAAGGTGATATCAATATACAGCCCTGTCCAGGCCAGTCAAGAGTCTGGATTCAATGAGAACATAGAACATAGAAAAACTACATCACAAACAGGCCCTTCGGCCCACAAGTTACGTTGAACATATCCCTACCTATTAGGCTTACCTTTAATCCTTTATCTTACTAAGTCCCATGTACTCATCCAAAAGTCTCTTAAAAGACCCTATCGAATCCGACTCCTGCACCACCACCGGCAACCGATTCCACGCACCCACCACCATTACCCCTGACATCTCCTCTGTGCCTACTCCCCAGCACCCTAAACCTGTGTCCTCTTGTGGCAGCCATTTCAGCCCTGGGAAAAAGCCTCTGAGAATCCACTCGATCAATACATCTCAACATCTTATACACCTTGATCAGGTCACTTCTCATCCTTCGTCTCTCTAAGGAGAAAAGACCGAGCTCTCTCAACCTATCCTCATAAGATATTGTCACCCAATCCAGGCAACATCCTTGTAAATCTCCTCTGCACCCTTTCAATGACTTCCACATCCTTCCTGTAATGAGTGACCAGAACTGAGCACAGTACTCCAGGTGGGGTCTGACCAGGGTCTTACACAGCTGCAGCATTATCTCCCTACTCTTAAACTCAATTCCTCGATTGATGAAGGCCAGTACACCATACGCCTTCTCAACCACAGCCACTACCTGCGAAGCTGATTTGAGAATCCTATGAACCTGGACCCCAAGATCCTTTTGATCTCCCACACTACTAAGAGTCTTACCCTTAATATTATATTCCGATTAGGATGAACGTTAATCATCGTGTGTCTGTGTGGCAGCCTCAGCTCAAGATAACATTAAATGTGGCCCTTACTCAGAGTACGAATACCCCCCATACCTTCCCCTCTCTTGACAGGTGAACAAAATAGATAGAATCCCTGCAGTACAGAAGGCCATTCAGCCCATCAAGTCTGCACTGCCTTCTAACAGAGCAGCTTACCTAGGCGCAATCCCAACTCTATTTCCGTAAGCCCACATATTTATCCCGCCACTTCCCCTAACCTACACATTTTTGAACACTAAGGGGCAATTTACTGAACCTGTCTATATTTGGACTATGGGAGGAAACCCGAGCACCCGCAGGAAACCCTTGCAGATAGGGGGAGAATGTGCAAACTCCGCACAGACAGTCACCCAGGGCTGCATTGAACCCGGGTCCCTGAGCTCTGAAGCATCAGTGCTAACCACCGTTCCACCATGTCAATTTGACCATTAAATCAGCTTCTAGGCCTGTCCTGCTCACATATCTCCATTTAACTGTGAGGTTGGATTTCCCTGAAAGAGTGCATATAACATGCTAGGCCAAAATAAAATGAAATATTATGGTGAATACCCAAATGACCCATTTGGGTTCTAACTGGGAATTGTTTGAAGATAGAAATCTTTGAAACTCATTTTCTCTCTGAAAGCGTCAAGATTGTCTATACTCATTATAGCAGGCATATTTATGGCTACAAACTGTATTTAAAGTAGCATTTCAGTCTGTAAGGGGAATGCTGCTTATTGGGAACTGAAACAATGATAAGTTAGAAACTAAAGTTGTTTCCTTTTCATTTTTAAATATTGTTCAGCTATTAATAGATGTGTCACTTCATTTCTGAGTTACATTTAAACCATGTTATGAAATAAAGTTTGTTTTACTTGGAAGGTCCCTAATTTGTCAGTGGAATTACTCCTTGAGCAAAACATGCTATCCTCAGATTCATGTCATGGCTTCATAATGTAACTAACTCGAGGTTCTGGTCCAGCACTCTAACAACTCCAACAACATTATTGATGAAAACAGCTATCATTAATTTACATGTAGTGACCAGGTGGATGGGAAATATTATTTTCAGGCAGGTTGGTGAATGAAGTCCAGAACCAGGGGACACAGTTTAAACATAAGGGATCTCTTACTTAAGACGGAGATGAGGAGGAATTTCTTCACTGAGAGGGTTATTGGTCTTTTGGCATCCGCTTCCCCTGGGAACAATGAAGGTTAGGTCATTGGATATATTTAAGGCTGAGTGAGACAAAAGTTTCGTCTGCAAGGGAGTCGAGTATTGTGATGGAAAGGCAAGGAAGTGAAGCTGAGGCTGCAACCAGATTGGCCATGATCTGAGTCCAAAGATGTGCAGGTTAGATTGGTTGCCATGCTAAATTGTCCCTTAGTGATAGGGGGAATCAGCAGGGGAGCTACGCAAGGTTAAGGAGATGGGGCCTGGGTGGGATTATTGTCAGTACAGGCTTAATGGGCTAAATGGCCTCCTTCTGCACTGTAGGATTCTTTGATTCTATGACGCTGGGGTAGGTTCAAGGGGCTGAATGGCCTACTTCAGCTCCGAGTTCTTATGCATATTCATTTGGTTTCAATTTGAATACAAAACTGCATAAAATGCTGACTGCTATAATATCTCTGATCTAACATTAAGTGAAGAACACTCTCATTAGAGCACAGATCCGAAGGCAGGTCTCAGTTTAGCTTCTTTCTATTGACATCAGGAATTTTTCTGAGCAACCTTCCCACGACACAATGTTTTCGCTGCTCGAGACACATTATTTCAACCCATCAGCTTGTGGAATAATTCCTCCTGCCACATCACTCATTCCAACATTCACAGGTTCTTAGCATACACAGACATCCTGGTTGCTAAGGGAACCAGGTGATAGCAGTCAGACCTCATAGATTCAGTATTGATGCATGAAATGTCTTTGCTTTCTGTAGGTCACTCACAGGCCCATGTCCTCTCAGCTGCACCGAGCTGTGGAGAAATCCAACCCTTGACAGTGAACTGAGGCTGTCCCCTTTCATGTAGTACACCCTCGTTACAATGAAAACACGGCAGATCGCTGGAAAGTAATCAATGATTCAGGCTAAATACTTAAAAGGGAATCTTGAAGTTACCATCAAAATTTATGATTTTTTAAAAAATAGATGGCGTTGCTATTTAAATATTTATGACTCCCAGTGGCCTTTAAAAGAATGATTTGGCATGAATCACTGATATATTTTGAAGAGCCTCAGAGAAGATTTTGCCTTCATCATTATCAACATTTCCCATGAAATGTTATTGACCCACTTGACGTTACTGTAACGATAATAATCCCTGCACTGAAATTTGTGACAAATAAAATTATTAAACAACATAGAGTGTTGCATTACAGTTGTATCTCACAGGGAAGGAGGCTCCAGCTACAGCTGGGCAAATCGGGGAATTATTTAAGATCTTCAAGCTTTTTTTTTAAATACAACAATCCACGAGTAACTGAATATTACCAGGTAACTTTGCAGTGAACTCAGTAACAGTGACCTTTGCCTTTCCACAATGAAATATCCACCCAACTGAGAACCGACTAATCTTGCTCCCAGAGGGTGGTACATTAGTTTAAGTGGTTCAGCTGGGAGACAGATCACAAACAAATCTCACAAACCAGCATCCGCAAGACGGTTTACGTAAAATGCACATGGCCACAGTGGATCTCAGTCAGTCATAATTCTGATCATCACCCACCTCAAAGTTTGCAATAATGGGGTTAGAAGGAAACTACAGCACAGGTACAGGCCCTTCAGTCCTCCAAAGCCCGTGCTGATCATGATGCCCTAACTAAAGTACAAAAAAAGATCTTCAGCCATACTCAGTCTGTATCCCTCAATTACCTATTGATTCTTGTACTCATCCAGATGCCTCTTAAATGTTGCTAATGTGCCTGCTTCAACTATCTCCTCCGGCAGCATGTTCCAAACACCCACCACTCTCTGTGTGAAAAACTTCCTCCTCCTTAATTTTCCCTCTCTCACCTTGAACCTGTGCCCCCTTGTAATTGACATTTCCACCCTTGGAAAAAGTCTCTGACTATTTACTCTGTCTCATAATTTTATAGACCTCTATCAGGTCTCTCCTGAGCCTTCATCTTCCCTGTGAAAACAATCCTAGTTTATTCAACCTCTCCTCATTGTCAACACCCTTGAGACCAGGCAACATCTTGGTGAACCTTCTTTGCATTCTCTCCAAAGCTTCCACGTCCTTCTGTAGTGTGGTGACCAGAACTGCACACAATACTCCAAATGCAGCCTAACCAATGTTTTTGTATAGCTGCAATATGATTTCTCAATTCTTGTACTTAATGAACTGACTGATGAAGGCAAGCATGCCATATGCTTTCTTAATCACCTTGGCCACTTGCGTTGCCACTTTTGTGGATTCACCCACATAGAGATATTCATCCACCCATTTAAGTATTTAAGGAAACTGCCTTGGGGTTAAAACCACCTAGGAACAAGGTACATTTTATTTACTTAGTAACCCAAAAGGCATTTCCTCAGACTTAAGTTAGAGCCAAGTGAAGTACATATGACATATGTAATAAAATATAAATATTTATAAATTAAATGTGATTTATAAATTAAAAATATAAATTAAATTATATAAATATAAATATTTATAAATTAAATGTGTCGGTTCCCATATAAAGGGAACCGACACATAAAGGAACATGATTTTTTTCTCCAGCTGATTTCGTAGTTATACCTTTAAATTCTGATTTCAGTGCCAAAAACAACCCTGCCATGAAGAGATACAAATATTCAACATTCAATGCAGAAGCACCAATAGTCAACACAATCCATGCATCCCAGCACAGGAGATGCAATGCAAAGGAGACAAGTTCAACAATGAATGATAAAAAACATGTATTTTTACTTGTGAGCTTTGTAAACGAAGTAGTGAACCCTGTTCAGTTAAAATGATAGAGCAGGTGTTTGAACACACAGCTAAATTGTAGCATCCACATTGGCTGAAGACAACTTTTGAATAGAATGGGACACCCAGGAAAGTCCCAGACACAGTACAAATACATTTCAAAATGTTAAAAAGTTCATATCTATTCCAACTTCTCATTTGTTTAAGTTTTATACTCATTTCCAAGATGGATCCTTACTTCCATCTTCAAACAATGAAAAATGTTGTTCTTATGCGACAGGAGTTTTCACCGCCATTATTAGTTCTTGAAAAGTAGATATATTTTAAGAAAAGAAAATACCTAACACCAAGTTTACCAAGCATTTTGCGCTGTTCATAACTGTGCACACAATATGCTCCTTGTAAACAAGCAAGAGCTTATCAGAGTGTGACAGGAATAGTCGTCCAAAGGGAGCACAGGTCATGCACAATAACAGTGGCTTACTCAATAGTTCCATGTTCCACCAACTCATATCACTATGTAATCAAGGTGCAAACCGAAGATCTGCCATTAATGGAACGATCAACGCAGCAGAGATCATTCGACTTGTGAATTCAACTTGCATTTGTAAGAGACACTATCAGCAGGACCAGGCTTCCGAAGAGCTTAATGATTCAAAATACATCATCTATAAATTATGCCCTTTGCTTAAGCCTTCATTTTTTTTAAACTGTTTGGAAGGCTTGGAGAAAAACTCCAAACTTTGCAGCTGGATCTTTGGATTTTAGAAATGGTGTGATGGGAGATTGACTCCTCAAATGAAAAGAAATATCTTTGTGCTGCCGCTACTCTGATGTTATCCTGGAGATTGATATTAAATAATAATGAAACTAACTTATCATTGGAATCAGAAAAGCACGCTTCATTCTGTGATAAGAAACATTATGGCTCGATTTTGCAATTGGGGCAAAGAAATATCTCAAGCCACTCACTTTGGTGGCAGCTACTCACAACATTTTGTCAGGTTTTCATCTCTAACCTGATGCCTCATCTCGTCAGGTGCCCTTTGTTTTAAAGGAAGTCTTAGGCAGCCTAAGAGCAGGTTAAGAAATGTAAGGGTCTTCAACCAAAACAAATTGAAGAATCTTTGTTGCAGAAAATAAACCAGGAAGCATAATGCAGAAAGTATAAACTTTATTTGAATTCATACAGAAAGCAAAATAAGACAAGGCAAAAATTATGATGGGATTTACATAAAATTTTGATTTAATAAAATGTCCAACACCAATCAACTTTGGAGGAATGAGATTCCGAACTTGTAAATTACATTTTCAGAACCAGAGAGGATGCTTGATAGTAATTGGCACTGATCACGCTATTAAAGTTTCCTTAACATTTCAATGCACCAGCTATTCCGTCATTGGTACTGGGAAGCCAGTGGACAAGTACCCAAAGATCACATCATTACATTGCAAGCAACAAGAGTGTGGGCTATCTCTGATTGCAGCTTCCAGATTTCTGCATACTATTGACTGCTGTTACCATTATTATCAATGCAATGGTCTTTATTCTTACCTTCCAGGACTGTAGTTTTGTGAATGGAAAAACTCCATTTTAAGAGCTAAATTTTACATGTCATCCATGGGTTGGATAAGTTAGGGTGCATGCCATCAGTGGCATGCCCATTTTCAGCCCAAATGCCCCTTCTCTGCAGTGATTTTGCAGATGGTGAGGAAGACGTGGATTCACCCGTCCACTCTTCAAGGGCTCATCCCTTGAGTTGGCAGTTAACACCCAATCAAGTGCCTCATTCCACTGCCCTGATTAAGTAGATGCCAGAAGAGGTGGGAGATGAAACCAGCCCAAAGGGGAGGTGATGGCCTAGTGGTATTATTGCTAGACTATTAATCCAAAAACTCAGCTCATGTTCTGGGGATCAGGATTCAAATCCCACCATGGCAGATGGTGGAATTTGAATTTAATAAAAAAAATCTGGAATTTAGAATCTACTGATGATCATGAAATCATTGTCAATTGTCAGAAAAAACCCATCTGGTTCTTTTAGAGAAGGAAATCTGTCAATCTTACCTGGTCTGGTGTACATGTGACTCCAGAGCCATAGCAATGTGGTTGACTCTCAACTGCCCTTGAGCAACTATGGATGGGCAATAAATGTTGGCTAGCCAGTGATGTCCATGTCCCACGAAATAAATAAAAAAACCTGTTGCCCTGCAGGCTGCTGTTAAGTAATGTGGATGAGGAACTCTCCTTCTTGAACTAGAGGTGCAACACTGAGGCCCTGCTACAGGCTCCCTGCCTGAGATGTCACCTGCTGCCTCTCCCTAACCTCCTTGCTGGGGCCTTCCAACCTGGCCTCGGTGACATCTCAAATGTATTTGGGTTTTGTGGTACTGATGTTTCCTCATCTTCCCAGGCCACTTGCAGTACTGACAATGGCCACCAGTTATGAACTCAGGCGCTCCAATTGGCTTCCAACTTCATGACCGGAGAGGGAAAGAAGTCCTGCCTCATACCAATTAAAGCGGAGTCGCCTGAAAAAAACAAAGCAGGCTAAGCTAGCTTGAGGTTCACCCCTGACATTAATGCTGAGGTGTGAAGAAGCAGCCCTCAGCATATGATCCAGTCCATAATTTCCAACTAACAAATTGGAGGTTTGTCCTTTAATTCCCCAAAGACCCTGGATGTTTAACCATTTATTAGAAAGATTGTGTTTGGTCATTTTTAAAAAAAAAACAGGTCCCTGCACAGCTTGCCTGATCTGAGTTGAGTGCTTATCATAGCAGTACTTTCAGTCAGGATGCCTGGTATTCTAATTGATTAAGGACAGCGTGGTGGCACAGTGGTTAGCACTGCTGCAATTCCTCTTCTGGCCACTGCAGCACTGTGGCTGGAGAGTTTTCAGCTAATTTGATTGGCTGATAGCTCTCCAAGATGGGACTTCCTCTCAGTGGTGGGTGAAAATCCCATCTGCTCCCACTTAATGCTCATTAAAGTGTAAAATGGCAGCAGGCCTGGTGGAGTTGGTGCGGATGTATTTCCCATCAACTCTGAGCCCCCACCACCATTCAAGCCGCAAGAAATGCAAACAGTTTTTGTTATTTTTAGTATGGATTTGCAGTTGTGATCTGAAATATGTGAGCAGTTATAGTGTGGATTGTCCAACGCACAGAGCAACTGTTTCCAGTGATTATATTGATGGTAGCCAAATGTATTGTTCTGCAGCATACTAACTATTCTATCTTTATGTGGAAGGTTGAATGCCTGTGATTGCTCTGGGAACAAAGCAACCAAATCATAAAATCTGCCAGAAGGGAAAAAGGTTTACAAACTTTTGACAACTGACAAACTGAAAAGAGTAGAAAGATTTATGAGGATATCACCAGGGTTAGTGGGCTTGAGTTACAGGGAGAGGTTGGCCCAGCCAAGACTTAACTCCTTGGAATATAGGAGACTTATTGAGGTGTATAAAGTCATAAAGGGCGTGGATAGGATGAACACATCTAGTCTTTTTTCCCCAGGGAAGGAGAATTGAAAACTAGAGTGCATAGGTTTAAGGTGAGAGGGGAAAGATGTAAAAGGGACCTGAGGGGCAACCTCTTCATGGAGAGAGTGGTGCAGATATACAATGAGCTGCAGGGAAAGTGGTTGAGACAGGTACAACAGCAATATTTAAAAAGCATTTGGATAAGTACATGGATGGGAAAGGATTAGAAGGATATGGCCCAAATGCGGGAAATTGAACTAGCTGAGAGGGCACCTCTGATTAGGCTGAAGGGCCTGTTTCCATGCTGTATTGCTGTAACCAGCAGAGCTGACTGAACTATAAGCATAGCTAATGAACTTTGCCATACCTCCAGAGTTAGCAATGGAACTTTCATAATGTGCCAACTCCATCTGTGCATACTCAAGCATCCAAACGGACAGAAATATCACTACTGCTAACATGTCAGAGGATTTTTTGATTTTCTCAAAAATGCTTTGAACAGCATTGAAAATGGAAATGAACAGCAAAGAGTATATGGATTGGCACTGACAGTCAGAAGCTTTTCAGAATAGCTGTAGGTGGTGTTCCTTCTTTTGATGTATAACTCAGCGATCAGGTAACTGCTTTGATATCAAGATCATGGATTCATAGGCCATTTACCACAATGCGCCTGGGTCAGCTCTTTGATAGGGGTGTCCAATGAGTTACACTCCTCTACTCTTTCCCTATAGCTTTGTGTCTTTCCCTCATAGTTTTCCAGTCTTTTCTCGAATGCTCCTTTCGGATCTGCTTTCACCATTCTTTCAGGCAATGATTTCAAGTTAGGATAGCTTCCTTTGCGAAAGGAAAATACATCCCCTTATGTTGCCTATGGTTCTTTAGCTTATCACCTGAAATTACAATTACATATCCTCCTGTCATCAGGAAACAATATGTTCAACCTTATTTGCTCTGCCAGAACCATTCATGACCTTGACAGCATCTGGTAAATCTTTCCATCCCTCTCACTTCAATGGAAAAGAACACTTGTGCCTTCACAGCTACGTGAGAAAGCACAGCACTGCAAAGATCAATATTTGATGGGGAATAAGTAAGGACATAAAAAAAACAAAAAAACAAAGTAAGTTTGGATGTGAAAAGATAAAATAAGTTTTATTTTTGCAAGATTTTATCTCTATTTTAAGAGTTAAAAATTCAATTACTATCTTGAGTGAACGGCTTTTAAATGGTGATTTTAGAATCATCTATTTTTACTGCACTATTCTCAGCCCAATTTTACTGCAGTGGCTCTATGGAAATGTCACTGCAAAGGCTTATGTGAAACGCATCAGACTCTATTAACACACAAGCTTGACAAGCTTTGTGACATCTGAAACTCACCACTCACATCCTGACAATCAAACACATACGGCGCAATACTCTGCACCCTGCCCTTGGGGCGGGTTTTCCAATGGCAGAGGGAGTTCCCCCATTGGCCACCAGCAGGATCTTCCAGTCCTGCCAATGTCAATGGCCATCTGAGCTGCTCATTCGCTGCGCCATCAGGTAACCCATCGTGGTGGAGAGGAAGGGGGTCACCTTTGGCAGAACGAGAAGGTCCCACTGATGGGAAGGGCCAGAGAATCTTGTCATGAAGAGTATGACGTTGCAGTGTTCACCCATTAGATACCCACCAAACATGCCACAGAAAGTTTGGGCTTGTCCTATCACAGGAGTGATTCTTAAACCTTATGATAAATGTTATTTAATGTCAGAAAACCCTCCCTGGCACTGAAAATGTACTTACTCAAATTTGGAATCTCATTCTTTTAGATTTCAATTGTTGCTGGAGATTTTTTAAAACTTTTTTTTCCCCTGAATCTTGTTTCTTTTTCTCTCTTACAGTGAATTAAGTATTCTAAGTTGTGCTTCTTGGTTGAGATTCTGTTAGTGTCATTGAGGATTCTTCAATCTGATTGACTGAAGACATATGCTCTTACTCCTCTTGTTCACACAGGGTCTAAGATCCACTCCAGGGGATGTTGCATTTTATTGGATCTCTGTGAATAACTGCACAAAAGCTGACAAAGTGATAACCCTTCAACTGCAAACTACAACATCCTGAAATGAAAAAGTGTCTTTGGTCTATCATCTGTCTGGCCAAAGCTAATGAATCTGACTGATAATACAGTGGCTCGAGAAATTCCTTAGATGAACCTTGCATCTTACACATATCTTCGTCTGCTTAAAGGCACAAAGCTCCATCTAAAAGGGGTAGAGCATTTCTCATGCCAGCACACATCCTGTTGCAGCATTGCAGGAGTGAAGACACAGATTCCCTTATGTTGCTGAACTGCTTTTCAGCACTCCTGGCATGGACCAGAGAACTGCTTACATATATAAAGTTATCCTTAGGAACTCCTATGGTCGGGCGCCTCTCTGTGATGGACTGAAAGCTGCAAGCACATTGCTTCCCTTTGAAGACCTATGTGGAGGTGGCCTTGGAAGAAGACTGATCTTCAGGTTCCCTCAATAGCACAAGCCTTTCGTCGTGTACATAGGTGGCTCAGACGCAGTTGGAAGATGACAGGCTCAACCCCATAATGGATTGAGAACAAAATGCTGAAGTTGACCTCAGAACTGATGGGTGGTGCAAGGATATATCGATGGACAACGAGGTTATTCGTTCTCAACCATGCCTCTCGCCTGAGGTAGGGGTACTCTCAAGTTAAGTCACCACCAGTCAGCACTCCCCCCAGCCCCCAGCCCCCACTCCCTCTTAAAATGGAGAACAGCCTATGGTCATCTGTGACTATGGTGACTTTACCTTTACCTATATCAATGAGAATTCCTACTCATGATTGGTCACCAATTCTCAAGTATGTGTGGGCGATCGGTAAAATTAGTATCAGGAGCATCTGTGATTCCTCTCCTGGGTAGATTTCTCTGGCTCTCAATGGCAACCCTATCGTGTGAAAAATAGATCAGGCATTAATGGGTAGTTGGTGATTGGGAGTCCAGTGAAAAATCAACATCTTTTTGAAGCGGAGGCGGGAAAGTGGAACAAGTACAGCAAGATTTATAACTTAGCAAATGCAACAAAAGGAAAGTTTGACAATAAACAATGATAGAATATTGGTAAAATATTTAACGTTATGATGGAATTCTGCCATGCCCCTGTGGGTGGGATCAGTGGCAGGCAGGGGTGAGACTGGGGGAGGAAATTCAGTGGGAGGTCCAAAAATCAATTTCAAGCCGACATGAAATTACTGAGAGTTCTTCAGATGCTGCCTGTCATGGTGGAACCCGGACTCCCACTGGGGGAGGAGTGAAACTGGTTTGCATTCCACTAACGTAATGCAGATGAAGGCCTCATTGGAATCTCCGTGCCACACCCGATTCTCGGTGGGTAAATTGCTGGTCCAGAACATGGCCTGGAAAAGTTGGGACTCACCAGAAGGCAGCCTGGGGCTTGCTCCGGAATTTGGGATGGGGGCCGTCAATGACTCTGGAACACCATAATAGTGGATGGGGTGAAAGCATTTATCAGCTGGATCTTCCGGCATTAGTGTCTTAGAGGAGGCCCAGGATCCAGTCTCAGTGTGTTCCATCTTCTTTCTTCAACAGTTGATCAGTGATGTTGGGCACCTTTTATATATGGCACCCACTTACGATGGCAGGATGTGCTCCATCAAGCTCACCCTGCCATGCAAGATGGCACAAAAATCCTGGATGCATAACTAATTATGCTGGAGACGGAAGATAGGGCAAGATTTCCCATCGGCCTCTGCAGCAGGAAACATTCCCTTCATGAGATTTAATTCTGACCAACAATTTTCACAGAACTGGAACTCTCTTAGGTTTAAATGTGAAAAATTATTTACAGCTGTTTCGAATTTTAGCAATTAAAGCCGCACATCTCAAGGCCCTGTAACAGGCATCATTAAATATCCTCTTAGAATCCACATATGGGTGGAATATCACTGTCCTGTCACAGCTGGGGCAAGGCTGTTAAATACAGCCAATGTAAAATTCTGCCTCAAATATCCCTCAAAATGTGCAAACAGTGTATTGATGTAACTGTGATTAAGGTCATCTAAGGAATGGGACTACAATCGCTGGCTTTACCTCGTAGGTCAGCAGTGATGAGGCCCAGCACAAAAAACTTGTTTTCTTCCTGTGTCGTGATTTCTGAGATTCTAGCATTTTTCTGCCAATTATCTAAAGACTTCATCCTTTCAGGTTATCTAATCAATTAGTCATTTAAAATTTGTGATTACTAGGCTTTTGTTACACAAAATTAGAAAAGGGATGTGAAGCCCAGGCAATTGGTTGCAGTAAAGTAGAGATCAGCTACGACCTCATCAAATGTTGGAACAGGCTTGAGGAACTGAATGATTTTTCTCCCTTTCTCCGTACAAATGTTATTCAGTTTTGTAAGGACCTTTATGGCTGTGTTTCACCACCTGCCCAGAATACATTATAGCAGCATTATCTCTGTCATCTTGTCTCTGTGAGTAAGTACATTGGTCATTTAATTAGCCTAATAAATCAATGCCTTTTGACCTCCAGCAACATCAAGTTCATTACATTGCTATTTTAAAAGAAAGAGTCCGCTGCAATGTAATTTACACATTGCTATTTAAAAATACAGCAGCAAAAGTCTAAATCATTGCTACTTAGCTCATTGCGGATCAATGAGCAATTCTGGAGATGACAAGAGTTGATAAGACTGACTTATGCTTACAAGTGCTGCACAGGAAAATTAAAAGTGCTCTTAATTGGAATTGATTACTCATCTATCTTTATGTGTGGGAGCTTACCAGTAGTACCATAATGATCCAACAGGGAACTTAAAATCCTGAGATACAAAACTTGTGTGTGAGGTATCTACAAGGTAAGTAACAAAGGGCATAATCTGTAGATGAACTCATGTTAATTTAAATGAAACAGTCTTTGCGATGGTCCATAAGACAGTGCCTCTTTGACGTGTATATCCACATTTCAAAGGTGATACAGCATAATGAACTGGTCATCTCACTCCAACAGCTATGTAATACACAAGTCTCAGGCTTCATCAGAGTAAACCTTGTACCTGCTGTCCAAACAACTGGTGTCAGAAGTGCAGAGCAACTGTTACATTTTTAGTTGCCTTGATCTCCTTTTAACTTCTTCCTCTCATCTTACCAAAATAAAACCAGCATCTCACAAGCCATCCATCATCTCCTCTGCACTGGGTGGAAGAATGATTTTCACTTACCTACAATAAAGAAATGAAAAAAAGATCTAGATTAATGCTGAGAAGCAAAAATATGAAGTGATAACAAGAGACTTAAAATCAATTCCAATGTCCTCATTGTCCAGGAACAATTTTTCCCTCACCTTTTGAGTTTCTAATTTGAGAACATTGCAAAAGTACAGGTTAAATAGAAGGGAAGTTCCACATGCTGTCTCACTTAGATCTTGGCTGTACAGTGCTATCAGTGTGATTCCAGCGGCTACAGAGAGCAATCGCCAACTAGATGTTTTATTATACACATCACAAAGCTTTCCGTTCATTCTGAAAATGTTAGTGCACGTATTCATCATGCACACAAGCATTCTCAATGCAAAAAAGAAATCCCTCCTTTGGTTTTTAAACCCAATTTTAAGATATATTGGAATTGCACCATAAGGAATTCAGCTTCAACCTCAAGTTTGCAAGATATATTTCTTAAGGGTGTCTCAGATCACTGTGTTTTAGTCAGTTCTGGATGCAACTCCTGAGTTATATGGCAATATTGGGATACGACAATTAAAGCCATAGAAAATGAAAATCTTTAGATTGACGTGGGAAAAGCAGGCACTGCTGAGGCCTGAGTTAAATGCAGCAGCATAAAGCTGAAGACAAATTTTGCATGAGATATTATTCTACAAAATATATAAGCTTATTTATCAGTGTCATAAGTAAGCTTACGTTAACACTGCAATCCCATCCATTGATACTATCTACACTTCCCACTGCCTTGGAAAAGCAGCCAGCATAATCAAGGGCCCAATGCACCATGGACATACTCTCTTCTATCTTGTTCCATTGTGAAAAAGATACAAAAGTCTGAGAACACATATCAACCGACTCAAGAACAGCATCTTCCTTGCTGCCATCAGACTTTTGAATGGATCCACCTTGTATTAAGTTGATCTTTCTCTACAACGTAGCTATGACTGTAACACTACATTCTTCATTCTCTCCTTTCCTTTCCTATGTACTTTATGTTTTGGCTGTACAGCAATACTTTTCACTGTAAATTGATGCATGTGACAATAATAAATCAAATCAAATCAATGGAGTTATTAAGAAAATTCTCTCCGGCACCTGTTTGGGTACACTGAGGGAAAGTTTAACATGGCCAATGCACCTATATCAGCACATCTTTCAGACTGTGGGAGGAAACCGGGACACTCGGAGGAAACCCATGCAGAAACAGGTGGAATGTGCAAACTCCACATAGACAGTGACCCAAGACTGGAATTGAACCAGGGTTCAATACTATGCAGATACTATTGTTCTTATAAGTAGTGCTGTCAGTGTAACATTACCTATTTCATTGCCATTCAGAACTCCAAACAGAAACCTACAGGTTACACATATGCAAATATTAACCAGTCCCTCATTAAAAAGGATCTCTCGACATCCAATCATTTACATTTGTACAACAAACACCTTGAAGATCAGGTTAGAGGCGTATCCTTTCTTTCATTTGAGATGATAACTATTTGGCAAGAATGTGGTGCAAATGTTACTGCCACCTGTCAGCTAAAAGCATGGATGATATCCAAATTGTGTTGGAGGTTGGCCTGGGCTACTTCATTACGAGAAGTGTTGTAAATGGAGTTAACTCTTCTTCAACAGTTCATTTGATTTTGCTGCAATGAAACACTTGCCAACTACTGAACAATAAATGTAAGAATGGTAGATAATTACTGAATAAAGTAGTGATTGCAATAATGTGGCCAGATGTCAGCTAATTACTCTGATAATAGTACATTGGGGATGTCCCCAAAGAGAATGGTTTTTAAACATAGGCAAAAAATATGATTCAAATTTTCTCAACTGAAAATAGAGTATAAAGTCATTGAAACATAAAAGATAGGAGCTGAAGGAGGCCATTTGCAGGAACAGTAATCTGTTCCCACCATCCCAGGGATTAGTCTGATGAGCCATTGGAAGAATTTATAGCTCCATTTAATTATACTAGCACCAGCTCTTGTTTGGAAATGTGCGTGACAGCATAAACCCAATTCAAAATCTTAGCGTCACAGTGGCACAGTGGTTAGCACTGCAGCCTCACAGCGCCAGGGACCTGGGTTTGATTCCCAGCTTGGGTCACTGTCTGTGCGGAGTCTGCATGTTTTCCTTGTTTATGCGTGAGTTTCGTCCAACCCTTTGGTTTCCTCCCACGGTCCAAAAGATGTGCTGGTTAGTTGCACTGGCCATGCTAAATTATCCCTCAGTGTACCCGAACAGGGGCCGGAGTGTGGCAATGAGGGGATTTTCACACTAACTTCATTGCAGTGTTAATGTAAGCCTATCTGTGACACTAATAAATAACCTCTTAACAGATGTCGAATGGAGACAACATTCATGACATTTGACAATTGCTACTATAATAATTTCAAAGCCAGGAACTGGAATAATGAAAAGTTGCCATGATTTCCTACGTACTCTATCCCTTAAGAGGATCTACTTTATCTCCCACCAGGCCGCCTCGTACTGAAGCAACAACATATTTGAGTGAGGAAAGCAACAATATCTTTGCAGACAACTCTTGAATATTCAAAATACCAAAGTCCCTCAGGATTGCAGGATGAGGGACAGAACTAGAAAATAATGAGAAGTAAATTATAACAGGCATCAGGAAAATGTTGTTTACTCAAAGGTGACAAATGTTTGGAATAATCTCTGACGATAACAGCAGCAAAAATATTGGAACTATTCAAAATATAATTAAATGTCAAAATGATAGAATTAATATACTAAATAGATGAGTTTTCAGGGCCAACTAATATTTTCCTCACCCTTACCTTCGCTAACTGCTACTTACTGTTATTTCTCCAATCATGAGCCAACAATAGTATGTCCCCAGTGGCACTAATTGACAACTAAATACCAAATCCTCCACTCCCTGGAGGTGAATAATTGCAATCTATCTCGCAATGTGGCCAACATCTCCTGTTGCCAACTCACATGAAGCCTGGCTTACAATAACAGGAGGTAGGCAAGGTCCCTGGGACTCAAAACCTGTGAGCATCTGGTTGGGAGGCACTTTGTCTTTGCTTTTGCTATCAAGGTTCCATGGCACTTTTGTATTTACATAATGACACCTGGCGCCATGTTTACAGCCAATATGACTTGGGCATTCCTATTCTGAAGTCACACGGGAGTGATGGACATCATCCTGACAGGTATATTTTGCATTTTTGTTGGGTTGAATATATTTGCATCTCTGCAAGTTCCTGATTAATTATACAGCGCCGAGACTCATACATGCTTAAGGATATGAATGTTTATTAATAGGGCAAGGATTGTTGTATCTCCTCTGCTAATACATGGAAGCACACAACACAAAATCAAAAGGCAAATTGCCTTTTTAAAATTCACCTTTTGATGAAAAACCCAAGTGATTATTAGAGATTAGTAATGAACATAGATGTGAATGACACTTGCATCGCGCAAGTTATTAGATTTGGTGCAGCAATATTTGCAGACGCGACCATTTCATCCATTTCACTCACTAAGCCCTTCCTTCAGACAATCGAGTAAACCTGACTGAAACTCGGTCCAATATCGAATCATTTACTCAAGACCGGTTCCACAATTGGATGCATCTCAGATTTATTGGAAGGCTTTCAAGTGACATTGCTAAGTTCCATCGAAAATATTTACCAGTTCTATCTGCCGCTGAGTAACTGAGGTTGCAATTTCATGCCTTGCTTGACAATTCTCAAGAAATGTTCCGTTAAAGAGACGGTTTCCATCTCTCTTACTGCAAATGCTGCTTATTAAATCGTTAAAGGCTTGCAGGATAGGCTTTGTTAGAGTGCTTGGAGCATCTGCTAAAGGAGCAAAACAATGAGAAAGTGTCTTGCTGCTTCTGACATAGGAAATAGGGAAATTAGCAGACAGGAGTGGTGGGGAAATATCGGGGCGGATTTTCTGGCTGCTTTCGCCCCAAAGCCAGAAAATCCTGCCCAAAATCAATGGACTTTTGCACAGTCTGTGTCCCTTGCTACAATTCCCATGGTGGGTGGGGTGGAAAAATTCTACCCATCATGTTTTCACCATCACAATGGATATTGCCACCATCAAATGGCTTATTGGAATGCCTAACTCTGCAAGGTGGCAGACCCTTCAAACGTGTAAATTCTGGGTCTCTCGAGAACAAGGGCAGCACGGTGGCACAGTGGTTAGCACTGCTGCCTCACAACATCAGGGATCTGGGTTTGATTCCCAGTTTGGGTGACTGTCTGTGGAGTCTGCACGTTCTCCCATATCTAAGTGGGTTCTCTCTGGGTGCTTTGGATTCTTCCCACAGTCTGAAAGATGTGCTGGTTAAGTGCATTGGCCATGCTAAATTCTCCCTCAGTGTACCTGAACAGGCACCGGAATGTGATGACTGGGGGATTTTCACAGTCGCTTCGTTGCTGTAATAATGTAAGCCTACTTGTGTCACTAATAAATAAACTTTGAAAACTTTAGTGCAGCTGAACATGTAGCTAAAGAACTGGTGCAGGAAGGAGGACTTCAGATTTGTGGATCATTAAAATGTCTTCCAGGGAAGGTGGGGCAGTACAAGAAGGATGGGTTACGCCTGAATTGGAGGGGCACCAATATCCTGGCTGGGAAGTTTGCTGGTTTGGTTCAGGTGGATTTAAACTGGTGTGGCGGGGGTCAGAACAGTAGGTCAGCAGGTGTAGGGACTGGGACCAAGACCAGGCTAGCTTAGGGGAAGAGCAGGCTGGGGGAGGTCGAACTCAGTGAACCAGGAGGTCTGGAGTGCACCTGCTTCAATGCAAAGGAGTGTAACGGGTAAGACAGATGAACTTAGAGCCTTGATTCATGTGCAGAACTTGGATGTGGTTGCAGTAGCAGATGCTTAGTTAAAAGAGGGACAGACTGGCAACTAAGTGTTTGAGGATATAGATGTTTTAGGTGAGATAGAGGGTAAGGTAAAAGAGGTGGGGGAGTTGCAATGCCGATTAGGGAACATATTACAGCTGTACAGAGAGAAGACAGCTCGGAAAAATCATGCAACGAGACACTAAGCATAAAGCTCAGAAACAGGAAGGGGGCAGCCATTATGATGGGCGTGTACTACAGGCCTCCCAACAGCTCACGAGAAGTTGAAGAATGGATATGTAAGCAGATTCTGGACAGATATACAAATTAAATGTTTGTTGTCGTGGGAGACATTAATTTTCCTCATATTGACTGGAAATCCCTTAGGGTAGGGGTCCAGATGGTAAGGAATTTGTTAAGTGTGGCCAGGAAAGTTTTTTGGAACAGTATGTAAATAGTCCAACTAGAAAGGGGGCTATATTGGACTGGAATCTAGGGAATGAGCTTAGCCAGGTCATCAAATTTGCAGTGGGGGAACATGTGGCAAACTGTGACCACAATTCTGTAAGTGTTCCGACACTCATGGAAAAGGACAAGTGTTATCCTTCAGTTAAGGTGTTAAACTGGGGGAAGGCTAACTATAACTGGATTAGCCAGTTGTTTGAGGGTAAATCCACACCTTGCATGTGGGAGTCTTTTCGGGGGCAGTTGATCAGAGTGCACAACAGGCATGTGCATGTGAAAAGAAATGACAGGATTCGGGAACTATGAACAACCAGGGAAATTGCAGGTCAAGTCAAAAAGAAAAAGGATGCAAACATAAGGTCGAAGCAACTAAAAACAGATGAAACACTTAAAACAAAACAGGAAAAGCAGAAAAGAACTCAAACGGGGTGTTAGGTGGGCAAAAAGGTGTCACAAACTGCCCTTGGCAGGCACGATTAAGGAGAACCCCAAAGCATTTTATACATATGTTAGGAACAATGGACTATCTAGAGAAAGAGTTGGTGCGCTCAAGGACAAAGGAGGAAAATTTGCAAGGAACCAAAGGAAGTGGGTGAGGTCCTTAATGAGTACTTTGCATTGGTATTCACAAAGGAGAGGGACATGTTGGTTGACAGGTATGTAAGAGTGTTTTTCTGAATGGAAGTCTGTAACTAGTGGTGTTCCGCAGGGATCAGTGCTGGGATCTCTGTGGTTTGTAACATATAAAAATGACTTGGAAGAAAATGTAGCTGGTCTGATTAGCAAGTTTGAGAATGATACTAACACTACGGGAGTTGTGGATAGTATTGAAGATTGTCAGGGAATACAACAGGATATAGATAGGCTGGAAAATTGGGTGGAGAAATGGCATTTAATTTGGACAAATGCAAGGTGATGAATTTTGGTAGATCCAGCTCAGGTTGCAGTGATAAAATAAATGGCAGAACCGTCAAGAGTATAGCCACACAGAGAGATCTGGAAGTAAAAGTCCACAGATCCTTAAAAATGGCAGCATAGGTGGAAAAGATGTTGAAGGAAGTATATGGCGTGCTTGTCTTCATTGGCTGGGGCTGTAAGTATAGAAGTTGGCAAATTATGTTATCGTTGTATAAAACATTGGTTAGGCCACATTTGAAATACTGTGTGCAATTCTGGTTGTCACACTACCAGAAGAATGTAGACGCTTTGGAGGAAGTACAGAAAAGATTTACCAAGATGTTACCTGATATGGAGGGTATTAGCTCGGAAGGGAGATTGAAAAAACTGGGATTGTTCTACCTGGAAAGATGGAGGCGGGGGGGGGGAGGCGGGTGCGACCTGAAAGAAGTTGGAAACTTTCTTCCCAGGAGAGAAATGACAATTACAAGGGGGCACAAGTTTAAGTTAAGGGGGTAAAGGTTCAATAGAGATGCGTGGGGAAGTTTTTCTTTAGACGCAGAGAGTAGTTGGGGCCTGGAATGCACTGCAAGTGAGGTGGTTGAGGCAGACATGTTGGTGACATTTAAGACTTATCTGGATAGACACATGAACACGTGGGGAATAGAGGGATACAGGTGGTTGGTCAATGTGATTGGTACAGGCTTGGTGGGCCGAAGGGCCTGTTCCTGTGCTGTACTGTTCCTTGTTCTTTGTTCATGTTAGCATTTACACGGCGTTAGCTCATCAGCCCAGTCACTTAAAAAACGTTCAGTCAGAGTTTGATTTCAGCGTGACGCAATGTCATTATCACCTGCTTGCTGCAGTTATACTTTGACTGTATTTTTTAAATCAGATTATGTATGGAGACAGGTGACAGCATTTTACTTTGGCAAGGTTACTGATTGGCATTGAACATGAAGTTTAACGAAGATTACCGTTAGTCATGGAGCATCAGCTGGAAGATTTGATGGCTTTAACTACAATTTGCCTGTGAACCAAATACTAATGAAGAAAATGGCCTTTGGATCATTCCATCCACATTTTTATGAGCTAACATTATATATTCAGGTCTTACATCTTACCTGTCAGTTCTTTCCTGCTACTCCCTTAAATGGTTCTGAAACATGTCTGGCCTCAATGTAAACCATTCAAAAGTCTCTCTATAGACTGCACTCAGTTAAAGAAAAAAAACCATGGACTTGCCAATCCTTTTACAAGAGTTAAAAAAAACACATGGAATTTGTCACATTTCAGTGATGACTTTATGTCCTTGTTTTCCTTGGTACAATGTGGAGATGCCGGTGTTGGACTGGGGTAAACACAGCAAGAAGTCTCACAACACCAGGTTAAAGTCCAACAGGTTTACTTGGTAGCAAAAGCCACTGGCTTTTGGAGCGCTCGCTGCTCCTTCATCAGATAAAGACACAATTTCAATTTATAGAATAATGGTTGGAATGTGAATCTTTGCAGGTAGTCAAGTCTTAAAGGGACAGACAATGTAGCATAGGTTAAAGAGATGATTTGATGAGGCCATCCTCAACCAGGATCTTGGGTTCATATCACATGACCTG
Organism: Carcharhinus amblyrhynchos; assembly: GCF_965287045.1. Taxonomy (NCBI): domain Eukaryota; kingdom Metazoa; phylum Chordata; class Chondrichthyes; order Carcharhiniformes; family Carcharhinidae; genus Carcharhinus; species Carcharhinus amblyrhynchos. Next base: position 26,185,364 of record NC_137352.1, read on the forward strand.
TAACACCCACGACTTGTCTGGGCTTGCAAAATCTCACTAACTGTCCCGGCTGGAGACAATACACCTGTGCCTAACCCTCTCTCCATTCACATTGTCTGTACCTTTAAGATCTGATTACCTGTAAAGACTTGCATTCTAACCATTATTCTGTAAATTGAGTTTGTGTCTTTATATGCCCTGTTTGTGAACTGAAATCTCACTCACCTGATGAAAGTGCAGCGAGCACTCCAAAAGCTAGTGGCTTTTGCTACCAAATAAACCTGTTGGACTTTAACCTGGTGTTATGAGACTTCTTACAGCCAGAGATGTGACAGCCAGAGATGTGAGAACTGCTTTGCCTGATTGCTAAATACAAAACTGACACAACACACCAATACAGAGAGCAAGGAAAACTATTTCATCCAACTTAGTTTTACTTTTTTTTCTTGGCTCAGTTGATAGTAGCCTTTCCTCATCAAGAAGATCTGAGTTCAATCCTCCATTTGGGATTTATGCGCAGCGCGATGGATTGCTGTATGGACAGAGTCACTGGGCACAATTCTCCCAAAGAATTTCAAAGGTTGTGATCTTACCAGCCGTCCGTGGCACACTCCTCGCTGCAGCGAGGTCAGAGAATTTGGTGCCTGGCTAAGTATCCATGCGCTGCAGTGGGATGGGAAAATTCTGCCGGTGTGAATGGCCATAATATTCCAGCCTAAGTGTGGCCTCCAGCAGGAAATGCAGAGCAATTCCCATCAAGTGTGGTGACATGATCCCAGTTGTAATTCACCCACACTTAGACATTTTTTTGAGCTTGGGGTGATTTATGCCGTATAATGGGCACCCCAATCTCAGAATAATGCAACAGACTACACTGGTTTCCAGCAACCCTGCAATCCTGGCAGTGTGTGCAATGCCAGGGCCCTGTCCAGCCATGTCCTCAAAGTTCCCCTGGAGGCTACAGGAGGTCATTATGTATAGCCTGAAAATTTACCAGTGGCTGTGAGAAGCCTCCCATTGAGGAACCCTTGCACTTTTACATCTGGGTGGTGTTCTTGCCCTTTATGGGAATGGGCCAGGAGCATCAAAACTGGTGCAAATCCCGTTTCAAGCCTCTCACAAAGTTACCAACCCAGCAAGATCTCTGTCTGAGGCTAAAGGGGCAAGAGAATTATCCCCATTTTGTGGAAATGAAACTTTAAGTTGTGGTCTCACTAGCTCATTCAAGTGACTATTGAATATCAGACAGCATGACTTGAAGAGATCCAAAGAATTATTGGGGGCCAGGCCAATATTATTCCTTCAATCAACAGAAATTCAGATTAACTAGCTATTCATTCACTCATTTCATGATGTGTAAAATTTGTTGGGCATGAAAAATTGCTGCATCAGTTATAATCATGGCAATCCAAAAAAAAATGAACTAATGGTATGTAAAATCCTTTAAGTGCTGCTGATAGATGTGATAAGATATAACAAAACTAAAGACTATTTAAGATTGTTTTTTAGGGTTGATCATAGAGAAAGCCACAAAAGCATTGTGGATTCCAACACAAGGACATACTTTTTTGTGTGCAGAAGAAATGAAAAGCAATGTCTAAATAAAACACTAAAACCTCAAAATATCGGTTGTTATGAACAGGTGCTTAACTTAAACCACCCTGCTTTCTCCTCCTACCATTTGTCCATAAACAGAAAGATGTTTGAATTTTGATTCCCTCCTTTACGAGCGATGGAGTATTTTGAGACCCCTCTGTTTTGATGTGATCCAATTTCTACTAATAATCCAACAGCGAACTTGAAGTAGGGTGAACTCAGTGGGTTAGTTTATTTGCACAAACTCAAATACGAGAGCAGGGTGGCAACATTGCCTCTTGTGCACTCATATTCATAAAAGAGGGATAGAGAAAAATAAGATTTACAGGTCAAAGACCACAGTGAACATAAATATTCATTTCAATTATACATAATTATAAATAATTATTTGTTTCATGAGTGCCTAGACAGCAGGTTCATTCGTCCAGTGGTGTCTTCCATCTCAGAGTTTTGCAGGCTGAATTGATGCTTTTCCATAGAGTTGACTTAGAATCACAGAATCCTATTGTGCAGAAGGAAGCCATTTATCCCATCGAATCCACACCAACCACAATCTCACCCAGGCCCTACACCCATAACACTAGCTACTCCTCCTGACACTAATGGGTAATTTAGCATGGCCAATCCACCTAACCCATACATTTTTAGAGTGTGGGAGGATACCAGAGCACATGGAGGAAACCCACATAGACACAGGGAGAACCTGCAGACTCCGCACAGGCAGAGACCCAAGCCGGGAATCGAACCAGGGTCCCTGGCACTGGAATTAAAAATAAGAATGAAAATTTTCAAATCAAGGCCTGACCAGAGCCCAGTGTAAGTCAGTGAGCAGAAGGTTAATAGGGAAATGGAATTTGTTACGATTTAAGACTCTGGAAACAGGGTTTTGGATGGTCTTAACTTTCTGGAGGGTAAAACCTGGGACTCCAGCTGGGATTGCTTTGGAAGAGTCAAGTCTAGATGTAATGAGGGTATGAATGAGAGTTTCAGTAGCAGCTAAGATAAATGGAGTAAAGTTAAGCAACGCTATACAAGTGGAAATAGACACCTTTTGTGACAGTGAAAATGTGACTAGCTTAATGGTAAAACTGGGCGGCATGGACAAGTTGGGCCGAAGACCCTGTTTCCATTCTATAAACCTCTATGACTCTGTGTGGTCGAAGGTTCAATCCACAGTCAAATATGGTTGCAAACAAATTAGTTTTAATCGCAGTATGCTGCCAGGGAGGGGGATGGAGTCAGCCTCTTTGGAATGAAGTTTGGAGCAGGGACCAAAAATAAGGACTTCAGTCTTCCCAATATTTGCCTTATTTGGGGAAGAGGGAATATTGTCCTGTAGAGTGTAATCTTTGATTATAAATATCTATCTTCTGCTCTTATTTTTTGGCTTTCTTCAGCTGTGCACATTGCATTGATGCCTTTGGCCTTGTTCAAGGCATTGATTCTTGGTATGCATACAGAATCCCCCTTGAAGAACAAGCCAGTGCTCTTGTCAACCTGCTCCAATAAATCCGTCTGCACAACATAACACATAATGCAACAGCAAAATATCAATTCTCCCTAATTCAAATTCTCTTCCCGCACCAAGGCACACTTTCGTCTGTTTCCATAGCTACTAATTCCCAGAACAGGTGCTAGCCTGTCATCAAGGGTTTATAGCTTGAGGTGCGCAACTCCATATCAAGAGTGGCTGACCAGGAATCTCTCTTGCTCTTACTGCCGGATATTGGGAAGGATTTGCAGGTTGACACTCAACCTTTTTGACTGAGACGCACCTTCCTTGGCCAACATGTCCTGGGGTGGGTCTCAAACCCAGAGCTTCTGTCTCAAAGGCAAGGTCATTACCCACAGTGCCACAAGACCTCTTAAAGTATTCATGCTGCGGCAAATGTCCCAATATCATTTTTTGAATATGTGTCAGAAACTGCAACCCAACCAAAAACCCATAGGGTGCATGAACTTCCACCAACAGTTGTTGTTCACAGACATTTAAGGTTCTCTGACTGATGTCAACAGTGGCAATGTCAGTCGCCATCTTTGACAGTTGGCTGTGGTGAAAGACAAAGGTCATGGGATTGCTGACTCTTGAAACTTTGTCAGGTTTGATTGCGTGCCAATAGCACTTTTAAAAATAACTGGAATAAATCTGCAAGGAATCCTTATTAATAATGCAATTGACTGATTATCTTCAAGTTACACGTAAAGATATGTGCAATGTCTTTGCCAGAAGCAGTGGAAGAGAGGGTGAAAAATCATGTAATTTGCTATCCCCAGTGCTCGACAGCATTGTGAGGACATATTCTTTCCTACAATACAGCATGTGCAATGACCCGGCGATGCTTTTGAAATATTGACTAAATCAAACGTTTTGAAGAAATACTCAGCGATGTTCAAAAAAAAAAGCAATAATGATCAATCAACAGTCCAGGCAATGTTGTTGGCCATCAAGTCTCCCTCCCTGATGTTGCTTTCGTGAGGTACAATGATCCTGATCAGGACATTGAAAGCAATTTTGTTTTGGAAATTAGATCTCAAAGTCTTGAAAGCCCAGAATGCAGTAAGCCCAAAGGACACAAGTCGTTGATGAGAGTTGAAATATATTATGACTGGGAGTCTCAGCCCAAGCATGTTATTCCTTTCAAATGTTAATTTGAGCCCATTTGGTTTTACATTTGTAGTTTGATGTGGTTGATTATTTTACATATCAGTGTAACAGACAAAAATATTTTCATGATAAAAAAGATCAAATCCAAGTTAAGAGGGTATGAATGAATATTGCAGATGGTAGTGATATGCTTTTAATTAACCCTGAATATATCAACGAAATACAAATTGGAGCCTTCACTCTGCAGGCAGTTACACCAGGAGTGGGATATTCCAGCTGCGAAATCCAACAAATCCTGCCTGAGTTTAACAGACCTTTGTATGGTCCATGTCCTGCCTGCTATGATTCCAGTGGCAAGCGGGACTGGAAAATTCTGCCCCACATGTCCATTTAAGAGTTTGCACATGCAAGTCACAAATGCACTCTATTTTCTTCATCCATTTTTATCCCTTTTAAGCTTATCTTTATTTTACCACTTCTGAAATCTTGCTCTCCATCTTGTCTTCATCTTCCAACCCCCACTCTCACGGGCCAACAGCCACATTCATCTGAACCTTTGTTCTGCCATTCACAAATTCCGGTTACTTAATGGACGATTTCAACACTTCTCTCAGCCTTTATCATCACATTCCCTTTGTCCAAGTACAGCCCCTCCTCCCCCTCCCAGTATAAATCTTGTCTGATTTCCTTTGCCTTCAGCTCTGGTGAAGGGTCATCCTGGCTCGAAATATTGGCTCGATTCTCCCTCTCCAGATGTTGTCAGACCCGCTGGGCGGGATTTTATGGCCTCGCTCAAGCGAGACAGGAAATTCCTGCCCAAGGTCAGTGGATGTTTCCGTTGTCCGCTCCTCGCCCGCTCCGATTCCGTGGCAGGTGAGACAGTAGAATTCCAGCGGCTGAGCTTTTCCAACATTTCCTGTTTTTGCTTCAGATTCCAGCATCCTCTGTATTTTGCCTTTACCTTTTTAATTCCGTATTCACCAGCAGTTCGAGAGTTCAAGCCCCATTCTGCACACAATCTAGGCTGATACGTCAGTGAAGTACTGAGGGAGTGCTGCACTGTCAAGGCAGCCGTCTTGCACATGGGAGCTCAAGTTGACCTATACCTGCACTCTCAGGCAGATGTAAAAGTTGCCATTGTACCATTTTGATAAAGAGCAGGGATTGCTTGTGAACTTTCAGGGAGGGGTGGGGGAGTTCCTCGATACTGCTGATATCCTTCCCCTGCGACCGTTTCACTCCAATCATAACTCACCTGCACCTTGTTTCCCTTTGCAATCTTGGACCTCGGGTGGGTACACTACTGGCAGAAGCTATCACTTCCCAGCCTCTGATATTTATCAGGCTGTCTGGCCAGCATTTATTGCCCATCCCTATTTGCCCATTTCAGAGGGCAGCTGAGAGTCAACCGCATTGCCATGGCTCTGGAGTCGCATGTCGGATAGATCAGGTAAGGATGGATGATTTCCTTCCCTAAAGGATGTTAGTTGAACCAGATGGATTTTTCTGACAACGGTTTCATGGTCATCGGTAGATTCTTCATTCCAGATTTTTCTTCTTGAATTCAAATTCTGTCTCTGCCGTGGTGGGATTCGAACTAGGTCCCCAGAACACTAGCTGAGAGTTTCTTGCTGGCAGATCTCACGGGGAGGGGCAGGAGGTTAATTTTTACCATCTGGGAAGATCCTGAGAAATACCTGCCCAGTTAAATGTTGGTACTTAATTTGGTTGGGCTCCTGAGAAGAAGGCAGCATGGGCCTTTCTCTAATACTCCAACTGGCCTGCAGAACTCCCATTACTATCATTAAATTCCTCTCTGTGACACCAATGTATTGTCAGAAAAATATACCTACTTCACTTCTTGTCTTTTAAAAAGCATTTGGACAGTTGCATGGATAAGATGGTTATAGAAGGATGTGGGCCAAACACAGACAATTGGGACTAGTTGAGAGGTTAAAAGAAAGGTGGCATGGATAAGTTGGGCCGTAGAGTCTGTTTCCATGCTGTAAACCTCTCTGACTCTAATGGTCTAACCAAATTTGGTCGACATGTAACCCCTGATCCATTGTAATGTGGCTGCCTCTTGATCACTCCTTGCAATGGTCTAGCAAGCCACTCAGTTGTAGCAATAAACGCTTCAGAAGGGTTGCAAGAAATATAACAATGGACACATGAGCATCTGCCGATGCGGCGGAAATGACAATGACACATGTTGTCCTGTTGACCCCGAAAATCTTCTCATTGGCACCTGGGATCTTCAGACAAAATTGGGAGAATTGTACTACAGACAAACAGTAGCTTCAAATAATCGTGCACGCCCTGATAGTGGACAGATCACTCGATGGATATGTTTGCACAGTGGTTAGTACTGCTGCCGCACAGCGCCAGAGACCTGGGTTCAATTCCAGCCTTGGGTCACTGCTTTGCGGAGTTTGCACATCTCCCTGTGTCTGCAAGGATTTCCCTTGGGTGCTCAAGTTTCCTCCCACAGTCCAAATATGTGCAGGCTAGGTGGATTGGCCATGCTAAATAGCCTCTTAGTGTCCCAAAATGTGTAGGTTAGGGGGATTAGCAAGGTAAACACATCGGGTTACGGGCTTAGGGCCTGGGTAGGATGTTCAGTTGGAGGGTCAGTGCAGAATTAATGGGCCAAATGGTCTCCTATTGTTCTGTCAGGATTCTATTATATACCTTGAATTTTGAACCCCAAATGGCCCCAATTTAAAACAAAACCATGAGGAAATGTCGCACTAGCTGGAAGGTGCAGCAAACAGGGAAAAAAATTAAAATATTTTGATAAAATTGGGAGACAGATCAATAATTAAATTATCCTTTTCAATAGCAAATACATTTTCTGCATTGGACAGAAGATGAGATTGTGGAATTCAAATGAATCGCCTTTTAGCCAGGCTCTGAGTAACTGAACGTGCAGCTGAAATAATTCTCTTTATTTACTGCTCCGTGGCAGTGATTACATTTTCACAGCTCACTAAACTGAAACAGGCAGCATCTGCTAACAGTGTCGGGCAACAACTCAGACTGCAGAAAGACCAACATGCCACATGGAACTCTAATATCAAATCATCGCTTGTGATCTGACATCCACACCTCCATGGACTTGTTAATGGTTTCCTGCTCCCTTTCCGAAAGGCCATTCATGTAAAACTGCGAAAGGTAAACTGGCTTTTGACATCTGAATATACATTCAGGCTACACCAATGGAGGCTGGAATAAACTGCAAATCTGATGTGTACTTCTGTAAATGTTCCATAAGTAATAACTCAGGTGGTACGGTAGAACTGCTGCTTCACAGCTCCAGGGACCTGGGTTCGATTCCCAGCTCGGGTCACTGTGTGGAGTTTGCACGTTCTCCCCATGTCTGCGTGGGTTTCCTCCGGGTGCTCCGGTTTCCTCCCACAGTCCAAAGATGTGCGGGTTAGGTTGATTGGCCATGCTAAAATTGTCCCTTAGTATCCTGGGATGCTTAGGTCAGAGGGATTAGCGGGTAAAATATGTAGGGATGTGGGGGTAGAGCCTGGATGGGACTGTGGTCGGTGCAGACTTGATGGGCTGAAGGGCTTCCTTCTGCACTATAGGGTTCTATAATCCATAAACCCCACGGAGGCAAAAGTCCCGTCACCAAGTTAGTTTATTTCCACCGTACATCTGAACACAGCCAGCTCTCCAGTTGCTCCCTGCTGAATGCATGCTGGGAGTCTGACACACCTGCTTTAAATAGGGAGCATGAGGTTCCCTGATTTAACCGTCAGTTAAGAATTCATACTCCTGCAAGCCAACTTCATTAGCCTGGCTGGAGTCATCACACATAGTCTCACTTTCAAAAATAATTTGCCTCATGATCTTTTCCAACTTCTCTCACCTCCCATTCAAAAATCATTGCCGCTCTCTGAAGTACGATTTTTTTTTCGCTGAGATATCTTTCTCAGCTTAGCCTCTGCTCTGAGCAGCTTAGCATCCTTGGTGATTTCAACCTCCATCTCAACTCATTGTGCTCTTTCCCTCTTCCTTTCATTATATTTCCCCTGCCTTTACAACCTCACCAACCCACATTCATGGATAAACTCTTGACCCTGCTTGGCCATTTCAGAGGGCAGCTAAGAGGCAACCACGTTGTTGTGAGTCTGGATACCCATGTAGGGCAGACTGACAGATTTCCTTCCTGAAGGGCATTAGCGCCACAGATATTCAACAGTCAATAATGATTTCAGTTTCCAATTCTAAACTGTTATTAATTTGAATTAATTTGAACCACTTTCCATAATGAGATTCGAACCATGGCACAGTGGAACAGAAGTTAGCACTGCTGTGCTCAACGCTTGGGACCCAGGTACGATTCTAGCCTGGGTGACTGTCTGTTTGCACATTCTCCCCGTGTCTGTGTGTGTTCCCACAGGGTGCTCTGGTTTCCTCCCACAAACTAAAGATTTGCAGGTTAGATGGTTTGCCGATGCTAAATTGCCCCTTCATGTCCAGCGATGTGCAGGTTAGGCAGTTCAGCCAAGCTAAACTGCCCTTTACCGTCCAAAGAAGCACAGGTTAGGTGGATTAGCCATAGTAAATGTGCAGGATTATGGGGATATTGGAGGAGGGGGTGTTGGATCTGGGTAAGATGCACTTTCAGAGAATCGGTGCAGACCCAATGGGCTGAATGGTCTCCTTGTGCACTGTAGGAATTCTATGGAACCCAGAGCATTAGCCCAGGTCTCTGGATTGCTAGCCAGGTGGCATGACCATTATGCTCCATCTCCTATTAAGCCAGCACCAATTTGTTTGCAATGACTCCAAAAAACGCCCAACAGAAAGCCTCATGTCTGGGAATCAAATTCTCCATGAGTGCATATAGTCAAGTAGAAAATGTTATATTCTTTTGTTGTGGAATTGAAAAGATAAAGGTCATCACAGAGAAACAGACTATATAGCAAAAGTGAAAGAGAAAAACAGTAAATGATGACCTGCCTCTTTGATATCGTCTGGAAGTTATTGATCACAAGAGAGATGCTTGAAAAACTGGATATGAAAAAGGTTACTGGCTATACAGGTAATATCAGAGTGTATTACTGTTGGAGAAATTGGAAGACATACATAAGTTGGAGCAAGAACAGAGCAGAGAGAAGGGAGCCACAAGAGATTGCTGAGATGTTAAAGAAGAGGTTTTAAGGAGCAATTCGAAGTCACCTGGATTTACGGGGCATGTTGCACAGACATATACAATTTATCGTGATGCCTTCATGAACCCATTTCATTTTGTTATTCTAAACTTTCTCAGCGTTCTCAAAGAGTTCTGAGATGTTGAGTGGTATGAATCTCTTCCATCATTTCCTTGACAGGGACGAACATGCGAGATGGATTGACTTGCCGAAGTTTAGAAACAACAAAGGTGTCCAGTGACAATGTATTTCTCAACGGATAAGACTCAGTTAAAAATGGTAGGATGAGAATAGTACAACCAATGAAAATTGACCTTTGCAGCCGTATGATGGGGGCAATTAGAAAAATGTGGTTTCATTGCGATTTCAGAGGGAGGCTCCTTGCGCACTGTGACTTGTGCATGATTTTGATTAATTGCATTTCTGACATTTTTCCCACCGCAGTCAGATGTGCAGATCCTCCCTGAGGCATTCTGACTCACTGCCTGGAGATTTCAGCAGACTCTGACTGGCAGAATAAAAGCAAGGTGACATTTTAGTGCAGCACAGTCTTAACTAACCATCTCCCATCTCGCTTCCCTTACTGGCAGGGTCGGCCAAGGTTGCGATGGGTATCACTGACCTCTGAGGAAGAAAGTGTCAGACTGCAGACAGTCTAATTGCTGACTCCGTCCGGACACAGTGAACTTTCCTACTGCCCCAAGCAAAACTAGCAACCGGCCTTCCTGACTAACAGAAGGTGACAAATCTTCAAGGGCAGGTATTTTAATTGCTTTCAAGGTGTGCAAGGAGGTTGCCAATCAGTTATCTTGACGCAATGTGGGAGAATAAGATTAACCATCTCCATAAATTTGCCGGTGCTCCATTTTAACATAAATGCCCTGCAATCCCTAATTGTTAAAAATGTGTTTCAAGAAAATATAAACATTTCAGAGAGGAGAGGAAATAGGATAGCACAACATGGTTTATTAACATGGAGTCAGGTCACCAGAATTACTCGAAGCACCAAAATGAAGAACGTGAGATTTCATTTGTTTCCCTCTCCCCTTCAAACTAATTCCTCTCTTCATTTCATTGCCCTCCCCGCTGCGAATCAAAGTTGGCTCCGCGCCAGCCTGACTTGCAGATGTCTGGCACTGTGGATGGGCCACATTGACTTTCACCAGCCCTCGAGAACTGCTGGCCAATCCATTTGACTGGCAGCTCCAGCAGCACCAAGATCTCATCCATGGGGTGCTGCTGGGCCTCAACCAGTCCCAAGAAGAAGGTCCAGTGGATCCCAGAGTGAGGCAAATCCGGGATATTGGGCAAGGATTTTTCAACCAGTTTAGGGAGTGGTGAACAGGTCAATAGGAAGGAAGGGGCAATATTAGCTTGGGGCAATTGCCCCAGTTGCACAAAGGGCACATCCTGAAAATAGTTACCCCCGCCCCACCTTTTATTCATGCCTTTGAAAATCTTTTTAAATAAAATGGCCTTGCACGCCTTGACTGAATATGACAACCCCCATATTATGGTTATATTATGTTGTCAGTGTGTTACCAAAACTAGGCAAGTTTTTTACACGGAGGGTGGTGGGTGCCTGGAACTCACTGTCGGGGAGGTAGTGGAAACAGATACAGTAGTGACTTTTAAGGGGTGTCTTGATCTTGATATGGTCCCCGGAAGGGTAGGGAGTTTTAGTTCAGCAAGATCAGTGCAGGCTTGGAGGGCTGAAGGGTCTATTCCCGTGCTGTAATTTTCTTTTGTTCTTGACACTTGATTATTGATTTAAATATGCCCACATTATGGGAATGAACTTGCAGACATGCTGGACAGGAACATGCAACATCCATCCATGTGGTGCTCCTGAGTTTAATTAGTTTTGGCGGAGACATCTTCAATATGTTGGCTCTACTACTCTGCTCTTTTTCTCTTATTTGCTCTACTCCAATGTCTCTCAGTTCTTTTTTTTAAAGATTATCTCTTCATCAGTATTTCACTCTCCATCCCCAACTCCTTTTCCTTCATTTTACTTTGACTACATAGGGTGGCACAGTGGTTAGCGCTGCTGCCTCATAGCGCCAGAGACCCGGGTTCAATTCTGGCCTCGGGTGACTATGTGCATGTTCTTCCCATTTCTGCATGGGTTTCCTCCAGGTGCTCTGGCTTCCTCCCCCAGTCCAAAGATGTGCAAGTTAGGTGCATCGGCCATGCTAAGTTGCCCGTTCATGTCCCAAGATGTGTAGGTTAGGGCGATTGGCCATGGTAAACGTGTGGGGTTATGAGGATGGAGCAGGGGGAAGCATTGGGTGTTGGATAATCTATGCAGACTTGTCGGGCCAAATGGCCTCCTTCTGCACTGCAGGGATTCTGATATATGAACATTTCCAGATTGTGGATTATGGCTGAATTCTTTCATCAAGCGCAATAGCTTGCATAATTTGTGTAAATCTACTGCCAGGACTCAACAAATTATCTCAAAAATGATTCCTTGTTTAAAGAAAAACTCCTTGTGGCACAAAAAAACTCAAAATAGCACATATTGCCACATCGATACACAATTTGCAAGCCGGTTGATTAGAAAGTGGTTCAAGAAGGCAGTTCACCATCACCTTCCCAAGGATAATTAGGGATGGGCAATAAATGCTGGCTGAACCAGGTATGCCCAAATCCCATGAATGAGTTTTTTTTTAAATGATGATAAGGAAAGGCACTTGATGCTGTGGCCTTTGTTGCTGGAATACCACAGAGTGATGGGCCACACACTCATAACCTGCTTGGTTAAATTGCAATCAAAGCCATCCCGTTGTCAGGAGTTATTGTGCAGATGGCAGATGACAACAAGTGCCATCCGCTGACATTCCCACTTGTGCTAAATTCAGCACATTGTTCACCTTCAAATCCCAGAGATATCTGAGCTGATGAAATCAGTTTGTCCCGGAAGAAAATGTGAGTTTCACACGACTTATTAAAAAAAACTAAGCTCAAGTGGTGCCAAGTTCTGTTTTCTCCCCCAAAGATTACCCATCTGACAATATCAGGCTATTTAAGGACGGCCGTTAGCAAGCCGAGAACGCAATCGTGAGGTGCAAACCAGTGTCCAGAAACAAGAGCCAGCCACTTTATTCCCATTGAATTTGCCACAAGATCGGAAAATAATTTGAGGTTTGATGGGCACTTGGCTGTTTTTTGCAAATAATCTGACTCAATTATGCAGCCTGTTCAAATACAAAAACTGAGAGAAGATCCATTTTGCAAAGTGTGTGTCACAAGACAAAAGTGCTTATTTCTCCTTAATTTACCTCTCTCCACATTCATCATGTGGGACAAAAACTGACATGTAAAACTTCATAACAGGCCCCAAGTGGTCTGTGCTACATAACATTTTAACTATATCTTCAACAACTCAAAACTTTCCTGCCATCCTTCGTGGACACAATGTCTGGAGATGTTTTATCAGTAACTGGCAAATTGCCATAAACGGTAAGGAACTTATAGAAGGTGATTGAAGAATTAAGTTTTAATTAGGCAGTTGAAGACAAATGTCGCTGAATCACTGCATAAGAAGGCAAGTGCCTTTCTTTTTATTAAATTATTCATTAGGCATGGGCATCACTGGCAGGTTAGCATTTATTGCCCATCCCTAGTTGCCCTGAAGGAGGCGGTGGTGAGCTGACTTGCTGGGCCATTTCAGAGGGCAGTTGAAAGTCAACCACTTTGCTATGGTTCTGGAGTCACCTGTAGGTCAGACCAGATAAGTAAGGCAGATTTCCTTCCCTAAAGGACATTAGTGGACCAGATGGGTTTTTCCAACAATCGAAGGTCATCAGTAGATTCTTAATTCCAGATATTTTTATTGAATTAAAATTCCACCATCTGCCATGGCTGGATTCAAACCCAGGTCCCTAGAATATTAGTTAAGTTTCTGGATTAATAGTCTAGCGATAATACCACTAGACCATCACCTCCTCCAGTATAAATTCACGTGTCTGGAGTGCGATTTTCACCTTAGAGGCAGGAGCTGGACCTTTGATTCATTGCTGACATAAATAGAATTTAGCAAGAACTACAGCGATGGATGCAGCGGAATAAATTGGTGATAAGATACGAGTGACAGAATTGGAGTTTAATCATGGGGCAGCATGGTAGAACAATGGTTAGCATTGCTGCCTCATAACACCAGGGACCCAGATTTGGTTCTCAGCTTAGGTCATCATCTGTGCGGAGTCAGCACGTCCCCCCCGTATCTGTGTAGGTTTCCTCTGGGTGCTCCAGTTTCCTCCCACAGTCCAAAAGACATGCTGGTTAAATCCACTGACAATGCTAAGTTCTCTCTCAGTGTACCCGAACAAGCATCAGAAATGTGGCGACTCTGGGATTTTTCACAGTAACTTCACTCAAGTGTTAATGTGAGCCTACTTGTGACACTAATAAATAAACTTAAAAATGGTTGAACTGGGGAGACCAGTGAAGAGAATATTAAAGTATTCAAGGCCTTATGTAATTAAACCAACAATGAAAATCTCTATTATTAATGCTTTAAAATTCATTAGTGTCCTGATGAAGGAAATCAGATGAAGTCCGAACAAGTTAGACCTTGTTTAAATACAATTTCATTGTCAGGTAATTGTAATTACAATTTCATTGTCATGTAATTATAACGCTGAGACATTTTATTCAAACCACTTCTCACCTCTGCACAGTTTCCTTTCCCAACTTCTTAATTATAGCTTTTGTTTTAAAGGGTAAGAATTCTATTAGATTACCTTTGGCATGGAAAACAATTAGAGTTTTCTCATTATCCAAAGGCACCCAACTTTCACACTGATCTCCTCGTCATACTGGCTTCTCCAACTTTCTCCAGCTTTGAATGAAAACACCAGTATCTCAAAATGAGATGCAGGAGACTTGAATTTTGTCCATCACAACCCCTCTGAAGCACAGGTGGTTAGATTCACATTAACTGAAAGAGTAAAATAATGTGGAATACGTCTTCACGCTGGGGACATTACAGACCTTCGACCTGAACAAAACTTCAGTCTATTTTCTGTACCGTATACTAAATATCCAGGATGCAACTGTAACAGCAACATGCAAATCCTATTTTGACTGGCTGGCATTGAATAGGTCTTTACAGTGCATCATGATTCAAATTAGAAAAATGGAACATAGAAGCAGGAGTAGGCCATTCAGCCCTTCGAGCCTGCTCCACCGTTCATTTTGATCATGGCTGATCATCAAGGTCAATATCCTGAAACACCAACCCCCCAACCCCCATATCCCTTGATGCCTTTAGCCCCAACAGCAATATCTAATTTCTTCTTGAAATCACACAATTCTGCACTATTTTCTGTGGTAGTGAGTTCCACAGATTCACCACTCCCCAGTTAAAGAAATTTCTCATCACCTCCGTTCTAAAAGGTTTTACCTTAGTTCTGGATTCCCCCCACCATCAGGAACATTCTTTCTGAATCTATCTTGTCTATCCTCGTAGAATTTTATGAGTTTCTATGAGATCCTCTCTCACTCTTCTAAACTCCAACCAATACAATCCAATCCTAACGGCGACACGGTGGCACAGAAGGAAGCACTGTTACCTCACAGTGCGAGGGACCTGAGTTCAATCCCTCCCTCGAGTCACTGTCTGAGTGGAGTTTGTACATTATCTTTGTGTCTGCATCGGTTTCACACAGAATCAGCACTTAGAACCAAAATGGTAACATTAGACCCTTAATGTCAGGGAAGTTAGGACGGCATGGGATCTGGGTGAGATTTTTGTCGATGCAGGCTTGATGGGCCAAAGGCCTCCTTCTGCACTGTAGCTGCTATGATTCTAACTAACTTAGTCTATCCTCATATGACAGACCTGCTATCCCAGGAATCAGCCTGGTAAAACTTCACTGTACTCCTGCTATAGTAAGGACATCCTTTCTCAGATAAGGACACTCAAACATATGTTTATTAAAAACATCAGACTTCAAAAATATCCAAAGGGAACATGCTATCTTTATTGGAAATAAAACAAACACAATGATTTTTTAAAAAATTCACATTCCATAATGGAAAATATTGAGGCCGTGGGTGTAAACTGATTGGTTACACCAGTACGTTCTCAGACTTTGATAAACAAGGACAGATCACATATCATTTTAATGCCATGATATACTTCACAAAACTGAAAATCAATCTGTGAAGTCTGTTTCTATTTCCAATGTTATGGTTGGATTAGGTTTTCAGTTGACTGTATTAAAAATTCACAGGATTGTATTTCCTATTAAATGTGTTTATCCTTTTAGTTTGCAGTAGGTGAACAAATTATCCAACCTAAAAAGAATGCACTCAAAGAAAACTTTACCACCAATCTTTTACTAAAGAGAGAGTGAGGATATGAATTGAAGCACACACACTTGCAGTTCCAGAACTTCAGTTTAAATCCAGTGTCGATTACAGGGGTTTAAAGTCTGAAACTCACAAAGGAATGGACTAAGTTTAGACAGCCCCAGTGCAGTTTAAATAATACCTTTCTTCCTATTCTTTTCTGCCAAAACGGACAACTTCACATTGTCCCACATTATGCAACATCCTGCCAATTCTTTGTCCATCCATTTAACCTTTGCAGACTCAAGTATCCTCCTCCCAACTTTGTACCATCAGAATATTTAGCTACAGTACAGTCTGTCCATTCATAAAAGTCATTAATATAGACGAGATTGTAAATAATTGAGGGCCCCAACACTGATTCATGCACTAGATTGTTTGCCAACTTAAAAATGACCCCTTTACCCTTTTTCTCTGTTTCCCGTTTGTTCGTCAATCCTGCATCACCCCCAACACCATGAGCTCTCAACTTGTGCAGTCAACTTTTATGTGCAACCTTGTCAAGTGCCTTTTGAGAAGCCAACTGCACAATATCCTTTAAACAACTCATTTGTATCACCCTCAAAGAACCTGAATAAATTTGTCAAACAAGATTTTCTTTCAAGATGGAACATAGGACTTAGGTGCAAGACCTTTAAAGCCTGCTCCACCATTTGACAAGACGATGGCTAATCTGTTTGTTGTCTGAACTCCATTTTCTGGTCTGCTCCTTTTAATCTGCAACTCGCATGTCTGTCAAAAATCTACCCAATTCTTGTCTTGAATGAATCCAATAACTCAGCTTCTACTGCTTCTGGGCTAAGAGAATTCCAAAGACTGACAACCCTCTGGCAGAAAAAAAAATCTCTTATCTCCATCTTAAAAAGAAAACCTTTAATCTTAAACCTCGTCCCCTAATTCTAATCTTCCCCATAACAGGAAACAGTATTGGCCTGATCAAGCCCCTCTTGGGGTCTTGTATATTTCAGTGGCATCACCTCTCATTTTACTGAACACCAGTAGGGTGTTCAGTAGTAGGCTCAACCTGACTTCATAAAATAAGCCCTTCGTCCCAGGAATGAGCTGAGTAAACCTTCTCTAAACTCTTCTAATACAATTATATCCTTTTATGAAAAAAAGAGGGGAGACCAAAACAGTTTGAGTGCTCCAGATGTGCCTCACCAAGAACCTGTGTGGCAATTTCCCCAGCGTTATATTCCATTCCCCTTGCAATAAACACCAACAGTCCATGTGTCTTCTTAATTACTGCTGTGCTTGCATGTTAACTTTATCTGATTCATGTACCAGGACGCTCAGGTCCATTTGAAGTACTGCGTTTTGAAATCTCTCGCTATTTAAATAATATATTGTTTTTTATTCTTCCTGCCAAAGCTGATATTTTCCCAAACTATGCTCCATCTACCAAATGCTTGTCCATTCATTTAACCTATCTCTATCCCTTTGTAGGTACTGAAACTCCTCTTTACAATTTACTTCCCTGCCAATCTCAGTGTCATCCCCAAGTTTAGCCACGATACATTTGGTCCCTTCAGCCAAGACATTTATGTGGACTGTAAATAGTCAAGGCCCCAAATCTGATCCTGGAGGCACTCAATAGTTCCAGTTTATCAACCCAGAAAAAAATCCATGAACCCTGATTCTTTGCTTCCTGCTAGTTAACCAATCATTTATTCATACTAACATGATACCCAATCACCATGTACTCTTATTTTATGTAGTAACCTTTGATGTAGCTCTTATTAAATGCCTTTTGGAAATCTAAGTACACCACATCTACCACTTTCCTGGTATCCACCTTGCTTCTTCCTTCTTCAAAGAACTCTAATAAATTGCATCAAATCAATTTCCCTTTCACAAAACAATATTGCCTCTGCCTGATCCTATTATGGCTTTCTAAGTACCTTATTATCATAAAATCCTATAGTGCAGAAGGAGGTCATTAGGCCCATCAAGTCTGCACACGCTACAATCCCACCCAGGCCCTATCCCTAAAATCCCAAGCTCGTCCCCCTGACACTAAGGGGTAATTTAGCATGGCCAATCCACCTAACTCATACTTTGCACTGCGGGAGGAAACCGAAGCACCCGGAGGAAACCCAGGTAGACACGGGGAGAATGTACAAACTAGAGCTGTGAGGCTGCAGTGCTAATCACTGTGCCACCGTGCTGCGCATGCCATCATATAACCTCCTTAATCATGCGGTCTAGCAATTTCCCTATGACAGATGCCCATCAGTTCCTGCTTTTTGTCTCCCTTTTTTCTCGAATAAAGATGACAAATTTGCTATCTTTCAATCTGCTGGGACCCTTCCAAAACCTAATAAAAATTGGAACATTATGACCAAGGCCTCTGCTATCTCTTCAACCACTTCTTTTACAATCCTGGGATGCACACCATCTGGTCCTGGGAACTTTCTTTCGGTCAAATGATTTTTCCAGCATATTTTCCCAGGTGATGGCAATTGTTCTACTTCTCTCCTTTTTAACATCTGGATTTTCAAGTATCTGTGGGAACTGGTCTAGGTCATTTCCACAGTGAAGACAGAAAGAAAATAATTGTTCAATATCTCTGCCATTTCCTTGTTTTCCATGATAAATTCCCCACTCTCAATTTGTAGAGGATTAATACAAGCTTTAATTAGTCATTTCCTATTTAACTACTTGTAGAACGTGGTTAGGTGCACTGACCTGAATAGGCACCGGAATGTGGCGACTACAGGAATTTCACAGTCACTTCATTGCAATGTTAATGTATTATGTGACCAATAAATAAACTTTCTTAAATGCCTAGCATCTGCTTTTATGTTACTAGATAGCTTTCTCTCATACTCTACTTTCTTTCCTTTTGTAATTCTTTGTTATTTATTAAAATCTGACCTATCTCCATGACTATGGCAGTTTTGTGCAATGTTTTTCTTAGAATCACCACAGTGCAGAAGGAGGCCATTCAGCCCATCAAGTCTGCACTGTCTCTCTGGCACAGCATCCCATCCAGGCCTTATACCCGAAACCTCACGTATTTATCCGGCTAATCCCCCTAAACTACACATCTTGGGACACTAAGAGGCAATTTAGCACGGCCAATCCACCTAATCTGCACATCTTCGGAGTGAGAGGGGAAACCAGAGCATCTGGAGGAAACACTCAATTCTACGCTTTCTTATTTAGCTGTAGATGACATTTCCTTCTCACCAGAATAAATTTTTGCTGAGAGCTAATAATGTGCGCTTTAAAGGTCTGCCACTAAATCTCTACTGTCCAGCCTTTTAATCTAATTTCCTGGTTCATTTCAGCTAGCTCTGCCTTACATTCAGACCCTGACACAGACCTTTACTTGGGTTAAAGTATTATGCTTAGACCCACATTTCTCCCCTTCAAAGTGAAGGTGATATTCTATCATGTCATAATTGCTGTCACTGTGAGATTCCTTTACCACTAGGTTATTAATTAATCTCATTGCTTGTTACCAGCTCTAGAATAATTTTGCTCCCTAGTTGACTCTTGCGTGCACTGCTCCAAGAAATTGTCCAAAAATACACCATTATCAACTCATCCTGCAGCAACCTTTGCTAATTTGATTTGTCCAGCATGCGTGAACATTAAATTATTACACTAACTTTTCAACATGCCACAGTTACTTATTTCTTTATACTCTGACCTGAAGTCTAATCACTGTTTGCTGCCATTTTAACTAAATTGACAAATGAAGAGGAGCCATAAGGACTCAAAGCATTAACTCTGTGTTTTCTCCATATATGCTGCCATGCCTGCTGAGATTATCCAGTACTTTTCTGTTTTATCCCACAAGTGACCTCTTACTGCGCTATTTCTTACCTCCTCAAAACTGAATCTGCATCCTGTCTTCTCATGCGAAGGTAATCTCTCACTATTGTACTTATGACCTTTTCAATTAACAGAGGAACCTTTTCATAGCTTCCAGCCTTTTGAAAATGTTAAATAGCCTTCAATGCTCAGGTCCCACCCTTAGTCATCTTGCAAAACCACGGTGGCGCTGACTGTGATTCACCAAATGTCCTGCTACTGCCTTTTAATTAATGGATTCTAATGTCTTCTGCAATGACAGATATTGGACTAACTAACATACAATGTCCTAATTGCTGTCTCCCCATTTTCTAATAGAAGTTTTACATTTGTGGGTTTTTTTTTAAATCCAAAGGCACTTTCTGAGAAATAGGGACATTTTGGAAGATTGCAACCATGATCTCTGCAGGCAAGATTCAAGCCATCCGCCTTCAATCCCATTGGTTTTCCTCTTACATTTTCTTCAATGATCCTGATTTTTGAGGGTTTACAACTGAAGACCTATTTTCCACAATGGATAGAGTGGATGTGAAGAGGATGTTTCCACTCGTAGGAAAAACTAGAATCAGAGGACACAACCTCAGGCTGTAGGGTCTATCCTTTAAAATAGAGATGAGGAAGAATTTTTTCAGCCAGAGAATGGTGAACCTGTGGAACTCTTTGCTGCAGAAGGTCATTAACTGTCTTTAAGACAGAGAAAGATAGGTTCTTAATTAAGAAGGGGATCAGGGGTTATGGGGAAATGATAGGAGAATGGCGATGAGAAAAGTATCAGTCATGATTGAATGGCAGAGCAGACTTGATGGGCCGAGTGGCCTAATTCTGTCCTTATGCCTAACGGGAAAAGATTCCACCTATGAAGCCAAGCCAAGATAGTCATGGATTCACTGATTTCATGCCCATTAATTTAAGAAATGGAAAGTCATGAGTACAGCACCATGATCTCCGGTTTGTGAGATAAGTAGGCTGTGAATTTTGCCCATAGCGAAGTGGAACATCTGCCCTCTGCAATCTCCAGTATGCAACGAAATTACTAAACACTTGGAGAAGCCCCAGTTAATCAAAAGCCAGCTGGTATAGATTTCCAAAGGGCAGATCATTTTGGACCAGCTTTATAGAAATCCTAGCAGAAATGAGAGAGAGTATTGGTAAAGGAAGTAGATATGATTTTTAAGGATTTTCATTGAAAGAAAAATCTGGGAAGATATCAGATAAAAGATTGATGAGAATGATCATGACAGGTGGAAATGAGAGAAACTTTTGCAATGGGTGATGGCTGATGGGTAGGGAGTGAGGATGATGACTGATGAGTAGGGAGTAAGGACAAAGAGAGAATGTAAGTGGAGCTCTGTGTTAGAGCTGCTGTAATTGCTATATACAAAAATGACCTAAATTGAAAATGGAATACATCAAAATTTGTTGATGACAAATTGTGATGAGGTTGAAGTTTATTTTGTTATTCACACATAAGCTTACATTAACACTGCAATGAAGTGCTTGCAAAAATCATAGAACTCCTATAGTGCAGGAGATCTTTCAGTCCATCAAATCTACACCAACGCTCCAAAAGAGCATCTTATCCAGGCCCACTCCCCCTCTCCCTCTCTTTGCCTTATCCCTGTAACCCCATGCATTTTCCATGGCTAATCCACCAAACCTACACATCTTTGGACACTAAGGGACAATTTAACACAGCCAGTCCACCTAACCTGCACATCTTTGGACAGTGGGAGGAGACCTGAGTACCCAAAGGAAACACACACAAACACAGGGAGAACGTGCAAACTCCATACAAGCAGTCAGCCAAGGCCAGAATTAAGCCCAGGTACCTGGCACGGTGAGACAGTATTGCTAATCAATGCGTCACCATGCAAAGATACGCTAACAAAATCAACCTTGAAGCAGAATCCAGAAACATTAAAAAGGAGGAATCAGGTACTTGATTAAATCTCCTATTTATTGACTACAGCTCAGCATTCAAAACTATTATTCCCACTAAACTCATTTCCAAACTCCATTGCCTAGGTCTTGGCTCCTCCCTCTGCGACTGGATTCTGAACTTCCTAACTCACAGACCACAATCAGTAGGGATAGGCAACAAGCCTCCTCCATGATCATCCTCAACACCGGTGCCCCACAAGGCTGTGTTCTCAGCCCCTACAATACTCCTTATACACCTATGCCTGAGCAGCCAAATTCCCCTCCAATTCGATTTTCAAGTTTGCTGACAATGCCACCATAAAGGATCGGATCTCAAACAATGACAAGACAGAGTACAGGAATGAGATAGGGAATCTGGTGAACTGGTATGGGAACAATAATCTCTCCCTCAATGTCAACAAAACAAAGGAGATTGTCATCGACTTCAGGAAGTGTAAAAGAGAACATGCCCTGTCTACATCAATGGGGATGAAGTAGAAAGGGTGGAGAGTCTCAAGTTTTTAAGTGTCCAGACTACCAACAACCTCTCTTGGTCCCCCATGCTGACACTGCAGTTAAGAAAGCCCACCAATGCCTCTACTTTTTCAGAAGACTAAGGAAATTTGGCTATGACTCTCACCAGCTTTTACAGATGTTCCACTGAAAGCATTCTTTCTGATTGTATCACAGCTTGGTACAGCTCCTGCTCTGCCCAAGACTGCAAGGAACTACAAAATTCGTGAATGTAATTGAATCCATCAGTCAAACCAGCCTCCCATCCATTGACTCTGTCTACACTTCCCGCTGCCTCGGAAAAACAGCCAGCATAATTAAGGACACCAGGCACCCCGGGCATTCTCTCTTCCACCTTCTTCCTTCGGGAAAAAGGTACAAAAATCTGAGGTCACGTACCAACTGACTCAAGAAAAGTTTCTTTGCTGCTGCTGTCAGACTTTTGAATGAACTTACCTTACGTTAAGTTGATCTTTTTCTAAATCTTAGCTATGACTGTAATAGTACTTTCTGCACTCCCTCATTCCCTTCTCAATGAATAGTATGTTTTGTCTTGATAGCACGCAAGCAACAGTACTTCTCACTGTATACTAATACATGTGACAATAATAAATCAAATCAAATCAAATCCAAGAGAATTGTTCAATTATATGGTGAATAGGCAGGGTTCATTAATACAGGATTGAACACTGACATTTGGATAATGCTTCGAGAAACTTGAATCAATCAGGGCCAATTAACAGAAGTCTCCAACTTGAATGAAATTATAAGCTTGAGTGGGGAGATACCCACTTTCTGCGCTCCACTATCCCAGGAAACTGCTTAGCAAGTCATTGTAATGTCAGCTTTGCTGAGTTGAGCTGTTGTCGCACAGAAGCAAAATGTCCCCAAATTTGCACAGGCAGCCACTTCATTTGTTCTGCCTGTGAATCACTTTAGATTTAAAGCCAATCAACCTGTTAACAACAGCCGGCCTGTCAGCTGAACTCTCCATTTCACCATCTTCCCCACTCATCTCACACTCATCATTTTCTTCACCTTTAAGATGCAGTCTAATTAGCATCGCGTGTACACTCCACTCAATCTCCTTCCAGCTCAGGAAAGCTTGCTCTTTCTCTTTTAAATGGCCTCCTTTTGAGAATGTCACCAAAAAAAAAGTGATGTATTTTGCTCAAACGGATGGGCAGCGTCTGCATTCCCTGGTGGGAAATCTCCTCACCTCAAATGCAACATTTGGACAATAAATACTAATTGATGAGCTGCCACACAAGCTCAGGAAACAGGGATTCTTTTGGAGTCACCAGTCACTCATAAGGAATCAGGTAAACATGTTCATAGAATCCCTAAAGTGCAGAAGGAGACCTTTCAACCCATTGAGCCCACATTAACAACAATCCTACTGAGGCCCGATTCCTGCGCCCTACATACTTACCCTTGCTAATCCCCCTGACACTCAGGGGCTATTTAGCATGATCAATCCACCTAATCTGCACATCTCTGGATTGTGGGAGGAAACCCACACAGACATGGGGAAAATGTGTAAACTTCACACAGTCACCCAAGACCGGAATTGAACCCAGGTCTCTGGCGCTGTGAGGCAGCAGTGCTAAACACTGTGCCAATACGCTGCCCTCGGATTTCCGGATGCTTCACCGGTTGGTATGGATCTTGCTCTGACCAAGGCAGCAAAAAATTACAAAGAGTTATGAACATAGTCCAGCCCATCACGTAAACCAGCCTTCCATCCATTGACTCCGTCTACACTTCCTGTTGCCTTGGGAAAGCAGCCAGCACAATCAAAGACCTCACACACCCCAGACATACTCTCTTCCACCGGGAAAATAATACAAAAACCTGAAAACACGGACCAACAGACTCGAGAACAGCTTCCTCTCTGCTGTCATTAGACTTCTGAATTATCCTATCTTTCTCTTCACTCTTTTGGTATGTGCAAAATTATGTCCTGCAACACCTCCTTTCCTTCTTCCCTATGTTCACTATGAATGGTATGTTTTGACTGTATAGTTCACAGGAAACAATACTTTTCACTGTATCCCAATACATGTGACAATAATAAAACTAATCAATCCCTCTGCCACCGGAAACAATTTCTCTTTATTTATTTAACCGAACCATTCATGATTTTAAACAACCTTTACCTGTGGATTGGAAAAAAGTGGGTTTAGAGTGGTGATGGAAACAGGGACACTCCCCTCATTGATATGGTCCAGTAATAGTATTGGGAGACTCAGTCTCACAGATGAAGAATGGCCACTTTGGATCTGTAAAAGAAGCTGCCATCTTATGTGGCATTGGCACACTGTGGCAACAAGTGAACTAACCTTTAAATACACTACAGTTGGAACGGAACTCAGTGTGCCGCACAGACTTTCAAGCCAGTTTCAACTGTGAGGCAGACTTCAGTTCCTGCTAGCTTTATGCTAGCTATTTATCCACAGTGCATGTCAAGATCCCAGTCCATTACTTTTGCATTTTATGTTAACAGGAATCCTGGCCAAAAAAGAAATTGAGGAACCAGGAGCTGTGCCAAGGAGGAGAGGTGAGGATAAAAGCAATAAAACTATCTATCATTCCCAAGCTTGGTTTTGGAAAGTATTTGCTCCCTGGGAAAACATTGAAGAATACAGCAGGATTACTGAGTGATGATGCTGTTTAACAGGAGCGCTTTGAGGATTTTACTAATGTGCAACACATCTGCTTGCATTCAGCAATAAAACTGCAAACTATGCTCATGTTTGTGAGGGGCCAGGGCTCACCTTTGCCATCTGTTGTCCACTGAGCCCCACTGTCACTCAAATCTGTCTGGTGATGAACTACTGATAGCTAATAAACCATTTCAAATTGCAATTGCTGTCATATTGGCCATTTTGTGCCTACTGGTCCCCCAGTAAATGCACCAGAAAGACTCCAAGCCTTACATCCATGATTACTCCAATTTAATGGGTAATACAGTACAGGGATTACATTTCAATTTACTGCTCGCTCATCTCATTATCTAGCATGCTGCTGCATTACAGCTTCACATACAGGATTAGGAATAAAATTGGGCACAGGGTGTATTCATACAAATCCCAAAAGTGAGAGGCAGAGAGCTGTAGAATGCATGAGTCTGCTTCTGAATCTGATGTTTGAAAGAAACATTTCAGTAATAGCTTCATGCAAGGTGTGAAGGGAGATCTGAGCAGGTGCTCACAGATCATCAAGCATGTCCTTTGATCAAGTATCTCTCTCTTCACATGTGAATGTCAATGTTAAGCTTCAGCAAGTAGCTAAGCAAAACCATAGAGCGACAATTCTGTTTGATTGTGCTAGTACACAGCCAGTATTTTGCTTTAAAAATGTTCTCTCCCTTAGTTCTCTCTTTGATTTGATTCATTTCTCGGGGGCATGGTGGTTAGCACTGCTGCCTCACAGTGCCAGAGACTCAGGTTCGATTTTCTGCTTGGGCCACCGTCTGTGTAGAGATTGCACGTTCTCCCCATGCCTGCGTGGGTTTCCTCTGGGTGCTCTGGTTTCCTCCCACAGTCTGAAAGATGTGCTGGTTGGGTGCATTGACCCAAACAGGCACCGGAGTGTGGTGACTCGGGGAATTTCACAGCGTTAACGTAAGGCTTACTTGTGATGAATAAATAAACTTTACTTTTTCACCGTATCCCATGTGACAAAATATTGTTTCTTACACGCTTTCCGACAAAGCATACCATTTGTAAAGTACATGGGGAAAAGGATAGGCTGTAGAATATAGCATTACAGTTAGAGTTAACCGTCATAAATGAAGAAAGTAGGGGATATGCTGGGGACAGCTTGTAAGAAGTCACCTCACTCAGGCGCCACCTTTTTCTTTTACAGCCATTGTTTGTCCTCTTTGAAAGACTTCAGTTTGCTCAATTCAGTGGTAATTAAGTAGAAGCCATGGAGGGTTATGATGTTTCTGTCTTGTTCGATTCCAGTTGTAATTGCTTAACTAGTATGCAGAAAAAAAACAGACATAATCTCATTCAATGATTTGACAGGATTGTGGGACTAAAAAGACCCGTCCTGTCCCTATAGTCCAATAACTGAATATGTAGGCAGCTATTTCAGGCCAAGTAATGTGCACACAATAATTCAGATCTCTAAGTGCTTTAATTGGAACTAATTAATGTAGAAGGTTTCAGATATAGAGTCCCGAGAGTGCAGAAGAGGCCATTCAGCCCATCAAGTCTGCACTGACTCTGACACAGCATCCTTCTAAGGGCCCTCTCCCTTGCCCTATCCCCACACACATTCCCCATGGCTAATCCATCTACCTTACCATCTTGGGACGCTGAGTGGCAATTTAGCATGGCCAGTCCACATAACCTGCACAGCTTTGGACTGTGGGAGGAAACCGGAGTACCTGCAGAAAACCACATTGACATGGGGAGAACCTAAAAACTCCACACCAACATTTAACCAAGACTGGAATCGAACCCGGGTCCCAAGCGCCGTGAGGAAACAGTGCTAACCACTGTGCTGCAGATGTGAATTGACCTCTACAAGAGCAGCTGTTAGGGTGTTGCCTCAGATTCATCATGGCAAGTGGAGGGCAGGAGAAACAATTAGGTTTCTGCTTTTGGTTTCTATCTCATGACTCATACTGGAAGGCACACTGATGCAATGAGTGAATGTGAATAGGATGGCAACTTGCTCGAGCAACCTGGAAAGACAAATAGCTTGCTGAAACTCATTCTCCAAGCTCAGATTGGAAGACGCGGCTCCTATGAGAGATACTAGAAGCTTGTTAATATTCATGACAAGAGATTCCAACAAGATGGATTTGCTGGTATCAGTTATCGACCATCTCCTATTTCATGCCTACATACTTTGCAAAGTTTGGCCTCATGCAATCCATTTTCCAAGTTGTTATTTTATTGAAAAATATAGCCACAACTGGGTTTTGATGGATTAACTAAGGAGAAACTATTTTTACTAGCTAAAGAATTGGTGACAAGAACACCAGAGTGGAGAGGAGCGGAAATTGTTTTACGCAGTGATCTATGATGATCTGGAATGCACTGCCTGAAAGCAGATTCAATAATTACTTTCAGAAGGGATTTGGATGCATACTTGGAAAAGGAAAAAAATGCAGGGCTTTGGTGAAAAAGAGAAGGGGATGAATTTTAAAGCTCTTTTCCAATCATGATCGACAAAGTGGCCTCTTTCCAACAAATGAATTATTTCCTGAATTGCAGCGTATGTGGTTTTTCTTTCATTCTCAATATGTTCAGCTTATTCTTAAATCGAGAGAAGTTGAGCCAATGAGGCCTTTGAGACAAAGGTCAACAGACCCATGTTCACTATTTTTCTTCAGGCATCATGACCCATGTGAAAGGAATGATCTATTTTAAGTTCAATACTATAAATATTTATCTCACTTACAAAAAAGTCCTTGTAAGCTTTTAGTAAATGCTGCACTCCCATTTTCAGAGTATGCAACGAAAGCTCCATGGGAATGCAATAAGCAAAGAACAAAGAAATGTACAGCACAGGAAAGTCCCTTCAGCCCTTCAAGCCTATGCCAATCATGATGCCTGCCTAAACTAAAACCGTATGCACTTAAGGAGCCCATGTCCTTTCATTCCCATCCTTTCTATGTATTGGTCGAGTTGTCCCTTAAATAGTGCTATTGTACCTGCTCCCACCACCTCCCTGGAACAGCACGTTCCAGACATTCACCACCCTCTGTGTAAAAAGCTTGCTTTGCACATCTCCTCTAAACTTTCCCCCACGCACCTCGAACCTATGTCCCCTAGTACTTGACTTTTCTACCCTAGGAAAGAGCATCTGACTATCCACTCTATCTATGCCATTCATAATCTTATAAACCTCGATCAGTCACCCCACAACCTCCATTATTTCAGCGAGAACAAACCGAGTTTATGCAACCTCTCCTCATAGTTAATACCCACCAGACCAGGCAACATGCTGGTAAATCTCTTCTGTACCATCTCCAAAGCATCCACATCTTTAAAAACATTAAGGTCTTTTTATTAATTAATTGAGAATGTTTATGCAACTATGAGCAATCCAACCTTCAACAGCTTGCTGCATTTTTGATCATGAGGCACATTTAATTAATTGGATTTAATAAAAAGTGATATCTGCAGTTAACATCTCAGAAGTCCTATCAGTCTTCCCTCTACCCCAACAGTTCTTAATCACTGTGGGGATTTGGGCGGAAGCATTTTTGGCACTTGTGCTCCAAATATGAAATTTTTTTGTGAATAAAAACAGACTGTTGGGGGAAATTATGCAACTAAAGTCTGGCAAATGTAATTTGAGTATTTCATTTCCAATTTTTGATGCTGTGGATGAAGATAAACAATCCCAAATTAGGAAAAGGCATCACATAAAACAAGGTCTATGAGGTATTTGTAAAGGAAACAGTGTGTCAGATTTCAGTCACAGAGTCATAAAGACTTAGGGTGAATAGTTGTTACTGAGCCAGATAGCTCACGTCAGGGAATTTCACAACATGGCTTGATCTGATTTGATTTATTCTTGTCACATGCATTAACATACAGTGAAAAGTATTATTTCTTGTGCACGATACAGACAAGACATGCTGTTCATAGAGAAGGAAACGAGAGAGTGCAGAATGTAGTGTTACATTCATAGCTAGGTGTAGAGAAAGAGCAACTTAATGCAAGGTAAGTCCATTCAGAAGTCTGACAACAGCAGGGAAGAAGCTGTTCTTGAAGTATTGGTGTGTGAGCTCAGACTTTTGTATCTTTTTCCCGATGAAGGTGGAAGAGAGAATGTCCAGGGTGTCCTTAATTATGCAGGCTACTTTGTCGAGGCAGCGGGAAGAGTAGACAGAGTCAATGGATGGGAGGCTGGTTTGCTTGGTGGATTGGGCTACATTTTGTACATTTTGCAGGCTCACACTAATTCTCACTCCAAGGAGATGGGGGCAGAATAAAAGCATTTTACTCATTTTAAACAACATGGGACTTTGATTAGAACTTAAACCTTGCCTGTTCTTTAAGAATGTTTGGGCGGGATTTTCCGGCTGTGCTCACCCCAAGACCAAATAATCCCACCCGATGTCAATGGGCCTTTGCATGGTCCGTGTCCTGCCTGCTACAAATCCCATGGTGAGCGGGATGAGAAAATTCCTCCCTTTATGTTTATTTTATCAATTTGTGGCTCTCTGAGTTAGAGTTCTTGGGATAACTAAATGTTCTCTGCTTAAACTCAACGCAAAGGTTTTGATTTGATTTGTTATTGTCACATGTATTGGGATAAAGTGAAAATTATTGTTTCTTGTGTGATATACAGACAAAACACCCTGTTCACAAAATACATTTGAGAGGTGGAAAGGAGAGAGTGAAGAATACAGTATTACAGTCACAGATAGGGTGTGGAGAAATATCAGCTTAATATACTATAGGACCATACAAAAGTCTGATGGCAACACGGAAGAAGCTGTTCTTGAGTCGATTGGTATGCAACATTAGACTTGTGCATCTTTTGCCTGAAAGAAGACAGTGAAAGAGAATGTGTCCGGTTGAAAGTTCAAATGACCCTGCTGGCTTGT
Source organism: Carcharhinus amblyrhynchos (assembly GCF_965287045.1). Lineage (NCBI taxonomy): Eukaryota > Metazoa > Chordata > Chondrichthyes > Carcharhiniformes > Carcharhinidae > Carcharhinus > Carcharhinus amblyrhynchos. The sequence goes on from NC_137352.1 coordinate 26,214,909, forward strand.
GTTTCCCCTTTCCCCATGTCGATAAAAATGGTCTCTGTTAGGAATGGCTGGGAGGGGGGGTGAGGTTCTCTGGCCTATCAACCACGTGTTTCCTGCCGGTGGACAGTGGTGTGTTGTTTGCTCCTGGCGGGATTCTCTGGTCCCACCGCTGTCAATGAAAGTTCCCACTGAGGTCACTCCACGTCAGCAGGAAACCTATAGGTGGGGATGTGCTGTTGGCAGGAGCAGCCGGAGAACCGGAGAATTCCAGCTGGGGACTTCCGCATCCAGGTTCTACCACGCATTTTTTAAAGTCTCCTGAGTCAGCAAAAATGTGACCCATAAATTCTTGCGTTCACATAACTGGTTAGGTTACTAGGAGTGGCATTTTTAATTCCATTGTAAAACTACTCCACTTTTTTGAAACTCACAGTTCAGATTAAATACATAGCACAAAGCCAACATTAGGTTGAGAAAGACGCAATAACCTTTCAATTAGGATCCTTCATTTGGATTTCCCACTGTCAGATCTTTCTATTCATTCCTGCCTAATGTAGGATTTTATGTAACCCATGAGAAAAGTGTTTTTAACTCCATTTTAATTATTGCTCACGCATTGCGCCATTTACCTGACTTATTGGATAACAGTGATTATAATCAAACAGTTTATTATAATCAAGTGAACATGGTCTATCTGTCCCTGGTTAGACTCAGCACCTCATCACGCACATGCAAGAGCAGTTATTTTCTTTTCAACCTTCAACTAAACTTGCTGAAATGATGGCCCTGCTTCATTTAGCTGAAATCATGCCGTTCAGAGGTAGCTGACCATGGCATCCAGTCAAACCCATTCGCTGAATCTTATTGCCCGCCTGTGCTGTAAAACATGCCATTTCAGGAAGGCATATGGTAATACCATCCATTAGCAAAACCCTCTGTGTCAATGCAAGTCTACCATTTAATGAAAATATTCACTTTTCCTCCCCTTACGGTGCCCATTTATCCTGTATGACTTGGCTAAATCAAAATTAACAAGTTGTTATATGAATTTATGATGCTACAAATCTCTTAATAATCTCAGTGAGAATTCCCAAGCCAGCGAGCCAATATGGTTTTAACCATTCTGATGATGATCAAGTACCGTCCCTAAATATCTATTTTCCACTTTTGAGCGCAGATGGATGTTAATAATTATTAATATTTCTCAGTTACGCTGTGGGAATAATGAGTAGATTAAATGAGGCTATTCATTTCTATATGGTCACAGAGCATTCACTACAAAGTCACATCCTATCAATTTATAATGGCTTATGCTAAGCTAGTGTGCATCATAGTTGAGTGGTTTAAAATGAGGAAAGGGATTTATTTGTCTGACCTGTTCATTCCAAGGTCAAAAACATTCGTCCCAAAGCGTCCAGCCTAAAAGAATAAACTTTCCCTTCCCTTTTCCTTTCTTTAAAAATGCATTTAATTCTACGCTAAAACAGCAGAAACGTTTATTTGTTGGCAAGTGTTTATTTTCCTTAACTTTTTTTTCACTCTGCTCAGAAAGAATGGCGCACACAGTGCAAATGTGGCGGAACGATATTGGGGCTAGAACAATTGAATTATGAGAATAGGCTCCCCTAGATTTCTAATATATCTCCTTCCACTTGAATATCGGAGACTAAAGGGTGATCTCATTGGAGGTGGTTAAGATGATTCAAGGAGTTGATATTGTTAATTGAGCAGGAACTATGGTGGGCAAGTCCAGAAGTTGGGCTCATCATTCAGGCCTGATGTCAGTTAAGAATTTCTTCAGCCATGAAAATGTGAACGCTCTCCTCTTAAAATGTCACAGACACGTGGGGGTCAACTAGGATCAATAGATTTTAGTTAGGCGTGGGCATTAAGGATTACAGAAGGTAAGATCCACATCAATCATGATCTAATTAAATGTTGTGTGATCAGGCTCTAAGGGATGAAATGTCTACTTTAAGTTCCATGTTCTACAGGATAATGACTAAAATTCATGGCAGAATCTGTAAGCATTCTGAATAAAGAAGGGACTAATCCAGATGTCGTGTATAAAATTAGCTGCTTATGGCTAGTGAGGGTGTTTGGCAGTAATTGTGAAGTTAGTATGCCATTAAAAATCAAGTTATGTTTCATTTAATAAACTGTGACTTTTTCAAGGGATTTTGCAACAAGGCTAACATCATTCAAGTGCAAGCTGTTGTCACTTAATGGATTTCCTATTGACTGAAATCTAGGGTTGCGTCAGCAGCACACACTCTGGAGAAACTTCCAGAACTCATGTCATCCTGCGCATGTGGAAACTCCAGAAATTACTGTCAGTTTCAGTGCAGTAACGTCGGTGAATGCTGACAGTTTTGCCATCATTACCACAAAATAATCCCGGCCAATATATCTTGTGTTTTGATTGTGTGTCAAAATCAGCAATGGATCATGCCATTTTTATCTTAATTGGGAAGGACACAGGAATATTCGCTCTTCACTGCTTGCATGACAGATTATTAACATGATGTGGAGATGCCTGCATTGGACTGAGGTAAGCACAATAAGAAGTCTCACAACACCAGGTTAAAGTCCAACAGGTTTATTTGGTAGCACAAGCCACAAGCTTTCAGGAGCACTGCTCCTAATGAAGGAACAGCGGTCTGCAAGCTTGTGGCTTATGCTACCAAATAAACCTGTTGGATTTTAACCTTGTATTGTGAGGCTTCTTACCGAGATTATTAACAAACAGAATCTTGTTTTCTGAAAGTCGGATAGAATGTGTTTGAAACTGCATGACCTCTATAATTATTGCAAATTTCTAACGGGTTCAAGAAGTCATCAATTAAAATATGACAAATCAGATGCCAAGTAATAGTAAAGATGCAAAATCCTTCAACAGAAGAAAGTTAGCAGGATAGAAAGAGAAAACAAATAGAATCCAAACACAATGCGGACACATCAGTGAATGCACTTTAAGGAGCAACACTGAAGAAGCCTTTCAGGTCTCACTCATTAAAGTTTGTTTATCAGTGTCACAAATAGGCTTATATTAACACTGCAATGAAGTTACCGTGAAAATCCCCTAGTCGCCACACTTTGGCACCTGTTCAGGTATACACGAGGAGAATTTAGCACGGTCAATGCACCTAACCAGCACAACGAGGAGGCACCTGGAGGAAACCCGTGCCAACACGTAGAGAACGTGCAGATTCTGCACGGACAGTGACCCCAGCCGGGAATCAAACCCGGATCTCTGACATTGTAAGGCAGCTGTTGTTCCTTTGGGACAGATGATTATTCTGGGATAAAGATTTAACATTGTTTGACATATGTCACCTTAATAAAGTGATGGAGGATTGTAGGATTATAAAGAAAGATAAGGTAAATGGCTTAATATCCCCTACTTTCATTTTATGCTATACAAGGTTATTTTTATTGATTGCAATACTTATCTCTCATTTGTCGACGCCATCAAAGCTGACCTATGCAACAATCTTGTACATCAGTATTTTGAAATTTTCAACAATAATTTTATTCGGAAGTACCTATGGTAAACTTGTGATCATAATCCTAAGGATCATCAAGAGTCTCTCAGTTTAAATCCTACCATGCCATGTGAAACTGAATTCAATCTACTAAGTGTATGCAAGAACCAAATTGTTACAAAATCCAATTGATTCAATAATGTCCATCCGGAAAGGGAGCTTACCATCTCCACTTAGCTTAGCTAGATTTCAGTCCAGTCCCTCATGTGTTAATGACTCTTAGTATATTTGTAGGGTACACAAATACAAAAGGTAATTGTGCAACCAGATAGATATGCAGAAGTGTATATAGATGCACAGCAGGTAGGAGCTTAGTGTAATGGTGAGGCATTCAAGGGTTCAATGCATACTTAATTCACAATCTGCTCATTCCCAGACAGGAGCCTTGAGCAGTTTTGCTACACAAAGAGATAAAACATGTAAAGTAGAAACTTGTTTAGCTTTACAGACAAACGATCACTGTGAATGGGAACCCTGTTTGCATTTACAAGGGACATAATCACTGCAATATGGGTGCGGCACGAGCTTAATTAGCTTTACAAAAGGAAGCATCTACTTCAGATGGAGATTAATTGAGTCTTCTGGTTAAGATCAAGTGCAGTATCGATCTTCCAGCTGAAAGAACTGTCCTCGACCGAGGGTTGCAGACCGGCACATTCCAAGGTCCAGGACTACGTGCTGAAGCTTGGGGCAGCTGCCGCAAAGGCACAATGGGGAAAGGCCACACTGTAAGGCCTTTTAACGGAGGCAGACCGAGGGCCCAGGAACTGCAGAATACCCTCGACCTGCGTGACTGTGTGCCAATCTGAGCAATAACTGCACACAGAATTTATTGAGACATGTATATAGTTTTAAGTATTGAACTGTATTGACCGTAATTTGTATAAAAATGTAAAAATGTTTTGATTCTGCACTGCTTGCAATTCAAAGGCATGTATATTTGCAACAGTTTATTTGAATTTTTTAATGAATAAAGTATATTTTTGAAAAAAAAAGTGTACTATCAACATGCTGTGCTGTGCTTGGTTGGAGTCATTAGGTTACATTTCAGCTTCGTTTGAAACAATTTTTAAAAGGGGCATCTCGGACTTTTGGCTGAGATGCAAATGAGAGATCAAGCCTTGGAGGAGGAGCTATACCTATTCCAATCAGCTTGGATCATGTAGATCAAGCCCAAGACAGGAGGTGAGAGCCTGCCTTGTCAGCTTGGATCGGGAATGTCTCAATTTGTTGAGACTCTGAATTGAACTTGATTGGATGGAATTGGAATTTAAAAAATTTTTAAGTGTAGTATCGTCGCTTCTCGGACTTTTGACTAAGATCAAGTGTAGTATCAACATGCTGTACTTGGTTGGACTCATTACGACTTCATTTGAAGCAATTTTTAAAAGCGGCATCTCGACCTTTTGGCTAAGATGCAAATGAGATCGAGCCTTGGAGGAGGTGCAATGCCAACTCCAATCAGTTTGGATCATATAGATCAAGTTCAAGACAGGAGGTGAAAGCCTGTCTTGTCAGCTTGGATTGGGAATGTCTCACTTGTTGAGACTTAGAATTGGACTTGAATTGGATTGAATTGGATATAAACAAAAATAAAATGTAGCTTGCATCCTGCACTTGATAGAAGTCAATGAGGTTACAGTGAAGCTTTACTTGAAGCAATTTTTTAAAACACTACCTAGGCCTTTTGGGTAAGATCAAGCACAGGAGGGGGTGTAATGCCTCATCTTGTCAGCTTGGATCTTGATCGAGCCCAAGACAGGAAACATAGGGCCCACCTTGTTAGTTTGGGTCTGTAATGTCTCTCTTGTAGAGACTTTGATTGGATGAATTTGTTTTTTTGATTGGAAATAAATAGTTTAAAAAAATCAATACTGTAATTGTATCATTTCTTGGCCTTTTGGCTAAGATCAAGTGTAATTTTTGGTCTTGCATCTGGTCTTGGCCAGTGAGGTTATACTGAGGCTTCACCTGAAGCAATTTTTTAAAAGCCACCTGGATCTTTTGGTTAAAATGAAACTCAGATCAAACCCAGGAGGGAGGTGTAATGCCTCACTCCGTCAGCATCAATCTTGTTTGATCGAGTCCATGATTGGAGGAAGGCCTGACTCATCAGCTTGCATCTGTTTTGAATTAGATTTTTGATTGGGAATAAAGTACCAAACAGTTTGCACAAAAAAAATGCAATTGTCTCTGCTTCTTGGCCAAGATCAAGTGTCGGATCAAGCTCAAGATGGAGTACAATGTCCTTTTCTGGAAGCTTGGATCTTGTTTGTCTCTCTTGTGGGGATGATTAATTGGATTCAATTGGAATTTGAATTTGTTTTTTGGAGAAAGCAAGGAATGGATTTGGGTTTGCCCAGTCAATTCTAAGCATTGGTTTTGTCATTTAAGAATGGAGTAAATTGTCTAGTTCTATTTGTGGTCATGTGAGAAATGAGGTACACGAATTACAAGCATAATTGTAAAGCGTACAAATATACAAAGCAAACTTTGTTCATTGAACAATCTCTCTCTCTTAGTATCCCTGACAGTATACTTGTCTGGACCCTGCACTACACTCTCGCAAAAGAAAAGAACATTAATTCAGATGTCACAATTACATTGACTAGTTAAACACTGAAAGTCAAAAATATTACTCAAATCAGTTATCTATAAATTGAAAAGTATAGGTGGTGGCTGATCAGGAGGTATCTCATTCTGATACACACAATTTATGTATTTGTTACATTCTCACTGGCAGTTAATGAAACACAATTACCAAACTCACAGTGTCACCATCAACAACTCTGTTGTCTCAGACGCGAGTTTCACTCCACTCTTATCTCAGACTCCCCCTTCTCCACACTTAGGGACAGCGTCCTCCCCAATCCAATTTCAAGCCCCGTTTCCTCCCAATTCCAGCTTTGGTCATTCTCTGCTCCCATGTGAAACATTTACCCAGCTGGCAGTCTCTTTGCTGCCAGGCTCAGCTCAGAATAGAATGAATCAATAAAGGAACAGAGAATTTGTAACAGATATTTCAGTGAAAATGATGGAGAGATCAGATTCATTAAAAGTGGGAGAAAATAAGTGAAAGGTACAGATTGAGAGAAACAAAGCCAGCTCACTTCACAGGCATCCAATAGTTAGAATAGAATCCTACAGTGCAAAAGACCATTCGGCTCATCAAACCTGTACCAACAACAATCCCACCCCATGTTCTATCCCCGTAACCCCACATATTTAACTTGCTTATCTCCCTGACAGAAATGGGCAATTTAGGATGGCCAATTCACCTAACCCGCACATGTTTGGACTGAGAGGGGAAATGGAGCATCCAGAGGGAACCTACACAGACACGGGGAGAACATACAGACACTCACACACAGAATTGAACCTGGGTCCCTGGCGCTGTGAGGCAGCAGTGCTAACCACTGTGCCACCATATCACTCATAATTGATGTTAATCGAAAGCAGGACCATAGTCAATGTTTCCTATCCTTAGCCGTCCAATCCCCAAAACCGTCATCCTGACATTATGATCAGAAAAAATTTGAAATCAAGCTAAGAATCAGCTATGGCTGAGGATCGTACTATTTACCCATTTGTCAAATGCACAGAAGGTTTCATGTTAGTAATTGTGCCGGTACATAACTACAAAATCAAACTCTATTACAAAAAGGCTTATTAATTCTGGTCTCTGGAGCATACTTGAACAAAATTAGAAATTGCATTTGATGCAAGAGAAAGAAGCTTTCCTTGCAGCGCTAAAATCAGTTTTTTCTGTGCATTGTTTTCTTCTGTCTGATTGTTTGTAACATTAGAATGGAAGTTGATAATCTTGCATTCCCTCAGTTTCCTCCCCACCCCTTACCCTACTCTAGATCTAATGTTAATTCCAATGTTCCAGTGGGATGAAGCCTCAACCTCGACCAACTGATCCATTCTGCAAGTGACATCTTCAATGGAGTGAATCATTAGACTTAATCTTTAGCACAGTCCAATATTTCTCTGATCTGAATTCACCGCAGTCAGTCACCGACTGTTGTTCCTCTTCCAGTCTAACATCACGCCAGTTCCTATCATAGTTCAATAAATTATTCATGACAGGTTACCTTTACAATGCCTACAGGCAATATTATGCATCACACAAGCGTTGTTAAGACACATATCTACTGCTTTATGAACACTTTCTGAATCTTAACAATTGGACCGCATTAGAACATAGTTCAAGTAAGTAAACCAAGGAGGATGAGGAGGAGGAGGAGGATGATGATGAGGAGGATGATGATGATGATGATGATGATGATGATGATGATGAGGATGATGAGGATGATGATGATGATGATGATGAGGATGAGGATGAGGATGAGGACGAGGATGAGGAGGAGAATGAGAAGGAGGAGGATGATGATGAGGATGAGGAGGAGGATAAGGATGAGGATGAGGAGGAGGATGATGATGAGGACAAGGAGGAGGATGATGATGAGGACGAGGAGGAGGATGATGATGATGGGGGGGGTGGAATTCTTTCTGCTTAGAAGCAACTTTTCAGGTCAGTAATTTCTACACCAACTGACAACTTGAGATTCGACATGTCCTCATGTTAATGCAGGCCATGTCCCTGTATTTGTAGCTCTCCTCATCTTTCCCTGAACCAACCATCATTCCACTGATAAAAAGCAATTAGACTTTTTTCATAGGACAGTTTAAAGTTGTTCTGGCTTTCCAGGTTACTGTGAAACTTTGTTCCTCCTACCCCACCTACATCCCATGAGGCATTAGCATCAATGAACATACAACCTTTGGATAAAGACACTGATATCTAAAGTCTGGAGTCACCATCTTGAACCTTTAACCACAACACAACTCATCACTATGAGCATTTTGTGTTTTCTTTCCAAAGATCTGATCCTATTGCAGAATCCCTTAAAGTGACATTACATTAATATCAGTTCCTAAATACTCTGTGCAGTATATGTGATGATTGTCTTTTAAGATGGTAAAGCAGAAGACAGTCACCTGACTTGAAGGACCAATAGGGACTGAAAGTGAGCTATCACAACACAACACCCTGCTACACAATTACATTATTCTTGGCTTGGCTCCAACATTTTCTTTAGTTCTGAAGATTAGTTCATTAAGGAACATTTATAATGGTAAGATTCAGTTACCCTCTCAAGAGGGTGTGACAGGGAAGAGTTGTGTCCAGCATTTGTCATCCATCATTGTGGAATACCTCATTTTATGACAATTTTTCACTGTTGAAAACTTGCAAAATCGAACCGGAAAGCACCAATATAAGTAAGGGGTAGTGGTTGGGATGGCAGAGCGGTTAGCACTGCTGCCTCATAGTGGCAGACACCCGGGTTCAATTCTGGCGTTGGGTCACCGTCTATATGAAGTTTGCACGTTCTCTCCCTGGCTGCGTGGGTTTCTTCCGAGCGCTCCAGTTTCTTCCCACAGCCCAAAGATGTGCTGGTTAAGTAGATTGGCCATGCTAAATTGCTGCTTAATGTCGGGTGGACTAGCAGGTGTAAACATGTGGGGTTATAGGGATAGGGCCTGAGTGGGATTGTTGTTGGGAATAGGGTCAATGGGCCAAATGGCCTTCTTCTGCAATGTATGGATTCTATGATTGCCAATGTCCTCATTTTTTAAAATAGTTTGACCTTTACTTTTGGTCCTTGTGAGATGTGTTGCCAAGTTAGCATCTCACAGCAGGCATCCAAGTTCTTTTTGACATTCAGGATTATAAAGTATGACAGTTCAAGAAGATGGCTCACCACCACCTGCTCAATGTTACTTTGGAATGGGTGACAAATGCTGGACTTGCCAGCCAGGGCCACATCTCAATCTGGAATCAAATTTTAAAAAGAGCTTTTAACCCATTGGTGGGAAGCAAGTAAGTCACACTTTATACGCAGAGAACTATAAAGTTAAACACGTAAGCCTTTGAATAGTCTTCATTAATTTGCAATGGAAAAGACTCCAAAGCAAATAAAAATATGGTTTATCTTGAAAACAACTAGAGTAACTTAGGTCAGTTGAATCTACAATACAACACAGAGGGGAGATTTGGGATATTGATGGACAGCTCAAAGAAACCAGCAGCAGATAAGAAAATTGATTGAGATCCTGAGAGCCTGGGATTGTTTATTTCAAAGAAAGGGAGGCTCAAGGTATAGATTGCTTATTACTTAGCATTCAATAGAAGTTATAGCACACAAACAGGCCAATCAACCACGCTGGTCTACATTGATATTTATGATCCATGTACCTTCTCCCATCTATCTTCAGCTAACCCTATCAGCATCTCCTTTTCTTTGTCTCTCCCTCTTTTTCATCATGCTTCTCCTTAAACACACACTTGCTATTTGCTTCACCTCGTCCTTGTGCTGGTGATCTCCACATTTCTACCACTATGACCTCACAGCCCCATGGATCTGGGTTTGATTCTCAGCTTTGGAGCCTGCACTTTCTCCCCATGTTTGCGTGGGTTTCCTCTGGGTGCTCCGGTTTCCTCCCACAGATTGAAAGATGTGCTAATTTGGTGCTTTGGTCGTGCTAAATTCTCCCTCAGTGGACCTGAACGGGCGTTGGAGTGTGGCGATTTGTGGATTTTCACGGTAACTTCATTGCAGTGATAATGTAAGCCTACTTGTGACACTAATAAATACACCTTTAAACATTGATCTCTCTTGGTAAAGTTCTGAATATGCCCCATTGGACTTATTGGTGACAGTTTTAAGATTCTTAAGAGACTTGATAACTGATGTAACCATTAAAATGATTCAAATGTTACCACAAACACTAAACCAGTTGATAGCCCTGATGCTTAAATTTTAAGATACTTTTGGTCGTTATAGAAAATTTATTGCAATTCATCAAAATGAAACTTGATTGTTTCAGCAATTAAAAACATATAAGCAGACTACCCATCTAACTCCTATAACCATGACAATGGAATCAGCAAATGAAAACATTATTCTATAGAGGACATCATCACAGACAACAATTGATTCCTAATACATTAACTCAGACCTGATGAAGGTTGTGTCATGGAGAGAACTGATAAATGGGATCATTTTATTTCCAGTGGGGCATCACATCACAAGTAATAGGCTTCAACAGTAATTTATTCTGCACAAAATAGAAATTAGGTAGCGTTTGCCCTTTTTTAAGAGCTTCAAATAACCTTACAGACCAAACACAATAGATTATTTACGATTATGACAGAATGCTTTCAAAATAAGGTGGTCACATTTTACTTGGAAAATTAGAACCTAAATAAGTTACAAGAGCAAAGGATTCTGGGAGTACAAATCACTGAAGGCTGTGACACGGGTCAATAGGGCGATCGCAAAAGCAAACCAAGCAGCAAGGACTATTTCTACAGTAATAAATCTGAAAGCTGAGCAGTTACGGTAAACTTGTATTGAAACACACTTAGATTACTCTTTTTTAATATTTGATTTATCATTGTCACACATATTAGTATACAGTGAAAATTATTGTTTCTTGCACACTATACAGGTAAAGCATACCATTCGTAGAGAAAGAAATGAGAGAGTGCAGAATGTACGTTACAGTCACAGCTGGGGTGTAGAGAAAGATCAACTTAATGTGAGGTAGGTCCATTCAAAAGTCTGACAGCAGCAGGGAAGAAGCGGTTCTTGAGAGTGATACTTTTGAGTGTCATATGAAGTTCTGATTGGCATATTATAAAAAGGACAAATAGACATTGCACCAGAGGATTGTTCTACACTGACAATGCTTTCCATACTGAGAAAAACCTTCAGCAACAAATGAACAGACTCTCTCGCACCTGTAAGGAGATGATGCAAAGATAGGTAGGAATGTATGTTGTGAAGTGGACATAAGGAGGCTGAAGATGGATACAGATAGGCTGAGTGGGTGAGCAAAAATCTGGCAGATAGAGAATGTGGGAAAATGACGAAGGGTCATCCTGACTCAAAACGTTGGCTCTATTCTCTCTCCACAGATGCTGTCAGACCTGCTGAGATTTTCCAGCATTTTCAGTTTTTGTTTCAGTTTCCAGCATCTGCAGTATTTTGTCTTTACTGTAGTGGGAAAATGAAGTTGTCCACTTTCAGAGGAAGAATAAAAATGCAGAATATTATTCAAGCGGAGTCCAGCTACAGAATTCTGTGGTGCAGAGGAGGCTAGGTGTCTTTGTGTATGAGTCACAAAAAGTTAGCAGGCAGGTACAGCAACTAATTAAGAAGGCCAATGGAATGCTATCCGTCATTACGAGAGGAATTGAGATTAGAAGTAAGGATGTTGTGTATCAATTATACAGATCAACAGTGAGACTACATCTTGAACTGTGTGTGCATTTTTGGTCTCCTTGTTTAAGGAAGGATGTAAATGCATTGGAAGTGGTTCAGAGGAGATTTACAAGATTGATATCCGGAATAAGTGATTTGTCTTACGAGGATAGGTTTGACAGACTGGGCTTGTTTCCACTGGAACTTAGAAGAGCGAAAGGTAGCTTTAATGAAATATATAAGATGCTGAGTGGTATTGACAGGATGGGCATGGAAAGGATGTTTCCTCTTGTGGGTGAGTCCAGAACTAGGGGGTCACTATTTTAAAATAACGGTTTTCTTGAGTCTTTTTTTTCATGAGGGCTGTGAGACTTTGGAACTCTCTGCCTCAGAAGGCAGTGGAGGAGGAGGGATCATTGAATATTTCTTGTTAGGCCAGGAAGACAAAGGTTATTGCGGATAGATGAGAATGTGAAAGTCAAAATACAAACAGTTTAGCCATGACCTTATCAGATGGTAGCATTCAAGGGGCTGAATGGTCTATGTCTGCTCTGATTACATATGCAAGAGCTTGATGTGATCATCAACATCATGAAGACAAATGTCATGGTCCAGGATATTGTCAGGCGACCAGCTAACAGCATTGACAATGTGATACTGGAGAGTGTTGATGGTTTCACATATCTATGCCCCGTAATCACCAACAATCTGTCACTTGATGCTGAAATCAATATATACATTGCAATACCTGCAGCTAATATGTCTAAACTGAGTAAGAGAGTGTGGAACACAAATATTGAAACTTGACCAGGAACACCAAACTGTAAGTCTACAAGCCTGTGTCCTCAGAACGCTCCTTGATGGCGGTAATATTTGGACAACATATGCTAAAAGGCTGAACAATTTCTATCTTCACTCTCTCAGCCTTATCTCTTGACAGGACAAGTTCACCAACTCAGAGATCCTGAAGTGTGTTAATTCCATCAGTACACACTCAGTGCTCAGCCAATCAATGCTGACTCAGCCACATCCATTGGGTGGATAATAGGCAAAGACATGCTGTTGAATTGGTCACCGGGTCATGACCTCCTGGGTGTCCATATCACTGCGACAATGCCACCTGCAAGTGAGATGTGAGAATAGCAAACATTGATCCTGACAAGTGGGAGACAATTGCTGACAGCTATGACCTCTGGAAGGACATTTGAAGAGTGGGGGGCAGAAATGAAAAGCTCTGGTGGCCAAGAAGAAGAGCCGGAGAAGGCAAAGGCAAGTAAATGGTACAGTTTCCCAGTCCACTGTCTTCCTCTGCAGCACAAGGAGAAGAGACTATCATTCCAAAGTGGGACTCCTGAGCCAACCAGACAATGCTGAACACAGAGCCCTCCATCAAGGTATGGACTATTACCATACGAGATGGAAGGATGCCACGCAGAGGCATTGGAGGGGGAACAAAATGATTTACAAGCATGATACCAGATCTGGGAGGTAAAACCCATCAGGAATGGTTCAACAGTGCTGGACCTTGCTCCTTTTGAAAGGAGAAGACACAGCGCTGATCCAATAGAAGTTTACAAAATATGAAAGATTTTGATAGAGATTTTAATACAGAGCAAAACTAGAGATAATCAATGCAAGTCATCATAAAGAGCATTCAAGAAGAAGCATCTACTCAGTGGTCAGAAGGTGGACCTTGCTACTACAGGAAGCACTTGAGGCAAATGGTCAAGGTACACTTGAAGGAAAGAAAAGAGGGAATATGTGAATGAGGGGACAGAGTATTGAATGTGTTGTTGAAAGAGTTTGATGGGGAGCATAGTGGGGAGTTTGCAGTGAAGCAGTAAAACCAACATGGACTATTGGGTCAAATAGTCTGTTTTAGTTCGAGTATATTCTTTACAATTCTATGTGATTCCTGAAACTTAATTTCAACTCACAAGAATTGTATAGGAGACCATTCAGCCCATCATTCATATGATAGCCTTTTGATTCAGATTTGCAATCTTACCCTGGTGTGGACAACTCCAGTTGATAACATAGATGATTTCTAATATCCACAGGAACAAGACCAGATTGGAAAATATCAGGGATTATAGCTTTTCCACACACTGGACCCATCTATTTTCTCCTTCTCCCTTTCACCAAGTATATTGCTTCCCTCTCTGTGCTTTCCCCCCAGCCCCACCAAATGAGCTGAATAGTTCTGCATTGTAGGGATTCTATGATCAACAAGAAATAAGCTGACATTTCCATTGGCTTGGTTTGTTGCATGATCTTTGCTGCTAATTTGTAACCATCAAAAAATCCAATTTCCTGCTACAAGCAGACTGCTAGGAAATGTTGATTATATAGCTATCCCTATCAACCTTCATTTCATTGCTAGCTTATAAACCTCCTCACCGTGATCCCATGATATATTGCTTGCACTTCTGTCCTGTTGGCTCTGCATTATACATCTTCCGGAAAATGCAATAAAAATTTAAATTGTGCAAAACCGTATATTCAGGATTGCCTTTCTAAAACACACCATCCTGTGACAAGTTCCTCTGTACTTTACCATTCAGTTTCAAGACAGGAAACCTTGTCTTTTAGTTTCGTAAAGAAGTGCCTGATTTTCACAACACTGTTTCTGAACCAGATGTTAGAATAATGCAGAATAAAAAAGAAACTAAAAAAGCTGGGACCCTTTTCTTCTGCAAACAGACCACTGAATCCCTACAGCGCAGAAGGGGGTCATTCAGCTCGTCGAGCCTGCACTGATTATAATCCTACCCAGTAACCCCACGTATTTACCCTGCTAGTCCCCCTGACACTAAGGGGCAATTTAGCATGGTCAGTTAACCTATCTTTGGACTGTCGGAGGAAACCCATGCACACATGGGGATAACGTGCAAACTCCACACAGTCACCAAAGGCCAGAATTGAACCTGGGTCCCTGGCAGCAGTGCCAAGCACCATGCCACCCCCATGACAGAAGGGTAACTGAACACAGGTCTTTTAACATTATGAAAGGATTCGATAAGGTAGGTGGAGCAAAAGATGCTTTCAGTGATGGGCGAGCCCCAACACCCATTGCAGTCAGAAATATTAGTCGCCGAAGAATCATGAACGGGGAATTCAGGAGAAATCTCTTGTGGATTTTATGAGGCTAGCAGTCAGATAATCGTACAATGTGTGCAGGGGAGGAGATGGAGATGGAGAATATGGTGGTTTTACAAGGAAGGAGGGAGGAGCCTGCATCGACAAGTGGCTCAAAATTTATCTGTGGGCTGAGAAGGAACACTCCTCTTTCACTCCAACAAAGTCCAGATTAAATTTTCCTGGCAGGATCCCTTCAAGGTTTTACTGAGCCACGTGGCTACCAGTGAGCAGTTAAAATCGTATCGCAGTCTGAATAGCGTCAGGCACTCATTTATTTGTTGGGCGCCCACCCAAACCACACAAGAAAACAATAAAAATGAGTGGAGAAGGAAATTAGCCTTCAGGGCATGGCTTTGATTTAATTCCCATTCTGCTTGATGCCAATGCAGGGAGATAATATACCCTGGTATTACATTAAAATAGCTCATACTGTGCAGCATCTACTGATGGAACAATGCAAACTCCCACACCCAAGGGTTACCAATGGTGTCACACACAAAACATGGAATAGAACAAGTAACAAACTTAAACAAATAGCCAGCGTGGTGGCACAGTGGTCAACACTGCTGCCTCACACCAAGGACCCGAGGAGTTTGCACATTCTCCCCGTCTGCGTGGGTTTCTTCCGGACGCTTCGGTTTCCTCCCACACTCCAAAGATATGTGGGTTAGATTAAATTAACCCTAGTGTCAGGGAGTTGATTGGCCATGATAAATTGCCCCATTGTGTCAGGGGGGGCTAGCAGGGTAAATACTCGGGGCTGGGGGATGGGGCCTGGATGGATTGTGGTCAGTCCAGGCTTGATGGGCCGAATGGCCTCCTTCTGCACTGTAGGTATTCTATGATTCTAAATGGTTAAGATAGGTGTTGACCTCTTTTTGCTCATTAACCAAAGTTCCTGCCTACATCAAAGTCTCATCAGTATTAGCTCAGTTAGCTGGACAGCTGGTTAGTGATGCAGAGCGATGCCAGCAATGTGGGTTCAATTCCCATAGCAACTGAGATTATTCACGAAGGTCCCACCTTCTCAACTTTGCCCCTTGCCTGAGGTGTGGTGATCCTCAGTTTAAAACACTACCATTCAGCTCACCGTCTCATTGGGGAAGCAGCCTGCAGTCAACTGGGACTAATGGTGACTTTAATTTACTTTGACAGATAGGCCAGCTTAATCTAAGTAATTACTGTTAAAAGGATCTGAAGCTAGATGATAAAGTATGAATCTAAACACAAGTCATCTTTTTAATAATAGGTTTACTTAGAATGCTGCATTATTCATACCTGCTTCCACCCTACAAACACCCACCATTCCAGAAGTCCTTCCTTCTTTGTGCTTTAAGGTACTTAATGAATCAATCACCTGAACCATGGTATCCTTAACCAAGGTATTACAATTAACATAGCATTAATAGTTCTGCTTAAGATTCATCTACTGTTTTCTGAATCAAAATCCTGTGGTGTTATTCATAAACTAAATGACTAGAACAGTTCAGCATGACACCCATCATGATTTCTGAAACAAGTCTCTGTCCACTGTGGTACATAGAATGCATTGCAAAAAAGGAAAGCTCTGCTTTATTCTGGGGCTCTTTGTACCACAGCAGCATGCAGCTGAGAAGAATCAAATACACAGTGAGAGCAAATTGCTGGTCTGTTGTTTTTGTTTTAACCTTGGTTTAATTTTTATTTCAGCCACTTTATTTTTAAGTTCATCATGGACCCCATCAAACCAGCTGTAAGGTCAATGAGGTAGATGTCGTATAATTAGGCATCAGTAAATGTAGAGTGGTTGATTTGCCAATTATTTTCCATCCCTCTGATGTGAGAATTTTTTTTAATGGAAACATTCTAAATGTTTTTATAAGATAAAGGGGACAATAAAATCTATAAAAGTTTAATGGCGCAGAAGTCTTTTTCCATAATTTATGTTTGCAGGCAAAAAGAAAACATTTTTACAGAGTGAGGGAACTTGGAGAGGGCACTATACCAGAGCGAAATCATAAGACTATAAGATATCGGAACAGAATTAGGCCATTTGGTCCATTGACTCTGTTCCACCATTCAGTCATGACTGATGAGTTTCTCCACCCCATTCTCCTGCCTTTTCCTTTGATCCCTTTATCAACCAAGAACCTATCTATTTCAGTCTTAAATACACTCAATGTGCTGGTCTCCACAGCCTTCTGTGGCAATGAATTCCTTAGATTTACCACTGGTGCACGGCCAGGTGTGGTCAACTAATCCCTGGCCATCTAGCTTTACTTGGGTTGGTCTTCTATTAGTTGGCTGTGTGAGTTGCGACAATAGTTACCTGATTAGTTGGCTCATAAAATGTACACTGGGCATATACTGTTGTTTGTGTTTCCTTGATGAGAGGAAATGGATGGGATCCCATTGACGATGGGGCAAAAGTGGCACTTCTGGTGTGCCTTGAGATAAGAGTAGTTTGGTTTCTTTCAATGTATAAGATTGATGTATGTTTGGCCTGTCGGCCCTTCTTCTGCTGGTCCTAGCTTTGCTTGAATGAGGGGAGGAACCGAAGCACGTCGAGGAAGTTAGCATCAGAGTGCTGGGGCGCCATTGCGCAAAGCGCCCAACGTCCCCGTGAACTGGGAGACTATCTGCCACCCATCCCCATTGTCAGCAACAGAATTGATCCCTCAACCAACTCCCCCTCCCCCCCACATACACATCAACATGAGTCACTATCATTGGAGTATCAGGGCCTTCTCAATGAGTCCCCTGATGGACCCCCGACAAGCCCCCTCCTCTGTGTGCCCCCGACCATGATGTGGAGATGCCGGTGTTGGACTGGGGTAAACACAGTAAGAAGTCTGACAACACTAGGTTTAAGTCCAACTGATTTATTTGATAGTAAACTGACAAGCTTTCGGGGTTAAACTCTTTGTCAGGTGAACTCGCCATTCACCTGACGAAGAGTTTAACCTTGAAAGCTTGTGAGTTTACTATCAAATAAATTGGTTGGACTTAAACCTGGTGTTGTCAGACTTCTTGCTGTGTGTGCCCCTAACCATACATAGCTACCCTGCATGACCCTCCTTGCCCCTGTATTCTCTCACTTGATACCCCTCATGCATAGCCCTCTCTGTATACCACCCTCCCTTACATAGCAGCCCCGCATAGGCTCCACTGTCATGTGTATATCCTCACGTGCATTGCCTCACTCCTACTCAGGTCCCACCCCATACATGCCCACCCCACACTTAGACCCCATCCCCTTGGCACTGCCCTTGGCAAAGTTATGGTACCCAATTGGGCACTGCCAGGGTGCCAGATGGGCACTGCCAGGCTGACACTGTGGATGGGCACTGTCCGGCCATGTTTCTGATCACATGATGGCTTCACTGGTCTGTGATTCCTCCCACCATGACCATGGCACCTGGTCCAACTACTACAGAGCAGTAGTGATTCTCGCCAGAGAGGAGGGAAGCAGCTGTGAGGCCGGAAGCAGTTGAGCTGAAAATGCTGAGTGTGCTAATGCCATTTAATTGAAGGCATCACTATGTTAATAGGCTTCACACCTTTTCTGGGCATGAAGTTTCTTTTATCAGCAAAACATTGCTGGCAGGTACCAAACTGATTCGTGCCTGGCATGAATTGGAATTTTAGCCGCACAGAAACTTCCCAACTTGATGCACCAGTCAATAGTCTGGATGAGCCACTGAGATGAATATTATCGAAACCTACAGAATTCTAAGGGGGCTGGAGTGCGTGGACGTTGAAAGATTGTTTCTGCTGGTCAGAGTGTCCAAAACACAACGGCATAGTCTGAGGATGAGGAGCTGTTCATTTAGGATTGAGTTATAGAGAGGGTACTTCACTCAAAGGGTTGTGAATCTTTCACTGAATGTATTTAAGACCCAGATCGACAGATTTTTGGTCTCAGAGAAAATGAATGACAGAGCAGGCTTGACAAGCCATATGGTCTACATTCCCTCCTGTTTCTTGTGTTTGTGCGTTGATTTCCTTGTAACATTGACTATACCGATCTGATTTGATAGATGCATTAAATGAAGCATCTCCATGATCTATATTTCACTCTACTTCTCAAAAATGATGAATTTTCCATTCTTCTTCGAAAATAAACTTTGATTTTCTATTCCCGCCAATAAACTGAACACAAACTGTGCACAAGTCACCTATTATTTCATTCCTGAAGTACTGTTTTTGAGCTAATAGTTTAATACCAAATTATGCCTGATATGTTATTCCAATGTTTCATAATTGAATTTAAAATGTATAATTGTACTTAATGATTTTTTTTAGCTACCTTGCAGTTATGGCATTATGCTAATGATAATGGCTCCCAATTGCAAAACCTTTCACAGCATCCATTCTGTTAACTTGACAGAGATTCAATTTATTACGGAGCAAGGCTTTATCACCTCCATTTACAATGTGCTTATAGACACATCAACACATGCTTTCTTTCCAATTGGATATGTTGAATAGAGCACAAACCCGACAGAGTCAGCTGATCTTACGGCTATGTTTTTTCAATCACCTTTTCAATGCTTTGGTCATTGGCCATATTTTAACTTTACGTGAACCAGCTATCGCCATGTGCCTTTAATTATTCACTGCATCCTATTAGTCTACCAGTCATTTATTTTTGTTGACTTCTTTCTCATAATGAAAATGCTTCAGATTTGTTGCTACACTATATTCCAGAAATCATTCAATGAACTGTATGTAGACTATTTGTAAAGTTGAAATGACTTGGGCTGGACACTTGCTTTTGAGTAGCGTGATGCTGGTGAACATTAAGAACCATAAAAAATAGGAGGAGCAGGTAATTTTGTCCTTCAAGTCTGCTCTGCCATTCAATAAGGTCATGATAGACCTGCTTGGGACTTTGACTCCTCCATTCTGGGCTCTGTTAGAGGTCAAAGATATGTCTAACAAACCATTCAACATGCTCAATGACCCCCGCCTCCATTCCTCCCTGAGAGAGAATTCCAAAAACTGTTTGAGTGAAGAAATTCCTCTTCATCTCCATCTTAAACAGGAGAGTCGTTATTTGGGAAAAGTGTCCCAAGTTCTCGATTCCATGTGGAGAGCCACTCTCTCAGCACCTACCCTGTCAAACTCCCAGCAAGAGCTTAGTGCAGTCACTGCATATGATAGTGTCCAAGCTTTAATATACTGGCTGACCATTAGCTGGAAAGAACAAAATGGGAGGCTGGTCAGGAAAAGAATTTGATCCTGGATTAATTCGTGGGGCAAATTTCAAGTCAGAGGTGAAATGGCTGGTGTGGTGAGAAAGTTTTGAAATAAATACTAAGGGGTGAATTTTCCTGCTCTTCTTGCCGTGAGAATCATGGTGAACATAAGAACATAAGAAATAGGAGCAGGAGTAGGCCACCTAGCCCTTCAAGCCTGCCCTGCCATTCAATAAGATCATGGCTGATCTGAGGTGGCTCAGTTCCACTTTCCCGCTTTCCCCCCATAACCCTTAATTCCCTTGCCTACCAAAAACCTATCTACCCGTGACTTAAATATATTTAGCGAGGCAGCCTCCACCACTTCAACAGGCAGAGAATTCCAGGGATTCACCACCCTTTGAGTGAAGAAGTTCCTCCTCAACTCCGTTCTAAACTGCCCCCCCCACCTTTATCTTGAGGCTGTGCCCTCTAGTCCTGCTGTCCTTTCTGATTCTCTCTACCTCTACCCTATCCATCCCCTTCATTATCTTTTTACGTCTCTCTAAGATCCCCCCTCATCCTTCTAAACTCCAACGAGTACAGACCCAGTCTATTTAGTCTCTCTTCATAGTCCAACCCCCTCATCTCCGGTGGGCAAGGGAGCAGACCATGGAAAGGTCCATTGACCTTGGACAGGATTTTTCGGTTTCAGGGTGAACACGGCCGGAAAATCCCACCCAAAGTTTCTGTCATGTCTGAAGCGTTGAGGCTGAATGCGTCTTGTTAAATCCCTGAAGTCGTGAAACTTTGAATTGTAATCGTGATGCGTGGTGCGTGGCCATGTCTGCATGGGTGCCAATGAAGGAATCACTGCAACAGTGGAGAATTAGGTAGCCGGTGAATATTAAAACATTCCTGAAGGACGGCAGTGACAGGAGAACAAAGCCGGGGGTTGATAAGATAGAGGTGCAGTATGGTTGAAGAGAATCTGCCTTTGAGAGGTCGTGACTTCTGGACCAACTCAGAAGGAAAGACAATAAAATGGGGAAACAAGAATACTGGTCCAAATTGGTTTTGTATACTTTAAAATGGAGCACGAGTGAAAAGAGGAAATGTGAATACTGGTCTTGTATATTTAAAATAGAACACCAGTTAAACAGGGAAATCAGAATACTAGTTTAATTTTTCCTTCTGGGAAGTCAGATAAAAATAGAGGAAGAGTGAAGAGGAACAGCAATGCTGGTACATTAACAGTATGCTACCTTGTGTTGATATTATGATGGTGGAATGCTGTTAGTTCAGCCATTTTATGAACTTGCATGTACATTTTCAAGCTGGTTTGAGATGCTGATGCTGGAGGAGACACTGACAGTCCAGTTTCCTTTCTGTTCATTTACTCAGGGCCTAGTAGGGGGTGGAAAATCTTTCATTACTCAGTTGGAGTTTGCTTCTTCATTTACATTCCCAGGTAATCTAATTAGGCTGAAAATTAAATCTCCATTGATCCAACCTCCTGAAGCAAGAGAGAACAGATCAATCTTCCGACTACACTCACAGACAAAAACAATCTCTGCCATCTCTCTTAACCAATTTTGAAAAATATTGTTCCATGTTGCTATAAAAGCCTGGATTATTTAAGGAATAACACCACTGTGCTTTGGACTCCGCATGCAGGGTTATTTTTGTTGTAGGTTACAGGAGTTCAGCAGGAATGGAATCAATTTTCATTTGTCTGGGCACAGCTAACAATCTGGGCCTTTGCCAGTCCACAGGGGGACCTACATTTGAAGTTCTGTTCCACTCCTTTGCACCACGTTGAGCCTGATGCTCTTTCTACGCAGACAGATGAAAGATCAAAGGAAAACCAACAGAAGAGATTTAAAGGCTCAGAATTAGTCAATTAAAAAAAGAACATTAAAGTCTCATGCTGTTTGAGCTCCAGCTTGGTCAATCAATGCAGTGTAATGAAAAGCCACAGCGACGAGGGAGGATCTTACTGTTCATGCCTCGGCCTTCTGAAGTTGGTCAGACTCTGCCAAGATGGCAATGTGGGTTGTGCTGGAATTAGCTTCCCCGTGGCAGGATTTGAGATGCAATCAAGGATACCACCCCTGATTAGAGGTCTATTGTCCAGGTTTCAAACAACAGGCATTCATCAAAAGACAGCAGGATCTGCAAGTATTCAGATGAAGTGGTAATTCCAATGGGGAGTTCAATCCTTCGCAAGAGCAAGGATGAGATGAAAAAAGGGTTGAAATTGTTTCCCTCTTAGAAGTTACAACCCACTGATTATACTATTATCTATCCATTTTTTAATAATTAGAACAGACAATAAAGTCACAACTCAAGCACCGACGAATGATCGGATTTTGTGTCACCATGCTGACTCACAGCGCCAGGTTCGATCCCGGCCTCAGGTGACTGTGTGGAGTTTGCATGTTCTCTCTATGTCTGCTGAATCATTTCATGGCCGGTTTCCTGGAATTTCCTACCTAATACCATCGTGGCGGTATCATCGCTACACTTACTGCAGTCGATTAAGGGTGAGGGTCCACCACTGCCACCTCCAGGCAATAATATGTGGCCTGGCCAATAATTGCTCACAAACTGAGAGATTCCTCCAGGTGCTCTGGTTTCCTTCCACTGTATGCAGGCCACGCCAAATTGCCCCTTAGTGACAGTGGGATTAACAGGGTAAATATATGGGGTTATGGGGATAGGGCCTGCAGGGATTCTGTGATTCTCTATAATAAAATCACCATTCCAGCACTGTTGAGCTGTTGGGTTTGCTGTCACCGTGATGAATGAAGGAGGACCCACCCACTCTTGTAATGCTCTTAAAAAAGAGTGTTTCAACACTGCGCAAGTAAACTCAGCCATAGTAAGCTAACAGTATGGTGCAACCTCTAGATTTTTACATAACTCATTTTCTCTGCTGTGCTATACTCTTGTTCAAACACCAGTACCTAGTCAGCTGCTCTGGTGCAATTATTTTGGTGCAGTTCTCTTTAGTGTTGGAGTGTGACTCTGAGAGACGCTGGCTTGTTTCTCCCCATTAGTTATTTAAAAAAAAAATCACTCAGTTTGTGAGCAATGTTGGCCTGGCCACACATTATTGCTTGAAGGTGACGGTGATCGACCCCTCATTCTTAATAGACTGCAGTAATTGTAGTGCTGATACTAGTATTAGGTAGGAACTTCCAGGAAATTGGTCATGAAATGATTAAGGGGTAGCATGGTATGTTTCGGTCAGAATAGAATGTGGCTTGAAGGGGAGCGTCTGAGGCAATAAATTTACAAATAGAGAGGGATAAGCTTAGCCTTCAGAACACGGTCATGACACCAGCATGACTGTTCAAATCACAGGCCTGACTGATGTTGGCATTCTGCTTTGCTCTGATACGTACCCATGTTGCAGCCACGAGCAGGCTATGCTAATAAGATGACAATGCACCTCCAAGCTGAAGTTTGCAATCAGAAAATTAATTTCAACCTTGCAGAATAATGAGAAAAATACTCGCAATTACTTGCACCTCATCACATCTCACGGATACATATCAATTCCAGAACAAATTACTCTCGAGTGCGGTTACATTTGTTCCACTGCCAGTTTGCACACAGATTACTGATACTCCTTCCCTGTGGTGTTCAATATTACATTTTTCAGATTTTCATGCATCTCAGAAGTGCTTTTATCGCAGAGACCATTGTGGCTGCCAGCACACTTCCGTCTGTGCCTTATGACTTAATTCCCTTTGTAAAAGTCAGTTTCAGAAACTAATAACTAGCTGCAATGCTTTGGCCTATTAATTACATTTATTTTCACATACAATAAGAGAGAAACTGCAGCAGATCTCTAAAAATGTTTGCAGCAATTCAGGTTAATATAAAGTGCTGTGGAAGGGTGATTTGGATCCGAAACGTTGGATGGGCTTCGCCAGCAAGTCCGCAGGAATTCTGATAGCCCGCCGCATGGGAAGATGGCCCAAAGTTGGGATTCACCCGACCCGCCCTGCCGGTCCCGACTGGGTTCTTTAGTGGATTGGACAGCCTGTGCAGCGGCCTCCTCAGGTCTAGGTGGTGATCCACGGCACACACACGTCACCCTAAGAGAACTGACTCATGATAGAGGGCCCTTCATTAATAGGAAGGGCTTCCACTTCCTAAATCTACAGCTGGTGTGCCACCACCAGCTGAATGTCTTGAATTTCGGTGCATGTTATCCTGGGAACATGCACCACGCCCTACATTCTGGCAAACCTGAGGTGCCCATGTAAGTCTCCAGGGCCTGTGAAAAGATGAGGTCAGAGCTGGAAGTAGGTGCGCTGGCCACCCTCATTACCCCATCCCCCACTGATAAGGCTGAACTGGGTTTTAGAGTGAAATGAAACATGGTGTTTCACATGGGGCAGTGGGGTAATCAGTTGTGGTGGTGGGCTGGCCCATTTAAATGAAGCGGATAGCTTTTGCTGATAGTGGGAGTAATTTGCACTGTCTCTATCATGCCAGCTGGAGCACTTAGAGTGAAAATGGTATGCGTCTGCCCATAGGTGGCACAGTGGTTAGCACTGCTGCCTCACAGCACCAGGGACCCAGGTTCAATTCCTGGCTCAGGTCACTGTCTATATGGAGTCTGCACACTCTCCCTGTGTCTGCATGGGTTTCCTCTGGATACTCCAGTTTCCTCCCACAGTCCAAGTATGTGTGGGTTAGGTTGATTGCCCATACTAAATTTACCCAAGTATCAGGGGGATTAGAAGGGTAAATGCATGGGGTTCCAGGAATAAGATGTGGGTGAGATTGTGGATGGTGCAGACTCGATGGGCTGAATGGCCTCCTTCTGTACTGTAGGGATTCAATATTACTTCTGTTTCTCTTCACAGATGTTACCAAATTTGCTGAATTTATCCAACATTTTCTGTTTTTATTTAATTTAAAATGTGAGCTTGGTCAAGGGAGGAATATTGGCCAGGGCGCGACCTAAACCCTCTCCAGAAGTGTTATGGGTCGTACTGCACCAATCAAAGCCAAACTGACAGGAAGATATAACCTAAAGACAGCACTTCTAACAATATAGCATTCCCTCAATTATATCTGGGGAGGTGATGGCCTAGTGGTATCATCACTAGACTATTAATCCAGGAACTCAGCTGATGTTCTGGGGACCCTGGGTTCGAATCCCGCCACGGCAGATGGTGGAATTTGAATTCAGTGAAAGATATCTGGAATTGAGAATCTACTGATGACCATGAAACGATTGTCAGAAAAACTCATCTGGCTCCCTAATGTCCTTTAGAGAAGGAAATCTGATGTCCTGGTCTGGACTACATGTGACACCAGAACCACAGCAATGTGGTTGACTCCCAACTGTCCATGGGCATCTGGGGATGGGCAATAAATGTTGACCCAGCCAGCATGTCCATGACTGAATTAAAAAAAAATATACATTCTGATCACAAGTGCTGGAGGGTGGTTTTAATGAACTCCAGCAAAGTGGTAAACTAATGATTGCACCAAGATGCCACTTCATATTAATCTGAATTGTTGGTTCATGTTTTAAGAGCAATCCCATCAACATTTTAAAAGCCATGTTGTGGTTTTTATCTTATTTTGTGAAGCACGTAGTTAATAGGATTTACAGGTGCTGCTGCTGGTTGGCTTGTGAGGCTCCGACTTTCACAATGGGAACTAGCAGGAAAGGTACAGATGGATGTGTGTTGGCAGCTACAATCCTACCTGTGTGAAAAAAAAACGCTACGGAGATAACATGAAAATCAGCAAATGTAATATTGAAAACCGCAGGGAAGGAAGATGATGCTTCCAGTATTGGAGAGATCAATCTGGATGTGTCGTCAGAGCACCTACCCATCTGGTACAGGGCTTAAAATAACAACCAACCACCTGCCACCACTGGACCCAGATTAACCCAAGCAACACCATGAGTACACTTTTGCAATTATAGCTCGTCTGCTGCGACATAGTGAACGCAAATGTCCCAGCAAGTCACTCAAACCCAGTGAGATGCTACATCATTGCAGAATAACTTAAATTCTCCACTTTTTTTTTGTGCAGCCTTCCTGAGTTTAGTACCAAGTTTATGCTTGCAGAAGAATACATGGGACATAAACATATTTTTAAATGGTTCTAGTTTATGTACAGATTGTCCCTGAGCTGAACACTCCTGATTACCGATATCCAGAGCATCACACCTTGGAAATATGGATCAGTGATTCTCTTAAGAGGATTGCTCTGTCTCTCTTGCTCTCTCTCTCTCAGGGGTCTGAGGCTATAACGTTCCCTGTTTTCTGGAAGCTGCTTTGTTTTTGTTGGTTCCTGATGTTTTTCAGGCCTCTGTGGCTGCGCGAAAAGTGAACTTTTGTGAAGTTTAATTTTTTTTTGTTTGCGCGGCATCACAACAGCTGCAATATTTTATATCAGGGTATCTGTAGAAACCAGGAATGGAAAGCAGCAGTATAGAATCATAGAATTCCACAGTGCAGAAGGGGGCCATTCAGTCCATCAAGTCTGCACCTACTACAATCCCACCCAGGCCCTATCGCCATAATCCCATGCATTTACCCTGCTAATCCCTCTGTCACAAAGGGGCAATTTAGCATAACCAATCCACCTAACCTGCACACCTTTGGACTGTGGAAGGAAACTGGAGCTCCCAGAGGAAACCCACGTGGACACGAGGAGAATGTGCCAACTCCACACAGACAGTGACTCAAACCAGGAATTGAACCCGGATGCTTGGCGCTGTGAGACAGCGGTGCTAACCACCACGCCACCCCTGTGCCGTGGAAAGGCAAACCTTTGTTCACACATGGAAACAGTTCCTCAATGTACGCACCAGAATTAGATCTGTTAAGTGAAGTGAACTTTTGCAATTACACGAAATACTACTGAAGTCTGATTTGGCACTGAAAGAAATGTGGAAATGCATTTAGTACCTTCAATATTATTTTACTTCATGCACACCAGATAAATCAGATGCTAAGCAGATGGAGCAGTCTGTTCATTCCACGCAAACAGCTGTCATGGTAAATCTTTACCATTAGATGTTCAAAGGAAACACCTTTTGTATTACGTTTCCTCAAACTATGATTGGATTTAATTGAAAGTGGAACAGGATGTACAGTGAATTAATGTACATTTGGATTGATATTACATCCTCCTTTAGCCCCAAACATACTTCCTGCTGTGTCCACTTCTGAAAATAAAACTCAAAAAAATCCATTTACAACTGCATTTTCTATATCCAAAAAAGTCGTGCCTTGCCTTTTTCCGATCATTCACCAAGAAATCTCTGTAGCTATCAATCTACTCAAGCATGTTCCTACTTTTAGCTTTTATAACACCATCACTTATATTCTTATGCAGTCCTCACAACTGCTGCATCAAATCTAAAGGATGCAGACTTGAACATAAAGAGTAAGCAATTTAGCTATTTACTATCTGGACCGTATGAAGCACTATCGTGTCCTATTCATGACGCCACAGTGGCACAGTGATTAGCACTGCTGCCTCACAGTGCCAAGGACCCGAGTCTGCACATTCTCCCCGTCTGTGTGGATTTCCTTCGAGTGCTCCAGTTTCCTCCCACAGTTTGAAAGATGTGCTGGTTAGATGCATTGGCCATGCCAAATTCTCCCTCAGTGTACCTGAACAGACATCGGAATGTGGGACTCGGGGACTTTCACAGTGATTTCATTGCATTGTTAATGTGAGCCTACTTGTGACACTAATAAATAAACTTAAACTACTCATCTGCAATGCTCTCATCTCACCTCATGCTTGGATCAAGGTTGTAATGGGGTCAGGAGAATAGCCCTGATGGAATACAAACTGAGCAGGTAATTGCTGTGTAAGTTCCACTTGATAGCATTGTTGACAGTAACTTCCATCACTTTGCTGATGAGTGAGAGGAGATTGATGGGGCAGCTGGATTTGTTCTGTTTATTGTGGACAGGGCATACCTGGGCAAGTCACCATATTGCCAGTAGATGCCAGTGTTGGAGCTGAACTGGAATAGTCTGGCCCGCGATGCAACCTAATACTTAAGCATAAGTCTGCAGGGCTGTTAAAATTGAGCTGCATGTATAGCTTTGGTGACCCTACACCTGGAGTACTCGGCATAAGTTTGTTTCCCATATCCAAGGAAAGATATATTTGTCTTAAATAGAGTACAACAAAGATTCACAGAATCATAGAATCCTGCAGTGCAGAAACAGGCCCTTCGGCCCATCGAGTCTGCACCGACCACAAACCCACCCATGCCCTATTCCCATATCCCTCTAACCTAAGCATTGATTTCTGGGATAATAGGGCTAATTTATTAGGATAGATTGTGTATAATGGTCCACGTTCTTTGGAGTATAGAAGAATGAGTGGCCATTTAATTGAAATTAAAAATAATTTGACAGGATAGGTACTGATAGGTTCCTGGAAGGAGAGTCCAGAACAAGAGGTTTTAATGTCAGGGTTTGGGGTTGGTCATTTAGGATTGAGATGAGAAGTTTCTTCATTCAGAGAGTTGTGATTCATTGGAATTTTCCTATGAGAGCTGTAGATGCTCTGTCCTCAAATGTGTTAATGAGTGAACAGTAGATTTTGTGCATTAAAGGAATGAAATGTTTTAGGATAAGACAACAAAGTGGAACTGATGCAGGATTTCAGCCATGATCTTCCTGAACAACTTCCATTTCTTATGACTACAAATTTATTTATATTATCTCACGTAAGCACACACATGTAGTGGTGCCTCTTACAGATCATGGGTATTTTCTGAATGTGACAGTCTGCCATCAGGTACTTAGGTTTGGCAAGAGGTGACCGAGCCACAAGGAATTCACTGAGAAAATCATATCCAGCAGCCTCCCATTTGAAAAAATGTCTTCTACAATAGCCAGTGCCTGCATGAATGCTTGGTTTGTGGCAAAAATGGCAACTGCACTTCCATACCTCAATGCACTTCTGTGCCAGCATTGCCACTGCCCAGTCAGTTTGCGTTATTTCATACATTGAAGTCTGCTTTGCGAAACAATCGCACGTCTTCTGGCTACACACATGATTAGAACCTGTGAGCACATTCAGAGCTGATACAGAACACAGAATACAGGATAAATGGATGCCTTGGGAGTAATGACTTTTTGCAAATTCATGAAGAGGTTTGGAACTGGAAAAAACAGGACTCCATTAACATATAAATATAAAAATGAGGGCAATCTCCTAGCACCCAAGGCTAAATTTAAATGGTTGTGACTTTGATCCCATCAACCTGTAGCCTGTGGTGACCCTTCTGTTTCTGCATTAGTTGAGTTGGCATCACAGTTTAACTTATGTATTCTACCAACATTTACATGTTCAGTGCAAGCTAAACCAGGTCAGAGCTGCTGAAATGGTCATCCTGATAATGAAAACTTAAGTGGAAATAATCTGAAGATTGGCTTTAAAAACGGCAAGCGCTAAAGCTGTGACTATTTCCTACAGCAGCTTGTTCCAGTGCGGAACTGTCTTTGGGAGAAGTGTTGATACACTGTCTTAGAAATAAATGGTCTTTGTAGTTAGTGTGACGACTGCCTCATGTTCTGACAATGCCGGAGAGTATCAAGGCTTCATTCCAGTTAATGACCATGAGTCCATCCCATGGTCAGAATTCTCCAATTTTGTATACCCCACCACCGCTGTCAATGAGAATGGAGAATTTGGCACTCAGCCAAATCTCCATTCATAGCAGCGAGACAGGAGAATCCCAGCCATGGGCAAGGTCAGAGGATTTTGATTTCTCAGATACTAAAGCAGTCTATGTCTGAAG
Source organism: Carcharhinus amblyrhynchos (assembly GCF_965287045.1). Lineage (NCBI taxonomy): Eukaryota > Metazoa > Chordata > Chondrichthyes > Carcharhiniformes > Carcharhinidae > Carcharhinus > Carcharhinus amblyrhynchos. The sequence goes on from NC_137352.1 coordinate 26,244,826, forward strand.
CTAGCAAGTCTTGGAGAACAATTAGGTCTAGACTGATGATTTGTGCCTGCACTGGCCAAACAATGACCAACTCTAACAAATAGATCATTTCAGCATCTCTCCTTGATGTTCAACAGCATTACCATCAACATCCCAGGGAGTTACCATTGAGTAAAAACTGAGCTGGAGTAGACATATAAGTACTATGGCTACGAAAGTCATCGGCTGGGAATTCTATCATGATTATTTCACCTCTTGATTCACTAGAGCCTGACAACCATCTTCAAGGCATAAATCAGACATGAGACCAAATACTCTTCACTTGCCTGGAGGAGTGCAGCTCCACCACGCAAGAAGTTCAACTTCATCCAGGTCAAAATGACCCCTAGAAACATAGAAACAAGAAGCAGGAGTAGGCCATTCAGCTCTTCAAGCCTAGCCCACCATTCATTTTGATCATGACTGGTCATCAAATTCAATATCCGGATTACCCCTTGCTCGCCAAATCCTTTGATCTCTTTAAGCCCAAGAGCTATACCTAATTTCTTCTTGAAATTGGACAACGTTTTGGCCTCAACTACATTCTGTGGTAGAGAATTCCACACATTCACCACTCTCTAGATGAGGAAATTTCTCTTCACCTCAGTTCCAAAAGGTTTATCCTTATCCTCAAACTATGATCCCCAGTTCTGGATTCCCCCACCATTGGGAATATTCTTTCTAAATCTACCCTGTCTAACCCTGTCAGAATTTTATAAGTTTCTATCCCCTCTCACTCTTCTGAACTCCAGTGAATATAATCCTAACCGATTTAGTCTCTCCTCCTATGACAGACTTGCCACCCAGGAATCAGCCTGGTAAATCTTCATTGTGCTGCCTCTATAGTAATGACATCCTTCCTAAGATAAAGACACCAAAACTGCACACAATACTCCAGGTGTGGCCTCACCAACACCCTGTACAATTGCAGCCCTCTACAAAAACATTACTATTAGTATACTCAAATCATCTTGCTATGAAGGCCAACAGATCATTTACCTTTTTATTGCCTGCTGCACGTGTGCACTTAATTTCAGTGTCTGATGCACAAGAACTCCAACGTCTCATTGAGTATCCATCTTTCTCAATTGACACCCATTCAAATGGGTGTAAATGCCGTTTGTTGATACCAAAGTGGATAACCTCACATTTATCTATATTATACTGCAAATACCATGCAGGTGCCCACACAATCAGCCTGCCCAAATCATGTTGAAGCATCTCTGCATCCTCCTCACAGCTCAGCCTCCCACCCAACTTCATATCATCTACAAATTTGGAGATAATACATTCAGCCCCCTCTTCCAAATCATTAATGTATAATGTGAACAGTTGGGGTCCTAGCACAGATCCCCATGGAACCCCATTAGTCGCTAACTACCAATCAGAAAAAGAGCCATTTATGCCAATTCTTTGTTTCCTATCTGCTAACCAGCTTTCTATTCATCTCAACACATCACCTGCAATTCCACATGCTTTAACTTTATGTAGTAGTCTGTTATATGAGATCTAGTCAAAAGCCTTCTTAAGGTCTAAATAAACCAGATACACAGGTTCCCCTCAGTCAACTCTACTAGTTAAATCCTCAAAAAAAAACCAATAGATTTGTCAAACGTGATTTCCCGCCTGTAAATCCATGCTGACTTTATCTGATTAAACCATTGCCTTCCAAATGCCGAGTTATGAAATCCTTGATAACAGACTCTAGCACCTTCCCCAGTACCAACGTTAGGGTCATTGGTCCATGTTTCCCTGTTTTCTCTCTGTCTCCCTTTTTGAACAACAGGCTTATATTAACTACCTTCCAATCTGTAGGAACTATTCCAGAGTTTTAAGAATTTTGGAAAATAACCACCAATGGATCAACTATTTCCAGGGCCAAGTCCTTAAGTGCTCTGGGATGAAGGTTATCAGGACCTGAGGATTTATCCACCTTCAATCCCATCAATTTCCTCACTTCTCTGCTAATGCTGATTTCCTTTAGCTCCTCACTAAAATTTGTTCCTCTCAACACTACTTCACAAAGGAAGACATGAATAAAGTACAAACTTAATTCTTTAGCCATTTCATGAGAACATAAGAAATAGGAGCAGGAGGAGGCCATCTAGCCCTTCGAGCCTGCCCCGCCATTCAATAAGATCATGGCTGATCTGTCGTGGCTCAGTTCCACTTTCCCACCCTCTCCCCATAACCCTTAATCCCCTCGCTTGTCAAAAACCCATCAACCCGCATCTTAAAAATATTTAGCGAGGCAGCCTCCACCACTTCAACGGGCAGAGAATTCCAGAGATTCACCACCCTTTGAGTGAAGAAGTTCCTCATCAACTCCGTTCTAAATCGCCCCCCCTTTATCTTGAGGCTGTGCCCCCTAGTCCTACTGTCCTTTCTGAGCTGGAAGAGTCTCTCCACCTCTATCCTACCCATCCCATTCATCATCTTATATGTCTCAATGAGATCTCCCCTCATTCTTCTAAACTCTAATGAGTACAGGCCTAGTTTATTCAGCCTCTCCTCATAGCTCAACCCCCTCAACTCCGGCATCAGCCTAGTAAACCTCCTCTGCACTCACTCCAAGGCCAAAATATCCTTGCGTAAGTACGGCGACCAAAACTGCACACAGTACTCCAGCTGTGGCCTCACCAGTGCCCTATACAGCTGCAGCATGACCTCCCTACTTTTATATTCAATCCCCCTCGCTATGAAGGCCAGCATCCCATTTGCCTTCCTGACCACCTGCTGCACCTGCAGGCTGGGTTTTTGCAACCTTTATTCCCCATTATGAATTTTCCCGTTTCTGACTGTAAGGGGCCTACATTCGTTTTTCTCAATATTTGTTCCTTTACATATGTACAGAAACTTCTACCGTCAGTTTATAGGTTTCCCGCTAACTTACTTTCATACTCTATTTTTCCTGTCTTAATCAATCCCTTGGTCCTCCTTTGCTCCTTTAAACTGCTCCCAATCCTCAGGCCTATTGCTTTTTCATACCAATTTGTATGCTTCTTCCTTGAATCTGACACTAACTCTAATTTCCCTTATAAGCCACAATTCCCTTCCTACTCTTGAGCCAAACAGGAACAAACAACTTCTGGAGTCCACCTATTCATTCTTTAAATGTCTGCCATTGCCTGTCCACTATCTTTCTTTTCAGTAATGTTTCCAGTCTGTCATGGCCAATTCATGCCTCATACCACCATCGTTACCTTTATTGAGATTCAGGACCCCGGTGTCAAAATCAGCTACATCACTATCTACCATGACGTAAACTTCTATCACATTACGGTCAGTTGTCCACAAGAGTTCTCTCACAACTAGATTGCCAACTAATCCTTTCTCATTGCACACCCAGTCCGAAATGGCCTGCTCCCTTGTTGGTTCCACAATGTATTGCTCCAGAAAACCATGCTAAATGCACTCTAGAAATTCCTCCTCTGTTTTACTGTGACTAACTTCATTTTTCCAATCTACATGCAGATTGAAATCACCCATAATCACAGATGTACCTTCAACACATCTATCTCTGATTTCTTGTCCAATGCTTTTCCAAAAATTACCACCACAGTTTGGTGGTCTGTATACCATCCCCATCAATGTTTATTGCCCTTCTTGTTTCTTAATTCAACCCATACAGACTTCCCATCATCAATGCTAACATCTTTCCTAAATAACCAAATCAATATCATCTTTAACCAACAATGCAACTTCCTTTCTGTCTGTCCTTCCTAAACACTGAATAGCCCTCAATATTTAGTTCCCATCCTTGCTCACCTTGGAGCCATGTCTCTGAAATGCCAATTATATCATACCCCTTAATATCTATCTGTGGAACTAATTCATCCATTTTGATTTGAACGCTCCCAGCATTCAGGTACAAAACCTTAAGGTGGCCATGTTTAACAATGCTTTTCCCTTTTCTACCACTTTTTACTCTGTCCTTATCTGACTCTAGCCCTTGATTTCTCTACCTATCACTTTCCTTATTCTCTTTACTGTCTTTTCCTTTTGTTTTTAATTCCCCCTGCTCTGAATTTTTGCAAAGGTTCCCATCCCCCTGCCAAATTAGTTTAAACCCTCCCAATTCGTCGGATCGGCACCAATCCCAGCACACCATGGCTGCAGTGTGGGCTATCTCAAAGACACACTGCACTAATTTACCAAAGCTCCTTTGACAGTACATTCCAAATTCTAAGCATCTCTAAGGACAAGGGAAGCAACTGTATTGGAACAGCACCATCTGCATGGTCCCCTCCAAGCCATGGATCATCCTGACTTCCTAGCGAGGCGATTGCTGAATTGTATTATCGCTAGACTATTGATCCAAAAACTCTGCTAATGTTCTGGGGACCAGGGTTCAAATCCCGCCGCAGCAGATGGTGGAATTTGAATTCAATAAAAAATATCTGGAATTAAGAATCTACTGATGGCCATTGTCGATTGTTGGAAAAAATCCATCTGTTTCACGAATGCCCTTGAGGTAAGGAAATCTTCCATCCTTACCTGGTCTGGCCTACATGTGACTCCAACTGCCCTCTGAAATGGACTAGAAAGCCACTTGTTTGTAAGGAAGCTTACCACCTTCTCAATGACAACTGGCGATGAGCGATAAATCCTGGCCAGCCAGCAATAATGTGGGTATGCCGGCGTTGGACTGGCATAAACACAGTAAAAAGTCTGACAACACCAGGTTTTAGTCCAACCGATTTATTTGATAATTATCAAATAAATCGGTTGGACTAAAACCTGGTGTTGTCAGCCAGCAATACCCATGTCCCACAAATGAATAATAAAAAGCACTGCAGGTATACTGCCACAAGATGGACTGCAGCAGTTCAAGGTGGTGGCTTACTGCCATTCTCAAGGACAATTAGGGGTGGACAACAAATGATAATCTTGTCAATGGTGCTCACATCCAAGAAACAACGTCAAAAAGTGGTTGTGAGATGTAAGATGTTGTAATACAAGAAACATGGCAGGCAGTATGCATACAAGTTTGCACAAACAACACAGAATTAAATTGATTGCATTATCTGTTTTCACTGACCATGATCCCCCCCAGGCCCTATCGCTGTAACCCCACATATTAACATGGCTAATCCCCCTGGCATTAAGGGTCAATTTAGCACAGCCAATACACCTAACTGTACATTTTTGGAGTGTGGGAGGAAACTAGAGCACCTGGAGGAAACCCACGCAGATGTAGGGAGAATGAACAGACTCCACACAGACAGTGACCTGAGCAGGGAATCGAACCCGGGTGCCTGGCGCTGTGAGACAGCAGTGCTAACCATTGCACCACCGTGCTGCACTATGTGATCTTCTGCATTCACCTGAGAGGGCAGACCTGAAAATCCACACCTCCAACAATACTTTACTCACTCGGTGCTGCAAAAAGCCACCAGCTTGGATTTTGTGCACAAGTCTCTGAAGTGGAACTTGAACCTGCCGAGTGAAAGGACCACCACTAAGCCAGGGCTAACAGCATTACCATTTTTTTAAAATCTGGAATGCTCTTAAAATTGAAGCATCTTTTTCAAAGTGCCGTTTATTTTCCCCGTGACGAGCAGTAAGCCTGACTGTTGTTACTGAAATGTTAGTGGAGGGATGAGCCTTAAAGGTCAGTGGGAAGGTGATGTGTTATCATTTTGCTGGCTTACTTAGTGGCTACTGTGCCACGCCGCACAGTGAACACTTTGACAGCTTGCTGGGTTCCGTTTCAAATCAACAGCTACCCGAGAGGATGAGATCCTCGAGACTTCACAGGTGTAATTGGAATCAGGCACCAAGTCATGTGGTCTTTAGACAAACACTATTGAGTCAACCATCTGCCTTCAGGTAGACTGTGAGTCACTGAGCAGAAGGCATACCATATGGAGGAATCTTTAAGTGGACTCTAACATTGGAGACTGGCAACATTACAAGGAAAATGGAAAACTTACAAGGAGTTTTTCGTTTCAGATATCGCTGCCACCGAAAGTCACACGAGACTCGATTGCTGGACATTTCTTGGTGTTTGATGCTAAAATGCACAACGTTCTCAACTAGTTGGACAGCTAATCGGAGGGCCATTATCTGTCAGCTGTTGGAGGTAAGCTTGGTTAAGCAATTAAAATGTAGATTCTTATTTGACTAGAGCTAATTCAACCCCAATTGGATTTCCTCCGCCAAAAAGATGTCATTGCTCAATTCCAACAATCCAGTTGCCAAACATCAAGCGGTCTGGAAGTATTTGCAACAGATAAAGATGTCTGTGCTTTTTCTACCTTTCACGGGACATGGGCTTCGCTAGATGGGCCAGCATTTATTGCCTATCCATCACTGTCCAAAGGCAGTAGAGAGTCAACCACATTGCTGTGGCTCTGGAGTCACATGTCGGCCAGACTAGGTAAGGGCAACAGATTTCCTTCTCTCAAGGACGTTAGTGAACCAGATGAGTTTTTCCGACAATCGGTTTCATGGTCATCTGCAGATTCTTAATTCCAGATTTTTAAATTGAATTTAAATTCCACCATCTGCCATGGTGAGATTCGAACCCAAGACCCCAGAACATTAGCTGAGTTTCTGGATTAATAGTCTAGCGATAACACCACTAGGTCAGCACCTCCCCAGGTTCCTTTCCATGGACCTTGTAATGTTGGGCAGCCTCTGATTTTAGACGCCATTTAAAGATTCCTCCATATGGTATGCCTTCTGCTCAATGACTTACAGTCTACCTGAAGGCAGATGGTTGACTCAACAGTGTTTGTCAAAAGACCACATGACTTGGTGCCTGATTCCTGTTCTGTGAAGAGTCAGTTCGCCTTGATAAGCTAGTCAATGATGGTCAGTGATTCTCAGGGGGAATAGCCACACCTCTCACTTCTGACTGCTCCCAAGTGACAGGACTGGAAACAGCAATGATGAGGGTGAATGCTCCCTCTAGTTTTCCCTTGTTGTGATGGCCCATTTGTTGCACCGCATGGTCTTCTTAAAATTGCCATGTGGTTACACACAGTGCAGGTTGGAGGGATTGTTGATGGGGATGTCACAGGAGGGTTGGATTAGGTTTGCCTATGATGGTTTTAACAGTTAAGTGTTCCTCTTAGTGCACTGATTCTGTACAGTTCCACATTAAAAAAAACACTTAGGTGATTAAAGGTACCTGATGCTTGATGTTTAAAGGTTTAAAGTTTATTTATTAATGTCACAAGTCGGCTTATATTATGAATGTGAAATTATGTTACTGTGAAAATCCTCTAGTGGCCACACTCCGGCGCTTATTCAGGTACACTGAGCAAGAATTTAGCATGGCCAATGTCCTAACCATGATGTGGAGATGCCAGCATTGGACTGGCGTAAACACAGTCAGATGTCTCACAACACCAGGTTAAAGTCCAACAGGATTATTTGGTAGCAAAATCCACTAGCTTTCAGAGCGCTGCCCCTTCATCAGGTGAGTGGGAGTTCTATTCACAAATAGGGCATATAAAGACACAAACTCAATTTACAAAATAATGATTGGAATGTGAGTCTTTACAGGTCATCAAGTCTTTGTCTGTACATTCAAGACTTGATTACCTGTAAAGACTCGCATTCCAATCATTATTTTGTAAGTTGAGTTTGGGTCTTTATATGCCCTATTTGTGAATAGAGCTCCCACTCACCTGATGAAGGGGCAGCGCTCCGAAAGTTGGTGGATTTTGCTACACTTCATGTGCAGTTGTGGAAGCTGCATCATTTACAACATGATGTGGAGATGCTGGCGTTGGACTGGAGTAGGCACAGTAAGAAGTCTCACAACACCAGGTTAAAGTCTAACAGGTTTATTTGGTAGCACAAGCTTTTGGAGCACTGCCCCTTCATCAGGTGACACTCAACTGATAAAGGGGCAGTGCTCTGAAAGCTCTTGCTACCAAATAAACCTGTTGGACTTTAACCTAGTGTTGTGAGACTTCTTACAATGTCCTAACCAGCATGTCTTTCGGACTTAGAGGCCGTACCATACATGAGATCAATCCCTGTTTCTGCCATTAGCCCTAAGGCTGTGTTGCCATCCGATGGATGTCACTCAGATTTTGTTCTGACATGCGCGGCTACATCAACTAGCAACATAAAGACTCGAGCAGGGCACTCACTGAGTGTTTTAATAAAAGAGAGGTAGTTCCTGTAACCATGAGTTTTGTCACTTTCTGTAACACAGGAAGTCTCGTCTCCCTGCTGGAACATCATCGCTTGGGCAACTGAGTGATGATGGCTAAAGCGGCTCACCAAGAAGTGGGAGTGGGCTTACTGCATCTCTGTCCTGCAAGAGTGCAATCATAAACAGGCAGTTTGGGACGAGATTCATGCGGGAAAAAATGGATCCCCTAGAATATAACAACCATTGCAACTTGGATGGCAGCAAAAGGTTTGCATTGCACAATCCCTACAAAGCTTTTGGGTGTCAAAAAGTTCTGCAATGGCAATAACGTGCTTCTGAAGTGTAGTTACTGTTGTAATGCAAGGGAGCCAATTTTGCCACAGCAAGTTCTCACGTACAGCAATCAGATAACAACCATATGATCTGTAGCACAATGATTAGCACTGCTGCCTCACAGTGCCAGGGACCCAAGTTTGATTCCCAGCTTGGGTCACTGTCTGTGTGAAGTTTGCACATTTTCCCCGTGTCTGCGTGGATTTCCTCCAGTGCTCCTGTTTCCTCCCACAATCTGAAAGACGTGTTGGTTAGATGCATTGACCTGAACAGGCACCGGGATGTGGCGACTGGGGGAATTTCACAGTAATTTTATTGCAGTGTTAACGTAAGCCTTACTTGCGACTAGTAAATAAACTTTATTTTTTGTTATGGTGGAGGGAGAAGACAGAGAAGGCACTTTTATTTGGGAAATATCGAATGACCCAGTAGAATCTAAGGTAGGACTAAACACAAACATATCTGACAGACTGGAGAAACAGGTTTTAATAATGCAAGTGTCAGAGCAATACGGGATGGGAAGAGGAAGAATGAACTTGAGCTTGGTTTACCAAGGTGTAAAAAATGCTTTAAAATAGCATGAAATATTTAACAGCTGAAGTACTCCATGTGGTGATAATTGACATGAATTTGAACTAAATCCAATCCTTCAGTACTTGCATCATGTTAAGTTTATTTACATATGTTTTTAAGTTTCCAGAGAAAAGTTCACAAGTTTTCCTTAAATATGACTTGAAAGAGGATTCTTCCACAGTTTGAGATTATTGGGACCATGCCAGGGGGCTATGAACTCCTCAGTTCAGCAACAGTGCAACACAAAGTAGCATGAAATGACAAAATGTTGGCACGGTGGCATAGTGGCACAGTGGTGGTTAGCACTGTTGCCTCACAGCGCCAGGATCCCAGGTTCAATTCTGGCCTCGGATGACTGTCTGTGTGGAGTTTGTACATTCTCCCCATATCTGCATGGGTTTTCTCCAGGTGCTCCAGTTTCTTGCCACAATTCAAAGATGGGCAGGTTATATGGACTGGCCAATGGTTAAATTGCCCCTTAGTGTCCCAGGGTATATAGGTTAGGGGGAGTAACAGGATAAATGGGCGGAGTTAGAGGAATGGAGTGGGGATAGTTGTGGGCTGAAGTAAAATGCTCTTTCAGAGAATTGATCCAGACACAATGGCCAAATGGCATCCTTCTGCAGTGTAGGGAATCTATGGTTCTATGAGTAGTGGACTAAATAGTCAGTCCAAAGATTTACGAGTTAGTTTGATTGGCCATGCCAAAGTTTCGGGGGGGGGGGGGGGGGGGGGCGGAATTAGCAGGGTAAATATGTGGGGTTACGGGGATAGAGTGGTTTTATTGCAGGTGCAGGCTCGATGGGCTGAATGGCCTCCTTCTGCACTGCAGGGATTCTATGAAAATACCCGAACATATAACTCAACAAAATTAAGCTCAGACAAAAAAAACTCAATAAAGCAAGTGAGAATGTGAACACAAAAGCACATGTCCCTGATGTACATTGATTGAAATATCCTCTCTGTTTGACAGTCGTAACACGGTCAGATAACGATAAGAATGCTACTTGCAGTTTCAAGACGCGATCTACCTCCAAATAAATAGGAGGTAAAAGTCAACTGAATTCGTTTTCATCCACCTATTGCTGATGTTTTTCTTTGCTGGAGTGAAGCTATTTCAGTGGTGGGGTTTCGCTCACTGCAAACAGGTAGTCAAATGGTAACAGAGCATTTAAAATTTGCTTGAAAAATGGAGCCGGACTGCTATGAAAAGGAACAACCTGAGATTATGGCAAAACCTCATTGCAAGCAGTTATTGTTTGGTTTCTCATTCTCTCCATGAAAAAATGGAAGAATGTACAGCTTTACAAGGCTGGCAACGAGAATGTTTCAATCTCTTATCCTTTTTTTGTGTGGTTTAGAAACGGGGTGATATGCCAGTTTATCCATCTCGGACACCAGTCAGCTGAAAACAGACCCAAGCCGAGTCCATGTCTCACAGTGGGAAGCTCAGTTTTCCCAACAATACCTTTCACGCGCCAAGGTTGTCACCAGACTCGCGAGTAAGCCAATGAGCCGGGGTGCCAATAATGTGATGCCAATTTCAAATGTCAACATGTTGATAATGCTAGGTTAGAACAAGCTGGTGCAACACAGGGAGGATGGTTCCATATTGCGAGTTTATAATTAAAAGATACAATAGTTGCCTGGAAATTATCACGTGCTTAAAGTAGGAGTAATTATTAATAGACCAAGGTAAATTCAATCCAGTACAACATAGCTTCTGAAAAAATTAGCGTTTTGATGTGAATTTTCTTCAAATAATCAACTGCCCACTCAATTCCACTCAGGTTATCTGAAGAGCAATTCCTGCAGAATAATACATCATCAAAAAGGATGATTATACTTCAAAAGGAGCTGCTTAGCTAAGATTTCAGTTGATTCAAAAAACATGCACTTTTTAAATTCACTCCAGCAAATAAAGCACCAGGGCAAAGTCCAACTTTATTTGGTAAACTTATTTGGTAGCACGAGCTTTTGGAGCACCGCTCCTTCATCAGGTTCCTTCACCAGGTGAGTGAGCCATTCACTCGATGAAGGAGCGGCGCTCCGCAACTTGTGCTCCCAAATAAATCTGTTGGACTTTAACCTGGTGTTGTGAGACATCTTACACCACACCAGTCCAATGCCGGCATCTCTACACCAAAGAGAAGCAACAGCTTTCGGTGGATGAAAAATAACTCAGTTGATTCTTACCTCCTATTTATCTGGAGGCGAATCGTCTCTTAAAACTGCAAGTAGCATTCTTATCATTATCTGACCATGTTATGACTGTCAAACAGAGAGGATGTTACAGTCAGTGTGCGTCAGGTACCTGTGCTTCTGTGTTCATATTCTCACTTGCTTCATTGTGATGTTTTTGCCTGAGTTTAATCTCGCCGAGTTTCTATTTGCCAAATGCAGCATTGTGTGTTGACTGTGTACCTATTCCCATCAGATTGCCTCTTGAAATATTTTTCCAGTTAATAGTTACGACTGACATCATTGCTCGGGCTAAATAAATCCTGATTCAGGGTTGAGCAATCAAAATGCAGAACAATCCAGATTGCATAAAATACAGCTTCACATCTCATGAGTAGCTTGCTGATAACTCACTCACAGCAGGAGGTTATAAACTGTTAATATGGGAGAAGGTCTATATTGCAACTATAAATCACCCTGAAATTCGCAGTAAAATCATACTGATTGATTGGAAAAGTAGGTGTCAGATCCAGCCTCTCCATTCTCTAAACATAAATTCAGTGTCCAGAATAGTGACCTGAAGATGTTGAGAAGAGAACATGATGCTGTACACTTCAGTGATTCCACATCAAGTCAGAAGGCTGCTTGAGACAATGATATGAACGTGACAACTAGAGACGTTTGCTTAAAAAAAAGATGCGCACCATTAAAAATCTGATCGGAGCTTGCTTGTCACTGATATGAACAAATATTTCATCTTTTCCACCGAGTTGTCTAAATTACAGACTTGAGCATCGCCAAAGCAAACACAATGGAGTAAATCTGCCAGCCAGCTTATTTTTCACTTGCCTTTTAATACATACTCATACATTTCTCAGTGTGTTTAACATGTATATTAACCCATTTATTTTAAACAGAACATGCATTATTTCCAATCAGAATGACAGAGTCACAGAGGTTTACAGCATGGAAGCAGGCCCTTCGGCCCAACTTGTTCATGCTGCCCTTTTTTTAAACCACTAAGCTAGTCCCAATTGCCCAGAATTGACCCATATCCCTCCATACCCATCTTACCCATGTAACTGTATAAATGCTTGTTAAAAGACAAAATTGTATCCGCTTCTACAACTGCCTCTGGCAACTTGTTCCAGACATTCACCACCCTCTTGTGAGAAAAAAAATGCCCCCCTGGACTCTTTTGTATCTCTCACTGTAAACTTATACCCTTTAACTTTTGACCTCCCCAACTTTGGGAAAAGATGTTGACTATCTAGCTGATCTATGCCCCTAGGTCCCAGTCTATCCAGCCTCTTCTTGTAACTCAAACTTATCTGTGTTTTTATGTTAAACATTGGGTGGCACAGTGGTTAGCCCTGCTGCCTCACACTGCCAGAGACCTGGGTTCAATTCCAGCCCTGGGTCACTGTCTGCATGGAGTCTGCACACTCTCCCCATGTCTGAGCTTCCTCCAGGTGCTCTGGTTTCCTCCCACAATCCGAGGATGTGTGGGTTAGCTGGACAGGCCATGCTAAATTGTGCCCTTAGTGTACCAAGATATATATGTTAGGGGGATTATCGGGGTATATACGTAAGCCTGGGTAAGACTCATTGCAGACTCAATGGGCTGAATAGCCTTCTTCTGCACTGGTAGAGATTTTATGAATAGAGGGGCAATTCTCTGATCCCTCCAGTTGGCAGACGGAATCTCAACGCCCCGGTTAATGGGGCATCAGCCGAAAATGACAGGCAAAAGAGTTCTCAGGATTCACCCAATCCACCCCACCGGCCCAGATTAGGTTGCTGCCCACAGTGGGCAGCAGCCTGATAATTATGCAAACTTGCTGCATTGAATATCATTTGTGGGTTTCACCATTCACCAGCCACTGCCATTCACCCAGTCTACTAGCGGAGCAACACAGGGCGAGCTTTACAAGTGCTACCCACAGTGGGGATATGGCATGATGGACCAGGAAGGTTCAGGGAAGCGCCATCAACCCCACAGCAAAGAGGAGCTTCCTTTCCCCCACCAATCCCCACTCCATTTAGACATAAGGATGACCTGACTCAACCCCTTCTCAGCCTCCCTCCCCCTCAGACCTCCCACTCAGCCATCCTTACCCCTCAAACCTCCCTTCAAGCCAGTTGCCTTGGCAATGCAAACAGTGCACTGTCCCCTGGCATTCTGGCATTGACACCCTTACCTGGCACCTTGGGCCCCAAGGGGCTTGTAGAGGTATATCCTGTGGCCATTTCCCCTTCTGTTGCTGCAAGGCTGCAGAGGAAGGGTCCCTCAAGGGTCCTGGCGATTGGGTGGGTTCACGCTGGAGGAAAGGGCCACTCTCCATTGAAATGGGGGTGTCATGGATGGACTGACTTTTCTAACCTGGTGGATCTGAAGATCATTCCTGGCATGGTGATTTCAGGCAGTTCTGTGACCAATATCCTGCCTATCGGCAGTGAAAATTCTTAAGTGGCCAGGTTACCTTAGTTTCCATGCCCCCCGCCCCCGGTCACCTGGCAGGATTTTAAATCACTGCAGCGCTCCATTCTGCAGAGATTTTGATTTTTTTTCCCTGTCAGAAGCTACAGGTGTGAGCAGACTCCTTTGAAGTTCTCTGACAGAGAGGAGACGTCAATTTCATCTGCCATTCTGTACAGCAGTGCTCTCAGCCTCAGTGTATGCACACACCTTGCATTTCAAGTTGCTGTGGCTTCTCAGCAGGCTGAAATCAGTGAAACTTTCTCCATTGCACTTGAAGCCTTTGATCTGCCACAAATTCAAAGTGCAGTGCCTCGTAAAAGATTCAATTACTAGTTCAATGGATTGCTATCATCCTCCAGTCACCTGTGTTTATTTCTTATTTTCCTAGGCAGTTGAATGTATTTCAAGTACACCATTGATCCTGACCACGATGTTGACAGAGTCCCAGCCTGATTGGTAGCCCACGGTTTAACTTCCTCTTTTGCAAATTACTCGACAGAAGCCTCAGCAACGTCAAATCAAGGCTGTGTGCTCAAAATGAGCTCATTAGCATCTTTCAGGTGGGTGACTCGCACCTGGCAGGTACTGCCAACACCAATGGGAAACACTCTTGCTTTCCTGCTGGCACGAACACGGAGTCTCAAAACAGGAGAATCAGGCCCACATATGTTCTTTTTTGCATTCAAAGGAACTGTTGGGTATGATTTTCCAGCTGATCTCATCAACAGTATCTTCCAGTCCTGCTGATGGAAACCCCTTCTCCGCCCCCCTGTAGGTTCCCAGGCAGTGGAGGGTCCAAACAGTAGGAAACTCTGTTGACAGGAGCAAGGTCAGAAGATGCCATTGGTCCCAAGTGGTGGGGGGAGGAAGGAAAATTGGAGGGAGCAGGAGTAAGGACAATCCCATCCATTTTTATTGAAGTCGACAAGCATTTAGCTGAGAATCTCTGCTGCCGGAAATGGAATTCAATAAGAAAAAGTACACGAGTTCAGACAAAGTAAATGTGTACCAAAAGTTAGCTTCAGATAGCCTTTACTTTGATAATAGTTCCTTTGTCTTTTTGTCAGGGGAATGGCTAATATAAGAAACTGACAATATCACTTTCAATGAGTGTTAACGAACTTTCCTTTGTGATGACAATAGAGGTATTCATAATCTAATTAGATTAACTTTATTGGTAGCTGGGAGGTTCTTTCTTTGAAGTGTTAATGTCTGCATATTTTTTGGGATGAAGGGAGTAAGATAATATATGATTTTGAGTATCTGATCCACGAGGGGATATATTAAGAGAAGGCAAATTAATAGGCCAACTTTAATACTAGTTATATGAAAGGCTTGTTTTCACATGAAGGCTCAGCCAAAATTGTCCAACTGAAGTTTATGTTCAGTGTTCAGCTCAGTCTCAGTAATGCACGATAATATATAACAATAATATATAATCACTTCAACAGTGGGGGAGTCACAAGATTTCTACTCTGACCCTTTTATAATGTGGAGTTGCTGGCGTTGGACTGGGGTAGGCACAAGAAGTGGTCTCACAACATCAGGTTAAAGTCCAACAGGTTTATTTGGTAGCACAAGCCCTCGGAGCACTGCTCCTTCATCATAAGAACATAAGTACATAAGAAATAGGCCATCTAGCCCTTCGAGCCTGCCCCGCCATTCAATAAGATCATGGCTGATCTGTCGTGGCTCAGTTCCACTTTCCCGCCCTCTCCCCATAACCCTTAATCCCCTCTCTTATCAAAAACCCATCAACCCGCGTCTTAAAAATATTTAGCGAGGCAGCCTCCACCACTTCAACGGGCAGAGAATTCCAGAGATTCACCACCCTTTGAGTGAAGAAGTTCCTCCTCAACTCCGTTCTAAACCGCCCCCCTTTTATCTTGAGGCTGTGCCCCCTAGTCCTACTGTCTTTTTTGAGCGGGAAGAGTCTCTCCACCTCTATCCTATCCATCCCATTCATCATCTTATACGTCTCAATGAGATCTCCCCTCATCCTTCTAAACTCTAACGAGTACAAGCCTAGTTTATTCAGCCTCTCCTCATAGCTCAACCCCCTCAACTCCGGTATCAGCCTAGTAAACCTCCTCTGCACTCCCTCCAAGGCCAAAATATCTTTGCGCAGGTGCGGCGCCCAAAACTGCACACAGTACTCCAGTTGCGGCCTCACCAATGCCCTATACAGCTGCAGCAAGACCTCCCTACTTTTATATTCAATCCCCCTCGCTATGAAGGCCAGCATCCCATTCGCCTTCCTGACCACCTGCTGCGCCTGCAAGCTGGGTTTTTGCGACTCATGCACAAGGACCCCGAGGTCCCTCTGCACCGTCGCCTGCTGCAGTTTTTCGCCCCGTAAGTAATAGTCCTTCCTACCATTCTTCCTACCAAAGTGGACCACCTCACACTTGCCAACATTAAATTCCATTTGCCATTTCCTGGCCCATTCGCCCAGCCTATCTAGATCCTTCTGCAGACTCTCCACACCCTCCGCACAATTTGCCGTTCCCCCAATCTTGGTGTCATCAGCAAATTTCGACACCCTACACTCGGTTCCCTCCTCCAGATCATCTATATAAATGGTAAAAAGCTGAGGCCCCAGCACCGACCCCTGGGGCACTCCACTAGTCACCATCCGCCAATCCGAATAGCACCCGTTGACCCCCACTCTCTGCCTCCTATTTGACAACCAATCCTCTATCCACGCTAACACCCTACCCCCAAATCCATGTCCCTCGACCTT
Organism: Carcharhinus amblyrhynchos; assembly: GCF_965287045.1. Lineage (NCBI taxonomy): Eukaryota > Metazoa > Chordata > Chondrichthyes > Carcharhiniformes > Carcharhinidae > Carcharhinus > Carcharhinus amblyrhynchos. The sequence continues at coordinate 26,261,272 of NC_137352.1, forward strand.
CTGCAATAACCTCTTGTGAGGTACTTTGTCAAACGCCTTCTGAAAATCTAGAAAGACCACATCCACCGGCTCTCCTCTAAGGTGAGTATCTGATGGGGTCACTCACCTGATGAAGGAGCAGCGCTCAGAAAGCTCGTGCTACCAAATAGACCTGTTGGACTTTAACCTGGTATTGCGAGACTACTTACCTGATCCTTTTACGGACTGACCAATCTTTTATTTCTTAAGTACTTTGGAATAAATCTGACTGTTGCAGTAAGCCTGAGCAAATCAATTTGCCTTTTGAAGTTGATGCCCCACATGGTCTTGAATGTAATCTACAAAATAAGACTCAGTTGTTTGCTCAATGCCATTCCCGTTCACTTTCAACACATTGGAGTGGGTATTTGAATCTAGGGAAAATCGGACCCATTCATAGAAACAACTGTTTTGCCTTTGACACAAGTCATAACTATTATTCTGAATCAAAACAGGAAAAATAGCAGTATTTGCAATCTATAATACTGCCTCCCAATATGGCCAGCCTGTCTTTCCATTGGAAGAAGGAAATTATTGACTATTTTTTTAAACAAAATGTATTATAGCTTCTGGTTGTGGCAGCGTACAGAGTGTTTTCTCAAAGACTGGGAATGCCACCGCTTGGATTGCTCTTTGGACAACATCATTAGCAATCAACCATCTTTCTTCTAACAGTGAAAGCACTATCAATTAGAATTTGAGATTCCTGTGTGGCATCTCAGAGGGAAGCACTGGCCAAGGTTTTACCAGCCTTTGAGAGTTGGACTGGGAATGGGGCCAGCAAAATCACAGCATGGGAAGGCAGCCTTCAGGAGTTCTCAGGAAGTGTTTTCTCTCTCACACTGAGCTCCATGATTTGCTTTCCGTTAGTTGCTGCTAAATGCCCCAGGCCTCTTACATTCCCACTGAGGCTACAGATTTGCCAGCCCTCCGAATGGGTTGGCACCTGGCCACTATCCTTAATTGGATGTGAGCCCATCGCCTGCCACTGATGTTAAGTGAGAGCACAGAACACATCTTTTGCCCCCATGGTGAGGTTCTCATTCCCTTCATAAAATGTGGGGGCAACCTTACCCTCTCGTCCCACCAGTCCATGGGTGGGATGAGGCAGAAAGATCACAGGAGAGGTGAAAAAATCAGGTTTATGCCCAACTTCTTGCCTATCACAATCCTACTGGAGCCCAGATTTCCAGCATGATTGTCCTCATGCTCGGGAAGGCCAATGATCATGGGGGTGAAGTCAGGGGGCGGGGGGAGGGAGGCAGGCAGGCAATATCCAGAGAGTGGAGACAACTGACAAATCTCTGTTTTGCTGCACAGAACAGGGAGATCTGCGCATGCATGACTGCACACTCTACTGTCTGCTGCAGGCTTTCTGGTGAGCTTAAGCCCTGCTCCTCCCCCTACTGGCAGGAAACAGTTTGTGCAAAAGGGCATAAGATTGAATTTGTGGCCTTGCCAAAAATATCAGATCTGAAATTTTCCTGTTTTCATGCTCATTAGGGACTTACACATTTTTCGTAAGATCACCCCCAGTGTATTTAAATTGGAAGTGTTATACAATCTGAAGGTATTTTTTCAAACATTGCCAGATAGACACTGTTAATCAAAAGCAGCTTCAGTATCAACTAACCTGCGATCAGGGAGGAAACACCACAAAAAGACTTACATCTTAACATGGCCAAGAACAGTTTGAGAGTATAGGAAAGTAAGCAATTTTCAAATTGTCTGATCAAAGGGCAGTTTGGCTTGATTTAAGGACTAAAGTTCCCAGTAAATTTGCTTGATTTAAGACTAAAGTTCCCACTAGATGCATAATTATGTGGGGGCCTCCCCACAACAGATGGCAAAATTTGAATTCAATAAAAGAAATCCAAAATTAAGGGTTGGATTTTCTGGCCACACTCTCCCCAGGGTCTAAAAATCCCACCTGAAGTCAACAGACCTTTACATGGTCCTATTCCGCCTGCTACAATTCCCATGGCTGGTGGGATGGGAAAATTTCACCATAAAAGTCTAATGATGACCACAAAACCATTGTTCTAAAACACACCTGGTTCTGTAACGTTCTTTAGGGAAGGAAATCTGCCATCTTTACTGGGTCAGGCCCACATGTGACTCCAGATCACATAGCAATGTCAATTGACTCTTAAATGCCCTTCAAAATGGAGGGAAATTAGGAATGGAGAATAAATGCTGGCTCAGGCAGCCGTGGCCACTTGCCGTGAATGAATATATAAAAGATTTCAACAGGTTACTCAGCCAAAATCTTTCACCGGCTAAGCTTACCTTGTGCTGTGGTGCTTTCATGTATGTGCTGTGGGAATAATGTCATCAGTGACGGACATGTCTTCATAACTGTGCCAAAGTATTTTTCATAGAAATGTTTCTTCTAGTCAAATTGAAATTCATCGTTAATTTTTAAGACACCACCGAAGAGTCTGTCACAACAGGAAAGGCGACTGAATAAATGTGGTCAAAAGGTATACAAACCAGGCTGTCTGCATCTATTTGCTTCTGAGAAAAAGCCGAATCATAATCTCCTCATGTTTATATAATCTTGTTGTTTGTGATGAATGAGAGAAAGTTTCCAACAGGTACAGACAGATATTTATAGAATCATAGAATCCCCACAGTGCAGAAAGAGGCTATTTGAGTCTGCACCGATTCTCCGAAGAGCATCCTACCCAGGCCTTATCCCCGTAACCCCACATATTTACCTCACTAATCCCACTAGCCTACACATTTTGGGATACTAAGGGTCATTTAAGCATGGCCAATCCATCTAGCCTGTATGTCTTTCCGACTGTGGGAGGAGACCAGAGCACCTAGGGGAAGCCCACACAGACACGGGGTGTATGTGCAAACTTCATACAGATAATCACCCACAGTGGCAATGAATTTGGGTCCCGGGTGCTGTGAGACAACAGTGCAAGCCATTGTGTCACCTAGACAGCTGTGATCTGTTCTGCCCACCACAATATGTCCTATTTTTTGAATCGTTTTAAAGTGTTCCAACCTTAAAAATAGGAAACCTTGTTCTTTCATGAAAAAATTAACAACAATTATTTATCAAGAACCAATTTTCAAAGTTCAAGTTTCAAACTTCAATTTTTGTGCCAGATGTTCAACACGGTAGACTATCTGCATTCAAAATACAATTTAAAATAAAACACCCTGTTCAAGTCAATGGCCTATGTAGTATTATTGCTAGACTATTAATCCAGGCTCAACTAATATTCTGGGGATCTGGGTCCGAATCCCACCAAGGCAGCTGGTGGAATTTGAATTTAATTTTTAAAAAAAATCTGGAATTAAGAATCTACTGATGACCATGAAACCATTGTCGATTGTCAGAAAAATCCATCTGGTTAACTAATGTTAGGGAACTAACCATTGGGGAAGGAAATCTGCTGTCCTTACCCAGTCTGGCCTACATGTGATTCCAGAGCCAAAGCACTGTGGTTGACTCTCAACTGCCCTCCAAGGGCAACTGGGGATTGTCAATAAATGTTGGTCCATGTCACATGAATGAATAAAAAGACCCTCTCTATTAATAGGAAGTTACTAAGAATAATAGTGCTTCCATTGATTATCATTGAACCACTGTCAATTTTGAACAATATCTATGTGGGAACTTATCTGTTAAATCATAGAATTCCAGAAGAAGTATTGAAGAACGCATGTTTTGGTCTCTTATACGATGACATTCCTGGCTTACAAGGCAGATTGTGATGGCAGTTCTCCTTTAACTTGCATTAGCCTCTTTTGCGGAAGAAATCATGTAACAGATGTCTCACAATAGGATGGGCCAGGTCAAATCATTTCTCCATATGCACTTTTTCAATCAAATTACTGGTTTCCACGGGAAAGTCATTTTTCAAATTAAAAACCCTACTCGTGTAATGTCGTGCCAGCCAGCAGCAACTGAAGTAATAAGCAAAATCACTGAATCACATCCAGCGTCTATTTATAAAGGTCATTACAAAGATATGCTGAATGAAATCATTCTGAGTCTGCCCTGCTCTTCCTCTTCAGCCCCCACACTAACATTAAGGTCTTTACATTCCCAGAGGTAAACTTCTCCCTCATTTGGGTCACTGTTGTTATGGTTTGGATTACATGCGCATTCTGTTTTTCATGTGTGTGACAATATTGCGCATCATTTTTGGTGTACTACAACCAATCCACACCATGGGGCTTTTCCCCACAACCCACCGCACGTTTTGTGGTGGTAGCTTGCCATTGTCCGGATTGGGATTCTCTGGTTCTGTTGTTGTCAACGAGGTTTCTCATTGAATGCATCACTCACCCCCAGCAAAACCCACAGTGCACTGTCAGTGGGACTGGAAGATCCCACTGGCGTGAACAGTTGAAAGTTCCAACGTCAGTACAACATTTTCCAGAATTTAGTGTGACTGATTGGAACAGATGAAATGTCATCAGGCCCACCTCCCCTCTGGCACCAAGAGTGCCTTTGTAATATTATCCACCTTCACCCCTGCCAAGGATCATCTTCCACTTTAAGTTACGTCTGTGATAGTCTAGATTCAGCTATTCTCATTCTGAAATGGTCAGCTTCACATCCGATACCTTCAGTTAACTGAGCTCATCCAAAAATCCAGTGCTTCTACCCTAAACTTCACCCAGCCCAATTCATCCAATGCCCCTGTGTGCACTGACCTAAATTCATTCCCAGTCTTAAAATGCAAATCCTTCATTTCAAACCTTCCCATGACCTCAATCCCTCCCCATGTTTGTCATCTCTTCCAATAATCCTTGGACATCTCGGCCTTCTTCCAATTCCATGTGTCACAATGTTGTCAAAGTGCGGTGAAGACATCCTGCCTCACAACTCTTCGAGATCCCTGTTTCCTCTAGTTTATCCCTAATTTCCATCACACCACCATTCAGCTGCAGAAACCCTCACCTCTAAAAATTTCTCCCCAAATCTCTTCACCTCTCTATTTATAATGCTCCTTAAAACATATCTCATTCACCAAGTACTTGTTCACCCTTCATGATACATTCTTTTGGCTCAGTGTCAGATTTAGATCCTGCGAAGCACTTTAATCTTGTTTTAATATATTAAACACCCGCAACTTCCCTACTCCCTAGCATCGCATTGGGGGAGTACATCAAAGATGTACCAAGAAATCCCTCTCCCAACCTCGCAGGTAAGAGTTAGCATGGCAATTATCCTGAAGTGCAAACTTCCTCTGGCCAATTACTTTGCAATGAGAACATCAGAAAATGAAATGTAAATCGCAAACTTAGAATGCTTCTGACAGAGTTACACCAGTAGTTGCTCAATTAAAAGGAAAAAAAATCTCCCAACTTCTGGGTACCTAGTGTAAAGACTTAGACCAACCCCTATCACCCCTCCTCTCCACAGTGTTTCCTTGACTCCCTATGGGATTCCCACAGGGCAGCAGGACTCCTCCTCAACCCCCCTCCCAATAGATCACACTGTTCAACAACTCCTGATTTAAGCCCAACCATCGCACCCCCATCCCTGCGGTCTGACCAACACCCTCCCCCTTGCATAGTTGGACTGCCTGAGGTTCGACCCCTCTTCGAGATCCCATCCCTGACGTCCGAACCTCCGAGTTCCAATCTCCTCCAACTCTCAAATCCTACCAATTTGCCATGGACACAATGTGGAGACTTTGGAGAGGGTACAGAAAAGATTTACCAGGATGTTGCCTGGTATGAAGGACATTAGCGATGAGGAGGTTGCAGAAACTTGGTTTGTTCTCACTGGAACGGCAGAGGTTGAGGGGTAGCCTGCTAGAAGTCTATAAGATTATGAGAGGCACGAACAGAGTGGATAGTCAGAAATTTTTTCCCACAAAGGAAGAGTCAATTACTAGGGGGCGGAGGTTTAAAGGGGATGAGGCAAGTTTTTTTTTTACACAGAGGGCGTGGGTGCCTGGAACGTGCTGCCGTGGGAGGTAGTGCAGGCAGATATGACAGTGACTTTTAAGGGGCACCTTAACAAATAAATGAATAGGATGCGAATAAAGGGATATGGTCCCTGGAAGGGTAGGGGGTTTTACTTCAGATGGGCAGCACTGTCGTTACAGGTTTGGAGGGCTGAAAGGCCTTTTCCTGTGCTGTAATGTCACAGAAGAAAATCCACCAAGTGAACTGGGCACAGAATGGCAATCCAATGCCAACTGCCACACTGAGGAAGTTACAGCCCAATATAAATGCAAGTTGGAACTGAAACAGTAAAAGGAAGGGACACTTCTGCTTTGTGCAAATGTCCCAATGGTCACACATCTTTGCTGATTTCCCCTTTACCTCGGCACGTGAAATGTGAAGGTTTATAAATGGCATCACAGAATTGATAGCCAAAGCAGCGAATTACAAGTAAAGTGCAGGCAAGCTGCTCTGTAATTCATCTCCAGTTGTCACAAAGCTCTCAAAATAAAGAAGAATTGCACTCGTTATTGACTTTGCAGCATTTAGAAAATGTTTCATGCCACACATAATAAACTACATCGCAGGCACATTCTTGATGTGCTTAAATAATGCATTAAGCCAAAAGAATGTACCATTATGGAGAAAAGCAATCCCTTCACCTCCTGAATCCGTTATGTGAGGTGTGTTAATAAATGCAGCGTAGTCCGGATTGATCTGTCATGCTTAACAGCATACATTTAATATTCAATAGCCCTGCTTCCTGTCCTGGCAAAATGAAGAGAAATTAAAACTATATTTGATGATGTTCCAAAGAACAATGATTCGGACATTCACCCTCTCAGATGAGCGAAAAGATTTTCCATTGTCTTGTGGCTTTTCTTTGGTACTGGGATGATGGTTGTAACTTCATTGCAGTGTTAAAAATGGATCTTAACTTGATGTTTAGAAAGTAATCTTATTTTTTCTCCTACCTTTGTTAAATGCCAAATGTGTCATCCTCACAAACTTTATTTCGCTGGAGGTTAAGTTAAGCTCAGCGCTATTTTCTTCTCAAGTTATCTCTTTCCCAAGCTTAAAACTTTTCTCCAGGCTTAATCTTCCATAGTTTTTGTCACCCACAACCATTTAAGCCCTTCATTTGCCATCACATGAATCAATATTGTTAGGATCTTGATTGAGACTCCCATAGCATAAACTTATCTTCCACCAATTCATGCAGTTTGGCTTCTCTGTTTGAAAATCTCTGACTCGGTCTCTTTCCATCCTTACTCACTTCTCCTTCTGCAATTCAATCTTAAGCTTCTGTATTTCCATTTCTTTTCTGGGCCGAAGTCTTTTCATCTCTTTTTCTTCTCTTTCACATTCAAATTTTTTCCGTTCTTTTTTTTATTTCATGCTGCTTCAAATCCCAACTAACTCCTGCTGTGCTGAGCCTGGGTCAGTCTTTTTCTACTTCCAACCCCAAATGCTGTGTGACTGCATCAAAAATTTCTCTTTCTTTTAGGCCCTGCTTTCATCTGTTCAGCTCTCCTGCTAATTCTGTTAATCCAACTCCGGTAAACTGTTGCAAACTCACTCGGGGATAAATATTCCCTCGCCAGCGAAGTCTACATAATTCACACAGGCATCCAACAGTTCACTTTGCAAATTCAAATTCACCATGAGCTCTTGCTTAGTTTGAGCCTTCGTCAATAACTGTGTGTGTGTCTGGGTGTGTGTGTGTGTGGGTGCGTGCGTGCTTTGGGGGGTGGGGGAGGGATCTGTGACAGTGGTGGGGAACTTAGCTGTGAGTGCGGTGAAGGGAGTCAGGAGACAGGGAGCAGAGAAAGAAGTTGGGGAGCTGTGGGAGCAGTGAGGTTAGAACAAAGAAAAAAAAACATAGAAAGTTACAGCACAGGAACAGGTCCTCTGGCCCACCAAGCCTGCACCGACCATGTTGCCCATCTGAACTAAAATCCCTTACCCTTCTGGGGACCAAATCCCTTTACTCCCAATTTATTCATATATTTGTCAAGACTTGCGTTAAAAGTTACTATCGTATCAACTTCCATTACTTCCCTTAGCAGCGAGTTCCAGGCATCCACCAACCTCTGTATAAAAAATACTCGCCTCGTACATCTCCTTTAAACCTTGCCCCTTAAACCTATTCCCACTCGTAACTGACTCTTCCACCCTAGGAAATAACTTCCGATTATCCACTCTGTCTATGCCCCTCATAACGTCTGTTGGCGGGAGAGCTGTGCAAGGTGGGGAGGGGGGAGAACTGAGAGAGGTAGAGAGTGGGGAGAGCTGTGAGAGGTGGGGAGGGGGTGCCATTTAAGCTGCAGAGCTGTCATGAAGAAGCACCTCCCATCTCACTGGCTCCTTTTGGGAAGACTTCAAAGATTGGTCAGCTGGACCATGACAACCACTTAAAAAAAAGCTACAATGATTTGAAGGGACCTTTGGAGCTCCACAGGAGCGATTGCTTGCAGGTATAAAGTTTAATTTTGTCACCCCGCTGGGGGTCGAAACGCACAGTTCAAGCCCCCTTTTGTTACCATCCCAGACATTTCCCCTATTTGTTATGATTGCAGTAGAGAACAGAAACGTTCTAATTATTCTTACAATCTGTGTTTACGCACGGAGTGAAGCCACATGATTTATTGTTTAAATCAAATAACCTTTATTTATTACACAAAAATTAATGAAGTGAACACTAATAAATAAAATCTACCTTAAATAGTTTGTGTTAAAGATAGTAAAAGTATAATGAATTCAGTTATTTATAATCTAAACCAAATCCTTTAAATCACACTGGCTTTTAGACTTACGCCCCCAGTTTATTCAAATCAGACACTTAGCAAAATTAGAAGATTAACCACTTGCACTGAGTTCTGTTTTAAAGTTTGTCTAAGGGTTGAGGTTTCTATGGATTTCTGTTCATTTCCTGCAAGGTATTCCCGTCCATCCTCCTCCAGCCATTCTATGGTTGCATCTCCCTTTTCAGCACGGACAGGTCCAGTGCCTTAAGCATAGCCGCCTCGAGTCACATCTAAAACTCTCTCTCTGGATGTGATTTTATGGTCCTTCTCATTAGTGGAATCTTCTAGACTCGTCAAAGTCAAGTCCTGTTGTGGTGGGACAGGTGAACCATACAAGATGCCGGAGACTTCCGCTGGGCTGGAAGATCACACAGGAACACCAATTCTCGCCTTTGGAAAATTCCAGCCTCCATCTCTGGGTTGTACTTTTCATAGAATCCTTACATTACAGGAAAAGGCCTTTCGGCCCATCAAGCCTGCACCAACAACGATCCCAATCAAGCCCTACTCCCTTAACCTCAGGTATTTATCCTGCTAGTCCCTCAACACTAAGGATCAATTTATCGTGGCCAATCAACCTAACCTGTACATCTTTCAGACCATGGGAGGAAATGAAGGGAAACCCATGCAGACATGGAGAAAACATACAGACTCTGCATCGACAATTACCCAAGGTCAGAATTGAGTCCAGGTCATTAGTGCTGTGAGGCAGCAGTGCTAACCACTGTGCCACCATGTTGCCTGGATTTTTACCAAGTTTGAATGATTCAGGGATCCTTTAAATGGCAGCTGGAACCCAATACCAGAATTCCCAATCCCATTTCCGGGGCTTCTAATTTTTGGCATTGCCTTTTCAGTGTGTGGGCTGGTGTGAGTTAAAGTCCATACCTTGTATTCCCAACCCAGCTAGCTGCATTGCGGGGTTAGGCTCTGAATCCCACCACAATTTTCAATGGGTTGAGCCAGGATGTCGGTGGCCATGGTTCATGGCACCTCAGAGCTGTTGCGAACCACTGTCTGCATTGCAGTACCTTTTAAAAAGTAAGTTCAAAAAGTTTTTCTCATTCCGCAACCATTCCCCCACCAAGGTATTTCCAAGCCCCCCAACAATCCTTACAACCCATGATGCCCCCATGCCAATGTATGTCTCTCCACCCATAGCTCTCATGCCCTGTATGCCATGACATTTTCCTCCATCCACACCCAATGACTCCTCATGTCACCCAGGTTAAACAGTGGCATCTCCATGCCCACTTATCCACTATAGAATGTATAGAACCAATGAACGATATATTGACAGTAGGATGCATTAAAAAAAAACTTTTTAAAGAACTTTTGTTCATAACTTTCCACAACGATTCAAAAAAAGTACTTTTACAACAGGGCAATAAAAGTATCAATCATCCGGAACATTTTAAGATGGATTAAGCCATGGGAAATGTGCAGTGATAGGGGGATAGGGCAGGAAAGAGGGCCTGGTTAAGATACTCTGCCACAGAGTCAGTGCAGACTCAATGGGCCGAATGACCACTTCTGCAACAAAGGGACTCTATGATCACAATTATATGCACACATAAAACCATTTTTTAAAAAGCGATAAAAATATACCATTAAAATGTGGACCTCAAAGCGAGAGTTAAAACTACCAAGCACTTGTCAAATCAAATTCATTTATCAAACAGTTGAAGATGAGTGATTTGCATCTGTGTTTATTCAACAATTAGACTATCTAGCGCTCAAAAGACATAGCTCCACCCCAGCAGAATAATACGTTGCTCATTACACGGCACCGCATTTCGATCATGCATCATCTGATTCATGATGGGTAAATCCACGGGAGACCGACACTACACATCATAATTTACATGTATCCATAGCAAAAGAAAATCAATTCTAATTTTCCTATTGGTCTGCATTTCTGTAGGTAAATCCAAAGACATTTTATGATTAAATCTTAACTGTCTCTATCTCTGATGTGCAACAATTGATGGCCTTTTGCAATAGCGCGGGATAAAGATTTGTCTTAACTGCTATGGGTACCAATTTTTAAAATCCAATGTGCATGTTGACACGGTTAGATTTATTTTTACTATATTCCCTAAATTTGCTATCAGTTTAATTTTTCAAAATGTGAACAGTAAGTGCCCAGAGAGAAACACAATTTAGAATGTGTTTTTTTCGATAACAGAAGCAGCTTATTTTCGCAACAAGGCACAATTCACTCTCATATCAGATTCTGAATCTTAAAACATCTTTCAACAGAAGTTTGGCTTTTGCAGAAGTTCTGCCACAGCAATGGTGGGAGATAAGCAAACTTCTTAATCTTCAGATGATACAGGTATTTCTGTTTCAACTTTAATACTTACTATACCTGCTGCATCTGCACACATCAGGGGTGGGATTCTCTGGCTGCGCTCACTCCAATAGCAGAGAATCCCACCCGAGGTCAATAGACCTTTGTGTGGTCCGTACCCTACCCGCGAAAATTCCTGTGGTGGGCAGGACGGGAGAATTCTCTCCCTTTATATCCTTAAAAACTTTGCTCTACATTCTGAACCAGGTTTGAGATTAATGATGCCGGTACATTTTGGACCTGGTATCAGCTTGGTTTTGCCTGTGGCACTCAAACTTCAGATTTAAAAAGTCATGGGTTCAAACTCCATTCTAGGTCTTGAGTATATAATCGAGGCTGACAGCTTGCTACACTTCCTTCAGAGAACTGCATTGTCAGAATAATCGATTGCACAATTGGGACATCACTTCGAGATTGAAGCCAATTTGGAGATGTCGGATGGGATTTTACAGCCTCGCTTGAGTGAGACTGGAAAGTCCCGCCCGAGATCAACGGACGTTCTCATTGCCCGCTCCTCACCCTCTCCGATTCCGTGGTGGGCAAGCTGTTAGAATTCCAGTGGTTGTTTACTTAGTCAGTCTCACAAAGAGATTCTGAGTCTTGTATGGTCGAACATTATGGAATCTCACCTGCCTTGGCAATCATAGTGGGTGGGACACTGACCATGGAAAGGTCCACTTACCTCGGGTGGAATCTTCCAGCGTTGGGGCGAACATGGCCAGAAAGTCCCACCTAAACTTTTAATTGATTAGACATAATTATGGACTCTACACAGAGTATAGCCCAAGCTATGAGCTAATTCCACACGTGTTTCTACACAAGTCTCTGTCCAGTTGACAACTGTCTCTAGTCTCAGGTGGCGTGTCTCTTGAATCTCATTGTGAGTGATGCTGTTAGCAAGGGTCACGTGGGACTAGCAATGTCAGATACCGGTACAGGGCACACCAACAAGTTTACTTCTTCAGTGAAAAACGTCATTGATTTGAACTTAGAACATGTATTGCTAATTACACAGATGTTTATACATGCTGACAACGTGCAGACTTCCAGAACCTTTGGCTCTGATCTGATAACTTGTCAACCTGAAAGATGATCCAGTTTTTTTAAAGAAATATTATGAAAGAAATCATTTTGCGATTGGATCCAATTTTTAGCAGCTGAATTGAGTGCAAATAGTTGATATGTCATTTCCCAGCGGTCCCTCAAGACTGATGCATTGGCCTTTAGCTCAAAACCCAAGGCTGTTTAATAATTGAAAATATGAGTGAGCGAGGCATAGAGAAGTCAAATCAAAATCTCAACTGTCTTTTTGATATCATTGTCATTTCTGGTTAATTACCCAGTTTGTTTTTCCTTCCCATTACAGGGAGTGACTGTTTTAAAATCAGCAGATATCCATCAAAAAGAGATGGTTAATATTTTTCATGTCCTATCCTTTCCAGATGTGGAGTGCACAATAAAAAAAAGGAACTTTTCTGCGTTTTCTTTCTTGACCTGCTGCGCTGCCCAAGTCAGACACACACACTCTGGAAAAGAATATTTCTCTTGATGATCCTCTCGGGGGGTGATTCAGCTTGTGTATGAAATTGAAGGATTGTGTGTCTCACAAACAATTCTGAGTTTGGCACATTTATACATACAAAAAACAGAGGTGGAACACAAGACAGCCCATTCTTAGAATCATATAATCTCTACAGTGCAGAAAAGAGCATTTTATCCATCAGGTTTACACCGACTCTCTGAAGGGTATCTTGCCCAAGCTCTCTTTTCCCATCCTATTCCTGTAATTCCACACATTTACCACGACTAATCCATTTAATTGACACATCTTGGGACATTGAGGGGCAATTTAGCATGGCCAATCCACCTAACCTGCAGATCTTTGGGCTCTGTAAAAAACCAGGAGGAAACCCATGCATTCATGGGGAGAATGTGCAAATCCTACACCGACAGTGACCCAAGGCCGGAATCGAACCCGGGTCCCTAGAGCTGTGGGGCAGCAGTGCTAACCACTGCGCTGCCCCTTCAAGCTTCAAAAAACATTTTGCTTGTTTATTCAATTAGCAAATGTTGACTAACAGAAATACGTTTTTTGAGCAGAAAGAAATATTAATCCTTTAACACTGGGTATCTTTGGTTTAATTATTAAATATTCCATTCAATATGCAGATAACTCTTCTGATCTCAGCATTTTTCCGTATCATTGACTTGGCAACTAATTAAAAAGCTACCAAATTCAGCATTAAAATCATTGGCTGTACATCCTCTAATTAAATGTCAGAGCTCTTAGTGGAAATACACTGTCTAAACGATATGCTCTTTGTCAAGATTTAAAATCTCATTAAAACCTGACATTTACTGAGCAATGCAAAGAACTGGTGGAGGTGTTCAAATGCAAACATGTACTGACCTAATAAAGATAGTTCTGGTTGAATCTGCTTATAATCAGATAGTTTCCTGGGTCATTCTCAACTACAGTAAAAAGTCTGACAACACCAGGTTTTAGTCCAACCGATTTATTTGATAATAGACTCACAAGCTTTTGAGTCTATTATCAAATAAATCGGTTGGACTAAAACCTGGTGTTGTCAGACTTTTTACTGTGTTTACGCCAGTCCAACGCCGGCATACCCACATCATTCTCAACTGCCAGGTCAAAATTACCAGCATTTCAGAGATTCACTGCATGTGCAATGGCTTTGACAGCAGAACGCACACACTAAAAAGAAATCAATAAAAATTTATCATTTGGAATGTCAAATGTCTTTGTTTAATAAACAGATTTAAGATCAGAGGGTTATTGAAGGAGCAAAGCAATGCAAAGCATAATTACACTCATGGCTAAGTTGAAAGTACAAGTACAGTTGTGGTAACATTGCTGTTGAGTATGGCCAACCTACTGAAGGTACAGAGGTAAGGTATTGCTTCATTCAGTAAAGGAATCATAATTGCTGCTGCAGTTTCTATTTTTGGTTTCAAAAATGATGCACAATATTGTTTAATTAGCTTTATAACCAATGGTATTTTAGCATTTGCCTTCTGAAGTCCACATATTAGACTTGGAGTATGTGGTTCAGCCCCTTAAGTCAGTTCTACCATTTGAAGAGCTGAACGGCTGAGCTGTACCCTAACTCCACCATCCATCTTGGCTCCATACCCCAGGCTCACAAAAATTGATCGATCTCAAATTACTAATTGATCGAGCATCTTCTGATTTTTGTAGGAGGTGTTTATACACTTCCACCATCTCCCTGGGCAGCCTGCCTCTGAATTTAAGATTATTCCTTCCAAGACTTCACAGGGAAATTAAGAAGTTTCTGTCACAAATTCCTTTAAAAATCCTCGAACCTTGAATCAAATTACCCCCTCAGCTCCTATAGTCCAGGGACTACAAGTTTCATTTCTGTAATCTCTCCTCATAATTTAATCCTTGGAACCCAGTAATGGTCTGCTGAATCGATGCTTCCAAGTCCAAAGATGTGCAGACTAGGTGGATTGGCCATGATAAATTATACCTCAGTATCAGAGGGATTGGTAAGGTAAGTATGTGTGATGAAGAGGGTAGGGCCTCGGTGGGTTTGTTGTTGGTGCAGACTTGGTGGGCTGAATGGCTTCCTTCCGCACTATATGGGTGTTATGATTATGTGAAGAACTTTAAGTTGTGGTGCCCAAAATTTCACACCATACTCTATGTCTAATTAAGGATTTATTTAACAGTTGAAAAACATTTTTATTCTAACCTTTCAGTAATAAAGACTAAAATTCTATTAGCTACTTTGATTATCTTTTGCACTTGACTACTGCATCTTAGTGATTCGTATAAATGGATTCCTACAGTTCTTTGAGCCTCCGTTGTTCCTGTCTTTTCATCATGTCCAAAATACATGTATTTATTCATTTCTTTTTGGTCAAATCTGGATGACCACACAATTACCCTGCCTAACCAGGTCAGTATATTCCCGTAACATACGTACATTCCCCCATCTACTGCTTCAGTTACTTCCTAAAAAAAAATCAATTAAGTTCATTAGATGTGGCCTACCCTTTACAAATCCATATCAGCTCCCTCTAATCAGCTCAAATTTCTCCAAGTGCTCAGTCACTCCATCCTTAATTATAGATTCCATTAACTTCTCCACAACAGATGTTAGACTAACAGGTCTATAATTTCCCGGTTTCTCTTGCTCACCTTTCTTAAATAATAGAGTTACTGTTGCAATTTTCCAATCTAAAAAGTACATTTCCTGAGGTCAGGATCTTGCTCTTAATTAGAAATACACCATGCAGCACTGCCAGTTTTATCAGTAATGATAAATGGCTCCCTTCGCTACATCAAATAATAAAAGCACAAAATGTCAGTGGAAAGAATATTGAAATCCATGTGCCTCACTACGACTGTAGTGTATATATTTTAACAAGAACAAGACATTTCTCCGAATTTTTAGGCTTTATTTGGTAACCATTCTCCTAAAGCAAAACAGTCATTCTAATTTACATGTGTGGCACAGTGGTTAGCACAGCTGCCTCATAGCCATTATTGGCTTGAATCGCTGTCTGTGTGGAGTTTGCAACTCTCCCTGCATCTGTGTGGGTTCCTCTGGCTGCTCTAGTTTCCCCACACAGTCTGAAAGACCTGCTTGTTGGATGCATTGGCCATGCTAAACTCTCCCTCAGTGTATCTGAACAGGCACCAGAGTGCGACGACTGAAGGATTTTCACAGTAACTTCATTGCATTGCTAATGTAAGTGGCACAGGGGTTAACACTGCTGCCTCACAGAGTTAGGGACCCGGGTCCAAATCCAGCCTCAGGTGACTGTGTGGGTTTTGCATGTTTTCCCTGTGTCTGCGTGGGTTTCCTCCAGGTGCTCCGCCTTCCTTCCCCACTCCTAAGATGTGCAGGTTAGGTGGATTGGCCGTGATAAATTGACCCTCAGCGTCAGAGGGATTGGTAGGGTAAACTAGCAAGGGTTACAGGATTTCCTTCCACAGTCTAAAAGATGTGCTGGTAATGTTAAAATGGCGGCGCGGGCTCGTTGGGCCGAAGGGCCTGTTTCCCGGGCTGCTTTTGTTCTTTGCATGGATAAAGGTCGAGAACCAGGGGTCATTGTCTCATAATAAGTGGTCTACCCTTTTAGGACTGAGAAGAGGAGAAAATTCCTTGTTCTAAGGATTGTGAAGCTTTGTAAGTTTGTACCCCTGAAGGCTATGGATGATCAGTCTTCGAGTATACGTGAAACTGTGGTCAACAGATGTTTGGACAAAAACTGAGTGATGTGGGGAGGGAGGAAATTGGAGTTCAGAGAGAAGGTTAGCCATGATCTTATTGAATGGCCATACAAATGTTGAACAGCCTTATTCTTCTCCTGTTTCACCTGCTCGCATGTGAGAGAGCATGCAAGAGACATTTGGTAGGGTCTTGCAGCCCTTCTTGCTGGCATAATCTCACAATCCTGTCAAAGTGGACCCCAGGACAGGTGAGCCATGCAAACTGCCATTGATTTTGGCGGGACTGGAGGATTTGATTTGATTTATTAGCACATGTATTAGTTTACAGTGAAAAGTATTGTTTCTTGCATGCTATACAGACAAAGCATACCGTTCATAGAGAAGGAAAGGAGGGGGTACAGATTGTAGCACGATAATCATAGCTAGCATGTAGAGAAAGATCAAGTTAACGTATGGCCGCTCCATTCAAAAGTCTGATGGCAGCAGGGAAGAAGTTGGTTGGTACACGACCTCAGACTTTTGTCTCTTTTTTCCTGACAGAAGGTGGTAGAAGAGAGAATGTCCAGAGTACATGGGGTCCTTGAATATGCTGGCTGTTTTGCCGAGGCAGTGTAGACAGAGTCAATGGATGGAAGACTGGTTTCTGTGAAGGACTGGGCTTCATTCACAACCTTTTGTAGTTTCTTGCAGTCTTGGACAGAGCAAGAGTCATACCAGGCTGTAATACAACCAGAAAGGATGTTTTCTATGGTGCATCTATAAAAGTTGGTGAGAGTCATAGTGGACATTCCAAATTTCCTTAGCCTCCTGAGAAAGTAGAGACCTTGTTGGGCTTTCTTAACTATAGTGTCGGCATGGGGGGACCAGGACAGATTGTTGGTGATCTAGACAGCTAGAAACTTGAAGCTCTCAACCATTTCCACTTAATCCTCATTGATGTAGAAAGGGGCATGTGTTCCATTATGCCTTCTGAAGTCAGTAATGATCTCCTTCAATCCCACTGGTGGTGAATGGTGAGCTGTCTCTGCCACAGGAAAACCCACCATGGAGGTGCCATTGTATTTTCCAAACATTGGGCTGAGACTGTTGTATTTTCTTCTCTTCCATTCCTAAATAATCTGCAATCTGCTGACTGCCTCGCAGGCAGAATCTGAAATCACGTTCGGACTTTGTCAAGTGGACCTTCGAACAGCTCAAGAGCAGATTCTAACCTTGATCCAAAAGTCACTGGAATCAAGAATCATTTAAATTCACAGACGATCTGCATCATTTCACACTGCAGACATCGCAAATATCAATGTTATGAATATTGCATGGTCCAGAAACAAAATACAGAAACTTCCAACCTTTTAATGGCTGAATAATATCATGCAGAAATTACTTTTTTCCTGTTCCCTCAATAAAACTGATAGGAAATGTTAACTGAAATGCGAACACAGCGAGGGAACAGAATGCAGATGTGATAGCGAGAGATTATTTCAAGTTAACAACTTTATTTAAATGTTAGTGAATCAGTCAGTCAATTGCATTGCAAGTGTCCCATTGAAGTTAATTATTCACTTACATTAGGACGTTTCAAGTCGAGTGACTATGCACTGGTATAATGAGTGCTGAAACCTGCTGACCTGTGTGGGAGGAAACAATCTTGCTATCCCCTAACTGTGCTCTTGATAAATGTTTCCAGTTACGATAACCTTTGCAAAAAATTATTCGTCTGACGGTATACATCTGTAATCCTGATAAGTATGTAATTCATATTCTTCCCCACTACGTGCTGAACGCACACTTATCCGGGGCATTCGTATGATTAATGTTTACTGGTCCACTCTATCATTGTGCGTCTGTTAGCATAATATACTGTTGGATATATTGCTCAGCGAGTGTTTTCTCTGGTTTCCTCGTTAATAAATAGACTGCAAACAATGTATGTGAGAGCCTAAGTGAATGGTGGTCAACATAAATGGTTCAAGGACACACTTGGAGCAAAAATTAGATCAATGTTCATGCTAATGGAGGAATGGAGTGTGCTGCCAAGGACTAACTGGGATATGTTGCATCAGGCTTCGCAAAAAGCAATGCAATTTAAAAGCCTGCTGTCGTCAAATGTTTTAAACACGATTGTGTTTTTCAAACAGGCGCAAGGGTTATCCGCATGTGCACATGCATTTGACCAGAGATTTACATTGTCACTTGCATTGCATTCAGAGGACAAGCACTGCAACAAAATGTAATACAACATGTTAAGGGCCATTTTTGTGAAGGGTGTTCAATACTGTTCCTGATCACTCCTCGCAGCACTGGCCCTTGTGGACTCTGTCAGTACCTCGATTCTCACTAACCCTCCCCGTTGAAGCGATTGGCAAGCTGTAGTGGATCCAGGCAATCTGGGAGGCCGGAGTTGATTCATGCCAATCTTTCAAATCACTTCCCCAGTGTTGACATTAGGCTCACTGGTCTATCATTCCCTATTTTTTCTCTACCTCCCTTTTTGAATAATGGGCTTACATTAACTACCCTTCAATCTGTAGGAACCATTCCAGAGTCCAAAGAATTTTGAAAAATGACCACAAATGGAGCCACTATTTCGAAGGCCACTTCCTGAAGTACTCCTAATGTTTCTCCTTCTTCAGATACAGCTCCCCACCTTCTTTGCAAATCTATTCATCAATCTCTCCTTGATCCCTCCATGGTTCTCTCAAACTACTAATCTTCAACCTCCATTTCTTGTCCATAATCTTTGATTATGATGTCACCTCCCAAGTCCGTGTCAATTTTTCTGAACACTTTCATGTTTGAATCCCTCCATTTCCAGCCCCATCAAGGTTTATTATCATAGAACCTCTGCAATGCAGGAGATCATTCAGCCCATCGAGCCTGCAATGACAACAATCCCAACCGTCCCAACCAGGCCCTATCCCTGCAACCTCACATATTTACCCCTACTAATCTCCCTGACATCCGCCTAATACTAAGGGGCACTTTAGCATGGCCAATCAATCAAACCTGCACACCTTTGGGCTGTGGGAGGAAACCCAGACAGACATGGGAAGAATGTGCAAACTCCACACAGACAGTGACTCAAGACGGGAATCGAACCCAGGTCCCTGGTGCTGTGAGGCAGCAATGCTAACCACTGTGCCACCCCAAGTTATTAAATGGCTTTCATTAAAGTCACAAATGTCATCCTTATGTGACTGCTTAGCTCGCCTTGTGTTTCTTGATTTGATTCCCTGACATGGTTGCCCATGCCCTCCTCCTGCTCCAACAGCTCTCCACTGCTATCCATCTCAGTGGGCCACAATCCTATCGATGTAATTGTAGCCGGAGAATCACTGGCTTCTCTTCCTGCTTCCTCACCCTTACTTCTGGTAATACCCTAACGAACCATCTATGATCCCCATGTATTTCTCTAGAATGTGTGGTCCCTCAGTGAGCCTATTCAAAAGCACAGCATGAGTTGCTGTATATGGATGACTATCTCACCACCATCTCTCTCAACCTGCCTGCTATGCTGAAATTCTCAGGCTGCTTGTCAAGTATCCAGTAATGGATGAACAAAAATTTCCTCCAATTGAAGATTTGGAAGGTTGAGGCCATTGTCTGTGATCATGAATTCCATTCCCTTATCACTGACTCCATCGTTCTTTCTGGCATCTCTCCAAGACTGAACCAACTTCTTTGAAACTGCAGTGTGATATTTAACCCTGGGATGAGCTTCTGCATACACATTTACACAATCACTAAGTCTGTTTATTTCCACCTCTGTAACATCACCTGATCTTATCTCTGCCTCAACTTATCTGCTGATGAAACCTTCATTCATGCTTTTATTATAAGTAACTACTTGAATGCATTTCTGGCAGATTCCCTTGAGATCATCCAGAATCCTGCTTTCCATTTTCTAGCTTACACACATTCCTACTCGCCCATCTCCCATATCTCACTGACCCATGGGTGGCACAGCGGTTAGCACTGCTGCCTGACAGCACCAGGACATGGTTTCAATTCCAGCGTTGGGTCACTGACTGTGTGGAGTTTGCACATTCTCCCTGTATCTGTGTGGGATTCCTCCGAGTGCTGTGGTTTCCTCCCACACTACAAAGATGTGCAGGTTAGGTGGATTGGCTGTAATAAATTGACCCTCAGTGTCAGGGGGATTAGCAGCGTACATTTATGGGGTTACAGGGTTTCCTCCCACAGCCTGAGAGACGTACCAGTTAGGTGCATGGGCCATGCTAGATTCTCCCTCAGTGTATCTAAATAGGTGGAGTGCGGCGACTGGGGATTTTCACAATAATTTCATTTCTGTGTTAATGTAAGCCGACATGGAACAATAATAAATAAACCTTAAAACCTAAACTTAAGTAAGGCCTGGACAGGATTGTTGTCGAGCAGGATCAATGGGCCGAATGGCCTCCTCCTGCACTGTAGGGATTCTATGGTTCTATTTTTATGACCCACATTAGCTTCCTGGTAAGCAGCACATTGATTTTAAAATTCCTACTGTTATTTTCAAATTCCGTCATGGCTTTATCACATCTCAATAATTTTTTGCAGCCCTGCGCCACTCCGCGATATCCACGCTCCTTTAATTCTCACCTTCTTGTGTCTTCAACTGCTGAAGCCTAACTTCAGCAACAGGCTCCTGAAAAACTACCTACCTCTCTATTTCCCTCTCATCATTAAGAGGCTCATTAAAACCTAACTCTTCGGTCACACTTTTGGCTAGATCTCCTTATTTAGCACAATGTCAAAACATTAAAATACAAGTTCTTGTTGCATTACATCAAAGGCTATTTTATTTGAATCTTAAAGCGCTCAAAGCAAAAAAATGCCAATGATTTTCGACCCATAGAAGAAGTTCACCAGGATTAGAAAATCATTTTAATTGATCTGAGGTGTCAGGTGTTTTAAAAAAACCTGTTGTCTTTTTTTTTCTGATTTCCAGAAACCTCTTTAATTTATCTTGTTCTATTCTCAACAGGAGTTGCAGCTCTGAATGGAGCGCACCATATTTGAGTTAAATCCAGTCCTGGCAGTGATGGGGCAAATGGTCTCAATCCAGGCTGTCTCGCTTTGGAAACAACATTCACTGCTACAACATGCAGGTTAGGTTGATTGGCCATGATAAATTGCCCCTTAGTGTCAGGAGGATTAGCACAGTAAAAATGTAGGGTTACAGGATTAGGACCTGAGTGGGATTGTTGCCGGTGCAGGCTCAATCTGCACTTTAGATTCTATACTCTGTTTATTGTAGAAATTCACATATCCAAACAGGTTCTTAAACATCTCTTATCCTCCAGCCTGGGGGTTTATGCTCAGATATTTTCCTGAAGTTCCTCTACAGCCTACCGTAGTTGGCTTCTTCTGGTCTCTATTTCAAAAGAACATAAGAAATAGGAGCAGGAGTAGGCCATCTGGCCCTTCGAGCCTGCCCCGCCATTCAATAAGATCATGGCTGATCTGAAGTGGATCAGTTCCACTTTCCCACTTTCTCCTCATAACCCTTAATTCCCCTGTCTATCAAAAACCTATCTACCAGTGACTTAAATATATTCAGCGAGGTAGCTTCCACCACTTCAACAGGCAAAGAATTCCAGAGATTCACTACCCTTTGAGTGAAGAAGTTCCTCCTCAACTCCAATCTAAACTGCCCCCCCGCCCCTCCTTATCTTGAGGCTGTGTCCACTAGTCCTGCTATCTTTTCTAAGCGGGAAGAGTCTCTCTACCTCTACCCTATCCATCCCCTTCATTATCTTATACGTCTCTATAAGATCCCCCCTCAGCCTTCTAAACTCTAATGAGTACAGACCCAGTCTATTCAGTCTCTCTTCATAGGCTAACCCCCTCATCTCCGGTCTCAGCCTAGTAAGTTCATTTCAGAACTTACTCAACAACAATTAGTCCCCAGATGAAAGGCACAGCGGTTTAATCATGTCTCTTTCAAGAGACATGTACTTTAGACACTGTACTTTAGCAGGAGAATATTTGTTATTTGCTCCTATTCTACTAAAATGGTTTATCTTCAGTGTCCTGTGAGGAATGTCAATTAATTATCAAGGAATTCAGTTTATATGGTGCTTGCTGTTTTTCCTTACTGTAGTACAAATTTTCACCTCTTAAAATCAGTAAATCAATGCTGAACCAATTTATAAATAACCTAACAATCCCAAGAGTCAGTTACAGCTTTGAACCTGCTGCGTAGGATTTTGTTTCCTCCCAGTGTGCAGAATATTAATCTGATTGAGCAGATGCAACCACAATTATGGAAAGTTCCAGAAATTCCTGCCTGTGTTCCCCTAACCACAACTCATCACCCACTGGAAGTCACAGCGCCAGAGACCTGGGTTCGATTCCCAGCTTGGCGACTGTGCAGAGCCTGCACGTTCTTCCTGTGTTGGCATGGGTTTCCTCCGGGTGCTCTGGTTTCCTCACACAGTCCAAAAGACATGCTGATTAGGTGCAATGGCCATGTTAAATTATCTGTCTGTGTGCCCAAACAGGCACAGCTGCCTCACAATACCAGGGACCCGGGTGCAATTCCAGCCTCAGGTCACTGTCTGTGCAGAGTCTGCATGTTCTCCTCACATTCCCGTGGATTTCCTCCAGGTGCTCCGGTTTCCTCCCACATTCCGAAAGACATGTTTATTAGGTGTATTGGCCATGCTAAATTCTCCCTCTGTGTACCCGAACAGGCACTGGCATGGCACAGCAGTTAGCGCTGCAGCCTCACAGCTCCAAGGGCCTGGGTTCAATTCCAGCCTCAGGTCACTGAACGTGCAGAGTCTACACGTTCTCCCCACGTCCACGCGGGTTTCCTTCAGGTGCTCTGGTTTCCTCCTACAGTCCAAAAGACATGCTGGTTAGGTGCACTGGCCTTACTAAATTCTCCCTCAGTGTCTGTGTACAGGCATCGCAGCGTGGTGATGAAGGGATTTTCACAATAACTTCATTGCAGTGTTAACGTAAGCCTACACATGACACTAATAAATAAACTTAAACTTAACAATGCTCGGCAAAACACTATTACTATACCCAACGCTCTGCTGAATGGCCCCACCTTGACCTTTGAACTTCACCATTGTCTAGCATTTCAATCCAGGCAAGAAGGAAAGTTGGTATTAAATACTAACATACTTTGTGTCATCATTACATCATGTAATTATCCACTTCCATTTTAAGCAGCTAAAAAGAATTTCACATCTCACTTCAGCATTCAGCAGGACACTGAAGATAAACCATTTTAACAAGCATTCACTATTTTTTTTAACATAAATTTCCTCGCACAGTTTGAAGGCTACAGCCAAAACCCACGTACAGTAACTATCACCTGGATTAACGTGAGGCAACCTTACAATTTCTTCAGTCATTCAAATTTTCCGGCTGATTAACATAAGGTATGAGAGCGAAGAAGAGTCACATCCACATTTTCAATCCAGTCAGATACATGAGCACAAAGCCAGTTGACATTCATTTTTAATGACTGAGCAGCCTTTGGGAAAAGGAACTGTCAATGGTTCAAAGTGGTTCACCTACAATAGCGATCCCACATCAATGCCCGACCCAAAAAAAATGAAGCAAAAGCCTTCCACCTTTGTGCACTGTCTTTAACCTTGGCTGTCTGAACATAAGCAAGGCTAAATGACATTAAGCCAGTGTTTGATGTATGCTGGTTGCAGCCAAGTACACTCAGAGGGATTGAAGTCAATGCCGTGATAGATTGGGACAGATTGGGAGCTGGAACCCTCTTGAGAAAAAATCAAGAGGAATGATTATTAATGAAGCCAGCTATGTGTTGAGGCCAGTTACTGCTGAGAGCACTCCCACGCAAAGATTAATAAGGAACGAAAACAGAAACAACATTAACATGCCAGTGAGAGCCAAATACTTCATTACACATGGGGTTGTAACAAGGACAGGACAGGATTGCTAATGGGTGACGACAAAACCAGCATCTTGCCATCTTTCGACATTGCATTCCCGTAAGGATAAATTTCCTTCGCAATCTATTCTTCATATTTTCTGACTTCCTCCACGTAAACAGATAATAACCGGCAAATGTTATTCTAAGGCCATGGCTGCTGATTTAATAACTGCAATTATACAATAAATTGGAATTTGAATGAACCGCAGTATCAATGTTTCCATTATCAGTTTGCAAGTACCAAGTACCAGAATTACAGCAAAAAAAAGAACCACTTCTATGATATGAAGTACCCAGTTGCTAAGCTGTATCTTCATTAGATATTTTGATAAATTTAAGTACCGGTACCAGGTCACTTAAAAAAAGTTAAGTATATTTTCACAAATGTTAAGTACTGCCATTGGGTCCATTTAGCATTCAATCTATTGTGTCTTTCCCAATGCAAGTGTAAATGCAATCAGCATATATCAATGAGTATTTAACTAAAAAGACGAGTTTCATGGAAAGGATATTTTTAATTTGTTTCACTCCTCACTCACTGCAAGGACCGCAGGATATAGGAGCAGAATTAGGCCAGTCGGCCCATCAAGTCTGCTTTGCCATTCAATCATGGCTGATAAGTTTCTAAGCCCCATTTTCCCGCTTTATCCCCTAACCTTTGATCCCTCACCAATCAAGAACATATCTATATCTGTCTTAAATATAGTCAATGACCTAGACTCCACAGCTTTCTGTGGCAATGAATTCCATAGATTCACCATCCTCCGGCTGAAGAACATAGAACATAGAACATTACAGCACAGAACAGGCCCTTCGGCCCACGATGTTGTGCCGACCAGTTAAAAAACAATGACCCTCTAATCTAAACCAATCCCTTTCCATCCATAAACCTATCCACGGATCTCTTAAACGCCCCCAAACTAGGCGCATTTACAACTGCAGCAGGCAGGGCATTCCAATCCCTCACCACCCTCTGGGTAAAGAACCTACCCCTCACATCCGTCCTATAACTACCACCCCTTAATTTAAAGCCATGCCCCCTCGTGCTAGCTTTCTCCATCCGAGGAAAAAGGCTATCACTGTCCACCCTATCTAAACCTCTAATCATCTTATATGTTTCTATAAGATCCCCTCTTAGTCGCTTTCTTTCTAACGAAAACAACCCCAAATCCCTCAGTCTCTCCTCATAGGACCTTCCCTCCATACAGGCAACATCCTGGTAAACCTCCTCTGCACCCTCTCCAAAGCCTCCACATCCTTCCTATAATGTGGGGACCAGAACTGCACACAGTACTCCAAGTGCGGCCGCACCAGAGTTGTGTACAGTTGCAACATGACGCTGCGGCTCCTAAATTCAATCCCCCTACCAATAAATGCCAAGACACCGTATGCCTTCTTAACAACCTTATCTACTTGATTCCCAACTTTCAGGGATCTATGTACACATACACCTAGATCCCTCTGTTCATCAAATTTCTCTTCATCTTGGTTCTAAAGGGTCAGCCCTTTACTCTAAGGCTGTGCCCTCATTCTTAGTCTCTCTTATCAACGGAAATATCTTCCCCATGTCAAATCAGAAAATGTCCAACTCCCACTGACAAATTTCTTTGACCATCTGCGACCACCCATTTGAAATGGAGTGTGTTTAAGTTAGCCAATTCTAACTCCCGTATTCTGGGAGACACCAACACATATCCTCCTACCTTCTCCCCGAGACACAGTCACCCAACATGCGTAACATCACAGGGTCCCTCTCTTCCCAAGGTTTCTCAATGTGTTTGTAATCTCCCAGGAATTTTGCAGTGCAAGAGAGGAGAAGGAAACAGTCACCCAGGTCCCTGATTGAGGTTAAAACTCTGAGTCTTCACTGATCCTTAATTCCATTTTATAGCAAGGAACCTGCCTCACCACCCTGCTGGACCTTAATGTACAGAGACAATGGATTTTAACAACAGCAATAGGCTCATGGAACCCCAGGAGGAAGGAAAGAAGACAAATCCCTCCTTGGACAGCACCTGGCCTCCTCGGCATACTGCAGGCAGAAATCAGAAAAGCAGGGTAGCCAAAAAGGGTATGTGCAACCAAAAAGAAATGTGATCATCCCCAGGTAAAAATTAAATGTTGCACAATGTTATCTCCCCAAAACACCCACTGCTGGGTGCAGATAGATTACACATTCAATCGCACAAACTCTGACCTACTGGTGGTGGTGGGAGGCCATTTCTTTGCTGCTGTTCCTCATGCCATCATTCTGAGAGAGTGACTCAGGTTAAGCAGTGCAGGCTTCATGCACACCCTCTAGCTGACGCCAACTGTCAGAGCAACTGCTGACACTGAAACTGGCAGCAATATCTAGTCATGATGTGGCGATGCCAGCGTTGGACTGGGGTAAACACAGTAAGAAGTCTCACAACACCAGGTTAAAGTCCAACAAGTTTGTTTGTAGCAAATGCCACTAGCTTTCTGCCAGTTCCGAAAGCTAGTGGCGTTTGCTACAAATAAACCTGTTGGACTTTAACCTAGTATTGTGAGACTTCTTACAGCAATATCTAGCCCAGCCCAATCAGGGGAAACGGATGGTAACTCAACTATATAGCTGTCATTTTTTATTCATTCGTGGGACATGGGTATCTCTAGCTGCCCAAGGACAGTTGAGAGTCAACTACATTGCTGTGGCTCTGAAGTCACATGTAGGCCAGACCAGGTAAGGATGCCAGATTTTCTTCCCTAAAGGACATTAGTGAACTGGATGGATTTTTCTGACAATCAACAATGGTTTCATGGTTATCAATACATTCTTAATTCCAGAGTTTTTTTTATTGAGTTCAAATTGCACCATCTACCCTGGTGGGATTTGAAACTGGGTTTCAGAACATTAGCTAATTTTCTGGATTAATAGTTCAGCATTGATACCACTGGGCCATGTCATAGGATCATACAACACAGAAACAGGCCCTTCAGCCCTCCAATGTCTATGCCGACCATCAAATACAAATCTATACTGATCCCATTTACCAGCACTTGGACCATAGCCTATTATGCTTTGGTCATTTAAGTGCTGGTCCAGATACTTCTGCAATGTGGTGAGAGCACTACCTCCACTATCCTCTCAGGCAGCACGTTCTATATTTCCACCACCCTCTGGGTGAAATATTTTTCCTCCGATCCCCTTTAAATCACTAACTCTTCATCTTAAACCTGTGCCCTCTGGTCTTTGATAGCTCTGCCATGGGGAAAAGATTCTTGTGATCTACCCTCCCTGTGCCTTTCATAATTTTGTTGCATTAATTAATTTTCCGAACATTTCTCATGGACATTTCCCGGTTATTTCCAGCAATCACCAGGAGAGTGATGATGATTTCGGTAGACACCCAGCCAATTCAGGAAGTTTGGCAGCCCTACAAAATTTGGATTTCTTCTCCATATCATCAAGGTCATTTATGCAAGAGTGTGTCTGGGTGAACGGAAAATTTTCCTCAGAGATCATCATCTTTTTCAGTGATAGTTCCTTCAATGACACAGAGATGCAAAAAGGAGTTATTATGCATGGCAGCCAAGGGCGACAGATCCTACATCATCAAAGCCAAAGTCCGACTATGTGTGCACAATTTGTTTTCAAGTTTCAAACTTCACATTCTAACTTCCAGGTGGAAAGCGTGTGCAAAATGGGGAGGGATGAGATGGGGCAAGAGAAGCAATTCCAACCCATGAAAACAAATACAGGCTCCATCAACATGCTGTAAAAAAAAAAGAGTGGCTCCTTCCTCTGCCAACAACCTTCAATTTTGCCTCTGAAGACCCTGGCACAGAGCACCCTTTTAGATCAGTCACTGCACTCCATGGGTAGAACGGCTGCCTCATTGACCTCTCATCTCTGTTGCTGAAAGGAAGGTTGTCATCATTGGAGGCGGCGCAGAAGAGGTTTTTAATGTATGAATGAATACAAGATCATTGCACTCTCTCTGGGTCATAGGATCACCGTACTGAAAGAGGCAATGCAGCACAGTAGTTAGCACTGCTGGCTCACAGCGCCACGGACCCAGGTTCAATTCTAGCCTCGGGTCACTGTCTGTGAAGGGTTTGCACCTTCTTTCTATGTTTGCCTGGGTTTCCTCTGAATTTGCTCCCACAGTCCAAAGATGTGCAGGTTAGGATGATTGGCCATGCTAAATTGCCCCTTAGTGCCAGAGGGATTGGCAGAATAAGTGTGTGGGGTATGGGGATAGGTCGGTATAGACTCAATGGGGCCAAATGGCTTCCTTCTGTACTGTAAGGATTCTATGATTTATGCTCTCATGTTTGTCTCTGCTCTTTAATTTATTCCCTGACAAATGCTTACCTGATACCATTTCAAAAGCCAGTTTTGAATCTGCCTTGACCATACTTCAATGCAGTACATTCCAGACTGTAATAGATTGCTGCATTAAAAGTATTTTTCGTCATCCTGCCTTTGGTTGTGTCTTATTTTAAAATTGTTATGGATTTGCTAGTCATCTTATTCAATGCACCAAATACAGACAGCAAGGGCTTTATCCGTGATTCCCTGTTCTCTACCCAGTTCCGAGTTTCAGCTCCTCCAATAAGGAAAAGTTAGTGTCAAAGTCTCTGGCCATCTGAACATAGAATGGCCATGTTAGAAGTGCAATATAGATTTATTTACCCTCAAGAAGTTGAGGCCAGTTCACCAGATTGCAGGGGATCCATCATGTCTCATGTGGAGTTTCTGAGGAAACTAGGAAAACAGTGCATGCCAGTAACATTGCTAATAACATTATTATGATCCTAATGTCAAATAGACCAAAGTGTGTGCTGCCCCCACACGTTTACTCAGTCCCATATTGCTTTCCCACAGCATGCAATGTTTATGGACACTCGCTGCGAATGCAGAGGAGGCCAATTGCCCACGTATGCGACAGCAAGTGCTGCACGAGGTACAAATGCAAAAGAGAAAAAAATACTTTGAAGAGACACAACTCAACACTGGGAAAGAACACCACTATCAGACTATCACAGACCTTCCACACGCCAAGGGCACAGGAAGGTTTGAAATTTATCAAAGCCTGAAATCGAGCCAAGACTGACAGCAGGCCAGAAAACAGACAAGTGGTGATAACACAACAGACAAGAGCAGAAATGAGCAACCCAACAGCACGATTGAAACAGATGAGAAAATACATGAATAAAGATTACTGTGATGAAAGCAAACTGAGTTTGAAAAGGGCTGCTGCGTCCGTGTTGTAATTGATGGGGGCAAACACAACTTGAAGTAGGAAATGCAGGTGGGTGGCAATGCAGTTTCAGTGTGAAGCCTCCTGTCCCTCACACACACCATCATTTTCACATTTCATATCAAAGCAAATAAGGAGGGGAGGGGAATTCAAAAAGACACGCACTGTTCCTTAAGATGCCAGTAACCTGAAGAGAAGCACATTATCGACAACCCGTGGCTAATTTAACAAAAATAAACAGCCCCATGGCAGGGATTAACTAGTATTTATAATTTTCAACCTCCACAGCAAATACAATTTGCATATTTGATGTGATAACCAAGCACTCAAACACCCAGGGGGCAATTTGACCATCCAATCTGCTTCAATCCGAGTTTCATGAAGTGGTCTTCATTGCCTCGCTGAAGGAGCAAATTTGCATTCAAGCAAAACTCAGCAAACGTATTCAGTTACGATTTGGAATACTCGAAACTCACACAATTGATTTGTACCCAATTTCACAATCCTTCAATGGAAATAGTTCCTTCAGCAAGCTAGCTCTGAGTGACAGGTCCCGTGGCACTGATCAACAACTGAGCAGTTTCCTGGGGGAGGCAGAGACCCATAGACCAGAATTTTACTGCCCTGCCAGCCACAAGAATCAGAGCAGGCTAGCAGTGGACAATGGGAAGGTCTGTTGACCACGGGCGGGATTCTACATTTCTGGGGCAAGCGACACTGTAAAATCCTGCCCTTAGATTTCCTACAATGCAGAAGGAGACCATTAAGCTCATCAAGTCTTCATCCACTCTTTGATAGAGTATCTTTCCCAATCCCTCTCCCCTACTCCATTCCTGTAACCCCACACATCTTCCCATGGATAATCCATCCCACCCACACATCTTGGGACATTAAGGGACAATCTTTTAACAAGGCCAATCCACCTAACCTGCATGTTTGTGGACTGTAAGAGAAAACCAGGAATCTGGGGAAAACCCACGCAGACACGGGGAGAATGATTAAACTCCAGACAGGTAGGCACCCAGGTCCCTGGTGCTGAGAGACAGCAGTGCTAACCAGTGTGCCACTGTATTGCCCATACTAGTAGGGGCATGTTGATGTTCTGTGCATGTCAACTGACGGGAGAGCAGGCCTATGCGATTTGGCCAATCGGTAGGTCTGTATAAAAGGACACAATGTCAACATACACGTGCTCATGTGCAACTTCCTATTCAAATAAAACTTGCGTCGCTGGGGATTTTATGGGGAGGAAGGGAAATTAGTAATTACCACTTTTTTTTTCCGACTGCAAAAGAAAAGGCATCACGTGAAATCCTGCGACATAAGCTATTTTTAAGAAATGAACCTTTTGGTAGGATTATTTGGGTGATATTTTGCATGAAGTAAATCTCAATTTTCTTTTTAATGCACATTTAACATTGATTGGTAATGCTTCCCTCACTGAAAGCTGGTATTAACCATCTGCTGCCCCATTTATGTCAGTACTCACAGCCTCTTGTTATGCTGAAGAACAGAGGTATTATTGCAGAAGAATTAATAGTGCCATTTAAACATGCAAATTGCTGGATATGGTCGATTCTAATACTCCCACACAACTGTTTTCTTAAGTGCCTTGAGCACAGTGCCTGCCTACAGCACTGTGATATCTGTGGGCCATTCCTTAAGTAATCTTTTCATTGCATACTGAGCATAAGACTTATTAAACTCAGGAAAGGGTGTTCTGTCTGTATAACATGAATTTGGATTGAACAGCTTTGATCTGTTATAAACTGTGCCCAGGGCCTTAGACAGGGATGTTGAGACAAACATGGCCAACTGTACAATTTGGTGTACTTTACACTGGAATCAGAGAATCCCTACAATGAAGAAGCAGGCCACTCAGCTCATCAAGTGTACATTGACTCTCCAACACAGCATCGTATCACCGCCTATCCCCATAGCCCCACATACTTAGTCCCCCAAACCTACACATCTTGGAGCAATTTTGCATGGCTAATCCATCTAACTGGACTGTGGGAGCATCCAAAGGAAACATGGAGAGAACGTGCAAACTCCATGCAGGCAATCACCCAAGGATGGAATTGAACCCAGGTCCCTGCTGCTGAGACAGCAGTACAAACCACTGTGCCACCGTACTGCACTGATAAAGCATATCTGTTATGATTAGCTGCTTTTACATTCTCATCATTAATCTGTGCCTGTCATAAAGTTTTGATTCAATGTCCTTGCTCTCCCAAACATTCAGTCAATTTAGGATAGATTTTAAGGGCCGTCACCTGGTTACCTTTTTGACCTCCACCTTTTGCCTTCCAAAACCAATCATCCCAGGTCTACTGAATTCTTACATCATTGAAATTGAGGTGCAGTAGATTAAATTTAGTCTACACTCATACTCACACCCTCCCCTCAACAAATCCATGTGATCCTTGCATTCACCTGATGGAGGGAATTCTCTTCAAAATGAAATGACACTCAAGTTTTACTGGATCATTTCAATATGCCTCAACGATGCAAGTCCCACTTTGGGTACACTTCTTCTGACTTGCTTTATAATTCAAAGTCAGATATGTGGTAAAGCAGTGAAATTGGTTCTCAGAACTGGATAATAAACAACATGCCATGGCTGAATGTAGATCTCCTAAATCAACTTTGAATTCATTAACACTTCTTCAGTTTGTCTGCAGCTTACCCTGTTTATCTGTCACGTTGATACACAAAGATTCAATGACAATGTGAGATTTTTTTTCCTGTGGTCCTTTCAACATTAATATATTTAGAAGAATCAAACTCAAATAGATAATCAAGAATAAATGTGGCCATTGGCTGAAGCAGGGTTATTGCAAAAAGTAAATGAACCCTATATACACACAGAATTCAGTTCTCCTTTGAGAGTTTTATATTCTGCCTTCCACTGGTCAAATTTCCCAACCATTACCGAGAGATAGTAATAATCTCAGCCGCTTCAGTTTTACGTGTTGTTGTTTCGCACTCTTTTCATTTCCTGTTGTCCTTCCTTTCCATGTTGTTTCTCTCTCCCCAACTATTTGTTCTGCTTTTCTTTCTACCATCATCTCATCCTCTTTTTCATCTTCTTCCTGCTCCAGTTGGAACAGGAAGCTCAGTGGCCAACTGGGACGAGGGATGTGGAGAATGTGTGAACCACCAGAGCTTCTCTCTCATGTCCACTTACCTCTGGTACTAACTCTCAGTAGATTCTACTATTTCACATTCTCAGTACACACTCCTTTTTAGGCCCCCATTGACTCCCTCAGTTGTCTGACCTCATTTCCTTTGAACAATTCTCCCCTTGCCCAGCTCTCCCTGATGTGTCTCTCTCTCTTCTACTCCCATTTACACTCTTCCAAGATAAAACTTCAAACAAATAATCAAATTAGAGCGAAGAAAGAACCTGTCTCATCGGATGGTTTTAACTTGTTGCACTTGATGCTAATTAGGCGTTGATAGTCTCACAATGCGGTCAATAGTCCGATTGACCGTGACAATGCAGCCTGCACCATTTTGAGTTTATCTGGCACATGGGATTGAAATTAGTTGCATCATGCATTTGGTGGTTGATGCGTCTCTCTGTAGTTCGGGGAATAACTGACTTGCCAGTTCATCACTTGACAGTCAAAATGAATCTCTCCATCTCAGAGGTGACAGGAATTGGAACTTCTAGCTCACAACTGTTTGCAATTAGCAGTGACCTTTCCTGCTAACAACAAGGATGAATCCAAAACAGACGAGCCAGAAGAACATTTCTTTTTAACACCCACACTCGAACATGCTGCCTCACCGCTATTATTAAAACAAAGATGCTATCAATTTTACCTCAGTGAAACATTTGAAATTTATCCTGTTATTAAAAATGATTTGAAGGTAAGTTCCTGCACAGAAAATACTGACAACCGAAGAGGATTATCCAATCAGTTCGGCTGACTCAATGATACTAATGCATCCAGGGAAATTAGATTTATGTTGACATGATATGAATCGAAATTCAGCAGCCAGAGTGCTGAGTTTAGAACTGATTTGACCAGTTCTGGACAAAGATATCAAATCCTAGTTGAGGATGAAGTTTTCAATACACTTGCTGCGATGCGTCACACTGTATCACACCTTTGTCAATTAAAAGCTCAATCACCATGGACGAGGCAAGCAGTATTTACAGTGAATTGTCAATCAGATGTACACCTCACATTCTAAATTAGCAAAATCTTTAGTCATTCTGGATGAAACGCGAGCCGCGCTCATCCAATACAGTTTCAATACCAGCAATGACCTGACAAACGGAAAATTTCCCAGATGTGTGCTGTTCATGAAAACAGAAGGACAAATCTAACCTGGCCAATTTCTGTCTCCGCAGCCGTCACTGAACTGATGGTAATATCATCCGACTGTACTATCAAGGGACACGGACTCATAAAAAAGTCCATCCCCCTCTGTAAGGCATGGGGCTGTTCTGTGCAGTGCCATTTTCCTGGTGTGACTGTCTGCGTGTGCATTGTTGGTTAGGATCTATTTATGGAGGGAAAGCTGGAACAGGGTGGCACAGTGGTTAGCACCGCTGCCTCACAGCGCCAGGAACCCGGGTTCAATTCTGGCCTTTGGTAGCTGTGTTTCCCCTCGCAGTCCAAAGATGTGCGTGTTAAGGTGGATTGGCCATGCTAAATTGCCAGTTCGTGTCCAAAGATGTGAAGGCTTGGGGGATTAATGGGGTAAATACATGGGGTTATGTGATAGGGTATGGGTAAAATGCACTGTCAGAGAGTCAGTGCAGGCTGAATACCCTCCTTCTGCACTGTAGGGATTCTATGATTCTATAAACTGAGGCTCATTCTGTGTTTTACCAGGGCCAAAAGGCTCCAGATCTCGCTTCCAGCTTTTGCGGACAAACGAGTTGGAATCCAGAGGTGAGGTGAGGGTGACTGCCCTTGATATCAAAGCAACATTCGAGCAAATGTGGCATCAAGGAACCCTGGTAAAATTGAAGTCAACGGGAATCAGTGGAACAGCTCGTCACTGGCTAGAGTTATACATATTGCAAAGAAAGATGGTCATGATTATTGCGAATCAGTCATCTGATCGCCATATCATCACTGTAGGAGTTCCTCAGGGCAATGCATTGGGTCCAACCACCTTCAACTGCTTCATTGATGATTAATCCCCACCATAAGGTCAGAAGTGGAGAAATTCAATAATGATTTCATCGTGTTTATTTCCATTCAAAACTCCTCAGATACTGAAGCAGTTCATATACTCACATGCATCATAACTGGGCAAATTTAGGCTTGAGATGGCAAGTAACATTCATGCCAATTGTCACAGAAAGATTTCTGTCAGTGATTAGTGTGTTTCCTATGTGAGGTGTGTGCTTTTGCTTAGCTTCAGAGTGTTTGTCCCAATTTAAATATCTCCAGCAGCGAGCTTTCTGCAACACGACTGTGTCATAGTTTAGTAACACTCAATTCTTCCAACTTGTCTGCAGTGCAACTCTTTCCTGCCAAACAACTTTTTAAAACTTTTCTTATGTTTTATAGGTGTACTTGGTATGGTCAGTACATGTTGCCCATCTTTAATTGTTATTGAGAACGTAATGGTGAAGTGCCTTCTTGAACTGTTTGGTGTAGATACATCCTAAGTGCTGTAAGTTAGAGAGATAGAAGGTTTCGACTCAGTGACAGCGGGTCAAAATCTTATTTCCAAGTCAGGGTTGTGTGTAGCTTGGAGGAGAACTTGCATTTGGTCTGTTGTCCTTGTCGTACGTGGTAGAGGTTGCAAGTTTAGAAGCGTTATTAAAAGAACATTGAACATAAGAACATAAGAAATAGGAGCAGGAGTAGGCCAACTAGCCCTTCGAGCCTGCCCCACTATTCAATAAGATCATGGCTGATCTGTTTGGTAAGTTGCTGCAGTGAATCTTATGATACACACTGCAGCCACTGTGCCCCATACATTTACCATGGCTTTTCCATCCAACCTACACATCCTGGGACACCAAGGAGCAATTTACCATGGCCAACCCATCCAGCCTGCACATCTTTGGATGCAGGAGGGGCAATTTAGCATGGCTAATCAACCTAATCTGCACAACCTTGGACTGAGAGGGGAAACTGGAGCACCCGGAGGAAACCCACAGAGACACGGGGTAAACATGCAAACTCCATACAGTTACCCAAGGTCAGAATTGAACCCAGGTCCCTGGCGCTGTGAGACAGCAGTGCTAACCACTGTGCCAATCTGCCATTTGATATCATTCTTGTGAAGAAACTTGGAATGATTTTTTTCGATGTTAGAAATATTGTTCTCATTGTATTCTTTTACTTTGTGGTTCTTATCGGCACATTTTGGCTAATATCCCAGAAGCAAATGGAATTGTCTCCCCCACATTGAATGTACTAAATTCTTAAGTCACTGTTCCATTTCTCACTTCATCTATCTGCATCACTCTTTCATTTGCCTCGAGAATAAAACTATCACGGAGAAGATTCTGGAAGAGAAATAATGACCAAACTCTGTGCATGCCCTGAACATTCCAAACCTCTTTTTATACATGTCATTCTCTAGCTTATAATGTATTTATATTTTGTATTTATAAAAGGAATCACGGGTGTCTGATTTTTCACATTATTTTATCTTTTTTCCCACTTGTAAAGTTTTGAACGGGTTTGTTTGAAGGTTGAGTGATGACATGGTTCGGAGACAGATTGAGTGGGTTGCTTTAAAGCTGGTGAATTGTTGCTCTAAGTTTCTTATGGGGTAACAGTCAACGAGTGAGTCTATCTGAAACCCGTATTTATCCTTTCATGTTAGGATGGCGTCTGAGCAAGCAATGAAACTCGAGCTTCCTGATGTAGCTCTTCAACTCTCCATCGCTGGAACCTGATTCATTTATTTATAATGAACGTTAATGGACATAATCAGGAATCAAAAGAGGCCTCAGGCAGAAATTTCCAGTTAATTTGAGTACGGCTACATTAGGTCATCTCTCAACGAGTGACTAAGTATGATGTACTTCTGGAGAAAGCTACCAGTCAGACCATCCCTTCCAACAAGAACATATCATAATCATAGAGTTTTACAGGACAGAAAAATGCCCTTTGGCCCATCATGTCTGTGTTGGTCATCAAACTCCTATCTGTTCTCATCCCATTTTCCAGCACTTGGTCTTTGGTTTTGATTTGATTTATTATTGCCATGTGTATTAACATACAGTGAACAGTATTGTTTCTTGTGTGCTCTACAGACAGAGCATACCATTCATAGAGAAGGAAACAAGAGAGTGCAGAATGTAATGTTACAGTAAAAGCCAGGGTATAGAGAAAGATCAACTTAATGCAAGGCAGATCCATTCAAAAATCTGGCAGTAGCAGGGAGAAAGCTTTTCTTGAGTCGGTTGGTACATGACTTTTGTGTCTTTTTCCTGACTGAAAAAGGTGGAAGAGACAATGTTCAGGGTGTGTGGGTTCCTTAATTATGCTGCTGATTTGCTGAGGCAGCTGGAATTGTAGACAGAGTCAATGGATGGGAGGCTGGTTTGCATGATGGAATGGGCTATATTTGCATTGTACCTATATTCATACCTGTAGCAGTGCATGTACAGCATTTCAAGTGCTCATCTAAATGCACCTTAAACGTTCTGAGGAAATGTTATAGATCTGATCAACCTCAATTTGCCTGGCTCAAGCTCCTGACAAAGATGCATCACCAAAGTCAAAATGTCCGGGTAGATATCGATAAATATAATGTCCCCCAAACCCCAGGGAAAACATTCCAGAATAACCAATCTACAGTGTATTCCAAATTGAATCAAGACTAATTCTGTTGCGCAATGGACTTTCCCAACTGTTCAGGAACCTACATTCTGGCATTTGACCACCCTGTCGCATGATTTTTTTTTTTAACCTCCCATCCAGTCCTGAAGAAATATTCAGACAGCTTCTCTTTTGAAGACTGAATTACTTCAGTTAAATCCATACATCGATGTCCCTTACTCCACATGCAACAAAAGCAATTAACACAATTCAGTCAAGACCTGCTAACATTGCATTTTATTTTGTAAATTCAGATTTAGTAGCTCACTTTCACCTCCACACTTCAATAATGCAGTCAATCATACATGTATCTTTGTGGTAACCCCCATGAAGTCCATGGGGAACCACTGACTGACCTCCCTGTGGGCTCATTGAGAATGAGTTGCCCTGCAAACAAGCAGTGGCCTGCCCAGCTATAACCCATTACCTGAGCCTTTTATAAGGCAGGCCCAGGACTGGGCCTGCTGAAATGTAGTCCCGTCAGATACAGATGTGCATACAGCATGCTGGTGGTTTTGTTTTGCATTCTGTAATAAACTATGTTCCTTTCTAGTCAGGCTTCCTGAGTCATTACAATCTTCCATCGGTTAGAAAAAGTTCAACTTCAGACACACCTCCTTGTAACCTAGAATTATCCTTGTCTGGCCTCTGAATCCTCTCTGATGAATCAACATCTCTCAAAAGCAGAATGGCATGACATTTTATACAACTCTCTGCCTTATTAATGAATTATACAATCAAAATAACCTTTGACACAGAATTAACTGCTCTCCCTGATGCACAACTCAATTAGACATTGAAACCCCTGCTCCCTTGTGTATGAAATAAGATATAAATCAATGCACATCAAATTAATCCCTCACAGACTCTGAAGAGGATGAATTCACTGAAGTTATCAATGGCACAGAACCAATGGTCACTACCCTGCATGGCTAATTCAGTCAATATTTTAACATGAGGCAGGTAATTTGACAGTACACAGATATCAGCTGAAATGATAATGTTTTACGCAGGGCTTGAAATATTGGGCGCTGGTTGGAAACATTATATTCTCTGAAAGACAGTGTTAAAAAGATACTGCATAATAAGCCATTAAACCAATATTGACAGTGGTACTTTGCTTTTTGTATAATACACACATCATTTGCATTTAAAAATCTAACTCGACAGTTCTATTTATAGGAGTGCTCATATGCATATTCCATTTCAAAGAAAAGTATGTTTTCCCTCTGCAACAATAATGTGAATATGACATGATTCACGTGGTGAAGGAAATGTTGCAATTAAATTCATTGGCATGTCATAATTAATTGCCTCATCACAAAACCAATGAAAACATCTTCCTATCCCATTGGCAAGTGTGGAGATCCACTGTTGTTGTGGGCACTGGCAGTGGGGATTGGATAGTGACATGCGTTAAGCTCCCAATAGGTCATCACGTGTTTGCGTTTAAATTAACAAGCAAGGAGGTTACAGACCAGATTCTGGGGACCTCATGGTGGGTCAGGAGAGTTCAGCAATGGGGAAGTCATTTAAATACAACTTTGAGGACTGCTTGCCCAACATCAGTCTGGATTCATTACCCAGAAAGCATGGGGGGAAAGGGGCAGGATGCTGAAGTTGGAACCAGTAGAAAGTCAATCAGTAGGAGAGGATATTGTCAGAGTGTTTGTTTGTCATCTGTATTAGATGTGAGGAGAGGGTGGAGAAACTTGGTTTGTTCTCACTGGAGCGACAGAGGTTGAGGGGAGACCTGATAAAAGTCAACAAGGTTATGAGAGGCATGGACAGAGTGGATAGTCAGAAACTTTTTCCCAGGATGGAAGAGTCAATTACCAGGGGCCATAGGTTTAATGTGCAAGGGGCAAGTTTTAAAAGAGATGTACGAGGCAGATTTTTTAACAGAGTGGTGGGTACCTGGAACTCGTCGTTGGGGGAGGTAGTGGAAGTGGAAACAGCAGTGACTTCTAAGGGATGTCTTGACAAGTACATGAATAAGATGGGAATAGAGGGATCTAGTACCCAGAAACATACGGGGTTTTAGTTAAGACAGGCAGCATGGTCAGTGCAGGCTTTGAGGGCTGAAGGGTCTGTTCCTGTGCTGTAATTTTCTTTGTTCTTTGTTCTAATTGGGAGCACAGACCAAGCTGACACAATGGGTACTCCTACATGTGATCGAGTGCCCAATATTCCCCTTGAGATGATATATGAGCATCAGACTGACAGATCAGAGAATCATAGAATCCCTACTGTGCAGAAAGAAGCCATTAGGCTCATTGAGCCTGTAACGACCACAATCCCACCCTGCCCAATCCCCGTAACTTCACATATTTATCCTGCTAATCTCCGAACACTAAAGACCAATTTAGCATGGCCAATCAACCTAACCCACACATCTTTCGACTGTGGGAGGAAACCGAAGCACCCAGGGGAAACCCACACAGACATGGGGAGAAGGTGCAAACTCCACACAGTCACCCAAGGCTGGAGTTGAACCCAGATCCCTGACACTGTGAGGCAGCAGTGCTAATCACTGTGCCACCCAGTATTGAGAACATGTCAACTATCTGGTGAAGCTTTGATGTCCGAATGGGAAATCCACAAACTCCATTCCTCCTGACAGGAAATGCTGACGTCTGCAACCACTTATTGATGCTGCTGTTATGAAATCTGGAAAACTGGGGATGTTGGAAGGCTGGGGAAAGGGTTACATCCCAAAATTGTTGACTTAACTCCAGACTTTCAGAATTTTATCCCAGTTTAGAATTTAATTCAATTCTAAACACAAATGTTATTTTCCAGGAATTTGAAGGAATCTGCAGCGATAGTTTGTTCAAGGATGGGATGATGGAATATTTTACACAGTAGGATAAATTAACAAATGATGCTTTTGGAAACATGCACATGGTGTAGGGGAATTTTCACTCTTTGAAGCTCCATTAGCTTCTCCTCCCCCAATCTGTCTACCTGCCCAGCAAATGACACTTTTCCAGCTCGCTCAGTGCCCCAGGCCATTTGGACCACGGGCATCTCCAGCAGGGTCTAGAACTGGAGAACTGAGCTGGAGAGCAGCTAGTGCTGATATAGATTTTAATTGTAGGCCAATATTTCTAGCAACAACTTGCAAGTTTTCAGGAACCATAAAGTCCTACTTGGTCATTTTGACTTATCTTGAGAAGTTCTCTTGCTTGCTGCTGGACATTGCTGGTTTGAAAAGTTGAGGGGGTTGAGCTATGAGGAGAGGCTGAATAAATTAGGCTTGTACTCGTTAGAGTTTAGAAGAATGAGGGGAGATCTCATTGAGACATATAAGATGATGAATGGGACGGATAGGATAGAGGTGGAGAGACTCTTCCCGCTCAAAAAAGACAGTAGGACTAGGGGGCACAGCCTCAAGGTAAAGAGGGGGGGAGGGCGGTTTGGAACGGAGTTGAGGAGGAACTTCTTCACTCAAAGGGTGGTGAATCTCTGGAATTCTCTGCCCGTTGAAGTGGTGGAGGCTGCCTCGTTAAATATTTTTAAGACACAGGTTGATGGGTTTTTGATAAGCGAGGGGATTAAGGGTTATGGGGAGAGGGC
This sequence comes from Carcharhinus amblyrhynchos, assembly GCF_965287045.1. Taxonomy (NCBI): domain Eukaryota; kingdom Metazoa; phylum Chordata; class Chondrichthyes; order Carcharhiniformes; family Carcharhinidae; genus Carcharhinus; species Carcharhinus amblyrhynchos. The sequence continues at coordinate 26,302,147 of NC_137352.1, forward strand.
GGGAATGTGGAACTGAGCCACGACAGATCAGCCATGATCTTATTGAATGGAGGGGCAGGCTCGAAGGGCTAGATGACCTACTCCTGCTCCTATTTCTGATGTTCTTATGTTCTTATGAAACAGATATGTCCCAGGAGAACCCAAATATCTAGACATTCAAGTGCCAGCTCAGGATAAAAGTAAGTGGAAGGTTGGGCATGCTTCCTCCTGCCTAGTTAACCTGTAACTGATTTGTTGAAAGATATTTTGAGAGACAGGGTCTACAGGCATTTAGAGGCGCAAGGACTGATTAGGGACAGTCAGCATGGCTTTGTGAGTGGAAAATCATGTCTCACAAATTTGATTGAGTTTTTTGAAGGAGTAACTAAGAAGGTAGATGAAGGCAGTGCAGTTGATGTTGTCTACATGGACTTTACCAAGGTCTTTGACAAGGTACCGCATGGTAGGTTGTTGCAAAAGGTTAAATCTCGCCGGATCTAGGGTGAGGTATCTGAATGGATACAAAATTGGCTTCTTAACAGAAACCAGAGGCTGGTTGTTTTTTCAAACCAGAGGCTGGTTGTTTTTTCAAACTGGAGGCCTATGACCAGCAGTGTGCCTCAGGGATCAGTGCTGGGCCTACTGTTATTTGTCATTTATATTACTGATTTGGATGAGAACATAGGAGGCATGGTTAGTAAGTGTGCAGATGACACCAAGATTGGTGGCATGCTGGACAGTGAAGAAAGTTATCTCTGATCGCAATGGAAGTTTGATCAATTGGACCAGCGGGCTGACGAATGACAGATGCAGTTTAATTTAGATAAATGTGAGGCGATGCATTTTGGTAGACTGAACAAGGTCAGGACTTACTCAGTTAATGGTAGCTCATTGAGGAGAGTTACAGAACAAAAGGTTCCAGGGGTACATGTTCAAAGCTCCTTTAAAGTGGAGTCACAGATGGACAGAATAGTGAGAAGGTATTCAGCATGCATGGTTTCATCAGTCAGAACATTGAATGCAGGAGTTGGGACATCTTGTTGAAGTTGTACAAGGCATTGTTAAGGCCACACTTGGAATTCTGTGTACAGTTCTGGTCATCCAATTATAGAAAGGATATTATTAAACTCGAAAGAGCGCAGAAGAGATTTACTAGGATGCCACTGGGACTTGATGGTTTGAGTTATAAGGAGAGGCTGGATAGACTGGGGTTTTTTTCTCTGGAGCGTAGAAGGCTGAGGGCTGATCTTATAGAGGTCTATAAAACAATGAGAAGCATAGACAAAGTAGATAGTCAATATCTTTTCCCAAAGATAGGGAGTCTAAAACTAGAGGGCATTGGTTTATGATGAGAGGGGAGAGATACAAAAGTGTCCAGAGGGGCAATTTCTTCATTCAGAGGGTGGTGAGTGTCTGGAATAAACTGCCAAAGGTAGTGGGAGAGGCGGGTACAATTTTGTCTTTTAAAAAGCATTTTGACAGTTACATGGGTAAGATGGATATAGAGGGATATGTGCCAAATGTGGGCAATTGAGATTAGCTTAGGGGCTTTAAAAAAAAAAGGGCAGCATGGACAAGTTGGGCTGAAGGGTCTGTTTCCATGCTGTAAATCCCTATGATTACTCCATCTATATTTGGCCCAATCTTATTGCCAACCCCAGAACTTTGGTTAAAGGTAAATGGAAGTAGAGGCCTACAGGAACGGTTTTGACCAGCCCTATCACAATAGGCTGGTAGGCAGGAAGGCTAATCACACAGCAAGGGAAGGCATCAGTCTTTCTGCTGCCCCCGGCATATTACCAGCAGTAAGAGCCTCAGCAGCATGGCTGTCCACCAGCTGGTCACTTGAGCTATTTAAGTGCCCAATTAAAGGCCACTGCCTACCCCTACTAGCATTTTTCCTTCAGAGTGAGGGCCTTGACCATGTCTGGAGACTGCCAGATAAACTCTGAGGGGTTTTGAGGGGGCACCTCCTTAATAATTGCTCCATGACCCACGGATGGAGCCCATGAGGCACAAGTGTTGGTTCTGTAATATGACCCACCCTGCCCCTGTTTGCAGAGCCTCCTGCCTGGAACTGGCTTGCTGAAAGAATATTGCCTCCTCTTCAACGATGCCTCAGTAAGGACGTGTGCCCCCCACCTTGTGCTGCAGCCTCAGTAACACTTCCAACCCTTCAGTTGGGCCAAAGCTCTGGGAGGCCCATTGTCCTCAACGCCACAGTGATCCCAGTAATCTATGAATTGGTTGCCACCAGAAAAGTACCATCCCTGGGACCCTGCTGTCCTGGGATTGGCTCCTGCTTTCAGTCACAGCAGCATGACCTCTCAACTCCTGACAAAATCAGCTCAGTGTGGCATGTCTCCACTTCCCATTCTCCGGCTTTCAAATCTGAGAATGGCATCCTCTGGGAGATAACAGGCAAGGAGGTTAGGCTGCTTGTCTTTAAACTTGACAGAGTTTTAAAGAGCCTCCAGCAGTCTTTTCTCCTTCCACAAAATGTTGAAACAGGAATGGCGTTGTGGCACAATGGTTAGCATTTCTGCCTCACAGCTCCAGGGACCTAGGTTCAATCCCAGCCTCGGGTGATTGTCTGTATGGAGTTTGCCCGTTCTCCCCGTGTCTGCGTGGGTTTCCTCCGGGTGTTCCAGTTTCTTGCAACTCTCCAAAGATGTGCAGGTTAGGTGGCTAAAGTGCCCCTTTGTGTCAGGGAGATTAACAGGGTAAATAACATGGGATTTGGGGATAGGGTCTGGGTGGGATTGTTGTTAGTGCAAACCTGATGGGCTGAATGGCCTCCTTCTACACTGCAGGGATTCTATGATTTACCTTTATTCCTGAACTAAGACAGACTAATCATATGTTCACAAGAATTAAAGTTTTCAGTTTAGGACATATCAGATCAAGTTGGCAACTGCTTCCTGGGCCAAAGATATTGCAATCACTTCACCCTGAGCTTGACTGAGAGATTTAAACAAGTGCATGAAACATTCAAGTTTAACTATAAAAGGGAGTCCATTCAAGTTGACAAAAATTGATTTGTTCTCTTTGAGTTCATTTGAGTCAATTTTCTAATAATTGCAAAATCTTCTTAATGATTGACAATTAAATTACATTCTTTTGTTCACTCACCTGGTTGTGTTTAAATTTATATAGTTCACATATCATGAGTGTCATAACATGCCAACACTTCCTGATGTGTGTAAAAGTCTATGATAATAGAGCCATAATTAAACCACATTAATCACAGAACTCCTACAGGAAAAGAAAAATAATGTTAAATAAATTGACTTATGTGACAACAAAACGACCATATAAGTTGTTTGTTGTGTATTTGTGTTTAGTTCGCTGCACCATCTTTTTAAACAGAGTCATTTTATAAATAATCTTCATTTAGACAAAAATAATTACTTTCCCAGTGAAATTATTCAATGAATTTACAATGTGAGTTTTAAAATGGGTTCTGGCACAGAGAAAGCTGAGATATCCTCATTGTCTCAGATTTTATAAATACACCATTGCATTGTCTGATCAGAAGATGTAGCACTTGTTACTGTTTTGCCTGCTCTAAAAAAGATATTTCTCTTCACACAAACCTGAAATGACTGCATGTGATTTTGACACAGAGCAATAAATAAACAAGTAGCTTTCTAATTGGCAGAATCTTTAAAATAGTTTCACCATTGTCTAACATCTACATTCAGGTCATGGAATTCAGTAGCATGCGATCATCTTCTTCTGAAGCTTTTGACAGATGAATTTCAGGCACACTAGCGCTGAATCAGACCTGTCTGCAAGCTATACAGAATGACAGAATTGTTACGCTGCAGAAGGAAACCATTCGGTCCATCATGCCTGCATCGGCTCTGCAAGCAAGCATCGTGACTTAGTGCCATTCCTCAGTCTTTCCCCTGTATCCCTGCACACCATTTCAATTCAAAATAACCATCAAGTCCTCAAGTGCCTCGACTGAACCTGCTTCCGTCACACTTCTAGCTATGAATTCCAGATGTGAAACATTCATTGTGTCAAAGAGATTTTTGTTGCATCGCATTTTCTTTTTTTGCAAATCAGATTAACTCTGTGCCCTCTTGTTCTCGATCCTTTTGGGAGCGGAGCAATTTCTTCCTACCAGCCCCCTCTTGATTTTGAACACCTCTATCAAATGTTCACTTAGCCTTCCTCTCTGCAAGGAATATATTGCCAACCTCCCCAATCTATCTTCATAACTGAAGTTTTGCATCCCTGGAAACATTGTTGTAAACCTCTCCCGCACTTTCTGTAATGCATTCTCACCCTTCTTAAAGTGTGGTCCCACAGGACACCAACTGAGGTCTAACTTGTGTCTTGCACTCCTATTCTATGCCCATATTAATAAAGTCTAAGGTACGAACTGTTTTACAAACTGCACTCTCCACCTGTCCCACCATTTTTAATGATATATGTGCATACACACCCAAGCCCCTTTGCTCTTGCACACTCTTTAGAGTTGAACCTCTAATTTTATACTGTTGTTCCATGTTCTGCCTACCAAAGTGAATCACTTCACTCCATTGAACTTCATTTGCCGACAATCTACTCATTCCACCAACTTGTGTCAAACAGGAGGCAGCAGAGAGAACAGAGCAGACTTTGACCAGAATCATATGAAGTGATGGGGTAGGAATATGAAATGACCGCATATAAAGAGGGTGTATGTGGGCATAAGAACATGCATGTGAGATAGAATGAATGCATGAAATGCCAGATGAATTTTGCCATTGTGCCTTTTGCACAAACTGTGGGTGATCTACTTGTTCGGAATAATGGGTCTTTCTGGAAGTAGTACAACTAGGAATCCATCTTGGAGATTGCCATCAAACGTAGGGATGGTGGGTGTGAGGACAAGTTAGTATCTCAATTCAGTATGCAGGAAAGAGTTGCAGAGTTTGCGCAATGGCTGCAAAACTCCAAGCTGTGGTGACCAGAGCTTCTTCTGAAGGAAATGGAATGGAGGTGAGGAAAGTCTCCGGCCCTGTTGAGTTGCAAGTGTCTCCTGCAAGGACTGCCAGCAAATTGAACTCCTCCAATTGGCACAGGCCTTTGCCTATCGCTGACCTCAGAATTGCTGCTTTCCCCTTCTTTTGGACTGAGTGCTTGTCAGTTGCTGGCTTCAAAGGTTTCCTGCTGCGCACTCACCTCTTCGAAGCTGACAAGTTGCAGATTGTGTGTGTCACACATCCAGTGTTGGCAAATAGCCATTGCAAGCGCAACATCTCTCTCAGTTGCCTCCTTAAAATACTTTAATTGACTTCCCGTTGCTGCTGCATGGTGTTGCCAGCAAGATTTCCAACCCACATTTGGGGAGTCAGAGGGAAGTGGGTAGATGGTGGAATATTGGCCCAATGACTTTTTTTCCAGACTTTAACAGCTCTCTCCTTCAACTGCCTAGGAAACATGTGTGCAAGTATGGATGAAAGTGTGTGTGTGTGTATAAAGACTTAGTCAAGTTTGTTACTTGATGCAACATTTCCTATCCTCAGAACACCCTCGAGCCAGAATGTAAGTATTAAATATTTCACAGTTAGAACTCATTAAACAATATCAGACGACCTTGCACGGCACTGGGAAGGCACAGCAGATGTAGGTTCAAAATGCATCCCAGATTAATGATCCTTAAATTATTTACTTTTTTCCAGCTAAGAGCTAATTATGAAATGCGCCTGGATAACCTTAATCCTGCTTCACATGGGCACCAGTCTGTGACACAAAATGGACTCTGATTGCTGATTAGATGCCTAAAATACCAGGACTGCAGTCAGTAGAGAACACTTAAAAAATGCACTGCAGTGAAAATAAAATGTGGGAGAGTGGGAGAGACAATTGGTGGAATTCTTGGGCCATTTATGGACTTGCTGGTCCTGCTGAAGGGAATGAAGATTTGGCTGAGCGCCAAATTCTCCACCCTCACTCACAACAGCAGCAGGGAATGTACGGCCAGTAAGATCACGCCCAATATACTTTATTGATCCGAGCGAGAGTCCAAAGATGTGCAGATTAGGTGAATTGATTATGTTAAATTGCTCTTTAACTGTTATGTGTGGGGTCTAATTATAAACTAATAAAAGACCACGAGGTAGGTCAGTAGAATTCAAACAAGGGGCGGTTTATTGAACATTTTAACGGTTGCACAGTCAGTCCAAGACTGACATTGCCAAGCTCCACCCTAGATGGAGTTTATTCCTTGGGCCACCTGACTCACTCTCTTGAAGGGCGTAACACCCCAACTGCATATATAACGTTAGTGTCCAAAGATGTGTAGATTAGATGGATTCACCATGCAAAATTGCCCCTTAGTGTCCATAGGTGTGTAGGTTAGGTGCATTATCCTTGGTAAATGCATAGGGTTACGAGGCCTGGGTGGTGTGTGGGGCTGGGGTAAATGTTCTTTTGGAGAGTTGATGCAGACTCGATGGACCGAATGGCTTCCTTCTGCATTATAGGTATCCTATGGTTCAATGGAGATTGGCTGACGAGCACATTGATGCACCCTGTATCTATCATCCTGAAACTTAATTACAGATTTTATTTGGAAAGGGTCCAGAGGAGATTCACAAGAATGATCCCTGGATTGAAGAGCTTGTCGTATGAGGAATGGTTGAGGACCCTATGTCTGTACTCATTGGAGTTTAGAAGGATGAGGGGGGAAATCAAAGCTACTGCAAGACTGGGATAGAGTGGACACGGAGAGGATGTTTCCACAAGTAGGAAAAACTAGAACCAGAGGGCACTATCTCAGGGGATGATCCTTTAAAGCAGAGATGAGGAGGAATTCCTTCAGCCAGAGAGCACTTGAGTCTGAGGAACTCTTTGCGGCAGAAGGCTGTGGAGTCCAGTCATTTAATGTCTTTAAGACAGAGATAGACAGATTCCTGATTAATATGGGGATCAGGGGTTATAGAGAAAAGGCAGGAGAATCGGGATGAGAAAAATATCAGCCGTGAGTGAATGGCGGAGCAGACTCGATGGGCCGAGTGGCCTAATTCTGCTCTTACGTCTTATGGTTTTATTTACCTTAAGCAGAAATCCACAAAGTTAGCATGGCTTTCAAATATTATCTAAAGTCTCTGCATGCTACTGTTGGCAAACATTCCCAGTGAGGCAATACCACACAGAGTCATTAAATCAACACATAAATAAACTTAAAAAAAAACATGTATTAGTCACAAATAAGACTTACATTAACACTGCAATAAAGTTACTGTGAAATTCCCCTAGTTGCCACAATCCGGCACCTGTTCGGGTCAATGCACCTAAACCAGCACATCTTTCAGACTGTGGGAGAAAACCGGAGCACCCAGAGGAAACCCACACAGACACAGGGAGAGCATGCAAACTCCACACAGACAGCGACCCAAGCTGGGAATCGAACCTGGGTCCCTGGCACTGTGAGGCAGCAGTGCTAACCACTGTGCCACATATATCATTTTTTTCATTCTCTTAAGTTGTAATCACTCTCACTCAAGTTGAGTCAATGATATTATTTATGTTCAATCTATCACAGACAAGTTGCACTTTTTGCTTCAGAGGTTGTGACAGAAGGAAGCTCAAATTATTCGCAATGTTAGCTGCTAACATGTTACTTTCACATAGTGCATCTCCTGTAATTAAAGCCCAAGAGGCTTGCAGGAGGAACTTGCAGTGAACATACAGCTTGGAGTTACAATGTAACAACTGGTGGCCAATGATCAATGAAACACATTTGAAGGAGATTTTGAAAGCATAAGGGGCACCACAAAGTAACAGGGAGAATTCCACTGCACTAACATGTGATGGATGAAGGGGAGTATGTACGGACCAGAACAGTAGTCAGTGCTGAGATGCTACAGACTGCAGAGGTGAGATGGACCAAAGGATTCCGGGACGGATTTAAAGCTCAATGAACATTTGACACTTCTTCAAAGAGTGATGAGGAGGACCAGAGGACAGGACTGATGATGGATCTATGGTCTCACAATCATATATTGCATGGGCTAGTAAAGGTTTGAGTCGGGCTAAGCCGGGGACATTCATGAAAAATATGCCCAAAGAAATGAGTATTAAGCTATTAAAGTTACGGATAATGACTTCAATGTCAAAGAGGTTAAGTGAATCATTTCAAGAGGCAGATTTAATGGCGTTCTTGTGATGGATTAGATGTGGTAACTGAGGCTCAGTTCAGGATTTACCAAGGTGAAATGATCGAATACTGTTAAATTCAGTTTGGTTGGGAAGGAGATTGAATCACTGCCTGAGGTTTCTGCTGGAAGTCGAGTGCATCTGACAGATAACGGGCAGCATGAAAATGATGACGGGATCAAAGCTGGCGACAGAGAGATGGAATGGGAAGCACCAGTCCATTATATGGAAGCTGACTCCATGTTTACAGACAATCTTCCACCCATACGCTCAGTGACAGAGTTATAGAACCAAGGATAGGAGTCTTCTAACATGGGGACATAGGAACTAAGATAAAGCATTCAGCCCTTAAGACAGTTTCATTACCCAATTAGATAATGGCTGATCTGTGTTAAATCCTGTTGTGTTGAGGCTTCTCTCCTCAATAGTTGTTCCACAATCAGTTAATACGACTCTTAATTAGGCCTATGCGCACCACATTCCAAACATTAACTGCCCGCTTTCTGGGTGGATCCCAACAGCTAACCCCACATCAGAGGTCACATGACCTGTTCCCTTAAAGGGCTATGCCCCAACATTCATAACAATCTGTATCCACTCACCTTGACTCCATGGGCCCTCAATATGTTCCTCAAAAAATTAAATCAAGTTTTGTTTTGAATACTTCAACTAGCAATTTCAGGAAAAAAGGGTTTTAGATTTTCAATTCCCTTTGTGTGAAAAAATGCTTTCCGATTTCAGGCTGCAAGAATCTACAAAGGGTTGTGAACGTAGCTCAGTTCATCACACAAACCAGCCTCCCATCCATTTTTTCTGTTCACACTTCCTGCTGCCTCGGAAAAGCAATCAGCATAATCAAGGACGACACACCCCCCCAGACATACTTTTGTCCACCTTCATCTACTGGGAAAAAGATGCAAAAGTCTGAGGTCATGTTTCAAATGACCAGTTTCTTCCCTACTGCTATCAGACTTTTGAATGGACCAATCTTATACTCAGTTGATCTTTTTCTACACCCTAGCTATGACCATAACACTACATTCTGCACTTCTCCTTTCTTTCTCCCCTTTATACTCTATCAACAGTATGCTTTGTCTGTTTAGTGGGCAAGAAACAATGCTTTTCACCGTATCCCAATACATGTGACAACAATAAATCAACTCAAATCACTTTGAACGACTTCATTCCTATTCTATGCCTCAGTGATCTGGATTTCCCCACCAGAGGGCAACAGTGAAGTTTATATATTTGTCACAAGTCAGGTTTACATTAATACTGCAATGAAGTTATTGTGAAATTCTCCTAGTCACCACAGTCTGGCACCTATTCAGGTCAATGCACCTAACCAGCACATCTTTCAGAATATGGGAGGAAACCAGATCACCCGGAGGAAACCCACGCAGACACAGGGACAACGTGCAAACTCCATACAGACAGTGACTCAGTTGGGATTCGAACCCTGCTCCCTGGTGCTGTGAAGCAGCAGGGCTCACCACTGTAGCACAGTGACAAAAAAAGGCATTAGATACCCAGTTTCTGGGTATCTAATGCCTTTTATCAATTAAAAACCTTAATTAGATCACTTTTTTTCTATCCATTCGCTATCCATTTCTATCCATTTTGTAATCCAAATGTCCAATTCTGAACATAGAGAGCTTTGAAACACTACGACTAATAGATGATCAATAGATTGGATAACCTTACTGGAGGCCATGAAGTGGTCACAGTCAATAAGGATGACATGTCACAGTCACTGGCATAAATGCATTTGACCGAACTATTCTCTGGGACAATATTCAGAAGTAATTTTCTATATTGGATTTGAGTATGCTGGCGACCTGCATCTTCTGTGATATGTTACAGTGGACTCTGATGCTGGACATTTCTAGATGGCACACTGGTTAGCTTTGCTGCCTCATAGCGCCAGGGACTCAGGGTCAATTCCGGCCTCAGGTCACTGTGTGTGCAGTTTGCACTTTCTCCCCATGTCAGCATAGGTTTCACCCGGTGCTCCGGTTTCCTCCCAGAGCCCAAAGACATGCAGGTTAGGTGGATTGGCCACGATAAATTGACCCTAGCGTAAGGGGGAAGTAGCAGGATAAATGTGTGGGGTTATGGGAATAGGACCTGGATGGAATGCAGTTGGTACAGACACAATGGGCCAAATGGCATCCTTCTGTACTGTAGGGATTCTATGATTCTATGACTTCTGATGTTGGACGCTTCTGTCTCGATGGATTCAAGAGATGACTACTGTAGCCCACTATGCCACTATTTGGTTTTGAGTGACTTGAAGTGCAGTTCACCAGGATATGAAAGTGCTAGCCCAGAGTATTACTGTTTCATTATATCAATGCCCTTTCAGTTTCCAGAGCATTTAATGCCACCCAATGTCATGATCAGTAATGAACTTTTCATTAGGTTGAATTAATTTGACATCCCAATGCTGAAGTGAATGAATGTATTAAATGTTGTAATATTAAGATGGACAGACAATAAAGATCGAGTGTCTGGCCTGTATTGAGGTTTTAATGTTTGGAGTATGTTGTCTTCAGTCAAGAGGTTGGACTATAAACAAGAATGGATGAGGGATCCTGTTCCTAATGGCAACCCCTCATGTTGAAAATGCTCACATGTTGTCAGGGATAATCTCAGCTGAAGTACTGAATTGCAAGATGAGGTGCAGTACCTCACCCAAGTAACCAGAGAGCAGGTGGTGCAAACAGAACACATCGGGCTACCAGCACTCTAAACAGGAAGGTAAAAACATTGGAAATTAAAGAAAAATTGATACAAACTAGACAGACGATGATTAAATCAGAAATGTGTGGTTACGCTGGGTTACTGGAATATTGAGCGAGATTCTCTGGCCTCCCAGCCGCATGTTTACTACCAGGGGGAGGTAGTGCATTGTTTGCTAGCGGTGGGATTCTCTGACCTCTCCACTGTCAATGAGAATTCCCACTGATGTCACCCCACATTGGCAGGAAACCCGCAGGTGGGGGTGCACTGACATCGGGACTGGAGAACCCCGCCAGCATGAATGGCCAGAGAATTCAGGCCATTATTTGTGCTTTTGGTCAAATGAAAAAGAAACAAGCTCAGAGGCTTTTATCCACAGTTACCTGGATTGAAATATCATGCAGAAACATGTCAATGCTCCAATAACTCCTGTTCAACAAGTCAGAGATACGCCTACCTCTGTTTCCCCAATATAACTTCAGAATTCTCTTTACGATCATGAATGATGTGCCCCAGTTGAAGGGAAGAGGAAGGCTTTCAGGAGTGGGGAGTTGAACATAAGGATACACAGGAATTAGGAGCAGGAGGAGGCCATTGCCCCCACCTTTTTTCCCAAGTTATTCAATAACTTCATGGCTGAGCAGATTGAGAGGTAGAGGAGATTGTGGAGGTGAGGAGAGAAAAAAAATGAATTTTTCCCCAAGGCAGAAAATCTGAAACTGTGAGATTAAGGTCACTTTCAGAGCCTCACAAAACATTCTGGATATAGCTACTTGATTCTACTGGCATATGTAATTAGTCTGCTCGAGTGCCCTGTTACCAGAGCTGGAACATAAGCTGACACCTTCATTCAGATAAAAAAAACAAGCAACTAGGCATTTTGTGCATTTCAGCCTTACTGCACAGGGAGCTACATTTTCAAAAAGAAACATTTTCTGTTAAAATGTGCAATTTTGAAAGAGATTCATTTCTCACAGGTTGCACGTAATTAAGAGAATCAAAAGCACGGTGCTTTGGTAGAGTGTGCTACGATCAGCTGTGTCTTTAGTTGCTCCTTAATTGATTTTTTTTCTTTAGAATTTGTAGAACTGAAGGAGATGACCTTTTATCTTGTATTCCTGCCATGTGAGACACTCGGGTGGACATCAATCTCACATATGCCTGGTGGGAGTACATGTATATGCTGGCTGTCACTCTGCATCTTCTGGCTCGATTTGAGTGACTGGCAGGAGACCAATTAAGGTAAGGAACAGCGCAGAATAAAAAGACAATATATGACACCGGAAGGATATTTGTTGATAGATCACCTTTTCACTTAAGGACGATGTTAGCTGCAAAAGCATTCTGGCAAAAATTCAAATCGAGTAACTCAACTCTTATTTATTAGGTTTATGCTCAGTGAAGGCAGCATGTCCATTCTGGGGAATGGAATATTTTGCTTACTTGTCCATTCACCATCAAGAGAAAACCTAGATAATAGAAGGAGGCCATTCAGCCCTTCAAGCCTGCTCCATTATTTGTTCTGACCGTGGCTGATCATCCAACTCAATAGCCTGATTCCACCTTCCCCCCATTTCCTTTGATACTCTTCATCTCAAGTGCTGTAGAAGTCTAACTGCTTGTTCAAAACATTCAATGTTGTTGGCCTCAACTATTTGTTGTGGTGGCCAATTCCACAGGCTGACCACCCTCTGGGTGAAGAAACTTCTCCTTGTTTCTGTCCTAAAAAGTTTACCCTGTATTCTTAGACAGTGATCCTTGGTTCTGGATACCCACACCATCGGGAATGTCTTTCATGCTTCTGCCCTGCCTCACCCTGTTCGGATTTTAGAGGTTTCTATGGGATCCTCCCTCATTCTTCTGAACTCCAGCGAATACAATCCAAACTCATCTAATCTCTCTTCATTCTATGCTGTGTGATCACATGTGAAGGATATGGTATGATAATAAACTTTTTTTTTCCTTTTCATTCACAGGTTTTAAGTCGGTCCGCCTTGTGTCCGACGAGGGGCATACACGCGATGGGTCGTACTTGGGCTGCTCTTGTTTGTTCGAGATTGGCCTAGTACTTCATGTCGTTAGTGTGTGCCTAAACTGGACCAGATACTGGACAAGACGACAGCTCAGTGACTATCGCTGATTGCTGTGCAGACACGTGGATTTGGGCCGGTGTCTGTGGGAGTTTGCGCATTCTCCCCGTGCTTGCGTGGGTTTTCTCCGGTTTCCTCCCACACCCCAAAGATGTGCTGTTAGGCTGATTGGCAGTAATAAATTGTCCCTAAATCAGTTTCCCTCAATCTGGATGGCCATAAAACATTAGACAAGGGTTGTGGGTGGAGAGGGAACTGGTGGTGTTGAGATGGCGGCGCGGGCTCGTTGGACCGAAGGGCCTGTTTCCCAGGCTGATTTTGTTCTTTGTTCTTAAGGATCAGCCCGGAGCCGATCTTTACATGAATGAGCTTTTAATGACAGGAACACAGAATACCTATTTACAGGAGAGAAATTAATCGCCAAACAATGTCCACTATTGGAGTACAATTAAACACTCAATTGTTAGAGAACTTTCTGCTCAGGGGAGGGGGTGGCCTAGTGGGAATGTCACTGAGCTATTAATCCAGAAACTCAGCAAATGTTCTGGGGACCTGGGTTTGAATCCCGCCACAGCAGATGGTGGGATTTGAATTCAATAAATTATATCTGGAATGAAGAATCTACTGATGACCAAGAAACCATTGACGATTCTTGGAAAAACCCATCTGGTTCACTAATGTCGTTTAGTGAAGGAAATCTACCGTCCTTACCTGGTCTGGCCTACATGTGATTCCAGAGCCACACTCAACTGCCCTCAGTTCAAGGGCAACTAGGGATGTGCAATAAATACTGACCAGCCAGCAATGCCCATGAGCCGTGAATTAATAAATCAAAAGCTCTTTGTAATGTGTCCAATTTGTTTTAACTTTGTGAGAGAATTTTTGCTGTCAGATACTTCCACGATTTCATAGCTTTTGATAAATCCTATGTTAATCCCTCACTGCAAAAAAAACCTGATTAAACCATGATATTTGGTATAGATTTTCTGATTTAGTTAGCGAGTAAATTGTTATATTACCTCACAAAGAACTCTGTGAGCCAAAGGGGATTATACGTTTAAGAATGTATTATGGAAAATATTACATCAAAAGATAAATCCCCGTTGTAGGCTCTGTTTGACACTTAATTAAGACTAAGGAAGCTATTTTGCACACACGTTCACCATGAGCGTAAACAGCAACACGAGCGCAAAATCTCACAAGAGTCAAGAAACGAGATTGCCGCCGGCGAGATCTCTTTCCCCTGCCCCTCAGGAGTGACATAATGGCCATTTTGAACTGATTTTAATATTATTGTTAATGGGTCTCCCACCACATCCTTCCCCCCTCACTGAATATTCAAACACATCAGTGAGGTTTGCAAAAGCTTCAGCAGAATAGGATTAAGTCGAGGGGAATCCGCCAGGGATGCTCAGATAAACATAGCCCCCTGGGGGGAGAGGGAGATGCCCGGGCAGTGTCTTCTGGGGAACTCCACTGGGAGAGGGGTGTTAGTGTTACGTGTATGGCGGGGGTAAGGTCAAAGGGCCTTTTAAGTGAGGGGATGTGTCAGTGAATGGCTGGAGGACTTGCTAATGAAAGGGGATGGTGGGGTTGCAGGGTGGGACTTGCCAGTGAGGGGAAGTGTGTCTGTGATTCTGCTATGGTGGACGGGTGGGGGGACAGCCCCTGATAGCACCTGATGGTGGGGGGAGGGTGGAAGAAAGTCCTCAATACCTTCATGGAAGAGGGTGGGGGTTGCCCCTCTGCTTGTGGGGGTGTTGCTCCATGTTTGTTGGGGCAGGCGGGAATGGGATCGTTGAACCTTAGCGCTTGATCAGGGTGCCCTTTAAAGATGGCTGTGGAGCCAGCCTTGCCAGCTCTATCAGACCCCGCCCCACCAGAGCGGAGACATAAACCACATCTCCAGATTTTTTTGTCCGATTGGCTGAAGATCTGCTCTGAAAACCCAACAGTTCATCTGGAGAGATACGCATTGATTTGCAGTCAGAGCCTGACACTCTGACCAATTAATGGAAAATTAATTGGTGATAGTGGAATTTGAATTCAATATTGAAGCCGATTCTGTTTTCAAACAAGACAGACACACCCCTCACAACAACCCCAAAAATATAACTTGTGGCTGCAGAGGTTGTAAGACAGTTCACAGTGAAAGAATAGAAGATATTGTATTCAGAACTACTAGAAGTAGCTTTGTTTGCAAATCAGGCATCCCCACTCCCTGAAAACATAAATTTAAACAGGATGAGGTCGGTAGTGAAATCTTTCTCAAACTAAACAAATGTGGTGATTTTTATGATGCTACTGTGCCTTTAAGAAATGTGTTTTTTCATCATGTTCTCTGCAGTCATAAGCTCGCACTGAGCTGCTTGAATAGATGTCCTTTCATTACTGCTTAAATTACTTTTTGTGTTTTTATTTTTAACCTGGGCCTAATGCATTCTCTTGGAGGTTACAATCCTTTTGGATTTGTTGGGAGGGGGAGGAGGAAGGAATGATCGACAGGTGAGGTTGGACAGTTTTATTCCTCATAAGAGTTCTTTTATTTTCAGTTTCAGCTGCCAGCTAGTTAGAAGGTATTTGGATTCCAGGTTGGATATGATGTTTCATCTATTTCTCTCTCTAGTATTAGAAATTCTGCTGACCAGTTAGAGGCAGTCTTTCTTACTTTTATAGAGTGAAATTTTTGCTGTCAGTGGTTTGCTAGCTCGAGGCAAGTAGTGACTCTATCTTTACATCAAGGTGCTAGGAAGTCCAAAACGGAAAAGCCAGAGTTGCAATTCTCCATCCAAAGGACTAGTTCACAGCAGGTGTTGCAGAGCTGAAAAATCACATGAGCATCCATATTTCCTGTGCTAAAACTGAAGCCATGTGGTAAGAATGTTATGTTGGAACAATATATTGAGTTGTTGAGGTTTATCCAATATCACTTTTTTTTTCTCTCTTGTTTGTAATTGGTAAAAGTTTTTGCTAATTTTCTTTTATTTCTTAACTGTATTCTTAAATAAACATTGTTTGATAAAAGCTCCCTAGTGGGTCATTTAAATCACATCTGGAATGAAACATCTTATGCTTACGCATGCCAAATTCAAAGTGCAAAGCTTATCGTTTAAGCTGACTTCACAAAACATGCTGGAGTTTCTGACCTGGATTATAACACTTTCTAAAGTTAACATGGTCTACTTTCCACAGCACTTTCCCAGTACGCAGCTTCACATTGCTTAGACAGGAGATACAATCAGATGAGAGGCTCCTTAATTCCATAAGATCATACAATTACAGGCTCCTTAATTATATAAGAACATAAAGCAGGGATTTGGTCTGTTACACTGTATACCAATGTTTTCTATGTGTGCGCTTAACGCAATCTTATTCAACTATGTATATGCCCCCTTTACTGTTCCTCCTTTTTAAAACAACAGAAAAGCCAACATTTGTAGGGAAATTAAAGTAGAAAATACTGGAAAGCACTATCAAAAACATTATTTGTGCAGAGAGAAGCAGGATTAATACTTTAAATATGCAATGATGTAAACTCATTAACCTGAAACATCAACTTTGTTTTTCCCTCTTACTCGACACTGCCTGACCTGCTGAGTATTTCCGGCATTCCAGTTCTTATTTCTCTGAATTATCGACTCTCGTTCAGCAGTAACAGAGGCTACTAAACGTTAAGGAATTTTTCTTGCCATTGATTAATTCTTTTTGTCTTTCTCAAACTGAATGTCTCTAATTCACTGACAGAAGCCCCACTTACCTTACCTTTCTTCATCTTGGTGAGCTTTGTACGCAGGATCAATCAAAAACATGCACTTTGAATAATAATTCCCAGTTTCTCAAGTTTATTTTCTCAACAAGAACTCCCGTAAATCAAGCAGTTTCCAATCAGTGTGTGAGATCAATATTTCTTTCCGGTGTTGCTTTCAGACATTCTTTTATATCCAGGTGCAGGTAGTCCCACCACCTTCTCACATTCTCCCGAAACGTCAGTTTTACACCAATTTCGTTGGTCATGTTTACATAGAACATTACAGTGCAGTACAGGCCCTTCGGCCCTCGATGTTGCGCTGACCAGTGGAACCAATCTAATGACCCTCTAAATAGAACATAGAACATTACAGCGCAAATGTACAACGTTTTGACATCCTAACTGCACATTTATCAATTTCTATGTGCTATCTGTTCCTTATTGCCTTCATGTATGGATTCTTAAAGAGAAAATCACAATTGGAAAAGTGAGGAATCTAAAAATAAAATGCAGGGGGGGGGGCAGAAAAACAGCCAGTGGACATAAACTGATGAGAAATTGAAACAATGCAGCAAAGCATCCAGCATCAGCAAAGTTCAACATACAAAACAGAAAGCTAACCAATGTAGTGGATCCACATAGTTTTTTGAAAGGGCTTTCAGCTATCGGGTTGGGTCCCGCAACCTCGCCAACAGCTGGGATTCCGCTGCAGTGAACAGAACTTTGGCTCAGCACCAAATTTTCTGCTCTCATTGGCAGCGAGGCGTGAATGGCCAGAGAATTCTGGCCATGATCTTCACTTCTACATCAAGCTACAAAAATGTCAACTGAGAATAATGCTTGTGGGAGATTAACAAAATAACTGAAATTGCACCTGAATACTTTGTATTCGAACAAAAGCTTTTACTGAAGGCTTTCCTTTCACACGAGTCTGAAGTTCAAGTGCAGGAATCTTTCCATAAATTTCACTTTTGTCAGATTGCAGGAACTCCCAAGCAATGTAACGGACTGCAATTTTCAGAAGATACTACTGTGATTTGTCAGGAAGCACAGGTACTTATAAGTGATCTATATTTGTTATTTACACTCCCCACTTGCGTGGATGGGTGCAGGTCCAACAACAACACTCAAAAAGCTTGACACCATCCAGGAAAAACAGCCTGTTTGATTGGCATCACATCTGCAAACATCCACTCCCTCCACCACCGATGCTCAATAGCAGCAGTGTGTACTATCTACATGATGTACGGCAGCAATTCAACAAAGATCCTTAGACAGCACCTTCCAAATCCATGACCGTTTCCATCTAAAAGGACAAGAGGCAGCAAATACATGGGAACACCACTACCTACAAGTTTCCTCTCAAGCCACTCATGATCCTCACTGCATTCCTTCTCAGTCGCTGGGTCAAAATCCTGGAATTCCCTCCCCAACAGCATTGTGGGTCAACCCACAGTATGTGGCTACAGTGTTTCAAGAAGGCTGCTCACCAACACCTTCTCAAAGACAACTAGGTATGGGCAGCCAACGATGCCCATGTTCCATGAATAACAACAAATATGCTACTGGATGTTAGAAATAAGGCATAAATTTAGTGGGTTTCATTGACTGCTTCTGTGTAGCAAAGGATAGAACTGTACTTCGATTAATGTTGAACAATGGTGTTTGCATATATGGGGATTTCAGTTCAAAGCATCTCTATTATGCTCAGAGTTTCTGGTTTGAAAAGTAAATAAGAACATTGAAGAAGAAATTAACTGTTGCTTAGCAACCAGGGGCACCTTTAGGGTAGGACAGCTTTTTTGAGTTTGGTTTTAGATACATGCATAGCAGATGGGATTCGGAAGGTAGAAATGAGAACAGCCCTCTCTCTAAGCTCTGCCAGAAGCAGAAGTAAAAGGATGGAGTAATGCGAACAAGGAAGTCCCAGAGAAAAGTAAGAACAGTTAGTTCTAGAAACCAGTGAATGAATGATATGTCCCAGGAAATCTGAAGTCAAAGGCACAGAGGAATCTGAAACTGGAACAGGGTATGGTTCATTGAGGTTACAGACAAGGCTGAAGAGAGTGAAAAGGGGTTGGCAAAGCCAGAGGTATCTGAAGTAATTCTAAGGTTTGTGAGTACTTACTATGGAGCAATGGTTGTATCAATTGATGGCTTGATCTCAGAGTTTGTGTGAAAGCCTGAAAAGCATCTAAGACAAAGAAATACTGAAATGTTTAATAATTTATTGTTGTTAAAAGGCAAATTGGCAGTCCTGTGATTCTTTTCATCCATGTTTCCTAACAAAAGTAAAAAGTTACAGTCGTTCCAGTCAGGGTTCCATTCTGGGACTTACCCGTCCAGTAGTAACATCAATTGGGATCATAGCAGAGTGTATCTCAACATTTTATGCTGCAAGTTAGTCCACGCTTGGCCAGCACAGTCAGCGTTAGCCCAAGTAAGCAATACTTGGCAATGAACATTGAAATATCCCATTCACGTTTCATTCTGTAGCCTTGCTACTCAGTGCTAACATCAAGAGGTGTTCAACATGGAAGAGTATTGAGTCATCAGCTGTAGGAGGGCATTATATAATAAGCTCTGGAGGTTTGCTATGCCTGTTTAACTTGTTAGTCCAGAGTCAATGTTGAGAATTCTCAGGTCCAATCACTCCCACCCAACGGTGTACTATTGTGCTCCCGCCTCTGTTGGAGCTGTCCTGGCTGTGGGAGAGAGGATACATCCAGGGAAGGTCAAGGAGAAGTCTGTTCAAGCAGAAACAAAAACATTGGCTGGAATTTTTCAGCCGTTCATGCCCGAGGGTTTCTCTGGTCCCATTTCAGTGAACGGAGACGTGGCTGAGCACCAAATTCCCCATCTTCACTTGCAGCGGTAGAGGGGTGTGATTAGCCAGAGAATTCCATCTGCCAATTTTCCCTCTTACCATATCACAAAAGGCAGCGAAGGGAGAGAAGGAAAGTGTTACAACACAGTCTCTACATCGACTTCAATCTTCATCTCACGTCAAGAAAAGTCTTATGTCCATGTTGCTATGTTTCAAATAAGGGATTGGTTCTGCAATCTATAATCAGTGTGACTATCACAGTGTGCATCATTCCAGGACACTGGGGAACTGGAGAACACAACCATATCACCAGAAAAATATTTTATTCCCTGCAATGTGAATTTTGGAAAACATTTGTTTCATAACATGCTAATACAATAATCATTTCAAAATACAGGTGCATAATCACTGTGTGGAATTTGCAAATTCTCCCTGTGTCTGCGTGTGTTTCCTTTGGGTGCCCCAGTTTCCTCCCACAGTCCAAAGATGTACGAGTTAGGTGAATTGGCCATGTTAAATTGTCCCTTATTGTCGGGGCATTAGCTGGGATAAATGCATGCGCTTTTAGGGACAGGGCCTAGTGGGATTGTGATCACTGCAGACTCGATGGGCTGAATGGCCTCCTTCTGAACTGTAGGATTCTATGATTGATCACACATAATGTAGGTTTCAAACCTTTTGATTTGTTGAGCTGTAATAATCTAGTTTAAAATGATACCTGTTCATTACGTGAGCACATAGTCAAGTGTGCAGAGGTAAGGATTATATAATGCAATAGGCCTATATTAAAAAATTTTAATTCTAAAGTTGTAATGGTTCAAACAATATATATTTGTCACCAAATTTCCAGGAACCGCAGTCAATTCCTGGCTCACTGTCTGTGCAGAGTCTGCACTTTCTCCCTGTGTCTGCGTGGGTTTCCTCTGGGTGCTCTGGTTTCCTCCCAGAGTCTGAAAGACGTGCTGGTGAGGTGCAATGACCCGAACAGACGCCGGAGTGTGGCGACTGGGGGATTTTCACAGTGACTTCATTGCAGTGTTAATGTTATTTGTGACATTACTAAATAAACTTTAAAAAATTACCGACTGCATATCAAACAAGCAGAGACCATTTCAAATGTCAAATCTAGCTCTTCAGCTGGACATGTGCACTGCTGTTCACATTTCCCAGACCTCAGAACATACCTTCCATGTTCAATTTCCAAAATACATAACTTCAGTACATGGGACTGCATTTGTTACCTATTCACACATTCTGCTACCAATCTGTCCTCATTACAATTTGCTGTGCTACTATTATATCATTAGCAAACTTCAGTACCATTGAGCTTCTTCCTCCATCCAATTCATTTGTGAACAAAGCAGTATCTGCCACAGAATGAAAAACCACATTAATTACTGCTACTCGCTGTCCACTATTCACTAGCCATCTCTCTCTCCCTGAAACAATCAGTTAAAACAATAAAGCATGATTTTTCCTTTATATATCCTTGTTGCTCACTCCTGACCATGACCATTCAGTGCTAACTAATTTCATCAGGTATCCATACACTGAAACACTTCTGACAATTAATTAATTAACTATTCCTTTTGCCCTTTCTTGAATGGAGTGCAGTACTTTAGACACAAATAGAAAAGCTAAATACTCCTTTCCGCTGCTAGCGGGACTGAGTATTTCCAGCAGGTTCTGTTTTCACTATGCAGCATTTGTCATGCCTGTTGCTATTTCCTTCCCACGCTCCAGATATTCTGGGATATGCCAAGTAGACTGGACAAGTCCTTGCTTACTTTCTGAAAAACTCACTGTTTCAGTCAAGTTTTTTTTGAATATTCATCACCTGAAAGCACATTGTCCATTTTCACACGTACCTGGTGACACCCATCCGTACCTCATCAGCAACTCTCTCGTGACAGCTCCATTACTGCTAAATTGTCAAACTGTTGACAATCCCCTAGTCTTCACACTCCGACATCTGTTCAGGTACGGTGAGGGAGAATTTAGCATGGCTAGTGCACTTAACCAGCATGTCTTTCGGACTGATGGAGGACAGAAGAGCACCTGGACGAAATCCACACAGACATGGGGAGACTGTGCAGACTCCCCACAGACAGTGACTCAAGCTGGGAATCAAACTTGTGTCCTTGGCATCTGAGGCAGCAGCGCTATGCCACTGTGTTGCCCACTGTGCAGAGGCAGGAACCTGAAGGGAGGGATTTGCACATTAAGTTTCAGAAATGATGGGTATGGATTTTGGAGGCAACAACATATGAAAGAACCTTGGAGATAAATGGTACATTGAAGATAGATGATGGTTTACAAGGATGGTGCAGTTGAGGAGTTGGTTTGAGGAGATCAGTGATGATGGCAGATTTAAAGTTAGTAGTCAATTAATATATTCAAGCTACGTGACGCTTCATTGGACTTCAGATTATGAATTTGTTCCTATCCACCTGAAATGGTTGGCTGTTTAATCCAAAGAAAAGCACTTCTGACATTGCAATACTGCCTCAGTATCAACTAAAGTCTTCAAACCCATGATATTCTGACCTTTCTAATGCATATCTCTAGTTGCCTAATTTATTACTCAGCATATTGGACACAAATACACAATTCTTTGGACAGCACAGTGACACAGTTGTCACCATTGCTACCTCACAGTGCCAGAGACCTGAATTAGATTGCAGCCTCGGGTAACTGCATGGAGTTTACACATTCTCACTGTCTCTGCGTGGTTTTACTTTTGGAGATCTGGTCTCCTCCCACAGTCCAAAGATGTGCGAGTTAGGTTGATTAGCCATGCTAATTTGCCCTGAGTGTCCTCAGATGTGTAGGTTAGTGGGATTAGTAGGGTAAATACCAGGGGTTATGGGGATAGGACATGGGTAAGAGGATCTGTTGTAGAATCAGTGCAGACTCGATGGGTTGAATGGCCTCTTTGGCACTACAGACATCCTATAATTCTACAGTCCATTCTCACTTCTTAATTCCATTCCTCTAAATTGATCTCATTAATTTCTGTTTGTAAGCTACCTTTCTCTATTAACCCATGGCCACTTTATCAATTTATTTTTGCTTTTCCCTTAACAATCTTTGTTCTTAGTTGCTTACCCAAACGAACTAAGATTTGACTCTCCCTTGAGCATCTGAACCCTCTACACTGTTCTATTTAGCCACTTTGAGATATTTGGGGCAAGATTCTCTAGCCTCCCAGCTGCACGTTTCCTGCTGCCAGGTTTGCTAGCAGTGGGATCCTCTGGCCCTCCCACTGTTAATGGGAATTCCCATTCATGTCACCCCATGCCAGTGGGGTGGGGGGAGGGACAGAGAACCGGCCAGCATTAATGGCTGGAGAATTCCTGCTCTGATCTGTGGAGTCAGATCATAAGAAACTTGGAGTAGACCGCTTGGCCCATCAAACCTGCTTCACCATTCAATAAGTTCATGGCTGATTTTAGGAGGAGATGAAGGTTTGAACAATATGTAAACACTTTACATCTATTTGCTTCTGTTAAATAGATGTAATCTTGGGAAAATGGATAACACATTCACATTGTTCTAGGAGTGGATCGCAGTTGAAAGTAAAAGAGCATTATAATTTGATGAAACCTTGAGCAGAAAAAGTTGAAGTTGTTACATTTATGTAAGGGTGCTTTAATAAGAAAACTTTCACTTGTGCAACATTCTCTTAAAACATACACGCTGAGCTGCCTACAGGGGCAAATCTGACAGTCTGGGAGTTAAACTCTTCTCTGTTTCCATTAGCTCCTTATTGATTTATAGTTCAGAATAAATCAAAGGTTTGCCGATGTCACTGGGATCTGGAAATGCACTTGAGGGAGTGATTTAGATTTGATTTTACAAACTATAATGGACCTATTTGGACAATCAAAGAAGAATCTACAGCTTTTCAGAGGCATAAAGCCTTCTGTCACATTTGCAATTGAATGCGCTGGAAAGATTCTGCAGAATTTATTGCAGACACACATGTAGACACACACAGTTCAACTGCAGTAAGTAAAGTGTATAATTGAACTTCTGTTACAGTTCATCAGATAATGTGAGATTTATTAAGCGCTTTCATTCTGATCCTACGCTTCGATTTTCATTGATGAAAACATACTCCTTTCTCTGATATCTACAAATTCCAGGATCAAAAGGGACAATTTAATCTGTAAACGAGGGTTATGAAATGGGTGAAAAATATTGTTGCAATAATGAAAACCATACCAGTGTCATTCAAATTATTTCTGTTACAGGAATGATTTTGGAGCAACTGCAGAGACCATTGTGCCCACACTTTGGCTCGGCTTCTGAGGATAATTATTTCTACACAAATTAACAAACCCAGACACCACTTGCTCCAATTGCACAGCACAGCCCCTGGTCCCTTGGCTGTGGACTCAAACGCAGTGATAGAATTGCAGCTCACAGTGTTCTAACAATGGACAGAATGGAGCGATCACAGGACTCAAGCTTTAGCTCTTAATCCCCTGGTGAATTGATGTCGTGTGTGTTTACACATCATTTTTTTTTGTTCTCATTGTAAACAAACAACGCCAAGGAAATTGTAACTGTGACTCTGCCTTAGTGCTCGGCTTGTGACTGCGGTAGTCCTAAGCCAGGCTAGGCAGAATCAAAGTGGGACTAATCAACATGCAACTTCAAAATGTGTCTCTGGCTTGCTACCACAGATTTCATAGAATCTCGACAGGGCAGAAAGATACTGTTCGGCCCATCAAACCTGCACCAATAACAATCCCAACCAGGCCCTATCCCTGCAACCCCACATAGTTACCCTGCTAACTCCCCCCTGACACAAAGGGTCAATTCAGCATGGCCGATCAATCTAACCTCCATATCTTTGGACTGTGGGAGGAAACTGGAGCATCTGGAGGAAACCCGCACTGACACGGGGAGAATGTGTAAATTCCATACAGTCATCTAAGGCCGGAATTGAACCTGGGTCCCTGGCGCTGTAAGACAGCAGTGAATAATTCTCCTAAATTAAGCTTTCGTTGGCATAGGAAAGTAAATATTTTGTATATTGGCTGGAGTTCTCTGACGGTTTACACCGACAGGATCCTTTGGACCAGCCCACAATGCATCCCCAACCATGGATTTCCCAGCAGATTCCAGTGCCGAGAAAAATGCGGAGGGGAGGCCAGAGAATTTTGCCCATCCATATCAACAATACCTATTGACAAAAATGAAGCACAGCTTCTCAGATCCACTTTCAGCATAGTTAAGACAAATTGAACAGACTCAGATGCAATGTTATCTCACTCTGAAAATCTGCTTCTTTGGCTACTGAGACAAGATCGCATGAGAACTTGATTGCCACGCCCACCACAAACAACATCAATTTCTGGCCTTGGTTTTTTTTATCCCCCTCACAATTTATTTCAAACTGTCCTGCTGACAGACATCATGGCCAGAATGTTTCATTGTCATGTTGTAAGTGTAGCATACTTGGGAAGAATTGATGAATTTGAAACTTCTTTCTTAAGAATCCCCACCTCATGTCATATCTGGATCTATTGTTGATTAATTCATGTAAATTGATTAGCATTAGTCAACAACTCCATTTTAGTTACACCATGGGACTAATAGCATTGTGGAAAGCATGGACGCTTCTTTTCCACAAGCAATTCTTCTGACATTGCATTTTGCAATAATTTATAGGGTAGCATGGTGGCACAGGAGTTGGCACTGCTGCGTCACAGCACCAAGGCCCCAGGTTCGATTCTGGCCTTTGGTGACTTTCTGTTGCATGTTCTCCCCATAGGTTTCCTCTGGGTGCTCCGGTTTCCTCCCACAGTCAAAAGAAGTGCAAGTTAGGTGTATTTGCCATGTTAAATTTTCCCTTAGTGTCAGAGGGATTTGCAGGGTAAGTATGTGGGGTTATGGGGAGAGGGTCTGAGTGGGATTGTTGTTGGTGCAGGCTCAATGGACTAAATAGCCTCCTTCTGTAAGGCTTCTTTGATTCTATGGTTTATAAAATACTTCCTTAATGAATATTTTGCTCCTTTATTTCAGATATTACAGCAAGAAGACTCACAATACCAGATTAAAGTCCAACAGATATTACTTAGATCTGAGAAAAGGCTATTTTTAGCTCACTACTTAATTCTATTTTGAAACACGGCAAAGTATCCACAATGGCAAGAAAGAGTGACTCTGAGGAATCCATACATTCAAGTCTGCAATCTAGACCTCCTTTGATTCCTTCAATGCTAAATGGATTTAAGCTGCAAAAGTCCACCAGCCAGCTCATTTTCTGAAGCATTATTGATTCTTTGTGAAATTGATGAGTTGATGAAGCCTTATGTTTTTGCTGTTTGACACTTTAGTTATATACACCTCTCCTGTCTGCCTGTGAGCTGCTTCAAGTTCACGCAATGCACCAGTGTTATAAATCATCTCAGGCTTTCACTCCATTTTAATGTTCAATTCTATGAAGAATGAGAAAATAAGAAAATAACATATCAGCGCTCACTGCTTAAATAAAATATTGAAAATTATACAGCCAGAAAAAAAAAACAGCTTTTCTCATTTTCCTGTGATTTGCTGGAGCGTGTCAGGATTAATTTTCAAATCCATGGTCAACCACTAGAATTGGTTTGGTAGTGATTTTCTTTTTGCCTTACCTTCCAGGGACCTGTTCCCCCTTGGTTGAAAGAAAAGTTGACTTTCAACTCCAAATAATATTAATTTTAAATCACCAAAGTTATAGGCATGTTCATCCTTCTTTCATACTCCACTGTAGTCTCTAATACCCCACCGGATCCACAGAGCTCATCAGCATTCACTCTAGTCAGGTTCAGAAGGAGAAAATTGAAAAGGGAAACATGTCTAATACACTTGGATTTGGCTTTCAAAAAAGGGTTGTGGGAACTGAATAAACCAACAGTTTGATTTGGTTTATCATTGTCACATGTATCAGTAAACAGTGAGAAGTATTGTTTCTTGCATGCTGTACAAACAAAGCATACCATTCAAAGGGAAGGAAATGAGAGAGTGCAGAACATAGTGTTACAGTCATGTGTAGAGGGTAGAGAAAGATCAACTTAATGCAAGGTAAGTTAATTCAAAAGTCTGATGGCAGCAGCGAAGAAACTGTTCTTGAGTTGATGGGTATGTGATCTCAGACTTTTGCATCTTTATCCTGACGGAAGAAGGTGGAAGAGTGTGGCTGGAATTTTACTGCCATGCCCTCCCCAGAGTCATGGCGGGCATGGCTCACAGAACAGCATTCTCCATTGGCCTCGCGTTGGATCCTACAAGGCATGGGCAGGCAAGGTGGTAAAATTATGACAAGTACGTCCAGGGCGCGTGGGGTCCTTAATTATGCTGGCTGCTTTTCAAAGGCAGCAGGAAATGTAGACAGTGTTAACGAATGGGAGGCTGGTTTACATGATGAACTGGGCTTCGTTCACAACCCTTTGTAGTTCATTGTGGTCTTGGACAGAGCAGGAGCCATACCAAGCTGTGATACAACCAGAAAGGATGCTTTCTATGGTGCGTCTGTAAAAGTTGGTGTGAGTTGTAGCAGACATGCTGAATTTCCTTCGCTTTCTGACGAGTCAGCATTTTGTCTCTCCGTAATTAAACATAGAGTAAAATACACAGACTTTCATTCTCATTCTAACCTGCACCACATTTAAATTGGGGTGACATGATGCTAACACTGCATGGACAATGTGAAGCAAATGCCCCAAACTCTGGTACACATGTCCCACTTTGAAGTAACACAAAATCAAGAGGCACTGAACATGCTTTAAGAGTCAGTTTCCTTGTGAATCAATTTGGCTTCATTTTCAGTGACATTTCTCCCACCTTGCATTCTTAAAAACACAATGTGACAACAGTCGTCATGTTCTATTGGCGAGGTCAATTAAGTCACAATTAAACTGATAATGGTCTTAAAATGACTGGCTTTACACTTGTCTTTCATTTTCCTATAATACTGCCTCCTACAACACGGTTACAATATAACCCTCTGCGTCTCAGCATTTCACCATTTTTCAAACAGCGACTCTCCTCGAACAAGAGATAATTACATCCATCTGTCTTGTCAACCAACACTTATATTAGATACTTTCAGCCTCCATGTAGGTGAATCTTCCCATCTACAAATGAAATGTCGGGCATTTGGAACAATATTTTCTGCAGATGATTCAAAATAAAAAATAGCTGGGCTCAGAGGTGCGCAAAATTGGCTTGTAAATTATGCAGCCCATTTTCTGTGGTTGTTCCCTCTTGTTGTTGAAGGCATGGTTGCATTTATTGCCCATTCTTAATTGCTCGAAGAATCATGTCCAACTATGGAGCTGCGGGCCACTTGAGAGAGCTTCAAGTATCATTTTTCTGCACCGTCCCTTGTTGAAAGAACTGCACACAGACCTCCATCAATATCATTCAAAAAAAAAGACCCGCAAGGATTGTTTTCTCTGATTGTTCCATTCTGAAGAACTACTAGATTTCACTTTGTATGGATGGAACTTCAGACTCCAGCTTGCCATCAGCCATTCTAGAGATACCCAAGACTTGCACTGTTTCTATTATGAAATGACAAAGCAAATACGCCAATCAATTTTTGGTGACATTTGCAGCAATTCAACTGCTTCACCTGCCACAAAATTAGAGCGGGTGAGAGGTGGACAATGGAAACTTCTATTGATCTCATGCAGAAATTTCTGGTCTCACGTGAGTGAGGCTGTAAAATCCCACCCATTATTTCTAATTGTGTAGATTCAGACCAGAAATCCCTACCAGCAGCTCCAAAACATTTCTAGTGATCGAGTTGAGCCAGTTCTGCCCCCCACGGCAACGTGGTGGCACAGTGACTAGCACTGCTGCCTCACAGCACCAGGGACTCGGGTTCAATTCCCAGTTTGGCACACTGTCCATGCAGAGTATACACGTTCTCCCCATGTCTGTGTGGGTTTCTCTGGGTACTCCAGTTTATGCCCATAGTCCGAAAAACATGCTGGTTAGCTGCATCGGTCATGCTAAATGTCCCTCAGGTGTACCCAAACAGGCGCCAGAGTGTGGCAACTCAGGGATTTTCACAGTAACTTCATTGCTGTGTTAATGTAAACTTATTTGTGACAGTAATAAATAAACTTAAATAAAACTAAAGTTTGCACGAGGCTTTTTTTGCACAGCAATCAATAGTAAAACACTATAAAAAACAAGAATGCTAGGATGTCAAGAAGAATCCAATATTACCCCTTAACAGACAATTCTGAATAGAATGCAGAATGCCTCACTTCAGCTTGTACTGTTTCATATTGCCTTGAATAATTTGTTCTCTTTCCCATCCCCTCCTCCTAGTTTCCAGCTTTAATTCCAATTCATATATGCTATTAAATGAACAATAGATCATAACAGAAGGAATTCATTCTGCCCAACATACTGGCTATTTTGATACAGAGAGCTATCCAATTAGTCCAATTTCCTCATAGGCTCAGCACTTTTTCTCCTTTTCAATAGCATATTCAACTTGCTTTTGAAGGTCACAATTGAACCTTCTTCCAACACCTTATCAGGCCATCTTAATCGTACACTAATGCCAAAATCAAAAAAATAGTTGGGGTCTAGTCTAATTTCGTACTATACATTGGGATTTCTGATCTGGTCCCTGACATTATAACATAGAGATGATTTCTTTACATCATGTACCCTTCTCAACACTGTAAATCAAAAAAACACTTTTGAAACATAGGTTGTTATGGTTGGAGGTGTCATGAATGTTTAGATAAGATGATAGGATAGTTTACTCCAGTCAGGTGGGAGGGATGATGGATGGGGGTAAATAAATAACAGCCTAGCATGAAAAGGTTAATGGCAACTCATGTTGGTTTGGTAAACCATTTAAAATCAATGTATAATTGAAAACCCTGAAGTAAGGATTACGTTCGAAAAGATGAGAACCATCAACCAAAATGGTTTAAGACTGGTATCATGTTCTATTTGTCTGGAAAGAAGGAAAGAAAAATATATCAAATTGTGAACAGGCTTGAAGAAGCCACCTTTCTAACTCCTCATTAAACTGATCTACAGTAAGTTTTGGAAATGTGCGCTATTACAAATAGTTAACACATGAATTAATAAGCATATTCCAGTCCTTCATTATACGAATCAGCACAGTGGCAAAGTGGCCAGCACTGCTGCCTCATAGTACCAGGAATCCAGATTCAATTCCAGCTTTGGACATCTGTCCGTATGGAGTTTGCAGATTCTCCCTGCGTCTGTGTGGGCTTTCTCCAGATGCTCTGGTTTCCTCCCAGGTTCCAGAGATGTGTATGTCAGCAAGGCTGGCCATGTTAAATTGCCCCAAATTGAGACAAGATGTGTGGGTTAAAATGGATTAACCATAGAAAATGTGTGGGGCTATGTGGATGGGGAGAGAGACCTTGGATAACATAATCTGTCAGAGAGTGGGTGCAGACTTGATGGGCTGAATGGCTTTCGTCTGTGCTGTAGAGATTCTACGAAGCAATTATCTGACATTTATGTTTTGTGAAAGGCAAACCTCGCTCTCTGAACTTATTGCTCCACCACTTGGTGCGAGATTCTCCAGTCTCCCAGCCGTGTGTTTCCCGCCTGCGGCAGGTGGCGGGTTGTTTGCTCGCAGCGGGATTCTCTGCCGCTGTCAGTGGAATTCCCACTGACGTCAATCCGTGCCAGCAGGAATCTCATGGGCGTGGACAGCCGAAGAATTCTGACCTTGGCTCTTCCGTCCATTTTGTAGATGGGCTCATATTGAAAACAAAATGATGTAAAAATCAAAAGGTATTTACACATTTGACCTTATCGAATTCATTAATATGTGTAGAAGTGTCAAAACCCTTATCCATGAAGCAGTTTTGCTCATGGTACCAACAGCGCAGTCACCAGACTGAAAATATTTCTGATGATTCAGATGTTGAGAATGGTTGCCCTGTTATTGGTGACATCAATGTATTTCTGATCACCATGCATTTGCTTTCCTGAGATTTTATTATTTCCACTGAACCTCAAACTCCTTCAGCAATGACCAACAAATGTTCATTATATTAGTTTGCAATGAGGAGAGTTTACTGTCACATTTTTTGCCTAATTAAGCAATTACCTGCCTGCATAATGGCTTTTGGCATTTATTTTGCTTATTATGTAAAATAATTTGGGAAAAAGAATGAGGAATGAGTCATTAACATTAAAATAGAAATATTTTATCTTGATTCATTGAGTAAAATGTGAAAAAAGTGAATAATGAATATTAGCTGAATATTGTCCTGTTTTTCAATATTGTGTTAAGTGAAGAATTTATTCATTTTCTTTCCACTTGACAGATCACTGAATCAAATTATATATGGTTCAGACAACATATGTATATACAAAGAGCAGCAAATTTTTAAATGGATTCCAGCCTCAACATTTTCAACTGAATATCCTTGTAACATACTTGAAACCCCTCTGCATAAATGGATAGGGGAGGCGATGGCCTACTGGTATTATCGCCAGGCTACTAATCCACCTAATCTTCAGGGGACTTGAGTTTGAATTCCACAATGGCAGCTGGAATTGGAGTCAGTCACCCAAGGCTGAAATTGAACCCAGGTCCCTGGTGCTGTGAGCCAGCAGTGTTAACCACTGTGCCATCATGCCACCATATCAGTGAAATAGGGGTGCCTGCTTGTCACTGCTGACTCTATCTACCCTTGATATGATGTTTGACAATGACATGCATGAATTATTGATAACGACTTGATCTAATCAATGAATGGTATCGCAGAGAAAGGGACAGAATCAGTTTAATAAAAATAATCTGGAACTAAGAATCTACTGACGGCCATTGTCGATTGTTGGAAAACCCACCTGGTTTTTGAAAGAAGAAAATCTGTCCTCCTTACTTGGTCTGGCCTACATGTAGCTCTAAAGCCACAGCAATGACTCTCAAGCGCCCTCAGAAATGGCCCAGCAAGCCAATGATCATCATCTTCTCAAGAGCAACTAGGGTTGGCAATAAATGCCAGCCAGCCACCAACATCCACGTCCCACGAATGAATAAAAGAAAGCCATTAATGGGTTTATTTGTGAACATCTCCATAGTTTTAATGAAATAATGAATTAATATTACTCTTCGCAGATCAGAAAAAAATCCATTGGAAAGCTGCTGGGTACTCAGATCAGACACAGTGGTTGCAGTATTTACGAGGAGACAAGGGGGATGCAGAGAGAGACTGAAAACCACATTAAGATTGACTGTGATTGTGGCTTGTAGATGCATGATAGAATCTGGATGGGATGGAGAGGGTGGGGACGAAAGGTGAGCAACTGAGAAAAGGAAGAGAGATTGGCACATGATTGCCAGAGAGGAGCAGTGGGTTTTTGAGGAGCTGAGAGAGTTCCATTGGGGAGGCTGTGGAGGCTAAACTCTTGCCCCTCCTGGCCTTCAATCTGTGCTGTTAAAGGCACTTTCCTTGTGGAGTTGATAGTTCTTGGCACTGCCGTGCTTCCTGACTCCTGAGAAACTCTGGAAGCAGTAGTAAAATTTTAAAACATGCCCAAATTTGCACTGTGGAGTTTGTTTAAATGTGTTAAAGAAACACCCACCTGTCCACAACATGACACAGATGCCTTGAAACGTGCCACTGTAAAAATGTTACTGGTCACACAAGCAAATATTTTTCCATTTTTAAACTTAAAAACTTCTCCCACGCTTTTTAAAAAAAGTATCCTTTAATAAATGTATCAATTCCATGGGATGTGAACATCATTGTCAGCATTTCCTGCCCATTCCTAACTGCCCTTGAACTGAATGGCTTGCTAGGTGTACAAGAGTCAACCACATCATTGTCAACGTGGAGTTGTCAGCCAGACCAGGTATGGATAGTAGGTTTCTTACAGTAAAAGTCATTGGTAAACTAGACTTGTTACATTACTGAGGCCAGTTTCCAATTCCAGATTTAATAATTGAATTCAACTTCCACAAACTGCTCTAGCGAGATTTGAACTCTATCCTATCAGACCACTTGCCTCTGGATTACCAGTCCAATGACATTACCATTACAGTGTTGTCTCTCTTAATTATGAGTTGGCAGTTGAATCATGGAAAAATCACCAGATTTGGAGACATAGCGCAATGTTAGCATGAGAAATGATAAAGGCAAAACTGGATATGAAATCAAGTATTGAACTTGACTCTCTGGTCTCAAATGGAGGGTTTGTGACTTCTTGGGAGGTCATGAAGAATTCTCAATGGGTGTATGAGCTAAACCACACAAGTTTTGACCAAAACATTTTCTAACATAAACCATAACCAATTTGAACCAGACACTAGTTCAGTAATGATAAAGTAGGTGTTACCTTCACTGCCCAACAACTTCAATTTGCACTATCTCCTTAGCACAATTGGTTGCAAAAGTCCAAGTAGGAACAGAAATTTAGCATTTACTGGTTCTTCAACATGTCAGTCATAAGGTACATAACCATCTACTTTGTGGAGAGGAATAGGTAATTGTGCTTTAAAGATTTGAACCAATGGAATTAACTCTGGAATGAATAACAATAATGATAATTCATTCTAATTATTCTAATACAAACTCCCATTTGTACAAAATTTCCACACACATGTATGTTGTATTTAAAGTATACATATATACATAGTTTTAAAAGAATACATAAACTGATTCTGTCCCTTTCTCTGAGATACCATTCATTGATTAGATCAAGAAGTCATCAATAATTCATGCATGTCATTGTCAAACATCATATCAAGGGTAGATAGAGTCAGCAGTGACAAGCAGGCACCCCTATTTCACTGATATGGTGGCACAGTGGCACAGTGGTTAACACTACTGGCTCACAGCGCCAGGGACCTGGGTTCAATTTCAGCCTTGGGTGACTGATTCCAAACTGTGGAGTTTGCACATTATCCCTGTGTCTGTGTGGGTTTCCTCCAGGTGCTCTGGTTTCCCCCCCACAGTGCAAAGATGTGCGGGTTCGGTTGTTTGGCCATAGTAAATTGCCCCTTACTGTCAGGGGGACGAGCAGGAGAAATAAATGGAGTAATGGGGATTGGGCCTGAGTGGGCTTGTGGTTAGTGCAGACTCAATGGGCCAAATGGCCTCCTTCTGCACTATAGAGGTTCTATGATATCTGTATGTTGGTACGTGTTTTCTTAAGGACAATATTAAAACACTCCATACATAACAAGTTCATATTATGTGGATATTTGGGTATAAGATCCATTTGAAACGGGTCCCTCACAAAAAACATTCCAACATTTATGTTAGAACTTATATATTTGCTGCCCAGGGAACTTTGTAAGAAGAACTATCTTCCCCACCCACCTGTATTTCACGAATCTGGTCTGTAACCATCAACTGTTCCACCACGCTTTGACAAAGGGTAATCTGGACTCAGCTCTTTACTCCCTTTACAGATGCTGCCAGACCTGCTGAGATTTTTCAGCATTTTCTCTTTAGGTTTCAGATACTAGCATCTGCAGTAATTTGCTTTTAACTATTTCACCACTACATCCTATTCATTGTCCATCTGCCTGTATCCAATCTTATAGTAATAGAACATAGAACACAGAACAGTATAGCACAGTACAGGCCCTTCAGCCCTCAATGTTATGCTGAGCTTTGTCTGCCCAGGAAGTTGAGTTGGAACATCAATTTCCCTTTAAGTCCATACATCAGTTGAGATCTTTGAACTCCAGTTCCTTCGATGAGGGCTGCCCAGTAGTATAGTGATTAGCACTGCTGCCTCACAGGACCAGGGACCTGGGTTCGATTCCCGTTCATTGACTGTGGGGAATTTGCACATTCTCCCCATGTCTGTGTGGATTTCCTTCAGGTGCTCCAATTTCCTCCCACAGTTCAAATGTGTGCGGGTTAGGCTGATTGGCCTTGTTAAATTGATCTTTAGTGTCATAGGGGACTAGCTAGGGTAAATGCATGCGGTTATGGCGATGGGGTCTGAGTGGGATTGTGGTCGGTGCAGACTTGATAGGCTGAATGGTCTCATTCTGCATTGCAGGATTCTGTGATTTTATGCTAATGAGTCCAGTCTTCCAATACCTGAGCCCACTATGGATTTCATAACATGTAGCTGGGCACTGCCACTTTAATTTTTTAACGTGGATTTGTTTAACGATGCAACACATTGCTAATGAACCCTGCAAGTATCCAAAAGGGATTGCACAGTTACAGGAGCATTTTGTTTCGCTTTGAGAAGCAGGAAAACAGAAGATCAAATACATGTTGAATTTGTACAAAACCAGTTAAAATCATGTCAACATTTAAACTAAGTAGTTCTTTCTGTGCTTGACTAGGATTTACTTAGTTTCTCTCCCAGGCCCAGAAACACAAAATCTACAGAGATTTTCTTCCACTTTGTGAAAAACAATTAGTAAGGTTGGTATTTATGACAATCTGAGTTAAAACTATGAGACAGATAGCTAATCTCTTAGTTAAATCATTTAAAATAAATGTAACACTGTGCTCCAAAGAGAACATGCTGGAAAATCTCAGCAGGTCCGTCAGCATCTGTAAAGGGAGAAAAGAGCTGATGTTTCGAGTCCAGATGGCCCTTTGTCAAAGGTGTGTTCCTTCCTTAATGGTTACAATCAAATTTATTTTGTCACTGGAAGCACAGTTGTTACATTGAATTTCTATATTACCTTTAACACATTAAAAGACCCTAAAATGTTTGATTTGATTTATTATTGTCACGTGTATAGGGATACAGTGAAAAGTATTGTTTCTTGCATGCTATAATGATAAAACATACCGTTTGCAGAGTACATAGAGGAGAAGGAAAGGAGAGGGTGCAGAACATAGTGTAACAGTTATAGGTAGGATGTAGAGAAAGATCAGCCTAACATAAGGCAAGTTCATTTGAAAGTCTGATGGCAGCAGGTAAGAAACTGCTCGAGTCGGTTGGTACATGATCTCAGGCTTCTGTATCACTTCATTGAAGGCACACAGGAGAGATTAGAGCAAGAGATGAAGAAATGGGATAGGGTTAGGTTTTAAGAGTAGTGAAGTTTAGGGAGTATTACAAATAGA
Source organism: Carcharhinus amblyrhynchos (assembly GCF_965287045.1). NCBI lineage: Eukaryota > Metazoa > Chordata > Chondrichthyes > Carcharhiniformes > Carcharhinidae > Carcharhinus > Carcharhinus amblyrhynchos. The sequence goes on from NC_137352.1 coordinate 26,337,754, forward strand.
AATTTTATAGGATTGTTATGTTTTGAGATTATTTATTTAATTTAGGGTAAAATAAAGGAAAAATGTGGCCTTTTCTGAATGAAGCCCAACAGTAAAGTTGCGCGGTTCAACTGTTCAAGGTTAAAGGGAAAGGGAGAAGATGACAAATTGTTTTACTGAGAAGAAGATGCACTTGTATATGATAGCCAGGGCATCTGTGATGACTGTGGGTAGATTATTAGTTTCAAAGTCTCACAGAGATGTGTATGTAAAGGTTTTATAAACAGTTAGCAGTCTATTTAATTCTAAAATAGAATGCAGCTGGGGGCTGAGAAGATAACTAATCAGCAGTTCTACCTGGATACAAGGATCATGTGATTCATGTTGCAATGGAAATAGGCTCTGAGAGGTAAATAAATGATAAAAAGCCTATTGACATTCAAGGGTTTTCTGGACATATCCCTGAACCTCACAAGTATATTGGTTTTCAAGAATCTGAGAAAAAGAAATAGGGAGAACAGAGAAAGTCAACCAGTCACTATCATTCATCATGCAGAACGCAAGTGGCGGCTCATGGTCAAGTTGAAGAGATCAATTCCACAAGGATTTAAATGAGGCTGGAGGATTCACCTATCTTTATCTGGATGGAGGGATCTCCAGGGTAATCCTGGAGTGAAAGTCTTTTCAGGGACCATTAGGGTTATCAGCTGGGAAAGGAAAAAAGGAAGGAAGCCACCAGGAGCTGAGAATAGGCTTGGACTGGTTCCTGGAGAAAGAAATGTCCACTTAAGGGACAGATGGAAGTTTAATGAGTCGAAGGATATTTAGTCATTTTCAAGGTTAGATGGAGAAACCTTTCTGTGGTTTCAGGTGCTTTTAATCAATGTTGTTTTTAGTTTGTTTGTTACAGTAGTAGTTTAAAAATTTGAAATCTGATTGTGTGATCTCCCCAGTCAGTCACTGGAAACTCAAAATATCTTTCTAAAAGTTATCAAATTCTGTGGGAATCATTAATTGGAAAGGGATTCCAAACCTTAGGACTGAGATGCTTGAAGGCATTGCTGCCAGGTTTTATATATATAAAAAAAACGTTTGTTCACATAAGAACATCATGAACCAATTCTTGACATCCACATGATCATTTTATATTCTGTATGAATAATCCCTTCACATGAATCAAAGTACAAAGCAAAGGAGACATAGGAACATTTAAAGATATTGCACCATCTCAGGAACAATTAGGGATGGTCAATAAATGCTGGCCTAGCCAGCATCACTTACATCCCACGGAAGAATAAAAACAAAAGAAAAACAACTCATTGAAGCAATGAGCTTTGTGGCACAGCAGAAAATATCAATGTCTCTGAGAAGTTTTAACAACTCCAAGGCAATTGCCCAAAGCAAAAGAAAATCCAGCATTAATTTGGTATATTTCTTCACACTACACAATAGGAAAGATTGCTGATTATAGTACAATTCAGCTCACAATGCGCAGACTATTTTAATGAACCAGACAGAATATCATGTCCTATATATGCAACATATAAACAAAATACTAGCTCTGAAAGCCTTGAACAATGCAAATTGAAGACATTTCTCAAATTCACTTGAGGAATAAACACAGTCGTGAAACAATCCATTAGGCAATATTCGTCATTATATTTGGGAGACGCTTTATGCCGTGTGGAAAAAAAACATAACTGCAGTTTCTCCTCTGCCAAACCAACTCAACAAAATTGTTTCAACAAAATCAAACAACAGCTGCCATTCCAAAATGTGGGGTCCATTTTCTTTCCAGAAGTTACAGTTTTCAAATTAATTCTTCATTTACAGTCATCTGCTCAGGGTTAAATGCACGGCTGTATGTACAAAATATTGATAAGCAGCTCATTGCTGCCTCTTGCTAATGAGATGCAAACATTTAATTGTGTACATGATGCCTGGGAAAAAGGGACAGATGCATTAGATTCTGCCAAGGAATTGTGGCACAGTTGTGTAATTCTAAGTTAATTCAGACCTGCTTGGTCTGTATAGTTTATTACCCATGACTTTGAATGTTGCAGTTTAGAGTCTTAGCTATAGATTGCATTCCTTCGTCAGTAATAGAGCAATTAAGGTTACGGTGCAAGACTTCTGGATAGAATAATGAAGAACACAGGGCACAGCCACAAGCCATTTGGCCCAACCACTCCATGTTGGTGTTGATACTTCACTTGACCTCCTCCTATATTTCATTATCTAAATTTATTAACTAAAAACTATTCTCTTTGTCCTCGTGTGCTTCCCTTTATTCTGCTTCCCTTTAAATATGTTTCAACCATTTAGCGAATCTGTCCTTTCATCATTCTTCGAGTAAAGGTAGTACTTGTGAGATTCTTATCAGATTTCTTGGTGACTATCTTATCTTAATCATCTCTGGTTATTCCTTAAAAGGAGAAATCTTTCCCAGATCTTTCAGTGTCTGGATCATCAGAGTTCAGACATACGGCTCAGGAGGTACATTGGGACTCTGTGGCAGTCCTGATGTGTTGACTTCCATTGGAATAGCCTGGCAAGTTTGGACTGCTGATGGGTAATTCTCTTGCTTCTTGTGACTCCAAGTAGATGTCTCCAAATCTGACTTGGAGTTTCAGACTTAGGATAGTTCTATATAGAGGACTTATCTGGATAAGTATCCAGAAAATGTCAGAGAGGAAAAGCTTAGTCAACTTGGTTAACTATAGAATGGGCTCCTCCCCCCACAATTGCTCACAGTGACCACCCACTACCAACCTGTGGCCTGACACTCCCCCCACCCTAAATCCAATCCAATTTACTTGCTCACCACCCCCCCTCCAATTAATTGCCTCTGACCTAACCTGACTACCCCTCTCAACCACTCTTAACCTCCAACCACCCAACTATCCCTAACACAATCTGACAAGCTCTGCTGACCTGAGCCCAGCTCACTTACCGACACATCCACCCAACCCACCTGCAACCTCATCGGCGTACCAACCTGTCATCGCAGCCATCTGTCTCCCTAACCACCTGCCACTCTATCTACTCAGCCACTTAACCTACTCATTTACCCCACCAAAAACACACTGCCCATTCAATGACACTCACCTATTCACACTGGGTATTTAAACTCATCTTTCAGAAGGTTGTGCCATGAAAAAGGGGTCTTCCCCCAGTGCTAAAGCAATGTTATGGGTGGCTACATTTCTGACAAAATTAGACTCACAAGCGCTGGCCAGAGATGTGGAGTACCATTGAATCATTATAAAGTTTGAGTGCACTGGCAATCTGATGATGATCATTGCTTCATGAAAGATCCAAAGATCTCTTTCAAGTTCCCCCTTAGCTTCTCTCAAGGGAAAAGAGACCCAGTCTATCTTTATATCCATACCCACACATTTCTGGTATCATACTCGTAACTCCCCTCTACACTCTCTTCAATACCTTTGCATCCATTTTTATCACATGGTAACTAGAACTCAACACAGTACTTCAACCAGGCAATGAGTGGATTTGAATGAGGGGAGCCTACAGATAAACAGAACCGGGCTTGGCTGTTTGGGTTCCCTTGTGGTGAGTCCCCTGCTCGCCCAGCAGGATGCAACCCATAGGTGGGTATCATTTGCCATTTAATGTTGTCAACTGGTGGTGAATGGGAAGGTCAGCCTTGAGCATTCCCACTCTGGAATTAATCAGGAGGTTCAGGCTGTGATAGAAGGATCTGGTACACAAAGGGTTAACCCGGGGCTGATTACAGTGCTGCCCACCCGTGATACAAAAAGATATTTGAGCTAAAGCTTAGGTCAGCATTGTAGAGTTAGGTAGCAACATTCCAGAGAATCCTCTCTATATTTATACCCTCAACTGTAAATATATATGGACCATAACTTCCGAGCTCTGCAGTGTCATATTTAGAGGAAGGGAACAACTTCCTCTGGACAATTGCCCTACACTGGAAACCATTTGAAAATGTGATGTAAATCGCATAACATTGAATGGTTCTGACAGGTTTACACCAATAGTCATCCAAAGTCGGCAGAATTAAACCCTTTCCCTAATGTATGGGTAACAATTGTAAACAGCCTGACTGGCTAACCCATGGGACTCCCTCCACACCCAGAACTCTCCCAACATACATCCTCTTTCCCCTCCCACACACACACATCTACCCCTTTCCTGTCACTGTGTACCTCAACAATCTGGCTACTTCAAGGACTCCTCTCACCCTCTGGATCCATACCGTGCCCCCGAGTTAACCCATGGAGCCATCCCAACATCTAACCTTCCTCCCACCAAACTCTCACCAGTCCTCCAACCTCCAATCACTCAACACCCGTCGATCCATGTTCACCTCCTCCCTAGCTTGTCAATTTTACTGGGCCCTGTCAACTTGACAGCAGCTAGTTCTATATGGAAGTGGGCCACATTGAATCTGATGGCTTTTGCCACCAAATAAACCTGTTGGACTTTAACCTGGTGTTGTGTGACTTCTTCCCACGTAGAATCCACCAGAGCTGTATTGCTCTGGAGCCTACACAGAGTCTTTTGATGAAATCTCCAAGCTGCTCCAGCCTTCAAGTATTTCAGTGCAGTTTTCAGGATCAGGTATACGAACGTTCACTTCTTCTAATTCCTGTGGGACAATCCCTTCTGACACTAGTCAGAAGTTAAGGTTCCTTAGTTCAACAATGTCAATAAAGACTTCTTGATAACTTCTACCAGACTGCTAAGTGGTGTCTCAGTAGCACAAACCCAAATTGTGAAAAGAATGGGACTTGTCTCCTTTGTTGTGAAAGTACAAAGTTTAAAGTTTGGTTTTATTAGTGTCAGAATTAGGCTTACATTAACAGCGCAATGAAGTTACTGTGATGAGATTTTCCGGAGGTGTCCCCAATGTCTTGTGCCACGCACGCCTATGTTCAATGACATTCCATTTGTTTTATTCACAGGTGAATTCAGGAGTTGTGAGGGGGGTGGGTGTTGGCAGGAGTGGGGTACCGTGACCCCTTTAAGGCATCACGTGATTAGGCCAGTGGAGAGACAGCGTGGGAAACCGAGCCAATTGGGAGCAGGGGCACGCGTCCTGGCTTGGGAGAGGAGCCGCAGTTAGAGCCAAGGAAGGAAGAGAATAATCATGTATACAGTTTTGTCAGATCGTTGATTTTAAACACATAAATATTGTTGGTGGTAAACCCTTTATAACTTGAAGCCACAATGAATTGTATATATTCTGCTCAACTGTAAACGTGGCTCAGGGAGAGCATTAAATTCCATTCTAAGTGTGGCCTAACTGAGGATTCAGGTTTAGCTTCATTTCTCTACTTTCCCGTTCTATCCCTTGAGAAATAAAGCCTATGTTTACAGAAAGCAAGCACAAGCACGAGGTAGAGAGATTCTTCCCGCTTAGAAAGGAGAGCAGGACTAGAGGGCACAGCCTCAAGATAAGGTGGGGGGGGGCGGGCAGTTTAGATCAGAGTCGAGGAGGAACTCCTTCACTCAAAGGGTGGCGAATCTCTGGAATTCTCTGCCCATTGAAGTGGTGGAGGCTACCTCACTGAATATATTTAAGTCACGGGTAGATAGGTTTCTGATAGACAAGGGAATTAAGGGTTATGGGGAGAAAGCGGGAAAGTGGAACTGAGCCACTTCAGATCAACCATGATCTTATTGAATGGCGGGGCAGGCTAGATGGCCTACTCCTGCTCCTATTTCTTATGTTCTTATGTTCACTATGGGTCAAACATCCTCCTCTTCTGCTGGATGAAATTATGACCTTGCATCAATTCCATTTCAAGGGGAAAGCTGGTGCAACTCTGGTCACGAGAAGTTCCTACATGACCGTGCTTCAGACAAACATTTCCCTCAAGGCAGCTGCCTCATTGGGAAAAAAAATAGATAAAAACGCTGCAAATCTGCACATCAATCGACAAAACGCTGAATGAGATACGAAAATGTTATAAAGCACGAACACATCTCTAAACTTCTGTAACCTGGAAAGACTGCCTAATTAAGCATCTCCTTTGAAGGCCTTTGTGATCTTTGCATAAACAGCATAGATGCCAAGGAAGAATGAAGAAGAAGGTCTCAGCAGGGGGTTCCAAAAGATTAAGCCAGGGCCCAGGCATCTCTTTCCTTTAGGCAGCCTTTGAAGACATGGTGGAAATTTCAATCGACTAAAAACAAGTTAAAAGCACCCAGTTTTGGGAAATAATTTAAATAGTCAACTGGGCAATGTATAGTCCTGGTTTGTGCCCGATGAAACATCAAATGGGTCTCAGCAATTGATGTATAGAAAACGGAAGTTAAATCAACGTATTTGCATTACGTTTTTACAATTTATAATGCTTATTTGCATGGATGTATTCAGGAAGTACAGTGAAAACAGTGGCAGTGATGAAATATTGAAAAGAAAACTGCATTTGTATTAGAAAATTGTTATCCTCTGAGGGTTCTACATTGTAATAAAATGACACCAGCTGTTCTTATTACTCAGATACACGGATGGCGATACACTGCAACTTTCATGCATCCTATTTCCAAAGCAGGTGAAGTTGCATTCATGACCAAACCAACATGCATTCATTATAAACTAAAGTCAGTTAATATTACAAGGAAATATGGGGGCAAAATGGATCAAGGAAACTGAGAAATTTAAGGAGGCCACACATACAATGTGAGGAAAGCAATCTGGTACACAAATAATAGAAATCCTACAGTGCAGATGCAGGCCATTCAGCCCATCGAGTCTTCACCAACTCTCTAATGGAACATCCCACCTAGATCCTATCCCCGTAACCCAATGTATTTAGTCTGCCAGTCTCCCTATAACCTACACATTGTGGGACCCTGAGGGACAACTTTAGTATGGTCGGGTTAGGTGGGTTGGCCACGATAAATTGCCCCTTAGTGTCGGGGGGACTAGGTAAGATAAATGCATTGGGTTGTGGGGATGAGACTTGGATTGGTGCAAACTCAATAGGCTGAATGCCTCCTTCTGAACTATAGGATTCTATGATTCAATGGTCAATCAACTTAAACTGTACATCTTTAGAGTGTGGGAGGAAACTGAAACACCTGGAGGAAACCCATGCAGACATGGGGAGAACATGCAAGCTCCATGCAGACAATGACCTAAGGTCAGAATTGAACCCAAGTCCCTGGTGCTGTGAGGCAGCAATGCTAACCACTGTGCCATCGCAGGAGAGTTGTTTTTTGTTTTTATTCATCAATGAAATGTTTTATAATTTGCGTACAAGATGGTGAAACATGAATGCAACTGAAATGGGATAAAATCCTTCTCAGTACAAGCTGAAAGCGGTGTTTGATCTTTTTGAAACATTTAAGACCCTGAGGAAACTTGAAAGAGTGTTTCCCCTGATGGAAGAGATGAGTACCAGGGAACACAGTTTTAAAATAAGGGTGCCCCATTTAACAAGGAGATGAAGAGATTTTGTTTTCCTCTCAGACGGTTGTTAGTGGAATTCTCTTCCCCAGACACCAGCAAAGGCTGGACCATTGAATGTCTTTAAAGCTGAGCTCGATGGAATGGTGATTGACAAGGGCATGAAAGGTTATAGGGATGGACAGGGACATAGAGTTGAGCTCACAATCAGATCAGTCTTGATCTTATAAGGTGGTAGAGCAGCTCGAGGGACCAAATGATCTACTCTGCGTCTTCATTCATCTGTTACATAGAATCATAGAAGCTTACAGTGCAGAAAGAGGCCCTTCAGCCCATTGAATCTGCACCGACCACAATCCCACCCAGGCCCTGCCCCCATATCCCTACATATTTTACCTGCTAATCCCTCTAACCTACACATCTCAGGACACTAGGAGCAATTTTTAGCATGGTCAATCAACTTAACCTGCACATCTTTGGACTGTGGGAGGAAACCGGAGCACCCGGAGGAAACCCACACAGACACGAGAAGAATGTGCAAACTCCACAAAGACAGTGACCCAAGCTGGGAATTGAACCCAAGTTCCTAGAGCTGTGAAGCAGCAGTGCTAAGCACTGTGCTACCGTGCCACCCACAGTATGTTCAGAAAACAGATCAAAGAGACCTAACTCATTAAAGCTCAATGTTTTATATTGTTAGTCTGCGAGATCTACCAATGTGGAACTTGTCTAGCTATTAGAAGACTGGGGTTTGGCTCTACAACACCACCATTCTATTTTAGCTAGCTCCATGCCAGATAGGAGGAATAGGATTTTTCTCCCACTCCATGGCGTGTTTCGCAGTGGCAGGAGGTGGTGCGTGCTCAGTGCCAGCGGGGTCTTATGGTTCTTCCATTGTCAAACAGTCTTTACCCTTGAATATACCCCTTGAAACTGGGAAGCCCACAGCATCATTGATAGGACTGTAAGATCCTGTCAGTGTGAATGCAAGCCAGATTTTGGTAGGGTGGCACGGTGGCAAGCACTGCTGCCTCACAGCACTAGAGACCCAGGTCCAATTCCTGGCTTGGGTCACTGTCTGTGTGAAGTTTACATGTTCTCCCTGTGTCTACATGGGTTTCCTCCCACAGCCCAAAATAAGTGCTGGTTAGGTGCATTGGCCATGCTAAATTCTCCATCAGTGCCGGAGTATGGCGACGAGGAGATTTTCACAGTAACCTCATTGCAGTATTGATGTAAGCCTTCTTGTGTCACTAAAAAAATAAACATTAAAAAAGCTTGAAGATCTTGTCAGAACTCCTCTTCCTTTATGTGAAAAAGAAGTGGTTTGTTTCCATCCCCCCAAAGCTAGTATGCATCAGTTTTAGCTCATAAAAACTGATAAGAGAGGCACAAGGGAATTTCAACACACTGATGTGACTTCCTTTGAAGAATCTGATGGCAAAGTAGATAAAAGCATAGTCTGATGTAGCAGCAAGCGATTCAGACCAGAAGGCTATATGTTCAGTTTTTAGCTGACTGAGATGATCTCAGTGAAAGCAGTAGTTGGCCACTGTAATTGCTCAGAGTGCCCCAGAGCCAAAAGGGAGGAGAGAGACAGAAAACTTCAAACACGAGCTTTCTGCTCCCACTAGCTTGTCAGCCAGGTTTGCCAGAAGATGGATCCTCCAGCTTGGTTGTGATGGTCTCCAGAGAGACAGAGCTTGCTGATGCCTCACCATTTAGACCAGCAAAGGTGAGCGGCTGAGGGCCTTGCTGGCACTGTGATAACTATGCTGAAGCAAAACTTCGGAGAGTATGAGGGAAATTGGCAATGGAGAGGGTTTATATGAATCCTTTGACTGGAAAAGTTGGGAACCACTTCTGATAATGTTCTTCAAAACAAGACACAGCTTGATGATGTTCATGCTGCAGGCATCTATTCCAAAACTAAACATTTTGATATCAATAAGATGCATAAAAGGGGCCAGTTAGCTCAGCTGGCTGGATGGCAACATGTGGTTAAGAATAACACTGATAGCATGGGTTCAATTCCTGTTCTGGCTGTGGTAGATGATGACTTGTCTCCTTACCTCAACTGAGTTGATGCAAAATTATTTGATTTATTGTCACATGAACTGGGGTACAGCGAGAAGTATATTTCTTGCACGCTATACAGGCAAAACATACCATTCATAGAGTACAGAAGGGAAAAGGAAAAGGATAGGGTGCAGAATATAGTGTTCTAGTTACAGGTAGGATGAAGAGAAAGAGCAGCTCAATATATAATTGGACCATTCAGAAGTCTGATGATAGCAGGGAAGAGGTTCTTGGTTCTGTTAGTATGTGTTTTCAGACTTCTGTATCTTTTACCAGTTGAAGAATGTGGAAGACAGTATGTTCGGGGTGCAGGTGGTCCTTGATTATGCTAGCTGCTTTCCTGAGGCAGCGAGAAGTATAGACGGAGTCAATGGAAGAGAGGCTGATTTGCGTGATGGACTGAGCTGCGTTCACAACACTTTGTAGCTTCTTGCAGTCTTGGACAGAGCAGGAGCCATACGAAGCTGTGATACATCTGGACAGGATGCTTTCTACGGCGCATCCGTAATAAGATCGGTAAGAGTCACTGTGGACAAGCCATATTTCCTTAGCCTCCTGAGAAAGCAGAGGGCTTCTGAAGCTATATGTCGTTTGTCTTTCTCAGAGTGAGATCATAACAGTCCCTCAGAGACTGTGGCTAATTATCTACCCGTGACCAAAAACAGAGAAAGCATTCCTTCTCTCGCATCGCTGTAGAACACCTTGAAATTCTGATCATATCCTTTTTATCGAAATGAAGATCTTAGGTTCCCTGTCAACTCACAGCTGCAACTGGTGGTTATAGTTAAAATGCGTGAACAACGGCAATTCAAACCTCAATGACTCTTTAATATACAAAATAAATCCACATGAATAAATGACACCCTTTGCAAAAATATGTTTTTCACAAAAATACAATTGGAACCAGCTATAATCATCACCAGCTTCTGTAAGTGTAAAGGTGCACTTCATTTGAAAAGCAATCACCTTTGTAGGATTTTGTATCAATTAATCATATTCTGAGTCTTTTCTGCAACCGCCGCACAGCTTGAGAGAGGCAGAAGAGAAAACCTCAAAGTTGCATGTTAGCTTGAAGTTGGGGAAGATAGAGCCTGTCATATCAGCTATGCATCAAAGGGATGGACTGGCCAAGGAGCAAGCAGTCGACAGTTTATGCTGCAGGTTATACCACACACGCAGAAGACCCTCCCATCATGGAGATGAATTGGAATCATGAGATCTGTAAAAGCCATAGCTGTCAATCTTTAACATAGAGGATTTTGATTTGATTGGATTTATTATTCTCACATGTATTAGTATAGTGAAAAGTATTGTTTCTTGTGCCCTATACAGACAATGCATACTGTTCATGGAGAAGGAAAGAAGAGAGTGCAGAATGTAGAGTTACAGTCATAGCTAGGTTGTAGAGAAAGATCAACTTAGTGTGGGGTAGGTCCACTCAAAAATCTAATGGCAGCAGGGAAGAAACCGTTCTTGAGTCTGTTGGTACGTGATCTCGAACTTTTGTGTTGTTTTCCCGACTGAAGAAGTTAGAAGCGAGCATGTCCGGGGTGTGTGGAGTTCTTAATTATGCTGGCTGCTTTTCCAAGGCAGCAGAAAGTGTAAACAGCGTCAACGAATAGTAGATTGGTTTGCATGATGAACTGGGCTATATTCACAACTCTTTGTAGTTTCTTGCAGTTTTGGGCAGAGCAGAAGCCATACCAAGCTGTGGTATATTCAGAAAGAAAGCTTTATATGGTGCACCTGTAAAAGTTGTTGAGAGTCGTAGTGGACATGCCAAACTTCCTTAGTCTTCTGAGAAAGTATAGAAAGTAGAAGAGAAGGATAATAAAAATGTCCCCCTGCTTCGGAGCAAGAGGTTTGGTCCCATCTTTCCCTAGGCTGGGAAGCAAGGAGTATGGATGGAATGTTCCCATTCCGCTTACCATGGGAATCATAGTGGGGGGTGGGGGGGGAGGTGGCGGTGGTCGGTTGCACCACGCAAAGTTCTGTGGGCCTCGGATGGGATTTCCCAGCCTGTGAGTCAGGCATTTCCTAAGGAAAAGCAAAGGAAGGTAATCACCTCAGGACTAGTCCTGCAAAGCTCCTATCATCCAAATAGGCATCAACAATGGCAGCAGCCTGGTCTTTCATTCACTTTGCGGAGGGTGAGAAGTAAAATTCGAGAGAGAAGCATCATAGATGCTGGAGAGATAGAAATTTGGCAAGCTTTATACATTAAGCTGCTACTATGAAGGACTGAACCTGTGCCCCACTTACTTAGCTTTCATATATCCAACTTGAGTTTATTTATTGTTATTTTGTCTCTTGGTTATTCCCCCAAACTACAGCTGTCTCGCTACCATAGAGGAACACAACCTCAGTTGCTTAATCAGGCATTTCGCAATCACTCCTAACAAGATTCCACACACTCAGAATATTAAGGGCAATGGTATTCATCTAAAGTCTTTAGTATTGATCAAACAAAAGAAAAGGTTTCATACTGCATCGCAACTCCAGTTATGAATGGTCTAAACAAAACCATAAAGCTGTCACATTCCAAAGCCTGCCTGGCTTTGAAAGGAGCGGAAGTGGAGTGGGGGCAGTTTGGGGTGGTGTGTGGATGATATAAAGTTACAAGTGACAGATCTTGTATTTGTCCACAGTTATCCTCCACAGGCAAATTCCATCCAGTAATTCTGTTTCTCTTTCCAAAGTTGCTAATGTGAGCAGCTGAATAGTTCTCCCATTTTCTGTTGCCATTTCAGATTTCCAGCATCCACATTATTTTACTTTTGGATAATTGTTTTTTCCTTCCTGGTCTACATGCCCTAAGGACCAAACAAAAGAAGCTAGCAATGACACTTGGAAATCTTCAATATTTACTGCAATCTCAAAATGTTCACTGTCCTGAGATGTCAAATGACCATACTGCCTGCTGAAAGTATGAACATCACTCCAGAGAATGTGCTTCGCAAATAGCTTCAGGAAGGATTCTCTGACATCTGACTCACACAGTTCCAAAAGTAACAACAGACTAAAATCTAAATTTCTGTTGGGCTTGTTGTCCAACTAGGGACCAGCACAACTGAGCTCCATTCTGCTGCCCTATTCATCAATCTATATTTGACGGAATTGGTACATTGGTCTGAAGGTGTTACCATGTCATTCGGTTCATCAAATTGTTTCTAAGCCAAAACTTTTAGAACAAAATCTTAAACTTCAGGTTTGTTGAAGAAGCATGCAACAGTAAACGTAGCAATTGGAAGGTTCATATTGTCAATTGCTCATTCAAAAGCAAGCTCAAACCCCGAATAGCAGTTTAATAAAGGGCTAAATGGATCATGAGTTCTATTTTCCTCCAGTATATCATAGAAATTCTACAGTGCAGAAGGAGACCATTTGGCCCATTGACTCTGCACCCATAACAATCCTACCCAGGTCCTATCCCCATAACCCCACATATTTACCCCACTAATCCCTCTAACCCAAGGGACACTAAGGGACAATTTAGCATGGCCAATGTACTTAACCCGCACATCTCTGGACTGTGGGAGGAAACCGGAGCACCTGGAGGAAACACACGCAAACATGGGGAGAATGTGCAAACTCCACACAGACAGTGGCCCAAGCTGAGAATCGAACCCAGAGCTGTGGAGCAGCAGTACTAAGCACGTGCCACCATGCCTACGAGCGATGTTAGCACAGTTTTTGTATGCACTGCATTAGATCAAAACTCCAAACTAAGAACAGTTGCTGATATGCAAAGACAACTGAAATATCATATTTGAAAAATATTTTAGTGGCAGCTTCAGCCAGTTCATTATCTTCTCATCTCTGAGACACAAGGTTCCTTTGGGATTGAATGTATTACCCAGGGCAATATATGGGTGCATTATTGCATTGTCAGTGGGACTTGCTATTGGGTCTAACATTGAACCAGGACTCTACCTAATTGGTTTAATAGCTGAGGTTGACATTAAAGACTGCATGGCACAATCCAAAAGCACAGAGCAAACTGCAAATTAGAACAACTGATCTTTTATCTCATTGGTTTGTCTCAATTATGATAAAAAAAGTTTGCATCTGCTTCTGATACTGTCATAATTCAAATCTAAAATTAATTAGTTGGCTAGAAATAATGAGTCTACAGGGCAGCTCGATAGCACACGGTTAGCACTGCTACCTCACAGCACCAGGGACCCAGATTCAATTCTGGCCTCAGGTAACTGTCTGGATGGAGCTTACACATTCTCCCCGTGTCTGCATGGGTTTCCCCTAGCTGCTCCAGTTTCCTCCCACAGTCCAAAGATGTGCGGGCTACGTTGATTAACCATTCTAAATTGACCGTTAGTATCAGGAGAATTAGTAGGGTAAATATATGAGGTTACAGGAATAGAGCCTGGATGGATTGTTGTCAGTGCAGGCCTGATGGGCTGAATGGCCTCTTTTTGCACTGTAGGGATTCTAAAAAGACACAGTATAAATTCTTCTAAAAGCTGAGGTTTGAGTATAAATTCTTCTAAAAGCTGATTCCAAAGACAATATAACATCTATTGCTGATAATTGAAACATGGTAGTGAAGATTTTCTTCTTGCTACCACTGGGACAAATGCAAGAATGCCAAATTTCAAAGACAACACTTTATAGGAGCAGTGGGTACTGAATGGTCGGCAAGTCAATTCTGATGGTCAAGGCTTTGCCATGGACAATGTATCAGGAAATGCTGCCTGTGCGATATTAGATACATCGGCTGTATGTTCTAGTGATTGATGGCTTGTATCAAATGGCATGGCACTTCTGCTGTTTGCAAAAAGCATAGCACTAACCAGCCCAGGTTTGTAAAATTCAGAACGTAATGTCCAATATTAGATGTGATTCCATGATTGACCATAATTGGACAGTAATTGCTGAATAATCTCACATGTCACAGTACGCTGCTATCTTTGAAATTTGGCCATCCAACCCATCAAGACTGCACCAACAACAATCCACCCAGCCTCTGTCCCCACAGTCCCATACATTTACCCTGCTAATTAAACTTACAACCAATTTAAGATAATTACTTGCGCTCACAATGTGGTTCCGGGGATGAAAGGGTTGACATATGAGTAGAGATTAAACAGTTTGGGCTTATACTCATTGAAGTTTAGAAGGATGAGCAGGGTATATACAATTTTAAAAGGGATTGATAAAGTAAATATAGTCCCAAATGTTTCCTCTTATGGGAGGATCTAGAACAAGAGGTCACAGGTGTGGGTTGAGATGCGGTAGATTTAAAACTGAGATGAAGAGGAACTACTTCCTGCAGAGGGTGGTGAATTTGTGGAACTCGCTGCCTCATAGCATGGTGGAGACTGAATTGTTGAATTGTTTCAGGAAGGAAATAAATATATCTCTAATTTTAAAATTGGATAAAGGGATGCGGCAAACAGGTTTAGAGGTGTATTGAGACCAGGGAGAGATCAGCCATGATTTGATTGAATGGCGGAGCAGGCTAGAAGGGTTGAATTTGCCTACTTCTGTTTCTAATTCTTACGTTCTTCTGTTCACCATGTATATTCATGTATAGACACCTATCCTCTGGAGGCAAAAGGGACATGTCCAGGCATTATGCCTGGTGAATTAAACAAGAGTATGGGTACAATGGTTAGCTGGTACATTCTCCATGACAATGTCTTGAGCAGTCAACTTGCTAACCAATCAGCACTCATTTCAATAAAAATGGTTCCTTTTGAAATTTGGTTTTCTTGCACTTGTCCAAATGAGTACAGGAACACATTCTGTGTTACAAAGTGACTATTTAAAAACATCTTTTCCTGAGTGTTTAGTTAAAAAAAAAGAACTCTGGTTCTAATATACTGAATCTATCCTTAATTTGCATGACCGCAACCAATGCTCTGTTCCCTGTCTGACAATGCCAAAAGTAACAACCATCTTTCCATCAGCTGTATTGGTCCCATATAAACTGAGTTGGATCAGCCTCAAGTTTGTTTTCAGCGCTGGCAAGCTTGAACGGGCAAGCTCAGAGAAGCCACTATGTGAATACTGGGAAAAAAAAAGTTACGAAGATAAAGTAGGAGATGTGCTTTCAAATTGAGAGTAAATGTACATTGTTTAGATGGAACAAAAGTGAAATTCCAAGCATTGTGTAAGAGTGGCTAATGCTGACACAGTTTGTTAATCATAGAATCACGAAATCCCTACAGTGCAGAAGGATGCTATTCGGCCCATTAAGCCTGAATTAACAATGATCCCACCCAGGCCCTTTCCCCATAACCCCACATATTTACCCTGCTGGTCCCCATGACACTCAGGGGCAATTTAGCATGGCCAATCTGCCAAACCTGCACAACTTTGGACTGTGGAAGGAAACCAAAACACCTAAAGGAAGTCTACAAGGAGAGCATGCAAACTCCACACAGGCAGTCACCTGAGGCTGGAATTAAACTGAATGGCAGAGCAAAGTGTGCAGAGGACGCTGAAAGTCTGTAAAGAGATATAGATAGTCGAAGTGAGTAGGCGTGGGTCTGGTAGATGGAGTACAATGTTGGTAAATGTGAATCGCAAAAATTGGTTTGCAGGTGTAGCAGGTAATTAAGAAGGCAAATAGGATTTTGTCCTTCATTCCTACAGGAATGGAGTTTAAAAAACGGCGAGGTTATATTGCAGCTGTATAAGGTGCTGGTGAGGCCACACTTGGAGTACTGTGTACAGTTTTGGTCTCCTTACTTGAGAAAGGATACACTGGCACTGGAGGGTGTGCGGAGGAGATTCACTCAGTTGATTCTGGAGTTGAGAGGGTTTGCCTATGAGGAGAAACAGAGTAGACTGGGACTATACTCATGGGAATTCAGAAAAATGAGCAGAGATCTTACAAAAGCATATAAAATTATGAAGAAAAAAGACAAGGTAGAAGAGGGAGATTGTTCTTACTGGCATATGAAACCAAAACTAGGGGGCATGGCCTCAAAATAAGGGGGAGCAGATTTAGGACTGAGTTGAGGAGGAACTTCTTCACCCAAAGAATCTGTGGAATTTCCTGCCCAGTGAAGCAGTTGAGGCTACCTCATTGAATGTTTTTAAGGCAAGGATAGATAAATTTTTGAACAGTAGAAGAATTAAGGTTATAGTGAGTGGGCAGGAAAGTGGAGTTAAGTCCACAAAAAGATCAGCTATGATTTTATTCAATGGCGGAGTAAGTTTGAGGGGCCAGGTGGCCTACTTTTGTTCCTCGTTCTTATGTTATGTCCCTGGCGCTGTGAGACAGCTGTGCTAACCATTATGCCACCACGCTGCCCCATTTCAACAAAACCGCTCAATTTCCAGTGCTCACATTTTTCACCTTGATGGGCATAAAGTATAAGGATCAATTTATCCGATTAAGTTAATTAAATAACTTTTTAACTACCAGTAAATGGTAGCAGTGTACTGAATAAACAAAACGTGACACTAAGTTAACCTGGCAGCAGATGTCACAATTTTGTCATTTAACGGGACATGCAATCTAATCTAATGGTTAGAACTGAGAATCCAATTGTCAGATGGGATACGTCAAATCTAAGAGAGAGGTTCTGCTGCTGCCAGGTTCACTTACTGTTTTGGTAGTACAGTATTACAGAGTGCTGCAATGGCAGCTGGGAGCACATATTGCATTGGCTTACTTGCATTTAACTTGTTTCTAATGTAATTTCAATTTGGCAGCATCAGGGAATTCAGTTGGACTGGAAATGTTGGACTCGGACAGCAATACATTCACCACTCAACTTGATTCTATTATGTTAAAACACAGCGGGGTAGCAAACAGGAATGCTAACAAATATCATAGCACAAGAGAATCCAGAAGGGTACAAGGCCATTCAATTTTGTAAGTCTATTCTTTCCAGAAATCTCCGCATGTTTAATCTATTATTTACTTCCATCCTCTGTCAACTGTTGATCATTTCTTCAAAGACAAGAATGAAGCTGTGACTTGCTGGCAAAAATGACCACAAGTTAATCTATGCCTGAAGCTCCTAAGTGTACTGCACCAATTTTTAACATGGAAGTTTCTCTCTCTTAATTTACACTGCCTACTAACTTCAGAAAAGCCAATCCCAAGAGTTTGTCCAGAAGCAAACTTCATTGGCAAGAAAGAAAATCAAAGGACGCAACACTTGGGTAAGAAAGAAACTCTTAAGGGGCTGTTCAGGGGCTGTTGCTTTAGGTACTGAACGCCAAGTTGATTAATTGTTCACAGTAGTACAGAGGAGACATTTGAAAAGCATCGTTTATCACAGACAGGCAAACTTATCAATCAAATAGCACTAACATCCTGAATTGAATTGTATTGATATTTCTTCATTTTTGTTTGGTCAAGTGCTCTGATTCTCTCCTTAACAGCACTGTGAGTGTGCCTGTTTTGTCAGAGAATCATAGAATCACTACAGTGCTGAAGGAGGCCATTTGGCCCATTGAGTCTGCATTCATTCCTCAACAGATCAACTTACCCTATCCCCATAACCTCACATATTTACCCTGCTAATCTCCTTAACCAACATATCTTGGGACACACTGTGGCTTCCAACTAACCTGCACATCTTTGGACTACAGGAGGAAACTGGAGCAACTAGAAGAAAGCCACACAGACATGGAGAGAACTTGAAAACTCCACATAATGACCCAAGGCTGGACTTGAACCCATGTCTCTGCTGCCTCACAGTCCTAATGTGCCACTGTGATATGTATTATGTGTATTCATGATTTGGATGAGGGAACAAAATATATACCCTTCCACGGGATCTGTGTATCACTGGCAAGGATAGTATTTATTGTCCATCAATAAATGCCCTTGGACTGAATGGCACACTAGGCTATTTCAGAGGGCAGTTGAGAGTCAACCACATTGCTGTGGGTCATACGTAGGCCAGACCAAGTAAAGATGGCAGATTTCCTTCGAAGATTGTCACTATTACTTTATATTCCAGATTTATTAATTATATTAAAATTTTACTAGCTGCCGTGGTGGGATTTGAAATGAGATAGCCAGAACATTAGTCTGGGCCTCTGGATTACTAGGCCAGTGAAATTACTACTATGCAACAAGCACCCCTTAGAGAGGGGAGAAAAAGCTGGATGGGGGACTGATTTGTGACGAGAATGCAGCGATGCTTCAGTGTGATTCAGGCAAGTTGCGTGTATGGGCAAATGCGTGCATGTGCAGTATAATGTGAATAAATGTCAGGTTATCCACTTAGGTAGCAAAAACAAGAACACAGGTTATCATCTGAATAGCTACAGATAGAGAGAAGTGAATGTGCAATGAGACCTGGGTGTCCTTGTAAACCAGTCACTGAAAGGACAGTGCAGAAGACAAATATTGCCCCTCCCTGCCAAGGTGAGATGATTTGAGGACTAGGTCTTGCTGCAGTTAAGCAGGGCTTTGGTGAGATCACACCTGGAATATTGTGCGACGTTCTGGTCTCCTTATCTGAGGAAGGATGTTCTTGCTATGGAGAGAGTTTGGTGAAGGTTTACCAGACTGATTCCTGAGATGGTGGGACTGATGGATGAAGATAAATCAATTCAGTTAGGATTATATTCGCTGAAGTTCAGAACAATGAGTGAGGATTTCATAGAAAAGTATAAGATTCTAGAAGGACTGGACAGGTCATATGCAGGGAGGCTGTTACAGATGGCAAGGGAGTCCTGCAGCAGGGGTCATAACCCCACATATTTACTCTGCTAGTCTCTCTGACATCCAGGGGCAATTTAGTATGGCCAATCAACCTAACCTGCACATCTTTAGCATGAGAGAGAAAACCGGAGCTCCTGGAGGAAACCCACGCAGGCTCGGAGAGAACATGAAAACTCAATGCAGACAGTAATCTGAGGCCAAAATTGAACCTGGGTCCCTGGAGCTGTGAGGCAGCAGTGCTTAACCACTGTGCCACCGTGTCATCCTGATGTCGTTATCATAGGAGTCAATTATCACAGCATTGTTCAAATTGTATTAGAACATCATGTACTCATTTGGCCAGCTCAGGAGGTTTTTTGCAACTCTGTATTGCCTACTAATTTCAGACACAATCAAGTCATCAAGAAACTTCAATCAGCTTTTCCGGATCGCTAAACTGCAATTATCTCTGAGTTTAACTCAGCATTTCAACTCTTGCCTTGTCTCCTTCCTTTCATTCAAAGGTTTTGGAAGGAAGTGAATACTCTCAATTTCATCCAAAAATCTGGTGAACTAATAGCAAATCAGAAGTGATTGCTCAGTGGGTGTTTCTGCTATAGTTCATTTGTAGTTTCGCTCCTGGGAATGGAGGGAGAGATGCTGAGAGATGTAAAATGAGTGAAAGGTAAAGGATGTCATAAAGAAGACGAGAGACTGAGAGAAAGGTGGCTGGATTTTGCAGTCAGCAGAAAAACAACACTGACCTCAGGGAAATGTGCCTCTGGAGCTTTGGCAGAGTCTATGGTGTGGTCACCCCCGCCCCCTGCCCAAAGATATTTTACACCCGCTGCCAAGTTATGGGAATTTGAATGCGTCCAACAACAGTGAGGTCAACTAGCAGGGCAAGCAGCCAATCACATGAAGTATTCTCACAGAGAGAAAACCAGGAAGTTTAAAGCAATTTGGGTAGGATTTTTGTGGCCTCGCTCGAGCGAGACCGGAAGTTCCTGCCTGAAGTCAGTGGAGGTTTCCACTGTCGGACCCTCGCCCGAGGTGGTGGAGAGGCGTTTATCCTTTTACACCTAATTTAGAAATTTTAGAGGGCAAATTAAATGATAGGATTTGGCTGGAAAAATAACAAGCATTTCACAGTCCAAAATTATTATAATGGAAACATTCCACAAATATAACATTAGTTTTTATGGTCAGAGAGGGTGTTTATAAATAATCATGAAGTTAGTACATTCTTCATTCAATTAAACACAATATTTTTCAAGGCTTAACAGCAAAACTAACAACATAAAAATGGATGTTCTGGTAGCTTTGGGATTGAATTCCAGGCATACCTCAATAGTGCACCTTCTGAAGGAGCGTAGACGTATTGACAGCAACTTTCAGTGTTCTGTGCACATGTTCACTTCACACAGTTGCTGTCAGCTTCAGTAAAGTAATGACGCCCAACACTGCTTTTGTACTATCATTGCTGCGGCAAAGTCTACAGTGGGATTTTCCGGCCACACTCGCCAGAAAACCGGAAAATCCTGTCCGAGGTCAATGGACCTTTGCAATGGTCTGCCCCCGCTTGCAAGGATTCCCGGTTCCTATGGGCTCACTGTACTTCTCCCACATAGATGCGAGTGTTACCAGTGTAGAAACGCAAATATCTTGCAGTTTCCCCAGGCTTTAACATTAACAGATGTACACCAAACGTAAAAATTAAAGAGCATGCAATAATCATGATTACTTATTTACACTTCATATGAAAGTGGTCACAGTTGTCAAATTTGATTTCCAAAACACTGCTTTAATTTCCAGATCCCAGGAATTAAGAGCAAATTTCATGCATTTAGTTATATCAGGAGCACTGGTAATATATTGTCCACTATATCCTCTCTCTCCACCTCCCTCCCTCTCTCTCTACCCCTTCATGCATCTCTCCCTGTTCCCTCTCTCTGTCTCCCTCCCTCCTTTTCCTGTCCCTCCCTCTCTCTCCCCCTCCCTCCCTCTATCTGTTTTCTATCTTCAAGCTCACCAATACCTTAGGAGATTTGATCCAAATAGATTAAAGCTTTATATGCTCCACACTTCCTCCATGTCTTCTGCTCTGATGTAACCTTATCACAAGTCAGCTGTCAGACTTGGGCGAAATGAATCAGAATTGAAGAGAGTGGAAAGGTATGGGTCATAAGCAAGTAAAGGAAGTGGCAAGATCAGCAGCCTTGATAGCACATTGTGCAACATCCACATTATTGAGTCAAGGAGCGGGCATGAACACAAAAAAAACAATGCTGCAATTGATTACATTGTGAAGTAAATAAAATTTTCAGATTAATGAGGTTCTCATAAAATTCAAAAAGGAACCCGAATGATTTGATCTTCAAAGTGACTGAAGTGAGGAAGAGATCAGAAAAGCTATTGCATGTGCACACATAAATGTAGGGTACTTAACCATCATTATATACTGTTGGGGACTTATGTACTTAAAGAGTCTCCATTGAAATGAATGGGAGATCAATGTGACACTGCAACCCTCTTATGCAAGCAATTACATTCAGTGTTGTGAATTTTTCTCCAAGGAACATTAAGCAGCCAGCAAATTATACTGAAATGGTGAAGTATTTTACCTTTATCTAGATTTATTAGCGTTCTGACATTTTAGTTCACATAATGAGTTACCTTGCTGGCCTCCTGCTCACAACAGGAAATATTTTCATTGTCTTAATTCGACAGCAGGATAAGATTATATGAATTATGCAAATGACCAAGTGGGAATTAATCCGCAGCTCGAATGCTGATGCACCAAAAAAGCTGAACCAATCTCCATGTGTTTCTGTTGAGAAGATTGGGAGAAGTAAAAAGATTTTGGACTAAAAGTATTCAGTTCATACACTTGCAGTATGAGGTAGATTATGTGGTCAAGCGTTTGGCAATTCTCTGTTGCTGTCACTTTCAATTTACCAATACACGTTTATGATGGTGTACTGTACTTGTCTGTGCTATTAATTGTTAAGCAAGCCTATGAATAATTATCAGTGTAATCACTTTTAAACAAAGGCTACAATTAATATTCCTACCCAATGTTTTTGAGTAGCATATTGTACTGTTGACACTTGTGATTTCAAGAAAGGATGCACGATGTGCTTTACCCAGCACTCTCATAGCAAAAAGTAGTAGATTATCTGGAAAGATAGGAGATATGAGGAGTTGTACTCTATTAGACAGCGTGATAGAGCGTTAATTTTAGTTGACTCATTTCATGCATGTTAGCAGAAAGGAAATAAATTCTGAGGGATCTTTTGGAGAATTGTGTACCACTTCGCATCCATTGACTCCGTCTGCACTTCCTATTGCCTCGAAAAAGCAGCCAGCATAATGAAGGACTCCACGTACCCCGGATATACTCTATTGCACCTACTTCCATTGGGAAAAAGATATAAGAGTCTGAGACAATGTATCAACTGACTTAGTTGAGACATACAAGATGATCAGAGGATTAGATCGGGTGGACAGTGAGAGCCTTTTTCCTTGGATGGTGATGGCTAACATGAGGGGACATAGCTTTAAATTGAGGGATGATAAATATTGGACAGATGTCAGAGGTAGGTTCTTTACTCAGATGGTAGTAAGGGCATGGAATGGCCTGCCTGCAGCAGTAGTGGACTCGCCAACTTTAAGGGCATTCAAATGGTCATTGGATAGACGTATGGATAATATTGGAATAGTTTAGGTTAGAGGGTCATTAGATTTGTTACAGGCCGAAGGGCCTGTACTGCGCTGTAGTGTTCTATGTTCTAACAAACGCAAGATCAGCTTCTTCCCTGCTCTCATCAGACTTTTGAATGATTCTAATGATATATTAAGCTGATCTTTCTCTACACCCTACCTCAATGCTACCTTTACATTTTGCACCCCATCCTTTACTTCTCCCCTGTGTGCTTTATTGTAGGGTCCATTCATTCCTCAGAACGGACAAAGACAGCACTGATACGTTGAATTTCTTTATTAAGCAGAATTTAAAATTAAAAGATTACAGAAAATGAATAAGACTGGAGAGGGAGAGAGAGATACTGACAAGATGCAGTCCTGTGGTGGTCAGAAGAACTCAAAACATACTCTGGACAGGACTAATTAAACATAGATCTGTGACTACAATATAAGTTAATTCTTATCTGTGTCGTCGAATTTCTTTGGTACATACTATCTCTGACCACCAAAAACAACTTTCAGATGTTGGTTATGAAAAGCTTTGTTTTGGCTTATGAAAAGGCCTGTTTCACTTTCAAGTGGCCTGTTGTACTTGAAAAGAGTGCAGTCAATTTTTCAAGATAATCCCAGCATGCTTGCTGAGTTTAAAATGTGGTCAAGTGAGCTTTAAAAGCTGAACATTTAAATATAATTGCATATGCAGAAATATCTTAACATGAAATTGTTGCATAAATGAAGCAAACCATACACAGGATCCACAACATCTATGAAGAGTATGTTTTGTCTGTATAGTGCACAAACATAAGAACATAAGAACATAAGAAATAGGAGCAGGAGTAGGCCATCTAGCCCTTCGAGCCTGCCCCGCCATTCAATAAGATCATGGCTAGGAGGGAGTTGAAGAGTGAGTTGAGAAGGGCTAAAAGAGGACATGAGAAGACTTTGGCTGATAGGATTAAGGAGAATCCTAAGGCGTTCTATAGGTATGTCAAGAACAGAAGGTTGGTCAGGGCAAGATTAGGGCCAGTTACAGACAGCAGGGGGAAGTTGTGTGTGGAACCGGAGGAGATTGGAGAAGTATTGAACCAGTATTTCTCTTCGGTGTTCACGCAGGGGGACATGAATATAGCTGAGGAGGACATTGGGTTGCAGGGGTGTAAAATAGACAGTATTACGGTTGATAAAGGGGATGTGCTGGAAATTCTTGAGGGGCTGAAAATAGATAAGTCCCCTGGTCCGGATGGGATCTACCCTAGGATTCTCTGGGAGGCTAGAGAGGTGATTGCAGAGCCTCTGGCTCAGATCTTCAGGTCGTCATTGGTCTCTGGTGTAGTCCCGGAGGATTGGAGGATAGCGAATGTTGTCCCATTGTTTAAGAAGGGGAACAGAGACTTTGCCGGGAATTATAGACCGGTGAGTCTTACTTCTGTTGTGGGCAAAGTTTTAGAAAAAATTATTAGGGATAGGATTTATAGTTATTTGGAGTGTAATGAATTGATTAGAAATAGTCAACATGGTTTTGTAGCGGGTAGGTCGTGCCTTACTAACCTTATTGAGTTTTTTGAGAAGGTGACCAAAGAGGTGGATGGGGGTAAGGCAGTTGACGTGGTATACATGGATTTTAGTAAGGCGTTCGATAAGGTTCACCATGGTAGGCTTCTGCAGAAAATGCAGATGTATGGGATTGTGGGTAATCTAGGAAGTTGGATCAGGAATTGGCTATCAGATAGGAGACAGAGGGTGGTGGTGGATGGTAAATATTCATCATGGAGTACAGTTACGAGTGGTGTGCCTCAGGGATCTGTTTTGGGGCCACTGTTGTTTGTAATTTTTATTAATGATCTGGATGAGGGTATAGTTGGGTGGATTAGTAAATTTGCTGATGACACCAAAATTGGAGGTGTGGTAGATTGTGAGGAAGGGTGTCATAGTCTGCAGGGAGACTTAGATAGGTTGCAGAGCTGGGCCGAGAGGTGGCGGATGGAATTTAATGCGGAGAAGTGTGAGGTAATTCACTTTGGTAGGAGCAACAGATGTGTCGAGTATAGGGCTAACGGGAGGACTTTGAATAGTGTGGATGAACAGAGGGATCTAGGTGTGTGTGTACATAGATCCCTGAAAGTTGGGAATCAAGTAGATAAGGTTGTTAAGAAGGCGTACGGTGTCTTGGCGTTTATTGGTAGGGGGATTGAATTTAGGAGTCGCAGTGTAATGTTGCAACTGTACACTACTCTAGTGCGGCCGCACTTGGAGTACTGTGTGCAGTTCTGGTCCCCGCATTACAAGAAGGATGTGGAGGCGTTGGAGAGGGTGCAGAGGAGGTTTACTAGGATGGTGCCTGGTATGGTGGGGAGGTCCTATGAGGAGAGACTGAGGGATTTAGGGTTGTTTTCGTTGGAAAGAAGGCGGCTAAGAGGGGATCTTATTGAAACATATAAGATGATTAGAGGTTTAGATAGGGTGGATAGTGATAGCCTTTTTCCTCGGATGGAGAAAGCTAGCACGAGGGGGCATGGCTTTAAATTAAGGGGGGGTAGCTACAGGACGGATGTCAGGGGTAGGTTCTTTACCCAGCGGGTGGTGAGGGATTGGAATGCCCTGCCTGCTGCAGTTGTAAATGCGTCTAGTTTGGGGGCGTTTAAGAGATCTCTGGATAGGTTTATGGACGAAAAGGGATTGGTATAGGCTAGTGGGTCATTGTTTTTGTAACTGGTCGGCGCAACATCGTGGGCCGAAGGGCCTGTTCTGCGCTGTAATGTTCTATGTTCTATGTTCTATGTTCTATGATCTGTTGTGGCTCAGTTCCACTTTCCCGCCCTCTCCCCATAACCCTTAATCCCCTCTCTTATCAAAAACCCATCAACCCGCTTCTTAAAAATATTTAGCGAGGCAGCCTCCACCACTTCAACGGGCAGAGAATTCCAGAGATTCACCACCCTTTGAGTGAAGAAGTTCCTCCTCAACTCCGTTCTAAACCGCCTCCCCTTTATCTTGAGGCTGTGCCCCCTAGTCCTACTGTCTTTTTTGAGCGGGAAGAGTCTCTCCACCTCTATCCTATCCATCCCATTCATCATCTTATACGTCTCAATGAGATCTCCCCTCATTCTTCTAAACTCTAGCGAGTACAAGCCCAGTTTATTCAGCCTCTCCTCATAGCTCAACCCCCTCAACTCCGGTATCAGCCTAGTAAACCTCCTCTGCACTCCCTCCAGGGCCAAAATATCCTTGCGCAGGTGCGGCGCCCAAAACTGCACACAGTACTCCAGCTGCGGCCTCACCAATGCCCTATACAGCTGCAGCAAGACCTCCCTACTTTTATATTCAATCCCCCTCGCTATGAAGGCCAGCATCCCATTCGCCTTCCTGACCACCTGCTGCACCTGCAAGCTGGCAACCTTGCACCTGCAAGGAACAATACTTTTCACTGTACCCCAGTACATGTGACAATAACAAATCAAATCAGGGTGAGTGGAGAGTCTCCGGGTCCAACAATATAACCAGCAAAAACATCTTAGAAACCTCAACACAACTACCTCAGATGAGCGGCTGGTTAACTCAGAATTCTCATCACATTACAGTGAGAAAATATCAGCTTAGTATAGTTGGCTCTCGAAGGCTATGGATTTAGAGTTTACAAAAGAACGTGAGCAGAAAAATTAGAATGACATTTTAATGCGTTACTGAGAAGGTGTAGCACTATCAAAGGTTCTCCACTTCAGATGGACCATTCCATTGAATGAGTGGGACTTTTCAGTAGTAACTTTCAGAAGGGAGTTGAATAGGTTCTTGAAAAGGAAAACAAAATTGCATTATTGTGAGGAAAGAAGTGGGACAAATTTGAGACAGCTGCAGTGGAAACAACAACCAACTGACCTCCTTCTGTGCTCTCTTAATTTACTTCTGTATCACGTTCGTCTACCTGGGAATACAGCAGATGAATGCATCCAAACCCCAATTGTTCATTCTCCTTTCAGCAAAGAAAATGAACAGAACATGCCTTATTCAGACAAATGACAGCAATTCTCATAGACACCTGGCTGGACAATCCATAACATTGTTCACCAGAAAACCTCAGGGCATCTGCATTTTGAACTGATTACTGTCCATCAGATTTCGAAAGGTGTTGACTTACTATCCAATTATTTTTGTTGGTGCGTGTTCAGGGTAGCACTGCGGCACAGTGGTTCACACTGCTGACTCACAGCATCAGGGACTGGATTCAAATCTGCTCTCGGGTCACTGTCTTTGTGGAGTCTGCACATTCTCCCTATGTCTGTCCTTCAGGTGCTCCGGTTTCCTCCCACACTCCCAAGTTGTATGTGTTAAGTTGATTGGCCATGCTAAATTGCACCTTAATATCAGGGAGACGAGCTGGGGTAAATACATGGAGTTATTAGGATAAGTATGGGTGGGATTATTATTGGTCCAGGCTCGATGGGCTGAATGGCCTCCTTCAGCACTGTTGTGATTCTAGTCAATGATTCTAAAAGACTTTCTGTAGTGAAAACAGACAGTTAATTCAGCACTTAATTCAAATGAAAATCTTCAGATAAATGGTAGCAAAGTCATTGTAGGAAGTCTTCACATTTTATCAAAAATGACACTGTGCGTGGTACTGAAACTGGCTTAGCAAATGATTCACTCCCTTTAAAGTTGTGTATAGTGTCACCAACAACCCAAGGAGATTGGATCATTCTCCCTTGCCACACTGCTTCGATTGGGATTGAGTTTAAGCAACTTTTTATTATGTACTGTCTTTCACTCAAAGCATTTTTCTAGAGAAATGACAGCTTTTCTGGGGCAACTTGGCTATTGTTTTCAGTCATGAGTTCGTTTGCTATATTTTATCGAACCGTTTTTTTTAAAAACAATAGACTGTGTTTGCTTTAAGTCATGCCATAAGTCCCACCAGCCTTTTACTCATTGACTCAGTGGTGTCAATGCTGGTGTTAGTACTCTCTTTGTTACTCAAACATAGGAAAAATACTTGTATTTCATAAAACATTTCATGACCTTATGCTATTGATTTCTCCTCCATAGCAAGCTATCAATCTTAGTCAAAGCTTGCAGCAACAATCGTGATAGTATAACTATAGTATATCTGGTGACTTAATTGAGGCATACAAGATGATTAGATAGGGTGGACAGTGAGAGCCTTTTTCCTCGGATGGTGATGGCTAACATGAGGAGACATAGCTTTAAATTGAGGGGTGATAAATATAGGACAGACGTCAGAGGTAGGTTCTTTACTCAGAGGGTATTAAGGCGTGGAATGCCCAGCCTGCAGCAGTATTGGACTCGCCAGCTTTAAGGGCGTTCAAATGGTCATTGAATAGACATATGGATAATATTGGAATAGTTTAGGTTAAAGGGTCATTAGATTGGTTCCACTGGTCGGCGCAACATCGAGGGCCGAAGGGCCTGTACTGCGCTATAATGTTCTATGTTCTATCCCTTTGAGTTTATTTGCCAAATATTTCTGTGATTCCATATCTGCAAAAATTTTGAGTTTAGGAGGATGAGAGGGAATCTGATCAAGGTACATTAAATTTTATAAAATTGATAAAGTAACTATGACCAAATGCTTTCTCTTATGGGGCAATCTAGAACAAGAGGTCACAGATACAAGTCAGGACGAGGTTGATCTAAAACTGAGTAAAGGAGGAATTACTTCTCACAGAGGGTGGTGAATTTGTGGAACTCGCTGCCCCATAGCACGGTGGAGTCTGAATCGTTGAATGGTTTCAAGAAGGAGATAGATATATTTCTAATAAATAAAGGGACATAAGTATATGTGGAACAGGTAGGGAGGTAGACTTGAGACCAGGGAGAGATCAGACATTATCTGATTGAATGGCAGAGCAGGCTTGACGAGCTGAATTTGCCTACTTCTGGTCCTAGTTCCTATGTTGTATTCAAAATGAAGAGACAAACTGGAAATAAAGAAATTTAAAGCTGTCCCTTCACAGCAGCTTGTCAGGCAGTGGCATAAACATGGAAACCCCATGAGTGATAATTAGGGAAGGAAGCATAGTTTAAAAAAAAAGGCCACAATTTCCTGTGCTCGCAATTCAGCGATTGTAAGGTCTCAAATTGACCTGGGCTTCATGTTCCCATCAGCCCAGATGATAATTATTAAATAAGGTGTTGAAACAAATATCAATTAATTGGGATGAATAGTCGAGATGCAGCAATAAAGATAAAAGCTTGGGCATCTGCTTATTAGGGAACCAGTGTAACTTTCAATATGAGTCATATTTTTGTGTACTGTATTTGCCATATATGTTTACTTGAAGGAAACTCTTGCACATAATCAGATCTGGTACGTTGCTACAAAGTGCTCCACACAAACAACTAACATTGAAGAAACAGGTGCTAGCTTTGTCTAAACAGTCACCTCATAATCTCAGCCAATCCATCAGTGGACGTGATAAGTACTGGTGAGATTTTCTCTGAACATGGTAGGTAACGTTTACTACTGTGTGATTCATTCAACACCATTCTGATATTTGATTACAAAGGCCTGGGATGAAGAAACCTGTACCATGCATTTATCTTAACTATGGGCCTGACGTGGACTGACTGCGGCGGTTCAAGAAGGCATCTCGCCACCCACGTTTTCAAGGGCAATTAGGGATGGGCAATAAATGCTGGCATAGCCTACATCTTGTGAATTAATTTAAAAAAAATGACAATGGGAACATTTTAGAGAAGAAATTTGGCAAGGAAAAAAATAAATAAATAACTGGCCGGATTCTCTGATTTCCTCAGCAACTGGGATTCTCCCGTTATGGAGAATGGAGATTTGACTGAGCACCAAATTTGCAGGTCACTGTCTGTGTAGAGTTTGCACTTTCTCCCCATGTCTGCTGGTAGCGGTGGTGGGGTATGAATTCCAACCAACATTTTGAGCCCAAAATGGGTTTGCACAAGACCAGTTTAGAAGCTGGAACGTAGTCTCGACAGTTCACCACTGACAAGAAAGAATGCTTGAAACCCATCTTGAATTTCAGGAATTCTAGATTTTTCGACATACTATTGGACCAATCTAACGAGATGACCCAAAGTTAACATGAAAATAACTCATGGTGCTTCATCACAATGCCAATCAAAAAGTTAATGATCATTCCAAACTGTTAGCTTTACACCCTGAGTATTCCCTGGACAGGTGAAAGGCCATAATGAAACAAAAGTCTGCATTTCATTCATTCAACCAGATTGCATCAGGAAAAATAAAACAAATTTTTAAATCTAACTAAACAAAAACTGTTCACCAAAGACATGACTCTGTCCAGTTGACTTTGCTAGAAAATACTATGGGCGGCACATGGTTAGCATTGCTGCCTCTTAGTGCCAGGGACCCAGGTTCAATTCTGCCCTCAGGTCACTGTTTGTGTGGAGTTTGCACGTTCTCCCTATATCCACATGGGTTTCCTCCAGTTTCCTCCCACAGTCCAAAGATGTGCAGGTTAGGTGGATTGGCCATGCTAAATTGAATCTAGTGTCAGGGGGATTAGCAGGGTAACACGTGGGGTGATGGGAATAGGGCTTGGGTGGGATTGTGGTCAGTACAAACTTGAAGAGCCGAATGGCCTCCTTCTATACTGGAGGGATTCTATGATTTTTTTTCTCAGTGGAATCTTGAATCCTTCCCAAAAACCTGAGGATTTCATTTCTGCCCAAAGGTGATCTTAATTCAAACTGGCACGGTAATGAGTCAACACCTTTCTGGCTTTGATTGCTGAAGTATCACCTTCACAGAGGTATATTTATTCAGTTTTATGGGATTTTGAGCAGTGCTGGCAAGGGCAATATTTCTAACTAAACTCCAACTGTTCTTGGAAAGGTACTCATGCACTGTCTTCTTGAACCTCTGCAATCCAGTAATTAGAACACCAACAATGCTATTAGAGAGGGTGTTTCAGGATTTTAACCCAGTGATGATTCAGAGACAATGATAGATTTCCAAGTCATGATGGTCTGTGGCTTAGATGAGAACTTGGAGGGGCAGTGTTCCCTTTTGCCTGCTGCCCTGGTTCTGTTAGGTGTTAGATCTTGCAATTTGGAAGGTGCTGTTGAAGAAAACTTATTGACTTGCTGTAGTTGCCCTCGTAGATTGTAGGCACTGCTGTCACTGTGTACTGGTGTTAGACTGCATGACTGTTTAATGTGATAGATGGGACGCCAAACAAATGGTCTGATTGCCATGGCTGGTGTCAAGTTATGAATGTTGTTGGAGCCACATCCAGGAAAATGGAGAGTACTCTACTATACAAATGTTTATAAGACAATGGAATCCAGATTGGTGAGTTACCAACTACAGAATTCCAAGCCTCTGACCTGCTCTTGTTGTGATGTGGAGATGCCAGCTTTGGACTGGGGTAAAAACACAGCAAGAAGTCTCGCAACACCAGGTTAAAGTCCAACGGGTTTACTTGGTAGCAAAAGCCACTAGCTTTCAGAGCGCTGCCTCTTCATCAGGTGAGTAGAGCTCCCACTCACCTGACGAAGAGGCAGCACTCCAAAAGCTAGTGACTTTTGCTACCAAAGAAACCTGTTGGACTTTAACCTGGTGTTGTGAGACTTCTTACTGTGCTCTTGTTGCCACAGTATTTATGTAATTGGTCCAGTTAAAGTTCTAGTGAATGGTGACTGCCACGATATTGATGGTGGTGTTGGTAATGCCAGGGAATGTCAAGGGAAAATAGACTCTCTCTTATTGGAGACAGTCATTGCCTGGCACTTGTGTGGCGCAAATGTTACTCGTCACTCAGCCCACACTTGAATGTTATCCAGGTCTTGCTGCAAGCAGTTATGGACTAAGGAGTTATGAATTGAACTGAACAATATGCAATTAGTGAACATCCCCTTTGCTGACGATATGATGGAGGGAAGGTCATTGATGAGATTATCATTGATAAGAAAAGTGCCAAATAGTTTGGAATACTCGCTTCCCCCCTATGAGCGGATCCTGTGCACGTCCAAAAACTTCATCAGGATGTCAGTACAATTGCCTTTCCCACAAAGTAATGCTCAGAGATAATCTGAAAAAGTAATGCCCATTGAATCCTCTATGGTCAGGCAGCACAAGTTAACATATATTAAGTATAACTTACTGCAATGACCACCAGACAGTAACAACTATCACAGTTTGAGAGCCCAGAATTTAAAATGTACTGGAATCAAAGTATTATACTTGAGGATATTCATCCAACATCAAAACCATTTCAGTGCCTATATTTCCACAGCACAGCAAAATGCATAAATCAACTGCTCAGTTGCTGACATCTGTAGTGCGAACGCCTTATTTAAAAAGCCAAAGGATAACTTTTGTCATGTAACTGGGAGAGGAAGAAAAACAGTTTGTTTTTGTGTCTTTTCCTCTGACCTGACTGGGCACTTGCTATCAAAACGTCTCTTCACATCATGATTTTTGCCATGGTAACCATTTCCCATTAATCAAAAGAGACCACTTTTGAACGCTTCAAAAAAAAAATGAAAGAACAAGTAGCACTCTGTTCAAGGGTGTTAACTGCTGCCAGTTTACATCATCACAGTTCTAAAAAAAACAGGAAACTATCAGCAGCAACATTGTTCTGTGTGGTGAAAGAGAAGGATCTTTGAAATTTTGCTTATCCCATGATCATCTACCTTAAATATAAATTACAATTAAACTCAAAGAAAGGAGGATTGAGTCAAATATTTATTGGGTGCATCATTTACCTGATCTTAAACTCGTACTCCATGTCTGACTAATGTACAAAATTTCCATTTGATAGCTTGGCTACAAATTTTAATTTATCCAAAAAGTTCCTTTGAATCTGAACTCAGCATATTTAGGGAGACATTACACAATTTGAATTATTAAAGAACTAAATTTTAGCTGTTCCTCATGATTTGAGCTTACCGTTGTAAAGCGCTCCTTCAGAGAGCATATGGCATGGGAATTTTATCATTCTTGGGATGTAAATGTCACTGGCAAGAATGGCAATTTGGCTATCCCTGGTTGTCTCTGAGAAGGTGGCAGTACTCACTCTCTGCTCTTAAGTGAGGTATTCCAGAAACTTTACCCAATAAAAATGAAGGAATGGTGATTTGTGTCCAAACCAGGATGATCTATGACTCACTGGGAAGCACATGGATAGGTGTTCTCATGCAGCTACTGACTTTGTGACTCTAGGTGGCGGAGATCACAGTTTCTGGAGGTGGTGCTGAAGAAGCCTTGCACGTTTGTTGCTGTGATTCCTGTAGACAGTAGAATCAGCAGCTACAATGAACGGCTGGTGGGATGATCGTACGTTTAAGGATGGAGAACCGGTCAACTGGAGTATTTTGTTCTGGATGGTAGTGAATTTTGATTTGCTGTTACCGCTATACACACCCAGGCAAGTGGAGAATGTTCTATTCCGGCGTGTCGTGTAGATCGTGCTGAGGTTTTGGTTAGTCATGAATTTGGGGCAGCACGGTAGCACAGTGGTTAGCACTGCTGCCTCGCAGTGCCAGAGAGCTGGATTCAGTTCCGGCCTCAGGCCACTACCTGTGTGGAGTTTTCATGTTCTCCCTGTGGTATCTGCGTGGGTTTCCTCCGGGTGTTCCAGTTTCCTCCCACACTCCAAAGATGTGCGGGTTAGGTTGATTGGCCATGCTAAATTGTCCCCGAGCATCAGGGGGACTAGCAGGGTAAATAGGTTGGGTTATGGGGAAAAGGGGCCGGGTGGAATTGTGGTTGGTGCAGACTCGATGGGCCAAATGGCCTCCTTCTGCACCGTAGGGATTCTATGAATTCAGAATTCCAACCTCAGAATTGCATAAGTAATCATGGCATTTATGTGGCTGATCCGGTTTGAGTTTCTGGTCAATGATGA
The DNA here is from genome assembly GCF_965287045.1 of Carcharhinus amblyrhynchos. Taxonomy (NCBI): domain Eukaryota; kingdom Metazoa; phylum Chordata; class Chondrichthyes; order Carcharhiniformes; family Carcharhinidae; genus Carcharhinus; species Carcharhinus amblyrhynchos. Next base: position 26,371,421 of record NC_137352.1, read on the forward strand.
CCACCAGAATGTTAATGGTAATTGCCAATGGTAATATCATTGAATGCAAAAAGAAAATGTGTAAGCCCTTTTCTTTTAGGAGACAGATATTGCCTTGCACTTGTGGGATGCAATTATTATTTGCCACTTATTGTCGAGTCTGAAAAATGTCCAGGTCTCTCTTCATTCTGTTTCAAATTGCAAATGGAACTAAGCACAGCACTGGGCTAAAATTTGTATTGCAGAAGTCATATCCAATGATTTATTTTTTCTTGCAACTTTTAACTGAATTGAAGTAAATAAGGACATCTATTGACCTACCAGCAAATTAAGACAAGTGAAAACGAAGGCTCAAGATCTCACAGGAAACTGAAAGACTCTTCTAACCTAACCCAAAAAATGCTTATCCATTACAACTGCAGTTATTATTTGCCTATTCATTCTCAACTCTATTTAACATTGATATTTGAGTTACATGCTGAAGAATGGGCTCTCTTCACATTTTTCACCTGGTCTGGATAATGTACAAATAAAAAAGCATCCCACTTTACACAGCTTAATTTAAGGCAGATTCAATCTTCTCATTGTCATTCCTTCTCTCGTGCAAGTACAGTTCCATTGGCATTAGTCTGTCTCCAATGCCTTAATTCTTCAGACGTGATTCATGAGAGAAGGTACACCATGAGATGGAAAGCATCATACTGGTCCTTATCCCAACATGCACTTTCCAGCATCAATCAATGAACACCAAAGAGGGATGTGACTTGAATCAGAATAACTGCAGTGCAGAAGGGGGCCATTTGGCCCATCAAGCCTGCACTGACAATAGTGTGGAAGCAATGGCTGAGTGGTATTTTTGCTGGACTATTAATCCAGGAATTCAGTTAATGTTCTGGGTACCTGGGTTTGAATCCCGCCACGACAGATGGTAGAATTTGAATTTAATAACAGGCATCTAGAATTAAGAATCTATTGATGACCGTGAAACTATTGTCGATTGTTGGAAAATCCCACTTCGTTCACTAATGTCCTTCAGGGAAGGAAATCTGTTGTTCCTTCCTGGTCTGTGACTCCAGAGCCACAGCAACGTGGACAACTAGGGGTGGGCTAGAAATGGTCAGCCAGTGACGTGCATATCCGACAAATGAATAAAAAACCCCACACCCAATCCCTGTAACTCCATGTATTTATCCTGTTTCGCCGAGGCAGCGGGAAGTGTAGGCAGACTCAATGGATGGAAGGCTGGTTTGCATGATGGATTGGGCTACATTCACCCCATTTTTGTTGTTTCTTGCAGACTTGGGCAGAGCAGGAAACATTTTGCACATCTTTGGAGTCTGGAAGGAAACCAGACTCCATACAGACAGTGCTCCAAGTTGGGAATTGAACCCGGGTCCCTGGCACTGTGAGGCAGCAGGCTAACCATTGTGCGATTCAAGTGACCTCTGACTGCAGGCAGGTGAACATCAACCTGCGTGTTTTTGGGTTCCAAAATGGATTTAACACTTGAACAGAAATCAGAATGCATAGCAGCAGCCAGCGAAGAACAGAAAAGTGGTTTGGTTTTAAATGACTGATGTTCAATCTGAGAACATTGATCTGCTAATCTATTTTATCTCAACCCATGGAAGTTAGAACCTAAAATTGAGTTAAACTGGAAAGAATATGCTGCAAGTGGTTTCATACACTTAAATTATGTCAAGACAGGGAAGTCAAATGGGAACACAGATCGATAACTGTGTTCTAGTGGGCAGTGCTACGATCATTGGACGAGATGACCACAGCCCAGCAACTGAGCAGCAATCTTTGCCGATTTTAATTTGATGTTTGATTGCTGCGACGATGATAAATAGAAACAAGTAGTAGAAGCAGTTTGGAAGTCTTAATTATTAACAGATTGACTTTCTCATCTGTAGCAGATGAGAAAGTGAGAGGATTTCCAAATCACATTCAATTTACACATCAGAACTGAAGAATCAAAGAAGTTTCATTGCAGATTTTACTGCATTTTTAAAATCTTTTTCAATCAGTCTTTACCTGCCTTGATCTCCAAATACAGTTGATAGAAAACACAAAACTTTTTGTCACAAAAGGTCAAAGCTTTTACTATTTAAATCTGAAGCTATAAGCGACATAACTAAATACTATTAACACCGATTTATTAGAAAATACTTCTTGGTCAAAAATAAAATGAAAAAAGTTGCAAAATAGAATTTTACTAAAATGTATGCACCCAAATTAACTTCTCACTAAATGTTGCTGGTTTTAAATTGTTTTAGAACAAAGAAAATTGCAGCACAGTAACAGGTCCTTTGGCCCTCCAAGCCCACGCTGACCATGCTGCCCAAAACCCCCTACTCTTCCGGGGACCACATCACTCTATTATCCTATTCATGTCTTTGCCCCCTTAAAAGTCACTATTGTATCTGCTTCCACTATCTCCCCCAGCAGTGAGTTCCAGGCACCCACCACCCCGTGTAAAAAAACTTGCCTCGCACATCTCCTTTAAACCTTGCCCCTTGCATCTTAAACCAATGCCCCTTAGTAACCGACTCTTGGGAAAAAAGCTTCTGATTATCCACCCTGTTCTTTGCAGGAATTAATCGAAAGTTTTTTTTTCAGTAACCCTGCTTAGAAAACTACAGAATTCCTGAATTTAGCAGCTTTTGTTTTGTTTCACTGTTTAATGAATTCTAGACAAAGAAAACATAAAGGTACATATTGGGCTGTTTAAATATTCAGAATGCAAGCTTTATTTCTGTTAATGAAACAGGAATTTGCATTGAATGAGTAAAATGTAAACTAGAAAATATGTTATAAAGGAAACAGAAAATGCTGGAAAAACTCAGCTGGTCTGGCGGCATCTGTAGACAGAGAAAACAGAGGTATCGGTTTGGTCTGTGTGACTTCTTCAGAGCTGAATCATATGGACCCAAAACATTAATTCTCTTTCTCGCTCCACAGATGCTGCCATACCTGCTGAGCTTTTCCAGCATTTCCTGTTTTGATTTCACCATCCACAGTATTTTGCTTCTATTTATTGTGAAATACATTTAGAACATAAGAACATAAGAAATAGGAGCAGGAGTAGGCCATCCAGCCCTTCGAGCCTGCCCCGCCATTCAATAAGATCATGGCTGATCTGTTGTGGCTCAGTTCCACTTTCCCGCCCTCTCCCCATAACCCTTAATCCCCTCTCTTATCAAGAACCCATCAACCCGCTTCTTAAAAATATTTAGCGAGGCAGCCTCCACCACTTCAACGGGCAGAGAATTCCAGAGATTCACCACCCTTTGAGTGAAGAAGTTCCTCCTCAACTCCGTTCTAAACCGCCTCCCCTTTATCTTGAGGCTGTGCCCCCTAGTCCTACTGTCTTTTTTGAGCGGGAAGAGTCTCTCCACCTCTATCCTATCCATCCCATTCATCATCTTATACGTCTCAATGAGATCTCCCCTCATTCTTCTAAACTCTAACGAGTACAAGCCTAGTTTATTCAGCCTCTCCTCATAGCTCAATCCCCTCAACTCCGGTATCAGCCTAGTAAACCTCCTCTGCACTCCCTCCAGGGCCAAAATATCCTTGCGCAGGTGCGGCGCCCAAAACTGCACACAGTACTCCAGCTGCGGCCTCACCAAAGCCCTATACAGCTGCAGCAAGACCTCCCTACTTTTATATTCAATCCCCCTCGCTATGAAGGCCAGCATCCCATTCGCCTTCCTGACCACCTGCTGCACCTGTTTGTTCTTGTCTTATCTAGTGAGGTGAGTTGAAGCCAGTGTTTGGGATCCTGGACCTGACCTATGCTTTAAAGAAACAAAATATTGCTCAGGTTGGGCAGCACAGTGGTTAGCACTGCCACCTCAGATGATCGGGGACCTGGGTTCGATTCTGGCCTCAGGTGACTGTCTATGTGGAGTTTGCACATTTTCCTCGTATCTGCATGGGTTTCCCCCAGTTTCCTCCCACAGTCCAAAAGACATGCTGGTTGGGTGCGTTGGCCATGCTAAATTCTCCCTCAGTGACCCCGAACAGGCGCTGGAGTGTGGCGACTAGGGGACTTCCACATTAACTTCATCACAGTGTTAATATAAGCTTACTTGTGACACTAATAAGCAAACTTTAAAACATGGAATCCCAACAATGCAGAAGAAGGCCACTTGCCTATCGTGTGTGCACTGACAACAGTGCCACCCAGGCCCTATCCTCATAGCCCCACGTATTTACCCTGCTAGTCCCCCTGACACTAATGTGAGAATGTAACCATAATGATATTGGACCTGCTGACCAACGGTAACATGCTGTATGGGTCAGCTGACCCAGTAAACTATGTAACCAATGACAAAATGATGTGGTCGTCAGCTGAGCAATCAGTGGGAATAAGAAGCTGCTGAGGTTTGTGGGACCTTGGAATGACCCAGTGTGAGGCCTTAAGTGTTGGGATTGGGGTGTAATGAAATTTCTTTATTAAACCTTTTTCTTTGATTTATAAGTTGGAGTAAATTTTGTTTCATTTTATTGCCTACAGCTGAAGAGTTCCTTCTGGTGGATCAACAACTGAAACCAACCAACCTAACCTGCACATCTTTGGAGTGTGGGAGGAAACCGGTGTACCTGGAGGAAACCCACGCAGACACGGGGAGAATGTGCAAACTCCACACAAACAGTGACCTGAGGCCAGAACTGAGCCTCGGTCCCTGGCACTGTGAAGCAGCAGTGCTAATCACTGTGCAACTGTGCCACCACTGTGTTGGTGTTATTGGCATTATTGAAACCCAGGCTTATAAAGGCAAAGGTTTATAATCAGGATTGTGTATGAAGAGTAGGGGCAGATAGTGGATACATAAATTTAAAAAAAAGGTGACGAGATTGTTGAAGTGTCTTTGTAGAATGAAAGGACATGTAAAGAAAGTTAGAAATCACATTTCTGAGACTCCCTGGAATCCTGACAACTCTACATTCTCAGTACACTGAGAAAGCAAAGAACAAGTGGGTTGCACATTTCAGACTTCTTGAAGTGGTCACAGACACAACACAAGCTTCTCAGAGTTGATTTATCAATTCCATTCCAGAGACTTGGCCGCATGATTTAGAAAGACCCTCCAACATAGTGGGAGTATGGTCACTTGTTTTTGTGAATGGGATCTATTGGCCTCCATAGGTAGACACAAAATGATCCAATGGCTCCATATGAAAAAGAGAGAGGTGGAGTTCTCTCAGTATTTCCCCTCAACTATTTTCCCTGAACAAACAGAAAAAAACGTATCTTGCAGAATATTGATTCCGATGTTTGTTTCTTAAAAAGTATTTAAATCTTAAAGTTTATTTCTTTATTGTCTTTAATTTTCTCTCCCCACCCCACTCTTTCCTCCCCCCCTTACCTTTTCTTTCTCTTTGCTTCCCCTTCCTCCCCACTTTTTTTCCTCAGTTTTACCTCTCTCTCACCGATCTCCCCCCACAAACCCACCACCCCACCGCACCCCCCCCCCCCCACAAACATCTTCATCTGTCACAGTTTACTCTCTGATTTCAGCTTCTCTGCTGTTTGGCCATTTACACTTTCTATCCTCTCTATGGACTGCCACTAGCAGCCTTTGCCCTGGTTTTTGGTGGTTATGACTCATCTTTCAGCGGCACGGTGGCACAGTGGTTAACACTGCTGCCTCACAGCGCCAGGGAACCATGTTCGATTCCCAGCTTGGATCACTGTCTGTGCAGAGTTTGCACATTCTTCGTGTCTGCGTGGGGTTCCTCCGGGTGCTCTGGTTTCCTCTTTCAGTCTGAAAGATGTGCTGGTTAGGTGAATTGACCCGGACAGGCTCTGGAGTGTGGCGACTACGGGAATTTCACAGTAACTGCATTGCAGTGTTAATGTAAACCTTACTTGTGATTAATGAATAAACTTTAACTTTCATTCCCTCACCCTACAGTATAAATATCTCCCATCTTCTATGTCTTTTAGCTTTGACAAAGGGTCATCTGAACTCGAAACACCAGCTCTTTTCTCTCCTTACAGCTGCTGCCATAGCTGCTGAGATTTTCCAGCATTTTCTCTTTTAGTAAAAGTTTATTGATTCGTGTCACAAATGGGCTTACACTAACACCGCAATGAAGTTACTGTGAAAATCCCCAGTGACCATGTTTCCGAATAATTTACTGTCGGGTAAATACTTTGGGGCATATCAACACTATGATAGATGAAAAAAGACGTTATACAAGCGCAAGTCACATAACTGCAAGTTCTTTGTTCTCTTATTTTCAAATAAATGCCCCATTCATCTTCACTAGAGGATTCTGCTGTAAAATGGCCAAGTCAAATCGAAATGGAATTTTCACCTTAAAATTGATGCGGTGCTTGTCTCAGAACACAAAACGTTTAAGTGATTCAGTGTCATGTAGAGCCAGCCTACACTTGGACACACAGCATGGGATATTATTTAAAATTATTATGGTTTTAAAATTTTTATAACTCATTTACTGGCCACAAATAGGCTTACATTAACATTTGAAAGGGAGCGACTGTGAAAAATCCCCTCGCTGCCACACCCCGGCGCCTGTTCGGGTGTACTGAGGGAGAATTTAGCACAGCCAATGCACCTAACCAGCATGTCTTGTGGACTGTGGGAGGAAACGCGCAAAGACGCTGGGAGAATGTGCAAACTCCACACAGACAGTGACCCAAACTGGAAATCAAACCAGGATCCTGGCGCTGTGAAGCAGCAGTGCCAACCACTGTGCCACCGTGTACTGTCCAAGAAGTAACTAGGGATTCACAACTTACTGGAGATAGACCAATAAGATTTCACCAAGAATCCTCTCTCTTTGCGATAAGATCCATCCATCAGATCTCTGGGGATTCAGTATCGTGATTTCTTTTTATAGTCTGTGATGAAGTAGACATTCTAATCTATGAAGGGGGTGAATGTCAGTATTAACGTAAATACTACATTACATAACTCTTCCAATCAAGCACTATGCAAAATTGCGGAGATCAATAAAAAGCAAACAGTAATTACAGTCAATGTATCATTTGCTCATTATCATGTATAGAGTAGGTCATCGATGTGACAATATTTCCCACTCAATTTCACTATGCCTTGTGTTATGTAATTTCACTCTCAGTGGAATACATTTCTCAAGTTTCCTTTGAACTAATATGTGTGGTTTTATATTACGAATAAACACGCAAGAATTATATAATTCACCGATTCTGGAAGACATAGACAATACGCCAATACAATAATCACAATTTCTGGATCAACTTAATCATTGTGTCATGATCTTTCTCTTCATATCAACATTTTAGAAAGGCAAAACCCCTTTCTGCCATCACATGGTAGTTGCAGCTTTCCACCACTAGGTGATACTGTGGTTTAGGTTGTCACCCATCAACTTATCTTTTACCTGATTTTCAATTGTATTTCCCGATTAAGTCAGCATTTGAAACCAACCCTTTCATCTGAGAGCCAGGCCACCTCCTTCATGCTGAACTCATTAGTGGCTGCCCAATTTTATCTCATGACTGACCTTGGCTCCAATCACAGAAAGATCATAGAAACCCTGCGACACAGAAAGAGACCATTCGGCCCATCGAGTCTGCACCGACCACAATCCCAGCCAGGCCCTACCCCCACATCCCCATATATTTGCCCAATAACCTCTCTAACCTACACATCTCAGGACAGTCAGGGGCAATTTTAGCATGGCCAATCAACCTAACTTGCACATCATTGGACTGTGGGAGGAAACCGCAGCACCCGGAGCAAACCCACGCAGACACGGGGAGAATGTGCAAACTCCACGCAGACAGTGACCCAAGCTGGGAATCGAACCCAGGTCCCTGGAGCTGTGAAGCAGGAGTGCTAACCATTGTGCTACCGTGCCGTCCACTGGGTCCTTTCTCCAGCCTATGCAACTGGTTCATTTCTGGCCATCAGCATGCTCGAACCATTCCTGATCCTTCTTATTTCAAATCTTTATCTGAATGATTGTGCGCTCTGCAGCTCATGATGCCCATTCTTGTGGCCACCAGGTCTCTCTGATATGGTAGCGTGTCTGCAACATTCCTCCCCTTGGTCCTCTCTCCCAGCTATTGCTCCTCTTGGCAAATTAATTCCCATTAATTCGTTCAATGGAAAATACTGGTGCAAGAACTCAAACAATGCCTTAGCCACCAAAATAAATCTTGTTGTGCTCAAGAGCTGAAGAGACATTTAGTTTCCTAACTTCTAATTTCACAGCAATAGAATTATAGAGACACACAGCATGGAAACAGACCCTTCGGCCCAACTTGATCATACCAACCAGGTTTCCTCAACTGAACTCGTCCCATTTGTCTGTGTTTGGCCCATATCCCTCTAATCCTTTCCCATCCCTGTACCTGTCCAAACGTCTTTCAAATGTTGTAAATGTACCTGCCTATACCACATCCTTTGGCAGCTCATTCCATATACGCATCATTCTCTGTGTGGAAAGGTTGTCCCTTGGGTCCCTTTTAAATCTTTCCCCTCTCACCTTTAACCTATGCCCTCGAGTTTTGGACTCCTCGACTCTTGGAAAAAAGACCTTATCTATGCCTCTCATGATTTTATAAAACGTCAAAAAGGTCACCCCTCACCCTCCTACGCTTCAGGGGAAAAGTCCAAGCTATCCAGTCTCTTAAACAAGTCTTCTATTTTGGCTGATAATACTGCACAAATGTAGCACTGAGTGCCTTAGAGAACTGAGGCCATCTTTGCTTTTACCTCAGTAACATAATAGTCATATAAGTATCTTTAAGTAACGTTTCACTTGCAGAGACATAACAAAATAATGATCCCAGCTGAATGATTTTATGTGGCAGTGGTGTGGGCTAAATAAAACAGCCATTAACTGACAGTAAGCTACATGATGAGGGGATCTGCTTCTATTATGAAAAGTTTTTCACGCACTTCCCATTATGAAAAATCTTTCAGTGTCCTTCCCAGAGTTTCATCCCAAACAATGCTCAAGCTGTACTCTTTGTTGATGCTGTGGAATGTTACTGCTGATCTCCTAATACAAAAAAAATCTTCTAATAAAAAGTCCAGAGACACACCAAATACATGGTGGCACAATGGTTAGCACTGCTGCCTCACTCTGCCAGGGACCCAGGTTCGATTCCTGGCTTGGGTTGCTGCCTGGTGGAGTTGCACATTCTCCCCATGTCTGCATGGGTTTCCTCCAGGTGGCCCAGTTTCCTCCCACATTCTGAAAGACGTGCTGGTTTAGGTGCATTGAGCTGAACAGGTGTCAGAGTGTGGTGACTAGCAAACTTTTACCATAACTTCATTGCAGTGTTAATCTAAGCCTTACTTGTGACACTAAAAACAAACTTTAAGAATGTTAATCCTGCACATTTTCCAATCTTGCCTGCGCTCTCGGATAAGTGCTGACTGAGTTGCTTTCATTTGGGTTTGGAGTTGGATCCACTGGAAGAACTGAAACGCGCACACACTTGAAAATCAATGGAACAGTTTTGTCAGTTTATTGAAATGTGGCAATTCCTCTTTATCGACAGGAGTCACATTCAACTTGGTGCAAAGTTTGGTGGCTTTTCCACCTCATTTCATACTTGTTATTGATGGCTGGAGCGTCAGCCTTATCATTTTTTTCAAATGCAGGAGCATGAGAAATAGCAGCAGAAATAGGCCATTCGGCCCCATGCCTGCTTTGCCATCCAGTAGGATGTTCTCGTTCCTATTCCCCTCAATTTGAACTGACCCCTATTTCGTGCTTTATTGCTGACCCTGCAGGGTAATAAATTCATCTGATCCACCAATGCAATACTTCACCCTGTTGTTAGAAAGTCGACAGGAGTGGTGCAGGGAGAATCCACACATTATTTCTTGCCTCGCAGTGTAGCACTCCCTGGCCTTACTGAGACTGCAAATTGGTGCTGTAGGAAACTATTAACACAAACCTATCTTCTGCGGCTCTGTGACACATGATATTTGTTTTATACAGACTACAATTTCATTTCATATCAAGTGACATAGGCCATGTCAAATACAGAACTCATTTATATGATGAAGTGGAGGAGGATGGAACCCATCCCTTTCTATTCCCACTGAAAACGACAGTGTAAGAGCGTCCGTGTTAAAATTAGCCCACCCATCTGAAACCAATTTCATCACCATCTCACATTCCCATTATTAAGCAATAGAAGTGCACGCAGCAGTGGCTGAGAATCATATTTGCTGCCTTCATTCCATTTCTAATATCCTAATCTGTCTGCAGAACTGACGACAAGAGAAACCGAATGTGAGTTCTTGTGTGGAATAAATTACGCCAACCTGCTAACTGCTGTGAAACTGGCTTAATAAATCAATGCCTATTTTTAATGGCCTAGATTTTACATTCAACCTCCACGCTCCTCTGAAACTGACAGTAGCTTCGGCAGTCCACACAGAAACGGAGAGACTGAGGAGTTGATGTTAGTGCTTTTCTGGAGTGTTGTGCTGTTGTGGTCTGTCTCTCCAGATATATTCAAGTGAAATCATTAAATCCACAAGAGCCTCTGTTCTTAATCTTAGTTTGCTACAAAAATGCTTTTAAAAAGATACGTTGTTGATCGAGATATAATTGAATAGCCTCTTTGGCCCTGAAAGAGTAATTTATATATGTTGGTTGACAAACTTCTCCATTCGCTAAGGAATAAAGTTAACTTATTAGTGTCACAAGCAGGCTTATATTAACACTGCAATGAAGTTACTGTGAAAATCCCCCAATCGTCACACTCTGGTGCTTTTTCGGGTACACTGAGGTAGAACTTAGCATGGCCAATCCACATAACTATCACGCCTTTTGAATAGTGGGAAGAAACTGGGGCACCCAGAGGAAACACACGCAGACACAGAGAGAATGTGCAAATTCCACACAGACCGTAACCCAAGCCAGGAATCGAACCTAGGTCCCTGGTACTATGAGGCAGCAGTGCAAACCACTGTGCCATCATGCTGTCCCCACGTGCTTTAAAAATGTTTATTTTGAAAGTTTGCTCACAATATTTGGGTACTTCTTTAATCCCATGTATATTTGGCAATCAGTTATTTTGTTATTTGTAAAATGTAGAAAATAATAAAACGTAGAGGAACTCAGTAGCTTGTTGCTTCCAAGTTTGCTGTTTACTGCTTACTTCGCTGTTGCTGGATGTGCCTTTGCCTCAATGTCAAACTCAAACTGGTGTTGAGAATGGGAAATTCTACACCGCAGACGCATCAAACACAGCGAATATTTTTGCTGCATCACTGACTACAAAATCCAACCCACGTCCCTGCCCGTTTTCTCTTGCCTTGGTCCACTCTCTGCTCGGTGTTCACAGAGCACGCTACTCCAACAATAGAAGCACTGAAGCATCAATGGAGACAGAAGTAGAGCAACTTGTATAGAATCATAGAATCCTACAGTGCAGAAGGAGGCCATTCGGCCCATCGAGTCTGCACTGACAACTCAGGGCCTATCCCCACATATTTACCCTGATGTTCCATTTGACACGGGGAGAATGTGCAATCGGAAACACTGGCATCAAACCCGGGTACCTGGTGCTGTGAGGTAGCAGTGCTAGCCATTATATCACTGTGCCATAATGTGTCTCTAGAATGGTCATTTGTTCAATATGAGGTATAAATGTCCAATCAATAGTTTCTGTGGCAGTTCAAACTCTTTGATATCTGCTTAAATGAATTAATTAATTTTCTGCCTTCCCAAAAATGATTAACTATAAACGCCTGTTGTTCCAAACCAAGAGAAAGATATAGACAGAGAGGCTGGGCAGTGGGATGGAGTTGTAAAATGGAAGGCAGAGTGGGTCATGCTTGCACCTTTCCACCATCATGCCATTTTCTAAGCAACACAGGAGAGAAGCCTAATGTGCCATATGAGAAGCCAGTTAAGGACCTATTCCTAACACCAGTGATGGGGTGCCTTTCAACTGGCAACAACCACCAGTGTAGCAAAATGTCACTTGCCCTCTCCAACCTTTCCTCAAGTCCCCACGACAGGACCTGCACCCACCAGATCTAACTTCCCTGGTTGTAAGGGTGGCATCTACCCATTGCAGCCTCAGGGCAGTCTCAGCATTGGCCAGCGCACCTGGTGACGTTGTTGAGATTGTAGACCTGCTAGCCCTTTGATTGGCTCTCGGGGGGCACATAGCCATCCTGAAAATGGATGGGTGGCCCAGTGGCAACCAGTTAGCTGACAAGATGTGATCCTGGCACTGTAGACCACTGAAATAGAGTTGGCTCCCCCCCAACTCCCCTCCACCCCTGCCATACCTGGTCCATCCCTGATTTTGGGAGTGTTGGCTAGTTGTATCCCTGCTGCTGTGACTAAATCCAACCCATGGTGAGAAAGAGAGAGAGAGAGAAAATTAGAGAAAAAGACTGCAGTGGGATTTTGAGTCAGCACTCTTCCTGCAGTGCATGATCAGCACAGGATCCAGCAAAATCATGTTTCCTAATTTTGTCCAATCTTTGCTCCAGTGTCATGAGGTTCACACCCACAAAGGTCAATGAAATAGCATTTTTGTACTTAAATACGAATAATGGGGTCCCCGCCACATGATACCACTCACTAAACAGGCGGCACGGTAGCACAGTGGTTAACACTGCTACTTCACAGCTCCAGGGACCTGGGTTCGATTCCCAGCTTGGGTCACTGTCTGTGTGGAGTTTGCACATTCTCCTCGTGTTTGCATGGGTTTCCTCTGGATGCTCCGGTTTCCTCCCACAGCCCAAAGATGTGCAGGTTAGGTTGATTGGCTGTGCTAAAATTGCCCCTTAGTGTCCTGAGATGTGTAGGTTAGAGGGATTAGCGGGTAACATATGTAGGGATATGGGGTTGGTGCAGACTTGATGGGCCAAATGGCCTCTTTCTGCACTGTAGATTTCTTATTTCTAAATATTAATACCTTGTTGATGTGATGGGATGAATTCTCCCATCCTGCCTGCCATGGAATTGTAACAGGTGGGACGGGGGGTGGGGGAAACCACACCAATGTCCATTGAACTTGGGTGGGATGTTCTGGTATTGGTGCAAGCACAGCCAGAGAATCCCACCCGGTATCACCAGCAAGAGGCGGGGGAAATTAGGAAATGTGATCTTTTCTGGCTGGGAATGCCAGCGGTGATTGTGGGGGGTGGAGGAGAACCCCTGATACCTCTGTGATGGCGACGGGGAGGGGGGAGGGATAGGGAGAGTAGGCTTTTCCTTCTGATGGGGGTATCCTGATCTCTTTGGAGTCGGCCTTGTCAGCTCCGTCAGGCATCCCGAACATGCTTTCCCTTGCCAGAATGATGGCGTCAACCACGCCCACTCATTTCTATCTGAATAGGAGGCTCAAAATCTGAATTGAGAGCTGATCTCTGGAGCCAGAGAGCTTCATGTCAGCTTCCTGAATGAGTCAGATGCTGAAAAAGTACGGTAAGGTTCCTCCAAATGTTACCTCCATTTCATCAACTTCAACAGTGCAACAAGTACGTAACCTTGAGTTTCTGCTTTGTGTGAAGTTGGTGATTTGAACTGTAGACGGAAGCCAATATTGTGAAGATTTTTCTACTTAGATTTTCATTTAATCTCATTTGCACTTCACCTAAATAGAAAAACATTCATGAAACAGAAAATTTTATTTTTTAACTTCACGATAAAACTATTCCTTGATATATTTAAAGTAGTAACCTGGGAAAGTTTTATTAGAGTTGAGAATATATTTACCACACAAAAAAAATTGTTTTTTTTATTCATTCTTGGGACATGGGCATCGCCGGCTAGCTACCATTTATTGTCCATCCCTAGTTGCCCTTGGAGATCAGTGGAGAGTCAACCACTTTGCTGTGGCTCTGGAGTCACATGTAGGCCAGGCCAAGTAAGGATGGCAGATTTCCTTCCTTAAAGAACATTAGTGAACCAGATGGGCTTTTCTAACAATTGACAATGGTTTCATGGTCATCAATAGATTCTTAATTTCAGATTTATTTTATTGAATTCAAATTCCACTGTCTACCTTGGTGGGATTCGAGCCTGGGTCCCTAGGACATGTTAATTGAGGTTGAAGTTGGCACTTGTAAGTAACCTTGTATTAAGTGACTGAAAATGACATTTTAGAAACTATACAGAAATATTTACTAGTTGCATTTGTGCATGGTAATTTAGCAAACCTCCCAGAAATTAAAAGGTTTCAAGAGATGGCTCATAGTGATCCTGTGCCTAAAACAGCGTCAATTTTAAGAAGCCTGTTGAAAGAGCCACATTTATCAGAAACGCACCATGGTGATGAGTTTGTTCTGGGACGAAGTTAGATTTAAGGGCAAAGATGATTTTTAGCCCTTTTAAAACCAGCACAGAAGATTTAACTGGATCATACGCTGGATCTAATTAGCTTTTAAAATCCCATCTTTTGTGCTGGTTTGGACGATTTGGGACAAATTACACTGGGGAAATAAAATAGCAGACTCCCCCACCCCCCCAGAGTATTAAGACTACACGTTGGGAATATCAACACATTCTAAAGGGAATAGCAATCCAGTTGTGTGACAGTCACAACTCAATAACAAACGGCTCATTAACAAAGCTCTTGTCACCCCAGTGGCATGTTTACATTGCCCATTTAAAGGGAGCTGCAATCAACATTGAGCAAATGAATCACCGCTTACTCACATCAGGACCTGTGTGAGAATGCTTTCCCTCTGCATTGAAAACTGTGGCAAGTTGGCCACTGAAGTTCTTTGTTGAGATTGACAAACTGATGGTAAGAAGAATCAAAGCTTCACTCATCAAGTTGATTAATCAAATGGGAGAGTAGCCAATTCTGAAACTATAATGCCATTTTGAAGGGCTGCACGGTGGCACAGTGGTTAGCACTGCTGCCTCATAGTGCCAGGGATTTGGCTTTGATTCCCGGCTTGAATCACTGTCAGTGTGGAGTTTGCATTTTCTCCCTGTGTCAGAGTGAATTTGCTCTGGGTACTCTGATTTTCTGTCACAGTCTGAAAGACATGCTGGTTAGGTGCATTGGCCATGCTAAGTTCTCCCTCAGTGCACAGAATGCGGCAGCTAAGGGATTTTCACAGTAACTTCATTGCAGCGTTAATGTGAGCCTACTTGTGACACTAGTAAATAAAAACTTTAAGACGGTTTTTACTTTGGCTTTCAAATTATGTACTTCGATCGTGACCTGTTGCTCAAAAGATGAGAGAGTGAAGGGTAAGTGTGAAACCAAGTAATTCCTATGACTAATCTATCTTGAGTTCTACAAAATACAAATTGCCTGCAAATAATATTTATGGGTAATACATATTACCCATAAAGTGTATTTTAAGTTAAGGTGAATGAGACACTGAAATGTTTTAGAGCTTGATTACTGCCTTGGTGATCAATAATTTGAGATATGAATCTGCTTTAAAATTTTCCGAACTTTATTGTGCAATCTCTGTAAAATTACACCTGAGAAGAGAGGTTAAAAGCGAGACACCAAAGTATTAAGAAAAACCTATTTTTATTCTTTTCTTTCAAAGTGCTTTTGCTTCCTCATTATGACACAGCTTTCACATTCTAATTATATTGCTTTGAGATAGAATGTTTATTGGGTTTATTAATGACTATCTTTTTGGTTGTGTTCTCTCATTTTGATACACCCCTTGAAAACCCTTCATGATTTTAAACGCCTCTATTAGATTGCTCCATATCCTTCCTTTCTCTAGAAGGAAGAGTTCCAGTCTGTTCAATCATTTCTGAAAACAATAACCACTCAGTTCTGGCACCATGGTTGTTGCACTCCAGTGTCTCTGCTATTTTTCTAATGCAGGGTTCAAAATTATGTAAGGTACTCTACGTGTGATCCAAAGTTTGACATAATCCTTTTGCATTTCAGTTTGAACCTCAGTGTATGGTCTTGAGCAGCACGGTAGCACAGTGGTTAGCACTGCTGCTTCACAGCTCCAGGGTCCTGGGTTCGATTCCCAGCTCGAGTCACTGTCTGTGTGGAGTTTGCACATTCTCCTCGTGTCTGCATGGGTTTCCTCCAGATACTCCGATTTCCTCCCACAGTCCAAAGATGCGCGGGTTAGGTTGATTGGCCGTGCTAAGAAATTGCCCCTAAGAGTCCAGGGATGCGTAGGTTTGAGGGATTACTGGGTATAATATGTACGAATATGGGGTAGGGCCTGGGTGGGACTGTGTTCGGTGCAGACTCGATGGGTCGAAGGGCCTCTTTCTGCACCGTTTGTTCTATGGTTAATCTCTGCTCCTACGTTTAATTAATTGTGCATATGGAACTCTGGATCATTTTGCTCTTCTACTCAAATTAGACTTTTACCTTCAGTGTAAACACATTATTCCAGTATTGAACAACCTCACTCTTGGATTTTAACTTCCTAGTTCATAGTCCACTGTTTGGAGACATCATTAATCTATCTGCACAATGTCCACACCAAATCACAGGACTTACCAACAGCTTGATAAATAAAACCCAGCATTTATTCTTCATCCTAACACCAGCTAACTTCTGTTCCACTATGGAGCAGTTTTCAATGGGGATTTTTTCTGATGATTACATATTCCCGGATAGTGTCAATTTTCCTCAGATTTTGAAGCAATTTGTGTCCATGTGCAGCACAACATCCAGGCTTAGGCTGTTAACTGGCAAAGAACATATGCATCACACAAGTGCCAAGCAAAAGTCTAATGACTTCCTCAACACATTCAATGCATTACATTTGTCAAGTAAGGGTTCTACATTGGGGATTACCATTGACCAGAAACTTAATATAAGACTTTTTTTTAATTCATTCATGAGATGTAAGTGTCACTGGCTGGGACAGCATTTACAGTCCATCCCTAATTTCCCTTCAGCATGTCAGGGGACATTTTTAAAAGTCACATGCAGAGTGATAGGTAAGGATGGCAGATTTCCTTCCCAAAAGAATGAACTTTTTATGACAATCATCATTGATTTCATGGTTATCATTAGACTTCCTTTAATTCCAGATTTTTACTCAATTTTGTTTACCATGGTGGGCTTCGAACCCGGATTCCCAGACCATTACCCTGGGTCTCTGGTTCACTGGTCCAGTGACAATAATGCTACACCGTAAATACTGTGATTACAGGAGCAAGTTCAGGGCTGGATATTCTGCAGCAGGAAACGCACATCCTGACTCTCCAAAGTCTCTCCACCATCTACAAGGTGCAAGTCAGAAGGGTCACAAAGTAGACTCCCTGGATTAATGCAGCTCCAACAATAAGCAAGAAGCTCCACACTGCCCAGGACAAAAAGGCCTGTCTGATCGGTATTCCATCCACTATCCTACGCATTTACTTCCTCCACAACTGGCACAACATGGTTACAATACCATCCATCAGATGCTTTTCAGTACTTCATCAAGACTTCTTTAACTGCACTACAAAGACTTATAACCTCTATTATGTTGGACATGAGCAGTAGACCCTTGAGAAGAAAGCCTACATCATTAGGAGGCTAAGGAAATTTGGCACATCTGCTCTGACTCTCACCAACCTTTACAGATGCACCATAGAAAACATCCTTTCTGGTTGTATCACAGCTTGGTATGGCTCCTGCTCTATCCAAGACCGCAAGAAATTATAAAGGTTCATGAAAGAATCCTAGTTCATCACACAAACTAGTCTCTTATCCATTGTCTCCGTCTACACTTCCTGCTGCCTGTGAAAAGCAGCCAGCGTAATCAAGGACCCCATGCACCCCGGACGTTTTCTCTTCCACCTTCTTCTGTGGGAAAAAGTCTGCAGACATGTACCAACTGACTCAAGAACAACTTCTTCCCTGCAGCCATCAGATGTTTGAATGGACCTACCTTGCATTAAGTTGATCTTTCTCTTTGTCCTAGCTATGACTGTAACACAATATTCTGCACCCTCTCCTCTTCTTCTCAATGAACCTTATGCTTTGTCTGTATAGCACACAAGAAACAATACTTTTCATTGTATGCTAATACATATGACAATAATAAAACAAATCAAAAATACCAGACCGTCCAAGACCCCTTTGAAATTACATCATGCGAATTGGAAATTAAATCCCATTCCTTCATCACTGCTGTCTCAAAATCGAACATAATAGTGGGGGTACCTTCTCTCATGGACTGTAGTAATTCAGGGAAGAAGCTTAGCAATATCTTCTTAAGAGCATCGAGTGATAGGCAATGAATACTGGTCTTATCACAAATAAATGAATTTAAAAAAACATGTAAAAACAATCACTATCTTGTCCCACTCTTTCAATCTCCCTATAATATCCTGTCCAGTAAGCTGTTTTGTGGATTCCTCATCTCCTATGGTAGGCTGTTTCCAGATTATGTTATTACTGGATGCAGGTCAGGTTTCCTGAATCTCCACCATCTTCACCAATAAAGATCTGAGGGGTGATAAGTCAATAGCAGGACCTTTACATCAGGAACCTTGAGATCGTGCAGCCATAAAAATACCAATATAATCAGAAACCCAAGTTCACCTGACTTACGGCAGCATTAAAATCAAGTGGTGAAACATCTCTCCCAAAGAGCCATCTTAAACGGCTTGTAATTTATCTTCAATCCAGAGGAAAATTACATTTAAATAGTCGAAGTGACTTGGGATTATAATCATAGATGGCTGCACATTTGCATCGCTGTACCTTTGACATTCCAAAAAACATTAAAATGGAGACAACCTATCTGTGAAGCCATACCAAAAACAATGGCCTTGAAAAGAGGATGAAGAGGGCCATCTCCTATCCCATTAGCAAATCCTCCAGATAATCATCTGGGCATTCAAATGAATGGATACAACACATTAGGTAATAATTATAACCATTAGATATAATTAGCCAATGGGACCCTGGCTGAATAAGGAATTCCCAGTCATGATGTAATCGAGTTATACTTGTAAAGCACTAACCATGACCCATATTTGGATTACTGGGCAGTTGGAAAAAGTAGGTCATGTGATGATCCAACTCTTTGTGTGTTTTAAGCACTTCTTTCACTGGACAAGCAACTGAGATGCTGAAGAAGCAAGACCGCGAGTAGGTTATTTTTCTCTCTTTCCCTCTCCATCCAACTTGCAAGTCTTTTGAACCCTGTCTGCTGATTTTGGCCATCCAGGTATCATGGACAGGCACTTTAAAAAGGGCTGAACTCAACATTGTTAGTCACCAGAAGAACAAACAAATTATCTGCCCACAACTTGATATCAAAAGCAGCAGCACCACTGATTGAAAGCAGCAGAACCACCCACTGTGCCTGAAAATAATCCTCTTCTCTCTTTAAAAATGAAGTAAATGTGTCTGATCACATCTTTTGTGGCCACAGCACATAAACAATTAAACTTTATGGAATTGGCGAGTAAATCCTTTTTTGTTGTAAAGTTGAATTTGTAAAGATATAAAGAATGTTTGTAAAAATATAAAAGAATTGTTAGAGGGAAAGAAAACAGTGTGTGGTCTCTTTAAAAGCTGTTTTTGAGCTAAAATGCAGAGTACACAGAGACACCAGGTTGCAACATTTGTTTCAAAAGGACCAAGAATCAGAATTGATTTGGTAGCAGGCTTTTGCATTCTGCCAGCTTACCAGTTTATAAAGGACAACCAACTATTAAGAGCTTATCAGATTTGGATTTGCTAATGTTGACAGTATCAAACCAATCATGGTATAAGAAAATTGCGAGGTCATGGCAGGTATAAAAGGCAAGAGCAACAGCCATCTCTTGACAACGTCTTGAGAGAACATCTGCAAAGGCCAGGGCAACCAGTCAAAAAGCCAGCATTCATCTATAGAGCAGCTCGTCTCCCTCGCCAGTTTAAATCTCTCTTCAGACAATTATCCAGCTTTCTAACAGCTGGAGGGATACCAGGTCAGAAAGATGTTACAGGCAATGGACAGCTATAGAAGAACACAAAAAAACTTTGGAATTCAATCAAGCCTGATTATATAATTTATTTGAGAATGACTAAAATTCCATTATTATGTTTTGGTAACTAATGCTCCTTGTATTATTTGAACAGCATTTCAGTTGAACCGTACCTAAGATATTACTTGTTTAGTTAAAGTTCCTTTAAATTGGTTATTTAAATAAAATACCTTGTTAATTATTCACTTAAAGCACGTGTCAGGTCTTGATGTCAATAAACCTCTAAACGTTAATTAAAACAGTTAACAGCTTCCCAAAAGTGGATTATCCTGTGTTGTAACACTTCCTTTATCGAAAGAAAATGATTCCAACAAAACGAGGAAAGGGAAAACGGGGAACCACTTAACCTTGCCTCACCTGATCATAACAACAGTGATAGTGCATTGTTGTTCTAGTCACAAAACCTTATAATCCGCAGGTACTGGTCTAATAATGACTGATGCAATATAACCGCAACACAATAGAATGGGAATTATAAGAAGTTGCAGGAATTATATTTTGCTGAGGAATTGCGAGGTGCATAGCAGAGAAGAGAAAACTGCAGGTGTCTTCAGAATCAAGGCAGCATTAAAGCACATAGAGTTCATGGCAGTCCAAACAAAACTAAGTTCTGAAGTAAAAACATGAGTGGTTTCAGCCATACCAAACACTGAAAGCCAGTCATTGCAGCCCAAGGGCATCGCTGCAGGAATTACTCGGGGAATCATCATACACAGTACTAAACATCATTTGCAACTCCTCCAGTAATAAAAGGGACCCTGCTAGCCTGTATCAAGATCTGGATGTGCTTCAGGTTTGGACTGACAAGTAGCAGGTAATGTTTGTGCCGCATAAATGGTAGGTAATTACTATTTTTTATAAATGAAAGACAAGCCTTGAGCATCAATGGTACCACAGTTGCCAAATCCCTGACCTTTAATATCCTGGGTGCCAATCATATTTTTGAGAGGTCAGGGGATGAGCCACTTGCTAAAAGATACCCAAGCGTTTGCCCTGCTCTTAGAACTGGGTTCTCTTTGCTAAGTGGCCCACCTCTTGATCTTCAATGCCTACTCACAAGCTAATGCCAATTAACAGTGAAAACCAGGAAATAAGGATATGGATCCAAACTGGTCTTGTGCATCTCAAAATAGAACCCGAACTCTTAAAATTGGGAAACAAGAATATTCAAATCAGGAATGTAATGAAATAATCAACACTCATAACTGCAGATCAAACAACATTCAACCATTTAAAACAGAGTAATTTGCTCGATCAGTGTCCCTTGAACTAAGTTCAATATCAAACCCCTTCCACAACTGCAAATGATTCACTGCAACAAGTCAGCCAAGTTATGTTGATAGCACCTTCCTCCACCGCACCCCCCGCCCATAAATGCGATGCCACCTGAAACCTATCATCTCCAAGCCATCACCTTGACTTGGACAGGTATTATCATGTTTTTATTGTTACTGGCTCGACAGCCGAACATTCCCAACCCAACACCATTTGGTCAACCCTGAGGGAAGACAGTGGTGGAGTGATATCATCACTGGAATAGTCATCCAGAGACAGCATGGTGGCACAATGGTTAGCACTGCTGCCTCACAGCTCCAGGGACCTGGGTTTGATTCCTGGCTTGGGTCACTGTCTGTGTGGAGCTTGCACTATGTTTGCATGGGTTTCCTCTGGATGCTCCAGTTTCCTCCCACAGTCCAAAGATGTGCGGGTTAAGTTGATTGCCATTCAATTGCCCTTTAGTATTCAGGGATGCATAGGTTAGATGGATTAACGGGGTAAATATGTTGGGTTGCAGGTACAGGGCCTGCGTGGGATTGTTGTCAGTACAGATTTGATGGGCCAAATGGCCTCCTTCTGCACTGCAAGGTTTCTGTGAGACACAAGCTAATGCTCTGAGGACCTGGGTTTGAATCCCATGGTAGATGATGAAATGTAAATTCCCTAAATTTCTGGAACTTAAAAGTTTAATGATGACCATGGAACCATTGTTAATCATCCTAAAAATCCATCTGGTTCACTAATGTCCTTTGTGGAAATCTGTTACTCTTACCTGGCTTGGCCTCCATGTGACTCCAGTCGCAATACAGTTGTCTCATAACTACCCTTTAAAATGGTCTAGCAATTCACTCAGTTCAAGGGCATTTAGGGATAGGTAATACTACTGGCCCAGCCAGTGAAACCCACATCCCATTCCATGACTGAACAGAAAAAAACATGTAACAAGTGTTGGAGTAGTTCAACAAGGCATCAGGCCGTTGCCAATGTCCTATCTAAATCTGTCTTGCAGTACGTGTGAGGGGCTCTGTCCATTTGAATGTGCAGCATTCATTTGCACAAGTGTGATAACTGAGGTGGGACAACTTGCATGTAGCCCACATGGTACCTTCTGGATTGCTATGTAGCCACACAACCATATGACTAACAAGGAACATTGACCTCGAGAGCAAACAGTAATGAGCAATAAATGCTGATCTCTCTAGAAATATCAACGTCCAGAGAACAACCTAAAAAGAAAATGAATGAAATCTGGAATCTTACCACGTAATTTAAAAATATTTTGACATTTGAAATAAACATATATTTGGAGTTTAATCATGATTCTTATGCATCTCAGGCACATGGGGCTTAATAAAGTTTCATGTTTGGTGCATGACATAATATCGAGAACTTTACCATAAAAATTACAGACAGTTCTTTAATTGCAAAATTCCTGCAAAATTGTTCCCTCTCAACCACCATACTAACCCAAGTCGACCTACTTTATTGTCATTACTTCATACAATTCAGACAAGAAAATGTGCATCTTTTCTTCATGAGGGCAAACCGTAAATGGGGAGTCAACTAACGTAGATTGTCACAATGTGATTGGCAAGAAAGAATAAAGTGAAGGGTTCTATATCTGAAGACAGAACACTCGAGCTAATTATAGACCACAATACCTTGCAACAGTTAAAGCAAAGCTTTTAGAGCACTTGATAAGTGAGTGCAGTCCGGCAGCCTAGAGTTTCCGACTGAGTACATTCACAGCTTGCGGTCAACAAACCACAAGTGGAAAATGAAACCCCTTCTCGGTTCCAATAAATTGGTTCTCCACAAACTCGTTTGTGGTACGGCTCGGAAAATATCATTTTGGGCTGCACTTAGCAGCATGAAGTGGCTAATTAGATTAAAGGCGGATCGAAAGTTAGCTGCTTATTGGCTTTGAGCTCAAGGTGGTAAAGACAAAAGGGTGAAACAAAAGGACAGAAACCGTTTCCAAAATGATGGACAGAAAATTCTGCAGGAACACTTAATCGGGATTTTAAAGGATGTGAAAAAAATGTATGATGAAATGTCTTTGCCATTACTTTTTTGTGTTTATATTCCTCCAATTCTGCTTCTTTGCAGTATTAACATAACTTGTTATATAATAAAGACATCAAACATAAAACTTCAAACAAAACAAAATCCTCCCTGCTGATCAGCACACAGACTGAATTTTAATGATATATCAATACATTCGAGGGAAGCAGAAAAAATAAGCAGACACTCACTGATGTGACAGTCCTTGCTGTAAGATGCCACATAACTTCAGGGCAAACGTCAGCTAATGACTTTCTGTGCCTTCGCACCAATATCACACTACTGCCTTCACTCTGCTCAGCAGATAGCCTGCAGTGAGTTTAAGGCTACCATTTAATCTAGACTCAGGGCTCTGTCCACATCCATAAATCTCAACAATTGCTCAATGCTAATGTCATTGTTCAAAATACCTGACTGAATCATAGTCTGAGCTTTGACTCCCAAGGCAGCCTTGGTTCTTGATTAAATACATCCTCTCTCCATCCGAAATCCCTTCATCCATTTGCAAGTTATTATTTATCAAAGACTTGAGCAATATTTAACAAAAGGCCACGGATATATTAGCAAGTAAACCAAAATTCTTTCTGAATAATTAGCTTCTCTTTCCATCACCAAATAACCAAATCAATACATACACATATCTTATTCCAATATTAAGAGGCATGGTGATACAGTGGTTAGCACTGCTGCCTCACAGTGCCAGGGACCCAGGTTCAATTCTGGCTTTGGATGACTGTGTGGAATTTGTCCCCATGTCCGCTTGGAGTTTGTCCCTGTGTCTGTGTGGGTTTCCGCAAGGTGCTCCAGTTTCCTCCCACACTCCAAAGATGTGCAGGTTAGCCATGCAAAATTACCCCTTAGTGTCAGAGATGCAGAATAAATACATGGGGTCATGAAGATAGGGCCTGGGTAGGATTGTTATTGGTTCAGGCTAGATGGGCTGAATGGCCTCCTTCTGCACTGTAGGGATTCTACGATTAAAAATCTTAAGATTTCTTAAGGCTTTTGGTATTCAATGGGCCACAATATATATGCCACATAAACCTTTTTCAGAAGTGGTCAAAAGGGTGGCTAACACAAAGATTCTTTCAAAAATCAAGTTGTTAATAAACAACAGTGCTTCAGAAAATAATACTGCCTGAAAAGGGGAGGTTAAGACAGAATATTTTTCCCTTTACAGTCAGGACCACAATGAGAGGATATAGGCAATGTCAGCATCTGTTTCTCACATCACAGGTTCCACAAGTCAACCAAAGTGCCTTAAATCTACAAGTCACGATGTCCTAGGATATGTTTCAGCAGATTTTACACTGATTATCTCACGCGTGATTTAAGTTCATAGATATGCTTTTCTGGGGCGACTGATACTAATGATGCCAGTCTTAGATAATGGCAAGCACATTAGCAAGGAAACAAAGCACCCAACAGAAGCAAAATGTGTTCATGACAACCTTTATTGAATCAAGCACCGTGTGGCCCTCCCTCCCTGCCTTTCCTTAGGTAAGTCCCGAAGGGTGACACGAATCTTCAAAAGGACACAATGGACTGAAACTGTGCTGCATCTTTGGGTTTGATAGCACTTCACTGGCATCATTTTCTGTTACGCTGTCATTGCCAATTGTCTCCTCTGTTTTGTTATGGAAATTATTCTGTCATTTTGGACACTTACATCAGGTGCAATGCCTGAAGCAGGCATTAATTTTTGAAACTTTTTTTTCTCTACATCATGTCAATAGTGGCCTGGATTTTGAAGAATACTAGTGAGGCTATTGGTGCTGCCGGTTATAATGGAGTAAATCTCTCCTGTTTTCTGCTCATTTGCAGTAAAATGCAGACATCAGGAAGTTGCAGTTGCCCTGCTTATCCACAAATTTTGCTTTAAAAGTGTCAAAGAGATTTACCATTCACAGACATGATGGGTATAAACTTGTTGTACTTCATCTGTAGATGATTGTTTAACAAAGCAACAAATATGAGGACTTGTCCAATCAAAGTAAATTAATTTTTAACAATTAAGTCTTGGTTATTGCCAACAATCTTCTCTGGGGGTGAAAATTATAAGTATGACATTTCATTCCTTCAGATTTGAATTGTTGTTGGAGATTTTTGTTTAACCTACAGTACATTTTTCTCTCTCTCTCACAATCCTCGATTCCATCCTTGCTTTCCTTCTCTTTATTTCACTTTTTGTGAATGATTTTACATATTAGGGTATGGATTTGGCAATGAGAAATTTAATTGAGACTGCTATCAGGTAGTGTGAATGAACCTTCTTTAGGTGTGGTTGGTAACACGGAAAATGTTGTAATGCAAGATCAGTTACGTAAACTTATCACGCAGTCCAGTATGAAATATGCTGCTAGTGCACTGCACATTTAGAATTGATAGCAGGGAAGGCAATGGTGTAGTGGTATTATCACTGCACTATAAATCCAGAAAATCAGGAAATGTGCTGGGGACCCTGGTTCAAATCCTGCCATAGCAGATGGTGGAATCGGAATTCAATAAGAAATAATTGAATTAAGAGTCTACTGATGACCATGAAACCATTGCCGATTGTCAGAAAAGCCCATCTAGTTCACGAATGTCATTTATGGAAGGAAATATGCCATCCTTATCTGGTCTGGCCTACATGTGACTCCAGAGACACAGCAATGTGGTTGACTCTCAACTGCTCTCTCTAGAATGGCCTGGCAAATTACTCAGTTAGATCAATCACTACAATGTCAAGGGCAACTAGAGATAGGCAATAAATGCTGATGTGGAGGTGCTGGCGTTGGACTGGGGTAAACACAGTAAGAAGTCTCACAACACCAGGTTAAAGTCCAACAGGTTTATTTGGTAGCACAAGCTATTTGCTTTCGGAGGGCTCGCTGCTCCTTCATCAGGTAATAAATGCTGGACAGCCAGAGACACTAATGAATGGAATGAATTAAAAAAAACTGACAATGGCTTAAGCCATGAACAAGCAATTTGATTTATCAATCTAAGTAAATAAATCAAATAGCAGGGTTTACAGTAATATGCAGAATTTTCTCCTCAAAAATGGAAATTAACTTTCAAAGTTTTGTTTTGCTTATCGCTCATACTTACTTGAAGCAATGTTCCCACTCTGTGCCTTCTCACCGTACCAAACCTTGTGTAGAGGGCTTTCAAATGTGCAGTAGAGCAATTTGTAGTGCAGTAGCTTGATCACCAACTGACATAGAAGTTAGTTAAACATGAATGCACTGGAATTATCTGAGAGTTGGACATGAAAGACCTGATGTTGAATCCGGAATGATTTGCCATCCTAGTACTGATGAAAGCAACGTCAGAAGCAATTGCAGCAGCTAATTGATCAGATTGCTCCTGTCTTTGATGAATGTAGTTCTTAATTATCATCAATTTGTGCTGTTTACCCTATCAATTTTTAATCTATGTTTCCTGTGAGTATATACCTGCCCTGCTTTTACTCAAGTAGTTTATTCACCTGGGGGAGGGGGACAGAAAGAACCAGGATCAGTGCACTGCAGTGATCAGAACTCCCCACTCACCTGACGAAGGAACAGCGATCTGAAAGCTAGTGGCACTTACTACCAAATAAACCTGTTGAACCTTAATCTGGTGTTGTGAGACTTCTTAGTGTGTTTACCCCAGTCCTATGCTGGCATCTCCACATCGTGCAGGACGAGGCCATTTGGCTCATCAAGTCTGCACCAACTCTCTGACAGAGTGTCTCACCCAAACCCTCTCCCTTAACCCTGTGGCCCCAAACATTTACTATGTGTAATCCATCTAACCCACACATCTCAGGACATTAAGGGCCAACTTAGCACAGCCAATCCACCTAACTGCATATCGTTGAAGAAAGTGAGGCACCCGGAGGAAATGCACGCAGGCATGGGGAGAACGTGCAAACTCCACACAGACAGACGCCAGAGGTCCGAATCAAACTGGGTCCCTGGCGCTATGAGACAACAGTGCCACCTGTTTAAATTTACAATTTATATCTTGTAAAGTTCCACTTTGCACATCATGGGTAGATGCAGGGAGGATATTCCTGATGGTGGGGGAGTCCAGACCAGGGGTCACGGTCTGAGGATACAGGGTAGACCATTTAGGATGGAGGTGAGGAGACATTTCTTCACCCAAAGACTGCTGAACCTGTGGAATTCATTACCACAGAAAGTATTTGATGCAATAACATTGAATGTATTCAAGAGGTGGCTAGATATAGCTCTTGGGGTGAATGGGACCAAAGGTTCTGGGGAGAAAGCAGGATTAGGCTACTGAGTTGGATGATCAGCCATGATCATAATGAACGGTAGAGCAGGCTCGAAGGGCCAAATGGCCTCCTCCTGCTCCTATCTTCTATGTTTCTATGTTTCTAGCAGCTATATAAGTTCCAACTATCATTTCAAACATTATACAAGTTCAAAGGTATTCCAATGCAGTCTTTTTTTTTATATACAGTGTATTTACAAGCACTCATCACAGTGGATGACAGTGCTGCCTTAAGTTAACCTGCCACTAGTTTGTGCTTTCACATGGATGAGGTGTGGGGGGTGTGCATGGGGGTGGGTGAGTGGGATGTGAGGGTCAAGGATTCAGAATTGAATAAAAACAAAATGCTAACTCCAATTGTACAAGATTTGTAGTTAAAGTAACAATTCATTGCGCTCATTATTATTGATGTACAAATACCACACTGAGTTCTGATGAGAGCAGATGGGTGATTAAATGTGGGGAATAAGAAGTTGCTGTTGATATGTCCCATTCTACCATCAGTTTTGTGGCATTTCGCTGTCTGGCTCACAATTCAAGTGCACAGACCAGTTGAAATTCCTGCTCTCACACAGAAGATACAAAGGAAATTCAGCAAGTCATTTCAAGCTTAAGTGCTCTTTTCATAGTAAGAAGTCTCACAACACCAGATTAAAGGTTTATTTGGTAACGCAAGCTTTCTGGGCACTGCTCCTTCATCATGTGCCCACTTCAGTCCAATGCTGGCATCTCCACATCTCTTTTCATGGTGTGATAGGTGTTAGTTATTGCCCCTCTGGCACAAAATAATAAGTATGAAGCCGCATTGCTTCAGCTTTTTACTGTTGAGTTGTTAATTTTTTTTTCATTTCTCCTTTCTTCTCTCTCTGAATCCAGTCTTTCTCTTTATATATCTTGCGTTGCCTGATTTCGATTTTATATGGAAGTCCCATTCGAAACTGCACTTTCATTTCAGATTTTGCATTTCAGAATCTTCCAATCTGATTCAAAGAACCTCACAGGAACAGGCCCTTCGGCCCATCAAGCCTGCACCAAGTCACGACACCTTTCTAAACTAAAGAGCTTTTGCCACTAAGTGACACATATCCCTCTATTCCCTGCCTATTCATGTATCTGTCAAGGTGCCTCTTAAACACAAACAGAAAAAGCAGGTCTGACGGCATCTTGGAGAGAGAATAAAGCCAATGTTTCGAGTCTGGATGACCTTTCATCAGGGCTCATCAATGTTGCTAATGCCTCTTAAACACTGCTATTGTATCTGCTTCTACCACCTGCTCTGTCAGCACATTCCAGGCATTTACCACCCTCTGTGTAAAAATCTTTTCTTTCACATCTCCTTTAAACTTTCCCCCTTTTACTTTAAACCTATGTCCCCTAGTGGTCGACATTCCTGGGATTGATTGAGGAGATACACAGTTGTTTGCTCTGTTCACTCACATCTTTTTAAGATGCTAGTGAACCATTCCCACCTCTCATGTTATTGGGGGGGGGGCAAAATCGGCCTTCGGAAGGTGACCTAAAACGAATGGCATCAGGTCAGCTGCCTGGTCTATGCAGCATCTGATATTCAGTTCCACTGCAGTCAATGCAATTCAATATCAGGCACTGTGTATAACCATCTCATATCACCGAAGACAGAGTTCTACTGCCACACAAGTCCCATCAACAGAGGGTGCCATTTATTCCCCTGCCACAGCAAACATTGAGTTATTGTGTTTTCAACCCGATGTTTATGCAGCGCCCTGAATTTAACCAGGGCAAGCCTACATTTCAGTTTTAATAACTGCACTCTTGATGGATTGCAGGCTTCTGGAGAATCCAAAGAATCACCAGCATTTTAAACATACCTGTATGCAGACTACAGGCTGATGAGCAGGTCGAATGACATGCGTCATTTTCCAGAATAGCTCATAGTGCAGCTGCACCAGTCAATAACTTTACTTCCTCTGCTTCAGCTATTGATTCATTCAACCACATAACTCCTCCAGTAAAACCTGACCTCCAAAAGAGGATGAGAGTTTGTTCCCAGAGGCAGATAGCGGAGGCAACAAGACACTGATCACTGGGCTCAATAAATACTTTCATGTCCATGTGTACACAACATATTTTGCTCAATTCGTGGAAACATTTTGTTTTAAATTTCAGAACGCTGCCACTCATTGATTGCACAGCATCAAACCGTACAGACCATCCTGAATGGGGTGAACAAATCGCAGCAGTATTTAACATTCTTAAATTGCCTCAGAATCCCAAGGAAAATAGAATACCATTTCTAAGGAAATTTGGCATGTCAGCTATGGTCTCATGAACTTTTACAGATGCACCATATTAAGCATTCTGTCTGGTTGCATCACAGTTTGGTATGGCTCCTACTCTGCTCAAAACTGCAAGGAACTACAAAAGGTCACGAATGTAACCTAATCCATCATGCAAACCAGCTCCCTATCCATTGCCTGTGACCACACTTCCTGCTGCCTTGGCAAAACAGCCGGTATAATTAAGGACCCCAGGCATTCTCTCTTCCACCTTCTTCTGTCAGAAAAAGATACAAAAGCCTGAGGTCGCGTACCTGCCGACTCAAGAACAGCTTCTTCCCTGCTGCCATCAGAGTTTTGAATGGACTGACCTTGCATTGTTGATATTTCTCTATACCCTTGCTATGACTATAACGCTAAATTCTGCACCCTCTCCTTTCCTTCTCTATGAACGGTATGTTTTGTCTGTAGAGCGCGCAAGAAACAATACTTTTCACTGTATTCTAATACATGTGACAATAATAAATCAGATCTCCATCAAGTAAAGTCTGCTGAAAGTGCATCGATGTGGGGCACATAGGTTCCTCACGCAAGTGGCAATCTGGAGCTAACAAAAATGGGGACAGAATTTGGCTCAGATGTGATGCTGTCCATCGTCCAACCATCACTCGATGCACACTGCCATAAACAAAGGTGGTAACACACCAGCAGGTGCTGGAATCTATGGATTGTGTTTCCTTACCATCTCGCAAAAACTCAGAACAATAAAAAAAATCCACTCCTCTAATTCAAATCACCTGAAAGCTCATTTCTATTGAACAAAACTCCCAGTTTGCTGTGTTAATTACTTTGCTTCATTCAAATCATTGGCTATTTCATCTCTTCTCGTGCAAAGGACAGCCGCAAAAGTTGAGGCACAGACAACGGGCTGAAATTTCAGACCCCAAAGAGGTCGGGAACAGGAACAGATAAGGCCTGAAAATTACAATTTCCTTCTTTCCAGCATCGACCTTGAAGAAATTAATCTTAATCTGGCTGTGACTCAGCAAGAGTGCGATCACCATGAAGATGGGATTTAGGCTCAGCAACAGCTGAGTGGAATTTTCCAGCTGGCTTCCAGTTTCCTGATACATCTGAAGGGAGTGTGGAATAGGTTAGCTTCCTCCAAGCAGGCACGCAGCGGCAGGATGTGGTGCCAGCAGTGCAGGCAGGTCCTCCTTGCCTGCGTGGAAGGGGCTGCAGCCAAAGACCACAATATAAAGGGGCTCTCCAACCCTTCTGCTCTTTGCCCCCACAATACTGGCTTGGCTGTTTGCTCTATTTTTATTTAAGTTTTATAAAATATAGCTAAACTGGCATCTTATTGTTGTGCCATTCTCTCAGTTACTTACCTCTGACTGTCGCTGAATGATCCTATCAAACTAGAAAGCCTCTGATTTGCACTTTGCGAATTCACTGTCACACTTAATTGACCAGAGAGCCTGACAAAATTCAGCATCAGTGATGTGGATAGTGGCGGGGCAGGGAGGCGGGAAATGGTGGCACAGTGGTTAACATTTCTACCTCGCAGCTCCAAGGACCCGGATTCATTTCTGGCATTGGGTAATTGTATTGAGTTTGCATGTTCTGCCCGTGTCTGCATGAGTTTCCTCCAAGTGCTCCAGTTTCCTCCCACAAGTTAGGCGCTACGTCGCCCGTGAATGTCCCAAGTTGTGTAAGTTAAATGGATCAGCCATGGTAAATGTACGGAACCTGATTACCTATAAAGGTTCGCATTCCAACCATTATTTTGTAAATTGAGTTTGCGTCTTTACATGCCCTGTTTGTGAACAGAACTCCCATTTACCTGATGAAGGAGCAGCATTCCAAAAGCTAGTGGATGTTGCTACCATATAAGCCTGTTGGACCTTAACCTGGTGTTGTGAGACTTCTTACTGTGTTTACCCCAGTCCATCGCCGGCATCTGCACATAATGTATCGGGTTACAGGGCTAGGGCAGGGGAGAGGACCTGGGTGAGGCCCTTTCTGTCAGAGAGTTGGCACAGACACTCTAATTGCAAATAACTCAGAAGAGAATTCATTCTGGATGATTTGTCAGCCTTTTTTTGTCTCTGTTCATTCCAACGGGACAGACTGAAAGCTGGTATTAATACCTTTCAAGATCTCATAACTTGGCAGCAGATTGGCCAGCTATCATGGGTTACCAATGTAACTACCTTCCAGCGTTGTTGTTGATTTAACAATGTTAACGTCGAGTGAGGCTGAGCATAGCCCACGACAGTGCATTGGGAAAATGAGCAGAATCACTCACTGTCACCTTTCTTCATACCTCAGTAGTTCAGAATGGCATTGAATGACCAGGCCTGCACATGGACCGTTCAGCTGCCTTTCAGCCTGGGCTGCGTAGATGTGTAGCAAATGGAATAATGCACTTTTCAGAAAGTCTTGGGGAAGGCACATTTTAGCAGCAAAGCACAATGGCGTGGAGTGCAAAAGCACACATACGTGACCCGCCATGCCTCTGTATTCCTAATCCAACCAAAGTGCAGCCAGGGATACAGTCCTTCCAAAGACAGTGGGAAGTAAACAGATCGACCACTCACTAAATGCATCCCGATACTTAATGGAACCCAGTATAGTCGGGTCATTAATCAAGTCTCAGCAGACACAAAACGGAGGGAAAGTGACACATGAGCTGGGATTCTCCGATCTCTTTCACCCTGCCATTGCTGCCAGTGGGAATTTGGCACCTAGCCAAAACTCTACCAACTGCAGTGAGACCAGAGAATCCCAGTCACGGGTGAGGTCAGAAAATTCCAGCCACAATATTGAGAGTATGTAATTCTAAACTGTAAAATACACTCGCATAATCCATCACAACATTTCATGATTTCAAATTGTATGACAGTACACATTATGGAGGAGACAAAGACCCAGTGGTATTATTGCTAGACTATTAATACAGAAACCCAGCTAACGTTCTGGGGTCTCGGGTTCAATTTCCACCATGGCAGAAGGTCGAAGTTGAATTCAATAAAAATAATCTTGAATTCAGAATCTACTGATGACCATGAAATCATCATTGATTTTTGGAAAAACCAACTGGTTCACTAATGCTCTTTAGAGAAGGAAATTAGCAGGTCATGCTTCAGCTGTACAGAACCTAGTTCAGCCTCATTTAGAATATTGTGTACAATTCTGCTCACCACATTACCAGAAGGATGTGGATGATTTGGAAAGGGTACAGAAGAGGATTACCAGGATGTTGCCTGGTCTGGAAGGTATTAGTTATGAGGAGAGTTTGAATAAACTTGGTTTGCTCTCACTGGGATGATGGAGGTTGAGGGGTGACTTGATAGAGGTTTACAAGATTATGAGTGGCACGGACAGAGTGGATAGTCAGATATTCTTTCCGAGAGTAGAAAAGTCAAGTACTAGGCGACACAGGTTATATGCGTGGGGGAAAGTTTAGAGGAGATTTGCAAGGCAAGCTTTTTACACAAAGGGTGGTGAATGTCTGAAATGCACTGCCCAGGGAGGTAGTAGGAGCAGGTATGATTGCTGCTTTTAAGGGGCAACTAGACGAATATATGAATAGGACAGGAATGGAACGATACAGACTCTTGTAAGTGCATATAATTTTAGTTTTGTCAGGCATGTTCGCACAGGCTTGGAGGGCTGAAGGGCCTGTTCCTGTGCTTACTTTTCTTTGTTCTGTGCTCTTTGTTCTTCAAAACCTGCCATGCTTTTCCAGCCTGGCCTACATGTGACTCCAGAGCCACAACAATGTGGTTGACTCACAACTGCCCTTAGGGCAACTAGGAATGGGCAATAAATGCTGACCAGTTGGCAACGCCCATGAACCACAAATGAATAAAAAAACAATACTATAACTTTGAATTGAGGGTAAAGCCTGGTAGAAGGGGGGCATAGCCTCAAAATAAGGGGAAGCAATTTAGGACTGAATTGAGGAGGAACTTCTTCACACAAAGGGTTGTGAATCTGTGGAGCAGTTAAGGCTACCTCATTAAATGTTTTTAAGGCAAGGATAGATAAATTTTTGAACAGTAAAGGAATTAAGGGTTATGGTGAGCGGGCGGGTAAGTGGAGCTGAGTCCACAAAAAGTTCAGCCATGATCTTATTTTTTGGCGTAACAGGCTCGAGAAGCCAGATGGCCTACTCCTGCTCCTACTTCTTATGTTCTTAGAACTCTCCAAATATGACATTGAATCACATAAGGAGTTAAGTTCTATCTCCTTATGTGGCTTGGTGTAGTTTTTTTTTGTAACACCCCTGTGAAGTGGCTTGCTACATTAAAGGTGCTATAAAAACACAAATTGTTGCTGTTGACTTGCAAGAGAGATGAAAAGAATGCTTAGTTATTCAGCATTATAGGTGCCACTCGCAATTGTGGGTCTTGTTATTTCACAAGAATGCGATCATGATCAAAGCGTTTTTAAACACAAAGCTTTGACTGTTAAAGTGGTTTGTATGTGCAATCAGACCATGTTTCTGTGTTAAGTGTCAAACAGAAAGTATCAGCTTGGAACAGCAATTTATCATGGTGACAAACTTTCAAAGCAGCAGACACATCTGACTGCCTACCCTTTAGCAGCAACCATCTTAGTGAGATGGATAGTCTATCAGCACCGAGAACAAGGGTGCAGAGAACAGAGCACTCAAGTTCAGAATAAAAAAAAACTGAAAGACTGAGAAAAGGATGCTGGAGGAAAATGATAAAATATAGTACTGTAACCGAAAGCAAAATTCTACGGCTGCTGGAATCTGAAACATAAACACTAAGTGCTGGAAAATCTCAGCAGATCTGGCAGCACCTGTGGAGAGAGAATACAGCCATTGTTTGATCTGGGCTGACCCTTTATCAGAGCTGAAGACAAAGAAAACAGGACGAAGTTTATACTGTAAGGGCGAGGAGGGAGGGGTTTAATTGACAAAGATGTCGTCACAGGTGAAAAGACAAAGGGAATGTGAATGGTGCTGATAAAGGCTGAGAATGGTGCTGATGGCATCCATTAAGAGATCAGAACGTGTAAATGGCAGAACAAAGGTGCAGAGTGCCAAAGGATAACCTGAGGTGTGTGGCAGATGGCCCGAGTGCAGCGGCAGGAGGAAAGGGGGGGGATAACGAGATGGAAAATGAGATTTTAAAAGTGTAAAATCAAATTCATTTATCCACTTTTCATTCGTCCACTTTTAGAATCTCACTTTCCATCATGTTCCCCCACCGCACCCCCCTCCCTCCCGCCACACTTCCCAGCCTACGAGGGAAATACGTCATGTCATCTGGGAGTGAATTTTACCATCCCGCCTGCCATGGGAATCGGAGGGGGTGATGGAAAGGTCCACTGACTGCAAGGAAGATTTTCCGGTTTCGGGGCAAATGAGGTCGGAAATTCCCACCTCTAGTCTTAGTTTCACACTTTTGCATGCACACTGACCTCGTTCAGATTTCCAGCTACGTCTAAATGTCCCCATGTATCTTAGTCTTAACAAATTAACCCACAATGTGTTGACATGATCCTCTATCAGTGATGGTGCCTTGATATTATTACGTGATAGATAAGACCAACTCAGAAATCAAGGAATTCCCCATGGCAGTATTCAAAAACAAGAGGCATTCCTTCCAGCATCAAGACACCACAGCCAAGTGTTACCTCAACATAAATGTTCCTACAGCATCCCAGCACCTGACACTAATGGCCCTTCTTTAACATCTTCTTAACTTACATTCCCAAGATTATAAATATAGGTTCTTGATGTTGAACATGTTGCTTCCTCGCTCAGGACAGAAGCTCACTAATATCCATAGAAGCACCAAAACAGCGTTGACATCAACAATTGGAAAATCCCCAGGATCTGATGGTTTCCATCCCAGGCTTTTATGGGAAGTAGTGAGGAAACTGCAAATACTTAAGTTAGTCACTTCCAAAGGGATCTTGCTGTCATTTCGGATTACAAAGTGCAAATATAGCTCCATTATTTAAGAAAATGTGAACGATAGCAAAACGAGGAAATTACAGACCTGTTAGTCTTACACCTATTACGGGGAAGAAATTGGAAACTATAATTAAGATAGAGAAGCAGAGCCACTATGATAAATTTGAGCTGGTTAGCAAGAGCGAACACAGATTTGTAAAGAATAGGTCGCGACTAATGAATGTTGCTGAATTTTTTAAAGAAGTGACTCAGGTAATAGACAGGGAAAGCTCGATTGGAGTAGCTTTTATGAACCCACCAGCAGATTTGACTATCCAGGGTGGAGGAGGAGGTGGGGACAGGAGGGGGGCAGAATATGACAGGAGATCCAGAAATTGGTTTCACGTGGGCATGAATTTGCAGTGGGACCTTCCACTGGTGGTGATGAAAAACCTCTAGAGGTCATCATGAAACTAATTTCATCAGGTTAATGGGATGCAGATGAAGGTCTGACCCACCCCATACCGGATTCTCCATGATGCCAGGGAGAAAAAAAAATGTCAGCACAAAACACACTTGGAACAACGTGATGTGCAAATGTTGAGACTCACCTGAACAATGCCCAGAACTGCCTCCAGGGTGGGGAATGGAGACCACCAGCAACCTTGGACCTGGAATACTACAGTACTAAGTAATGGGGTATCTGTAGGTGGGCCAATAGGCCGACCCCACTACAGAATACAGCACAAAACAGCTGGGTCCATAATTAATAAGGATGGCGCCATTGGCACAATGGTTAGCAACACTGCCTCGCAGTGTCAGGGACCCAGGTTCAATTCTGGCCTCAGGTCACTGTCTGTGTAGAGTTTGTACATTCTCCCTGTGTCTGTGTGGGTTTCCTTCGGGTGCTCCGGTTTCCTCCCACAGTCCAAAGATGTGCTGGTTAGGTTGATTGGCCAAGCTAAATTGGCCCTAGTGTCAGGGGGCTAGCAGGGTAAATATGTGGGGATTTGGCAACAGGGCCTGGGTGGGATTGTGGTCAGTGCGGACTCGATTGGCATCCTTCTGCACTGTCGGGATTCTATGCTTCTAATGCCTGGCGTGTTTGTCTGCCAGCCTCCACAGTGGGAAAATCCCAACGTTCCCTCCCCTGAACCGAGCCACAAAGTGGGAGTATTCCGCTCTATTTCTTCATATGGAAGCGTGGGAAGAAATTCTGTGCCACAAGAAGCAATAGATGCTCATTCAATTAACAGTTTCAAATGAGAATTTTACTGACCAACAGCATTCAGGGATATGGAAACATGGCAGGTGGATGGATGAAGTTGGGATGTGTAGAACAGGCTCCAAGGACAGGATGACCTACTCATATTCCTATGCATCAATCTTCACTATTAAGCAACTAAAATTATGAATACTTCTATAGAGTCAAAGACCTTTTTTTAAAAAAAAGCATGAGAAGCATAGATGGTACAGGTAAAATAGGTGTGGAGCAGATGCTTTCTCTTGTGGGGCATTCTAGGACGAGAGGTCATAGTCTTAGGATAAGGGGTAGCAAATTTAAAACAGAGTTGAGGAGAAAGTACTTCTCCCAAAGGGTTGTGAATCTGTGGAATTTGCTACCCCAAAGTGCATTGAAGGTTGGGACAGTAAATAAATATAAGGAGGCGTTAGACAGATTTTTAATTGGCAAGGGGTTGAGGGGGTTTGAGGAGAAGGCAAGAAAATGGGGACGAGGAGCATGTTAGCCATGATCGAATGACAGAGTAGACTCGATGGGCTGAATGGCCTAATTCTGCTCCTATATCTTATGAACTTATAAGCTCAACCAATCAATTATGGCTAACATGGGTAGCTCAGAATATAAGGATGTGTTTTGCTGTTTGTTTAGCTCAATCGCTTGCCTGATTGAGAAAGTTGTTGGCCAGAATGTTGCAGCCATTCACTCCAGTGAGATTTTCCCCATCCCACTGCGGTGAATGGAGGTCTGACTGGGCATCAAACTCTCCAACCTCACTGCAGTGGGCGCATGCATGAACAGCTGATAAGATGGCGCCTGTTGTATAAAACCCTGACCCATGCATCAAATGTGCAATACTGACAAAGACTGCAGTGTGACATTGCTTGAAGGTGCATCTGACAGGTGAAACATTAACCTTTCACTGTGTCTGCCTGATCTGGTCATTCCTGTAGACTCTAAAAGATGGAGCTGGTGAGACAGAGCCACAATTTCAAATGTCTCCACAGCAGCAATAGAATTTTAATTCAATTAATGGAATAAAACTGTGCAATTAAAAGCTAGTATTGGGAATGGAGATCACGGAACTACAGGATTGAAGTAAAAATACATCTGGTTCGCAAATGCCTTTTGGGGAACAAAACCTTCTGTCCTTGTCCAGCCAAGCCTAAATGTGACTCCAACCTCACAACCAAGTTGTACTGTCCTCTGAGAAGGAAGGAATGGTAAAATGCGGAAATAAGAATGCTGCTCTTAACTCACAGAATCTCTACAGTGCAGAATAAAGCCATTCGGCTCATCGAGCCTGAACCGACAACAATTCTACTCAGATCCTACTCATAAGCTCCCATGCATTTACCCTGCTGATCCACCAGATACTAAGGGGCAATTTAGCATGGTCAATCCACCTAACCTGCACATCGTTTGACTGTGGGAGAAACTGGAGCACCCCAAAGAAAATCACGCAGAAACAGGGAGAATGCGTGAGGTTTGCACAATCACCCAAAGCCAGAATTGAACCCGGGTCCTTGGTGCTGTGAGGCAGCAGTGCTAACCATTGTGCCACCATGCTGCCCTAGGATCGGTCTTGTATACTTTCAAATGGAACAGAAGTAAAACAGGCAAATAAGGACACTAGTCCGAACTGTTCTTTATGTTGTGGGGCTGGCCTCGTAAGCCATTTGGTTGTATTCGAGTTGGTGATCGGCCTTTACTTTCTCAAAAGCAATGAGGGATGGGCAACAATCTCGTCATCAACACCGACCTCCGGTGGATGAATTTTTAAAATTGCTCATGAAACTGTTCGGAGAGGATTCTGCACAGCTGTGATACAATCTGCAATTGTCCAAGGCTTGGACGCAGCTTTGGAAAGGATGCCAAAGGAAGTAGTTGGCAATGAAATTCAGGACTCAGCAACGAACGCTGCACAGAGTATAAAAAAGGAGACACAGCACGGCCAATTTTGTGTTCTCAAGTCGTTTTGATCTTGAGAGAATGTTCAGTCCTTGAGATTTGCTTCAACGCATAGTCACTGACACAGTACCCTGTAACATATTAATTCCTATTTCCCTCAACTTTTTGACATCAGTCCCCTGATAGTCTCTTGATCTCAGGGGGACCACAGATGCGATTAGTAAAGCATCTGTACAAAGAGAGGGCTTTGGATCCGCAGGAAGTAAGATCACAAGCGCGGGCTGTCATGATATTTCCCTTTTATTCACAACTCTCACTTCACGAAGAGTTGCAGATATTCTCCTTACTGTTCTCATCTGAAGCATGTAACACTTTTTAAATTGCCCCGTTCTGACAATTAGTCACGAAGGCTTTTGTTGTGCGTTGTTTATGCAAATCACTTGGTCAAAAAGCTATGGCACTTCCAGCAAGAAAGTGTAATCGTAAATGACACAAAAAAGACAGTGTGGCTAATGTGGAACAGTACAAAGGATTAGGGTTGCATTTCAAAATAAAATTACTCCCACTGCGCTGGATGGTAATGTTTCATTAATGACATGAGGACTTCCAATAAATCACTGATTGGAGGCAAGAGAATGGGACTGGCAATGGTGACTCCTCATTAATGGCAGAATTCTTGCCAATGGAATTAGAAATTATTTATATCGCTGCATGCTGATTCCATCACTTCAGAGAGAAACAACGGCTGCTGCCAAGTCACCACAGATTTCTGGTCTGAAGCTTCAAATGCATTCAGGAAACGAGACAGCGAAGCCAACTTTTCCATCCATGTATTTATTATATTGATTTAGTTTTAGGATGGGAGTGTGCGAGAAGAATTATTGATTAACACCAGGGTTAGTCAAGGCTGCACTCCAATAGTGCATTGATGCACAAAGTAGATTTAAAGGATACAAGGTAAATAGTTAAGTGTCTCTAAACCTGGTCAACTAGGTATCTCACTTGCATATTAATCTATACAGCATCAGTACCAACATATGCCATGCAAATGCAACCCAGTTTTTAACAATTCTGTTGATTTAATTGGAACAATTATAAAGAGTGATGAGTGGGATTTGCGAGTTCACAGCTACAAATGCTCATAAAATAGGAGTCCAGGTACTTCAACTCAGCTGTACCACTCTGGCAGAACATTGATTTTTTCTGTATCTTCAAACAGTTTTTCTTCCTTCAGGACAGGATAGGGAAAGTGCTGGAAGGATTCACAGGCTGATTATCAGGTTAACTTCCCGGAGGCAGGCTTGGAAGCCAGAAATCCAGGTAGGCCCAGGAACCAGTACTGCAGGCAAGCCTGTGGGCAGCAATCCAGACAGGCCCGGGAGCCAGTACTCCAGACAGGCCTCGTGCCAACCTATAGGCCCACACTATTGGGCTTGCAGCCAAAGGCAACAGAGTAAAGAGACTTTATCTCCCATTTGCTCTCCTTCCCATTCTCTCTAGCTCTTTCCTGCCAAACTCATCTGCCAGTTGGATCAGTGCCTTATTTTTATTTTTTAAATTAATGTTTTAAAGAAATGGCTAATGTCACCTTCTTGTTGAAGTATCTTCTCAGTTACTGACCTTCTACAGGAGCCGGATGATCCTCCCCAGCTGGGAGGCACTGGTTGGATTGGGAACCCATCTCCATGAGGATTAAACAGATGTCCAACCAAAATTTCAACCAGTGACTGTTTGCACCCAATCCCGAAACCCCCTTTGAGAGCTGAAAACAACCCTGCTCTTGTCTATCACCTCAAAAAGAAAAACTAGCCCTGCAGTTGTGGTGTGCATCCTGTTATACTTGTTAACAAACTTAGAAATGGGTGACACCCCATTCCATTTCTCAAATGGTGACCATACTATAGATACGGGTTTGCTTGAAGGAGTACTAATCAATTTTCCTTTGTGGAGGCGTTATTTCAGTCCATCCTCAATCCTGATTTATAACTAAACTCCCACGCGTCCCCTCACTTGCTTGTGGAATCAGATGATATGAAGAGCTTGCTGACTTTCTCTCCAACTTGAAGCTCCTATTCTCTACCTTAACCCTTGGTTGGATTGGGGAGCCATCCCCATGCCAGTTAAATAAGTACAAATCTCATGCCTGGGGAGTCTTATCATATCACGGATAGATTGGTCAAGAAAAATCAAAAGGAATTGAAGGAATAATCAGTTTGTTGCATGCATCTTAAATGAGAAAGAGACTTTGAGGATTCTACTTCTCATCATTTTAATCATCGACAGTGCTGAAGGAAGATGGTATTCTTCCTCAAGCTGGTTTGATTCACACTTTGATGATGTCAAGCCTTACTTTTTACTTTGATTGTTTTGATAATCTGAATGTTTTCTTCCCCCTCATTACTAATATTTACACAAGACGCAGTTGATGTTTATATGACTTGCACTTCAAAGGCAGGATTCATTCTTTGTGCCCATCTGTTGCATTAATGAACGTTATAAAGTTGTGGCTATTTTTAAAATCGTACACAGCAAGATGCCCAACCAACTCAGCACAAGGACACATCGCAAACTCAAAGAAGAACAAAGGTCTTTGTCAATAGTTTTTCCATCCAATTGTACTTGAATATAATCTCTGAATTTATAATGTATGGTTTGGGTTGTACCTTCAAGAACAAAGGGAAGGGGAAGGGGATACAGTTGATTAGATGCTGTTTTTTTAAAAAAAAATCGCAAATTGAAAGGTAACACAATCTAAAGGTAAGTGAAAAGGCAAAGGAAAAGCAGAAGGAAAACCATTTCTGTTGTGTTCTTGATATTCAACATGAAAGTTCTGAACATTTTGGAACACAAAATTACCCATGTGATTGAAAAGTTAGCTAAAAAGTCGTAATGTTAAAACACAATTGACAGTTTGCCTTCAGACACATGTGGAATCTTAATTACTTTAAACAAGTCAGTAACTAACATTATAGTGGGTGCACCTATCCAGACATATTTGTCTGGGAAACATGCCAAGAAAGGAAGTTTTAAGACACAAGGTCAGCTTCTGGGTTTAAAACATTTTCTTTTCAAATGTTATACTCGTACTTTGCTCCATCTATACTCACCACCTTACAGGAAGAAAGAGTAAATATGGCCACTTACCAGCAGAAATGAACCACAAGGCATTTGGGGACCAAAAGGAAGCAGGCCTCAACATTGCTGTGTTTGATTATGTGAGTCTAGATTAACTGATCTATGTTCACTGTATTTGATTGGTTGAGCCAGGGTGCAGACTCAGAAAAGTAAACAGAGTGATTTGGGTGCTATCCAGATTTGGAGGAAGAGTGCTGTCTGGAGTTTGGGATGGGTGAATGACACTGCCCAGGGGTGGGGTGGGGTGAGGGATGCTGTCAGGGCTTGGGGGGGTGGGGAGGTGTGGTGCAGCTGGAGGTTTGATGTCAGGGCTTGGGGGTGGGACAGTTGGAGGTTTGATATCAGGGCTTGGGGGTGGGGCAGTTGGAGGTGTGATGTCAGGGCTTGGGGGTGGGGCAGTTGGAGGTGTGATGTCAGGGCTTGGGGGTGGGGCAGTTGGAGGTGTGATGTCAGGGCTTGGGGGTGGGGCTGTTGGAGGTGTGATGTCAGGGCTTGGGGGTGGAGCAGTTGGAGGTGTGATGTCAGGGCTTGGGGGTGGGGCAGTTGGAGGTAAGATGTCAGGGCTTGGGGGTGGGGCAGTCAGAGAGGTCATGTCAGGACTTGGGAGAGCAGTTGGAGGGGTGGTGTCACGATTTGGGGGTGGGGGGGATGTGGTTGGAGAGGTGCTGTCCAAGTTTTTGGAGCAGTGGTGGGCAAGTTAGGGGCAGATGTCCAGGCTATGCGAGGGTGGTAAGGGGTGCAGTCCTAAATGTGGGATCAGGCAACTGGAAGCAGGGTGCAGTTCATATACCTGCATCTCAACTACACCTGATCAAGAATCAGAGACCTAAAACATGAGACAAAGGCTAAGCTGGCAGTAGACAACCTGGAACATGTGGTGGGTATCTTAAATGTGGGGTAGACCTGTTGACTCCA
The DNA here is from genome assembly GCF_965287045.1 of Carcharhinus amblyrhynchos. Classification (NCBI taxonomy): domain Eukaryota; kingdom Metazoa; phylum Chordata; class Chondrichthyes; order Carcharhiniformes; family Carcharhinidae; genus Carcharhinus; species Carcharhinus amblyrhynchos. The sequence continues at coordinate 26,414,340 of NC_137352.1, forward strand.
GGATGTTATGTCACGCTAAATAAACCACAATTTACCCAAATTGGGACTAAATGCCCACACCAGCAGGAAATCTGGTATGCATCAGGCTGACTTACTCATAGTGGACAACCCTCCGGCCAGCCCCGTTGTTCCAAGACTGGGCCACCATTTTGCAATGGCGACCCAATCTCCGCGCTCGGAGATTAATGGTTTAGAGAACAGAACTGACAAAAGCAAGGAGAAAATGAGTTTAAAGATCATCTTACTTTGCCACTGTGACAAAGAAGACATGGCCACACTGGGAATAGAAATCATGATTCACATTAAAAGTGCAGAATTATTTGCAGTGTGATTTACAGCTCATTTTATCCCTAAAGAACCCAGTCATGATCAGAGCCAATGTCTTCAGAGCATTGTCGTAATATTAAGAGTGAAGTAATAAAACAAGTTATACAATTTGAATAATGTCATGTTTTATCCATTTTTGAGAAAGGAAGACATTAAAATCTCCCTGGGAACAAGTGTTAATTGAATTATCCTCTGCATTACAATGAATACACTGAAAACCTAATTTAGGAAACAAATCCTTAATAACCCTCTCACAGCCTCATTAGTTTTATCCCAAAATAAATAATTAGACAGCATGAATGTGAAGTAATGTATAGGATCTGTATCCATTTATGATATAAACATCTTTATCCCACTTGTAAATGATAACCAGCAATAAAACTGCAAGAAGCTCAGAAGAACACTGATCACTCTGGCAATTTTGCCATCAGCTTGTTTTAGTGCAGTTGCCGCTTGCTGTCATAACTAAAGTTTTCAGTAACCTGAGCAAACGCCATTGAAGTGCATTAGATTGTCAATTAAGATTGTATTGCTTTTATCAGCACTGCCTATAAGATAATGTGTCTCGTTTACAAAATTTTAATCATTTACTCATAGCATATTGAAAATACCCAAACAAACAACGACATAGAATCTCTCCTGTGAGGTCATGGCACTCAACTGTACCTGCCCACGTCATTGTCATAATGAGGTTCCCACCCAGGAAGGTTGTAAACCTCATTTAAATATATTTCTATCTCATTAGCAGGCCTTCCACGCTCTATCATCGCCCACACATTGAGACAACAAGGATGGCAGCGTGGCACATGTGTTAGCACTGCTGCCTCATAGCATTAGGGACCCAGGTTCAATTCCAGCCTTGGGTCACTGTCTGTATGGAGAGTGCACTTTCCCCCCATGTCTGTGTAGTTTCTTCTGGGTGCTCTGGTTTCCTCCCACAGTCGAAACGTGTGCAGGTTAGATTGATTGGCCATGCTAAATTAACCCTAGTGTCAGGGAGTAAATATGAGAAGCTACAGGAATAGGGCCTGGTTAGGATTGTGGTTGGTGCAGACTCAATGGGCTGAATGGCCTCCTTCTGCACTGCAGGAATTCTACGATTCAAAGTATCTAAAAATGGTCATAAGGTTAAGGGAACCCACTCGGGGACACACAAGTACATAAGGTGCCTGGAGGGAGAAGGACAATGCATGGGCAGTCTCCTGACACTGCGTCCTGGTGCTGTCTCTGGCACCCTGGCCCAGGGGGTGGTTTCCAGGGCAGGCCCTATGGGCAGCTCCTTTTGGAATGGGGGCTTTCCTGTCTCTGATGATGCGGATGGGTTTCCTCATGCCCATGTAGGGGATAGTCTCTATGTTTCGGAGGTGGAGGGAGGGAGAATTATGTGTGTGTGTGTGGTGGGGGTGCGGTTGAACATTAGGAGACAGGTCCTTTTTATAAATATGAGATCCCTGGAAAGCTGATGCCACATGACCTTTTCAGGTCCCGCCCCCTACCAGCACAATTTTTCCATATTCATTCATGGGATATGGGTGTCCCTGGCTAAATCATAGAACTTCTACCGTACAGAAAGAGGCCAATCAGCTCATTGATCCTCCATCGCCAACAATCCCACCCACGTACCATCCCCTAAACCCCATGTATTTACCCTACTAATCCCCCTAACACCAAGGGGTCATTTATCATGGCCAATCAACCTAGCCCATGCATCTTTGGAATATGGGGAGAAGCCGGAGCACACAGAGGAAACCCACGCAGATACGACAAGAATGTGCAAACTCCACACAGTCAGTAAAGGCTGGAATTGAACCCAAGTCCCTGGCGCTGTGAGGCAACAGTGCTAACCACTGCGCCACAGTGTTTGCCTATTCGTAATTGCCTTTGAATAGAGTTATTTGCTAGGCCATTTTAGAGTACATTTTAGAATCAATCACATTGCTGTGGATCTGGAATCACATGTAGGCTAGGCCAGGTAAGGAATATTCCTTCCCTAAAGGACATTAGCAAACCACATGAGCTTTTATGACAAGCAACAATGGCTTCATGATCGTCATTAGACTTTTAACTCATGATCTCGCCTGCAGCAGGGATTCTCCAGTCCCGCTGCAGGGAATGGAACTTTGGCTGTGCACCAAATCCTCCGTTCTTGCTGGTGGTGGCACCGGCGTGAGTGAGACTGGAGAATTCCTGGTCAATTCTTGGATTCCCGCTGATCTATCCCGCCCACCCCAGCCAATGAAACTCTATGGGGCCATGGGAGAATTCTGCCTACTATAAAACATGGATGTCTACAACTGGAAATTTGTCAACAATTAAAATGGGCAGGTTGTGTGGAGAATCTTACAGTATAGTATTGGTGGCGGAGGAGAGGGATAAATGGTGGTGCTAGTGTCTTGTTTATATCTGTCAAATTTTCTATGTCAGTAAGAAGTCTCACAACGCCAGGTTAAAGTCCAACAGGTTTATTTGGTAGCTCCGAAAGCCAGTGGATTTTGCTACCAAATAACCTGTTGGATTTTAACCTGGTGTTGTGAGACTTCTTACTGTATTTACCCCAGTCCAATCCCAGCATCTCCACATCAATTTTCTAATGACCAGAGGATGAAAATTTCAATGTAATTTATGTTTCTACACGTTGATTTTAGAATTGAAATGTGCAATGGGGAACCCTCAACAGTTAATTCTGCAAGTTCACTTTTAATTCCCTTATCTATTAGTGAGCTATGAGCTCTTCCTAACTCAAGGGATAAAATTGATATTCCACTGCCCCACCATTGTATCCTTTTCCCCTGAACTACCAAGAAAACAACTTGCATCATTATTGTGGTTATGATTGAGTGAATCATTATAATGGATAAATGATTATACTCTGTATTCTTTCCTCATTGGATCTTTTGAAATTAAAAATCCATATAATCACAAAGATATCCCGATGCATATTTCCAATAGAGTTGTTTTATTTTGAACACCATGATTGAAATATTTAATCCACAAAATAGATTTCTCATAAAGCAAACAGACTTCAACTCCTCGGAATTCTGATTTTTTTCAAGTAAATTTTGTAATTTTCACATCCTGCTTCCAAATTGTTAGACCAATTTTCCATGATTTGATTCATTATTGTCACATGTATCAGTGCACAATAAAAAGTATTATTTTTTGCACGCTATACAGACAAAGTTCATAGAGGAGGAAAGGAGAGAGTGCAGAATGTCATGTTACAGTCATAGCTAGGGTGTAGAGAAAGATCAATTTAATGCAAGGTAGGTGCATTCAAAAGTCTGATGGCAGCAGGGAAGAAGTTGTTCTTGAGTTGGCCGGTATGTGACCTCAGACTTTTGTTATCTTTTTCCAAATCAAAGAAGATGGAAGAGAATATGTCCGGGTGCATGGGGTTCTTGATCATGCTAGCTGCTTTTCCAGGGCACTGAGACATGTAATCAGTGCTAATGGTTGGGAGGCTGATTTGCATGTTGGACTGAGCTTCGTTCACAACCTTTGTAGTTTCTTGAACAGAACAGGAGTCAAACCAAGCTGTAATACAACCAGAAAGGATGCTGTCTACGGTGCATCTGTAAAAGTTGGTGAGAGTTGTTGCAGACATGCCAAATTTCCTTAGCCTCCTGAGAAAGTGGAGGCATTGGTGGCTTTCTTAACTATAGCATCGGCATGGAGGGACCAGGTGATCCAGACATTTAGGAACCTGAAGTTCTCAACCATTTCCACTTTGTCCCTGTTGGTGATGACAGGGGCATGTCCTTCACTATGCTTCCTGAAGTCAATGACCATCGCCTTTGTTTTGTTGACATTGACGGAGAGATTATTGGCATTGCACCAGTTTCCCAGATTCTGCATCTCTTTTCTGTACACTTTGAGTCTTGTAAATCTTTGAATACTCAAAGATTTATTCATCTAAGATAACGAGAAATTTTTTCCATTTCACACACCATTATATCCCACGTTTAATTGAGTTGGTAAGAAACTCAAGCAAAACAACTGATTTCATTGAACAAATCTCTCCATTAAGTTACTTTTCTCTTCCATTTCTCAGTATTTTACTCATTATTTTCAGTGCTTACTTGTATATGTTTAATGAGATGTCAAGGGATCTGCTTTCCAAAGATAGTAGTTTCTAACAGATGCCATTTCGGCAAAAAAAATGTACTTTTAGTTTTTATGTTTGTGCAAACTAGGAAATTTCCTTTTCAACATAATCTCAACCATGGTTTTAATTAAAGGTAGAATATTGAAAGCATATATTGTGATTCAATGGGAGGAATTCTCCCATTTTGGGATTGAGCCATCTGACGGGGTTGGGGATTGTAGTGAACATGGGGCCGGTGGGACAAGATGCTAAATCTTCCAGCCTGGTTCACCGTGAGGCAAGCCAGATAGCATGTAGTGTGCTGTCCTGTCCAGGTGCTATATTGAATAGGCATCTATTATAACTAACTCTCTATTGAACGTAGACCTGTGGAGCATTCTGCGACCCAAAGGTGGACTTCCTGAGAACTAAGATGGATCTCCAGGAATATTCAGAGGGCGGAAGATGGATCTCCTCCAGGTCACCGGATCTGAAAGGTCCACCTGGAGTCCAGGGTTGCTGACTGCCTGCATCCTAAAATTAGGAGGCAGCATCAGGCATCGTTCAGGTGAGTCTTGACATCTGCGTACAAAGTTTTCCAAACGCATTTCACACTGGCATTTTTTTAATTCATTCATGGGACATGGGCATCACAGGCTGGCCAGCATTTATTGCCCCTCCCTAGTTGCCCTTGAGAAGGCGGTGGTGAACTGCCTTCTCGAAATGCTGCAGTGCAAGTGCTGTGGGTTGACCCACAAGGCTATTAGGGGGAGGAATTCCAGGATTTTGATCCAGCGACTGCAAAGGAATGGCGATATATTTCCAAGATGTGGAGATGCCGGCGTTGGACTGTGGTAAACACAGAAAGAAGTCTGACAACACCAGGTTTAAGTCCAACCGATTTATTTGATAGTAAACTCACAAGCTTTCGGGGTTTGCCCTTCGTCAGGTGAATGGAGGGTTCTGGCCTCAGACAGAGTATATAACAGCACAGAATTGCCAGGTTCTGTTTCCTGATTATTTCCAAGTCAGGTTGATGATTGGCTTGGAGGGGAACATGTAAATGGTGATGTTCCCAATTATCTGCTGCCCTTGTCCTCCAAGATGGAAGTGATCATGGGTTTGGAAGGTACGGCATTAAGGGTCTGTGGTGAATTGCTGCAGTGCATTTAGTAGATAGTCCACACTGCTGCTGCTGTCAGTGGTGGAGGGAATGGATGTTTGTGGATAGGCTGCCATTCAAGTGGGTTGCTTTGTCATAGAATCATAGAATCCCTACAGTGCAGAAGGAGGCCATTCAGCCCATCGAGCCTGCACCTACAACAATCCCTGTAACCCCACGCTTTTACTCAGTCAGTCTCCCTGACACCAAGGGGCAATTTTCCATGGCTAATCCACCTGACCTACCAAGCTTTGGACTGTGGGAAGAAACCGAAGCACCTAGAGGAAACCCACGCAGACACGGGGAGAACTTGCAAACTCCACACAGACAGTGACCCAAGACCAGAATTGAATTCAGGTCCTTGGCACTGGAAGGCAGCAGTGCTAACCACTATGCCACCATACTGCTGTTCTGGATGGTGTCAAGCTTCTTGAGCGTTGTTAGAGTTTCACCCATCCAGGAATGTGTTTTCTCACTGTTAGCTTAGACAGTTGTGCATGGGTTGTCAGGCGTCCATCTAGATACCATTCGTGGGATGCAAATGAATTTAACACCACCCTCAAGCAGATTTCCCAATCTGCCATGGAAATTCCTGTGGCAAACTCACACCAACATAATACCGATATTTGGGCCTCCTACGGAATTATCCCCCGTCCCCCTCCCTGCCATTGAACTGGTTAGTGGGGGCATGGGAGAATTCCAACCAGTGTTTCGATATTAAAGACTATAAAACAGCATATATCTGGATTATGGCCCAATGTTGCTGAAGTATAATTGAGAACGTCAGGATAATGTTAGGAGGCAAGGACAAAAACAAAGACAAGATGGGGCGGCACAGTGGCACAATGGTTAGCAATGCTGTCTCACAGCACCAGGGATGTGGGTTCAATTCTGGCCTTGGGTGACTGTCTGTGTGTAACCTGCATGTTCTGCCACGTCTGTGTATGTTTCCGTCGGGTGCTCCAGTTTCCTCCCACAGTCCAAAGATGTGTGGGTTAGATGGATTAGCCATACTAAAGTGTTGAGGATATGTCGGGGCAATACGTGGTATTACAGGGATAGTGCTTGGGTGGGATTCTTGTTGGTGCCAGCTCGATGGGCCAAATGGCCTCCTTTTGCACTGTAGGGATTCTATGATTCCCTAAAAAGAGTGGAATAGGCAAGAGAGGGAGTCACGATCAAATTGAGGAATGCTTAGACTGCACCTTGAACTTTGAACCAAATTCTCAACTCTGTGACAAAGGGAGGCACAGAACCATACTGGAGACAATTTAGAAATCAGCATGAGTTATAAGTAAATGTCAATACAAATTTTAACATTTCAGCCCTGAAGGATACCTCAGATGTGATGTCCGAGTGGTTCATAAGTTAGTGACGGGAGCAGAAAATGCACGTGCAAAATATATTAAAATTACGCTGTGGAATTTTGAAGTGTTGGATAAGGGGATAGGGCTCAAACTGAAAAAGCAAATTTTGGACAATATTAGAAAATTCTTCACATTGAAGCTGTTTAACTTATGGAACCAACTGCAAAAGGGTAAATGGAAACCACATTCCAGCTAGAATTTCATGCTGCCATTTGGGAACTTGAAGATTTTTCAGGAGGAAGAAATTTAGATGGGGGTGAATGGTCTTTCTCAAATATCTTGTGATGAAGTGAATAGGATGCAATGCATGAGACAACAAAGGAAAAATTTGTAAATAAATACTGCTTTAAAGCTTATTTATTAGTATCACAAGTAGGCTTACATTAACACTGCAATGAAGTTGTTGTGAAAATTCGCTAGTCGCGACACTCCGCCACCTGTTCGGGTACATTAAGGGAGAGCTTAGCATGGTCAATGCACCGAAGCGGAGTTGAGGGGAGTGGTGGGGTGGTGGTGGGGGATGGGAGAGAGAAACTTGAGCACCCAGAGGAAACAGACTCTGCACAGACAGTAACCCAAACTGGGAATTGAACCCAGGTCTCTGGCACCATGAGGCAGCAGTGCCACCATGCCATCTTCCCAAATATTCTCGTTTGCATGATCAAGAAAAGTCAGCCGCTGAATATACAATGAACGAAAGAGTTGCCCCCATAGATAACCATGCGTTCCATCCTCCTGAATCTAAAGGTGTTTGGCTATTTGAGATCTTCAGCTGTAAGATAAAAAATGTTGGAATGTTGGAACTTTCAGAAACTTAGCTCTTAAAGCAAAAAAAAACTGGTACTCAATTTAAACAATCTCTCAAAATTTTTTAATCTTGATGTGTCTGTGGCCGAACTTCTTAGCAGTATGAATGTATTATATAGTCATGGTGTGGAGATGCCAGCGTTGGATTGGGGTAAACACAGTAAGAAGTCTCACATCAGGTTAAAGTCCAACAGGTTTATTTGGTAGTAAATACCACTAGCTTTCGGAGCGCTGCTCCTTTGTCAGGTGAGTGGGGAGTCCTGATCACAAACAGGGCAAATAAAGGCACACACTCAGTTTACAGAATACTGACTACAGCTAATCAAGCCTTAAAGGTACAGATAATGTGAGTGGAGATAGCATTAAGCATAGGTTAAAGAGATGTGTATTGTCTCCGGACAGGAAAGTTAGTGAGATGTTGCAAGCTCAGGCAAGTCATGGGGGTTACAAATAGTGTGACATGAACCCAAGATCCTGGTTGAGGCCATCCTCATGTGTGCGGAACCTGGTTATCAGTCTTTGCTCAGCGACGCTGCGTTGTCGTGTGTCGTGAAGGCCACCTTGGAGAACGTTTACCCGAAGGTCAGAGGCCGAATGCCTGTGACCACCGAAGTGTTCGCCAACAGGAAGAGATCAGTCTTGCCCGGTGATTGTTGAGCGGTGTTCATTCATCCATTGTCATATCGTCTGCATGGTCTCTCCAATGTACCATGCCTCGGGACATCCTTTGCTGCAGCATATCAGTTGGCCGAGTTGCAAGAGTCTGTACCATGTACAGACACTTACGGTCCTGTCTGGAGACAATACACATCTCTTTAACCCATGCTTAATGCTATCTCCACTCACATTGTCTGCACCTTTAAGACTTGATTAAGTGTAAAGACTCGCATTCTAATCAGCGTTCTGTAAACTGAGTGTGTGCCTTTATATGCCCCGTTTGTGATCAGAACTCCCCATTCACCTGATGAAAGGGTAAAGCCCCGAAAGCTAGGGATGTTTGCTACCAAATAAATCTGTTGGACTTTAACCTAGTGTTGTGAGACTTCTTACCGTATTATACAGAACATAGAATTCTACAGCACAGGAACAGGCTCTTTGGTTGTGCCGAACATGCCTCCAAAATGAACTAATCCCTTCTGCATGTCCTTGGTCCAAATCCCTCTATTCCTTGCATATTTATGTGCTTATCTAAAACCCCTATAGTAGTTGCTCCACTACCACCCCTAGCAGCTTGTTCTAGATATCTACCACAGAAAGTGGAGACTTGGCAGCTAAAAGAATCCATGCTCAGATTGAGGTTTTGCAATTTTCAGATATTTTACTGGATGTATAGAGAGTCCCAATGAAAGTTCAGTAGTTCAAACCTTTCAGAACACTGAACTATAATTTGCAAAGCTTCTTTCTGCACAATACTTATTTATTTTACATCTGAAAAGTAACAAGAAAACTCTTGTCATGGATATCAAATAGTTTATCGCTGTCATTCTCCTTTCCTTATTCCAAGATGTTTGTATTCACCACAGTCAGCACAACCAACTGAACCATATCTTATTTCACTCTGTGTACGGACAAACCTTGATTTCAGTTTCTTGATGCTACACATCCATTTCACAACACTAATCAAAGTGAGGAAGGAGTCTCAATTTTCTCCCTCACTAGTTCTTTTGATTGCATCAAATTACAGTGTGGAAAGCAATGGATATTGAGGCAATGAGTTTCACGATTTCTCCAATGCAATCCTGAGATGCAAAGCAACACTTAATGCAATAAAACCTGGGGAAAGATCACCTGTTTCCAAGTCGAGGCAGGTTAAATTACTTTTCTTCTTGTCCTTTAATTCCTCCATTGACCAGTGGTTTACTCCCATCTCACAAGCTGTCAAGGCTCACTTACTTCCAGGAGGACTTGCTGATGTTGGCGAAAAGGTAACTAGCTACCCTACACTGAGCTGTAAACAACACATGACTCACCTTCATCTTTTAAAACTAAGTTTGCAAATTCTCTTGTTTTTTTGCTCATTAAGTAGCACTATTTACTTACCTCAGTAATCATGAATCTCTGATTTCCTAGTTGTATCCTACACAGAGCATCTGTGCAGCATATTCTGCACCAACTGAGCACCACAGCAGTTTCAGAGAAGTTTGCGACTCATCATATCATTGATTTATCAAATCCCTATAGTGCAGAAGGAGGCCAGATGGCATATTGAGTCTGCACCGACTCTCCAACAGAGCATCTGCCCAAACCCTATCCATGTAACCCTATGTATTTACCCCACTATTCCCCTTTACCCACACATCTTTGGGAAACTAAGGGACAATTTGGAATGGCTGATCCACCTAACCTGCACACCTACGGAGTTGATGGAGAATCTATCTGAAAAGGCAATCTCACACTGCTGCGAGATGTTATATAAAAAATATGTGTATATATTATATATACACAGTGAACACATGAATACAGGAGCACAAATGCAATGCTATATTCAGGGTGAAACTTTCAAAAAAAAATTGACAAAGTTTCATTTCGGGCAGAAAACCCAGAGCGATTCCCATCAGCTCGGAATTGTGATGGCGTAACACTTAGTCTTTTTTTTTCTCGGGGGTGCTATTTTGCAGTGTCATCAAGAGTGGTGGGTTCTAAAAATGGCAGCAAGTCTGGATCCTCAGAGACTGGGCACCTTCTTTAAAGGGCTCAAACTCCCCTCACCACTCCATCACTGGCATCATCATCTCCCCCCTTCACCAACTCTCCCGCCATTGCCAGCATTTTTGTGACCCGTTCCCCCTTTCCCTTCACATGAGCAAACCCCTGCTATGGGGTCGCTTATAAGCCCTGCTCCCTCCAACCCTCCCGCCTCTTCAGACCCCGCTGGCACTTCAAGGTTGGCACTACCAATGTGCCAGGGCATTTCCCAGCCGTGTCCCTGACCAACTGAGGGCTGCACTGGCCTCTGAAGCCCCCCGGTGTGGTAATCCTTTCTCACCTCTGATTTTGGAGGTGGATTGCCATTGACGATTGGCAGGATGCCTGTGGTGTTTTGAGTGACTTAAGTGTCCTTCCAGTGGGGAACCAGCCTTGGGGGTCACTTTCAGCAGAACCAGAAGATCCTGCCAGTGGGAAGTAAAATCCCATCCTTAACCATTCACACAACATTTTGCGAATATTAAGGAGCATCAATAACTTGCACAATTTACCCTGGAGCATTGTTGGGATGTAGCGGGGTCAGATGACAACCTTCCTTTACCAATCTTTACACAGAGGGCGGTGAATGTCTGGAAGCCGCTGCCTGGGGAGGTGATGGGAGCAGGTACGATCGCGTCATTTAAGGAGCAACTAGATGAATATATGAATAGGCTGGGAATGGAAGGATACAAACTCTGTAAGTGCATACAGTTTTAGTTTAGGCAGCCAACATAATCAGCGCAGGCTTCGGGGGCCAAAGGGCCTTCCTGAGCTGTACTTTGTTCTTTGCTCTCTCATTAAAAGTAATTACCAAGTTCATCAGAAATGACTGAAGAATTAGCTGCACATATCTTGTGTTTTCTAACCTTGTTAAAACATTTCAGAGCACCTGAGGATCATTTTGGAGAGCTCAGGCACATCAGCCATTAACAGTAAATCAACAAATCGCTCAGTTAATTGATCTTTTTGGGAGCTGCAGATTGAAACAGGAATGTTGGCTCAGGTGCAGAAGAGCTTTCTGCATCTCCGAGCTAAAGCATGGGAGTAACATCCATTTGATCAAGCATGCTGAACTAAGTTCCCCTCTTTCATCTGAAGGGTGTCATTCCTGCGAATTTAGTGCATTAATTCCAACCTAGCTTACCAGCTCAAGTCCTGGAAGTGAGAATTCAATCCATAACCCCGTGAACTAACGGTGACCAATTATTTCCATCAGTTGCAGGTGAAATAATTGAACTCCGGTTGCTCCGGTTTCCTCCCACATCCCAAAAACGTGCTCTTGGGCTGATTGGTGTAACAAATTGTCCCTAAATTAGTCTTCCCTCAATCTTTCCCACTAGGTGTAGACAAAGGTCATGGGTAGAGGAGGGCACTCATAATGTTAAAATGGCGGCACGGGCTCGTTGGGCCGAAGGGCCTGTTTCCCGTGCTGTGTTGTTCTTTGTTCTAATATTTAACATAGCCTTTCCTTTCCAAATGTCACCCCTCTATCACATCCTTTGCACCTACATGTAAAACTGTTCAGTGTGTATCATGAAATCTGTAATTAAGTGTAATTTAATCTAAGGTTATTCAACCTACAGCACAAGATAATAGCAGTTCATTCTCTCCAGCGATCTTTTATTCACCAAACAGTATCAGATTGGGCACAGTGTTTAGCACAGCTGCTTCACAGTGCCAGGGACAAGGGTTCAATTCCGGCCTTGGGTGACTATCTGTGTGGAAGCTTGTACATTCTCCCTGTGTCTGCGTGGGTTTCCTCCGGGTGATCTAGTTTCCTCCCACAGTCCAAAGATGTGTGGGTTAGGTTGATTGGACATGCTCAACTGTCCCTAGTGTCAGGGGATCAGCAGGGTAAACGTGTGGCATTACGGGGAGAGACCATGAGTGGGATGGTTGTTAGTGTAGGCTCGATGGGCCAACTGGCCTCCTTCTGGATTCTACGGTAAGCTGGGAGGTTCAGACCTTCTGTTAATCTTTTTTTCCAAAAGAAAGAACTGCGAACTGAACATCATTAATTTCCCAGAACCAATGCTGCAGTTGTGGTGGCTGAATGCTCACCTGCAAGGTCATTGTACTCATCAGCAACTATCCCTATTCAATATAAATGGCTAGAGTGCACTCTCAATAGGCATTACTAGAAAATGTAGAGAACACATTTGATGCATTGCAGCAATCCTCTTATACTAAGAAAAACAAGTGTGCTATAATGCCACCTGAAGGATGGTCCCTGCTGTATCGCATTATGTTCTTTCCTATTTTTAGTTACAATCTATTTGAGATCAAAGTAAGGATGTCATTATTAGCATTAGTTTTGAGCAATATTGCAAAACAGCAATAAATTTGAAATTGCACTGAGATGTCTCCCCTGCTTTTATCCTCCAACAGTGTTTAACAGGGAAGATCTCTTTTGCTCATTTCAGAATGAATTGGTCCTTTACAGCAGCGAAAGACCTTATGGCTCATCCTTCTGTAAAGTTGAGCAATTTTTCTCCTTGCATAATTTGCCAAGCGACCTCATCGCTGATCGCAATAGAAGGCAACACGGACAATATTTTCCATTATCATAACATTGAATGCTTGATCACAGAACTGTGAACACAGAGGATTGAGGCCTCAGGGTAAGCAGCAATAACCGAGATGAGAATTTCATCTGGATTGTCAGCCACGCGTCGGGAATGCAGAGTTAGAAGAGTTCCTGGCTCTGCGAGCCCATCTTTTAAAAACGTCTTCCCGCAAATCTGATTTTTGGCTGGCAGGTAATATCAGGAGTGGGGGTGAGCATGCCCTGGAAGTAGCGGGTGAGTGGAAGTGGGCCAGGTACAGGCTAGGCAGCTCAGGCATATACAAAGAACAGCCCTTGAGACGTTGTTTGTCTATCCCTAACTTCCTGCATCTCAGAGGAGATCGCATGGCCTTGTCTGGTGAGTGTGAACAATGTAAATGTTGTCCAACTGTTAGCTGAGCCTAGAAAGGATGGCTCATCAGGGGCAGGTCACCTACCCCTCATTAATTTTCTGACTGATAAGTCAGCAGTCTGCCTCCACCTCCCCCATGGAAGGCACTTTGTATAAGTGTACAAGAGCACAAAGCGAAGTCTCACCCACAGCGCTAATGGCTGCACTGAGGTTACATTGTCACATTGCATTTGTCACATTTGAACACTTTTTAAATAGTTTTTTACACAGAGAGTGGTTGGTGCCTGGAACTTGCCGGGAAAGGTCGTGGAAGCAGACTCGAGAGTGACTTATAAGTGGTGTCCGGACAAATGCATGAATTGGATGGGAATAGAGGGATATGGTCTCCAGAAGGTTAGGGGATTTTAGTTCACATGGGCAGCATGGTCGGTGCAGGGTTGGAGGGCCAAAGGCCCTGTTCCCGTGCTGTAATTTTTTTGATCTATATTTACTTACACTTGTACATGATTCTGTGTCTGTTTGTATTTTACAGGGTTCCAAGATTTGAAGGGAGTGCTTGCCAATAATAGTGAGGCCAGCATGGTGGCAGCCTCCTTATCCAGTTCTGAATTGTCAGAACAGACAGGGGCTTCCTCCTCCTTCTCCTGAGGTTGCACCTCTATATAGTTATTGGTTTGTAAACTCCTTTGCTACTGACTGAGATATACCTGTCCCTGACAGGTCTTCTGATGACTGAGGAAAGACCATTAAGCAAAATAAAAACAGAGCGGCTGTTACCTTTACAGCTAGGACTTGGGGGCCAATGGTGTATGGCTTGAGATGTTGCTGGACCATGCAATATGCATCTGTCACAGATTAACCTCAGTCGCCTTTAGCATGGTTCTCTGTCATCTTGAGAAAGTCCTAGATCTGTACATCTTTTCCGCAGAGTAGTACCTGCTTGTCCTGCCCTTCCTCTTTCTTTCAGGTCGGTGTGCGTGCTGCAGCCTCTTCCTCATGGTTTTCTGCTCTTCCTAAGGTCTTTAGCTGCTCATGATGACTTGCTTCCGTGGCTGGATTCCATGATCCCTATGTGTGACAGTGACTCATCCATCTTCCTTCACAACAAGTGCAATGTGTCCTTCTCAAGCACAAAGTTTTTCCTGTCACTTGGGTGCACAAGTCAGAACAAAAACAAAAGCCTACAAGTTTTCCAGCCTCACCCTCATACTTCAGATCTCCAGCATCCTTAATATCTTGCTTTTATTCATTTTCCATTCTTTTGCTCCCTTGGCTGAAGACAGGACAGTTGGTAGTGAGTTTGTGAAAATTCTCAGGCAGTGAAGCCAAGTTTAAAACTAATTCCAACAATTACTCCTCAAAAGGTACCCCAAGCTCTCCAAAGAAAGCTAGATGTGAAATCAGACACAGTCAGCTCAGTGATTAGTGGTACAATGGGGGGCATGAAGGCCTAGTGGTATTATTGCTAGACTATTAATCCAGCAACTTAGCTAATGTTCTGGGGACCTGGGTTCGAATCCCACCACAGCAGATGGTGGAATTTGAATTCAATAAAAACTATCTGGAATGAGGAATCTACTGATGATCGTGAAAACATTGTTGATTGTTGGAAAAACCCATCCAGTTCACTAATTAGGGAAGGGAATCTACCGTCCTTACCTAGTCTGGTCTAGATGTGACTTCAGAGCCACAGCAATGTGGTCGATTCTGAACTGTCCTCCAAGGGTAACTAGGGATGGGTAATAAATGCTGGCAAGACAGCAACACACATGTCCGCAAATGAATTTTACAAAATGCTCAATCAGACCTGCTCTTACTCTGTCTGCTCTGCACGTTTCCAGTTCCACACTCCAACATGAGTGAAGGTTGTTGATGATTTAAGTGGCCCGCTGCCTCTGTGAACTGGGCATGCACAGAATGTCCCCCTTCCCAACCCTAGGAAAATGGAAGCTGCCATATTGGGTGTGGCACTCATGATTTCCAAGCTCCTCTACCATTCTCCATAACAGATAGGCTGTCCATCATGGTGAATATCCAGACCTAAGTGTTTGAACATCAGCATCAGTAGTTTTGTTACATGCCTCACCCTTACTGAGGTATGATTTACATCATCATTGTTAGAGTTGTTATAAGGACAAAAATAAGGTAAATAATGTTTTTTTTTAAATCTAGGCCAAATTCCAAAACAGAATCCCATTTCCTCAGGGTTTTCTTCAAGCAACTTTACTATATTTGTTGGAACTGCCTCCCTTCTTTGCCAACTTTGTTTAATCTTCTCCGAGACTATTGTTAACATTCAGCCATCTTTCCCATCCCTCCCACAAGGACACTTACCAAAGCTCACTTTCTAATCAAGCAACCTTTATCACCTAGAAAGACAAAGGGGATGGCAGATACAAGGGAACACCACTTCCTGCAAGTTTCCCGCCAATCTTCACAGCATTTCTGACTTGGAACTAGAATTGTTGTCCCTTCGCTGTCACGGGGTCAAAAACCTAGAACTTACAACCAAACAGTGCTGTGGGTGTACCGACAATACATACCCTGCAATGCTTCAAGAAGCCAGTTCACCATCACCTTGTCAAGGGCAATGCTGGTCTTGCCAACAACACTCACATCCAGTCATGAATTTTAATACAGCATAAGGTATGTTCTTTGTCTCCACTTTGCAGTACCTTATGGGGGATCACGGTGGCACAGTGGTCAGCGCCAGGGACCCGGGCTTGATTCCCAGCTTGAGTGACTGTCTGTGCAGTGTCTGCACGTTCTCCCAGTGCCTGCACGGATTTCCTTCAGGCGCTCTGGTTTCTTCCCACAGTCCAAGAGACATGCTGATTAGATGCACTGGCTGTGTTCTGTCTGGGGACCTGGGTTCGAATCCCACCACAGCAGATGATGGAATTTGAATTCAATAAAAACTATCTGGATTTAGGAATCTACTGATGATCGTGAAAACATTGTCGATTGCTGGAAAAACCCATCCGGTTCACTAATGAGAGAAGGGAATTTTACCCAGTCTGGCCTAGATGTGACTACAGAGCCACAGCAATGTGTCTGATTCTGAACTGTCCTCCAAGGGCAACGAGGGATGGGTACCCAGAGTGTACCCAAACATAGGCAGGAGTATGATGACTAAGGGATTTTTGCAGTAACTTCTTTGCAATGTTAATGTAAGCCTACTTGTGACTAGTAAATAAATAAAGAAATGCATTTTATGTTAGAGGAGCAGTGCTTCTTGTTATTCTGATCGGAAATAACCAGAACCAGATTCAGATTGGTTAAGCTAGTCCCAAATTGTTTCTATTGTGGGGAGGAGTGTGGAGACTCTTTACTTCATATTTCATGAATAGTGAATAGGAAAATGCATCACCTTTCACAGATTGTGGTGTGCTGTGGAATGGGATAAAGGGCCCAAAATAGAGGAGAAACATGGCCCTGAATAAAGGACAGAAGGAGGCAAGCACTTAACTCCGATTATTGTTTGGACCTTCTTATATTTGAAGGTGCTCCAAATGTCAGCCTGCACATCAAACTTCAGAATATAAAGATGAATTGGGTACTAACATTAGTTTTTGACAATATCAATCACAAGGCTACAGACATTCTGACTCCTGTGTCAACAAAGGATTTTTTTGTTGCTCAAAGGGTTTCTGTACGCTTAGTAAATCATAGAATCATACAATCCCTACAATGCAGAAGGAGGTCATTCGGTCCATCGAGCCTGCACTGACAAGAACCCCACTCCCGCTCTCTCCCCGTAACACAACATATTTACCCCACTAAATTACACATCTTGGGACACTAAGGGACAATTTAGCATGGCCAATCCAGAAAGCCTGCACACCTTAGGACTATGGGAGGAAACCGGAGCACCAGGTGGAAATCCACCCAGACATGGGGAGAACATGCAACCCCACATAGGCACTTACCCGAGGCTGAAATTGAACCCGTGTCCCTGGCACTGTGAGTCAGCAGTGCTAACCACTGTGCCACTGTGATTGTGCTTTTTTTAAAAAAAACACATTTTTAATATTTTTTGTAAGTGTGACAAACCAGACAAATGGGCAGAAGAGCAGAAAATAGGTTGTACCAACTATTTGTTCTTCCATTAATTCAAGACATTTTTTCAGTGAACAACTGAAACACACAATGCCTTCAGAAGGGAAGGGGAGAGAACAGATTTGCAAGCGTATACTGACGTACAATCATAGAATCCCTACAGTGCAGAAGGAGGTCACTCGGCCCATCAAGTTTGCACTGACCACAATCCGAGTAGGCCCTATTCCCGTAACCCCACATATTTACCCTGCTAATGCCCATGAAAATTACTATGTTGCATGTTTTAACTCTTGCAGAGTTGTCAAACTATAAACGCCAGTTATTGAAGTGAGAATTAATTTCCAACTCCTCCTAGACCCATAGTTTCAGTGGATACACGGGACCTAAAGGGGAGGATAACAGAGGAACATACAGTGCTCAACAATTTCAATCTTAACAAGCTGGTTGTTGGAATATAAATATTAAATACCCTGGTCAAATTGACAGCTTACACATATCCTGACACAAATTATACCTCACACATACCCTGACATGTTTTATACTTTACACTGGTCTAGCTAATGGGGCACAAGCTCAGAATCTTTTACAAGAAAATGTCAGCATGAAGGGGCAACCAGCCATATGCTGTTTCATGATTGATAAACTCAATGCAATTAAACTTTTCTTTTATTGTGGTTAGGCTCAAGATAACTTACTGCCATAAGGTATTTGCTCTTCCTGTAGGTTTAATTATGAAGCAAACTCCTCCTACCCCCCCACTACCCCCCGCCATCCGTTGGCACACAAGTGCAGAGGTGACACTGACTTCCAGATGGAATTAAGTTATTCAGATAAAAGTAAATTACCTCAGTTGCTGAAATCTGAAACAAAAACAGAAGCTGCTGCAAAATCCCAGCTCTGACGAAGGGTGACTCGAAACTTTAACTCTGTACTCTCGATGTTACTGGACCTCCTGAAACTTTCCAGCATTTTCTGTTTTTGTTTAAGTTCTTTAGAATTCGTTTTGGACAAACTGCTTTGGTATCAAACATCTTCTGGTGACACTGCATTCCTGAACTGTCCAGCTTACCATTTCCATTTCCACACCTGTATCACATTGGATAGCACCGCTGCTTCACAGCGGGAAGGACTTGGGTTCAGATTTCGGCCTTGGCTGACTGTATGGAATTTACACGTTCTTCCCTGTGTGCATGGGTTGCCTCTGTGGTCCCAATTTCCTCCCACAGTAAAAATCAAATGTGTAGGTTAGGTGGATTGGCCACGCTAAATTGCCCCTTAGTGTCCAAAGATGTGTAGGTCAGGGGGATTAGCAGGATAAATGCTAGCAGGGGATAGAGGAAATCTGGCATCTCACCAACTTTTTCAAACATTCTTTCTGGTTGTATCACAGCTTGGTATGGCTCCTGCCCTGCCCAAGGCTGCAAGGAACTACAAAAGGTCGTAAATATAGCTCAATCCATCACGCAAACCTCCTATCCAATGACTCTATCTATATTTCCCACTGCCTCAGCAAAGCAGCCAGCATAATTAAGGACCCCACGCATCCTGAGCATTCTCTCTTCCACCTTCTTCCGTCAGGAAAAAGATACAAAAGTCTGAGGTCACGTGCCAACCGACTCGAGAACGGCTTCTTCCCTGCTGCTGTCAGACTTTTGAATGGATTTACCTTGTATTAAGTTGATCTTTCTCTACACCCTAGCTGTGACAGGAACACTACATTTTGCACTCTTTTGTTTCCTTCTCTATGAATAGTATGCTTTGTCTGTATAGCGCGCAAGAAACAGTACTTTTCACTGTATGTTAATATGTATGACAATAATAAATCAAATTAAATCAAAGAGCACACGGTGGATCTGGATAAAGATGTTCTGTCAGAAAGTCAGTGTGACTTGATAGGCTGAATGGTCTCTTTCTGCACTGAATTTCAATGCCAGATTTCTCAGTGGGGAAGGGATTGGGAGATCAGTTGTTGGGCAAGTGGCTGGGACTTCCACGGTCAGAGGAAGGAGCTGGGAGAGATCTGTGTGGGGGAAAGGGGATTTCTGTGGTGGGGGAAAGGGAGGAGTTCTATGGTGTGGGAAGTCTGTCCCAAGGGTGGGGAGAGGATGGGAGGAGTTCCATGAACACAATCTCTGCCCAATGCCAATTTTAGCACTGGAGAATTGATTGGTTCCCACCTAACTCTCTTCCACAACTCTCTGCTTGTGTGATAATCTCTCTTGCATCAAATCAAAGTGAAACAACTTATGGTACATATGCCAAACACAGTGAATGATATGCAGCTTCCTAAATGTAGAGGCTGTACACAACTGGCCTCGTTCTTCATGCCCCAGACATCACCTTAACATTTGGATGACAAAAAGGCATGTGAACTGTAATCAGACACTGTTCTCTTCCCCCTCAACTGGAAGAAATGCCAAAATACCCAATTCCATCACGACACCACCAATCCCTTATCCAGATTCATTCCCCATTTAGATCCCATTCAACAAAACAATTTTTTTGATAATCAATTTGTAATTTTTTGTAAAGCAATGTTCACTGCTTAAAATGGATGTCTCACCCAAACTGATGGGGGATAAAAAGCAACCAAGGAAAGCACCATCCTTCAACTTCCTCTTGTGAAAGTGTGGGCAGCATAGTGGCACAGTGGTTAGCGCTGCTTCTTCACAGTGTCAGGGACCCGGGTTCAATTCCTGGCTTGGGTTACTGTCTGTGCAGAGTTTGCACGTTCTCCCCATGTCTGTGCGGGTTTCCTCTGATGCTCTGGTTTCCTCCCACAGTCCGAAACACGTGCCGATTAGGTTACAGTTTTTGGATTGAACTGCAAAGCAGTTGATGTCCTTTACTACCCTCCCAAAGCAGCATCTGTCCATGTGTGAGCCTATTACAAGAAGGGTGCTGCATAGTGGGAGTAACACCATGGAGCTCAAACCTGTTCTCAATTTCTACTCATACCTAGGCACTTCAGATCAGACATCAGTGGTTAATGATTTGGAGTAGAAAATGTTTCCTCTCAAATGCTCAGATATTAATTGCAGAAAGCACACTGCAAACATTTTCAGTACTTTATTACTCACCAGCCCATATACACAACTGTGGACAACACAAGCTAAGTACCCGCACTATTGAACAAATTCATACAGAAAGAACAGCCTCCTTTTTCAATCAAGTGGATTTTAGAATTTGAATATTTTCTCAAATTCCTGCCAGCCAAGTTGAATAGTTAAAGGTCATCACAATCAGGATTCCAGGCAAGTTCACCAAGTCCCACAAAGGCACTCTTTCACATAAATATATAGTTTAATTGCAGCTATATAGTCAGTTTTTTCCTCTCCGCCATGATCCCTAGCATAGCAAGGCAGATTTCTCTGCTCCTCTAATGGAGATTATTAGATCACAATGAACGCAGGAGACTGAGGCAGGGTGAGAGTCATGGCCCGAACGGAACCCATCCAATTGTCCATGCACTCAGAAATTTAAATGGATCAATCAGGGGTTTTCCAGCCTGATCATTGTCATGACAAGGCGTTGTATGCAACACGGAATATTAATCATTTGTTTCATCGGCTGGGGCAATGCCCTGGATTGTTTTTGAAAAAGGAGAAGTAAGTTTTAACTACAAACGGGATGGAATTTTGCCAATTCTTGAAGGGCAGCCCTCCAATGACATTGGCCAGGTTTCCCGTCGGAAACTGATGGATGAAGAACATGTAAGGAGTGGTTCCCACAAGGTAAAACTAGTGGGGCAGGCTCTGCTTGAATCCATCCTACCACCAACTGTGCTTTTTAAAAGATTGGGCACCTTTCTAAAGGGTACTTGATGTGAAAGAATAAAAATTGAAATACTTGAACCTCCCCATCCTTCCCATCCCCACCAACCCCCTATCGCAGAATTCCCTCACTCCACTAGCATGGAACTCCTCCCATTCCCCCCCCAACCTTGGAAACACCCCTCCTCCACCAGACAACTCCTCCCTTGCCCCCACCACAGAAATCCCCTTTCCACACCACGGATCTCCCCCACCCCCTTCCCTCAACCGTGGAAGTCCCACCTGTATTCCCTACAATTGATCTCCCATCTGTTTCCCGCACCGAGAAATCTGGCTCTGAAAGTCAAAATCACAACTTTTAAGAAAGTTCAAATTCTTGTTATGACCAATCTCAGGATTGGAAATAAAAAGAGATGCATTCACTCCTCCAAACTTGTTCATATTAGCATGCATTCCATGGCCAGAATTTTCCGGCATTCATGAAAGCTGGATTCTCCGGTGTCGCTGCATTAAACGGAGGTTTGGCTGAGTACCAAATTCTCTGTCCTCGCTTGTAGCAGTGGTGGAGTGTGAATGACCAGAGAATGCTGACTCATATCTGGTAACCCAATCAACTCAAATGGTCCAAAGGGAAAGCTATAATTTATAATTTTGTGTAGCCATATTAAGATTGAAAGGCAAAATGGTTTTTGAGGTTGAATGTAATCAGTTATATCTTTGCTTGGGTTAAATTAAAGAACAATAAGGATTTTAGTCAGCCCACCGTGATAATATTGATGCCATATTGTTCTGTATATCCCCAATATTTCAGTGACTAAAAAAGCACTTTCAGGGGCTTGAGGGATGAACAAAAGACCTTATGCTCAAATACAACTGGTTGGCGGTTCAGAATTAATTTATATACGCAGACCTTGCAGTCAGAGAAGCCAACAACATAACTCAAGCTCGACAGATCCCCTTTTCCTGAGGTATCATGTACTCAGGAGGATAGTAAACATGTGAATGCATTGGAGAGATTGCACAGACTTTTTGTTATATTTCTGCAACTGGAGACATTTCATGAAAGAGGCGATAGGGTAGTCACTGTAACATCACTGCTTTAGCAATCTAGAGACCCAAGGTAAAGCTCTGGGGACTTGGTTTGAATCCCACTGCAATAAAAATTTTGGAATTCGAAGTCTAATGATGACCATTGTCGATTGCCATAAAAACCCACCCAGTTCACTAATATCCTTTGGGGAAGGAAATCTGCCATCCTTACCTGTCCCAGGCTGACAGCAATGCAATCAACTCTTAAGTGCTGTCTGAAATGGCCCAGCAAGCCACTTAGTTCTAGGGCAATTTATTCAGAAATGGTGAATAAAAAAGAAATGACCTGTACAGGTATGGATTAACTGTCAGTGATTTCACATTTTTCCACTCCGTTCCCTTGCATCATACACATCTGAACACTTACAAATGTACAATCTCTCCAGTGCATTCACATGTTTACATAATGACTCAGGAAAAGGGGATCTGTCAAACTTGTTGTTGGCTTCTCTGACTGAAAGGTCTGCATCTATAAATTAATTCTGAACCTCCAACCAGCTGAAATTGAGCATAAGCTTTTTCTTTAATCCTTCGGTCCCCAGAACAAGAAAGTGCTTTGTAAATATTGTTTAATAAATTTTATAATTCTTTAATATGAATAAAAATTAATAATATAAATATAGGGGATATAGAGAACAACACGATATCAATATTATAATGACAGGCTGATTAAAATCATTTTGTTGCTGCATAATTTAACCCAAGCAAAATCGTAGCAATTTACAGTATTGAAGGAAGTCATTCAATCCACTGTGTATATGCCTGCCTTTTATTTCAGGGTTAAAAGCCACTGGTCCACTGTCAGCCTTACCTTGAATCAAATATTTATCAAATTTCCTTTTATAGAATCAAAGACCCTCAGATTCAACAATTCCCATTGAAACAGTATTTCAGGTTCTCTCAAATTCCAATTTAAAAAAGCTTCCCGAGATTTCCTTCCTCTGATATGATTGGGTGTCCACCTTGCTCTAGTAATATGGGATGCATTTTTCAAATGGGTTCAGTAAAGGTGGCTTTGAAGCTTTTATAGTTGTACTGCCAGGTTTTGCATCTACAAATGTATCTGGTATCTGCAATTAAAATGCTCATTAATCTCAAGGGAAGTCTTCAGAAAAGTGTTACGATCTCAGTAGGGACTGATAACTTTCAGAATTTAAATTTCCAGTTCATAGAATCCTGATAGTGTAGATGGAGGCCATTCGATCAATTGAGTCTGCACTGACCACAATTCCACCCAGGCCCTATAACCCATATATTTATCCTGATAATCCCCCCAACACTAGGGTCAATTTAGCATGTCCAATCAGCCTAACCCACACATCTTTGGGAAAGCTACGTACACACGGGAAGAAAGTGCAAACTCCACACAGACAATGACTTCAGGCCGGAATTGAGCCTGGCTCTCTGGCACTGTGAGGTAGCAGTGCTAACCACTGTGCTGCCGTGCCGCCCAGTTAACAGCTGAAAGAATAACACATCGAGATTTCACATTTTAAAACTCTTCCTGTATCCGTGACTAAATATTTTTCTTTTGTCGCCAACTTAGGCTTCAGCAATAGAAATAAATGGTTTCCTTTTACTTATCATGCAATGCACTCTCCGAGGAATTGCACTTCTATTTGCAAATCTTTCACAGGTGTTCCTACTTCCAATTGATTTGCTCCCTTTTTACTTAGCCAACTGAGGAACTTTTAATCCCAGAACTATATCTCACATGTGAGGGTTACACTGAGTTCTTCCTTTAATTCCAAATTTAGGCAGTTCTTCGTGCCTCCTTTCAACACTCATAGGCTCACTGTTAACTCAGAAGGCAAGCCTGCCTCTGCTTTGAGTGAATAACAGAGTCAGCATTTTTTTCTACTTTAGGTAAAAGATGGAAGACTGACTGTTTCCATCTTTTGCCCTGTCTATCCCCCCCGAATGCTACAGACCCCATAAGACAAACTTGCGCCTTTTGTGTGTCTGTCATATTCCTGCATTTATTGGGAAGCCTTATCTCAAAATGGCTCCCTCTCTTCCCCGTGGCCATGTGAAACTGACTGGGCTGGATTTTCTGCGCAACCCATTTTGTGGTGATGAAGGTGGACCGCCATTGGCGGTGGCAGGATCCTCTAGTCCCGCTGTTGTCAATGGGGTTTCCCGTTGAATGCACCCATCTTGCCGAGAAACCTTTGACGGAGTGCAGCGTGGGTAGGGCTGAAAGATCCCTGGCATGAATGCCTGGAAAGTTCCAGCCTACAATTTTCGCTCTGGGGTCACACCAAATTTGAAGCATTAAAATGGGGTCACAGCAGAAAAAGTTCTGAAGCATTGGTCTACTCATTGTCAACTTACATACATAGCACATAGAACATAGAACACTACAACACAAACAGGCCCTTCGGCCCACAAGTTGCGCCGATCACATCTATACCTACCAAGCTATAGAACTATCTGTAACTCCCAATCCCATATACTCATCCAGAAGTCTTTTAAAAGACCCCAGCGAGTTTGCCTCTACCACCACCGATGGCAGCCGATTCCATTCACTCACCACCCTCTGAGTGAAAAACTTACCCCTAACATCTCCTCTGTACTTGCTTCCCAGCACCTTAAACCTGTGTCCTCTCGTAGCGGCCATTTCAGCCCTGGGAAATAGCCTCCAAGAATCCACCCTATCTATACCTCTCAACATTTTATAAACCTCTATCAGGTCACCTCTCAACCTTCGTCTCTCCAGGTAGAAGAGACCTAGCTCCCTCAACCTATCTTCATAAGGCATGCCTCCCAATCGAGGTAACATCCTTGTAAATCTCCTCTGCACCCTCTCAATAGCTTCCACATCCTTCCTGTAGTGAGGCGACCAGAACTGCGCACAGTACTCCAAGTGGGGTCTGACAAGGGTCTTATAAAGTTGCAGCATTACCTCCCGACTCGTAAACTCATCCCTAGGTTAATGAAGGCCAGTACACCATACACCTTCTTGACCACATCCTCCACCTGCGAGGCTGATTTAAGAGTCCTATGGACCCAGATCCCAAGATCCTTCTGCTATTCAACACAGTTAAGGCTCCTACCCATGATATTGTACTCTTGCATCCCGCTGGTCCTGCCAAAATGGACCACTACACATTTATCCGCGTTGAAGTCCATCTATCACTTCTCCGCCCAGTCTTGCATCCTATCTATGTCACGCTGCCACTTCTGACATCCCTCCAGACTATCCACAACACCACTAACCTTCGTATCGTCGGTGAACTTACTAACCCATCCCTCCACTTCCTCATCCAGATCATTTATGAAAATGACAAACAGCAAGGGTCCCAGAATAGATCCCTGGGGCACTCCACCAGTGACCGACCTCCATGCAGAAAAAGACCCATCCACAACCACTCTCTGCCTTCTGCAGGCAAGCCAGTTCTGGATCCACAAGGCCAAAGCCCCTTGGATACCATGCCCTCTCACCTTCTCAAGAAGTCTTGCATGGGGGACCTTATCAAACATCTTGCCGAAGTCCATGTAAACCACGTCCACCGCTCTTCCTTCGTCAATGTGTTCAGTCACATTTTCAAAGAACTCAACTAGGCTTGTAAGGCACAACCTGCCCTTGACAAAGCCGTGCTGACTATTTCTGATCATTCTAAACTTCTCTAAATGCTCATAAATCTTGTCCCTCAGACTCCTCTCCATCAACTTACTAACCACTGAGGTCAGACTCACCGGTCGGTAATTTCCCGGGCTATCCCTGTTCCCTTTCTTGAAAATAGGAACCACATCCGCAATCCTCCAATCCTCCGGAACCTCTCCCGTCTCCATCGATGATGCAAAGATTGTCGCCGGGGCTTTGCAATCACTTCCCTCACCTCCCACAGTAACCTGGGGTACATCCCATCTGGTCCCTGCGACTTGTCTACCTTGATAGAATTTAAAAGTTCCAACACATCCTTTTTCTTAACATCCACATACTCAATCTTTTCAGTCTGCTGCAAACCTGTAGCACAACCTCCCAGATCACTTTCCACTTTGAATACCGAGGCAAAGTATTCATTAAGCACCTGTCATACTGCTGTCATTCTCCACAAACATGAAAACCTTGCACTTAATACAACAGTTTGGGTCTTCCACAGATCTCGAACAACTAAAGTACCGAGGCTTACTGTTCAACAGGTTCCAAAAGTGGTCACAGAAGGCAATGGCCTAGTGGTACCGTTACTGGACTATTAATCCAGAACCTCAGCTAATGTTCTGGGGACCCAGGTTCTAATCCCACCATGTCAGATAGTGGAATTTGATCTCAATAAAATAAAATCTGGGATTAAAAATCTACTGATTTGAAACTATTGCCAATTGTCAGAAAAACCCCCGGCTCACTAACATTCTTTAGGGAAGGAAATCTGCCTTCCTTATTTGGTCTGGTCTACATGTGACTCCAAACTCAAAGCAAAGTGGTTGATTCTCATCTGCCCTTGGGCAACTAAGAATGGGCAACGAATGCTGGCCAGCCAGCGATGCCCATGTCCCAAGAATCAATAAAAAACCCTTTTCATTGACCCTACATTTAAAGCTACACTCTGAAAGCCAAAAGATACAATCTGAACCCATGAGCATTTTACAAAATTTGCTACAAAGTTGTAACAAAACTCACTGAATGATAGATAGCACTGAATATTAAAGGGCTTTTCAGTAATTCATTGAAAATCAAAACACTGAGAGCTGTCTATGATGGAGAAATGTTGAAACAGAGACAAGGACAGTGGGAAATGGAATGTGCATGAGAATGCTCCAAGGTTTGGACATCAGCTCATTAACAGGCTACACCAGACATTAAAAAGCTTCAGGCTTGCATTCACTGTGCATACCATAAGCAGGCAGGACCATGCAAGCTTAAGCCGAGGGTATTTCCAGTGGTGGGAGGATTAGCTCTGAAGGCTGCACAACTCCATCTGTTACAAAATCACTGAAAAATAAGGCCTTTTCAAGAGATGGTGAGAAACAGTTGAAAAATAAGGAACTAATTTATTCAATGCCTTGGTGATGTGGGGGAAAAAAAAATCTCCTGATCGTGAAACTCGTTTAAGGCGATTCTCAACAGCTCATAACTGAAGATGCTGGAGCACTGGTAGGGACGTATTGGTCTTTGTGTATTTCAAATCAGGGAAGGAGGATTTGCGAAGCTTCCGGGAATACAAAAATAGAAGTAAAAAACTGTGACAATCTGAAAGCAAAATAATGTGACGTTAGTGTACCTTAAAGAGATTTTTTAAAAAAATCATGCTCACAGCTTTATCTGATGTGCTGGTTGCTGGTTTGTCTGGAGGTGTCTTTTATTGCTGCTTAAACAGGGCTTTGTTTATTTTTACTGGGATGTTTATGACTTCGTATTGTTAGGAGGAAGAATGCTCGCAGGACAAATGACAGGAGCTCTTTCATTTTCAGTTTGGAGCCGCAGGTTTGAGTTTTAGAAGGGACAGCAAGCTGAAAGGTAGTGTTTCTCCCACTCTCTCTGCATGTTTGATTTGGAAATTCTGCTGCTGAGCTGAAAGCATTCCTAGAGTAGAAAATCTGCTTAGGTGGCTTGCCTAGAGTTTCTGACTGCTGATCTGGGGAGCTATTCTGAGTCTATCAAGAGGGATGCAGAATTCATCCAAAGGACTCAATTCTAATATCACGTGAGCATTAGTCTTTGCTGTGTTAAACCTGTGAAGAGGCTTTTATCTAAAGGAAGTTTTGGTTTGGATTAGAGCATCTTGGATATATTTGTTATGGGTTATACATTACTTCTGTTTTTGTTTGTAATTGATAGAAGTTATTGCTAATTTTCTTTCCATACATGTTAACTACATTCTTAAATAAACCTTGTTTGATAAAAGGTCCCCTAGTGGGTTATTTGAATCGTACCTGAGTGAACCATATTATACTTATCTTAGACAAATTCAAGGTGCAAAATCTATGATCCAGGCAGCCTTCATAAAACATTCTGGAGTTTCTGATCTGAACGATAACAACAGAAATATCTTTAATCTGATGGAGGAATATAGGCACAGGAATAGGCCATTCATCCCCTTGAGACAGTTCTGCCATTCAATAAGATCATGGCTGATCTGTGGCCTAACTCTGTGTATCTGCCCAATGCCCATATCCCTTGATACCTGTACTCAATAAAAATGTGTCTATCTCAGACTTGAACCAATAGGAACATGTTGGGCAGAATTGACCCATTTTGAGACTGGGGGTGAGGCGGTGGGGGCAATGCAGAACATTTGCTGCTGCAATGGCGGGAAACACACTAAATCTTCCATCCCAGACCATATTAATTAAGAACCTGGACTTTACACGTCATATTCGGTTGTGGAATAGGCCTGAATGGTGTGTAAATCCACTGTTGTATCCGGGTGCCGAGTTGAAAAAGTGCCCAGCATCAGTGACACACTATTGAAAAAAGGTGGACCTCCTGAAAGTAGATCTCCAGGAGCACTCTGAGACCAGAAGATGGACCTCCTAAGAATGAAGATAGATCCTCTGATATATTCTGAGGCTGGAAGACGGACCTCCACCAGGACACCTGATCTGGAATGTTGACCTTCAAATGCCCACTGCTGTAATGTTCCAGTGTCCAGGGATATGGGCAGCCACAATCTCAAACTCTGGTGCCAGCTCCAGCCACTGTGCAATGAGTGCGAGCGTGTTTCATGGCACCATGGCTTCCTGCAGCCTCGCAGAAAATCTGGCATAGGAGGTTCGGGTTTTCATCTGCCATTAGCAGGATGCAAATGAGCTTCACACGGTCCTCTGGTGGGTTTCCTAATCCGCTACGGTTGGCAGAGGCAGAAGGTCCCATTGTAAATTCTCGCCACGTGAAACCGATATCTTGCCCTCCCTCTGTTATGCTGGCTGGGACTCGGAGAATTCTGCTCATTAACTCTGTTCCTCGCTCCACAGGCATTGGAAGATTGGAATTTTCTGTTCAAATTTCTCTGGCATACAATTTGGAAAGCCCTTTTTTGAAGTGCTGGGGAACACTGAGTAATGGATAATTTTAAGTTCCATCACATTCCCTGGAAGTTAAGAGACCAAATGAGGCCTATGGAAGCTTAAACAGATGACTGGGAGCATTGACAAACAGCAGCTAAAGTTTAGGCTGAAGGTGAAGGAGCAAGGAGGTGGGTAAAAGTAAGAAAATTAAGGCATTTCAGCATTTTCTCTGTTTGCTATAACACAATGACATTGAAGTAAAATGGGAATTTGCTGCACTTTTCATGAACTGGATGGAAAGGTTGATGCATCGCTTTGTCATCATGCACTTACCTGGTGGGATAATGGGAAGTGGATTGAGAAAAACAACTCTTTATTGTGTGCAGCTGAAAGGCAAAATCACTACTCACAAAGATCAAACCAGGCAGATTATAAGGTAAGTTCATAGAAGGGAGGGTAAATGATTCAAAAAAAGCCTCGATAGGAACCAATTATTGGTCAGTGGCAAAACTGGTTAGCATTGCTGCCTCACAACTCCTGGGACCCAGGTTCAATTCCAGTCTCGGGCTACTGTCGGTGTGGAGTTTGCACATTCTTCCCGTGTCTGCGTGGGTTTCCTCCGGGTGCTCCGGTTTCCTTCCACACACCAAAGATGTGCAGGTAAGGTTGGTTGGCCATGATAAATCATCCCTTAGTGTCGGGGGACTAGCAGGGTAAATACATGGCTTCATGGGGACAGGGCCTGGGTGGGATTGTGGTTCGTGCAGGCTTGATGAGCTGATTGGCTTCCCTCTGCACTGTAGGGATTCTAAAATACAGTAAGTCCTCCTTCTCCTGCTAAATCTGAATAACAGTTAGTTTGACATGATAACTCCCAATCAGTCTCATATAGTGTTAATACTTATTGGCCAGAATTTGACCGCCCTGTCTGCTACGGGAATCAGAGTGGGCGAGAGGTAGAGAGTGGGAAGATCGTTGATCTTGCACGGGATTATACGGTTTTGGAACGAGTGAGGCCATAAAATACCATCCATTAACTCGGCTTCTACATGGAGAATATCCACTTAAGCGACATAGCAGAAGATTCTGGAACTCCACCTCAGGAAGATTTTCTGGTCCAGAAGAAGAATTTAGCATGTACTATTGTGTGTCAAATATAGTTAGTTTGAATTTTTTTTAAACTATTCGTTCACAGGACCAGCATTTAATGCCCAACTTTGAGGATAACCCTAAATATCAATCACATTGCTGAAGGTCTGGAGTCCTTACCTGGTTCGGTCTACGTAATTACTATAATTATTCATTAATATGTAATATGTAAATGCGTACAGATGTTCATCTGCACAACAGGTGAGTGATGTTAAAGTATTTGCCAGGGGTGAGAGTAGCTTTATGTGGAGTGACAGATTCCTTCACATGTTCTCAGTGAAAAATCTACCTGGCACTGATTAACACTTACCTCAAAGTATTAATGAAGACGAAACAACATTTGAACACTTGTGGTTTTTAAAATATTTGACATCTCTAATTATATTTAAATAGCTGTATTTCTTTGGCTCTGTAAAGTTGTGCAGAAGTGGAATATTATTTCAGAGTAGATCAAAATACCATCATTTCAAAACTGTACATTGCATTAGAGAAGCAATAGCATAGTGGTATTGTCACTGATGAGTAATCCGGCGACTAAGGATAATGTTCTGTTCGAATGCCACCACAGCAGGTGGTAAAATTTGAATTCAATGGGGAGGCGATGGCAATGGGGTACATGTTAATGAATAATTATGTAGGCCAGACTACATAAGGATGTCAGATTTCCTTCACTAAAAGGACATTAGTGAATCAGATGGGTTTTTGCAGAAATCGGCAATGCTTTTATAGTCATCATTCAAATTTTAATTCCAGATTTTTTAAAAAATTCTTTCATGGGATGTGGGTATCCCTGCCTGGGCCAGCATATCCCTAGTTGCCCTTGAATTGTGTGGCCATTTAAGAGTCAACCACATTGCTGTGGCTCTGGAGTGACGTGTAGGCCAGACTGGGTAAGGACAGCAGATTTCCTTCCCTAATAAACATCAATGAACCAGATGGGTTTTTCCAACAATTGACAATGATCATCAGTAGATCCTTTACTCCCAATATATTTTGTTGAATTCCAATTCCTCCAGCTGCTGTGGCAGGATTTGGACCGGTGTCCCCCAGAAGTTAAGCTGAGTTTTTTGATTAATAATCTAGTGATAATACCACTATGCCATTGCCTCCCCAGTGATGACAATCTGATCTATTCTGAAATAATGTTCCTGATTCTCCCATTGCGACCCACAACTTTTCTGGCGGGTCAGCTTCGGACATGCACATGTTGGCCATTTCGTGGATTCCCAATCAGTATTTATAACCTGCCCACATCTCCCTACAAGAAGAAAATGGCGCACCAGGAATGGGCAGAAGACCGGCAGGAAGTGAGGTAAGTAATTTGAGTATGTTTTAAATATAATTTAAATGTCATTTAAATATAATTTAAATGTAATTATCCATTCTGTACCGGTCCTGATAGCATCTCCCACCTCACCAGGAGTACCTCATTCTGGCAGGGCTTAGATTAGCTCCCCACATTTGGGGAACTAGCAGTAGACCCTGCCGGAGTGAAGCAAGGCAATAGGAGCCCCCAGGGGCTCAGGCAGCAGGGGGAGGTGGAGGAGGTGGGGGCAATTCCCCTCTTGGCATGGGCACCCTGGCAGAGATAGTCTATGGCCCCTGGCACTGCCCAAGGGGCAAAGTGTCCATGCCCCAGAGGCACCTTGGCACTGCCACCTGGGAATCAGACAGTGACAAGAGGCATAGACTATTGTGTCTGTGGACGATTGGTGGGGGTGGGGGGTCCCACTGCCATTCTGCCTGGGGATCAGTCTGCACTGGAGGGAGGCCAGGAATTGGGGTGGGCTGGGGGGGTGGGGGGGGGGTGGTGGTCTGCTGGGGGGTGGGGGGGGGCAGGGGCCTCCCTCCTGGGTTGGGAGTCTGCCAGGGTGATGGGGGTTGAGGGGAGGAGGAGGGGATTGCCACTGCTGGGGGGAGGTGCGTTGGACATTGGGATACTCCAGGGGTGGGGGGGGTGGGGTTGCTGTTGGAGGGGGGTGGTCAGGGCTGGCCCGGGAATTGTTGTGGTGGGGGGAAGGGGGGGTCGGTGGCATGGGGAATGGGGGCGGAGGGGTAGCACTGTGGTGGTCCTGGGCTGGCCAGCAAACAGGGAGGCTGACAGATCAAGACCACTGTGCACGCACTGAGTTCCAGAACTGTCAAACTGCGGTGCAAAAATGCCTCATCCCCCTGGGTTTTTAATGAAATTCCCGATTGTGACCTCTGCAGTGCAGTGTGGAGATTCAAGTGTGAAGCTGCACTGGGAAAGCAGTCGTGATCTAGAACAGTTTTCCCACCAATTCAGCACTTTCAGGAGAATCGCCCCTCAATATTCCACTTCTGCACAACTTCACACAGCCAAACAAATACAGCTATTTAAATATAATTAGAAATGTCAAATCTTTTAGAGAGCACAAGTGTTCAAATGTTGTTTCATCTTCATTAATGCCTCGAGGTAAGTGTTAATCAACACTAGATAGATTTTTCACCATGGACATGTCAAGGAATCTGTCACTCCACATAAAGCTACTCTCACCTCTGGCAAATACTTTAACATCAGTCACCTGTTGCGCAGATGAACATCTGTACACATTTACATATTAATGAATAATTATGGTAATTTGCAGCTGCTGGAGAACATAATCTCCAAGCAAGGCACCACAAAGAACTAGAAAGAAACCACACTGAACGTCGCACTGTTGATCTTGCACCTCTGTTGATGAAGTCGCACTCAGAATTCTTGAAAGGCAAACAAAAGAGAGTGTAGAATTTTTGCCTCGCTGTTTGATCATTCAGACGCGACTGGGAAACATCCAAAACCAGTTCCTGTGAGGTTCCTTCTCAAGCTGCCAAGGTAGCTGTTTGTAAATGGACACACAATTGACAGGAAAGAAACTCGACTCCAGCAAATCAAGAATTGCTTTCAAGGGACCTAAATATTTGCTGTGCCCAACTGGATTTTGCAGGCATATTTGTACATTTACTCGCTGGCAGTTTAATCCAAAAGAAACCACGGCCAAAGATATCGAGTCCCTGTTGTGACTTGGTTCTAACAGTGGAATAATTAACAACACAATTTAATCCTTAATTTGCATAGCTCGCTTTTGCTCTATATTATTTATCTTCCTGAATTGTCCTGAAAAACACCTCTTCAGTGTCCAACATTGGATGTTCTGCACATGGGAAGTCTTCAATTGGCATATGATTGACTTGAAAATCATACAAGTGCACCAGTTAATGCTTCCGAAGAGACCTAACCACAATTCTCCATGCATAAATATTCCCGAACTAGATTCTGCTGTTTAATGTCCTAACTTTCAAGCTCCACTTCCATTCTAATTGTGTGCCTGTCCTGCTTATGTCAACTCCGTTTCATTTCTCTTGTCCAATAAAAATATTGGAAGGCTTGCATTTTTTTTATTCGTTCATGGGACATGGGTGCTGCTGGCTGTCCCTGTCCAACCCTGAGGGCATTTAAGAGTCAATCACATTGCTGTGGATCCAGACTCACATTTAGGCCAGACCAGGTTAGGATCATAGAATCACTACAATGCAGAAGGAGGCCATTTGGCCCATCAAATCTGCACCAACCTCAATCCCACCTATTTCCGTAAACCCACATATTTACCCTGTTAATCCCCTGACACTAGGGTCAATTTAGCATGGCCAATCAACCTAACCTGGACATCTTTGGGCTGCTGGATGACATATTTCCTCCCGAAAGGACATGAATGAACCAGATGGGTTTTTAATAACAATCAACAATGATTTCATGGTCATCAGAGTTTTAATCCCAGATTTATATTGAATTTAAATTTCACCATCTGCCATGGTGGGATTCGAACCCAAATCCCCAGAGCATTACCCTGCATCTCTGGATTATTAGTCCAGCGACAATACCATTGCGTCACCAGCTCTCCGCTTGTTGCGACCATCGGAGGCCCCAGTGTGCTTCACGGCCATCGAAGCACTTGCTGAAGTGTAGTCATTGTTGTAAAGTAGGAAGCATGACGGCCAATATTGACTCACAAACTCCCACAAGCACTAACCTGATAATGACTTGTTAATCTGCATTTGAGATGTTTGAGGGACAAACATTGGCCAGGATACCATGGAGACAATTCCTTTGTTCTTTGAAATGATGTGGGATCTTCTGCATCTTTCCAATGTTTGATGTCTCATTCAAGAAAGGACATGCTATGCTCGAATGCCAGCCTTCATTTTTGTCCTCAAGCTGTTGAGTGGCTATAAATTTGTTCACATTTCACTTCACCTTCCTGGTCTTGATGTAACTGTGAGAAGGTCTACTTTCTCCCTTTGAACAAATGTGCAGGCTTATGAAGCTCTGTTCTGTCAAAAGGCTTTGCTTTAGGATCCAGGGTGTTAAACATCTCTCTTTCAAAACCTCCATCGAGTAATACACTGGGGGCACGGTAGCACAGTGGTTAGTACTCTGCCTCACAGCACCAGAGACCCGGGTTCAATTTTGGCCTCAGTCACTGTCTGTCTGGGTTTTGTCCATTCTTCCTGTCTGCATGGATATCCTCCGGGTGCTCCAGTTTTCTTCTACGTTAGGTTGATTGGCCATGCTAAATTGACCCTACTATCAAGGGATTAGCAGGGTAAATATGTGGGGTTACGGGACTAAGGCCTGGGTGGGATTGTGGTCGGTGCAGCCTTGATGGGCTGAATGGCCTCCTGCTGCACTGTAGGGGCTCTATTATTCTAAACGACACTTCAGTTCGATTAGACTGCAATATCTTACCATTCACCACTGGAAAAATCACTGAAAATATCATCAGTGACTCAGACAGGAGGCAAGGGTGATTAGTGTACTTGGAAACCTGAGAGAAACACAACTAATTACAACTACTTGGTATCATCAGTCTATGTAAGATATTAGTTATAAGTTCTTTTAGGGTGCTAAAGGATCTCAGAGGCAGCCAAGATAAGGTTTTGAGCTGAAACCCTGGTTTAGATTACACTTAACCAATATTCCAAATGTTGGCGGAGTTGAATCTTACACGAGCAACAATTGGATCATGGATCATTAAAGTGTTGATTGACAATTAACTGCCTGATACTGCTGTTAATGAGGCCGTACAGCAATTTTCAAGATATTTAACCCAACACCCTCCTGCAGTGATGTGCTTAATGAGAACATTCGCAAGGCATTGCTGAGAATTTTGATATCCACGTAAATGGATATCACCATTCGCTTTGACAAAGGGTCATCTGGACACGAAATGTTCAATCTTTTGTCTCCATACAGATGCTGCCAGACTCGCTGAGATTTTCCAGCATTTTCTCTTTTGGTATCACTTTTCACTATATTTTTCAGAAAACTTGCATTAGACATCAGGAACTTTCTAGGACATTTCAGTACAAAAAGAGACCATCTGACCCATCGGGTCTGCAATGACACTCTGAAAGAGCATCGCACCCAGGCTCATCCCCTTACCCTACCCCCACAGCCCCACACATTTACGATGACTAGTCCACCCAAACTGCACATCCCTGGACACTAAGGGGCAATTTAACATGGTCAATCCACCTAAACTGCACATCTTAGGACTGTGGGAGGAAACCGGAGAACCAGAGGAACCCATGCAAGACTCCACACCAACAGCCACCAAATGCCAGAATCGAAGAGAATGAGAATGAAAGAGATGAGAGTACAGGGAGGGAGGAGAGAAGTAACAAATAAACAAGGCAGATCACATGCCCCCTATATCAAGTAACTGTATTGAGTAAGGGGAGCTGGTTAGCTCAGATCGCTGGACAATTGGTTATTGATATAGAGTGATGCCAACTGTTTAGGTTCAATTCCTGTACTCACTGAGGATTTTTATGAAGGACCCGCTTTCTCAACTTTGCCCCTTGCCTAAGGTGTGGTGATCCTCAGCTCTTCCTCTCAAAGGAGAGAGCAACCTGTGAGACTATGGTGCCTTTACCTTATATCAAGCAATAATAGGAAGGCAGGTTATTACTTGAATGGGTGTAAATTGAGAGAGGTGGGTTCTCAGCGAGACCTTGGGCTCCTCATGCATCAGTCGCTGAAAGTAAAGCACACAGGTATAGGAGGCTGCAAAGAAGCCAAAAGGTATATTGGCTTTCATAGCGAGAGGATTTGAGTAGAGGGATAGGATGTTTTGCTGCAATTGCATTGGGTGTTGGTGAGGCCACATCTGGAGTATTGTCTGCAGTTTTTGTGGAGTTATCTGGGAAAGAATATCCTTGTTATTAGAGGGAGTACAGCAAAGGTTTACCAGGCAGGAATGGCAGGTCTGTCATATGAAGAGAAACTAAGTCAATCAGGATTATATTCAGTGGAGTTTAGAAGAGTGAGAGATAATCTCATAGAAACTTATAAAATTCTAACAGGGTTAGACAAGGTAGATTCAGAAAGAATGTTCCCAGTGGTGGGGAATCCAGAACTGGGGATTTTGGCTGAGGATAAGGAGTAAAACTTTTAGAACTAGGTGAGGAGAAATTTCTTCACCCAGGGGGTGGCGAATGTGTGGAATTCACCACCACAGAAAGTATTTGAGGCCAAAGTGTTGTCTGATTTCATGAAGAAATTAGATATAGCTCTTGGGGCTAAACGTATCAAGGAATATAGGGGGAAAGGGGGATCAGGATACTGAATTTGATGATCAGTCATGATCAAAAGGAATGGCAGAGCAGGTCCAAACCGCCAAGTAGCCTAGTCCTGCTTCTAGTTTCTATGTTTAAGTAGACTAGCTGAGCTGATCTGCCTTATTTTACTAAAGCTAGTCTCTGTTTCAAACTTAGAAAAAGGCGACAACCCAAAGGAAAAGCTAGCTGCCAAGAGGGATCAGTGATGCTCGGGTGCTTAAGGTGTTGATTGTACTTTCTGGGGCTGGCAGGAGAATGAGGGTGATGAAAGAAATGTGAAAGCAAATACACAAACTCACAGGGAAATAGGAAGTGTCGGATGGTACGGGAAAAAAAAATCACCTTCTCAAAGAATAGATCAAGTCAAGTCGTTCTGTGAACTGATGGAAATCCCACAAAATATAATATTTGCCTGTCATTTGACGGAAAGAGGTTGATCAGTTATGTGTAGGAGGACACAAGTGCACACACTTGCTGAATGCCTTTGAGGCCTCGCCAAGACATGGGCTTAAAAATAGAACAAATTAACACTGACACTGATTAATGAATACGCAACATTGGAACCACTGTAAACAATATATCCAAGTGTAACTGCCTGGACTGTACAGCTGACTGGGCAAATAAGTAAAATGGATTATTTAAAGCTAGGAGAAAGTAGCAAAGAAAGATTTTGATACCATGAATTGAAACTTTTACTTTCAATTAAAAATGTGATTCTGGTCCGAATATTTAAACTTATCCAATCAATTCCAAACTGAAATTCAAAATTGTGGAGTTCAGTATCACATTTCTCAAGGCCATGCTTAGTGTGTTATTCTGCATTGCATGGGAAAGAAGTGTCAAATCTGTGCAACAAGTCAAAGAATTTGCAGACAAATAGCTTTTCTTTAGCAAGATTTTTTTTCTGGCCAGCATTAATTGCCAATCTCTAGTTGCCCTTAAGAAGGTGATGGTGAGCTGCCTTCTTCAAATGCTGCAGTCCAAATGCTGTGGATTGACCCACAATGCTATTACGGAGAGAATTCCAGGATTTTGATCCAGTGACTGCAAAGGAATGGTGATATATTTCCAAGTCAGAATGGTGAGTGGCTTGAAGGGGAACTTTCAGGTAGTGATGTTCCCATGTATCTGTTGCCCTTGTCCTAGATGGAAGTGGTCGCGGGTTTGGAAGGTGCTGTCTTAGGATCTATGGTGAATTGCTGCAGTGCATCTTGGAGATAGTACACTGCTGCTGCAAGGCATCGGTGGTGGAGGGAGTGGATGTTTATGGAAGGGATGCCAATCAAATGGGTTGCTTTGTCCTGGATGGTGTCAAGCTTCTTGAGTGTTGTTGGAGTGCATCCATCCAGACATGTAGGGATGGGCAATAAATGCTGGCCAGCCAGTGACGCCCATGTCCCATGAATAAATAATAAAAATAAAATTCCATCACATGCCTGACTTGTCCAGTAAACTTGAATAATTGCAATTTTGACCAAAAAGGAAAGTGTAGTTGATTTCTTAACTTCCTGTTTTCAAATATGATAGTGACTTTCAAGGGGTACTTTGATAAATACATGAATAGGATGGGAATAGAGGGATATGGTCCCCAGAAGGGTAGGAGGTTTTAATTTACATGGGCAGCATGGTCGGTGCAGGTTTGGATGGTCGATGGGCCTGTTCCTGTGCTTAAATTTTCTTTGCTCTTTGCAAATACTTCCTCATTCTTGAGTACTTATATTTGCATTCAGCACTTATTTGGATTGAGAACAAAAGGATACAGACATAATGTAGCTACAAATGAAGCAATGGTGACATGAGAGAAACTTGCAGCAAATATTAAGATGTGGAAAAGACTGCCTAAGGGTGTGATGGAGGTACAATCAAGATGTTCAAGAGGGAATTGGATTATTATTTGAAAAGGAAGAATGTGCAGGGTTACAAAGAGAGGGCGGTGGAGTGACATGAGGTAAGTTGCTTATTCATTCAGCTGGCATCATCTTCATGAGCCAAATGACCTTCTGTTGCCGTGACAGTTCTTTGATTCAGTGACTCAGAAGAGAAGTAGATGTATGTGCGCAATCCAGATTGCATCTTCACTTGTGAGTAAGGAGGTGCCTGCTCAATGTTGCCTGTTGTTTCACCAGTTTGTGCCCTTATGATTATATTATATAGGGTCCCTCACAACTCACCATTCAACAATAAAGGAACAAGCAAATTTAATGCAATTTTACCTTAACTTCCATATCGAACTCTGCTCACAACCACCATTTTGAAGACTGGCTTCCTTTTTCAGTTCAATTACAACTGGTTATCCACAAGAAATTATCCACTCTTTCACAGCTCACAGTAAAATATTGCACAGGGAAAAGGCACATACATTCTAGCAAACTATTGCTCTATGAGGGCATCTGAACATCAAACCAAATTAATCAAGTTTAAATGTGTCAATCTTATGGACAAACTGCCTTTTACCGAAAGAGTAAATGCTGGAAAATCTCAGCAGGTCTGGCGTTTCGAGTCCAGATGACCCTGTCACACTCATCCAGACTTAAAATGTCAGCTCTTTTCTCTCCTCACAGATGCCACCAGGCCCACTGAGGTTTTCCAGGATTTTCTCTTTTGGTTTCAGATTCCAGCATCCAAAGTAATTTGCTTTTATACTGCCTTTTACACTTCTTTCTAGATTCAGGGCAGCAACTAGTACATCTGTGGATGTGTCCGATTGCTGTAACGTGAAACACTGTAAGGTCTAGCAGGGTCGAGAAGAGGGGAGCTATTCAGTGGGAAGTGTCATGGATAAACCACATGCAAAGCATTACAACCATCTAGAAACCAGTAATTTTTATTTACAAAGGATCGGGTGGGATGGTGGCACAGTGGTTACCAATGCTACCTCACAGCACCAGGGACCCATGTTCGATTCTGCCTGCCAGTCATTGTCTGTGTAGAGTTTGCACATTCTCCCTGTGTCTGCAATGATTTCCTCTGGGTATTCTGGTTGCCTCCCACACTCTAAAGATGTGCAGGTTAGGTTGATTGACCATGCTAAATTGACACTAGTGTCAGGGAATTAGCAGGGTAAATTTGTGGGGTTCTGGAGATAGGGTCTGGGTTGGATTGTGTTTGGTACAGACTCCATGGGTCAAATGGCCTCCTCTGCACTGTCAGGATACTATGGTTCTATTCTATGATTCTAAGGATTCTGTTGACAAATTATAAAGATATTGTGAGGAACAGACAGACAAAGTCTGTCTCTCCTTGAGCCTGTTAAACCATTGTTAGTTCATGGCTCTAAATCATTTGCTCAGTTTTCACCTACATCCATTGTTAACAAAAACCTGTCATCCAATCTTGAAATATTCTACTGATCCAGCGTCAATTGAGCAAGGAGAAAATATCACATTTTCACCCTGATTTGTGAGAACGGGTACTCCAGCAATTCACCGTGGAAAGGCCGAGCTTCTATTTTATCCCACTGATGCAGATTGATTTAATAAAATATTCTGTTGTATTTGAAACATACAAAATAGTAAAAGGAGTGCAGAAGGCAAACATCGATGTGTTTCCCTTGTTGGGGAGTCTAGAATCGGGGGGGGGGGGGGGGGGGGGGGGGGGGCACAATCCCACCCAGGCCCTATTTCAAGAACCCCACATATTTACTCTGCTAATCCCCCTGACACTAGGGTCAATTTAGTATGGTCAATCAACCCAACCCACACATCTTTGGAGTGCGGGAGGAAACCAGAGCACCCGGGGGAAACCCACACAGGCACAGGGAGAACGTGCAAACTCCATGCAGGCAGTAACCAACGGCCAGATTCGAATATGAGTCCCTGGTGCTGTGAGGTAGCATTGCTAACCACTGTGCCACCATGCTGCCCAACCCTTTGTAAATAAAAATTACATTTCATGGCCACTTAGGAACAAGATGAGGAGAAATTTCTTCGCATGGAGGATTGTGAATCTTTGGAATTCTTTACCCTCAAGGACTGTGGAAGCTCAGTCACTGAGTATATTAAAGGTAGAGATTGATAGATTTCTGATGAAGAACAATATAAAGGTTTGTGGGGCTGGTGGGTGTAAAAGACATTGAAGTGTCCCATCAGCCATGATCATATTATATGGTGGAGTGGGCTCAATGGGCATAATGTTCTAACTGAATTTCTTAGAGGGATAATTCTCTCAGTGCAGACCAGTTAATGTGTTTCAATGGCTTCCTATCTAAGAAGTACAGGATGATGCGATACAGGAGGCCATTTTTTTCCCATCATGTCTTTCTGGGCTCTGAATTATCCAGTTATTCTCTGCCACTCTTTCCCAAGACCTTGCATTTTTTTTTGCTTAATTCCAATTTGAATCTCCATTTGAATCTGTGTCCATCACCCTTCCAGGCAGTTTATTCCAGATTATTCACCCTTCCAGGCTGTTTATTCCAAATTATGACAACTCGCTGTGTAAAAAAAAAATCTGTTCCCCTGTCTGGCAATTTCCTCAAATGTGTGCCCTCTGGTATGGAACATTTGGCTACTGGAAACATTTTCTCCCTTTTTACAACTTATTTTATCAAAACCCTTCTTTGAACACTGTTATCAACCTCCCCTTTTTTCTCTATTGTAAGAAGAGCAAACCTAGACAACCGAAGTGCTGCATCCCTGTAACCACTTGAGTACAGAATTGTAGAAATCATAGAATCATAAAAACCCGAAAGTGCAGAGGGAGGCCAATTAGCCCATCGAATCTGCACTGACAACAATCCCACCTAGACCCTATCCCTGTAACCCCACATATTTACCCCGCTAACCTACGTATCTTGGACATCAAGGGGCAATTTAGCATGGCCAATGCACCTAACTAACTCGCACATCTTTGGACAGTGGATGGAAACCAGAGCACCCAGAGGAAACCCACGCAGACATGAGGAGAATGTGCAAGCTCCACACAGACAGTGGCCCAAGCTGGGAATCGAACCCGAGTCCCTGGTGCTGTGAGGCAACAGTGCTAACTATTATGCTGCCCCTGGAGTAAATCTCCATACTCATGTTCCCTGACATCCATCATAAAGTGGGATGTCTAAAATTAACCACCATACTACAGATGAAGCCAGTGATTTTTAGAGGTTTATCATAGCTTCCTTTCTTTTCTACTCCTTTATCTTTAAGCCAGGACTCTGGTCTTTTTAACAGCCTTCTCAACTTATCATGCTATCTCAAAAACCTCAAATCTCTCTACTCCTGCAATTCATTGGAGTTGTAACATTGACACCCAAGTTTCAATGATGCTGCAAACCTGTCTAAATATTAGGCAGAAAGTTAAAAGCAAATCCATTAACCAGTGCATTAAGAATAATACTGAAGGAATTAAGTTTCATTGAATGCTCCCTATCAAACTGCACATTGAATGCTTGACTGAAAATCAATTCCACCAGCAAATAAGGGACAAGACAGAAATATAGGCCGATGCACGGAGGCTTAGATGAAGAAGGATGAAAACTTATTTTGGGGCATTTCACTCTGCTACAAACTCTGTGAGAATGTATAGCTTACAGCGTTGCCATTTTAAGATGAAGTCCAGTGGCTATCTATTGAGAAGCTATGCAATGAATAAGCATTATTTATCCTTCAAATAAAGTTATAGCCAACATGATGTCTTGGCCTCAGGTGTTTCTGTCACTCTGTACGGAAATGGATTATCACCACAAAATTAAAAACAGGCTTTCATTTTTCTGGTTGTATATATTACGTTCTGTGCATGGCAAACGCTCAACTGTCAGTTAAACCGCCCCCACTTCCCACCCCCCCCACCTAAATCCACATACAGAGATATTAGAACAGTTGACCAGTAAGGCTGGTCAAAGATGAAAGTTTTAAGGAGTATCTTAAAGGACCAGAGAGAGGATGAAAGGCTGAGGATTTTCATGGCCGTGCTCACCCAAAGACTGGAAAATCCTGTCTGAGGTCAATGTACCTTTCCATAGTCCGCCCCCTGCCCGCACCGATTTTCGTGACAGGCAGGCAGGTAAAATTCCATGCAGATGGTTTATGAGAAGGAATTTCAAAGCTGAGAGCTTCAATGGCTGGAGTCATAACTGCCAGTGGTGGGGTAATTGAAGTAGATGCTGCACATGGGGCCAAAGTTGGAGGAATTAAGAATTTTCAGAGTTGTACGACTGAAAGAAATGTAATAATGGTATTAATCATCACTCCAAACTGTTTAAACTTTAAAGTTTATTTATTAATGTCACAAGGAGGCCTACATTAACACAGCAATGAAGTTAAAGTGAAAATCCCCTAGTCGCCACACTCTGGCACCTGTTCAGGTACACTGAGGGAGAATTGAATATGGCCAATGTACCTAACCAGTGTGTCTTTTGGACTGTAGGAGAAAAATTGCGCACCCGGAGGAAACCCACGCAGACACAAGGAGAACATGAAGACTTTGCACAGATAATGACACA
Source organism: Carcharhinus amblyrhynchos (assembly GCF_965287045.1). Taxonomy (NCBI): domain Eukaryota; kingdom Metazoa; phylum Chordata; class Chondrichthyes; order Carcharhiniformes; family Carcharhinidae; genus Carcharhinus; species Carcharhinus amblyrhynchos. The sequence continues at coordinate 26,457,768 of NC_137352.1, forward strand.
AGCTGAGAATTGAACCCGGTTCCCTGGCGCTGTGTCACCATGCCACCCCAATTGGATGGTAGACATCAATAGTTAAGCCTTGAGGAATGGATTGCAGTATTGGTTGCAGAAAATATGTGAGGAATGAATATGAAAGAGAGTTACAGTTCAGGCTGGTATTGCTAGAAGTCGATGTTCCTGAATTATAAGACAGTAATAATGATTTAGAACTTTCAGATAAAACTGGGTTTCATTTTGAAACCAATTCCAAAAGCACATCATTAATTACAGGATCTCAATTAACCCTTTTCATTATGAAAGAATTAATTTTACTCAAAATATTTGTCACCAAAGAGTAAAGCAAATCTGATTATTGACTGACATTTCAGAAAAATTTAATTGCATCAAATGGATTCTGAAACGCTGTAAGGGGAAATTTGTGTCAATGTAAGAAGTTCTTATCAGTAACTGATAAACAAAACACAGACATGTTCTTCATTCATCTTAGGGTGACTACATTAATTATACTGTCAAAGAGGCTGAGTTGTATTTCTGTTTTCTTATAAGGAAAATACATTTCTTTCCATGAATTGTTGAATAAAAGCCTTTATAGACTTCTTTAAAAAAGAGATTGCCTAACCTAGGTATATCTTGTCCATAATGAAAGGACAAATCTAATCTGGCCAGTTACCACTATGCAAGCCTACTTCAACCCCCCAGCAAAGTGACAACATACTTTTGTATAATTCATTCATAAGATGTGGCCATCGCTGGTTGGACCAGCATTCTTGTCCCAAACTGCCCTCCATTTCACAGCATTTGAGAGTCAACCACATTGCTGTGGGCCTGGAATTACATGTAAGCCAAACCAGGTAAATATGGTAGATTTCCTTCTTTAAAGGACATTCGCGAACCAAATGGCTTTTTCGACAATGGTTATCATTAGACTTTTAATTCCAGATTTTGTATTCAAGTTTCACCATCTACCAAGGTGGGATTCGAACATGCGTTCCCAGGTCTTGCCCTGGGTCTCTGGATGACTAGCCTAGCGGCAAAACCACTATGCCACCACGATCAAGTGGTACTCCCTCGCCAATAAGCTGCTCAGAAATGTGTGAATGGCTGGGAACTTCCAGCCAATGTCTGCAAAAGCAGTTGTGACTCTGGGTGTGTTGCAAAAAGTGATCATCTGCTGAATCCCCAAAGCCTTTTCCCCAATTACAAAGACCAAGTTAGGACTGTTGATGGAATCTTTCCCATTTATCTGGCTGAATGCCGCTCCAAAAAAAACTATGCATGAAGTTCAACACCTTCCTGGACAAAGCAACCTGTTTTACTAGAACCCCACCCAGAATCCTGACTTAATCACTGAATAACATTGGCTGCAGCATTCTCATCACAAGATGCACTGCAGCTAGGCACAAAGAACAAAGAAAATTGCAGCTCAGGAACAGGCCCTTCGACCCTCCAACCCTTCACTGACCATGCTGCCCTTCTGAATTAAAACCACCTATCCTTTATCCCTTTATTCACATCCTATTCATGTATTTGTCAAGGCAACTCTAAAAGTCACTATCATATCTGCTTCCAATCCTTCCTCCGGCAGCGAGTTCCGGGCTCCCATCACCCCGTGTAAAAAACTTGCCCCATACACTTCCTTTAAACCTTGCCCCTCGCACCGTAAATCTATGCTCCTCAGCTTCAACAGTGCCTCCCAAACCTAGGACTTTTACAAACTGGAAGTTCAAGGGCAGCAATCACAATATAAAACCAGCACGACCATCTCCAGGTTCCATTCATTTTATCGTTACTTAAAAATATGCAGGATTCCTTCATCGTTAAAAATCCTAGAACTCTCTCTAAAATGACTTCATCAAATGGTCTATAGCTGCTCAATAAGGCTCCTTAAAGGAAACTATGGATAAGCAATAAAGTCTAGCCCTTGCTTACAACACCACATCCCATGAATGAAAAAAAACTCAACAAATGTTATCGGAATCCAATTTACTCAACTCACATAAAGGTAGCCTGCCTGAGGGAGAACCTTTGATCTTGACTGGGACATCGGGTGCTGGCTGCATCAAATGATGAGCTACCAAACAAAAATTTCCCTCTTTCATACTTCAGTCAAATGCAACATCAACAGCACAGGTAATAGGCAATGTATAAATTCTGATAATGAATTCAAAATAAACATAGAAAATGCTATAAATATACAAAAAATAAATCAAGATCCGAGAAAAAAAGATGGGTTGATCATAGAATCTCTGGAGTGCAAATGAGGCCATACTCTTATGCACCATCTCGGAGGCACAAGTCAGGAGTGTGATGGAATACTCTCCACTTGCTTGGATGGGTGCAGTTTCAACAACACTCAAGAAATTTGACACCATCCAGGACAAAGCAGCCCCCTTGATTGGCACCACAGCTAGAAACATTCAATCCCTCCACCACCTACGTTCAGTAGCAGCAGTGTGTACTATCTACAAGATACACTGCAGTAATTCATCAAAGAACCTTCGACAGCACCTCCCAAATCCATGACCGCTTCCATTTAGAAGGACAAGGATATAGGTTACATAGAACATCACCACTGACAAGTTCCCCTCCAAGCCACTCACCATTCTGACTTGGAAATACATCACTGTTCCTTTGCAGTCGTTGGATCAAAATCCTGGAATTCCCTCCCTAATAGCATTGAGGGTCAACTTATAGCATGTGGAGGGCAGCATTTGAAAAGGCAACTCTCCACTACCTTCCCAAGGGCAACTAGGGATGGGCAATAAATGCTGGTCAGCCAACGACGGCCATGTTCCATGATAATAAACAAAATCTCTCTGACAGAGCATCTTACCCAGGCCTTCTCCCCTGTCCTATCCCTGTAATTCCTAAATTTCCCATTGTAGACCTACACATCTTTGGATATTAAGGGGCAATTTAGTGTGGTCAATCTACCTAACCTACACACCTTTGGACCGTGAGGAAACCGGAACAACCAGAGGAAACCCATGCTGTCACGGGGAGAATGTGCAAAGTCCACACAGTTACCCAAGGCCAGAACTGAACCTGGCTTCCTACAGCTGTGAGGTAGCAGTGCTAACCATGTGCCACCGTGCGGCCACTCATGCTTTGAATCATATCCTAACTCTTTACACTTCACAGATGCTGACTGGCCTGTTGTGCGTTTTGAGTATATTTCGTATTTATTTTAAGTTACAAATTATTTCAGCACAGCCCACTGAGATTTGGTCTAGATTGAAAGGATGATGTAAACAGACTGAAAAAGAAAGAATAATCATAAGGATATAGCCGATCATAATCTGCTGCTAAACTAATACTCATGCCAGTTCTCATACTTATTATTAAAATTTTCATTTCGCCCCATTAATTCTGACTAAAGGTTGTTTCTATCATCTCTTCGCCTTATTCTCCAATCAATAATAAGGATCAACACAAGATTGAGAGCAGTTTAGAATTCAGCAAAGGAGGACCAAGGGACAGATTAAGAAGGGAAAAATAGAACATAAGAACATAAGAAATAGGAGCAGGAGTAGGACATCTAGCCCTTCAAGCCTGCCCTGCCATTCAATAAGATCATGGCTGATCTGAAGTGGATCAGTTCCACTTTCCTGTCTTCTCCCCATAACCTTTAATTCCCTTGTCTATCAGAAATCTATCTACCTGTGACTTAAATATATTCAACAAGGTAGCCTCCACCACTTCAATGGGCCAGAGATTCACCACCCTTTGAGTGAAGAAGTTCCTCCTCATACTCTGTAGAGTATGAGAGAAAGCTGTGGGGAATATAGGAACTGACTGTAAAAGCAGTAGGTGTAGCACTTGAGGCAAAGGCAATCAAAGAATATTAGGAGGGGTAGGGTAAGGCAGGATCAGGCTATTGAGTTGGATGATCAGCCCTGAATGGCAGAGCAGGCTTGAAGGTCTGAATGGCCTCCTTCTGCTCCTATTTTCTAACTATCTAAATTTGCTTTCTTGTATGTGGATTAGCTAACTCTTTGCCAGGCAACCTCTCTTCTCCAAAGTTCGTAACACTACAATTTGGCAACATAACCCATGCTAACTTCAATAGTTACTGCCCAAAGAGAACAGGAAATATGATGAAGCTAATTGATTCCCAGGGCTCACGATTGAAATATTAACAGCATGATGTCAGCTCAGCCACACATACACATACCATCAAAGCTATATATAAGTACAGATACATATGTATAAAATCACACTTGCAGACATGTTCTCAATGCAATAAGGCACTTTATTCTTTCAATTTTACTTTTATCACATCAACCCAAAGAAACCCTACAGCGCAGAAGGAGGCCATTCAGCCCATTGAGCCTGCATTGATAAGAATCCCACCCCAGGCCCTGTCCTGACAACCCCACTAATTCCTCTAACCTACATATCCTGGGACACTATAGGTAATTTAAGAATCATGGAAACCCTATAGTGCAGAAAGAGGCCATTAGGCCTTCGAGATCGCACCAATCACAATCCCACCCTACTCCCTTATCCCGACATACTTACCTGTTCATCCCTCTACTCTATGCATCTCAGTACACTAACGGGCAATTATAGCATGGCCAATCAACCTAACGCACACATCTTTGGATGTGGGAGGGAACCGGAGAACCTGGGGAAACCCATGCAGACTCGAGGAGAATGTGCAAACTCCACACAGACAGTGACCCAAGCCGGGATTGAACCTGGGTCCCTGACACCATGAGGAATTGAACCCAGGACCCTGGAGCTGTGGAGCAGCAGTGCTAACCACTGTGCTACCATGCCACCCAATTTAGCATGACCAATCCACCTAACCCACACATTTTTAGACAGTCGGAGAAAACCCACGCAGTTGCGGAGAGAATGTGCAAACGCCACACAGTGGCCCCACGCAGGAGTTGAACCCAGGTCCTTGGAGGTGTGAGGCAGCAATGTTAACCACTGCGCCACCCAAACCCAAAGCTTTCAATTACAGCTCTTGCAATTTAAAGCAACTGCTTCTCAGTGTAAACAGTACAATGTTCAAACATTCTGCAGAACGCAATAGATGCTGTGGTGTAGAGTCCACAAAAATATTAAACAAAGGTTGTATCAGAAAGGGTGTTGGAGTGAACAGAATCAGAGAACACATTTCACCTCTGGAGAATAGTGACCAGATTGGAGACAGAGCATTTCCTTTTATCACATGTAGCTTCTTGATGTTTGTGTTTAGATTTGCAGTTCAAATGGTTGGCTGGGACAGTGATTCAAGGTTTAGCATGGATCATACACCTCAATTTGAAACGCGTATTATTTCTAAAGCACAGTGCAATTGTGAAATTCTAAATATACACTGCTGCAACATTTATCACGAGTGAACAATGGGAATTGTAGGATGAATAGATATCCAGAAGATTCCATTATTAATCAAAAAAACGAGAGGGGAAATTGTGCAGAAACATATTGGCTGGAATTTTTGGCCATTCACACCTACGAGATCTTCCGATGGCACATCTCTAACGCAAATTTCCTGATGGTGAGAGGCTTATTCAACAGGAAACCTTGTTACCAATGGTGGGTCCAGAAGATCCTGTCACCGGCCAATGACGGGCCACGTCCACCACCATGAAAGACACGCGGGTTGCATGGAAAAGAAGAACGTAAGAAATAGGAGCAGGAGTAGGCCATCTAGCCCTTTGAGCCTGCCCCGCCATTCAATAAGATCATGGCTGATCTGAAGTGGATCAGTTCCACTTTCCCACCTGCTCCCCATAACCCTTAATTCCCTTGTCTATCACAAATCTATCTACCCGTGACTTAAACATATTCAACGAGGTAGCCTCCACCACTTCAATGGGCAGACAATTCCAGAGATTCACCACCCTTCAAGCGAAGAAATTCCTCCTCAACTCTGTTCCAAACTGCCCCCTCCTCCCCTGCTTATTTTGAGGTTATGCCCTGTAGTTCTGGCCATCCATTCTCTCACAAAATTAAATAGCAACTCGAGCCCCAATGCTGGAAGTGTCTCCAGATACTGGATAATCTAACGTCTTCAGGTGCCACAGACAAGAGCCTCAGGATGCTAATGATGTACAATAAGTGCATTATAATATATCAGTAAGGAAATTATTAATGGTTTCAGGTTCAAATCCTCCTTTAATAATTCTAATTGAGGATGTACAAAATTCAATACAACACACAAGGTTGTAGGAAAGATAAAGAATACACTAAGATTTGTTTATATTAAGAGAGCAAATTATCAAGAATTATCAAGGAAGCAATACTGAGGAAATTCAATAAAGCCTTTCTGAGGGGTGAATAATATTTTCATATTGAAGCATTAAGTCAGCAAAGAAATTGCACTGAATCTGTAAGCAACTTAGAGTGTGACGAACATCTAGCTCATGGTTTTTGCTAATATTTTATCAGTGATATGCAGTTCTGGGAAGATTCATATTTAACTGTAGAAAATAGGATAAATGCATCTAAAACAGCAGGAGGGTTTACAGAGCTGGGGACCTGGAGATGCGGTGTTGACACTGCTTGCAAAGAAGTGTAGTCCAGAGAGATATCTTGGTTTTGGAATTAGAGCTAAACTATTTTAAAAGCATTCAGTGGACCCTGAAGGGCGACAATATCATGGAGATCGGTGAAGCTTAAGATGATTTTCTGGTCTCAGTTTGCCTGAGTATTTTTTTATTCATTCATGGGCCATGGGTATTGTTCGTAGATCATAGAACTCTACAGTGCAGAAAGAGGCCCTTCAGCCCATTGAGTCTGCACCAAACACAATTCCACACAGGCCCTATCCCCATAACCCCATGCATTTACCTTAGTTAATTTCCCAACACTAAGGGATAATTTAGCACAGACAATGCACCTAACCTGCACATCTTTGGACTGTGGGAGGAAACCGGAGCACCTGGAGGAAACCCACACAGACATGGGGAGAATGTGCAAACTCCACACAGACAGTGGCCCAAGCCAGGAATCAAACCTGGGTCCCTGACACTGTGAGACAGCAGTGCTAACCACTGTGGTGCCCCTTGAAGCAGTTGATAGTCAACCACATTGCTGTGGCTCTGGAGTTACATGCAGGCCAGACCAGGTAAGGATGGCAGATTTCTTTCCTTGAAGGACATTTGTGCACAGATATGTATTTCAGACAATCGACAATGGTTTTGTGGGCATTGGTAGATTCTTAATTCCAGATTTTTTTTTTATTGAACTCAAATTCTACCATCTGCTGTGGTGGGAATCGAACCCAGGTCCCTAGGACATTAACTGAGATTCTGGTCTTGTGATATTACTATGAGGACATCGCCTCCCCTAAAAGGGTGTTCTACAGTAAGGGAAGATTGTAGTCAAAGGTGCTTGTGTTTGCAAACTCTTAGCAGTTAGGGTTAAGAGAAGTCTGAGGAAGCTGAGAAGGTGGTGGAAGCTTACTGATTCCATGCTAGAGACAGTTCATTGAATCATAGAAACTCTACAGTGCAGGAGGCCATTCGGTCCATCAAGTCTGCACCGACCAAAATCCCACCCATTTCTTATTCCTGTATTTCCACTTATTTACCCTACTAATCCCCCTGACACTAAGGGTCAATTTAGCATGGCCAATCAACATAACCAGAACATCTTTGGAGTGTGGGAAGAATCTGGAGCACTCAGAGGAAACCCACACAGACATGACTGCCCAGTTAGTGCTAGGAGCACGCCTTAGCCTCATGTATAGCTGGGACAAGCTGGGAGGCATGAATTCAGGGAAACCAAGAGGCAATGGCAGCTTAGTGAAGCCAATGATCTGTGAAATAGTTGGAAGGGTGCCAGTAATTAGAGGTGGCAGAATCCCATGGAAAACCGTCTCAAGAGAAGAGATTGAACCATTGGGAGGTGAACAGTCCTTGAGGCGATTAGAGTCAGACCGGCTTTTGAATGAATATAAGAAATGACATAAGTTGAAAACTCACATGAGGGAGGCAGAGTTTGAATGGAACTGTTTGAACATTGTTTCCTTTGGGCGGCACGGTAGCACAGTGGTTAGCACTGCTGCTTCACAGCTCTAGGGTCCTGGGTTCAATTCCTGGCTTGGGATACTGTCTGTGTGGAGTTTGCACATTCTCCTTGTGTCTGCATGGATTTCCTCCAGGTACTTCGGTTTCCTCCCACAGTCCAAAGATGTGTGGGTTAGGTTGATTGGCCATGCTAAGAAATTGCCACTTAGTGTCCAGAGATGCGTAGGTTAGAGGAATTAGTGAGTGTAATATGAGGGTAGGACCTGGGTGGGATTGTGCTCAGTGCAGACCGAAGGGCCTCCTTCTGCACTGTAGGGTTCTATGATTCTATGGGATTTTGTGATTCACAGTTGTCACATTTTGTTGAGAAACCCATACAATCTGCCTTGTTCACATGTAACATTTCATGTGCAGTGTGGCATGCTTGATCGCACTTTACTAGTTAATTCATAGTTAGCTCTTGTTAATCCTGCATTTCAGAGTATAAGGCAGATATTGGGCAATTCTTTGGCCGTTCATGCCAGCGGGATACTCTGGTCCCGCTGCCAACGCTCTCCCTTTGGCCGGTTATAGAACATAGAACATAGAACATTACAGCGCAGAACAGGCCCTTCGGCCCACGATGTTGCGCCGACCAGTTCTTTTAAAAAAAAACACTGACCCACAAATCTAAACCAATCCCTTTTCGTCCATAAACCTATCCATAGATCTCTTAAACGCCCCCAAACTAGGCGCATTTACAACCGCAGCAGGCAGGGCATTCCAATCCCTCACCACCCTCTGGGTAAAGAACCTACCCCTGACATCCGTCCTATAACTACCACCCCTTAATTTAAAGCCATGCCCCCTCATGCTAGCATTCTCCATCCGAGGAAAAAGGCTATCACTATCCACCCTATCTAAACCTCTAATCATCTTATATGTTTCAATAAGATCCCCTCTTAGCCTCCTTCTTTCCAGCGAAAACAACCCCAAATCCCTCAGTCTCTCCTCATATGACCTCCCCTCCATACCAGGCAACATCCTGGTAAACCTCCTCTGCACCCTCTCCAAAGCCTCAACGTCCTTCCTGTAATGTGGGGACCAGAACTGCACACAGTACTCCAAGTGCGGCCGCACCAGAGTTGTGTACAGTTGCAACATGACGCTGCAACTCCTAAATTCAATCCCCCTACCAATAAACGCCAAGACACCGTATGCCTTCTTAACTACCTTATCTACTTGATTCCCAACCTTCAGGGATCTATGTACACATACACCTAGATCCCTCTGCTCCTCCACACTATTCAAAGTCCTCCCGTTAGCCCTATACTGAACACATCTGTTACTCCTACCGAAATGAATTACCTCACACTTCTCCACATTAAACTCCATCCGCCACCTCGCGGCCCAGCTCTGCAACCTGTCTAAGTCACCCTGCAAACTATGACACCCTTCCTCACAATCTACCACACCACCGACTTTGGTGTCATCAGCAAACTTACTAATCCACCCAACTATACCCTCATCCAGATCATTAATAAAAATTACAAACAGCAGTGGCCCCAAAACAGATCCCTGAGGCACACCGCTCGTAACCGAACTCCATGACGAATATTCACCATCAACCACCACCCTCTGTCTCCTATCTGCCAGCCAATTCCTGATCCAAGTACCTAGATTACCCCCAATCCCATACATCTGCATTTTCTGCAGAAGCCTACCATGGTGAACTCCATCAAACGCCCTGCTAAAATCCATATACACCACGTCAACTATGTGGTGGCGTAGGGTGATATCAATGGGAAATCTCATTGACAGCAGCGGAGCAGGGGATCCTGCCACCAGAGAACAGCGTGCCGCCTCCTGCCGCTGAGAAACAGACGGCTAGGACGCTGGAGAATTTTGCACCCCCCCAGTAGATTTTAGTTTTCTGACTTTGTATAGTGTACTTTGTTTCAAACTGTGGAAACATCTGCCTTTGTTCTCCTGGTGGGTAATTGGGGTTTCAATCTTGTCTCCTTTAAACTTAAAAAAAGTTTACTCACCCCTAATGGGATAATCACAAGAGCATTAGGGTTTCTGCTGTTTACTGAATAATGATTCGGCAATGATAAGAATCTGAGTGGCAATTTCAAGATCAGACTTAATCAATCACAGCATCCTGGGCACGTGTGAAGTAAACCAGTGCCTGGCAGCTTTGCCCTGAAGTTGATTGTGTTTCATCAGTTGTTCACAATCTGCATGGAAGCTCAGTTTTGTCGGATCGCACTATTTTCTTTTTTGTCGACATGATCATAAACATCACCTGATATTGGCTACAGGAGCCGTCAAGCCCAATCTCAAAATGGCTGAATCGAGGGGTCATGGAGATAGCAAAGGAAACGAGTCAAAGTAGTGGAGCTGTGTTGCAGGGGTTAGGGAATCCTTCACTCCACAAATGAACTGGACATGCACTAAGTCCAGGAGACTTGGTGAAAAGGTCACTTTTCACTAAGGTGGGAGAAAAGAATGGGAAGAATTTACCCACCAGCAAAAGAATTAGAGTGACTATATCATTCCCGTTACTGTAGACATAAAATTGATGATCCATATTATTCTGAACGATCATATCAATTGTTCTGTTTTGTTTTAAATATTTAGAGCAGTAATTGGTTTCGACATCCAACTGAGGCTAGTTACATTTTACAGGAGCCATTGGGCCTGAAACTCTTGGATGTCAAAAAAATATTATGATGTTGTGTACCGCGCTGGGAATGAGTAATGTAACTCTTATCTCCTGTAGGAGATAAGAGAGTGAACAGTGTTTAGGATTTTGTCAGCAGGCATTTAAAGATTGAGAACATTTTCCTGCTCTTGAAGGACTCCACCTGTTATTCTGCCCGCAACCAGAATGTAATTAAAGGAAATAAATGGTGGTTTGCCTTTGTTGCTCGCTTTGGAATTGTGGGTGGCGTGGTTGGCACAGTGGTTACAATGCTGCCTCACAGCACCAGGGACCCGGGTTCGACTTCAGCCTCGGGACACTGTGTGGAGTTTGCACGTTGTCTGCGTGGGTTTCCTCTGGGTGCCCTGGTTCCCCACACCCCAACGTACAAAGATGTGGAGGTTAGGCTGATTGGCCATGCTAGGTTCAGGGGGATTAGCAGGGTAAATATACGGGGTTACGGGAATAGGGCCTGGCTGGGATTGTGGTCGGTGCAGACTCGATGGGCTGAGTGGTCTCCTTCTGCACTGTAGGGATTCTGTGAGTCTACAAAGGTGATAAGTATTTATTTCAGCTGCAGCACTGTTGGTTGGCCACATTCACATAACACCTTTCATCTCCAAATTTAGTTGCAGTTGCGATTTACAAGAGAGAGAAAAAAATTAATGCCAACTTTCTAGTCATTGCAGAGAAAGCCCTTCAGAATTCATTGACTGTTTCAGTCAAAGCGCGGTATGCAGTTTTCCCTGGTCATAAAAAGAAATTCAAGTATCCTTTTTAAATCAACAAACTATTTGTGAAGTGGTACAGTAGATAAATCCACATGCGACAAATGGATGAGAATGACTCATTTTTGTGTAAACCACCTCTCAACAGCAAAACTGTGCCATCATCATCATCATCATCATCAGCTATCCCTGGATGAAAGGATAGCAGCATCAAGATTACCCACTCTGCAAGACCAAAGCAAGGCTGGCTGCAAGATTACAAAACCAATGAACTCTAAAGGCCTGCACAGATAGCAAGATTTAAATTGTGGTTGTTAACCAGTCAAGGACTGGTTTTTCCGGCTGTTCACGCCAGTGGAATTCTCGGGTCCTTCCGATGGTGCCCTGCTGCCACAGAAACCCACGGCGGGGGATGGATTCAATGGGCAATCCCCATTGCCAACAGTGAGACCAAAAGATTCTCCCACGCTGGTCAGGAGTGCACTGCCTCCTGCTGCGAGAAAGACGCCACGGGGAGGCCAGAGAATCCTGCCCAAGGCTTCTTAGGATGTTTTCAAGCTTAAATCAAACGTTACTGGGCGTCGCAAGAGGATGCTGGCGAGGATTTTCCAGCTGTTCACGCTCCGTTGCTGCTGCAGGCAAGGATGGAGAATTTGGCACTCAGCCAAATCTCCGTTCACTGCTGTGGGTCCAGAGAATCCCGCCGGTGTGAACAGGTGGAAAATTCGGCCTGTTCTCTTTACATAGAAACATACATCAAAATTAGAAACAGGCATGGGCCATTCAGCCCTTCGAACCTGCTCCACCAGTCATTATCATGGCTGCTCAAATTCAATGCCCTGACCTTAGGTCAAGTATAACACTTCACAAATAAGGAAAAAAACATTCAGCACGCTGCATTTGGAATATTGTGCGGAATTCTCTGCTTTCCCTGTGGCATGCCATTCGCTGGTGATGGGATCTTCTGCTGCTGTGAATGAGATTTTCCATTGCTTGCACCCCATGTAGCCCAATCCATTGCGCAAACCAGCCTCCCATCCATTGACTCCGTCTACACCTCCTGCTGCCTTGGCGAAGCAGCCAGCATAATTAAGGACCCCATGCACCCCAGACATTCTCTCTTCCACCTTCTTCCTTTGGGAAAAAGATACAAAAGTCTGAGGTCACGCACCAACCAACTCAAGAACAGCTTCTTCCCTGCTGCCGTCAGAGTTTTTGAATGGACCTACCTTGCATTAAGTTGATCTTTCCCAACACCCTAGATATCACTGTAACATTACATTCTGCACTCTCTCGCTTCCTTCTCTATGAACAGTATGTTTTGCCTGTATAGCATGCAAGAAACAATACTTTTCACTGTATGTTAATAAATGTGACAATAATAAATCAAATCAAATCAAAACAAATGTCAATGCAAACACCGCGGCGGGAGTGTATCGTCGGCGGGACCAGAAGATCCCACTGGCCTGAACAACTGGAAAATTCTGGCCATTGTCGATCATGGTCATAAAGCAAAGAGTGGACACAGCGAAGATCAGGGATGAAAAATGATGAGTTGTTCACATCCAAATGACTGTATTTGGAGCCCAGATCTTAGGGAGTATGGTTCATTGCCTTTAAATTATGATAACAAGCAAAAGTCAAACACTTTTGACTTCAAACATAAGTCAAACATAAGCCTCATGAGATGTTCAAATAGTTTTTCAAGATTTGAAGATCTCAACAGAGTTATAATAATTTTGAAAGAAAAACTCCCGTTAAAGCAACATGTTAATGCTGTACCCACACACCTTTTAAAAATGGAGCACATGCATAAAGTTTATTGATTTATTTATTCGTGACACAAGTAGGCTTACATTAACATTGCAATTAAGTTACTGTGAAAATCCCCCAGTCGCCACACTCTTCCGTCTGTTTGGGTACACTGAGGGAGAATATAGCATGACCAATGCATCGAACTAACACGCCTTTCAGACTATGGGAGGCAACTGGATATCCAAAGGAAACCCACGCAGACCTGGGGAGAACGTGCAAACTCTCCACAGATAGTGACCGAGTTGGGAATTGAACCTGGGTCTTGGTGCTGTGAGGTAGCAGTGCTGCCCACTGTGCCACCATGCCGCCCACAGCAAAGACAAACATAGACAGCAGAGGTCAAATACTCTGTCACTCTTTGGCTTCATCTCTGGTGGAACCAGGTCATCTGTGCAACAAGAATCAATGTGGGCTGAATAATTCAAAGACAATTTTAGATTGCCATTCTCGAGCTCTTGCATGATTGAGTTTGGGGATCATGGCAATGAGATCACTTTCTGAAATCTTCATGCTTGGGAGGCTGGTTTGATGCAATGCTCAGGATTCTGAGCAGGCACAAGAAGTTAAATTGATTTTCTTTTGTTGAACTTTTCACTTAAATTTGAACAAAGCTTTAGCCTAACTAATCAAATGCGTGCCCTGGATTTAGGGAGCCTTGTGAAATTCAATTTGACTGGGATTAGCCCATCAATAGCTCGAATCCTAACTGATGCAGAGGAAAATGGCTGTGGACGATGGAGTCCAGTCAGCACAGAACCAGGATGTGACTGCAGGGGTTCCTTAGGAGAATCTGCAGGCAAACCATGTTATGCGACTTAATTAATCACCAGCCCTCAGTCATAAAGTAAGGCATAAGGCGTTTTGATGACGATTCCACAGTGCTTAGCTCCATTCGCAATTGCCCTGATCATTAATCAACCCATGTCAGCCTCCAATCTGAATAACATCCAGACTTGGGTTGCATAGCAGCAGGTAACAGTCAGGCACTTCAGTGGAATGAACAGGAGAATGTCTCTCCTTGATCTTCCATGACAACATCATTATTGGGTTCCTCGGCATTAACATTCTGAAGGTCACCATTCACCAGAAGCTCAGTAATTTATAATGTATCCCTTGACTCCTCAAAGCCTCTCAAGCATCTGCAGGGCTCAAGTTGAGAATCAGTTGGAATATTTACCACTGAAAGACCTCACTGGCATCAAAGGCAAAGGAACTGCTTGATTGATGTCACCGGGCTCATTATTTACTCCTACCAATGCCAGCCATCTTCAATTTTTTTTATTGATTTGTGGGACATGGGCATCGCTGCCCATCCCTGGCTGCAGTGCCAATCACTGTGTGACCATACCGTCAACCACATTGCTGTGGCTCTGGAGTCACGTGGAGGCCAGGCCAGGTAAGGATGGCAGATTTCCTTCCCTAAAGGGCATTAGTGAACCAAATGGATTTTTCTGACAATCAACAAAGGTTTCATGGTCAACAGTAGAGTCTTAATTCCAGATATTTCTTACTGAATTCAAGTTCCACCATCTGCCATGGCGGGATTCAAACCTGGATCCCCAGAACATTGCTGAGTTGCTGGATTAATAGTCCAGCGATATTACCACTAGGCAGTCACCTCCCCATGCACTGCAGCAACCCGTCAGGGTATTCTTTATCAACAGCAACTTACATTAACCAGATAGAGAGCAGCCATATTGCCTCAAATTTCCCCTCTAAATCATAAACCATCCTGATTCCGAACAAAATTAAAATTTCATCATCATAAATTGGCCAGGATCCTGGAATTTCTTATGAGACATTCATCACAAGCATTGCCGGAACATAGGGCAGAAAATCCACAATCACCTCTTTGGGAAAATCTGACATGGGACAGTATATCTGGTCTTGTCAGCACTCCCCAGGTCTCAACGACTTTGTATTTGATTTGAAGGCGTGTTGGTATGTAGCAGGTGGTGACACAGAAGCCAATATTTGTCGAGTAACTTAGATAGTTATTTCCAATGATACAAACTTTTCAGGTATGAGTAGCATATGTCTTCTGCAGCCGCTGTGGTTTTATCAAATTCCTCAGAAATCACATCAATGTTGACTTCGCCAGTGGGTACAAAAAGTCAAGTTACTTTGCGGCAAGTCAATTTAGACACAGTTGAAGATTAAATCACAGTAAATACGAGTCAAGGCATGATAAGTTGGGACCGCACACTATGAATTACAAGCAATGTGTTAAAGCAATAAATAATTGGGGAAATTTAACATGATTAATATTCACTTTCCTGGAGAAACACCAAATTAACTGTGCTATGTGAGAACAGTTATGATGAGATCTCAATAGTTTCAAACAGACCCTGTATTCGACTGGTATTGGGCAATGAATTAAGATGCCTCGGGAATTGGAGCAAATAACCTTTCACTATTCTTTTTGAACTGACTGTCACTGTTAATATTCCAAATCTGTGCTGGCACAGAACGCGGACTAGTGCATGCTTGGAATGCAAAACGTTTTGGACCCGGAGACTGGTATTGCCAGCTGCATTGTAGATGTTTCTGAAGTGAGTGTCATGAATGCAGATAAATATGACCATGGAACATACAGCACCCCCCACTCCACCCCAAGACTCATCTAATGGAAGGGTCCTAGCTGACCTTGGCCACTTGGCTAGACAACTGAATGACGACTTTTTATAACAGCTTGAAGGACACTCATTAAGGTTATAGTTCACTCCTTCCAAAAATATTTTTTCTGCAGCAATGGACATAGAACATAGTAAGTTCATGAAATAACACCACATGAATGGTGAATTTGCATGAAGGGTGCATTCGCTGAATCATAGAATCTCCACACAGCAGAAGGAGGCCATTTGGCCCATTGAGTCTGCACGACCTTCCAACAGAGCAATTTACCCAGGCTCAGCCCTCCCCACCCTATTCCCATAACAACATGCATTTATCCCAGTAATCCCCTAACTCACACATACTTAAGGTTTTAAAGTTTATTTGTTATTGTCACAAGTAGGCTTGCATTAACACTGCAAGGATGTAATTGTGAAAAGCCACTATTCGCCACAATCTGGCACCTGTTCGGATAAACTAAGGGAGAATTTAGCATGAACAATGCACGTATTTCAGACTGAGAGGGGAAAGTGGAGCACCCAGGGGAAACCCACACAGACACAGGGAGAACGTGCAGAGTCCGTGCAGACAGAGATCCAAGCCAAGAACTGAACACAGGTCTCTGGTGCTGTGAGGCACCAATGCTAACCACTGTTGCCGCCGTGCCATCCTGACTAAGGACACTATGGAGCAGTTTAACGGCCAATCCACCTAACCTGCACATCTGCCAGTTATCCTGCATTTTTCAACCATTATGCTCTTGCACATTTGCTCTGGGCTTTGAAATAAACAATCGAGCCCTATTGGTTGTCTAGCACATGAGAACATGATCCGGAGAGGTGATTTGTGAAATGGGAATTAGGAAAATCAATTAGTGTAGATATTGTGGGTGAGAAATTGAGTACAATAAGTGCCTTGGAATTCCGAAGTGGCATCTGTGAGCTGAATTGCATCAGACACCACACTGGTGAAGGTGTTCAAGGAAAGGCGTGGATTGAGAAGATCTGCTGGAAGTGTACAGAGCAGATAGTTCATGGCTTCATGCTGATCCATTGCCATCATCCGCATGGCCGCAATGTGAACAGAAAAGCCACCAAAACATGTTAATTCAATTTTTAAAATTAAATTATGCCATATTTCACAGAAAAGTCAACTAATCACTCTTGTGCATTCTTTTAGTGCTCATCTTCCATGGGCTTTTCCCTGTCCTAGTGTTAAAGCAGTGGCTGCTGTATAAATGGTGTAAGAGTCCTGAGTTTTAGTCAAAGAGATTGCAGATGGACTTGGAAGGAGATCTTGTGCAGCTCTGGGCCTAAGAGGTCTGGCTGCAGACTACGCTACCTCAGCATGGGTGGTAACCTGGGCTAACCTGACTTATAGGAAGGCGACACCAAAGGCATGAGAGTGAAGATGAACATCGGCCTTCATACCCTGTATTGTGGTTGTGTCCATAAACGTGAGGGGGATTGGCCATCACAGACATGTTGAAAAGAATGGGCTCCAAGCTCTGTGCAAAACCCAATGTCAATTTTGTGCTGGACTCATCCTCCATCATCTTTGACACTGAATGTCAAATTTCTGGCAGACATCCCACTGCACCAAGCTTTTTGTTGGAGATGTTGGTTATGACACTTCTTCTGCAGACTGCACTAGCAAAGTGCTCTTCTGATTCCTTTACAGCAGAAATTGAGAGCAATCCTTCCCTCTGGCAAAGTGGTACCTGGATAATGCTTGCCCCCCCCTACTCAAGCCATCTGTGCCCAATGTCTCACCATGCGCAAATCCTACCGCTATGCTCTTTTGTAAACTATGGGCAGTGCCCCATGCTGGTGGTTGCCAATGCAAAATCCAGTGGCATCATCATCATCACTGTCCTCATCTTCTTCCACCACTGCCTGGCCAAGTACCTCTTGGGTATCATAAAGTTGAAAAGGGCAAGAGTAAGGTAATGGAATTAAGAAGATAAAACACCATTCTACAAAAAGATATGGAACAAATGCATTATGAGACAGCCCAATCCCATACTTTATAAAACTCATAAACAGGATGTAAATGATTGAGAATCCAATGACCTCAATTTGATAACAGATGAATTATGGATTTAAATAAAAAATGCATAGTGCAGTAGACCTTTCATTGTCTACTCTGTAAAGTAAGATCTGCATTTTGAAATGTATTGTAATCATTTGCAAGCTGAAATGATCAGAATAATACAATGCTTTATTCTTTTGCACTTTATATTTTAGCTTTATTTAATAATTGTCTGCAACCATATAATGATTATGATTACCTGTTTTATTTCTATTGTTAACACAATTCGACACTCGTCTTCATGATGATTTCTCAATGAGCTAATTGTTTATCCATTCACCTATCTCTGTTCCTCACTTGTTGTCTATTGTGCAGGGAGACAGGGGAGTAAGACGTGACTAATAACACCCTCTGAGCCCTGTAAATCAGGAGAGATAATGTCATCTTCAATTATTTCAGCCCCGGTGTCCCAATAATACCAGGGGTCGTCGAAGATTTTCACAGTCACTTCATTGCAGTGTTAACGTAAGCCTACTTGTGACACTCACAAATAAATAAACAAACAAACCTTCCTGGGGGTTCAGACAAGCAAGCTTCTCTATCCCCTCTGGTTAGATCTTGCTACCTCTGGTTGTGTGGCACTCTGTCCTACAAACGTGAGGAAAAGCTGTCAGTGAATGAGATGCAATCTGTTTGTATGATAATGGCTGTCATGGTTGAAATCTGGCATTGTGATCGCTTGTGAGATGTGCGTGTGCTTGCCAGAGATGGTTGCTGGGTGAGTGATGGAGCTGGGGAGAATAGACTATCATCTGAGGTTAGTTGTGCAGCTGGTAGCAGATGGCATGGGGGAGACGTAATGTAGTGGTATTGTCAGTGGATTAGTAATCCAGAGACCCAGGGTAATGGTCTGGCAACCCAGGTTCGGATCCCACCGTGGCAGATGTTGAAGTTTGAATTCAAGAAAAATCTGGACTTAAAAGTCTAATGATAACCATGAAACCATTGTTGATTGTCATTAAAAAAAAATCTAGTTCACGAATGTCCTTTAGGGAAGTAAATCTGCCTAGCAAGCAACTCAGGGCAATTTGGGACAGGTAACACCAGCCCCAGCTAGTGAAACCACATCCCATGGACAAACTAAAAAAAAGTTGCATTCACTGAGCTTGAACACTTGCATGACCTGAGGTGCTGTGCTTGGTCGCTTGCAGTTGTTTTTGTGTGACTGCACACATGTATTATTTATCCCAGAACTAGGTCTGTGCAGTACCTTTTAGGTGCTTCACAACCCTCCTGTACAGTTCAGGGGAACATGCAATGTCATCGAACTCTATGTGTCCTCGGTATCCAGGCCAACAACAACCTGTCCTGGTCCTTCCATGCCGACATAATAGTTAAGAAAGCCCACCAATGCCTCTACTTTTTCAGGACACTAAGTTTATTTGGAATGTCTGCTATGACTCTCACCAACTTTTACCGATGCACCATAGAAAACATTTTTTTTGAGTTGTGTCACAGCTTGGTATGACTCCTGCTCTGTCCAAGACTGCAAAAAAACTACAAAAAGTCGTGAACGAAACCCAGTCCATCACACAGATCAACCTCACATCCATTGACTCAAGCTACACTTCTCACTGCCTCCCGGCTTGGGTCACTGTCTGTGTGGAGCTTGCATGTTCTTCTTGTGTCTGCATGGGTTTCCTCCGGTTGCCCCGGTTTCCTCCTCCATTCTGAAAGATGTGCTGGTTAGGTGCATTGACCTGAACAAGAGCCGGACTGTGGCAACCAGGTGAATTTCACAGTAACTTCATTGATAAATAAACTTTAACTTTTGTCTTTAACTTTAAAGCAGCCAGCATAACCGAGGACCTCATGCACTTCGGACATACTAACCGGAATTTTACTGTTCCACCTGCGATGGGAATCGGAGAGGCCGAGGCACAGAGCATGGGAAGGCCTGTTGTCCTCAGGAGGGAACTTACAGTTTCAGGGCAAGCTTGTAAACTCCCGCCCACTCACTTCCACCGTCTTACAGCAGGAAGAAGATACAAAAGTCTGAGGTCATGTACCAACCGACTCAAGAACAGCTCCTTCCCTGCTGCCATCAGACTTT
Organism: Carcharhinus amblyrhynchos; assembly: GCF_965287045.1. Taxonomy (NCBI): domain Eukaryota; kingdom Metazoa; phylum Chordata; class Chondrichthyes; order Carcharhiniformes; family Carcharhinidae; genus Carcharhinus; species Carcharhinus amblyrhynchos. Next base: position 26,477,742 of record NC_137352.1, read on the forward strand.
TGAATGGACCTACCTCATATTAAGTTGGCCTTTCTCTGCACCCTAGCTACAACTGTAACACTACAGGGGCAATTCTCCCATAAAAATTCTAAGTGCCGAATTTGGTAAAAACTGGAGTAAGTCCCGTTGTTTTTATCAGCGGGATTTTCAAAATGAATATCTGACACTCGGTGTACTGCAGAGTGCTTTGGCGTGAATCATGCTGAAATTCAATGGGTGGGCCTAGTCCCACTGGAGAGGCCAGCGGTATAGTGCTGAGTAGGCCATTGTGCGTGCGCTAATCTGTTAGCGCCATGATGGGTACCTTCACAGAAGCCTCACACAGCTGCCCTCCCGATCGTTGGCCTGTTTGATTGCTGACTGTAGCAAAGACCACATCACTGGCTCTCCCCACCCCCGATTGCTGACCCCCAGCCTGTCCAGTCCAGCCTTGATGCCCCCAACCCCCAGCCCACCCTGATGTCCCCCCACCTCTGCAGGCCCTGATCTCCTGATCTAATCCCACCGATCCCCTCCTCCACAGGCCCGTCCTCCCCCCAACTCCAAACTCCCCCCAGCAGGCTGACACCCCACCCCCACCCTGATGACCAGCTCCGATCTCTGGCCTCCCTCTCTCTCTGTCACTCAGCCTGAGTTCAGAGGGGCAGTGGAACCCCACCCCCAGGGGGCCTGCCCCATCAGGCCCCATCCGCATTAGACCCCACCTCCTTGGTGCTATGCCTGGCAGGCAATGCCAAGGTGTCCTCTGGGCATTGGCACTTTGCCACTTGGGGGAGTGCTGGGGGGCCCAGGCTGGCACTGCCAGGATTCCAATGTCCAGGCCCCCCCCCCCTGCCCGCCACAGCCCATCCTTATAGGGGCCGTCGATTGCACACCCCTTCACTCCAGGAGGATCGGGCCAATAGCTCCCCATATGTGGGGAGCTATCCTAAACCCTGCAGGAGTGACAGGGTTGGGGAGAGGCTAGCAGGCCCAGAGATCTCAGGTCTGGGCTCGCTAATACTATTTAAGTTAGATTTCAAATACATTGTGCAGCTCAGCACTAACTTCCGGCATGGGGCTGAAAGTGCCAGACATCGTGCTACTGGAGACACACAGAGGCCGTGGCTCCCAGCTGCGAAACAGCCCCTGGCCCACTGTGGTACAAAAAGCTGCGCAGCAGGCGGGGAGAGTCACCCCCCTACATTCTGCACTCTCTCCCTTCCTTCTCTATGAACGGTATGTTTTGTCTGTACACCGCACAAGAAACAACACTTTTCACTGTATACGAATACACGTGACAATAATAAATCAAAGCAAATCAAAAATTCCTTGCGACATAGCATCCAGATACACGGGTTTGGTAAATGACTTCCATTGCTATCGGTTGGTGCAGACTCGATGGGACAAATGGCCTCCTTCTGCACTGTAGGGATTTTATGATCTGGTCATACTGCTGTCTGTGTCTGCATCTTGAGCACTGTCTATGGCCCTGCAATCATTTCTCCTCCTTTCCAGTTCTGCATTAAGGCCTCTACTGAAATATCTGCCGGAGTTCTTTACCACGTTTTGCCATTCTTCATTGATCTGTAGGTTTGAGTCATTTTCTGCACACCTGCCAGCGCCTCCAGCTACAATACACCCCCATCTTTATGAGATTCAAGCTAGCGTTATCAGCACTTGACTGTGTTCAAATGGTGCTGGATGTTCACAATACTGGCATCCAGTCAATAAACAACACAGTTAGCCGCGGTTGTATATTGAAATCGTTGAAATGAGTAGGAAGTTGTCCCTATCAATGGGATCTGGTAAATCAGATATTCTGACCCCCTTGGCCCCTTTCAAGCTGATCAATCCTAACCCCCCCCATGTTTGCAAAGTCGCTGACTCAAACAGAAAACAAGAATTTCAAGTTATGCTTAAAATGTATTTATTAGGGTCACAAGTAGGCTTACATTAACACTACAATGAAGTTACTGTGAAAATCCCCCCAGTTGCCACACTCTGGCACCTGTTAGGGAACACTGAGGGAGAAATTAGCATGGTCAATGCATCTAACCAGCACTGGATAAAATTATCTACAGCATTATATACAGCGGAAGAGTTCCTGAATTGAAGAAAAATATATTTCAATGTAGCAGCCTGGAAGCTAATCAACATGGAACAGATAGAGAAGAAAGGCAGATTTAATCAAGTCCATTATTCATTTGACAAAGGGTCATCTGGATTTGAAACCTCAACTCTTTTCTCCCCTTACAGATGCGGCCAGACCTGCTGAGATTTTCCAGCATTTCCTCTTTTGGTTTCAGCTAACCAGCACATCTTTCAGGCTGTGGGAGGAAACCCATGCAGGGAGAATGTGCAAACTCTGTACAGAAAGTGACCCAAGTCAGGAATCGAACCCAGGTCCCTAGTGCTGTGAGGCAGTAGTGGTAACCACTGTGCCATCGTGCCGCCCGCTTATTACTTTACAAAAAGCTTTGATTTTCCTGGAGAAGCAACTGAATCAAAGAAACTAAATATATTCTCCCGAACAATAACAAACAATTAATTAAAATTTCTAACCTATATTGAGCATTATCTTGAGTGGAAGAGTTCCTTAATTGTAGAAAAAAAAACATATTTAAATGTAGTAGCCTTGAAGCTATTCAGCATGGCACAGATAGAGAAGAAAGGCAGATTTAATCAAGTCCATTATTTATTCAATATTAACTTATTCAAAAAAAATCCCCATGTCCGTAAACCGATGCACAGCTTAATTAAACTCTTGCTAAACTTCATTAACTTGTCTTCAGCAGGGAAATTTGCTGAGAGTTCATGGTTCACAATTTAATAAACACATACATAAATGACTGATGCCTTCAGGGATAATAACCTGAACCAGAGGCCATCGTAAATTCAATTAAGGAATATTTTGTTCTTCTGCTCATCCTTCAGAATATTTACATTAATAAGTGGGTTGATGCTAAATAATTTGTTCTTTCCCCTGAAGATGGACACAACTTGTAATTTTAAAGCATAACGATGTAATAAGGAAGACATTTCACATTTTATGAAACACTTTCATGAGCTCATATAAAACGTAATGGAGATATCTCCAATTCAGACAGGGATATGAACTGCACAATGGGTTATGTTATATACTGCTACATTTAACAAATTAACTCAATTAACACGGGCTAATCTATTCCGGTACTATCTTCAAAGTCTGGATTTAAGTAATAAAATTGTTCTCATTGAAATTTGAGGAGTTTGCGACCACCAGGCATACACAAACAAGGGGCCCGGAAACGGTCCTGAAATGTGCTTCCGGCTCCCAAATGAGATTTCACACTCACTGGCCCGGAATGAAACTCGCATCACGAAAGGCTTGGTGCTGCCGGAACGGGATAGGCACCAAGAGAGAGGGTTGCTGGTGGACATATATAACGAGTTCCCCAAGGGCAGACAGCTGCTATGGAGCTGCTTCAGGGAGATACAGCCCTGTACAAATTAAACACAATGAGTGAAATACAGCAAAATGTGCCAATGCAGCATAGTCAAGCACCTGACGGGAGAAATTCAAAAGTCTCCTCCAGACATCCTTTTTTTTATTGTGTTTCACTCCAGATATCTTGTCCTGCCCTGGATTGAGATTATAATGAAGACGTCTAAGTCAAATGGCTGAAGGGCCTGTCTACCAATTATGAAAATAGATGGTTTTGTAAATTGCTTTTAATTAACTTGTTAGTGGACTTATAGAAACATTAAAAAAAGAAATAAAAGCAGGAAAGGCCATTTGGCCCTTCTAGCCTACTCCACCATTCATTTTGATCATGGTTGTTCATCAAATTCAATATCCCATACTGTTTTCCCCCATGTCCCTTGATCCCTTTAGCCCCAAGAGCTATATCTAATTTTTTTCTTTGTATCATACAACATTTTAGCCTCAACAACCTCCTGTGGAAGTGAATTCCACAGATTCACCACTCTCTGGGTGAAGAAATTTTTCTTCACGTTTCTAAAAGGTTTACCCCTTATCCTCAGACTATGTATCACCCGTGGTTCTGGACTCCCCCACCATCGAGAACATTTTTTCTGAATCTACCCTATCTAACCCTGTCAGAATTTTATGTCTCAATGAGATCCCCTCCACTAAACTCCAGTGAATATAATCCTAACTGACTTAGTCTCTCCTCATATGACAGACTTGCCATTCCAGGAATCAGCCTGGTAAACCTTCACTGAACTGTTTTCTTAATTGTTGTTGACCACATATCTGTCAACTGTGTGTGCTGCTGAGTGGAGTATCATGTGAGCGCACAATGACATTAGGATGCATGCCCAATGCCTCCACATGGTATCAGGTCAGGTGCATCCTGCTCCGACAAGGTAAAATTCTCACCAGTGATTTTTGGGATGTTTCTGCTCATCAAGACTCACGATAAACCATATTGTGAGAAACAGTTCAGACAAAATCCCAGCCTTTATATCTCTCAGGTCTCAGACACTCACAAGTCTTGTTTCCAATTTGAAAATTCCAAGTTTCATAGTTCAGAGACTCAGTAATGAACCTAAAACTGGCCTTTGGGGAATACCACTATAAACACCATCTAGACTGAAAAATATTCAGCTCCCATTACCACCACCTTTTGCTTTCCGTCACTTAGGCAATTATATATCTATACATTATTTTCCTATAAGTTGCCCACCTCATCTTTATAGTAGTTTTTAAAATACTTTCCGAAAATCCCTATATCTAGTGAAGTTCCTTGATCGTCCTTTTTTGTACCTCAAATAATTCAATTAATTTAATCAGACACATTAGTTCTTTAATGGGGTATAAGCACTGCTGGCTTGCCCCTCTTGAAATCTCCTTGAGAATGTGGTGAGTTGCCTTCTTGAAACACCGCAGTCCTTTCAGGAAATCAATGCTCCCTCTCCTTTATTCACAGACACATTTCCAAATGGAAGTCTATTTTGCTCTTGATATAATATGAGGATGGCATGGTAGCACAGTAGTTAGCCCTGCTGCCTCACAGCGCCAAAGACCCAGGTTCAATTCTGGCCTTGGATGACTGTCTGGGTGGAGTTCTCCCTGTGACTGTGTGGGTTTTCTCCGGGTGCTCCAGTTTCCTCCTACAGCTCATAGTTGTGTGGGATTGGTCATGTTAAATTGCCCCTCAGTGTTGGGGGAATGGTAGGAGAAATTTGTGGGGATGGGGCCTGGGTTGTTGTTGGTGCGGGCTCAATGGGCCAAATAGCCTCCTTCTGTACAGTAGTGGTTGGATGATTTTTTGATTCTATGAAAATAATTTCCTACTACTTCCCCAACACTGATATTAGGCTGGATCATCTGCAGTTTCTTGGATTATCCCCCTCCCTTTTTTAGGAAGTGATACATCATGAGTAATGCTCCAGTTCAATAGCCCTACTCCTGTTTGCAATGAGGATTAACATATAATGCACAATGCCTTTGCTATTTATAGCTCTGCTCCTGCCAGCAATCTAGAAGGCAAAGGCTGGTGTTAAAAGGACAGGAATGCAGAGAGTATAAAGCGAAGCTTAGGTCCTGAGAGCTGAAAGCATGATTACCAATGTTGAAACAATATAAATGGAAATGCTTAAAAAGGCAGAATTGGAGGAGTTCAGAGGGTTTTGGGACTTGATGGGGTTACAAGGATTGGGGTAAACAAGGCCATGGGATGGCTCAAAAACAAGAACGATAATTTTTTTATAAACGGAAGCAATGCCAGACCAGGAGCTAATGTAGACCAAGAGGCATTGGGGTGGAGGGAATGGTAGAATGAGAATTGGTACGAGTTGAAATACAGGTAGCAGGACATTGAAGAAACTCAAGCTTATGGAGGATGTAAATTGAAAGATCACCCAGGAAAATGTTAAATTAATTTAGACATTTCATCAGCAGGCAATCTGAGCCACAGCTGGAGAACTTTATTCCCAGTAAGAAGTCTCACAACACCAGGTTAAAGTTTAACCTGGTGTTGTGAGACTTTTTATTGTGGCTACCCCAGTTCAACGCCCGCATCTCCGTATCAGAACTTTATTCTGTCAGATACCAAATGCAAGTTAAGGCAGGGGCAGCTGAGGGAATTGCCTTCTGAATGCAATGGCAGAAAGATGCTGATGCAGGTTAGTTGGGGAAATAAAGAGTGATCTAAAATTTTCCATTCTTTGAAAGAAAATGATACAGCTGTCAACTGACCTAACAGAGAGACTGAGAGGAATAAAAGGTTGTTTTTAAAATTTCTTGCTAAGGAAAGAGATGTACTGAAAAACCAAACTAACTGATCAGCTGTAACTTTATCCCTGAAATTTAATTCTTAGTTATTTTTTGAACAACTTTTAAAAGAAAATGTAATAGGCATAATGTATTCCCAATGGCCTCATTGTGCACACTGAAAAATTAGCACGCCTACAATACCACTCTATAAATGAGAGCGAGAAAGACAAACATGAAGGAGTAGCCATTTCAGTTAATAAATCATAAGCCAACTCAACTCTCCAATACAGTGTGTCAGAATGTGACTAATTTATGTTAGCAGTTTTTCTTCTCAGTTTTCCTCCACTCAGCCTTTTCACTCCTCAACAAAAATAGAAAACTTAATGAACAATAGCAATTGAACAAAGTCCTATTCCATGGCTTATATTCAACTCTGTAGGAGACAACCTTCACAAACTGAAATTCAACCTCCCGATAAATCCAGGAGCAATTTACACAATATCGTGAAATGCAACAAGGATCAGCATCCCTTCCCGTTTATTGCAAGAACGATAACCAGAGTGGGAAGTATTTGTGGTTACAGTACAGTAGTGGTACAGTAGCACAGTGGGCAGCACAGTATCACAGAGATTAGCACTGCTGCTTCACAGCTCCAGGGACCTGGGTTCGATTCCCAGTTCGGGTCACTGTCTGTGTGGAGTTGCACATTCTCCTCGTGTCTGCGTGGGTTTCCTCTGGGGGCTGTAGTTACTTCCCACAGTCCAAAGATGTGCGGGTTAGGTTGATTGACCGTGCTAAAATTGTCTCTTAGTGTCCTGAGATGCGAAGGTTAGGGGGATTAGTGGGTGGGTATGGGGGTAAGGCCTGGGTGAGATTGTGGTCAGTGCAGACTCGATGGGCTGAATGGCCTCTCTCTATACTGTGGGGTTTCTATGATTACTGCTGTGTACAACACTCTACAGGTTAATTTTGTTGATCAATCTGTCCATCCATCGATATCACAAACAATCCAAATCATTGAACGGGCTGTGCACAAGAGCATTATTCTCTTCTTCCACCTTGTAAAAACAACCATGCAATGGGCTGTCATGACTTTAGCGAGGCCCATGAGGTTGTGCTCTTGAAGTATGAGCTTCCTGATTGAGGCTATAATTGCCAGCCCAACAAGGGAACCTCACTTGTACATAAACATGGGTTTGTCAGTGCGACCGACACTCCAGATTCTGACTTTGGACCTAAAGCATTCTTACGAGTAGAACTGAGTTTGTAAATAAAGAAAATTGGGTGAAGTGGCATTGGTCTCTTAGGAGTTATTGCATAGCGACAATTCCTTGGCCCTTCTCAGTTTTTTTTGGTTGCAGGAGGTGGCACACCACTCATTTGTGACAGAATCCTCTGATCCTGCCACTGTTGATGGGGATTCCCAATGAAGCCATCCCACGCTATTGGAATCCTGCCAGTGTGAACAGCCAGAGAATTCCAGCCAACAAAACGAAAAATGCTGGATAAACTCAGCGGGTAGGCAGCATCTGTGGAGAGTTAACATTTCTCGTCCATATGTTGCTTCTTCGGCACTGACAAAATGTGTTGTCTGGGGCTCAATTGGTCGCATTGTCCCCAGTCAGTCAGACGATTCAGAGTTCAAGATCCGCTCCAGAGATTTGAGAATAGAAGCTCGGTAGGTAAGCAGTACAGATGTGAGGGAAGTTGCACTGTTATAGGTCCCATCTGTTGAGAATTGTGGGTGACACAGCGGCATATTCCTGCCTCACGGCGCCAGGGACCTAGGTTCAATTCCTGGTTTGGGTCACTGTGCGGAATCTGCACGTCCTCCCCATGGCTGTATGGGTTTCCACCGAGTGCTCCGATTTCCTCCCATAGTCTAAAAGACGTGCATTGGCCATGCTAAATTCTCCCTCAGTGTATCCAAACAGGCATTGGAGTGTGGCAACTAGGAGACTTTCATTGCAGTGTTAATGTAAGTCTGCTTATGACACTAATAAATAAATTTCAACATTACTGAGACCCTCCAAAGGGGGAGGTGATGGAATGGTTGTTTGAGGGGGCGGTGGGACGGTTACTGAATATTTTGAAGGACAGAATAGGTCTCCCTACTGTCCTGGCCACGATCTATCCCCCAACCAAGACACAGGTTATTGCGTCATTATTACTTGCCTCTTCGCAGAACTTTGCTGTGTGCAAATTGACTGCCATGTTCCCCTCGCAGCAACTCCCAAAGGACTTAATTGACTGAAAAGTGCATTGAAATATCCCGATGTTGTAAAAGGGACTAGTTTCTGCCTGCTTTTAATGAATTCATGGATATAATAACCCAATCTGAAATATTCTGATTTGATTTCCGTGCAGCCGCGTGGCACTGCTGTTCGGTTCTAATTAAGAGATGACCTATCTGCAGCCCGAGGCACAATTGGAATCATGCAGATGAGCTCGCTTCGTAATGGACTTCAGTCCTTCGGAGACTGTTGACAACTATCTTTATCAACTGACAGGAGATCGTTGTGCGTCACTCACTGCAGATCCACACACCAGAAATCTGCACCCTAACTAAGTAGAACAGATAGCAGAAATACAGTACATACATGATTGAAACTGCTTTCCGAGTAGAGGCAAATGACAAGGCACTGAAAATCTGCTCCTACACCGTGTAACATAAATAACTCCTCAAAATACTAAAGCAGTCTGTGCCCACTTGCAGCAAAACAGATGACGACGTTCAGGCTTGGGCTGATTAGTGACAAGTAAGATTTGCACCACATAAGTGCCAGGCAATAACTATTTCCGACAAGATTGCCTGATCATCTCCACTTGAATATTCAACAACATTATCATCACTGAGACCTCACCATCAACATCCTGGGGTCACCCTCGACCTGAAAATTAAGTGGGGCCAGCCACATAGGTACTGTAACTGTGAAAGCAAGTTAGAGACGGGGGGGAATTCTGCAGCGAGTAAGGCAACACCTGACTCCCCCAGGTTCCACCAAATACACAAGTAGGTAGTGTGATGGAATACTCCAGATTTGTTTGGATGAGGGCAGCTCCAACAACACTCCAGATGCTCGGCACCATCTAAGACAAAGCAGCCCATTTGATTGGCATGCCTTTAACCACTGTTGTGCGCAGGGAGTGATTAGAACAGCAAAGAAGCCCAAAGCCACTGTATTTCTGCCCATTTCAGAATGTTTCCTCAGATTCACTAGACTGTTACTCTTATTGTTTTTATTTCTAAAACTGTACAGTCTCGCAGAGCAGATTTACGGCAACTATGGTGTTCTTTCTCTTTTATTAAGTCATGTATTTGCAAGTTAAAAGAGGGGATCCCTGAGGATGCATCAGTACTTGAAAGAAAGTCCCCATGTGTGAGAGTTTGAAAACTGCTACACTGCAGTATTTAAATAAGAGCTTGCACACAACTGCGATGTTACAATCGGAGTGCACTTTATTTGCAGAATTAATTCCATTGGAAAATCTCTTACTGTGAAAATGATAGGGCTGAAGAAGATTTCTCTGTCATGATTCTCCCTTACATTGTGTCATAGCAACCCTAGAACAAAAATGAGTGAAAATTTGTATTGACCGTAGGGTAAAACTTTCAAAACCATTTCAATTCAGCTAAAATAGAGTCAGTCCTGGTCGACTGGGGTGAATCAAGCAGTTATCATACAGTTGCTTTGATAACAGATCAATTATAACACTTATAAGTAGGCTCTGCCCAAGACCGCAAGAAACTACAAAAGGTCGTGAATGTAACCCAATCCATCACACAAACCAGCCTCCCTTCCATTGATTCTGTCTACACTGCCCACTGCCATGGCAAAGCAGCCAACATAATTAAGGACCTCGCGCCCTCTCTTCCACCTTCTTCCGTCGGGAAAAAGATACAAAAGTCTGAGGTCATGTACCAACCGACTCAAAAACCAGCTTCTTCCCTGCTGCTCTCAGACTTTTGAATGGATTTACCCGTATTAAGTTGATTTTTCTCTACACCCTAGCTATGACTAACACTACATCTGCACTCTCTAATTTCCTTCTCTATGCACGGTATGTTTTGTCTGTATAGCACGCAAGAAACAATACTTTTCATTTAATACAAGTGACAATAATAAATCAAATCAAAATTAAATCAAAAGAGAAGTGGGGGCAGAGAGAGAGACAGAAGAGAAAGAGAAAGAGAAAGGAAGAGGGAAGAGAAAAGGACTGAGAGAAAGGAAATAGAGAAAGAGAAAGAAAGAGAGAGAGAAGAGACGAGGGCCAAGAGAAAGGGAGAAGAGAAAGAAAGAAAGATAGAGAGAGAGAGAAAGAAAGAAAGAAAGAAAGAAAGAAAGAAAGAAAGAAAGAAAGAAAGAAAGAAAGAAAGAAAGAAAGAAAGAAAGAAAGAAAAGAGAAAAGGAAAGTGAAAGAGAGAGCGAGAAGAGAAAGGACAGAGAGGAAGAGAGAAGAGAAAGAAAGAGAGAGAAAAGAAAGGGAGGAAGAGGAGTGTGAGAGAAAGACAGAAGGGAGAAGGAAGAAGAGAAAAAGAAAGGAAGAGAGAAAGAGAAAGGAAGAGAGAAAGGAGCGAAGAAGAGAAAGAGAAAAAGACAGTAATTAAATGGAAGGATGAACTGCACCACTTGAATTTATTTCCCCTTTGAGGGAAATAGCTTAGTTATATGGGCAGTTGAATGGCAGATGTTAGCTAATTATCATGTGAATGTATGGTAAATGCACAAACAGAATGTTCTCAAACTTGTTGGTCAGTTATAGCAGTGGTGATAATTTCAAAGTCATCTCATTGAGTAATAAATCATTTGAATACTCTTTGTTGAAAGAAGTTCTTCCCGTTATTTCATGTGTAAACTAAAGAATTCTTCTGCCAACAGTTCAAATGTCTGAAACAGTCAGAGTGGAGAAGTAAATCACAAATAATCTGGTCAGGTCAAAAAGCCTTCACAAAACCAGTGTCACAGACAGACTTTATAGGCGGGATTTTACAGCCTCGCTCATTCCGAAACTGTAAAATTTTCTATGGCTGGAATCTTATCACCGTTCATGCTGGCGGAATTTTCCCATCCCGCTGCAGTGAATGGAGATTTGGCTGGCTGCCAAATTCTCCAACCTTGCTGTAGCGGGAGTGTGGCTTGGATGGCTGGTAAGGTTATGCTCTATGTCTTTATGGACCAGAATTATTAAGAAAGATGAATCAATGATAGTGCTCTGCTGATGGTTCATCCTTAACAAAGAGATCTGTGAATTTGACAAGTGGTTGTGATTGTCTGTAGAGATATTTGCTTAAATTTCAGGTCTGCCCGGAGCTAGTATTGCCAAATTCGCATGTTATGTGGTCAACCGTATTAAAAGCTGTCATTTCCATTTTAAAAATACTGTTTTAAAATTTGTAATAACACCAGCTGATGATTACTTTAATATGTTGTCCTGTGCATCGTGAAATGATAGTTCACAGCGTTAACTCATGTTCCGTTTCCCTCACCTTATTGGATTCTTGAAATAACAGAAACGGTATATATATAACATATATGTATATATCAATATTTCCAAAACCTTCAACCAGGTGCCATGTAATAGATTTACAATTAAAGTCAAAGCATGTCGTGTCAGGGAACACATAACAAAATGGACAGCACATTGACTACAAATCAGAAGATAGGGAGTAAGGGTGAAACACAGTTACTTAGACTGGCAAATGCTGAGAAGTGTATTCCACAAGGATTGGTGCTGGGACCACAATTTACACAAACAATTTGGACTCAGAAATCAAAAAGTTTCAAAATCTACAAATGAAGTCAAATTGGAGGTTACAGTTATGACAAGCATTGCATTGAAAGACATTGTGGGGGTGTTGTGGGGCAGTGGGTAGCATCCCTGCCTCCGAGACAGAAGTTTGGGGTTTGAGTCCCACCCCAGGACAAGCTAGGTGTGTTCATAGCAGTGTCAACTTGCAAAATCCTTCCAAATTAAAAGTTAAAGTTTATTAATTAGTCACAAGTGAGGCTTACATTAACACTGCAATGAAGTTACTGTGAGATTCCCCTAGTCTTCATGTTCCGACGCCTGTTCGGGTCAATTCACCTAACCAGCACTTCTTTCAGACTGTGGGAGGAAACCAGAGCACTGGGAGGAAACCCATGCAGACATAGGGAGAACGTACAGAATCCACACAGAGAGGGACCCAAGCTGGGAATTGAACCCGGGTCCCTGGTGCTGTGAGGCAGCAGTGCTAACCGCTGTGAGGCAGCAGTGCTGACCACTGCGCCACTGTGCCGCTATTCTATATTGACTACTGCATTTGCCTTTTTTTTGTATCTTGGGAGCCTGCAAGCTCACTTTCCATTGTATTTGTATTTGTGCATTATACAATGACAGTCAAGTTGAATTGAATTGAATTGAACATGGCAATGGCTGGCGGTAAGAGCAGGAGACACTCCTGGTCAGCCACACTTGATGTGAAGTAGCGCACTGCCAGCTAAATACCCCCGGATAACAGGCTAGTGACCTGTTCCAAGAACTAGTGACCTGTTGTGGAAACTAGTGACCTGTTCCAGGAACTAATGTCCTATTCTGGAAATTAATGACTTGTTCTAGAAACTAATGACCTGTTCTGGGAACTAGTGGCCTGTTTGGGAACCGGTGACCTGTTCCGGGAACCAGTGACCTGTTCCAGAAATTGGTGACCTGTTCCGGGAACTAGTGATCTTCTCCAGAAACTGATGACCTGTTCCAGGAACCGGTAACCTGTTCAAGAAACTAGTGACCTGTTCCGGGAACTAGTGACCTGTTCCAGAAACTGATGGTCTGTTCCAAGAACCAGTGTCCAGTTTCAGGAACTAGTGACCTATTCTGGGAACTAGTGACCTGTTCTGGGAGCCGATGACATGTTCCGGAAACTAGTGATCTATTCCAGGAACCAGTGACCTGTTCCAGGAACCAGTGACCTGTTCCGGGAACCAGTGACCTGTTCCGGGAACCAGTGACCTGTTCTGAAAACTAGTGACCTGTTCCGGGAATTACTAGCTATGGAAACAGACCAAAGTCTGCCTTGGAACACCACTGGGTGAGGGAACAGAATTGGAATAGGAAGACATTACTGAACATGCAGAATCTGCATGTTTATGGCAAATGAACTTCAATATGGGTGTGGAGGAGGGGGGTACAAATGATCAATAAATCATGTAATCCTCGGAAATTGATTATTTAAATCGGGTAGCCGTAAGCTCTCATTTTATCCGCTTGAATCTGGAACCCCAGGACATACTGACTCTCAATTTCTCAGCTGCTTGAAACAAACCAAATGCTCATATTTAACTAGGCAAAATATTGTGGTTGAATAATAACGCACATTAAAATGTGAAGCAGCTGCATTTTATCTAATTCTAATTGCATCTAATACACAACATTTAACAGAGCGGTGACGGAGATATAATGCCTCAGGAGAAAGCAACCATGTGGGAGTCACACTGAATATGTATCACATAAGGCCAATGTTTTTTGAAAGATTTTCAGCCAACCAACTCTCATGTAAAACAGAAAAACAAAAACACTCTAAATATTTTGACTATTAACTGTTGGATTTTCCAATTACCCAAAGGGGTTCTGCAACTGGGTTGTAAAGAGCCAAAAAAAAAGCCCCACCATAGATTTTCCAGACTGGGTTGAGTTACTTATTTTCTGCCGAGATGACAGTCAGTGAGTTTGTCGTAATAGAGAAAAATAAAAGGACAAATGAACTTTTGTGAGTGTCAAATAAGGACGGAATTGAACACAATACGATGGTAGTTGAGTAGTTGAATGGAATCATACAATCCGTACAGTGCAGAAGGAGACCATTCGTTCCATCGAGACTGCACAATCCCATCCAGGCCGATCCCCACGTATTTACCCTGCTAATCCCCCTGACACTAAGGGATAATTTACCGTTTCAGTTTAAACCACAAGCTAACTTCACTTATATTACAGTAACATTACAGTGTGTTATCAAATTTATGTACATTGTAATCTGGGATCAATGTGATGTCATGGCATATTGCTTTTCTGAAGATTTCAGTGGTCTTAGAGGCTGAATCCCTAAAGCTTAAAGTTTATTTAGCAGTGTTACAAGTGCAATGCAGAAGGAGGCAATTTGAACCATCGCGATTGTACTGCCAATAATCCCACACAGGCCCTATCCCCGTAACCCCACTTATTTACCCTGTTAATCCCCCTGACACTAAAGGGAATTAAACCATGGACAATCAACCTTTGGAGTGTGGGAGGAAACTGGAAAATGGAAGGAGCCCACACAGATAAGGGGAGAATGTGCAAACTCCATACAGATAATTGCCTGAGTCCGGAATTGAACCTAGGTCCCTGGCACTGTGAGGCAGTACTGTTAACCACTGTGCCACCTGGAGATAATTGGCCTCTTTCTTCCGATGTTTCTGTGACCTACTCTTCCATGTAAAAGAGAATAGTCAGTAAACACCATTGAGGTTCATATATAATGAAAGACAACCCCAGTGGGGTGACCGATATCTACAGACAAATCCATACCCCAGCTTTGTCTCAATGCTTTCATGTGATAAAAGAGAAACTGATGAGAAAGAAAGGGAGGTGTGGAACCAGAAGAATCCGCTCATCATCACTGTTTAAAATTGGGAAAAGTTGTAAGCTTATGACAAAACATTGGTTTTGATTTATTGGCTGGCACCAAGAACATAAACAATTTATAAACCAACCACAGTTTTGATTCCTGTGCCGAGTCTGCATCAATGCAATGCTGCTTCCTTCAATTTTAGATGGAGAAAGAACTCATTAAACATTAAACAGCACTGTGTGATTGGCTCAGTTTTTCTGTGTCTCACAGTGTATTTCTTTTTATATTTAATTAGTAGGATCATTCAAATTAAGTCATCACTGTAACTCTTTCTCCCAGATATGTTTTGTCCAAACCTGATGAACCCGTCACAGATTAAATATATTAAATTTGAACATTAACTTGCAATGTAGTGTGTCATGGATGAAATGTATGAATGGCAACATTAGCTGGAATAGAATGTCTACAGTGCAGAAGGAGGCCATTTGATATCAAATCTGCACCAACCACAATCTCGCTCAGGCCCTATCCCCAAAATCCCATTGCATTTACCTCAACTAGTCCTCCTGACACTAATGGGCAATCTAGCATGGCCAATCCACCTAACCCGCACATCTTTGGATTGTGGGAGGAAACTGGAGCAGCTGGAGGAAACCCAAGCGGACACAGGGAGAATGTGCAAACTCCACACAGGAATCCACCCAAGCCGAGAATCGAACCCAGGTCCCTGGCGCTGTGAGGCAGCAGTGCTAACCACGATGCCACCGTACTGCCCCAAAGTCCTCTGTGGAAAGAGGCACAAAACTAGCCAAAGAAATTTTCCCAGACTGCGGACAGCCCACATCTGGGTCATCACAGAGCATGGACATTTGGCTTAACACACTGCAATTCATACAATTCCACATTGGAAGAGGAGAAGGATATTAAGCTCAGAGTGTATTCTGTTGTTCATAGAATCTCTACAGTGCGGAAGGAGCTGTTCGGCCCATCGAGTCTGTACCGACTCTTTGAAAAAGTACCTCACCTAGACCCTCTCCCCCACCTTATCCCCATTAACTCCACTCATTTACCATGGCTAGTCCATCTAACCTACACATCTTTGGACATTAAAGGGCAACTTAGCATGGCCAATCCACATATCCTGCACATCTTTGGACATTCAAACAGGTTATGGCTGTGGAAGGAAGTTCCAAATTTCTACCCACAACCTCATCTTTGAAAGTATATGTGCTTTCTCACTTGTTTCCTGAAAAGACTGGTCCCAACTTTCAAAGCTAAGCCCTTCAGTCCTAACAAATACAGCCACAAATCAAGAGGCCACAGAGAGTCCAAACCAAGCAAGAAGAATAGTCTCAAATTCCAATCATTAGTTGAGACTTCCCGGCCATTTCCTGCTGACGATATCTTCATTTACTCAATCTTTTTGCACAGTGTCTATAGACTCAAAATAATGGAAAGGAATATTTTTAGAAATAGCTTTAAAAAAAACAGACTACTTTTTCTCTTTATCCTCTCCTGTGAGGTGAGCATTGCTTGCCAGCCCAATATTTACTGCCCATTTTCCTGCCATTTGGCCCTCCAAGCCTGTGGTGATCATGGCACCCTAACTAAAGTAAAAAAAACCTTCTGTCCTTAATGTGAAAAGAAAAGGTCTATGGGTTTCCACCAACAATACTTCACTGCCTCCCTTCGCAATCAATGAAAATAAATGAGGAAAGATCGAGACCAATCTGTACAACTGCAAGGTTGGGGATGATGCATGACAACAGAATTTGATGCAAGACAACAGCAACATTTACTCACAGAGAACACTCACCCACAAAGATTAACTGAGACATAGTTACATTCCTGCTTTAACAGATTGTTGCAAAGATTAGAATATATCACATGAAGAAGGGTGTGAAGAGGAGACCAATCCTGATAGCCCGGGCGATCTTGTATTTGGCTCCTTTAAAATCAACTTGTGAGTCTCACAAGAAAGTTAACTCAAAATCCCCCAAAATTTGCTTCCTGAAGTGATTTCAAAAATGCAAGGAAATGAAACACATTTCAGTATCCAGAAGTTCTCTCAGAAGAATTAGCTTACTTCTTAGAACTATAATCTTATTTCTTTGTTCCCCCGCAGACATAATGGGATGAAGGGTATCCTGTAAATAGGTAACTTAGATGTCCATTACAATGCCTGCTTATATTTTAATGAATTTGTTTTATTTATTTTTCAAATGAGGTCGAACTTGATGCTCATCCATCTTGAAGATTGGAATGAGATCTTATGGAAGTCTAAGGGTCGATCTTCTCAGCCTGTCCCGCCGGCATGGTGAGCCCAATAAGATCATCTTTTTTGTTTCTGCCTCTCATGATGTTACTGGTACAGAATTGCCAGCAAAATCAGCTTTGCGCCCATAAACAGGCTTGCTCAACGGCACCCCCGCAGCTCACCAATCGGCTTCCTAGCATAAATAGGCTCTGACTCCTCCTCCTGCTGGCGGGAATCACATCTGGACTCTTTTTTAAGTGCCATACAATTGAGTCTGGGAGCTCACCCAAAAGATAGGAGTGTTTCTCTCTCATTTTCATGCTCATTTGGCACTTAGCATTTTTTTGGTAAGATCGTCCCCAAAGTCCAGGAGGCAAAACCATTGCAATAGACAAGGCTTTCTTATATGGACTGATAATGCTGATTGTTCTATGTTAATGACTGTTCCTGGTTCCAGATCTATTTATATCATCGCATCCCAAATGCTTATCCTAAGAAAATGCTATTTTCACACTCGTGGAGCACGTTCATTAAAATTCCAATTCCAAAATCAATATGCCTGATGTCCAACAGCATAAATAGAATCTTCTTGTCCATTTAAAGACCTGCTCTGATCACCCAGGGTGACTGGGGTCGTGCTGCAAATCATGCTTGGGATGCAGGAGGGATGATGTAGATAAAGGTCCTGATTTTACCGGCACAGCCACCCAAGGCTCGTAAGATCACCGCCTGAGGCCGATGGCGAATGCCACTCTGCGAACCTCACCCGCCCCGATTTCAGGGCGGCTGTAAAACAAGGGGCAAAGCTTCCCAACACCCATCCCTTGACCGAGGTCAGAAAATGTACATCAGTGAGCAGCAGGTGAAGTTACAATTGACGTCAAGCATAAAGAAATAAAGAACTTGCAAGTACACAGCACATTCCACAATCTCAGGATGTCCCAAAGTAATTGACAGTCAAGGAGATTGAAATGTAACAACTGTTGACAGGCCAGCAATGCAGCAGCTAATTTACACATTGCTAGGGTTCCATTAACAGCAAGCTAACAGTGGCTGGATAATCTATTTTCATCGTGTTAGCTGGGGGATGAATATTGGCTGGGATGTTATGGCAAATTTAAAGTTTTAAGTTTGCTTATTAATGTCACAAGTAGGCTTACAGTAACAATGCAATGAAGTTACTGTGAAAATCCCCCATTCGCCACAATCCAGCACCAGTTCAGGAGTACTGATGGAGAATTTAGTATGGCCAATGCACCTAACCAGCACAACTTTCAAACTGTGGGAAGAAGCTGGAGCACCTGGAGGAAACCCAGGCAGACATGGGGAGAATGTGCAGATTCCGCACAGACAGTGCCCCAAGTTGGAAATCAAATCTGTGTCTCTAGTGCTGTGAGGCAGCAGTGCTAACCACCAGAGGCTCTTTGCCAAATAGTGACCTGGAATCTTTCCTTTCCATGTGAGATGAGGCTTTGGTTCAATGTCTTATCTGAAAGACGACATCTTTGTCAACGCAACAGTTGCATGGTACTGCACGGCCATGGGTAACCTGCACCTTATGCCCAAGTCCATGGTTGCGGATTTGAATACCCAATCCTTTGGCTCAGAAGGTAAATGCACAATGACTGAGTCAGGGTTGACAGATGCCCTGCAGTAAAACGACCTATGGATACTTGCATGGGGGATGTAGCAATGCACTGAAAGTTCCAACTTCACCCCGATATGAACCAGTATGTTCCCAAGATTGAGTAATAACTAGATGGGAAAGAAGGTAAAGCTACACTCACTATGCACAGCATCAACACTATTATTACATATTTTAATTGGTGGTTGAGCTAATAAGTGTTTAAAAAAAATAGAAATCTACTGGTAAATGCAACATGCGACACAGAAAGAGAAGCTGCTCCAGTCTGTCCAAAAAAGATTTCTAAATTAAAAATGGGGACAGTTTTGGAGCACCGGGAGTAGTTCAGGTAAGCGGTAAAGATAAACTTAAGGAGAAGCTGATAAGATTAGGGAAGGGGAGTAGAACGTGACACTGATAGAGCGAGATGATGAAAGATGGAAAGAGACCCCAGTGAAGCGTGAACAGCTGATGTGACTGATTGAACCAAATGGCCTGTTTCTCTGATAACATGTAATGTAGAAAGTTATTAACTTATCACTGGAGTTGGCATAGGCATTAGTGAAGCTGTGTATATAGTCCCAGTAGCTCTGAAAAGATAACTAGCTCCTTGATCTTTGCAAGCAGGCAGGTGAACATCAGGATGGAGAAGCAAATGAAACTTGTGGAATCAATCTCAGGCTTGCACCAGCGCTAAAAGCTGGCCGATCCAATACGTCATTTTAAAATCTGTAAACCACTTACTAAAATTAATCCAAGGTAAACACATTTTCCTCCTCCAACTAATGTATTGTAGACAAGCATTGCTGCAAACAAGTAAAAGGGCCAGACCATTAGAGGAATTAAGCTACGACATTTAATAAGTCAACCAAATCCCCAGGAAGAACGCCACCTTTTAGTTATTTTAACGGTTTTTCTTCTCCATTGTAAGTTATCCCAATTGGCACTATCAGTTATCTGAGGCCACCTATTGTCACCATCAATATTTGCACCTGTCATGGTCCCTTTCGATACGCCGCCACGCTACTGGTGAGGGTCTCTTTATGGAGCTCAAGGAAGCTGTCTCTATGCTATCTGTGCGGAGGAAAATATTGAGAATGACGGGGGTTCTAATTTAACACAATTACATGGAGTTTATTAACAGCAACAACTGTATACATCTCTGCGCAGCCTGGATCTAACCTCAATCCTAACAGTTACACAGACTGATTATTGGGCTATGTGCCTGACTCATAAGGTGTACATTAGAGACAGAGAGAGGTAGAAAAAAAAGAATGAGGAAGTTAAAAATGAAGGTCCCAGAAAAGGAAGAAGATAGAGGAGCAAAACAGGAACCAATCAAATTAAGAAAAAAAAGTTGGAGAATGTGCTGTAAGGAGCAGTGAAGGGGCGGATGGGGGAACACGGGTTAAAAATCATCCTTCGTCTTCTGCGAGAGGGTAGTTCAGAGTAAACAAGAGGCGTGCCTCAAAATATTTTTATATTATAGTGGTGTGCTGTGACTTATAAAAGGTTGGTAGTGTAATGATTGTGATGAATCAATTGCAGCTCATAGTCTGCCTCTATTCAACAAGCACTTTGTGGAACAAGATTAAAATTTGGTTTTTCAATTTTACATAAAGAACGTCTTTAGAAAAGATATAATCTGATGGCCCATTCCCATCATCTGTTTTGCTATCTTCAGTGAGATAAAAATTAGAACAATTTTCTGCAAAACATGCTGACCAGACTGACTCTAGAAATTACGCAGTGGTGTTATTTCGGTGCTTAAACAGCTGGGGTTTCTTATCTCCATGCCAGGCGAAGGCTTGGATTAAATGCACAGAGTACATCCTTGCTCATCCTCCTCAATGTCAGACACTTGCACACTTTCTGCCTTGTAATTTCTTCTTCAGTTAGATGTTTCCATCTTTGTCGCACCCTGACTCATTTAGGGCTGAACTGTGAACCATCACAGATGCAAGATATTGTTAATTCTGAGACTAACACCACACCAAACACAATGGAATACAAATTCATTTGGACGGCTTGTGCTTTTATCGCAGCCAAGCATTATCAAGCAGGGATGAGAATTAGCTCATTTGCAACAAATGCTTTCAGGTTTTTAAGCAATTCCTGATTTTCATGGATGTAAAGACATTGAGATTGTCTTTGGTTCTGCTGTTCACTGTCTGAAGATTTTCTCATCTTCAAATATTTTTCACTGGTGACCTTGACAACTCCATTGTTTTCCATTGTATTAATTTGTGGCCAGATGAAAGGGAAAGTTCACTGACTGTTCCCACCTGCACGAGCAGGGTTGGTTTTTGATTTGCTTTGATTTATTATTGTCACATGTATTGGTATACAGTGAACAGTATTGTTTCTTGCATGCTACACAAAAACATGCCATTTATAGAGAAGGAGCGGGTGCATAATGTAATGTTACAGTCTTAGCTAGGGTGTAGAGAAAGATCAATTTTGTGCGAGGTAGGGCCATTCAAAAGTCCGATGCAGCAGAGAAGAAGCTGTTCTTGAGTTGGTTGGTACATGACCTCACAACTTTGTATCTTTTTTCCAATGGAAGAGATCATGTCCAGGATGCGTGAGGTCCTTAATTATGCTAGCTGCTTTTCCAAGGCAGCGGGAAGGGTAGGCAAAGTCAATGGATGGGAGGTTGGTTTGCATGATGGACTGGCTTTCATTCAGTGCCCCTTTGTAGTTTCTTGTGATCTTGAACAGGGCAGGAGCCATACCAAGTTGTAATACATCTGGAAAGAATGCTTTCTATGGTGCATTTAAAGCACAGCAGAGTCTGAATCATTGAATGGTTTCAATAGACATATAGCGATAGACATATTTCTAATCAAAAAAAGGAAAGAGGGATATGGGGAAATAGGTGGGGAGGTGGATTTGAGAACAGAGAGAGATCAGCCAGGATCTGATTGAATAGTAGAGCAGACTTGAAGGGCTAAATTTGCCTACTTCTGCTCCTAATTCCTATGTTCCTAAAATAAATACCTTTATATTAAACTCACGAAAGCTTACTGCTGCATAATGTATTTGGAATACACAGTCCAAGAATGAGAAATGAAGCACCTCTTAACATACAAAATATACTGATTATGGGCCATGAGAGACTAAATACATTCTGTCTATGACATCACGTAATTGAAGTTCTTTAGCCTTAGAACTTTTCCCATTAATCTTTTCTATACATTAAATCCTTCACATTCTTCCTAAATTATGGTGCCAAGAATTGGACACAATGATTCAGCTGAGGTCGAACCAGTGTTTTATAAGATTGACCGTATCTTACTAGTTTTTTGTTTTTACTTATAAAGCACAGAATCTTTTTGCTTTAAGCCATATCCACAAACTGCTCAGCTAACTTCAATGATTTGCGTCCATCTGATTGGGCTCATCTGTTTCTGCACCTTCTTTTGAGTTCTGTCCATCAACTTTCATAGAATTATAGAAGCCCTACTGTGCAGTAGGTGGCCATTGGCCCATCGAGCCTGCACCAACAACAATCCCACCCAGGCCCTATCCCCGAAATTCTACGTACTTACCCTATTAGTCCCCGATACTAAGTGGCAATTTAGCATGGCCAATTGACCTAACCTGCTTATCTTTGGACTGTGGGAGGAAACCGGGGCACCCGGAGGAAACCCATGCAGGCATGAGGAGAACTCCACACAGTCACTCAATGTTGCAATTGAACCCGTGTCCCTGGTGCTGTGAGGCAGCAGTGTTAACCACTGCGCCATTGTGTCGCCCGTTTTATATTGCCTTTCCACATTCTTCCTACCAAAACACTTCCCTGCATTACATTTCATCCACCAATTCCACCAGCCTGGTTAGGGAGGTGGCACATGCTCATTACTTAGTTAGGTTCTGTCATCTGTGGAATCAGAGAAGCCCTATAATAAGCTTTGGATATTTAGCAGACAGCTCCAAGTCTGAACATGTTGAAACAATAAGAAATGACAGGGTGTCTTTCATCAAATCACCTTGAACTTTTAAATCAATTACCAGCAGTGCTTGAAGATTTATCTGGTCACTGTGAAAGATATTTTCATATTGAATTTGTTTGGTACTCTGAAAATATTCCAATATTGAATTTTAAAACAAAAAAACTGATATTTAAGGTGCTGCAGAGATATAAACACATGTTGGCATCTTTTTGTGTTAACCACTTTTGAGCTGTTCAGGCATGATGAATTACTTCTGAAACAGAAATATAAAGTAATTGTCATAGAGGCTTAGAAATTTCCCACACGGAAAGAGGGTCTTTGGCCCATCCATCCATGCTGGCCATTATGCGCTTACCTACTCTAATCCCATTTTTCAGCACTTGGTCCATAGCCTTGTATATTATGGTGCTCAAGTGCTCCCCTAAATGCCTCTTAAAAGTTGTGAGGGTCCCCGCCTCTACCAATCTTTCAGGCAGTAAGTTCCAGTTTTCACCCTCTGAGTAAAAAAGGTTTCCCTCAAATCTCTAAATATCCTGCTCCCTATCTTAAATCGATGCACCCTGGTTATTGATCCCTCTGCAAAGGGAAATAGTTTCTTACTATCTACCCTATCTATGTCCCTCATAATTTTGTACACCTCCATCACATCCTCCCTTCAGCCTTCTCTGCTATCGGGAAATCAACCCCATCCAGCAGCCATGCCAGCTTTCAGGAGTCGTCACATTCCAAAAAGCGTGTATCTGTCCTAAAACATGACATTTATGCACTCATGATCAAAGCTCTCTGAACTCTCTATCAACTATTTGTTCTGTACTGGTGGTTGTTATTAAAAACTATTTTGTTTACTCATAGCACCATGAGGCGTACAGTAACTAAAAATTATTCATCACAGCTCAGATGTATCACTCTCGTTGCCGATACAGAAATTCTGGGCTTAAATCCCACTACACAAAATT
Source organism: Carcharhinus amblyrhynchos (assembly GCF_965287045.1). Lineage (NCBI taxonomy): Eukaryota > Metazoa > Chordata > Chondrichthyes > Carcharhiniformes > Carcharhinidae > Carcharhinus > Carcharhinus amblyrhynchos. The sequence continues at coordinate 26,501,324 of NC_137352.1, forward strand.
CAGTTTGACATTCCAGTGCAGTATTGAGGGAGTGCTGCACAGCCAAAGTTGTTACCTTTGAGCTGATAGGTTAACTGTAGTTTCACTCAGGTCAAAGTAAATGATCCCATGGCACCATTCAAAGATCAGGGCGGTCCTGGAAAATAGCTATCCCTCAATGACAACATGGAAATGGTCATCTGGTCATTAATGCATTGTTTGTGAGATCCTACATGTCCATAATGGCTGAAACATTTCCGACATTACAACAATGACTATACTTTCAAAGTAATTCATCGGCTATGAGGTGTTTGGGATGCTCTGACACCAGCATAGGCACTATGTCAATGCAAGCAATTTCTTGCTGATATGACAAACTTCCTGTGCTGCTCATATCTATCACCCGTGACAGAGATGAATGACCCAGTTTGGGTTTGTTTTTGCTGGTGGCATTTGGTGGGAGCTCTTGCAGTGCAATGGTAGTGTCTCTCCTTCTTGGCTAGACACCAAATCCCACTTAAGGCTTGACAGCCATAGGCTGTCATAAGGTGGCAAAACAGGTCAATCATCAACTTGTAAATCCTTCCAATATAAAGAACAAAAAACAAAGAAAATTACAGAACAGGAACAGGCCCTTTGGCCCTCCAAGCCAGCACCAGCCATGCTGCCAGGTTTAACTAATACCCACTACCCTTCCAGGAACTGTATCCCTCTATTCCTACCTTATTCATATACTTGTCAAGACGCCCCTTAAAAGTCACCACCGTATCCGCTTCCGCTATCTCCCTCGGCAACGAGTTCCAGGCACCCACTACTCTCAGTGTAAAAACATCTGGCTCATATACCTCCTTTAAACCTTGCCACTCGCACCTTAAACCTACGCCCCCAGTAATTGGCTCTTCCTCCCTGGGAAAAAGCTTCAGCATATCCACTCTTTTCATGCCTCTCATAATCTTGTCGACAAGGTGATTGATGGCATGCGGTCAGAGTGAAAAAGACTTAGGGTTGGCCGCACTGCAGAAGGCAATAGTAATCCATTGCAGTAATTTGCCAAGCACAATCACTAACCAATCTAATGGAAGCCCATGGTTGTCAATGCCCTTTTAGGGTATAGTAGCTAAGGAGGAAGTGTCAATTAAAAAAGATTGGCCAAGTGGGTCCAGTTTTTTGAATAATGCTATCCTTCAGTGGAATTTCCTAAGCAGTCAGCTGGTACCAGGGTTTTTTGCCTTATTTGGAGGATGCCAACTCCAACAATGCTTCAGAGGTAATGTCACTACCTGCTGAATTAAGTTTCCATACAAAATGTTTGAACTTAAACAGAGGTTTTGGGATGGATCACTGATCGGTCTTCTGTACCTAGTCTCAATGTGGAGTTGCCGGCGTTGGACTGGGATATAGAACCGTACAGTGCAGAAAGAGGCCCATTGAGTCTGCACCAAACACAATCCCACCCAGGCCCTACCCCCATATCCCTACATATTACACCCACTACTCCCTCTTAGCTATGCATCCCTGGATACTAAGGGGCAATTTCTTAGTGTGACCAATCAACCTAACCCGCACATTTTTGGACTGTGGGAGGAAACCGGAGCACCCAGAGGAAACCCACGCAGACACGAGGAGAATGTGCAAACTCCACACAGACAGTGACCCGAGCCAGGAATCGAACCCAGGACCCTGGAGCTGTGAAGCAGCAGTGCTAACCACTGTGCTACCGTGCCACCCAGTGGGATGGGCACAGTAAGTAGTCTCACAACACCAAGTTAAAGTCCAACAGGCTTATTTGGTAGCACGAGCTTTCAGAGCATTGCCCCTTCATCAGGTAGTCTCAAAAGATGGAAGAGAATACAGCAGAACAACTAACTTGCATTGATATTGCATATTTACCACAGTGAAACCTCCCAAGGCACTTCGCACAAGTGTAATCAGACAACAATTGAGATAAACAAATGTTCTAGTCTGTCACAGAGCAATGTTTTTTTTTGTGATTTAATCATTCACGTTTTGAAATAATCAAAGTGGATTAGAGTTGTGTTAATCTCAGTCTGATATATTGTTATCAATATAACCCAAAAGCAATGTCATGATAGACGAGATCATGGACCAGATTTTTGTGTCCCTCTGGAGTCAGCAAAATGGCCTTTTACTCTACTTTTAATACCTCAAATGAAAATGCCCCATGTAATTTTTTTCAAAGTAGGAAGGAGATTCTGGTTAGGGTCAAGTAAAATACCCAGATTCACATCCTCTGTTTTAGGGGAAATTTATATTTCTTGCACCAGTTTATTTGTGGTGGGTTGGGTGATTTTGGAAGGCTTCTGAAAACCCCCTTTGTTCAAGAGCTTAGGAGCCTTGGAGGAAGCCCACTGCTGAGATAGGAACATGCTGATAGGTAAGTGTCAGATAATTTGATAACCTCAAAAGTTGTTATTAGATGCTGTAATATAAATTAGATGCATTTTACTTTAGTGTTTTATCAAAGGGCTCTGTCTTGCAAATCTATGTTGACCATTAACTTGCCAGTTTTATTTAAGTGCTGGAATACATTACAGTACTTTACCCATTTGAGAAATTGCTAGTATGAATTGAAAACAGAAGAAAACAATACTATGAAAATCTAACATTATGACTTGGAGTGATTTAATGACCAGAGTGTTTTAAATTTGAAATAAAATGGAACTGTAGCTTCCAATTAGAGAAAAAAAATCTGCACCTGAACTGCTTGATTGACAGCCTGACCTTTGTATCTTTGAGAACAAAAAAAATCTGTTTATTTTTAAATTTCAATTGACCTCATTTCCTGCAACTGCAATGGATTGTTTTGACACTAAGGCATATTATGAATGTTTGGGTTGAACTGATCGAAAAATATACTTCAACCCTCTCCAGTGGTCAATGTTCTAGACTTTTTTGAATGGTTGTTTTGAGTGACAGCTTGATTCAATTTTTAGAGGAGTACCTTTCTATATCTAGTTTAAAGATTTCCAATTGCTCTTATGTGGCTCCTGAAGACCTTATATTCTGGATACTGGATGAGTGGCTAAGCAGGATACGTGGGGATATGGAGGAGGTGAAAGGAATATGGAGGGGAGGCATTGTGAAGGCGCGCAGGTATGTATGGTGGAGTGAGATTTCCAGGGGCATAAGAATAATGTAAAAAGCTGGACCAAACGAACCAGGTGGACATTCTAACCAGACCATCGCACTCCCCCCGCACTACCTGAGAAATTGAGAAATTGAATGGTGTCCATTCGCATATACAGAGATAGGAATATGGCAGGTATGGGTAGAGATGATGGCCTGCCTTGCATTTCCAAGCCTTCAACTCCAAAAATGACCATTGGCTTCCATCAGAGGAGGAAGGTGACAATTCAGGCTTTCACCTTTAGAAACCTCCAGTACAAGGATAACAACGCTCCAATATTATGTTCCGTTATTGCTGCTAAAATATGTGCTGTATCTATCCTCCTTTGCATTCCTATCTCTGACACTCTCTGATATATTAGTGAATAGCATTTAAGTTTGGTGGTGTAAGCATTGCAAAAATGGTCACCCAGATAGAGCTTTCCATTGCTTGAATAAAATTTGAGGAACCCCTCTCCCTTCCTGCCCACCACTCCACACTGAAGTGCAATGGTGCAAATAGTTAATTGGCTAAGCAAATTCTGTCTGCAGAAACATATCTAGTTCAAGTGTAGTGGCAATGTTAAATTAACTAAAATTTCTAACGACTAATATATTGAAATTAATGTGACCTATCCTTCCCACACATTTACTGAGTTTAGCTTCATTGTGCAGCTGCTTCAACTCAGCTATTTACCAGTTTTAGGCTGCAAGCATTTGTAATGGAGCTGATATACTGTCATTGCATTAGTTGTTTGATTGCATTCTACAAGCAGTGAAATTAATGTATCATATTTGACATCTTCCCAATAAAAGCTGTGGGAATGTTGATCTTGTTTATGTCTTTGATGACTAGAAAATATAAATATATTAATTTCATAGTCCGCAGGACACACCTATTATTTAAACATCACTCCATTTCCACATCGCTACATGTAAACATAGGGTGGCCCGGTGGTGCAGTAGTTAGTACAGCTACCTCACTGCTCCAGGGACCTGGGTTCAACTCCCAGCTTGGGTCACTGTCTGTGGAGTCTGCATGTTCTCCCCGTGTCTGAATGGGTTTCCTCTGGTTGCTCCGGTTTCTTCCCGCAGTACAAAAGACATGCTGATTAGATGCATCCGCCATGCTAAATTGTCCCTCAGTGTACCCAAAAAGACACTAGAGTGTAGTAACTAGGGGATTTTCACAGTAACTTCATGGCAGTGTTAATGCAAGCCTGCTTGTGACAATAATAAATAAACTTAAACTTACAAAAAATTAAACACAATTTGAATCAAAGTGAGATGGATGCACAGGACTCTCTTAAAGGCACAAGGTGCAGAGACAGCAACTTGACTTGGGTCCTCCAACATTTTGGAGAATGGTCCTGTTATACCTTGGAGAAACCATTCAAGTTCCTCAGCTTCTGAGGAATGCGATGTTGGAGATTGTGGTGATCTTGTCCACCTACACATTGATCCGGCATTTTATATCATTCTTATGCCCCTCACTAAATCTCACTCCACCACACATACCTCCATGCTTCCACCAGTAAGGGGAACAATGGACTAAATTATCTTTAGCTTCAGATCTGTGCTCACAACATTTCAACACCTTCATTTGCCTATGTTCCCAGATTTTAATGCAGCTTAATTCATTTTTTATACACCTGGGAGATGGGTCCAGAATGACACTATCCAAAAAAAATGTCCTCTGCTTGAATAATAATTCACAAAAGATTTCTAAGTAAAAAGTTGTGAGATACTAAACTCATTAAGGTGGCATCTAATCCCATGTATCATAATAATTTGTCTTGTGCTGTTGTAGCTCACATAAATGACAAAAGTGTCACATTTCGTATGTGACAGATTAGAGATTAAAAAGATTTCCCATACAAATCAAAAAGATTATGTTTAGTTGAGGAGCTGAAGTCTGGACAGCACAGCCAAAGACTGAGGGGGCCGATCTTACCAAAAAAAATTCTAATTGCTGAACGAGCAAGAAAACAGGAGAGTTTCAGACTCACTTTTTGGTTGAGTTAAATAAAGCATTTTTACGTCAGTTAGTATCGAAGTGCGAGCCTAACCTTGATGGTGAAGCCGGCTGATGAGTTCTAGGGGCACCACTGCGCAGGTGCTCCTGTCTCCCATTGTACTGTGACGAGTCAGGAAGATCGCCCCCTGAAAGTAAGTGATGAGTGTTGGAATGGGCAAAAAAAGGCTTCTGACTATTTCCCAAAGAGCAAAAAATTAGTTGCCTCACAAATGTTCCAAGAGGTGTTTCTCAGGGACAAATTGGTTCATTTCTAATGGCTCAATGATGACTTACGCTTTACTCCAGTTTTAATCCCTGGAGTTGAGTTATTTTATCTCACTTACTTCCTCAACTCCCATTCCACGGAAAATACTGTCACCCCCGGGTCAGAAAGTTGTGGGTTCAAATCCCATTTCAGTGACTTGAAACAAGGAATGACAGCTGACAATCATCTTTCTCTTATTTCTTTCATGGGATGTTTGCGTCGCTGGGAAGGCGAGCATTTGCAGCTCATTCCTAATTGTCTTTGACTGCCTGGATTGCTAAGCCATTTCAGAGGGCACTTAAGAATCAACCATTTTGCGGTGGGTCTGGGAGCAGCATGTAGGCCAGACCATGTAAGGACGACAGATTTCTTTATGAGCCAGATGGCTTTTTACAACACTTGATCATGGTTGTCATCGTCACCATTACTGAGAATCACTTTGTAATCCAGATTTTTAATTGAATTTAAATTCCAGCAGCTATCATGGGAGCCCTCAATACTTCTGTGATAGTGGTGGTGGAGGGAAGTGTTCTACTTCAGTTCTGATTGGACCGCTCTTCAAAGATGGTGCCCCAATCTCTGTGAAGCCGACCTTTCCTTCTCTATCAGGCTTGATCCCATCAGAATGACAGCGTAAACCCCACACACTCATTTTTTCAGTCAGAGAGGCTCAAGATTTGGAGAGAAAAATGATCAGTGCCCTGGGAGGCAATGGCCTCGTGTTATTATTGCTAAACTATTCATCCAGAAGCTCAGCCAATATTCTGGGGAACAGCATTCGAATCCCGCAGTGGCAGATGGTGGAATTTGAATTCAATAAAAAAAATCTGTAATTAAGAAGCTACTCATTGTTGATTGTTGGGAAAACAAAACATCAGTTTCGCTAATGTTATTTAGGGAAGGACATTTGCCTTCTTTACCTGGTCTGGCCTATGTGTGTCTCCAGAGCCACAGCATTGTGCTTGACCACTCAGCTTAAGGGCAATTTGGGTCCCTGGCATTGTGAGACAGCAGTGCTGGCCACTGTGTCCCTGTGTTGTGAGCCACAATAAATACGCAAGTCTTCCTTTTTAGGGTCTTACTCCATTTTGGGACGTGCGCTGCCAATTATTGGCCAGCATACTCCTTAGCTTTTCATTTGAAAAAAGAAATCTGCGTTTTTGCCACTACCATTCTGGAACTCATATTGTGTCAACCCATATCTGTGCACAAACAATTAATCCAAACAGCACATTGTTAGACAAAATTCATTTGGTTAACCAACATCAAGTGAGACACTTCACATCACTCGCTATTATCAGTTACCTGGATTAGAGACGAATAAACCATAGAATTCTTACAGTACAAATGAAGGCCATTCAGTCCATTGAGTCTGCACCGACCACAATCCCACCCAGGCCCTTTTCCCATAACTCCGTATGTTAACCCCGCTAATCTTCTGAAACAAGGGCAAATTTTGCATGGCCAATCAACCTAACTCGCACATCGTTGGACTTGTTTGGGATTTGAAGATTTTTCCAAAAGAATACAAGATGAAAGGAGATTTCTTTTTTATTCATTCATGGGACATGGGCATCACTGGTTGGTCAGCATTTATTGCCCATCCCTGACCGCCTAAGAGCAGTTAAGAGTCAACTGCATTGCTATGGCTCTGAAGTCACATGTAGGCCAGACCAGGTTTCCTTCCCTCAAGGACGTGAGTGAACCAGATGGGTTTTTCTGACAATCAGCAATGATTTCATGGTCATCAGTGGATTCTTAATTCCAGATATTTTTATGAAATTCTACAGTGGTGAGATTTGAAAACAGGTACCCAAAACATTAGCTGAGTTTCTGGATAAATAGTCTAGCAACAAAGCCACTAGGCCATCGCCTCCACCGACTGTACCATTAATGGCTGAGCTGACTGTGTCTGACTTCACATCTAATGTGTGAATATGAGCACTGACTGAGGGAACTGCTTTGACATAAATAATCTCCTTCCTGCTCAAACTCTAATTCATCACTTTAATCAGTGCCTACCAAAGGCAATGATCAGATCAGCAGGTATCCAACTTCACCAGCTTAAAAATCCTTGAATAATTTCTGGCAGTTTTCAATTTCCAAATGACTCATTTAAATGATGAACTTCTGGGGTGGTGAAATGTGGAGTCATGGCTTTCAAAAAACACCTATTGATCAAGGCAATGTCCCTTACAATGGGCCATGTACCAATCCACCTTTGCTTCAAATGGCAGAGAGACTTTTTTTTATACAAGTAAACATTTTGTCAAACCTTTATTGGGGGAACAAGAAGAATTGTTAAATTGCAAAACAAAACAATCCCAACTCCAGTCTGGTTGTATCACAGCTTGGAATGACTCCTGTTCTGTTCAAGACGCAAGAAACTACAGAGTCGTGAATGAAGCCCAATCTACACACAAACTCAGCCTCCTATCCATTGACTCTGTCTACACTTCCTGCAGCCTCAGATAAACAGCCAGCATAATCAAGGACTCCACACATCCCGGATAATCTCTCTTCCACCTGCTTATGCCGGGAAAAAGATACAAAAGTCTGAGGTCATGTACCTACTGACTCAAGAACAGCTTCTTCCCTACTGCTGTCAAACTTTTGAGTGGACCTACCTCATATTAAGTTGATCTTTCTCTCCACCGGAGCTATCACTGTAAAACTTCATTCTGCACTCTTTCCTTCTCTATGTACGGTATGCATTGTCTGTAAAGCGTGCTAGAAACAACACTGTTCACCGTATATTAATACATGTGACAATAATAAATCAAAGCAAATTAATTCAAATTAGCATCCTGCTCCCAGAATTGTAACAATTCAACTTATTTTACTCATTCTATTTTAAATTCCTCATGTCATCGCATCCTAAATTCAAGAGTGAGGCAAAGCCAGAGATGCAGCAATTGGCAATCCTGCTGCAGATAATTCTCACTCTTGGCCTTTGCTTCTGTTTGAAAGCCAGAGTGAAAAGACTTATCTCACAATTACACATTTAACGTGGCACAAAACAATCTCAGTGAAAGTGACTCACTCAGTAATTCCTGGTCGCAACAGTACTTGGCTTCCCTTGAACAAGTTCAATTTGTTAAGCAAATCCTTTACATCAAGTTATTAGAACTTTGCTTTCCAAATGAATCCACAACTGACTAGTTACTATCATCACCTTGTTTTTGCTGCCATTTATGGGTAAATTTTCCCGTCTGAGCATTTTAAAGCTTTTTTTTCTGATTCATTGCTTGTGCACGCATTTCAATTGTCATCAAAGACTCAGTCCACAAGCTATCTATCTACATTTTAAGGCAGAAGTCACACCTAAAGTTTACATTCTGTAAGACTATTTTATAGTAATGTTAGAATTCAAGAATTTGAATACTTTAAAACTATTTTACAGTAACATTTAGAATTCAACAATTTTAATTTTGTCAGACTATTTTACAGTAACGTTTGAATTTAACAATTTTTGCCTAGTAGATACTTCCACTTGTACATTATAGGAATTCATTTGAGAACAAAGCTTTTGAACATTGTAAGGCTCAACAACCTACTTAAAGGTTACACGGAAAGACTTCATTATTCGGCAACAGCTGAGAACATTGGCTGTTCAAATTCTGCAGTCACTATCAAATTAACTGCAAGAATAATTAATCATGCATAGAGTGGCTTAATTAGATGTGAATGAAATCACACAGTGTGCTTACAACAAGTACAATACTGTAATTTTAGGAAGTGCAAGTCAAACTCTCAGCCTGCGAGTCACCTTGAGATAAAGGTTTAAATGGCGCGAGGCCCTGGATAAACACAGCATCATCTCTTCAAATGTACAAGTGGTGCTGTCTGGAACACCAAGAACTAATCTTACATTGTACCAAGGCACAGGGTGGCTCTCACGAACCGCTTGTGCCCTGTTGATTATAGAACCTCTACAGTGCTGAAGGAGGCTATGCAACCCATCAGATATGCACCAACTCACCAACAGAACATCTTACCCAAGTCCTATCCTCACAACCCCAGATAGTCACTTCACTAATCTCTTTAACCTACACATTCACGTACACTAAGGAACAAGTTAGCATGGCCAATCCCCCTAACCTTCACATCTTTGGACTGTGGGAGAAAAACAGAGCAGCTGGAGGAAACCCATGCGGACACAGGGAGAACATGCAGACGCCACACAGGTAGCTATCCAAGGCTGGAATCGAACTTGGGTTCCTGGAATTGCTGTGCTAACCACTAAGCCACCATGCCACCTACTATCCTTGCATACTGCTTTGTAGGTAAACATTGCGTTATCAGAAAGCTCTGCTGGGTTAAAAAAGGAGGTTCAACGCATAGCACTGAAGCTATTCAGTTATTCTTAATTCAATTATGATGGAGAATGAGAATGTCTGATCGTAAATTTACACTGTCCTAGAATACCAATAATGTGCTTATTTTGTTCTAATGAATTTAAGAATTTAGTTAATGCCTCACGTTATACTCTAGTTCAGGTTTGTCCCAATACTCTGATTCCATGCTTATAGTAAGATTTCAATTTCCATTAACTAGTCTGGGTCCCTTATGACCCAAACCCTAAACCTTTATGTGGGTTAGTATAGAAAGAGCTAACCCCTTGACTATTAACTTCTATTCATGGCAATCTACATGGGAAGAAAAACACACACATAGCGACTACAAATATCTCATGACGGATAAAGTCAGACCAATGTGTACAAGCTTAAGGACTGGGTCCAATTTAGCTACAACTAAAGTAACATGCAATATCAGAGAGGAAGGTGGAGAATGGAAAAAAAGGAGAAAAAGACACAGAAACCAATCCAGTCACACCCACTAGCCCAGCAAATGAGCAAAGACTTTAATTTCCACTAGCACTCTTAATTAGTGTGCATAAATTTGGCAGAAGATCTGCTCTTGGGATTTCCTGTTTGAATTTGATCAAAGAATCTTAATAGAAATTCCATCTCTTATAAGATGGCAATTTTAATCAGCAGACAAGTCCACAATCTTTCCGGTTTATTTGCAGGACATGATAACAGCTTGCTCAGAAGGAGGAACTCAGGTGTGAATGCGTGAATAAGGAACTGGAAACTGAAATTCTGTGGGTTGTGAGGCAGCAATTGTTTGAAGAACCAACCATGCCTTTTCCGAAAGAAAATTACACGGACATTGCAAATGGATGAGTAAAATAATCAATTAGTCTTTCTGGCATGGAACAGCAGTTGGAAAATACAAACTTGTCTAATGGAATCACCCAATGCCCTTTAAAGAATTAATCAACATTGGATTAAAAGTTTCCTGAAACACAGATTCACACATACCAGTTGCACTCGTGTGTCTGAATCACCAGAGATCTTTCGACAGCACCTTCCAAACTCACAACCACTTCCATTTAGAGGGACAGGGCAGCAGATATATGGGAGCAACACCAATTGCAAGCCCCTCCACCCCCACTCCAAAGCCATTCACTGTCCTGAATTGGAAATATATTGCCATTCCTTCATGTTCACTGGGTCAAAATCCTGGAATTGCCTTCCTAATGACAATTTGGATCAACCCACAGCACATGGATTGCACGATTCAAGAAGGCAGCTCACCATCACCTTCTCAAAGGCACCTAAATGTGGGCAATAAATACTGGCCAGCCACTGATGTCTATGTCCCTCAAATGGATAAAAAAAAAGTCCTGAAGATATTCCAAAAAAGCATTTGGACCCCATTTGAGGGTATCAGAGTTTTTAAATTGGAATATATGTATCAATGCTTCTCTTAACCATCACTAAAGCTACCTATTCCACCTCTGTGATAACTCTCTACCCCATTTCACTTCACCGGCTGATGAAACCATTATCCATATCTCTGTTATCCCAAAACTTGACTACTCTAACACATTCCTGGCTGATTGTTCACATTCTACCCTCCACAAGCTTGAGGTCATGCAAAACTCTCTTGCTCAAGTCCCGTTCTCCTGTCACTCCTCCCCGCGCCCCCCCCCCCCCCATGCTCATTCACTCATATTGGTTCCGATTCAACCAATGCCTTCCATTTTAAAATTCTCATCCTTGTTTCAAATCCCTCCGTGCCTCAGTCAGCCCTCCCTCTCTCAGTACTCACCCCTAGCTCCACGACCCTCAAGAAGATCCGCTTTAATTTAACTCTAGCCTCTTGAGCAACCCCAATTTTAATCACTCTACTATTGACGGTCTTTAGCTTTCTTGACTATGAACTCAACAATTCCCCTCCATATCTCTCCACCTCTTGACCTCACTTTCCTCCATTAAAATACTCTTTCAAACTATCCCTTTGACCAAGGCTTTGATCTTCTTTTGTCTTATAACGCTCCTGTGAAGCATTTTGTGTTGTTCTATTTTGTTAGAAATGCAACATAAATATAAATTGTCGTTAACACGTGCTACTGGTAAAACAAAGCCAAAGGAACAACAAAACTTTTCAGCTCTCTGGTGAATGTTGTAAAAATAAACTAATACCTGGGAGAGTGTGAGGCTGTAATCTCATCCTGAGACTTAGATGACTGCCATAAATCACTTCAACATTGCTCTTTCAGTTTACGATGGAACCTGAACCCATTGAGATTACTGCCTTGTATTCACTCCCAGGTATCCATTATTCACAGTGTGAAGGTGCTTTCAGTTCTTCCCACATAGAACTGAAATATTATTCCAACTTCATATTCCTAGCAATGAAAATACTTTCAGCCTCAGCACTAATATTTGGAAAATCAATCTCCACGTATCAAGTCTCACCGCCCTCAGCTGGTGTCCGCCTTTTACGACATTTTGATAAATCTCAGGAACCTCTACATCTCCTAGCCTGTTGCAAAACTCTAGAACCCGGGTTTCTTTGCTTTGGTGAACACACAAGGAAGGGAGACAGGAACAATATTTATGGTAGAGCCAACACTTCGTCAAAGCTGATTCACCTGATGAAGGAGCAGGGCTCCGAAAGCTTGTGATTCCACCTAAACCTGTTGGACTTCTTACTGTGTCCACAGATGCTGTCAGATCTGCTAAGATTTCCCAGCATTTTTCTGTTTCTATTTCAGATTCCAGCATCTGCAGTATTACAATATTTATGGTGGCAGAGTGGTTACCATTGCTGCCTCACAGCTCCAGGGACCTCGGTTCAGTTCTGGCCTTAATGGGTAAATGTTAATAAGTGCTTGCGTTGGAATAAGTATTTATTTAGCAGTAAATTATAATCAACTATTTTCTGATAACTTTTCTTTCCTTTTTTGGTCTATTTGCATCAACTTCTCAATCTAGGCCAAATGTCAGTGCACTGTGCTGCAGGCAATTGTAAATTGAATATGAAAAATACTCAAAATGCACAGCAAGCCAGTCAGCAGATGTAAAGAGTAGGATATGATCCAAAACATGAGGGGCCGCAGGGTGGCACTGTTGGTAGCACTGCTGCCTCACAACTCCAGGGACCCGGGTTCAATTCTGGCCTTGAGTGACTGTTTGTGTGGAGTTTGCATGTTCTTCCCGTGTCTGTGTGGGTTTCCTCCAGGTGTTCTGAGTTTCTTCACACAGTCCAACAATGTGTAAGTTAGGTGGACTGGCCACGTAAATTGTCCCTCAGTGTCCCAGGATATGTAGGTTAGATGGATTAGTCATGATGGGTGTGTGAGGATCGGATGGGGGAGAAAGGCCTGGGTAAGGTACCCTGTCAGAGAGAGTCAGTGCAGAGTCAATGTGCTGAATGGCTTCCTATAATTCTCTCTAATCCTGCTGCTTTTCTCAAAAGTGCCGCTTCAGGAGTTGTGTTTCTGATGTGTGGGCACTTCTCCACATGTTCTGTAAGTTATTTGCAAATGTGAAACGAATATTAAAAGAATGATTTATCACACAGAAGTATTGTGAATTATAAACTTCAAATGTGCATCCCACAGTGCTTCATTACTGAGCTCCTCAACAATGACTACAGGTTAATCAGATAGGAACATGAACCATTGCAGCATGACAGCAAAGCAGACTCTGGTCTTTTTTTATAGACGTAGGAAATAGAAGGAGGAGTAGGCCACTCAGCCCTTTGACCCTGCACCGCATTCATTTTGGTTATGGCTGATCATCAAATTCAATATCCTGATCCCACCTTTCCCCATATCCCTTAGTCCATTAGCCTCAAGAGTTGAATTTAATTTCTTCTGGAAATCAGACAATGTTTTGGCCTCAACTACTTTCTGTGGTAGTGAGTTCCATACATTTGCCATTCTCTGGATAAAGAAATTTCTTCTCACTTCAGTCCAAAAGGTTTACTCCTCATCCTCAAACTGTGATCCCATTCTGGACTCCCCTATTATTGGGAACATTCTTTCTGAATCTGCCCAGTACAATCCTGTTAGAAGTTAATAAGTTTCTATGAAATTCCCTCTCACTGTTCTAAACTCCAATGAATATAATCTCAACTGACTTAGTCTCCCCTCATATGACAGACCTGCTATCCCAGGAATCAGCCTGGTAAACCTTCACTGCCTCTATAGCAGAGACACTTTTCCTCCAGTAGCACTGTGGTGCAGTGGTTAGCACTGCTGCCTCACAGCACCAGGGGCCCAGGTTCAATTCCTGCCTCAGGGGCCTGTCTTGTGGAGTTTGCACTTTCTCCCCGTGTTTATGTGTGTTAAATCCGGGTGCTCCAGTCTCCTTGCACATTCCAAATATGTGCAGGTTAGGTCAATTGGCTAGGTTAAATTGCCCCTGAGTGGTCAGGGGGGATAAGTAGGGTAAATACATGGGGTTACAGGGATAGGGCCTGGGTGGGATTCTTGTCAGTGCAGGCTCAATGGGCTGAATGGTCTCCTTCTGCACTGTAGGGATTCGGTGATTCTAAGATAAGGACACCAAAACTACACACACTACTGCTGGCGAGGCTTCACCAACACCCTATACAATTTCAGTAAAATGTCTCTATTCCTAGACTCAAACCCTCCCGCAATGATGGCCAAAGTGAAGAACAGTCATCATTGTTCCCCTTGTGTACCTCAAAAATTTGGAACAAAACAAAGGGGAGGTTTTGGAAATTGTTGAGGGTCACCTGAGGTTAAAATGTATTGCTACCACTAAACGTGGGAAACGTTGCCATTACCAGAAAAATAATGAAAAGGTTTAATTGGGAGTAGCTGAAGCTTGGAAATTATGATGTGGAAAAGAAGGATGCAGATGGGAAGGAGAGAAGAGATAGTCACATTTCACCCACTCACATTCTTCAACATAAAAATGACTAGTGGAAGTCTTCATCAATTTATGTATTCTCTCCTCCCACTCGTAGCTTCTTTGGAGCGTTTGACACAGTTGAACAACATTCTACAGATCAATTAAAAGGATTAAAGAAGTTTTATAATGTAATTTTGTAAATCCTTCAAGTAACAACTAGACACTAGCATCTTTTTTCCAAATAACAATGCGCTTTAGCTACATATTAAGCATTTCAGTCGGTCCATTATTTTGCAGGAATAGGTTTAAAATATGTAGAACACTGCATTCTGACCAGCATTTTGTCCATTGTCCTCAGGCATCAGGTTTAAAATAGGTAAACTAAAATGTTTACTTCATTAATTAAAGAATGACAACAGTAGTCCAGGAGTGTGTATAAGGAGGAGAAACATGTCTCAGACACCAGCGTCACTGTCCCTGGGTATGTGGACTAAAACCTGGTGTTGTCAGGCTTTTTACCGTGTTTACGCCAGTCCAACGCCGGCATTCCCACATTATGTCCTTCCCACCCAGCAGGGCAGACCTGGTACAGCTGACAGCACAACTGTGATAGGGAATTGACCTGGAAGTCTTTGACATTGACTTTGAGCCCCATGATGTCTCATGGCATGGGCAAGGAAACCTCCTGCTAATTTCCAATGAATCTGTACTTCTTCATATTGAACACCGCTTGGTGGAAACATGGATGATGGCAAGGGTGCAAAATGTGGTCTGGGTGGGGGACTTCAATATTCATCACCAGGACTGGCTTTTGCCTGTGGTCTGTATCTCTCAGAGAATAAGCTGATACTCATATTCCTGCAGCATTACTCACGTCCCTTATTGCTTCACTCACCCTTGCTCTCAATTATATAATTGCATAACTTCTAACCTAACATGGGGGAGGCCATTTAAGATTTTCTAGCAACATAATGAATGACAACTCCTGAACTGAACTCCAGTTTGAAAATAATACTTGCTCTGAATATGCTCCCAGAATCAAAATATATTATAAATATTCTGTATGATTCCTTTCTGCTTGCACTGCATTGACAAGAAATCTATTAGGTTGGTGTTTGGAGCAAAGTGAATACTTGCTATATCCACAAGGCCAGCTTGTGTTAAGACCTTGGTAATCCTTCCCATTGTAGCTCCTTTTCTCAGCAATAAAGCTGACAAATATCAACATTCACCAACTAAAACTGAAGTGTTGTAGAAAATTTTTCGTCATTAGCCGACAGGAATAATGCGCTTTGTGCAAGAAGAGTGAACAGGAGGAATTGAGCGAGGCTTTAGGTGGTGTTGCTGTGCAGACAGTCTGCAGTCTTGTGCTAATCAGAGAAATAGCAAGTAGACTTAAATCGATAGCTCCCCATGTGAACTGCGTAGAAATGAGGAGCAGGAGTAGTCCACATGGCTTCATGGAGCTTGCGCTGCCGTTCTCACAGCTGACCTTCTCCCGCAACTCCACTTTCCAGCCCTAATCACATATGCACAACAATAATGCCGAGGGAATCCTCATTGCCCCATCCTAAGAGAGGGGAGAAGTGTGAAAACATAAAACAAATCAGTGAGGAATGCATTCACCCCTCTCAGAATGCACCAGAGCAAATTGGAAACCAAGGCAAATTCCATTTGATACAAAACACTCTGTTTGACTTGTGCCTGTGACATCCTTTTCCAATGTCTCTGAGATCCCACCAATGTTGAACCTTCTATTTCACTTCACCTGCTCCACCCCATCTTAAACAGTAAAAATTCCACTATATCTCTCCCTCTCTTTAACTCTGAAGAAGAGTCATATGCGTTTAAAATATTAAATGTTTCTCTCCCCACAGATGCTGCTCAACCTGCTGAATTTATCCAACATTTTCATAGAATCCCTGTAGCCCAGAAGAAGCCATCAGGTCTGCACCTCGTCTCAGAAGGAGTATCTTACCCAGACCTTCTTCCCTGCCCTATCCCCCTATCTCTGTAATCCCACACATTCACCACAGCTAATTCCATCTAACCCATACAATTTGGGGCACAAGGGGGCAATTTAGCATGGCCAATCCACCTCACTTGCACATCTTTGGACTGTGGGAGGAAACTGGAGCACTTGCAGGATACCCATTCAGTCATAGGAAAAATATGCAAACTCCACACAGACTGTGACCCAAGTCTGTGCAATCTAACCCAGGTCCCTCATGGTGTGAGGGACCATGCTGCCCCAATTTTCTATGGTTATTTCATTGAAACACAGTTGGATCCATGAGAGAAGGAGGAATAAAATAAACAAAGTTATATTTAAGTGTTGGGTTCAAGATTGTGACCAAGTGCGATTTTACAGGCCTCAGGCGGGCGTGCCGGTAAAATTCCAGCTTATGACTCTATGTTTAACCACGCAATGCTATCAGAATAAATATAATGGTTTCCACACGAGTGCAGGAACCCTGGTTTGAAAGCATGAAGCTGAAATCTGCAGCCTCACAGGAACTAACCAGTGCACGTCTTTCTGGCAGACGGTTTTCAAATGGATAATTTGCAGCATGTAATCAAAAAAAATCATTGCTGTACAGTAGGAACTGCAGTCTCTGTTGCTGGTGATTACACAGGTATTCAAGACCGCAGAATAGCATGCCCTCAATGTGTAAACCTGTAATTCAATTTGACACAGGTCATAAAGCATTGCCATCATCAGCTCAAAGATGCTGTTATGGCCAGCCAGCTTGGAATGCAGCCTAGATCACAACACTTGTCACAAATCATTCGTCTTTCATCCTCAAAGAAATTAGACTACAAGGCTGCAAGACCTTGTACAACTTCTATGAGGGATGAGAAGAGACCGCAATTCATCAGGAGAGGATGAATGTGAGACTAAAGCAGAGATTAACTGAAAATAATTGGGGCTTCAGTCAATAAAAATATCTTTGGGACAGAGCAGTTGGTTTTGGTTCTGCCAAGTATTGAATGGCACACTTTGATACTGATGGCATTTGTGGAAATCTACCCCATTGACTAATCAAAAGTAGACCCAACAATTTATACATTGTTCACTCTCTTAGTGGCGCAGTGGTTAGTACTGCTGCCTCACAGTGCCAAGGACCTGGGCTCAATTCCTGGCTTGAGTCACTGTTGGTTTGGAGTTTGCAAGTTCTCCCTGAGTCTGCGTGGGTTTCCTCTGGGTGCTCCCTTTTCCTCCCACAGTCCAAAAGGCACGCTGGTTTGATGCAGTGGCCATGATAAATTCTCCCTCGGAGTACCCAAACAGGCACGGTATGTGGCGACTGGCGGATTTTCACAGAAACTTCATTACAGTGTTAATGTAAGCCTATTTGTGACAGTAATAATTAAACTTTATAACTTTAAATTGGAAAATATCTCACTCAAGTTTGGAATAAGCAAAATACTGCAGATGCTGGAAATCTGAAATGAAACAGAAAGTAATGGAAATACTCAACAGGTCTGGTAGCATCTGTGGAGAAAGAAACAATTAATGTTTTGGATCAGATGCAAAGTCATCACAGTCCCAGATATCAATAAGCTGCTGACTGGCTTTGGTCTAGCTTTAGGGTCACCACACCTCAGGCGAGGGGCAAGATTGAATAACCTCAGCCAGGACAGGAATTGAACCCACACTGCTGGCATTGCTCTGCTTTACTAACCAGCTGTCCAGCCAGCTGAGCTAAACCACCAACCCACCCACCCCCCCCCCCAAAATACCCCCCCCCCCCCCCCCACACCCCCCCCCCCCCCCCCCCCAATATAGACTCTCCTGGAGGGGGGTTCTGAAGAAGCTATATTGGACTCAAAACATTAATGTTGTTCCTCGCTACACAATGTTGCATATCCTGTTGAACATTTCCAGCATTTTCTATCCCTTTCTGGAATAAATGGGTTTGAAAAATCAAGTATCCGCAATTGCCACTAAAGGACACCGTTTTTAATTGAAACTGACTATTTCTCCTTTGACTAAGCAGCTGAATGTTATATAGAGAGATATCACTTTTATCAAATGATAAGACATCCAGAAAAGTATCTCTGACTCGTGGAAGACAACCTAAAGCAAATATGTCAGCAAGAAATGAGTTGTTGGTTTTTAATAAAGTACTTTAAAGAAGTGTCGGATTACAAGAATATTTTGAACTAAATGCAGAAAGAACCATCTTATTACTGGAGCTCCAAATTCTCTTCCCTTTTTTTAACCTCCTGAGGTAAAACCTGACTGAATCTATTCGGCCCATCTGATAGCTCGCTAAAACTGATCTTCCCTGGATCTTGTGCTTGGAACATTTATCTTCCTGGATGCATGGCCCAGCGGTCTAAAGTGCTGGGTTAAAGCTTTAGTATCTGTGGAAGAATGGGTTCAAATCCCAGCGCTGCCAAAATTGGTTTGAGCTTTGGACAGTCACATGTCCTTCTTCAGGTAGGAAAAATAAAGAGGGCATGGAAGAAGTGAGGGTAGGGCAGTGGATGTTGTCTACATTTGAGGGCAACATGGTAGCACAGTGGTTAGCACTGCTGCTTCACAGCTCCAGGGATTTGAGTTGGATTTCTGGCTTGGGTCACTGTCTGTGTGGAGTTTGCACATTCTCCTCGTGTCTGCGTGGGTTTTCTCTGGGTGCTCCAGTTTCCTCCCACAGCCCAAAGATGTGCGGGCTAGGTTGATTGGCCATGTTAAAATTGCCCCTTAGTGTCCTGAGATGCATAGGTTAGAGGGATTAACGGGTAAATATGTAGGGATATAGGGGTAGGGCCTGGGTAGGATTGTGATCAGTGTAGACTCGATGGGCCAAATGGCCTCTTTCTGCACTGTAGGTTTCTATGATTCTATGATCTGCTCATCCTCAAAGATATGGGCAGAAAGTTTACCGCCCTGCCCACCATGGGGGTGCAGACCATGGGAAGGTCCGTTGACCTCAGGTGGAATTTTATGGTTAGGGGATGAGCAAGGCCGTAAAATCCTGCCCACTGACTTACTTCTAATACCACAAAGCAATCCCAACCCTGATCAAGTTGACGAGTGGACCACAATAAACATTTTTGTCCCTGGTTCTTGATAAAAGATTTCAAAAATTGCCCATCTTAGAAATCTTAAAGGTAAAATGGAAAGTTAGTCAGCATTCGGGGAGACTCCATGTAGCTTGGGGCAGATCCTCCTCCAGAATGGGGCTCACAACAGCAGTACAATCAATGCAAGTGATTGGTGGTAGAACTAAAGGAGATTAGAAACAATATTTTTCAGTTTGTAGACTTCTCTGGGGCTTGCAATGTTGTTGCCTCTGTGTCATTGGGTACAGATTTTTGGGCTTCAATTTGGGCAAGTATGGTGAAGGTTGGGAATGAAAATTCATACCATTGGCCAGCATGTCAGTTTGCCAGCGTTATCTTGCCCGTAGGCTATTTTCCCAAAGGCAAATTGGGCTGGGAAATGGCTGAGCCACCACCTGCAAATATTAATTAAGGGAATTTAAAAGCCAATGAAAATGGATTATTTGATTTGATTTATTATTGTCACATGCATTGGGATACAGTGAAAAGTATTGTTTCTTACTTGTGGCACCAACCTAATGAACCTTCTTTGCATCCTCTCTAAAGCTTACACGTCCACCTGTTAATGTGGTGACCAGAACTGCACACAATACTCCAAATGCGGCCTGACTGAGGTTTTATACAGCTGCAACATGATTTCCCAACTTTTGTACTCAATGCCCCAGCTGATGAAGGCAAGCATGCCATGTGCCTTCTTAATCACTTTGGCCATCTATGTTTTCACTTTTCGGGAACTGTGGATCTGCACACCTAGATCACTCTGTATGTTAATGTTTCGAAGGGTTCTGCCATTTAAAATATAATTCATTCCCTAAACTTGATCCTCTAAAACCCATTTGTCCAGATTAAACTCCATCTGCTATTTCTGTGCCCAAGTCTCCAGTCTATCTTTATCCCGTTGTATCCTCTGACAATCCCCAGTACTATCAGCAACTCCACCAATCTTCGTGTCATCTGCAAGTTTACTAATCAGACAACCCACACATTTTCCTCTAGATCATTTATATATACTATAAAGAACATAGATCCCAGCACTGGTCCCCGTGGAACACCACTAGCTACAGCTCTCCATTCTGAAAAACAGCCTTCCATCGCTACTCTCTGTCTTCTATAACCAAGCCAGTTCTGTATGGATTTACCCAGCCTACCCTGAATCCCATGTGATTTTAGTTTCTGTGGGACCTTGTCAAATGCCTTAGTAAAGTTCATATAAACTACATTCACAACTCTTCCCTCATCAATTTTCTTTGTCATCTCTTCAAAAAACTCAGTCAAGTTGGTGAGACATGACCTTCCCCATACAAAATAATGCTTCCAGTCATTAAATAGTCCATTTTAGTTCAAATTTACATATATTCTGTCTTCTGTTTTTTCATCAAAAGCTTCCTCGCCGCTGATGTCAGGCTCACCGGCCTATAATTTTCTGGATTATCTCAGCTTTCTTTCTCAAACAAGGAAACAGCATTGGCTGTTCTCCAGTCCTCTGGAACCTCACCTGTGGTCAAAGAGAATGTGAAGATATCTGTTAAGGCCCCAGCTATCTCTCCCCTTGCCTCCTGCAGTAGATAGATCCTATCTGCCCCTGGGGACTTGACCACCCTCATGAATTTAGGATACTCAACACTTTCTTCTTTGATATACTCATGGTCTCAAGAGCATTCGCACACTTATCCCTGACCTTAACCTCCGTCATGTCCTCCTTGTGAATTCTGATATAAAGTACTCATTAAGGTTTCACCCACTTTCTGTTGTTCCACACGTAACTTCTCTCTATTGTTCTAGAGTGGGCCTACTCTTACTCTTGCTACCCTCTTGCTCCTCATATAAGCATAAAAAGCCTTGGGATTCTCCTTGACCCCGTTTGCTAAAGACATTTCGTGGCCCCTTTTAGCCCTCCTAATTCCACGTTTAAGTTCCTTCCTACTTTCACTATACTCCTCAAGGGCTTCATCAGTTTTTAGATGCCTAGACTTATCATGTGCTTCCTTTTTCCTTTTGACTCAGTTTACAATTTCCCATGTAATCCATGGATCTGAAATCCTGCCATTTCTATCCTTCATTTTTGCACTGGCTGCAATTCAGTCAACCGGCTGTAAAAACTTTACACATGCCAGATGTGGATTCGCCCTCAAATAGCCATCCCCAATCCACATTCCCCAGTTCCTGTCTAATTTGGATGTAATTGGCTCTGGCCCAATTAAACACCCTCACCCAAGGGCCACTCTTGTCCTTACCCATGATGACCCGAAATCTTATGGAATTATGGTTACTAAGGCCAAAATGTTCCCCCACTAAAACATCAATCAGCTAGCCTGGCTTATTCGCCAATAAACTCTCAATTAGAAAAATGATTTATTGTTGTAAAAATGTAATGAATTGAGATCTTTGAGTATCCATTCCCTGCAACTGAAAGTTTCAAGTTTAATGCTGCCCCCAAGGAGCTCAGTTTGGGAGATTAGTTTCAGAACTTAAAGGACCACTTCTCTGGATTCCCACAGCTTTCAACCTCATCGAAGCAACTGTCAATAAACATATTTTTAATAACACTAATTTAGTTGTTAATCACTTTTGCCTGTGATCAGTTGCGAATAATTTGATACAGACTCGCCACAAAATCATCTCAAGCCTATCTGTTCAAATGGAAAGGCAGCTTTCCATTATGTAAAGTTTTGTTGAAATTTGTTGACAATTGGTCTCAATTAAATTCCAAGGCCGGAATTCTCTGACCTCACCTGTGGTTGTGATTCTCCTGTCCCCCTGCAGTGAATGGAGATTTGGCCGAACACCAAATTCTCCACTCTCGCTAGCAGGGGTAGGGACTGGAGACTGGAGAATTCTGGCCCAAACCTTTAACAAAGTTAAAAATTCAAGGTCAACTTGCTTAGTCCACTTCAGACTCTCGTTATCCAGGAGAGCATAAGTCAGCAGTGATGGTATTCCTCAGTTATTAATTTATAATGCAACAACTTGGATTGGTCTGAATTGATAGATCACACGAGAGCAGCGAAACTGACAGCTTGTAAAGGGACTTCAAAAAATTGCAGACGATTTCTTATTTTAAGAAGTTGTACTTCCATTTATTGAAATCTCTCTGAAGTGTCAGGGTATGATTTAGCCCTGTGCTCCCTGCTGCACAATTGAATGAGGAAAATAAGGAGAAGTTGCATCAAGTTTGCAATATGGCATTGGACAGGTTGACAAGATTATTCTGGACTCATTGTCAGTCTGGTTATTGGGGAAAACCTGGGCTAATGCAAAAGTTGAATGAGCCAACCATTAGATGTTGTGAAATAGCAACCTGGAACAAAAAAAAATAAAGAGCTTAAAGAGAAGAAAAAGATCTGCTGGATAGTAATGACAGAGATATCCAGCCCACACACACCATACATACTCTCTTCCATCATTTTCCATCAAGAAAAGTTACAAAAGACTGAGAACACATAGCAACAGACTCAAGAGCAACTTCTTCTCTCAGCCTTTTAAATTGACATATATTAAACTGATCTTTCTCTTCACCCTATTGGTAACTACAACACTATATTATGCACCCTTCCTTCTCCCTCATGTACTCTATGAATGGTATGTTTTGCCTGTATAGCACGTGTGATGGTATTGTACCTTTAACAATTTTTTTTAAAAATCATGATCTCTGCAGATTGGAAACAGTTTTTTTCCCATTGTGGCACTGGTTGTCTGCTTAAAATACCTTTTACTGGCTGCTTTAATGGTTTAAATGGGGTTTTGTTTAGTTTTACTCTAGGCTTCATGCAGTGTACTAAAGTTTTATGACCCTAAATTGTTGGAGGAAGAATGATTGACAGGTCATGTGTCAAGAGCTCTTACTTTTCAGTTTTGGGCTGCTGATTGCTGTTTTTACTTTAGAAGGTGTTTTTACTACAGGCTGGATGCAGTGCTCTCTGTCTCTCTCTCTTCTGGTATTGTAAGTTCTGCTGGTGAGCCGGAGGTAGGTCTTCTTACTATCTTGGAGTGAGAGTTCTGTTTCTTGCAGTGGTTCACTTACTAAAAGCTAGAGGGTCGTAGCACAATAATCTCTACCTTAAGGTCTGTTGGAAGATACAAGGCTAGGAAGTCAGAGTTTCAATTCCAAAGGACTAAGATCCGTATCATGTGAGCGTCCTTATTTTCTCTGTTAAAGCTATGGCAGGTGTATGTTTATAGGGAAGTTAGTTTGCTTGGAACATTTTATATAGTCGTTAAGGTTTATACAATATCATAGCTGTTTTTCTCTGGTAAATTGGTAAAAGTTAGTGCTAACTGTATTCTGAAATAAACTTTGTTTACTAAAGGCTTCCTAGTGGATCATCTGAATCATACCTGAAGTGAAACTTCTCATGCTCACCAAATTCAAATAGCAAAACTTATGATCCAGGCAGATTTCATAAAACACTTTGGAGTCTCTGACCTGGATTATAACATACACAGCAAGCAATACTTTTCACTGTATCCCAATGCACGTGACAATAATAAATCAATTTAATTCAACCTGAGGAAAAAGGGTGGGGGGAAAGAGCAAGAAGCTAATTATATGAGATCTGCACACCCAGTGAGGGAATCCTAACTAAAATATGCTACCTGCTTAAGCAACAGTTGTAATGGACAAGGATTCACATTGATGACAATGATGAACTTTTATGTGCCTGATTTCGTCCAAGCCAGAGATGAAGGTACAACATCTTGTTATCCACTATTGTGTTAGGGAGGCCACTGAGGTTGTCTATTCAAAAGGAACTAATTACATCTCATTCTGTCTTGCCAAATAACCATCAGGCAGTGAAAGTGAGCACAGCACTTTACTGGGGTATAGACACCCCCATGGGGCTAGTGACTGCACACAGATCTCTTTCCAGAACTGCATTCAGGTCATTGGGCTTTGACACCTGACATTGACCACTACAATTATCTGGTCCCACTGCTTGCTGACCTTGTCTCTCGGGTATTTTCTGTCCCTGCATGTAAACATGATATGTTTTCAACACCAAAGTCTCCAGTGCAGCATCCAATAACCTTGACAGGCATTTCTTCCTATGTTGTGCCATTTTTCACTACTTTCCAGAATAGAGTCACCTTCTGGTTAAATGCCAGCACCTGTTCCAACCACACTGCACCTCCCCTTTTAGAGGCACAAGCTAACTTTAAGTGAGGCTACTAAGTTATTACTTTGGAGCCCCTGGTAATGTGCGCAGCCAATAA
Organism: Carcharhinus amblyrhynchos; assembly: GCF_965287045.1. Taxonomy (NCBI): domain Eukaryota; kingdom Metazoa; phylum Chordata; class Chondrichthyes; order Carcharhiniformes; family Carcharhinidae; genus Carcharhinus; species Carcharhinus amblyrhynchos. The sequence goes on from NC_137352.1 coordinate 26,526,174, forward strand.
AGAGTACAGTTAGTGCTGGTTGCGCACAACAATCGTTACGTAGAGTAGGTACCACGCAGTTGACATTTCATTCAATAGAACCCCTACAGTTAGAATAAGTCTATTCAGCTCATTGAGTCTGTACCGACTCTTACCCAGTCTTACCCCTTAACCCCACATATTTACACTGCGAACCTATAAAACTTGGGACACAAAGGGGCAATTTAGCATGGCCATTCAACCTAATCTGCACACCTTTGGACTTTGAGAGGAAACTGGAGCGGTGGAAAGAAAACCCGTAGACACAGGGAGAATGTACAAACTCTACACAGATCGTGAGCCTAGGCTGGAATCGAACTCGGGTCCCCGACACCGTGAGGCAACAGTGCTAACCACTGTGCATGAGATAATCTCACTAGGCGATACCCCTGACCATTTTGGAGAGGCTTGCCAATTTCACTGCCATCACTTTTTCTTTGAAAAAACGTTCAATCATTAGAAGGCGACATTTGGTGCTAACATTCAAAAAATACGGGCAACAATAAGATGTTTCTTGCTTTAGAAGCATGAGCTTCAACTTTATCATCTCACAATCAATAACTTATTTAGACCTGTGTGCTTCATCATTGTTTACTACACTATTGTTTCCAAATGATATTTCTTCAATTACCTTGTGCAGCGTATTATTAGATAACAGCCATTGCAGCCTTAATCTGTGCGCCTGCACTGTAATTGAATTTCTAACTTCAAGAATGTGTAACTAATTGCTGGCAGAACACCAACTCCTAACAGTAAAATCAGCCGATATACACCTTCATGCCCAATGCATATCAACAAACCAGGTGGGAAGCTTTAGCTACAGCTTCTAACCATGTTTTACTGAGCTCATCACAAAGTTACCATCAGCTCCGCTTCACTGACAACACTAGTAGTCCCTTGGCTCTACTAAAAAAAAGATAATTTTTCTGCCTCCTTGCATTTTTTTTTAATGAGCTCCATACCAAGTGATCCCAAACACATTTACCCTCATATCTGCTCATCTGAACATCTTCAATCCTGCATAAATATACTGCTCCATTGGGAAAAGGGTGTCAGGAAGCAGGTGGAAGGCACTGCTGCCTCACAGCGCCAGTGTCCCAGGTTCAATTCCGGTCTCGGGTGGCCGTCTGTGTGGAGGTCTCCCCGTGTCTGTGTGGGTTTCCTCCGGGTGCTCCGATTTCCTACCACAGTCCAAAATTGTGCAGGTTGGGTTGACTGGCCATGTTAAGTTCACCTTTAGGGTTGGGGGAATTAGCATGGAATTATCGGGATAAGGCCTGGGTGGGATTGTTGTTGGTGAAGGCTCGATGGTCCGAATGGCCTCCTTTTGCACTGGAGAGATTCTAGATCTTATGATTCAAGTATAGCCAGAGATTCAAGTCTTTGTTTGCAAAGGTATTGTGGTGGAGGTCACAAATTCTTGCTCAATTACCTTCGGCAATGTGAGGAATTTTTAAAATAGCAATGAGTTAAACGCATCCTAGAGATTGCCCAGAAGCAGGTTTATTGAACTGGGTGGCAAGTCAGGATAGCCAAGGTTAACAAGCCATTCTAACACTGGAGAAATGAAGAATAAAAACTATCCCAGACTTTTTGACCACAAGAATTGAGAAGGGAATGATGGATGCAACAGTGGCACAGCAGTTAGCACTGTTGCCTCACAGTGCCAAGGACCCGGGTTTGATTCCAGTCTTGGGTGACTGCCTGTGTGGAGTTTGCACAATTTCCCTGTGCCTGAGTGGGTTTCCTCTGGGTGCTCCAGTTTCCTCCCACAGTCCAAAGATGTGAGGTTAGGTTCATTGGCCATGATAAAATTGCCTCTTTGTGTTAGGGGGGTAGGCAGGATAAATATGTGGGGGTTACGGGGACAGCGCCTGGGTGGAATTGCTCTTGCTATAGGCCTAATGGACCAAATGGCCGCCTTCTGCACTGTATGGATTCTACTCTATTCTATATGCTGCAAGTACAAGAGATATGTTAAACAAATAAATGCAATAAATGAAGAGTGAGGTCATGATGAGATGAATCCATGAGCAAAGCTGAATCTATGAGTGCAGCCTGAAATCCAGGGTTTGATTATTCCTCAGAAATTCCCTTCACGGTAACCATGGCTGTTATATTCTAGGCAGAGTGCAGAATTTTGATTTCAGATTCTGTTTTCCTGGTTTAATAAAACAAGCAGTTTGATGGATGGACTTTTTGCCTTGCCATTTGAAGATTAGGTTCAGGGCTGTGTAAGCACAGAGGATTGCCAGTAGCGTGACACAGGAGATTGAGGTAGAGTGGATTTTACTTCACAAGGTAGCAGATTGAAGAAAGATTCATTAACGGGTTATGCTGCAAAAAAAAAGCAAGAATTCACAAAAGGAAAGGGTCTGAATAGCAATCCGTGAGAGGCTTGATATGTTCCACTTTATTCGGGATTTTACTTATAAACACACAATGATATTTGGCCTGATAAATTTAAGTTTATGTATCAACTCTATTGGGAATGACATTGTCTGCTGCCCTTTTTGACCAGTAAATCATGCTCAGCTGTCATCGTGAAAATGGTCATCATCAGGAACAAATTACATTCAAAGCCCCTTTGCAGCTCAAACTGCAACATGCCAAAGCACTAAATGACAGTGCCACAAAGGAAAAAAACACAAATCAGCATGTTGAATGGAGCTGGAACTATTAAAAGTAATTTCCTCATTCCCTTTGCCAGTAAAAAATGTGAGCACAAACTTGCACAGAAAGAAGTTAACGCAATTCCAATTAATTCCGTCAATAGAAAATGCAGCTTAATATCAGGATAAGCATAGCTGGTCAAACATGCTATTATACCTGGGTTGCTATGATGGGGAGATAAGGTATCACTCATGTGCACACCAGAATATGAAGGTATTGTGGTCCAGGTAGATTCTTGTTCAATTACCTTCAGCAATGTGGGGAACTTTTAAAACATCAATTATCCAAATGTAAACTGCAGTCGTGCTGGATGTTGTTTGTGATGGATAAAAATGTCCTCACTTTCAAAGTTAGACTCTTGATTCCAGATTTTTATTGAATTCTAATTTCACCATCTGCTGTGGTGGGATTTGAACCTGGGTCGCTGGCGTACTAATTCATTAAGAATACTACCACACCATCAACTGCACCTGTGGTGAAGGTCACTATCAGTGGGAAAGCAAGGTCCGAGTAATGGGAACACCTAAACAATCCAGGCCAATGTAAAGGATGAAGAAGTGTGAGGACAAATATTACATAATAATATTGCTCTAACTTTGCTCTTAAATACAACTTCTCTCATGCTATAGTTCTTTTCTCACTCATGTGTATTGAGGTTAGGCTCACAATCCATGACTGGACATCTTTAAGAAGTGAAAACTTTAGTGATACTGGCCCGAGTTCTCTCATCTCGTGTGCCCTCATTCTGCCAGTGAGAATGGAGAATTTGGCACTCAGCCAAATCTCTGTTCACAGCAGCAGGACCGGAGGATCCCAGCCACGGACGAGGTTGGAGAATCCAGTCTATTATCTCATAAGAACATAAGAACATAAGAACATAAGAAATAGGAGCAGAAGTAGGCCATCTGGCCCTTCGAGCCTGCCCCGCCATTCAATAAGATCATGGCTGATCTGTCGTGGCTCAGTTCCACTTTCCCGCCCTCTCCCCATAACCCTTAATCCCCTCTCTTATCAAAAACCCATCAACCCGCTTCTTAAAAATATTTAGCGAGGCAGCCTCCACCACTTCAACGGGCAGAGAATTCCAGAGATTCACCACCCTTTGAGTGAAGAAGTTCCTCCTCAACTCCGTTCTGAACCGCCCCCCCTTTATCTTGAGGCTGTGCCCCCTAGTCCTACTGTCTTTTTTGAGCGGGAAGAGTCTTTCCACCTCTATCCTATCCATCCCATTCATCATCTTATACGTCTCAATGAGATCTCCCCTCATTCTTCTAAACTCTAACGAGTACAAGCCTAGTTTATTCAGCCTCTCCTCATAGCTCAACCCCCTCAACTCCGGTATCAGCCTAGTAAACCTCCTCTGCACTCCCTCCAAGGCCAAAATATCCTTGCGCAGGTGCGGCGCCCAAAACTGCACACAGTACTCCAGCTGCGGCCTCACCAATGCCCTATACAGCTGCAGCAAGACCTCCCTACTTTTATATTCAATCCCCCTCGCTATGAAGGCCAGCATCCCATTCGCCTTCCTGACCACCTGCTGCACCTGCAGGCTGGGTTTTTGCGACTCATGCACAAGGACCCCGAGGTCCCTCTGCACCGTCGCCTGCTGCAGTTTTTCGCCCCGTAAGTAATAGTCCTTCCTACCATTCTTCCTACCAAAGTGGACCACCTCACACTTGCCAACACTTGCCAACATTAAATTCCAACATTAAATCTCTCTACTCTGCGGCTCCCCCACTCCCCTTTCTTTTCCTTTTCCTCTGGAGAAACACTCTTCCCCAAACACATGCAGCTTACCAATTTGCAAGCCATCACAATGCTTCCTAATCTGTTAGTTTGCATCTGTTTGAATAGCTCCTCCATCAATCATGGATTTGATTCCAGAGTGGTTTAATCCATGCACTTCAGAGTGCGTCACGTTCAAGGCTCGGCTCACCTTTTGCTTTGCTCCTTATCTGAGCCAACATATGTCATTAACAGATTTACAAACTCTGCCCTCTGAATGCCTTTCATTGTTTCAAATTGGAACACTTAATTAAATGGCTGAAATCAATCAGCACTATTTGAACATCGTAGCTTCTGTTGGAAAGGATTAATTGTCATGAACCACCTTAGTAAATTTCAGAAGGAAACCACTTAACCTTCATGTCTCCTTCCAAACAGAAACTGTTTATTCATCTTTGCATAAAGGGTTAATCGGTTAAGTACACTAGTCTATTCTTAACTGCTTGAGTCTCTTTCACCGCAGACATGGGGTAGGTTTCAACGCTCTCAGTGTTATCTCATGCACTTGTTTGGCATTGCACAAATGGGCAACCTAATGCTGGTGAAGAATCCAAAAGAATTGAACCAAATCCTGCCCTCATCCAACACTCGTATGTTTTCCAACAGGGAACACGGGTTGTCCAACTGATTTGCAAGGCAGATTTCCCCTCTTTAGAATCTGGGAACAACGAAGGTTAATTTGAGGGTAAAGGAAGGCTTCTATCAACTGTGCTTACACAACCACTTTTGTTTTTGTCCATTTCTTTCCAGTGGTGTTCCCATGGCAACCTCTGCAGGGAACAAATAATTTAGCACAGACGAGGGATCGCACCACTCTGTAACTTTGTTGTGAGCCATGAGAAAGAACTGGGGATAGATCTATAATTTAATTAGTGTAATTGCTGGTAAATTGCAAGATTACAATTGCTTACAATGATAAAATTCAAGTCACTACTTGTATTTTATATATTATTCACAGTGAGATCTCTCTGTTGCAAGAGGCATAGAGACATAGAGGTCTACAGCACAGAAAAGACCTTTCGGCTCTTTGCCTGCACCAGTCAAAAATAAACCAGCTATTCTCATCCCATTTTCCAACACATGGCCCAATGCCTTGCATGCCTTGGCATTGCAAATGTACATCCGAATACTTCTTAAATGTTATGAGGGTTACTGCCTCCACCACTCTTCCAGGCACTGAGTTCCAGGCATTCACTATCCTTTAGGTGAAAAAGATTTTCCTCATATCCCTTCTAAACCTCCTACCACTTACCTTAAAACTATGCCACCTGGTCTTTGATCCCTCTACCAGGGGAGAAGTTTCTTCCTATTTACTCCATCTATGCCCCTCAAAATGTTATACATCTCAATCCAGTCCTCCTAAGTCTCCAAGGAAAACAACTGTAGTCTATTCAATCACTCTTCATTCCAGCCCAGGCTATGTTCTGGTAAATTTCCTCTGCACCCTTTCCAGTGTTATCACATCTCTCCTATAATGTGGATTCCAGAACAATACACAATACTCTAGCTGTGCCTTGACAAATGTTTTATGTAGCTCCAGCATAACATCCCTGCTTTGAAACTTTATGTCTTGTCTAATAAAGGCAAGTATACCATATGCCTTCTTAACTCCTTCATCCGCATGTCCTGCTACCTTAAGACAGACTGGTGTATATGCACACCTGGGCTTCCCAGGATCCTGCCACTCATCATGTATTTCCTTGCCTTGACATCTCATCTATATCCTTCTGCGATCTAAGGTTATCTTTCTCACTATTGACCACCCCACCAATTTTTGTATCATCTGCAAACTTACTGATCAACTCTCCTGCATTCAAGCCTAAATTATTTATACAAACCACAAACAGCAAGGGACCCAACACTGATCCCTGTGGGAAGCCACTGGATACAGTTCTCCAGTCAGATAAACTGCAACACACCCTCCTCTTCCACCTCCTTCACCATTTCAATTGAAGATCTTATTTCCTGGAATATTCAATAGAATCCCCACAGTTTAGAAGTAAGCCATTCAGGCCATCGAGTTTGCACCAACCACAATCCCACCCAAGTTCTATCCCCACAACCCTACTTAATTACCCTACTAATCCCTTGACACTAAGGGGCAATTTATCATGGTCAATCAACCTAACCTGCACATCTTCAGACTGTGGGGCGAAACCGGAGCACCCGGAGGAAACCCATGTAGACATGGGGAAAATGTGCAGATTCTGCACAGACAATGACCCAAGCTGGGAATCAAACCTGTGTCCCTTTCGCTGTGAGGCAACAGTGCTAACCACTGTGCCAACCTGTTGACCCCAATCCTATCCCTCACTCAGCAATATCTCAGAGACAATGACATCATATCTCCACTTATTAATTTGTGCCCTCAACACATCTGCCTTGTTTATCAGACTCCTTGGATTAAGATAAAGACCATCCAATCTTGCCAAATTCCCTTGTGCCTGAACTGCCCAATAATCTCAATGCCTTCCTGACTCACTTGCTGTCTATCCTAATTGTGGCTGTGCATCCCTCCTTCTCTCAGCATCCAGCACTGCTGCCAAGTTAGTTTAAACCCTCACCAACACTACTAGCAAAACTCCCAGCAAAGATGCTGGTCGCATTTTGGTTTGGATGCAATCCATCTTCCTTGTCAAAAATCTTCCCAATGTCCTAGAAATCTAAAGCCCTCTCTTCTTCACCATCTCTCCAGCCACGTATTGATTTATACTCACTAGGATGAGGCACCGGAAGTAACCTAGAGATTACTACCTTCTGGGTCCTATTTTTTAAATTTACTTTCAAATTCCCTTAAATCTGCTTGCAGGATCTCACCCCTTTTTCTACCTTTATCCCATTGGTACCAATATGTACCACAATGTCTGCCCACCCCTCCTGAATTCCCTGTCGCCCATCAATGATATCCCTAACCCTGACACCAGGGAGACAACATAACTTCCTAGAATCTCTTTTGCAGCTGCAGAAATGCCTGTCAGTTCCCCTTACAATTGAACCCTCTACCACGGTAGCCCTGCCATCCTTCCATCTCCTCTCTTATGCAGTAGGCCCACTCATGGTGTAATGAAGTTGGCTGCCACCACTTTCCCCTGCACAGTCATCTCCCCCAACACTACTCCAAATGGTACATTTGTTTAGGGAGGGGAATGGCCACAGGGACTCCTGCACTACCTGCCTTCCTCTACTCTACCTGGTGGTTACCCTTGCCCTTTCTGCCTGTTCAATCTCACCTTGCGGTATGACCACCTCAGTGAACGTGATAACCACGCCTTTGTTCAGGATTGTGGATACTCCACAATGAATCCACCCTCAGCTCCGGCTCCGAAATGCGTTTAGCCAGTAGCTACAGTTGGACACACTTCCTGCTCACCTTGTTACCAAGGACAACTGAATCTTCCATGATTTGCTACAAAACACAGGAGGAGCATATCACAGGTGTGAGCTCTCCAGCATGACTACCTTTAAGCTCCTTATTTACTCCTTTTTTAACAAATAATGTGTTTTTTGAGAATACCATTAACTTAATTCCCATATATTAACTTCGCTTTCCTTACTCTGCTTGCTTATATTGATTTATAATAATGATCCGTATTTTCATTTATTTGTGTTGTTTCTCACTTAACCCCTTCTTCCAAAAATAAACTTCCCACTTCACCAAACTCCCACACTGACCAAGCTGCCACACTCTTGTTGCATTCTTTAATTTGTTTTTTTTTCAAATTTCCAACTGATCTTAAGTTTTTAATCGAAAATATTTCTCCTATTTACTTTTAATCTGTAGGCAATTTAAACAGGCAATTCAAATTAGCAATTTACGAACTTATGGTTTTCCTGTGGTGTCACTGTTCTTTTCCCACTCTTTTTTATCGATAGTTCCTTCCCCTCAGCTCCCATTCCTTCCAGTATTTTAACTCACTGAGTCTGCCTCTCTCTCCTTGTGCTTTTTATTGGAGTCTCACTTCTCTCTTCCTGTTCTTTATTAAGTCTTGCTTCTCTCTCTATCTGATCCTTATTAAAGTCTTGCCTCTCTCTCTGTCATTGCACTCTTCATTGAAGTCTCATTTCTCTCTCTGTGTTCTTTATTGAAGTCTTGCCACCCCCCTTTAGTTAAGTCTCTTCCTTCTCTCCCCACTCTTTGTTGAAGTGAAGTCTCACCTCTGTCTCTCTCCCTGCTCTTCGTTGAAGTCTCACTCGTCTCTCTGTGCTCTTTGTTGAAGTCTTGCCTTTCTCTCTCTCCCTGCTCTTTATTAAAGTCTCATCTCTCTCTCTCTCCACACTCTTGAAAATGATCTCCAGGAACATCCGAAGACTGATAACCAAAACTCATCAGTGCATCTGCTGAACATGACTTTGCCACTCTGACCAAGGGACGCCTGTAAAACCTGAAAATCTATGAAAACAACTTTTTTATGTGTTCCCATCTCAGGGATATTAAGCCAATGCATTGAGCAGGCAGTGCAAGGCCCCTTGCTCCTTGCTCCAAAAAAGAGAATTCAACTACATGATCCCAAACAAGAGACAACATCAAAGCAACTTACTTCAGATGTTGGAATCAGAAACAAAAACAGAAAATGCTGGAAAATCTCAGCAGGTCTGACAGCATTTGTGCAGAGTGAACAGAGCCAACGTTTTGAGTCTGGATGACCCTTCGTCAGAGCTCATCAGACATAAGAAACACCTTCTCACAAATCCTAAACTTTATCTTAGCTAAAAGACTGAGAAGCAAAGAGTGAAAAGAAATTTTTAAAAAGTGTTTTACTCCATTCTTAAAGTTACAAAGCCAATGCTGAGAGTGGACCAGGCAAACTCAAATCCATCTCCTTGCTTGCTCCAACAACCAAATTCAAATTCAAAGCTATTTATGGTCCCCACAAGAGAAACACACAAGACCCAAGCTGACAAAAAAAAACAAAGTTCTATGAAAGCAATCTTTTTTAGGGATTTTTTGGTACTTTATTCCCAATCAAAAATCCAATTCAAAACAGATGCAAGCTGACAAGTCAGGCCATTCATCCCATCTTGAGCTCGATCGAACAAGACTGAAGCTGACAGGATGAGGCATTACACCCCCTCCTGGGTTTGATCTGCGTTTCATCTTCGCCAAAAAGCCCAGATGGTTTTACAAAAAAATTGCTTCTGGTGAGGTCTCGGTGTAACCTTATTGTCCAAGATCACACGCAGCATCAAAAACTACACTTGATCTTAGACAAAAGGCCAAGACGCGATGAAAACAGAATATTGTGAATATTGGAAATCTGAAACAAAAAGGTGAACAATGCCCTGCATGCTCAAACTGAAAGTTTTGCTGAGCTATCCATTTAACCAGTGTGACTGCACATTTTAAATCACTTGCACATTGATCTGCCTCTACCTGGCTAACATTTGTGTCACATTAAATATTGATTTTTGGTTGCTCTAATTTATTTGCAAGTTCAAATGAGAGAGCAAAGATGAGAATTCATGATAATTCATTTGCATAAAAGTACCCACTGCTGGCAGACAAAAGGAAGCATTCACATTTGTTGATTTTGGCAGGTTGGCTCACACATTAATTTGTAAATTGTTTGGGGTGTTCTCAACAGCAATTAAATGGGGATGATTGTTCTGCGCTCAGTGGTGATGTCTGTTCTGTGCTCAGTGGTGATGTCATGCACTTACAGCAATTTGCACCACTCAGTGGCCAGACATCTAAACCTTGCCATTTCAACTTGGCTTCAATGACAGGGGAAAATGTTCAAATATCAGTGCAGATATCCAACTAGGCTGGCATTCCAATACAGTACTGTAGCAGTGCTGGAGTGCTGTCACTTGTGTAACTGAGGTGTTACTTTGTGTCGTATTCTCCCAAGCCTACTCTGCCTACACGTCCCGCTGCCTCGGAAAAGCAGCCAACACAGTCAAGGACCCCACACACCCTGGACGTACTCTCTTCTACCTTCTTCATCAAGAAAAAGATAATGTTGCTGTTGATCCATCTTCATTTGCCAGGGGTCCACCTTCATACATTAATAGTGAGGCAGTGATGTTGGATGCCTTTTCAATATAATGCTCATGCACAATGGTGGACTACATGCTTCACAGGCCTGGCCTGCCACCGAATGCAATGTGAAATGTCCGTGTGCATAATCAATGAGGTGGGGGCTGGAAGATTTGATGTTTTCAAATCTGTGCTGGCCACCACAGCAGATAACACTGCCTGTTTCCACTCTCCTGCCACAGTATTTGGTCTCAAAATACTGGGAGAAAAAATGGGAGAATTCTACCCTTAAATGTTCTTGGATGTCACCATATATGAAGTATTAAATCAAAATATGACAAAAGGGGATCAATAAAGCATGACAGTTCCTGCACTGTCCATCAGGCATGTCATGTTCCTACTTTTAGGAGCCCAGGTGAATCCCCAGTTAATAGCCATTGTCTGCGCATAATTAAACACAAGTAGTATATTATTAACACTTTAGTCTTAGGAATTCTCAACAATTGTGATTTGGAGGAATTCCCACTAGATTGGACAATCATGCCCATATTTCTCCCATTTTGTTTTCATGTCTTTTTATTTCAAAAGAAAAGGGTTTTGGTGATGATATATTACGGAAGTCAGAGCACCGTCTTCAATATTTAGGCTTTTTACCTTCCAGCACTGCTCCAGAGGCTGCAGGAATTCAAGAGGACACTGGGAGAGAACTGCACAACTAATGTGGAGTGTTTTCCCTTTCCATTTTTTTCCCGTGTTCGTTATTAAAACATTGCAGGCGCTGAAGAAAGGCTGTTTGGCTGAGTGGAAGCAAGAGGTTGTGAGATGAAGCCTCCAGGGACACATCCAATTAGCCTTGACATCACAAGTCATATTATGGTGAAAAACTAACCATTGCACAAGGCTGCGGTTATGAGAACGCAGGAGAGCGTCATGCAGCAGACTGCATTGGTATAACTGATTGGAATTGTTCACACATCTGTCCAGTTAATTAGCCTTGCAGTTGGTTATTTGCTCATAATTAGGTTTGGAAATAACATCGTTACTGAGTACCAACCTGAAAACACCATCGAAGGCACAAAAAAAGCAATCTTATTAGCAGTGCACCAACATTATTGACAGCTGAATGAAAGATATATATGAGAAAATGAAAAAAAATCTTCATGACTAACCATGGTTTTAGAGAACAGTCCTGATAGGATCTGCAAGTTTTACCTTCTTTTACAAAGCGCACCTCACCAGATATTCAGCAAGATTCATCCCAAATGGCTTTGAAATATCGAAGGAACAGAGCTCTTTATTTTCATGCAAGATTTGAGATTTGGTTACTGTCTAACAAGGAAATCCTGTGCAACCCTCGTGTGCTGCCTGACCAGTGGAGCTTATCATGTGAAGCACTGGGTTAACAAACTGAAATAATCATTTCCAACATAATTACAGATTTGATTTCCTTGAGAAAATGCTAACCGTATGGCATAATCTTACTATAGCTTGCTGAAACTAAAGGGTACCCATGAACCTGGATAAAAAGTACCCCTATATGCCAACATCCAACTTGTGCCACATTTCACTTGGCAAAGCGCAGTCTGGGTGTAATTTTGAAATTGGAATTTCAGAAATTTTCAAGTGATCGCATTTGCTAAAGATCTTTCATACCCTCTTATTGTTGTTTAGTTGACAAGTGATGAAGAATTAGCTTAAGTTTAAAGTTTATTTATTAGTGTCACATGTAGGCTCACATAGACACTGGAATGAAGTCACTGTAAAAATCCCCTAGTTGCCACACTCTGGCGCCTGTTTGGGTACACCGAGGGAGAATTTAGCATGGCCAAAGATAACTAGCATATCTTTCAGGCTGTGGGAGGAAACCGAAGCATCCAGAGGAAACCCACACAGATACAGAGAGAATGCGCAGCTTCTGCACAGACAGTGTCCCAAGCTGGGAATCAAACCCAGGTCCCTGGCACTGAGGCTAACCACTGACAAGAAAATGGAGCATGAATTAACATTGCGAGCATGGTAATTTGATAAAACTGCAGTTGGAGAAGCCAAGGCAGGCAAGTATACCTACAGCGTGCAAAAGAATAGATTTAACATGAAATAGAAAATGAAACACAAAGAATAGGGATGGAGGAGAGAACAGAAAATGCTGGAAAATCTCAGCAGATCTGACAGCATCTGTGGAAAGAGAATAGAGCCAACGTTTTGAGTCTAAATGACCTCTGACAAAGGTCATCTAGATTCATGATTCGTCATAGGTTCATCTAGACTCAAAGCATTGACTCTATTCTCTCCCCACAGATGCTGTCAGATCCTCTGAGATTTTCCAACATTTTCTGTTTTTGTTTCAGATTCCAGCATCCACAGTATTTTGCTTTTATCTTTGTGAGAACAGAGGTGATGATTTGATAATCATTTATTTTTGGATTTTTCAGAAGTAATTTAAGAAATGCAACACCCCTAAACACCCCAAATGCTATATGGTTTAACAAGGCTCTTGGTCACAGTGGCTTAGTGAACATAAGGTTTTATATGTGACGTGGCAATGGGATTGAGAGAGTCACAAGTGGAGAGTGACACCACAGAGCCACCTTCTGGCAAAAGACTGTTACGACATCGTGACAGTTGACACAGCAAAATTGAGTTAGAAATATTAGCACATAAACTTACGTGATAAATGTTGACACATGGGCAGGAGAAAAAGTCATAACACAAGTGGCACACCAGAAGCAAGATCATTAATATGTAAATTAGGGCATCTATGAATGTCTTAATGTGCAAGTAGGATGCTTCCCAGAATGAATGTTTATGTCAATAGATTTTCTTGGACATGCACTGTGAGAACTAACAACTAACAGCTAACATTAACATTCTGGCAAAATTTCTAATTAGATTATTTCAGACGACCAATGCCATCTCATCGAAGAACTCAATTTTTGCAATCACTGCGGAGTAAATTTGAGAAACCCGATAAGCTTTCCAATTAATGCTTTGCAAGATTAATTTTAATTTTAGCTTCTTTAAAAATTGAGGAGGAGGAGGGGAAATAAATTGACAACATGAGAGACGTTAAGAGAGATTCAAAGCATTTCTCCATACCGTTTTTCAATATGTGCGCAAGAAAATTATAGCTCTTTGGAGATTAGGAAGAATAGCAAAAATATTTTAGTTACATTGAGAAGAGTAATAACTATATGGTTGAGATATGTAGCAAGTACTATTATGGACCAGGTGCTAGGTATAATAAATGTACATCATTCCAACGTTCGATGGGAATTGAGCCCTGCATAAAATTTAGCAAATTACCATAAACCAGTTGGGCAATGGATTGAAATTGGCTGATAATGTGCTTTACAAATTAGCTGCAAACTCAATTATCTTTGTTATATTCTCTTCCACCAAGATAAAGAAATGTAAAAATAAGTGCATCTTGGTGCAGCAGCATACGCAACTCTCAGTGCATTGCTCCGTTATCATTCTGGTTACCTACCTAATCAACTATTATACTCTAAATGTGGGAAGTGTACTACAGTCCAAATTAGAACAAAGAACACTGTACACCGAGCCTGCATCGTCGATTCCTCGACCCACTACATATGCGGTTACTGTCCCTCTATTTGCCTCCCATTCATGAGTCCATCAAGATACGTCTTGAATGTTGCTAAAGTGCCTGCTTCCTCCACCTCCACTGTCAGTGCATTCCAGGCACCCACCCTCTGTGTGAACAATTTTCTCTGCCTTATTTGACTCAGCATTAGCAATTTTTGTTGGGAATGGATATTAATGGATATTAAATGGAGCCAAAGAAGGTAGACGGAGTCAAGATATAGCACAACACGATCTCACTGGTTGGTAGAACAGGCTCAAGGGGTTGAATCTTCCTATGCACATTCACATTCTACAAGTTAAAAAAAAATGTGCTAATACTAGACTTGGAAGTGCAACTTGTAAGGCCAAAGGTATTTGGAAGTTAAGCAAATTAAGACTTGTTACTCTCAGGAGACTCAGACTGCAAATGTCAAGTGTTGCTTTGTACCTTGACATCAGCTTCAAGCTGCATTATCATAAGAAATGGGAGCTAGAGTCGGCTACTTGGTCCATCCAGCCAGTTGTACCACTCAATAAGATCAAGGCTGACCTGATTGTATGCTTAACAGCACTTTCCTGCCTGCTTCTGCACTCCCCCCCCCCCCACCCCCACCAACCCTTGACTGTCTTCTCAATGAAATATCTGTGTAACTCAACCTTGAACATATTCAATTACTCTGCTTCCAACAAGAGGCGGGGGGGGGGTGCAGCGGTGGAATGGAATATTCTCTCAGCACCTAGCCTTTTAAACCTCCTGAAAGTATGCTTTGACAAGCTCACCACTCAATCTTCTAAACTCCAATGTACAGGTTCAATCTGCTCAATTGCTCCTCATAGAACAACCCCTTCATTCCAGGAGTCCACCTTGTGGACCTTCTCTGAACCTCCTTCAATACATTTGCTGGAATCCTCCCACCCCTCCCGCCACAAAATCAGAGCAGGCAAGGTGCGAACAATGGAAATGTTGGTTGATCTCGGGAGGGATTTCCTATTCTCAGCTCGAGCAAGGCTGTAAAATCCCACCCCTCCCCCACTACACCATCCCTCCCCATATTTCTTCTTAAATAAGTAGACCAAAACTGTGCGTAGAACCCTAAAATCTCACCTTTGCCCTCTACAGCTATTGCAAGAATTCTGTATTTTTATATTTTGTCTTCCATTGCCTATCGCATTGCAACTTTTGAAAGCATCCATGTCATAGTTTCTCTTGTTCCTTTTGGTAACTGATACAGAATTCTGCGGCTATCCAGCGAAACGTGTATCTCGCACCATTGAAAGAGCAGGTTAAACTTTTGGAGTTAAATCAGCATTTATTTATGCTATAGTGAGGAAGTATGCCTTCCACAAGGTGGTGTACAAACTTCCCGAGTGATACGACATGGTTGGATTTTTATTTGCTAATCTTACAAGTGATTTGCATTTTTCTAAGCAAACTTGTACATTTGTTCTGAAGTCATTGCTATCCAATTACAACTAATAGTTCTCATTATTTTATGTCAGGTGAATATATTTGACCAGTTATAGCCTCTGTATGCTTGTTTAACGATAATGATTAATTACCAATGAGGTACGTCTAAATGGTAACACCATCCAAACATTCACAATTGTTATTATGGTTTGCAGTTATCAGAGTTCTCACTCTTTCCCCCTCTGTCAGTTTGTTTGGGCTACCTATCTGCAAGTGTGGGAACTGCACTGAAACATCTTCACATCAGTTTCCCAGGAACTGCTCTGTACTTAATTTACAGGGAACCACTACTGCATTCAATGGTTTTAACCCCTTCAGTGACTGTCTACATTGGACCTCATTTCGCACTTAACCAATAGAGATAGGACTAAAGTCAGAAAATGCGGGAAATTTTCAGAAAGTCAGGCAGCATCCGTGGAGACAGTTCCAGTCAACAACCTTCCATTTGGAACCGAAGGAAAAAACCCAAAGCGTAGTAAGTTTTAAGTTAATGAAAGGGGTGGGGGAAAAAAATCAAAGGGAAAGTCTGTGACAGGATGGAAGACAAGAGGGATTAAATGGTGAAAGGTTTCATGGTGTAAGACGAAAAGGAGTGGGAGTAAGACAAATAAAGAAACTTCCCGTGTGTCCAGAAGAGGTGCGAGTGGCAGAACACTTATCCATTCAAAAACAAAAGAGAAAAAGATTAAACTTGCAAAGTGAAATGGAACAACAAAATGGGAGCAAAGATTCTAATCTGAAGCTGTTGAACTTGATGTGGAGTCCAAAAGTCTGTCAAGCTTCCCAATCAAAAATTGAGATGCTATTCCTCATGATTACATTGAGCTTCACTGGGTTAACTATTGCCAGAATTCTGCTTTTATTTCAAATTTTCAGCATTCACAATATTTTACTTTTGTATCAGAGGTCAAGTTTTTTTTTCTGGGTGAGTTTTCATTTTCTTTGCTCAACACCATCCAGGACAAAGCAGTTCACATGATGAGCACCACTTCCACAAACATGCATTCCCTCCACTTCAGTAGGAGTAGTCCTTTGCATTCTACAAGGTGCGTGAGGGAATGTGCTGCACTTTCCAGACCTACAATCTCCACCATCTAGAAGGACGAGGCCAGCAGCTACCTGAGAACACCACCGCCTGGAGGTTCCCCTCCAAGTCACTCAGCATCCTGACTTGGAAACTTATCGCCCGCCGTTCCTTCACTGCCATTGAATCAATATCCTGGAATTCCCTCCCCAACAGCGCTGTGGATGAAACTAACCTCAGGGACCGCAGTGGTTCAAAAAGGTACCTCACCAGCACCTTCTCAAGGGGAAAAAAGTCTGGACAATAAGTGCTGGCCTAGCCAGCAATACCCACACCCTGTAAGCGGAATAAGAAAAAATTGTTACTGGTGTTTCCATGATGTTAGTGCCTTTCTTTGAATTTTAAATCAAATAACTGATCAGTTCACTAAATTACTAAAATGTTTCACATGCAAACAATAGCTGGGGTTAAAATCTCAGTTTATTACACATGACCAACGAGAAATTGTCAAATAGCCCTTTCAACTGGATGAGGTAATCCTTACTGATTTCTGCTAATGTAATGCTGCATACGTGTTACGTCCTGGAGCATTTTATGACAAATTTATAGTTATCAGCACATGCCTGTGTTTGTATTAAAATAAGTCATAATAGAATTACACCTTCCAGAAGGGACCTCAGCAATTCCTGAACAAAGTGATGTCTTAATCAATCTCTACTTCCCAGAAAACTCAATTAAGTTAGCTGCCTGTAGCAGGGGATATGGAAACCCGTTTTCTGATCTTATTAAAACAAAGTAGATTAGTTCAAAATAAGGACCAGAATGTGCCTTATATATATTAAAGGTATCACAAGGTGCCTAACTTATATGCCATGTAAGTATTGTCTATTTCAGCATTTTATATATATATAAAATAAAATCATTTTTGAACAAGAATGATAGATTTAATTTTTTTTTGTATGTTATTGTAAGCTTTGACCAACAATCAATTTACCCCTTGGCATAATGGTAAATAGATTTAAACAAACAGACCACATTCTTTTGGAATAAAGTATGGAGTAGTATACTCTATTATCAGAGGTAGGTTCTTGAAATGAATAGAAGGATTCAGCTTCCAGCTGTAATGAATAGCTGTGATGCAGCCTCTAATGATAAGGGGGCAGGGCAGCAGACAGGGAAAATGACTCCCTTATTTTTCTCAGTACTGCAGACGACACTGGAGCCTACCAGATTTGTGTAGGTGAAGTTACTAGGCAACCGGGGGAAAAAGTTGATGAATTTAGTTGACCAGTAAATTCCTCATTCCGCCTCGAGGGTAGAGTGCTATTGGCCAAAGTAACTGAAGTGTATTAATGTAATTGGACCGTCCAGTTTGGATGACAGGTGGGGCGGGAAGATCAAATCTTCAGAAATGTGTATCTGCTGTGCCCATGTGATGTAATATCAGAGAGAGGCAAGAATCCCCTGATCATCTCTCTTCCAATATGTATGGTCCAATAAAACAGTTTTTAACTGCTTACTGTCTTTCACAAGTCTTTGTGTTTGCTGTGCTTGGCTGAGCACAAGACTCCCTGAGGAGGTACCCTGAGAAATTCCCCTTACAGTGCCAAAATGTGATCAGTGAAACAGTTATGCAAGGCCTTGTTATATCTCACTTCAGACATCCCTTTACTACCCTGACGCCCTTGTAATATTTTACGAGCACAGGACTTGATAAACTATTCAAAACTACAAAAGCAAAATGTCACTTGACTCATCAAACGAAAAGCATTGCTATTAATATATTTACAACACTTAATGTCACTCATTAATAGATTTTAAGTATCTTCACTTTAAAAGGTCTCGATTGATCCCTTCAATTTGGTCCTGCTTAAAAATGTAAAGTTTTCTCACGAAGGCACAAAGGAAGTCGTGACAATTTTTCAGTTTTTTTCTGGTGGTATCTGACATTATTGAGGTGACACGCAGGCTGTGTTTGCTACCGACATTGTGATCGTGAAGTGGTACAACTGTGGGTGCACTTTGTGAATGGCTGAGATTGTAACTCTCACATTGCCCCACCCTCAATCTAATCCTTCCATTTAGTTTCTCTTTTTTTGGAGGAGGGCATTTTGGAACCAGAAAGGGCTATTTTATTTAGCACAAAATGTAATATCCACATCCGCCTAAGTAAATTTCTTGTACCCTTTTCTATGCCATGTGCCCACTTTAGCTAGGCGACCATGTATGAAGAGCCAAGAGACTTCAAATTCTGTTTAAAATACCGATTTTCATGCCCCTGTTTCTGAAGCTAGTGAAACACCTTGACGTAGCCACAAAGATTAAAACTGGGTTGCGAAACTGGTTGGCTCCCTGAGGGATCCTCCTCATCTAACTTGCCTCAATTTCCTGTACATGGGTGATCCAATATCTCCAAGTAAGGAACACATAAAATCTGCACCAATTTTTTAGAAGTTCAATGAGAATACTGAATATATCGATTGTATTTTCTCCGAGTGACAATTTGTGCACCTGTTTTCCATTATTGGCAAGATGTAGACTTAGGTTTTCTGCACAAGTGCAGACTATTGTCGGCTATCTTGCACTGGCAGGAGACACAACAGTGAGACTGTCAGATATTTGTTTTTATTCGAAGTTTAAAGTTTATTTATTAGAGTTAGAAGTAGGCTCAACACTGCAACAAAGTTACTGTTGAAGTCCCCTATTCAACACATTCTGGTGCCTCTGCGGGTACACTGAGGGAGAATTTAGCATGGCCAATGCACTTAACCAGCAGTCTTTTGGACTGTGGGAGGAAACCAGAGTACCAGGAGGTAATCCACGCAGACACAGGGAGAATGTACAAACTCCACACAGACAGTGGCCCAAGCTGTGAATTGAGCCTGGGTCCCTGGTGCTGTGAGAGTGAGACAGCACTGCTAACCATTGTGCCAAGTTGGGGATGGAGATGGCAAGTGGGTTCATTTCTGGTTCACAAACCCTTCCTTGATGGGAAGCAGAAACTGAGCAGCATTTTGGTGGAGCTGAGCTCTTAATTGGGTAGGACCCGGGTTCAGTAGCCAATTAGTAACCAGGATGGGGATGTCAGGTTACAGGAAATGTGGAGAACATTCTGAATCACTTCAGCAACCTCGGACAGGAACTTCCAAATTTGGGAAAAAATGTGAAGTGCAGACTTTTCACATTTTGGAAGGTAGGTGGTTACCAGAAACTTGAGACCCATGATGGGGTAGGTCTCCTCTGCTCAACAAAGCCTCTTCACTGCTACTTATAATTCTGGGGAGGCAATAGTATAGTGGTATTGTCAATAGGCTAGTATGCCAGAAACATGTGTTCAAATCCTACCACAGCAGACGATGAAATTTTAATTCAATAAAAATCTGGAAATCAAATCTAAAAGTGCTGTCCTTACTTAATCTTGTCTACATGTGACTCCAGGACAATGCTCTCTGAAATGGTTTAAGCAAGCCATTCAGTTCAAGGGCAATTAGCGATGAGCAGAAAATGCTAGCTCAGCCACTAATGACCACATTCCATGAATTAATTTTTAAAAGTTATGTATTAGGGAACAGGAGAATGGCAAAGTGATTAGCATTGCTTCCTTACAGTGCCAGGGACCCAGGTTCAATCCCCAGCTTGGGTCACTGTCTGTGTGGAGTTTGCAGATTCTCCCCATATCTGTGTGGGTTTCCTTTGGAAAATCCAGTCTCCTCCCACAGTCCAAAGAGTGCGGGTTAGGTGGATTGGCCATGCTAAATTGCCCCTTACTGTCTGGGGGGAATAGCTAGGGTAAATGCATGGGATTCTGGGGATAGGGCCTGGGTGGGACTGTGGTCAGTGCAGATGCGATGGGCTGAATGGCCTCCTTTTTTGTAGGATTCTATGAAAGACGTAGCTAGCCTTGAAGGCTGTCCACCTATGTGAAAATTTGGCAATGTTCAAAGTGAGCTTTAAGGTTTTTAATGAGCCTAGTGATGGGTGAGTTCACTGCCTTCCTGACTGTGAAAATTCAACCTAACACCAGTTTCCTGTCACCAATCACCATTTATTGTAGACCAAGAAAGAGGCCAGTCCCACAACTCACATCAAGGTATTTCAACACCTGAGGACCTACAATCCCAGTCTGGGTAAAGTAACAGATTTAAAAGCCCCCATTGAATACATCCCATTGAGCAAGTCTCTGCTTCCTCAATAGGGGAGCTCCCACTCCACAAAGTCCATGGGGAGATCTTTCTGGGAATGGAATCACTAAGTTGCCATGCATGCCATCAGTGTTAGCATTTTCCCGAGTTCTAATATTGTTTGAATTTGAATTTAGCACAGTCAAAATAGTCGGAAAAACAACTAACAGACATTATGGACCCTATTTTACCATTTCGATTCTAAGTGCTGGGCGAACTTGAAACTTGGAGTGTTTCAGATCCAACTTTTAGACCCGTCCTCAGTGCCTCCATGTGCACTCTGCCTGCAAAAATATCAGCAATTCAGAATTCACCGCAGAAGCCTGTGGGCTTAACACACCCAAAACCCTGCAGCTCTGATCAGCGCCTCCAACTACGCATGTGCAGAAAAAAAAATGATAGAATGCAGCTCCCCTGCCACATCGTCCCGGGCCGATAATGCCTCCCCCGGCTCACACAGACATTGCCCCATCCCCACAACATTACTGACCTCCTTAACCCCCATCCCCTCCATCACCCAGACCGATCGCCTTCCCCCTCTACTGATCTCAGGCAGAGTGGTGGCAGAC
This sequence comes from Carcharhinus amblyrhynchos, assembly GCF_965287045.1. Classification (NCBI taxonomy): domain Eukaryota; kingdom Metazoa; phylum Chordata; class Chondrichthyes; order Carcharhiniformes; family Carcharhinidae; genus Carcharhinus; species Carcharhinus amblyrhynchos. Next base: position 26,547,454 of record NC_137352.1, read on the forward strand.
ACCCTTCCCTCTCACCGATCTCAGGCAGAGTGGCAGCGGACCCTCCTTTTCCCCTCACTGATCAGAGGCAGAATGGCAGCGGACCTTCCTTTTCCCCTCACTGACCAGAGGCAGAGTGGCAATGGAGCCCCCTTTCTCCCCCTCATCGATCTCAAGCATAGAGCAATCGGACCCACCTTCCCCCCTGTACCCCTCAACCGATCTCAAGCAGAGAGCTGTCGGACCCGTGGCACTTACCTCCTCACTACCTGGAGCTCCCTAATCGGACTTTTGTGGAGCATGTCTGTTTTGTGCCGATTCTGGATGGGCAAACGTAGTGGTAATGGGGGTAGTTCCGATTAGGTTGGGCATGCAGCCCATTAATACAATTTAAATGCTGTGCCCATTTTGGGCATAGTCCCGATCGTGGCCATTTCCAGGCCTTGGTAAAGAGGGAACTGGCGCGGAGGCGGGCGCAGATTGCACTACTCAACTCACCCAACTTTACCAAGTTTTCGTGCTGGTCTAAAAGTTGGAAATCCCCACCCGACTGTCAATGGACCTTCACATTGTCCGCAACTCACCCGCAACAATTGCAGTGGCGGGCAGGCTGGGAGAATTCCAACCAGTATCATTTAACTATGTGAGATTGTCCAGATCATCTTGTTCCATTTGTAATGGTTCCCTTTGGCAGTAACCTAGTGGTATTGTCACTAGACTATTAATCCAGAAACTCAGCTAATGTTCTGGGGGCTTAGGTTCAAATCCCATCACGGCTGATGGTGGAATTTGGATTCAATAAAAAAAATCTAGAATTAAGAATCTACTAATGACTTTGAAACCATTGTCGATTGCTGGAAAAAAGACAGTCTGGTTCACTAATGGCCTTTGAAGAAGGAAATCTGCTGTCCATATCTAGTCTAGCCTACTCATGCCTCCAGAGCCACAGCAATGTGGTTGACTCAACTGCCCTCTGAAATGTCCTCACAAGCCATTTAATTCTTGGCAGTTAGGGATGGGCAATGAATGCTGACCCAGCCAGTGACGCCCACATCTCTTAGACAAATAAAATAATAAATTAAATATGTAATAGTTAAACCAGCGAGACAGCTGGTTTGGTGAGAAGGAATTTGAAGCATATAGATATTCTGGATATTATATGATATAACTCACAAGAAAGAGTATGCAAAAACATCAGGGAACAACTCTTAAGGTCAGAACTCTCAGAGCAGCCGGAAGAATAATATCTAAGGAGGCAATATTTTCTCATTGCCTAATGCCTGGCAGCAAAAACCTAGCCCCTGGCATCCGGCCCCTGGCATCCTGCCCCTAGTTGTTCAGCACAGTAAGTGCATTTTGTTTGCATATCTCACCAGCCACACACTTACACCTTGGGAATTTTATAAAACCTTTTGTTCTTCAAAAAAAAAGAGACCTGAAAATGAGTTACATTTTGAGTTTGCTTAGTAATTTACAGTGGGATTCGATTCTCTCTGTTGCCGTATGTTCAGACACTGAGAGAAATTGGGCTCTGTTTAACAGGCCAGGTTGAAGTTGTGTTTGCTCCAAATAACAAGGCACAATGTTTAATTTATCACCCCACCTCAGGCTTCCTCAGGGCATCGGATATTCCATGTTCAAGATCATTCAGAATGGCTTGCTAAAGGCAGAGCAGTAAAGGCCAGGCAACGAATTTTAATAGCAGATGGCCAAAAAAAATCTTTGATCTATTTAGTGTCGTACTGGCCAAGTGAAGCAAAACAGTCCAGTTTGTTATTTCACTTCTTCACGAGGAAAGGTTTTAGAGCAAGTGAAATGACCTTTGATTGTAAAGGCTGCTGTGCATGTTCACCAGCAGCTTGTAAAATAATGGTTTTTATCTGGCTTTGTCAACGGGGTGGCACAGTGGTTAGCACTGCTGCCTCACAGTGCCAGGGACCTGGGTTCAATTCCTGGCTTGGGGTCACTGTTTGTGCGGAGTCTGCACATTCTCCCCATGTCTGCGCAAGTTTCTTCTGGGGTGCTCCGTTTTCCTCCCACAGTCTGAAAGACGTGCTGGTGAGGTGCATTGACCATGCTAAATTCTCCCTCAGTATACCTGAACAAGCACCAGAGTGTGGCAACTAGTACCTTCATTCAAGTGTTAATGTAAGTCTACTTGTGACACTAATAAATAAACTTTTGACTGAAGTTTGGCTGTTGCACTCTCTGCATTTCAATAATGATCATACTTAGAAAACACTTTATTGGTCATATTGTGCTTTGGGAGATCCAGAAATTATGAAAGGTACCATTTAAATGCAAGTTTTTTTTTGTTCATTTGAAGAGATCCATCAGGTCACCTCTCAGTATTTTCCGCTCCCAGGATACTCAATGTTTCCGATGGTTGAACCTCTCCTGTTATAGCACCATCTTGTAAATCCTCTTTGTATTTTTGCCAGTGCTTCTATATCTCTACAATGACTACATTCAAATCACAATCCTCATGGTATATTGAATGAATTATGTCAAGAATAAATACTGAATTAATTCCACCAGATGCAAAGGAAGAGACCAATGCTCTTAGGATGGGGTTAAATTCAAATGTATTATCTATAACCTGAATTTGCCGATGACACCAAGATTGGTGGAACGACAAATTGCGCAGAGGGTGTGAAGAGTCATAAGAACATAAGAAAATCTCATTGAGACATATAAGATGATGAATGGGATGGATAGGATAGAGGTGGAGAGACTCTTCCCGCTCAGAAAGGACAGTAGGACTAGGGGGCACAGCCTCAAGATAAAGGGGGGGCGGTTTAGAACGGAGTTGAGGAGGAACTTCTTCACTCAAAGGGTGGTGAATCTCTGGAATTCTCTGCCCGTTGAGGTGGTGGAGGCTGCCTCGCTAAATATTTTTAAGACGCAGGTTGATGAGTTTTTGATAAGCAAGGGGATTAAGGGTTATGGGGAGAGGGCAGGAAAGTGGAACTGAGCCACGACAGATCAGCCATGATCTTATTGAATGGCGGGGCAGGCTTGAAGGGCTGGATGGCCTACTCCTGCTCCTATTTCTTATATTCTTATGTTCTTAAACATTAGAGACTATGGGGTGAACTTTAGTTCCAGTGTCCTCATCCCAAAGTGGAGTTGAATTCCTGGTCGCAAACTCAGAAGTGGGTGTGGTAAGGCCTAGGCTGAGAATCTTGAGTTGGAGGTGGCTAATTATGTCTCTGGCAACCCTGTCCAATTAAGCTGATATGTCTTGAATTGGCAAAGCAAGTCATTTTCAGCCAAGTGCCAGTACTTTAGCCACGGCTTCTGTTCATACACAGGAATAAAAGTTCTTTTGTTGCCGTCAGTTGTCTGGGAAACATTCTCAGTGAGCTGGTGCCTTCTTGTTTAGCAAGTTATGTGGTTCCAGCAAGAGATTGTGGTTTTGTCCCAAACCCCTATGACTCGTTTGATTTGATTTGTTATTGTCATATGTATCGGGAGACAGTGAAAAGCATCGTTCCTTGCGCACTATACAGACAAAACATATCATTCATAGGGTACATAGGGGAGAAAGAAAGGAGAGGATGCAAGAAAAATGTTACTGTCATACATAGAGTGTAGAGAAAGATCAGTTTAATATATGGTAGGTTTATTCAAAAGTCTGATGTTGGCAGGGAAGTAGCAGTTCTTGAGTCAATTGGTATGTAATCTCAGACTTCTGTATCTTCTTCCAAATGAAGAAGGTGCAGGATAGTATGTCCGGGGTGTGTGGAGTCCATGATTATACTGGCTGCTTTGCAGAGACAGCAGGAAGTGTAGACGGAGTCAATGGGGGGGGGAGGCTGGTTTGTGTGATGGACTGGGTGACATTCACAACCCTTTGTAATTTCTTGTGGTCTTGGACAGAGCAGGAGCTGTACCATGCTGTGATATATCCAGAAAGGATGCTTTCTATGGTGCATCTGTAAAAATTGGTGAGAGTCATAGTGGGCATGCTGAATTTCCTTAGCCTTCTGAGAAAGTAGAGGTAACTCATGGTTTGTACCACTTCTGTTTCTCCCTGGCAGCAGATCCACAGGAGGCTGACAACCTCCAAGGTTAGCATGGAAACAATTTCTAGCCCAGTGCTATAGTTCAGCAAGAGCTCATCATCACGTTTGCCTTGAATCAAACCCTCATCAGGTCTTCAACTTTTGACCCACACAACACAAGTAATGTCTAATTTTAGCCCAAAGTCATTGACAAGTAGTTGACACATAATCAATGTCATCAGCTTGACTTTAATAGTATTTTCCAAACTGACTTGTTTCTGTAGGTCACAACTTTGTTGTCTTTAATCTTGTAAGAGGCCTCACAACACCAGGTTAAGGTCCAACGGGTTTATTTGGAATCACGTGCTTTCAAAACACTGCTCCTTCATCAGGTGAGTGACTCACTCGATGAAGGAGCAGCGCTCTGAAAGCTCGTGATTCCAAATAAACCGGTTGGACTTTAACTTGGAGTTGTAAGACTTCTTACTTTACCCACCCCAGTCCAACACCAGCATCGCCACATCATGTCTTTTACCTTGTGAGAGACATACTCAGAAGCAGTTGGCCTCCCACTGAAATAAAGGCTCTTTGTAGGGGTTTAAAATTAAAATACTGAAATGAAGTTGGGTAATGAAGCAGATCTCCATAATAGCTTCAAACCAACGTACTTAATTTCGAAACTCCTTGTTGCAACATGAAGATGGAAGGCTTTATTGAATAGGGTATCACTTGTGGCTGAATTTCTGAATATTCCTTAGGTCTGGTACCAGATGTTTGGCATTAGACCAAAGGACGGGCTAATAGTGGTGTATCACTGGGTTCACATTGCAAAGATAATCTATTACATGAATAGTGGAGTGTTTTCAGCAATGAATTTCTAATCACTGGACAGCTGCTGTCATTGAGCGCTGCCAGATCAGTTACAACACGGATTAGATGAAGGCTTCTTCTGCTTTGCCGCAAAAACATACCCAGAACCCAGCCCCGTGAGTAATAGGTTCCATTTTCCATGCCACATATCCATCGTGTCCCTGAGTGGCATTGTCAATACACCATCTCATAATGAAAAATAATGGGCCGTTTTGTACTGCTTTAAAAGCTCAGTCACGCCTCCGCCAAATGCATTTTCCCAAACACCCTAATGATCAGCAGGCTTCCAGCATGTCAGCTTAGTTACCAAGTTATTCTGGGCTTCAATCAAAATAATTGCAGTTTTGAATGTCTTTGTTGGAAAAAAAAAGGGACACCTGAAGAGAAACAAAAGTTAGATTAATTCTACTGTTAAAATGATATTGGTTTCGGGTTCCTTGTATACCCCAGCTAGGATTCTTGCAAGATGTTTTGAGGTTACGATTTGTTGACTGAGACCCTTGCTCCAGTTACTTGACAGACACACCATTATTCTTGAATCAAATCACTTCTTTCATAAACAGAATCTAAAATCTCAATGCTTATTGTTACTATATCCTGTTTAAAACACACAAAATTATTCTAGCTTCCTATGCCACTGTTACAAATTTCTCAGCACAGTTTTAAACAAACATGCTTAACTAATAATGACTTCTGGTTAAGTTGTGAGACTTTGTCACCCCCCCCTAATCGGACTGACAATACATGCATGGAAATGGAATTCTGTCTTCAAGCCCAAAGCTTGAGACTTCTTCTTCCTATAGATTATTGCTAAACCTATGGCAATATTTATATCTTTCTTGGGACTGTGTGTCTGCTTACATTTCCCCTGTTCTGATAGATTACCATGGACGCCCATGTTAATGGCCCCCCCATCCATCACAGCGGTTATCTCTTACTTCCCACATGATGGGTGATTGTTTACAACAATTTGTTCCTTTCACATTCTTGGCACTTCAAACTGATTGCAATCACCTTTTGAAGTCCAGGGACCTCCCGCTGTCTTGTACCCTGTGGCAGAACTGTCTGTGATTCCTTGAAGCGTCTCTGAAACTTAGTCACATTTCCCATCAGTCTTCAGTGTCTCACTTTCATTGAGCCAATTTTTCAGCAACACTCAGGCCAGGGTCGCAGGTTCTCTACACCTTCTCCCTAATGTCCTTCTCTAGTAATCTTCGGGTGAGGGCAAGATCACACTCTTCTGTGATGGTCCACCAGCACATCAGAATAGCCTGACAAAATGATGGTGGCACCAGCCAGCAACCCTGGAAGCATACTCCATCAATGGTTATGTGTGGCACCTCTTGGGCGACATCAGATGTCATCAGAAAGGAAAAGATATTTATTGATAAAGAGAAATCAGATACAGGGGATGGTAGACATGGCTGTCCTGGAGCAGGTTTTGTATGCTTACTACATGGCTGTCTTGGGGCAGGTTTGCATGCTTACTACATGGCTGCCTTGGGGCAGGTTTTGCATGCTTACTACATGGCTGCCCTGGAGCAGGGTCCTAATCTTTGCACGTTTACTACATGGCTGCCCTGGGGCAGGTTTTGCATGCTTACTAACTACATGGCTGCCCTGGGGAGATTTTGCATGCTTACTACATGGCTGCCTTGGGCCTGGGCCCAAGTTTTTACATGTTTACTACATGGCTGCTCACTGATTCTACACGAGAGAGGATTCCACCAACTGGGGTGATTGTTCCCTCAAGCCGGGTGATCCCCTTTGGCTGTGCTGCCTTAAGGAGAGAGACCCCACAATCTACTACAAATTATTGTCCAAAATTCCTGGAAGCATACTCCATGTTGAGTGACCTCCAAAAGGCACGGAGACACTAGATTGGAGGTATGAGTCAGCACAGAGAAGCAATCAATAAGAAATCGTGCTTTCTAGTCCATTGTTACATAAAGTTATCTTTGCTTCAGCAGAAACTTTCTCATATTAAATTAACAGCTTGGCCACAAGGATCACATTCTGATGAAAGATCATCAATCTGCAAGGCTAACCCTGTTTCCCTCCCCACGGTTCCTCACAAACCTCTGCATATTTTCAGCATTTACTGCTTTTATTTTGGATTTCTGGTACCCAGTTATTTTGCTTTCACATTATAAGGATTCTCTGAAATTAAATTCGCTCAAATCCTACAGCGAGCTAATATTGATTTGACTCATGTTGAAAACAATATGAGTAACTGGTGGAGATGTAGATTTAATTTTTTTTTCATTTTTAGTTAGATTCCTTAGGCAAGCATTATTGGATCTGTTGAGGAAAACTCCCAATTGGAAAACGTCCAGAAATTAAAATCAAAATTACTAATGCAATTCGGAGAAGGCCAATCTTAAAGCGAGTGGAGAATTATGTTCTTTTGGACTGGTTTCAGTTAGAAGTCAATAATAAAGACCATGTGATTGTAAGTACAATCAGACCTGCGGTATTAGTGATTGCATGAACTTAGCAACAGGAAGAAATGCCCTTGTGTCCAGCTTGAGAAAATATGTAATTTACTGCATGATCAATTTAGGAGGAGATAGGGGCATAATGGTAATGTCACTGACCCAGTAATCCACAGGCCCAGACTAATGCTCTGAGCACTCGGGTTCAAGTCCCACCAGGACAACTAGTCAGATTTGAAGGGGTGGTGATGGCTTAGTGGTTATTGCTTGACTATTAATCCAGAAAACTCAGCAAATGTTCTGAGGACCCCCAACCCGGTTTCGAATCTCATCGTGGCAGGTGGTGGAATGTGAATTCGACAAAAAACGTCCAGATTTAAGAATCTATTGATGACCATGCCGATTGTTGGAAAAATCCATCTGGGTCATTAATGTCCTTTAGGGAAGTAAATCTGGCATTCTTGTCTGGTCTACATGTGACTCCAGAGCCACAGCAATGTGGTTGACTCCAAACTCTGAAATGGGCTTGCAAACCATTCAGTTCAAGAGTGACGAGGGATGGGCAAAAAATGCTGGCCAGCCAGTGACTCCCATGCTCTATGAATAAAAAAAATTAAACTAATAAATCTGAAATTGCAAACTAGTCTCATTAATGCTGACCAACTGACCATGAAACTATCACTGATTGTCGTAAAGACAAATCTAGTTCACTAATATCCTGTAGGGGAGGAATTCTGTCATCCTTACACATTCTGATACACATCTGACTTCAGGCCCACAGTAATGTAGTTGACTCTGTAATGTTCAGGTTAAGGGATGAGGTAAAAACATAGGCCAAAATTCTCTAGCTGTTCATACCCCCCACCCCACCCCACCCACTGCTGCTGTCAGCAAGAAGGCAGAATTTGGTGCTCAGCCAAATCTCTGTTCACAGCAGGGGGACCGGAGAATCCCAGTGGTGGCGAGGTCAGACAACTTGGCCCATAAGCTTTGCTAACGATGTCCACATCTCATGGAAGAATGAAGGATTTGAGGAACCTGGTGAAAAGAATTTTAACTTGGACTTTAACTTGGTGTTGTGAGACTTCTTACTGTCCTAACCTAACCAGGCACACAGAGGTTTGTCCTGCGAGACTTTTTCAGATAGGCAATCACAATGGTCAGATAGAGAACAAATGATTTGATTTGATTTGATTTATTATTGTCACATGTATTAGTATACAGTGAAAAGTATTGTTTCTTGTGCACAACACACACAAAGCATCGCATTCATAGAAAAGGAAAGAAGAGGGTGCAGAATGTAATTTTACAGTCGTAACTAGGGTGTAGAGAAAGATCAACTTGGTATGAGGTAGGTCCATTCAAAAGTCTGATGGCAGCAAGTAAAAAGCTGTTCTTGAATCAGTTGGTAAGTGACCTCAGACATTTGTACCTTTTCCCAGTGGAAGAAGGTGGAAGAGTATGTTGGGGTGCCTGGAGCCCTTGATTATGCTGGCTGCTTTTCCAAGGCAGTGGTAAGTGTAGACAGAGTCAACGGATGGGAGGCTGGTTTGCGTGATGGGCTGGTCTTCACTTACAACCCTCTGTAATTTCTTGCAGTCTTGGGTAGAACAGGAGCCATACCAACCTCTGATACAATCAGAACGAATGCTTTCTATGCTGCATCTGTAAAAATTGGTGAGAGCCAGTATGTGGATGGCTCGACTAGAAGAGGGGGCAAAACTTGACCTCTTCTTGGCAAATAAGGAAGGGCAGATGACAGAACTGTTAGTGAGGGATCACTTTGGGACCAGTAACCATAATTCTATTAGTTTTAAGATAGCTATGGAGAATGATAGGTCTGTCCTAAAATTTAATATTCTAAATTGGGGCAAAGCCAATTTTGATGGTATCAGGCAGGAACTTTCAAAAGTTAATTGGGGGAGTCTGAGGTAATGAAAAGGGATGTCTGGTAAGTGGCATGTTTTCAAAAGTGTGTTAACCAGGGTTCAGAGCAACCATATTCCTCTTAGAGAGAAGGGTAAGGCTGGCAGAAGTCAGGAATCCTGGATGACTCAGGATACTGAGGCCCTGGTCAAGAAGAAGAGGCACATGATGTGCAGAGGATCGAGTGAATCTCTTGAAGAATATAGGGGGTGTAGCAGTAGAGTTAAGAGAGAAATCAGGAGGGCAAAAAAGGGACACAAAATTGTCTTGGCAGATAAGGCAAAGGAAAATCCAAAGACCTTCTACAAATACATAAAAGACAAAAAAGTAACAAGGGAGAGAGTAGGGCCTCTTAAGCAACAACAAGATAATCTATGTGCGAATTCACAAGAGAGGGGTGAGATCCTAAATGAATATTTCTCATCAGTATTTACTGTTGAGAAAAGCATGGATGTTAGGGAACTTGGGCAAAATAGATATTGATGTCTTGAGGAGTGTGCATATTACAGAGAAGGAGGTGCTGGAAGTCTTAAAGTGCATCAAGTAGATAAATCTGCAGGACCTGATGAGGTATATTCCAAGACATTGTGGGGGGCTAGAGAGGAAATTGCAGGTCCCCTAGCCGAGATATTTGAATCATCGATAGTCACGGGTGAGGTGCCTGAAGATTGGAGAGTAGCAAATGTTGTGCCTTTGTTTAAAAAGGGCTGCAGGGAAAAGTCTGGGAATGACATGCCAGTGAGCCTCACAATTATGGTGGGTAAATTGTTGAAAGGTATTTTGAGAGACGGGATCGACAGGCATTTAGAAATGCAAAGACTGATTAGGGACAGTCAGCATGGCTTTGTGGGTGGAAAATCATGTCTCACAAATTTGATAGAGTGTTTTGAAGGGGTAACCAAGAAGATAGATGAGGCTTGTGCAGTTGATGTTGTCTACATGGTCTTTAGCAAGGCCTTTGACAAGGTACGGCATGGTAGGTAGTTGCATAGTTAACTCTCACAGGATCCAGGGTGAGCTATCTAAATGCATACAAAATTGGCTTCTTGACAAAAGCCAATTGTTTTTTGTAGTTGTAGGTGGTTGTAGAGAGTTGTTTTTTCAAATTGGGGGCCAGTGACCACCGGTGTGTCTCAGGAATCAGTGCTGGGCCCACTGTTATTTGTCATTTATATTAATGATTTGGATGAGAATATAGGGAGCATGGTTAGTAAGTTTGCAGATGACACCAAGATTGGTGACATGGTGCGCAGTGAGGAAGGTTATGTCCAATTGCAGCAGGATCTTGGTCAATTGGGCCAGTGGGCTGATGAATGGCAGATGGAGTTTAATTAAGACAAATGCGAGGTGATGCATTTTGGTAGATTAAACTAGGGCAAGACTTACTGAGTCAATGATAGGGTGTTGGGGAGAGTTACAGAACAAAGAAATCTAGGGGTACATGCTCATAGCTCCTTGAAAGTGGAGTCACAGGTGGACAGAGTGGTGAAGAAGGCATTTGGCATGCTTGGTTTCATCGGTCAGAACATTGATTACAGGAGTTGGGGCGTCTTGTTGAAGTTGTACAAGACATTGTTAAAGCCACACTTGGAATACAGAGTGCAATTCTGGTCACCCTATTATAAAAAGGATATTATTAAACTAGAAAGAGTGCAGAAACAATTTACTAGGATGCTACCGGGACTTGATGGACTGAGTTCTAAGGAGCGGCTGAATAGACTGGGACTTTTTTCTCTGGAGCATCGGAGGCTAAAGGGTGACCTTATACAAGTCTACAAAATAATGAGGAGTGCAAACAGTCAATATCTTTTCCCAAAGATAGGGGAGTCTAAAACTAGAGGGCACAGGTTTAAGGTGAGAGGGGAGAAATACAGAAGTGTCCAGAAGGGCAATTTTTCACACAGAGATTGATGAGTGTCTGGAACAAGCTGCCAGAGGTAGTAGTGGAGAAGGGTACAATTTTATCTTCTAAATAGATAGTTACATGGGTACGATGGGTACAGAGGGATATGAGCCAAATGCAGGCAACTGGGATTAGTTTAGGGGGTTAAAAAAATGGCGGCATGGACAAGTTGGGCCAAAGGGCCTGTTTCAATGCTGTAAACCTCTATGACTCTATGAGTCACAGTGACTTGCCAAATTTACTTAGCTTCCTGAGAAAGTAAACGTTGGTGAGCTTTCTTAACCACAGCATCGGAATGGAGGGAACTGGACAGATTTATGGTGATCTGAAAACCAAGAAGTGTGCAGCTCTCGACCATTTCCACTTCATCCCCGTTGATGTAGAGAGGGGCATGTTCTTCACTATGCTTCCTGAAGTCAATGACTAAATCCTTCGTTTTACTGATATTGAGGGAGAGATTATTGTCAGTTCACCAGATTCTCTAAATGAGGTTTTTTCCTTTATTCGTGGCTTTCTCCAAATGTGCATTTTCCAAGATTTCATCATGCATCAACCTTATGAACAAACAAGCTTTGATATTCCCTTTGCAGCATAAATGGAAAGAGCCCCATTGTAACATCTCTTTAAATTACCTGATTTTCCCACACGCCACTGTTGGCCATTAGTCATCTCATTCACTGCTTGAGACAATGAAAGAAAGGAGTCGGGGAGAACAGAACACGCACTAATGGGTAACTAAAGGCAGCAAACTTGTATACGGAGTTCCAAGTCAGTAATTCACCTGGAGCTCTTAGGTGGCATTGATAAATGACTTGCGATTTTTCTGCACAGTGTATCAGGCCATTTCAACCCCCAGGAGTTGTAGTTGTGTTTATGCATTAGACTGTGTGCAGGCACACACACACATACACACACACACACACACACACCCGCATGCACGTGCATGCGCGTACACACACACACACGCACACACATTTCCATGGTTCATCTGTCAACGGATTTGTAGTAAGGTTACAATCTTTAATGCTTTCATTTCTAATAGGCCAACACCCCCACCAAGCTATTAACATCCAGGCAGATGTTTGTTGGCCACAATAATTTGAATAAAACCACTCCATAAAAATTTACAACATCAAATGCATTCAGCAGTGGTTTCACGAGAGTTATCTGATCTTGAAGTTCAGAGGAGAGTTGTAAAGCTTAAGCCTTAGTGTCACAGTCCACGGTGCCACATGAATTCTTTGATTAATTGCAAGCTTCAATTACTCCTGGACAGATACTATTCTCTCATACAGGCCAGGGTTTTTTCAGAAGAACAACTGTTACAAAAGCAAAATGCAATTTTGCAATGCAGCATATAGATAAGAAAGCAAGAGCAGCACCTTAAGTTTCTGGTGAAATGAAATGCAGCAAGTTTCATGCAACTTAATCCAATTCTGTGCAAATCGCATCATTTTGCAGTGGATAAAGTGCCAATTGTAATTCTCAATGCAACTAGTCTCAATGCAACTAATGTAAATAATGCTTACTAAGAAAAAGCTTATATAGCAAAGGGTTCAATAATACTAAATGATGAAAACTGGCTGTGGGCAAATTGCAGTGGACTTACACAGCTTGAGGTCATGTAAATCATATCATCAGACAATCCCTATAGTGCGCAAGGAAGCCATTCAGCCCATCAAGTCTGCACTAACTCTTGCAAACAGCATCCTATTGAGATCCCCCCTTTCCCCACCAGCCCTCCACCTTCCAACACCCACCCATCCTGTAACTCCACACATTTATCATGGCTAATTCCCTAACCTACATTTCATTGGACACTATGGGGTTTATGGCTAATCTCCTAAATCTCCTAAAGTCTTTGGACACTAAGGGGCAATTTAACATGGTCGATCCACCTAATCTGCACAGTTTTGGGGGGAAACTGGGGCATCTGGAGGAATCCCACACAGACACAGGAAGAATGAGTAAACTCCACACAGACAGTCAAGGCTGGAATCATACCTGGGTCCACGGTGCTGTGAGGCAGCAGTGCTAACCACTGTACCGCATGGTTGCAAGGTCAAAATACTACTCTTGAATGAAGAAATGAAATCTAGGGAGTTCTACAGATTACCACCCAGGCATTGAGGACAAAGTCCTATCACAGGGTCTTAAGTGCACAGTCCTCTAATTGGCAAATGCTTTCCAGAACCTAACAAAATGATAAGAGTTGTTAACAGGCAGTCAAACCTAAATACAAAGTTAGGGAATCGTGAGAGTTTATCCAATAGGATGTCTTTTTTCCACTACAAGGACAGCAATTATCTTTGTTTTGCAGGAAAATAAAAGCTACAATTTCTTGAAAGTCAGCCTCTGAAACTGTAAAAGGAAGAAATTAAACTGTTGGTGCTTCACTTATTTGTAGGCATCAGGTTTATTTCATCCATGCCCTGTTTAGTTAATTAATGGGCTCCACACTTAAGGTGGAAACCTCTCATACTGTTTATGATTTGGTGGTGGAGATTTCACTCTCTGCCGAAAACAGAAAAAGTCAAAGTTTTAGACAATTTCAGGAGATGAAATTCCCATCTTTAAAGAACTTTAAGTCTGCTGATGACACCACTGTAATGGGTCAGATCTCAAACAATGACGAGACAGAGTACAAGAATATGATAGACAATCTGGTGAATTGGTGCGGTGACAATAATCCCTCCCTCGATGTCAACAAAATGAAGGAGATTGTCATCGACCTCAGAAAAAGTAGCCAGCATAATAAGGACCCCATGCATCCCAAACAGTCTCTCTTCTACTTTCTTCCACTGGGGTAAAGATACAAAAGTCTGAGGTCACATACCAACTGACTCAAGAACTGCTTCTTCCCTGCTGCCATCTGACTCTTGAATGGACCTATCTTACACTAACTTGATATTTCTCTGCACCCTTATTATGACTGCAACACTACATTCTGCACCCTCTCCTTTCTTTCTCTATGAACAATATGCTTTGTCTGTATAGCGTGCAAGAAACAATACTTTTCTCTGCATGCTAATACATGTGACAATAATAAATCAAATCAAATCATATCAACATGTCTTTTGTCAAAAGCAATATATTGCAAATGCTGTTTTAAGCTTGGACCTCAGATAGCAGTGAAAACAGCACTTCCAAAAATGATGAACATCACAAAGATATCTATGATTGAGGGTAAATCCGGGACATTGTGGAATTTAAGCTGGAGTTTAGGTGTATTAAATCAGAGATGGAGGCAGCGACTGAGCGACGGAGCGACGGGTGCCTGTGAAAGTAAATCTCAGCAGACACATGATCAAATACAAGAAGGGAATCAGAAAGCAATGAAGGTTAACAAGGTAAATGAAACTGAAGTCCCATCAGGGAGAATGGAAGAAGTGGATTCCACTGAAAATAATTTCTCCTTATCAGCCTTATTTGTTCATCCTTCCCGCAAGACCTCAGTATTTTACTTGCATTGAAACAAAAGCCCTGTGCAGAAGCCCATCTATTGCAACGAGCATCTGAGGTTTGCAATCATTTTAAGTAGCACATTATGTCATCTTTGAAAGCATCAGCAAGTTTGGGACTGTAAAAAGGATTGTGCTAAGAATGAGCAATTGCTCCCTCCCTCACCCATTTATTTTCAGTTTGAAATAATCTATGTTTCTCATGTAGCAGTGAATATGACACAGACCACCCACGGAACGGACGAGTGAGACATCTGCTTTGAATTCCTGCTGACACAGAAAAGAGATAGAAAACAATGTTGCAACGCTACAATACAATCGAAGGAAGTTTAAGGAAGCAATGGAGCTTGTCTTTGCATGAAAACATGCAAACTCCCCAGACGCTGCAACCAACTGCCTCTTCAATGATTCCAGCAATTTTTTGTTCCTGTATCCTTGCCCAGATGCTTATTCTAGTTATTCATTAATTTTTTCAATGAACTATTTCTTGACGTCAAAGCTCGACATGTTACACAACCCGATCTGCAAATGGCAAAGGGGCAAAGGGGGAGAAAGACAGGGAAAATAGTCAAGATAGCACTGGAACGTGACAACTTCTTGTGAGCTATCCCCAGCTCTAATAATACCCTCTAGTTCTATCTTTTACTCTTGTTTTATGTTTTCAAAACTGAACTCTAACTCTTTTAAACATTCTCCAACCGCGTTCTATATCTAACTCTTACAGATACACACTAGCTATGATTGTAACACTACATTCTGCACCTTCTCCTTCCCTTCCCCCCCCCACGTACTCTATGAACCGTATGCTTTGTCTGTATAGTGCGCAAGAAATGATACTTTTCACTGTATCCCAATTCGTGTGACAATAATAAATCAAATCAAATCATACTGCCTTACTGGCTGGTCTTGTGAAGTTTGATTGACAGCCTTCGACACAACCTCTTAAACGAAAATTTGAGTGCACGTCTCAACTGAGATAACAAGAAAAAACATTGGATCATTGGCTTGTGGTCTGCTATTTTATTATCTGATGATAATGATCAATCTCTGTCTCATTGCTGTACAGCTTGCGTTAGCCAATCTTTAATTCAGACTCACTCCATTGGTAGGTTTTATGTAAAATGGAACAATTGTTTTCATTTCATTTGACATCAATTTTGATTGACTGTGAGCTCAAGACAAAGCAATTAGAGTGAGAGATTTCACACACAGGACAGTATCAGAATTGTCAGCAAGTCTCGCTAAGAGAGGCATCAATAGGAATGGAAAGGCAAAGGTAAAGCGTGCCACCCAAAAAGCAACTCCAGAATAGGGATGGTGCAATGGCACAGCGGTTAGCACTGCTGCCTCATAGGGACCCAGGTTCAATTCTGGCTTTGGGTCACTGTCTATGTGAAGTTTGCACGTTGTCCCCGTGGCTGTGTGGGTTTCCACCAGGTGCTCTGGTTTCCTCCCACAGCCAATGACGTGCGGGTGAGGTTGATTGGACATGCTAAATTGACACTTGGTGTCAGGGGGTTAGCAGGGTAAATATGTGGGGCTATGGGAATATGGCCTGGGAGGGATTGTGGTCAGAGCAGACTCAATAGGCCAAATGGCTTCCTTTTGCACTGTAGGGATTCTATGATTCCATTCTAAGATAGTAGCACTAATGGTGCTGCATGTGGTCTTGCCAATTGTAAGCTGACTTGGCTTTGGAGTGTGGCCCCAATGTGCTGTTTTCTAGGGATTAAAACACAACAAGTACATTGCTATGTGACTTCCTATTGGCTGGACAGCTATTTGTAAATTCATTTCTGAAGAAAACGTCCATTTGTTGCAGTTGGATGGTGTGCTTCCATTTCGAGCTGCACATCTCAAGAGAACCCCCAACGCTTCAGTGCTCCCGGTTCAGGTGCAGCACGGATGCCAATAAGGATTTTCATCATCTTGACGATTTGAATTCAGCACCAGTCAATATGTTCAGGTGGTGCTTTTTGACTGAAAGAGTTCCCATATCCCCTCATTGTAAAATCCGTCAATAATTCACCTGCCAGTAAGTGAATCCTATTGATTTTATTTTTCTTCCCACCAAGGCATTCAAATGAAAATTAGAAAGACTGTCAAGCATCAACTCTTCAGCTGATGGATGTGTAAATGTTGCCGCATCGATATCATACAAATTAGTTAATGAGCCAAAGGATTTTAATCTTCTTTTTAAAAGATGAAACATCTCCCCCCTTCCTTTTCACCACTTAATATTTAAAACTCTGTGACTAGATTACTAATGAGTCACTCAAGAATACAGTTCAACATCAAAATTGATTTTAAAAAAAGGTCTTTGAAAAAGATATGTTATGCATGGATAACCTTCCACTAGTCAGAGCAGCACCCCTAAACCAAGAGCAAAAAAGATTGGAAATCATTATGAACGTCACGTGCAACATGTGGTTTTGATAGACACATGGGAAGGGGGTGAAAATGAAACAAGATCACGGCCCAGATTTCCACCTGTTCTGGTGTGATCCGATTGACGTCACCGTCACAAACAATTGTGGAAACATTGGCATAAGTTACGTTCACAGCAAACTGAGTGTCGGTGATTTTGCATTTGTTTCAAAAACATCACACGACAAGCGAGCACCAACCTCAGCGTGAATTCATCCGCGTTTAGATTTTCCGATAACTGAAGCTCCTTAGTGGGACTTTGAGGCAGTTACAAAAGTTAAGCTGGACTTTCTTCTAGGCATAAGAATACTAACGGATGCACTTTGAGTCCATAACAGGAGACCTGTGGCCACAAGCAGCCCACTTGGGTTCTGAGTGCAGTCCATGAGACATTCTGTTGACCCTTGACCGCGCGCAGGGTTGCTGCATTCTGCTGGTTTCCATTTGCGTAATTGCGTTTTCTGCTGGTATGACTAGAGTGATACACACATAAATCAAGGGCAAGTGAGGTGCATGGTGATTTCACACAACATCGACTGTGAGAGCCATGTTCAAAGTGGAATATTTATTTCGTTTCTTCCATTTGATGTTGATAGACAAATGATTAAGCAATTTCTTGTTAGGAAAAGTTTGGCATGTATTAAAGTTACTAAATCTGATTCATGAAGTAATGGTTAGTGAACAGGCCCAATTTTAATCCTGCAGCCCACTGAGATGAAGGAGAACCACCCATGTGTCCCACTCACTAGCTTGGGTTACCCGTCATTTCTTTGCAGAGTCTTGAATGTATTTTCTTAATTTGTTCAGAAACTGACAACTCATAATCCAAACAAAAAACATTGCTTTTTTTTAAAAGGCATTTTCAAAGTGGCACAGTGGCACTGTTGCCTCACAGCGCCAAGGACCTGGATCCGATTCCAGCCTTGAGTTACTGTCTGTGTGGAGTTTGCATGTTCTCCCCATGTCTGCGTGGGTTTCATCCGAGTGCTCCAGTTGCGCCTCTTGGTGCAAAGATGTACAGGTTAGGCGAATTGACCACACTAAATGCGCAGGGTTACGGGGATAGGGCAGAAGGGAGGGCCTGGGTAGGATGCTCTTTTGGAGGGCTGGTGCAGACTTGATGGGCCGAATGGCCTCTTTCTCACTGTAGGGACTCTATGGTTCAAAGTCACAAAAATTAGGTCATTCACTAGTTAACAGAATCAAGTTTTCCCCATGTTTGCATGGGTTTTCTCAGGGGCTTTGGCTTCCTCCCACACTCCAAAGATATGCTGATTGATCACACTAAATTGCCCCTTAGTGTCAAGGGGAGTAGCAGCCTAAATATGTGGGCTTACAGGGACAGAGCCTGGGTGGGATTGTCGTCAGTGTAGACTCAATGGGCCGAATGGCCTCCTTCACCAGTGTTGGGGTTCTATGATTCTCTGAAGCACAGCAAGGAATATTCTTAAAGTGCTTTTTTAAAAATTAAGTTTAAACCCCAATTGTTCTTAGCAGAGTTTGTCATCAATGATCTGTAAATACGATCGAATATTTACGTGACTTGGGGAGACAAAAGAACTATTTGAGGGGCGTCTGGACAAATACATGAATAGGGTGGGAATAGAAGGATATGGTCCCCAGGAGGTTAGGGTTTTTCTTCAGACAGGCAGTGTGGTCTGTGCAGACTCGGAGGGCCGATGGGCCTGTTCCTGTGCTGTAATTTTCTTTGTTCTTTTCTTTGTTCTTAAACTGGCTCAAATTGTGGTGCTTTCTCTCACTGAGCCGAAAGCAAAAATTCTACCCTCCAACTTATGACGTGTGTTTTGAGGCTCGATATATTTTGAGAACTGTTGAAGTGGCTCAAAATATTTTAAAAGTTGGTGAATTAGTGATGAGATTTTTTTTGAGGCTTCGGTTCCACGAGTGCAGCAGGTGGAGGTTTGGTAGTGAACCGAGAATTGAATGTCTCTGCCATCGAACCGTACATTTGGACAGCTCTGCACAAGTGGGACCCAATTCAAATCTAATCCAGACAGCTGCTCTTTTCCAGTTTTACTGTTCAGACTCTACACGCTGTAGATAAATACGCTGACACCACATTACAGGGATCATCTTCATTAATAAACATTGACCCTTTGATGCAAATTGCAGGAGCGATGCCAAAGAGTTATGAAAAGCTGCTATATAATTTCCCATTGCCAGCTAATGTAACACTTTAGGAACTGAGCTGAAAAAAAACAATTGCTTGAGAAGATCACCATTATTCCCTTGAATGAATCACCTTAAAACATGGAATTCACTCTATCGTTGGAGTTTTCCAGCCCCCTGCACTCCCTGCCCAGTCGTGGACTTTCCCACATCAGTTGTAGCGAGCCATTGGTCACCAGTGGGATCTTCTGGTCTCGCCAAGTCTACAGGCGGAATTTACAACCCACCCCCTCCCCCCCCCGCCCCATGATGTGTCTTGAGTCAACAGATGTGGAACAAAGGCGGCCCGCCATTGGCTGACAGCAGTATCTTCCAGCCCCGCAACGGATTTTCCCGTTGCTCACACCCAACAGCAGGATATCACCATCAGTGGGACTGGAAGATCCCATTGATGGGAACGATCAGGACATTTTGGGATACAGGCTTTTGCTTGGTTTGCATGTCCCACTGATGAGTAACTGTGGTGTGGGGGAGGGGGAGAGGTTGACTAGAGGAAGACGGGAAGATCCTGCCAGTAGAAGGGCTGGAAAATCCACTCCTTATAAATCAAGTCATTTTTCATAGAGGACTGGATTTAATCGCTCATTACCTGTGAATTAGAAGGCAGTGGAAACAGTGCAGGGCCTTCCTGTGGTCTCCCGTCTGCATGTGGGTAGGATTGGTGCCAGGCAGCCTGGCCTTGGTCCTATTGAGGCCTTTGAGCAGCTCATTCCACCTCTGCCATCATTTTACCCATGGCACCATGAAGCCCATGCCAGGCGGGTAACCTAGTAGTTCTTATGACATGGGATAGTGTCAGACCTCCTTAGGGAAATCCTTGTGCCTACTGGACACATCCTTCACCACTGCTCATCCCTCACTTAAAGTCATTCTCGCCTACTCTAACACATCACCTGCTATGATGGTCATGAAGGGCACGGAGGACCATCTATAGGTTCCCCCCTCGGGCTTCGTGGACTATGAAGTCCACGAATTTCCTTACTGAGCAAATGGAAGCTTACCCAATGGGAAATAAACAGCGAGGGGCTATAATCCTTCCCTTCAGCCTGGACTGGTGTCTTGTTGGTCCCTGGATATTGATTTGCATGTTGCGAACTGTGGGTGCAGCTTTTTCTTGTGCTGATATTAAAGAGTTTTTGGTGATGGGAGACTGGCCTTAGCAGAGTCACAACCTCGCCGGACATCTGAAACCCAAATCCCAACTCCCAATCACTGGAATCTGCCAGCCAGCCCTCTTGACTTACCATGAAATCTAGATCCACAACCTCCTCGTGTTTGGGGGCTGCCTGTCACCCCAGCTGTGGCTACAGCTCGAGTCTGTTGTTGTTGGAACACTTAGTCTTTGGTGGCTGGGCTGCAATCAACTTTTACTTGGGAGAGGATGGGGCGTAGGGAGGGAGGGGTAGAGGGGAGGGAACCAGTTGCTGGGAATATGGTGCCCTGTAAATTCCAGCCCTCAAAACTTTCAACATTGAGAGCTTTATCTCAAATGTATTTATCTATTCGAACACAAAAGCACTGGTGCTCAGATATCTTGTCATTATTCGTTGCTGGCATAAAATCAGGGCTGAGGTTCTTCCAGCTCCATCGAGGTGGGATCCACTCCGAGAGATCTAGTGGCTCGGTCATAAGTCCACTGACTTTGGGCGAAAGTGGACAATCCTTTTGGGGCCTGGAAAGTCCTGCCCCAGATCCAACAGGGTTGGAGCTTACAAAAAGTACAGGCCAGAGGATTAAGGATGCAATATAAAGAAAACAACTTCTACACAGATCTGATTAATTTAACCCACCAGCTGAGGTGATGCGAGGGAGGGAGAATTCAAACCAATCGTTCCAAATGTGCACATTTGGGTTTCTGCATTGACTACAATCAGAAAATCTGGACACAGATTGTACCGGTTTTCTGAAGTAAAGTCATAATTCAATTTTCTGCTGGAACTCATTTGCGTAAACATATTACCCAATCACGGTCATAATTGGGCACTGATTAATTCATTTCACCCTCTTGCATCATTCCTCGATAATATTTAAGAACGGTTACTTGTGTAATTCTTTTGAAAAATAAACTTTTTTGTCCAATCAGACTGTTGCCTTCAGTGTGTAACCTGGCATTAAGTAACTCAATCGCTTGATAATCTATACAGAAACATTGAATAGTTTATTTTGACACACAGGTATGGCTGATTTGGGGCAGATTGTGGGTAAAAGCATGCAACATGCACTTCTGTCTAGTACCTTACAGCATCAGGGATCCAGGTTCAATTCTGGCCTCGAGTCATTGTCTGTGTGGACTTTGCACTTTCTCCCCATGATGGCATGATTTTCCTCTGGGTGCTCCGGTTTCTTCCCAAAGATGTACAGATTAGGTTGACTGGCCATGTTCAAATGATCCTAGTGTCAGCAGGATTAGCAGGGTAAATGTGCAGGGTTAAGTGAATAGGGCCTGGGTGGGATTGTGGTCAATACAAGCTTGATGGGCCGAATGGCTTTCTTCTACACTGTAGGGATTCTGACATCGCAGAAACTCTACCCCTGTTCGTCTTTTCAAAATAGGACTCTGCTACCCAAAGTGAGCCTTGCATATTGTTCCACCAGAGATATGCAACGGACCTGCAATAATTTTCCATAATGGAGAGATTTATTTTGATGGATAAAGGAAATCACAAATAATGTATCAAAAGTTTGTGTGGTGTGTCTATACCTTAGACACACAATTAAGTACAGCACAAATAAACTGAACTTAATCCTTCTCAATTTGTGGTGCAGACATCAGATAGTGACAGATTAACACTGGAAGCTGAGCAGAAAGACTATATTTGCATAAGTACTGAAGAATTATGGCAACTAATTGAGAAAGCTGAGCTATTCCCCATACTGCTTTATCTTTTTGTCAAATTGCAGTCCCCACTGAGTATGCGGTGACCAGCTGAATTATAAATGTAAGTAGTGCTTTGGGATATTCATTCCAATAAATATCCCTTTTTGTGTATATTAAAACTCGAATGTTAACATATTGGAAGATGAGCATCTGGTTCCAACTTGATTATGGACGAGGGTTTAAAGTAATCAGTTATTCATAAACTTGTGGAAATTATAAATATTTCAGCGCAAGAATTCTGAAACGTCCCAGCTCTCAGCATTGCAAAGAAGCAAGTGGAATAACATTTTCACCACAAATTTTCACTCACGTGGTTCATGAAACAAACGAGTGATTGTTACAATCCCAGCTGATGTTATGACTGGCCAGTTAAGTTCCTGCTTAATAGATCGTAACTTTTTTAATTTATAGAGATGTGGATGAATAGAGTCATGTTTTCTTCCAAACTACACTACTCTCAGATGCATTCACCCAAGGATCCACTTCCAGAATTTCAATCTTTCCTTTCAATATTCCTCTGCCTTGGGATGCCATGTGCATTAAAGCTTCCACACAATCTTCCAGATACCCAGTCATGCCACCAGAACACTATTTCTGTGTAGGCTGTATTAAGATGTCATCAAACTTTTGATTTACCACCCATACCTGATTTCTCACTTTATGTCTGGTATTTTAACTTCACCCAACAGGACCTTTGTTTCTTTAACTAATACTTCTAGTTTCAACTCCCTGCTTCCTGGACTTTCTTTTGCTATTTTGGGAAGTCTGTTTTTTGCAGCTCCCTGGTCCATCAGCTTAAAACTAAACTTAAAAGTTCTTTCTAACCTAAAGTAGCCCCTGGTTGCTAAGCGAAAGCCTAGGTGTTATTTAATACTTGTGTATTTTCATGTGATTTCTATACATGCACTTAAACAAAACTGGTGCTGTTAATCCTTTCAAACATAGAACAACAAAAATTAAACTTACTTTGTTTGATCCACAAATACAAATAGATTATTTAAAACAACCTCTGTTTCCTGACATCATTAAAATTGCAAAGACAGAGTTGGGTTCCAGTCTTATTTGATGCAAATCAAACCCCTCTGTCACAATGCTATGATTCCCAGATATCCATCTCTCTTCGTGTAACACATGCAAATTTTGGAACTTGAAGTTAAAATAGCTACACCTCCAGCTTTATTCTTTAAATGTTGACACAGTAACATGACCTGGCTTTTGGTTTTGGTCTTACTTGCTGAGTACTTTTTAGACAGAGTCAAAAGGTCCCTCCTCCCTGTAGACAAATGGTGCACATTGTCGAACATAAAACATTGCATCCCTACAGTGCAGGAGGAGGCCATTTGGCCCATCAAGTCTGCACCATCATGCCCAGTCCTATCCCCACTCTATCCCCTAAATCCATGTACTTACCCCTGCTAATCCTCCCAACTTAGTGTCATGAGACACTAAGGGGCAATTTAGAATGGCCAATCCACGAACCTGCACGTTTTTGGATTGTGGGAAAAAAAGCCAGAGCACCCAGAGGAATCCCATGCAGACAGAAGGCAGGAATCAAACCCGGGTCCGGGGCACTGGGACCCAGCAGTGCTCACCACTGTGCCATTGTGCTGGCCATATGATATCCAGGAAGGGATCATACAACAGTTCAACATTTACTCTGGAATTTTATGCTGCATCAGTATTACAGAGATTTTTGAAGTTTAAAGTTTTGTTATTCATGTCACAAGTAGGCCTACATTAACACTGCAATGAAGTTACTGTGAAAATCCTCTCGTCACCACATTCTGGCATCTGTTCAGGTACACTGAGGGAGAATTTATTGTGAAAACTGCACCTAACCAGGACGTCTTTAGGACCATGGAAGGAAACCAGAGTACCCGGCAGAAACCCATGCAAACATGGAGAGAATATGCAAACTCCATACAGTTGGTGACCCAGGCTGGGAATTGAACTCATGTCCCTGGAGCTGTGAGGCAGCAGTGCTAACCATTGTGCCACCGTGCCACCTGGCTACGTGAAATAGATTTTGGTGTGTGGGTATTGGAATCTGCACCATTTTCAGTGCAGAGTGGGCTCTAGCATAGCGGATAACCAAACTGTTTGTTGAATTGCGTTGCTAACAGCATGCAGGGAAAACATTTCTAGCCTCCACAGACAGAGCAAGCCATGTTGCAATCCAAGCTCCAGATTTGCAGGACCAGAAAAGAACCTGCCTTGGGGCATGCAAAGGCAAGCCACACTAATGTTATTTTGATTTAACTCCCACAGACAGTGGAAAAGTTTGATCAGGGAGTTTGGCTTAAGGATATTTGTTGGGTTGAAAAATCCAGCAGGGAAGAGACTGTTACAGCAACAACCAGCTACAAAATTAGAAGTTGTGGAAGAAAATAGACTAACGATTCGCAAGCTGGTACAGCGTGAAACATGGAAACACAGAAAGGCTTCTGAAATGATATGCACTCAGATCATCTACCGCAGAAAGGTACACTAAAGAAGAGTGGATGTATACAAGCAGAAGAACACCTTTCCCATGAAATTAGGTCGTGAAGTGAGCAGGAAAAACAAAATCAATGCTTTCACCCAGGTCCTGGCCGCAAATATCCAGCTTTGGTTTGGACAACATCAGGGAGTCAACACCATGGAACCCCTGCAGCGCTGAGGGAGGCCATTTGGCCCATTGGGACTGCACTGACTCTCCGACAGTGTGTCTTCTCCAGGCCCAACCTATCCATGCATTTACCATGGATGATCCACGGGCGGCACAGTGGTTAGCACTGCTGCCTCACAGGGTCAGGGACCTGGGTTTGATTCCCACTTGGGTTTGTGGGGACTCTGTATGTTCTCTCCACGGGTGCATGGGTTTTCTCTGGGTGCTCTGGTTTCCTCCCACAGTCCAAAAGACATGCTGGTTGGCCATGATAAATTCTCCCTCAGTGTACCTGAACAGGTGCCGGAATGTGGTAGAACCATAGAAACTACAGCTCAGAAACAAGCCTTTTGGCCCTTCTTGTCTGTGCCAAACTATTTTTTGCCTAGTCCCACTGACCTGCGCTTGAACCATATCCCTCCACACTCCTCTCATCCATGAACCCGTCCAAGTTTTTCTTAAATGTTAAAAGTGACCCCGCATTTACCACTTTATCCGGCAGCTCATTCCACACTCCCACCACTCTCTGCGTGAAGAAGCCCCCCCAATATTCCCTTTAAACTTTTCTCCTTTCACCCTTAACCCATGCGTTCTGGGTTTTTTCTCCCCTAGCCTCAGTGGAAAAAGTCTGCTTGCATTCATTCTACCTATACCCATCAAAATCTTATACACCTCTATCAAACCTCCCCTCATTCTTCTACGCTCCAGGGAATAAAGTCCTAACCTATTCAATCTCTCTCTGTAACTCAGCTTCTCAAGTCCCGGCAACATCCTTGTGAACCTCCTCTGCACTCTTTCAACCTCATTTACATCCTTCCTGTAACTAGGTGACCAAAACTGTACACAATACTCTAAATTCGACCTCACCAATGCCTTATGTAACCTTACCATAACACTCCAACTTTTATACTCGATACTCTGATTTATAAAGGTCAATGTACCAAAAGCACTCTTTACAACCCTATCCACCCGTGACATCACTTTTAGGGAATTCTGTGCCTGTATTCCCAGATCCCTCTGTTCAACCGCGCTCTTCAGAGTCCTACCATTTACCCTGTACGTTCTACTTTGGTTTGTCCTTCCAAAGTGCAATACCTCACATTTGCCTGCGTCAAATACTTGGAGAGTAGAGAATTTTCACAGTAATTTCATTGCAATGTAAGCCTACTTGTGACACTAATAAATAAACTTTAAACTTTAAATCATGAGTAAAGCAACGATAACTGGACCCCTCACTTCTGTCTTGGGAGCCATCAATCGGGTCATAAGCCCAAATTAGGAATGACCACAACCTTTTGATGCTGTCACTGCAAGTATAGCCATTGAATGGGGCAGGATTTTCCACCCTTCCCCTCAGCATTTTTCCAGCGGATTGGCAGTGGGATCTACCAGTCCTGCCAGTATCTGTAGGGACTTCCGTTACCCCGCAATCTCTGCTGCCAGGAGATGTGCCATGGCAGGGGGGGTGGCTTGAGTTATCATGAGAGGCTGGATAGACTGAGACTTTTTTTTGTGGAGTGTAGAAGGCTAAGGGGTGATATTATAGAGGTCTATACAATAATGAGGGGCATGGATCATCTAGATAGTCAATATCTTTTCCCAAAGGTAGGGGAGTATAAAATCAGAGGGAGAAGTTTAAGGTGAGAAGGGAGAGATACAAAAGGGTGCAGAGGGGCATTTTTTTCACACAGAGGGTGGTGAGTGTCCGGAACAAGCTGCCAGAGTTAGTAGCAGAGACAAGTAGAATTTTGTCTTTTAAAAAGCATTTAGACAGTTACATGGATAAGAAAGGTATAGAAGGACATGGGCCAAATGTGGGCAATTGGGACTAGTGGTTAAAAAAAAGGGGTGGCATGGACAAGTTGGGCCGAAGGGTCTTTTTCCATGCTGTAAACCTCTATGACTGCCCTGAAGTGTACCAATGTTGTCTACTGCTGATTTCATCTCGTCTTTGTTGTAACAACAACCTTTTGCCTTTGTCTGTAAGGCAGACAATAATGACCGCTGAACTGTTGAACTGAAGTTGTTCCCACAATTTGCCAGTTTTAGACACTTCCATGAACCTAATTAAGGTCGTGTCACTGCTTACAGATTCACAAGTACCAAAGAACTTTAATTATTTGATAACAAGTATGGGAAAACAATTAATTTTGCAATTAAATATTATTGCAGGAAACAGACGCTTTAATTGGCAGAAGCAAGCATGGATTGCTGGTTGAAATTTTATCTGTTTGAATAGCAATTATATGCAGCAAGAGTGAAGCTATTGATTAAACTAATGAACTGAGGGAGTTATACTGATCTCCTCAACCAAATAGAGAATGATGCAGAAGTTTGAAAGTCTGTGGCGAACAAAAGTAGAAGCAACAACAACAAATATTTGCATAGCACCTTTCGCAGAATGAAATGTAGCGAAGTGTTGCACAGAAAACTTATAAAACAAAAGTATGACACTGAGCCAAATAGAGGTAAGGTTAGATCACATGACAGCATGGTAGCACAGTGCTGCCTCACAGCATCAGGGACCCAGGTCCAATTCTGGCGTCAGGTGACTGTCAATGTGGAGTCTGCACATTCTCCCCGTGTCTGTGTGGGTTTCCTCCGGGTGCTCCTGTTTCCTCCCATAGTCCGAAAGATGTGCTAGTTGCCTGCATTGGTCATGCTAAATTCTCCCTCAGTGTACCTGAACGGGCATTGGGGTGTGGCAACTAGATTGTCACAGTAACTTCATTGCAGTGTTAACGTCAGCCTACTTGTGAAACTAATAAATAAATTCTGAAACTTTTACAGATCTGGCCAAGGAGAGGCAGTCGCTGCTGGTGATTTTCACAGGGACACTCCCTTAACAAATTACTTTGCCAATCAATTAAGCAAGGTGGATGGACTTGAAAAGTTGGAGAAGCAATCTGAGGCCTCCCAGTTTAAGAGGTGGTACAGAGCGTAATGGAAATGTGTAAAAGAGAGGGTGCTTCAAGATGAAAGCTCCAAATTTTTAAAAAATCCAATGAGACTGAACATTACCCATTGCGCGAGGGTGAGTAATCCTGCTAACCCTCAGGTTTGCCTCCATGAAAATTGTCCAGACACCACATGGACCCCGGAGACTGATATGGAATTATTTTTAGCACCATTCAGCTGCCTCCAATCCTGGGTCTTAGCAGGGACAAACATCCAGGCCTACAAGTTAGATGATTGTGTGCCCTGATCCCCCTGTGTTGAACTCACCAAAGTTTATTAAAAAACACATTTAAGTAAACCATTGTGGTAAATCAGAAGCATCACAGCCGAAGGTCAATAAAGGGATTTTGTTTTAGAGAAGCTGTCTTAATTTTTGTAAATTCTGAGTTGATTATTCTTTAAATCACCATGCATGGAATCATACTGAAGCAGAACTGGAGACTCCAGATTCACTTTGGAAGATATAAAATTTTATCACCAAAAATGTATTTGATTTTTACTTTTTTTTTTACATTTCACAATTACAGAACTTATATTCTAGAACTTATAGAACTGGGCAGCATGGTGACACAGTGGTTAGCACCATTGCCTCACAGAGCCAGGGACCCAGGTTTGATTC
Organism: Carcharhinus amblyrhynchos; assembly: GCF_965287045.1. Lineage (NCBI taxonomy): Eukaryota > Metazoa > Chordata > Chondrichthyes > Carcharhiniformes > Carcharhinidae > Carcharhinus > Carcharhinus amblyrhynchos. The sequence goes on from NC_137352.1 coordinate 26,575,754, forward strand.
CTGACCTAGGTCACTGTCTGTGTGGAGTTTGTGCACTCTCCCTGTGTCTGCACGGGTTTCCTCCAGGTGCTCTGGTTTCCTCCCACAGTCTGAAAGATGTGCTGGTTAAGTACTTTGATCCAAACAGGCACCAGAGTGTGATGACTAGAGGAAAATCACAGTAACTTCACTGCAGTATTAATGTAAGCCTTATTTGTGACTAATAAATGAACTTTAATGTTATATAGTTGAGGCTAGAGCTGCACTTTGTTTTATTCTTTCACAGATGTGGACATTACTGGTTAGGCCAGTAATTTACTGCTCATCCCTAATTGCCCTTGAGAAGGTGGTGAGCAGCCATCTTGAACTGCTGCAGTCTATGTGGTGCAGGTACACCCACAGGGCTGCTAGGGAGGGAGCTCCAGGATTTTGACCCAGCGACAGTGAAGGAATATTCAAAGGCATACTCAAAGTCAAGATGGTGCTTGGATTGGAAGGGACCTTGTAGCTCATGACGTTCTCGTGCATCTGCCACCTTTGTCTCTCAGAGTGATAGAGTTTACAGGTTTGGAAATTGCTGCCTAAGGAGCCTTGGTGAGTTTCTGCAGATGACACACACAACTGTCACTATGCAATGCTGGTGGAAGGAATGGATGTTGAAGGTGGTGGATGGGGGGTCAATCGAGCAGGCTGCTTTTTCCTGGGTGGTGTCAAGCTTCTTGAGTGTTGTTAGAGCTGTGCTCATCCAGACACTTGGAGAGTATTCCATCACACTCCCAACTTGTGCCTTGGTGAACAGGCTTCTGGAAGCCGAGAGTTGAGTTATTCTCTGCAGAAATCCAAGCCACTGATCTGTTCTTGTAGCCACAATGATTATATGGCTAGTCCAGTTTGGTATCTGGTCAATGATAATCCCTTAATGTTAATAGTGGGGGATTCAGTTATGGTAATGCAATTAAAAAGTCATGGGGAGATGGTTGGAGATGGTCACGGCTTGGTACTTGTACGACACAAATGTAACTTGCCACCTATCACTCCCAGCCTGAACGTTGTCTAGATCTTGTTGCGTGTGGGCACTGACTGCTTCGGTGTCTGAGGAATTGTGAATGGTGCAGAATATTCATGTGCAATCATCAACAAGCATCCCCCTTTCTGACTTCATGATGGAGAGGCAGTCACTGACAAAGCTGGTTGAGCCTTGGAGCCCTGAGCAACCCCTGCAGTGATGTCCTAGAATCATAGAAACCCTACAGTGCAGAAAGAAGCCATTGAGCCCATTGTGTCTGAACCGACTACAATCCCATGCAGACGCTACCCCCTTATTCCTACGCATTTATCTGCTAACCCCTCTAATCTATGCATTAAGATGATGGACCTCCAACAATCACAACCATCTTCCTTTGTGTCAGATATGACTCCAACACAGTGGAGAGCTTTCCTACTGATTCCCATTGACTTCAGTTTTGCTGGGGTTTCTAGACGCCACACTTGGTCAAATGCTGCCTTGATACCAAGGGAGTCACTCTCATTCACTTGTTGAGTTCAGCTCTTCTGCCCATGTTTGGATTACAGCTGTAATGAGGTCAGGAAAGAGCAACCCTGGCAGAACCCAAACTGAGCATCAGTGAGCAGCTTATCATAGAATCCCTACAGTGCGAAGAGGTCATTCAGCCCAGCAAGTCTGCACTGACTGTCCAAAATGGCATCTTGCCCAGGCCCTCTCCCCCACCCTATTCTGTAAACCTGCACGTTTAGCATAGTTAATCCTCCCAATTTACACATCTTTGGACACTAAGAGGAAATTTAATATGGCTAATCCACAATCTGCGCATCTCTGGAGTGTAAGAGGAAACTGGAGCACCTGGAGTAAACTAATGGGGAGAACATGCAAACTCCACACAGCCAGTCACCCAAGGCTGGAATTGAACACAGGTCCCTAGAGCTATGAGACAGCAGTGCTAACCACCGTGCCGCTTATTGCTAAATAAGCAGTGTATGATAGCACTGTCGACAACCCTTTTCATCACTTTGTTGATTTTTGAGAGTAGATTCATAATTGTCCGGGTTGGATATGTCCTGTTTTTTTTTATGGATAGTATTTTGTTTGTTAGGTAAGTTTGTGCTTCATTTGATTTGCAGTGTCTGTTGAAACCTCAATTTTATGAAAACAGCCTTTTCAATCAAATTGACATCAAGTGTTTTCTCTGAAGCTGGTTCTAGTTTGAACTATAAAATGGTCCATAAACAGTATGTTATGGATGTTAATTTTTGTACAGAGTTACAGTTTCAGGTATTTTGCATCAGTGTGTCTTTGACTGTTGTTGTGAAAGGAAACAAATTCCCTAGGAGCTCAGAATTAATTCAGGCTTCATTGCAAAGTCATTTAAAGGTTCGCATCTGATGTAGCATTATTCAAAGAGTAAAGAATAGCACAGCACAGGTATAAGCCCTTAGGCCCACCAAGCCTGTACTGACATATGATACCTTTCTCAAGGCCTTTTGCCTCGATGTGATCTGTAGCTCTCCATTCCCTGCCTATTCATGTACCTGTCAAGATACCTCTTAAACGATGCTATTGCCCTTTCCACCTCCTCTGGAAGCACATTCCAGGCACTTACCAACTCTGTGTAAACAATTTGCCTCTCACATAGAATCATACAGTGCCGAAGGAGGCAATTTGGCCCATTGAGTCTGCACCAACCACAATCCCATCCAGATCCTATCCCCATAACCCTATGCATCTACTCTAGCTAGTCCCCCTGACATTAAGGAGCAATTTAGCATGGCCAATCCACCTAACCCGCACATCTTTGGACTGTGGGAGGAAACCGGAGCACCCGAAGGAAACCCACGCAATATGGGGAGAATGTGCAAACTCCACACAGATAGTGACCCAAGCCTGGAATCGAACCCAGCTCCCTGGCACTGTGAAGCAGCAGTGCTAACCATTGTGCAACCCACATCACCTTTAAATTTTCTCCCTTTTACTTTAAACTTCTGTCCCTGAGTGATTGACATTTCTACCCTGATATTTGGTCAATACCAAGTCACTGCCATATAATTTAGACAATTATTTTAACATCACAACAGCATTAAAACCACTTCAAAGTGCAGGGAAATAACAGTAAATTGAAGGATATAGGGAGCTCGTGGTATTGGAGTTGACACCAAATATCAGCATGATCTTATTGAATGGTGCAGCAGAGTCGATAGACTAAATGGTCTCACTCTGTTCCTATCTCTTACGTTGCTATGAAAATGGTGATTACCATCAATTTTAACGTGGGACGGAATTCTGAAAATTATTGCTAATGGCCTTTGATGAGGATGGACGGTGGTACAGTGGTTAGCACTGCTGCCTCATAGTGCCAGGGAGCCAGGTTCAATTCCAGGCTTGGGTCTGTGCAGAGTTTACATGTTCTCCCCATGTCTGTGTGGGTTTCCTTCAGGTGCTCCAGTTTCTTCTCACATTCCAAAGATGTGCAGGTTAAGTGGATTGGCCATGCTAAATTGATAGGGCTTAGAACATAGAACATTACAGCGCGGCACAGGCCCTTCGGCCCTCGATGTTGCACCGACCAGTGGAACCAACTTAATGACCCTCTAACCTAAACTATTCCATTATTATCCATATGCTTATCCAATGACAATTTGAATGCCCTTAAATTTGGTGAGTCCACTACTGCTGCACGCAGGACTTTCCACGCCCTTACTACCCTCTGAGTAAAGAACTTGGGTGGGATTGTGGATGTGCAGACTCAATGAGCCGATTGGTGTCCTTCTGCACTGTAGGATTCTATGATTCCAGAAAAAGTCAGCTTGGAACAAGATCCCCAAGCGTGGCACGATGAATGGCAGAGTTCCTTTTACCATAATTCCACCTTTCTTTTGTGCCATTCATAAATGTTCCAAGGGCAACAAAATCCTAAGAAAATTCAGGCCATTGTACATTTGATAGAATTTCCTTTGAATGATGATTTGCAATACTTGGGAAAATTGCAATAAGCTGGAACTCGAGTTTGCTGTGGTTTCTGCCACAGCTTTAGAATTGTCGAAATGACAGCTCAGTTGGAGGTCAATCCTGTTTATAGAAACTGTGCCAATGCTTCAGTCAGAGGGAGTATTCCAGTCCTGTGTCTGTGCACTTTTCTGTTCCAAATTCGAAAATAATTATGCAATTTTCTTTGAAATTATGTTACAGCTTTGGTCTCAATACTCACTTATTGAAAAGCAATTTAACCTCCAAGATTAGTGAGTGGTGAAACATGCCAACTTCCTTCTTTCAACCTTGCATTAATCCCGAGTCTACTTCCCTCATTATTGATTATGTGGAGAACAAGGCTGCATTTTTCAGAAGTGGAAGTAATTACTCAAGTTCACTGATTCATTTTTTATTATTGTTGTTAAATTATTGGAATACATTAACTGAAAATGCAGCATTTTTTGCAAGGGCCTGAATCCGCCACTGCAATAGCTGGCAGAATGGTTAGCACCACTGACTCTCAGTGCCAGGGACCCGGGTTCAATTCTGGCCTTGGGTGACTAGGTGGAGTTTGCACATTCTCCCCACGTCTGTGTAGAGTTTGTGCATTTTCTCCATGTCTGAGTGGGATTTCTATTGAAGCTCTAGTTCACTCTCAGCCCAAAAATACACAGGTTAGGTGAACTGGGCATGCTAAATTGCCCCTTAGTGTGCAAAAATGTGCAGGTTAGGTGGATAGGTCATGATCACTATGTGTGGTTACAGGAATACAGTGGGGTGCAGGATTAGGGAGAGTGTCCTTTCAGAGGGTCAGTGCAATGTGGATTTCTCTTATTCATTTCTGGGAAATGTGCATCGCTGGCTGGCCAGCATTTAGTGCCCATCCCTAGTTGCCTGAGGGCAGTTGAGGGTCAACCATGTTACTGTGGCTTTGGAGTCACACAGAGGCCAGGCCAGATAAGGACAGCAGATTTCCTTCCCTAAAGGACATTAGTGAACTAGATAGTTTTTCCTGACAATCGGCAATGGTTTTATGGTAATCAGTAGAATTTTAATTCCAGATATTTTTTATTGAATTCAAAATCCACTACCTGCCATGGCAGGATTTGAACCTGGGTCCCTTGAACATTAGCCGAGTTTCTGGATTAATAGTCTAGCGATAATACCAGTAGGCCATTGCCTCCCCTTGCTGTGGACGAGCCAAATGACCTCTTTCTGCACTGTAGAGATTTTATGGATTGAATATTGAGAGACAATTTTGAGCTTCTGTGAAACCCTAATGAGACCTCAGTTCTTGTACTATTGTGCTTCACATTATCAGAAGAAACTTGAGGCTTTAGAGATGGTAGCACATCGATTCACTTGGATGATGTTCAGTATGAGGGAATACAAAATATGAAGAAAGATTTGAAAAAAATTATTCTTTTCTGAAGATAACAGATTATAGAACGATATGATAAAAGTATATAAATTTATGAAAGATATAATCGGCTAACAGATTTTGTGAGAGACCACAGATAAAAGATTAAATGAAAGGCATTTAGAATGGAAGTCATGAAGAACTGAAAGGAGCTCAAAAATATTATTAGAACATAACTTATTAGAACATATTAGAACATAACTGCAGCAGGCGACGGTGCAGAGGGACCTCGGGGTCCTTGTGCATGAGTCGCAAAAACCCAGCCTGCAGGTGCAGCAGGTGGTCAGGAAGGCGAATGGGATGCTGGCCTTCATAGCGAGGGGGATAGAATATAAAAGTAGGGAGGTCTTGCTGCAGCTGTATAGGGCATTGGTGAGGCCGCAGCTGGAGTACTGTGTGCAGTTTTGGGCGCCGCACCTGCGCAAGGATATTTTGGCCTTGGAGGGAGTGCAGAGGAGGTTTACTAGGCTGATACCGGAGTTGAGGGGGTTGAGCTATGAGGAGAGGCTGAATAAACTAGGCTTGTACTCGTTAGAGTTTAGAAGAATGAGGGGAGATCTCATTGAGACGTATAAGATGATGAATGGGATGGATAGGATAGAGGTGGAGAGACTCTTCCCGCTCAAAAAAGACAGTAGGACTAGGGGGCACAGCCTCAAGATAAAGGGGGGGCAGTTTAGAACGGAGTTGAGGAGGAACTTCTTCACTCAAAGGGTGGTGAATCTCTGGAATTCTCTGCCCGTTGAAGTGGTGGAGGCTGCCTCGCTAAATATTTTTAAGAAGCGGGTTGATGGGTTTTTGATAAGAGAGGGGATTAAGGGTTATGGGGAGAGGGCGGGAAAGTGGAACTGAGCCACGACAGATCAGCCATGATCTTATTGAATGGCGGGGCAGGCTCGAAGGGCCAGATGGCCTACTCCTGCTCCTATTTCTTATGTTCTTATGTAACTTTCACAATATTAGAATGTCCAATAGTATTTCATACCCAATGAACTATTGCTGAAGCATCATGACTGTTGTAATGTACAATATGTGGGGATCGGGGTGAGATTGTTGTCAGTGCAGGCTCGATGGGCTGAATGGCCTCCTTCTGCACTGTAGGGATTCTATGTCTATGTTCTATGTGCAGCCAATTTGCATGCAGCAAGCTCTTTCAATTAGTATTGTAATAAGATGTTTTTGTGATGCTGACTGAGGGATAAATATGGTACCCTTCCTCCTACTCTGGGTAAACTGTTCCTTCGACTCATTCACAAATGGATCGATGAAGTTGGGAAATCAGACACTCTGATCCCAAACAGTCAGACAGAGTTTGAGCCTTGGGTTTTCTGCAGAGGGACTGTTTTGTGGAAGCTGAAATATCCCTTTGATTTGTCAATATTCAAGGCGGGATATAGAATTCCTTTCACTGGGGGAACCTCCACCAAACCACTGACTCAAGCTCGTGCATTTGTCGCTGACATAATCAAATTAGCGACATCACATCATGCAACTGATAGCAGACCATTGCATAAAAGAGTTCAGATACAATGCAACCTGCATCGAGCATTACAATTTAGTCATTGAATATCAATCACTTGTCAATTATTACAATGTAATTTTCTGCTGTGCTCTAAAATAGAGTAGGGGTCAGATTGCTCTATTTCAGTGTTTCTGCTGACAACAGCAGTGTACACCAGACCATTAGCACACAAGAACAGTGAAGGTATTATTGTTCTGTTTACATTTTAAGATATGAGTAGACTTCATTTTATATTGAGGCAAAATGAACACTGCAAATGTTCTGTGTTTTACTGGCTTCTCAGAGATCAATTGCATACGTACCCAGTTTGAAGACATTTTGGAAATTTGGCACACTCTGCGTGCAGACAGGAAGAGCCCATTCAACTGTATGGGTAAGAATTTCCTCCCCTTCCATGTTGTGTTTCATGGCAGCGGGAGGTAGTGTGCCACTCGCTGGCAACGGGATCTACAGGTCCCACCACTGTCAATGGGGTTAAACGCACTCCTTGGGCTGGGAAGCCCAAGACAATCATGGATCCTCGGCAGAACTATCAGATCCTGCTGACATAAATGGCAGCAATATTTTGGTGATAGGTGTCTGATTCATAGAATCATCAGAGAATTCCCTACAGTGCAGGAGGTGGTCATCTGGCCCATCGAGCCTGCACCAACAACAATCCCACCTGGGCCCTATCCCCGTAACCCCATGTATTTAACCTACAAATCCCCTTGACACTAAGGGACAATTTAACATGGCCAATCCACCTAACCTACACATCATTAGAAAGTGGGAGGAAACCAGCACATCCAGAGGAAACCCACGCAGACACGGGGAGAACGTGCAAACTCCACACAGACAGTTGTCCAAGGCCAGAATTGAACCCGCATCGCTGGCACTGCGAGTCCGCAGTTCTGATCTTTAATTCCGTAAGGCTTGGGTAAATTTTACAGGTGAGTTGTAGGCTCAGTGGCCAGCACCGATGTGCACCTTTTAATAATGTTGGACAGTCCGCATCTGCTGAAAAGTGAATTTTAACACAAGTAAAGCCTTGAATTTATTCAATGATGGCTGGATCATCATACAGCTATACATCTGGGAGTAGCAATCAATACTTGTGAAAGGGCAATAACAAGTCACACGGCAGATCCCAACGTGAAACAAATTGGCCGAAAGTGGGGTTGTGATTTTGTTACCAATTAAGGGTAAAGGGACAAATATGATGTTAGCAGGGTACCAACATTATTGGCATGCCTGCCAATTGTTCTAGTTAAAGGTGGTGTCAAGCAAAGAACAAGCAAACAGAAAAGGAGCTGCATCAATTCCAAGTTAAACAGGAGCAGTTAGGCACACTGTCTGGAAGGCTGCCAAAATATACATGCTGCTAACTGCAAATAACTAGGCAAATGGTCACTTTAAAGTTGACATACAATATTTGCAGTCACATCTTTGAAATAAATTGAATAAACCTGACTTTAATGAGCATGTAAAAAGTTCCACTTTCACCTTACAGGTCATTCCCAAAGGATGCCAAGGTGAATAGCATACATTTCCCTTCAAATTACCCAACTTCTCACCCGTTAAATATTTCATTCAACAGAAAATTGTTTTAATTGCGCAAATGGCTTGTTTTGGACACTACTTATAGATCTGGAAGAGGTGCTGAAATTGACGACAACCAGCAGTTCAATACACAAGTTATTAGTCATAGCGATGCATCCCTGAGATAGTTTGTAGTCCGTGAAATGCGGATGGGAAAAAGTAATTCATTTCCATGAAGTCTTTGCATTTTCAAGTTTGGCAATCCCTCCAGTCCTAATGCATAATCGCAGATCCAACTCATTCTGAAGCACTGAATGATTAAAGGGGGACTGAAGTCCACATGGACTAAATCATGGAGTTCTGCAATCAACTCAGTTGTTCATTTTGATTTTTTTCTTCCAAGTGCCAGTCTGTATCTTATTCTCATGTTTTTTATTTCAGACACACTGACCTTTTCCTCGTAACACATGATGCTATTTTGCTTTCAGACAGTACTGACTTTTATCCATCTATTAACACCTGCTCTGGACCAAAGCTTTAGTATTCAATACGATCATCATGACTCTTTTTGTCTTGTGTTCTATGATATTGTCATTTAGTCTCTCCCTATCCTTGCCCTTTCTATTTTGCTCTAGCTGACTACCCATCATTCTCTTTCCACCCACACATACACTCCACCCCTCTTTCAACAGCATAAACCATCTACCCTCTCCCCTTCTGAAGAATAGTAATATTGGACTCGAAGCATGAACATTTTTTCTGCCTCCACAGTTGTTGCCCAACCTGTTGACTTTTCGAGCATTTTCCGTTCTTGTTCCAGATTGGCTAAAACAACTCATAATGAAGCCAATAATGGAATATCAGATGCCAGCATTTTTGACGGACTTGAAATATTGGGCTAACAAGAAACTAATCCACAGTCCTTATGCCACTTTACACTCCATTGCTTGATTGGTGTGTGTGCTGATTTGCCTTCCAATTCTCATAGCCTATGAAGAGGTACAAGTAGTCAATGTTTGCCAACATACCCTATGATGATAATCACAGAATGAGTCATGCAATTGAAATTGAGCTTCCTTGGTTTCTCACTGGTCTGTGTGCTTAGTTAATGGAGGTTGGCCAGAGAGTGCAGTTGGAACTCAGCAATCTGGGATGAGATGCAGGGGGTGGGCTGAGATTAAGGTTTCTAACTGTGATTCCCGACTTACCCCATGATCTTGTCATCAGCCTGCCAACACATCCACCTTTGTGATATATTGCCTTCCTAAACTTGATCCTGGGATTGGACATAGCTTGGCTCAACATTGAGAGCCGAAGGGCCTGTACTATGCTGTAATGTTCTATGTTCTATGTTTAAGCAAAGTGAAAGGACTCATTACTTAATTAGATGAGATTCAACCATCAGCCACACAGTTGTTCCCCACTGCCATCCACCCCACCGTCACACCCGGTTCCCTTCTGCAAATGGCCCTTCCTCCCCGCCCCTCACCCATTTTAAATATTGTTCAAAGAAAATTAGATGAAAAACAAATCTTATTTTTAATGTCTCAATGATTGTTCTCCAGGATTGTACACAGCAGTGTCCTGGAGACTGATTTTCAATTCTTGGAGGCTTGAGGCCAATATTGGAGGGATGGGAACTGTAGGTTGGATACGGACAAATGGAGAACGGTAACATAACAATGCTGGCCTCTTGATAAATATCTCTGGAACTATAGCATATGGAAAGCAGAGAAGGGAAAAAAAAAGTGCTCTGGATTTAACTCTACAACCTCATGATTAAATAGCCTACTACCAAGTCTCGGACACCAAGTATAGCCAAGGTAATGAAATTGAACTGGTAGCTATGGAATCAGTGCAATTCATAACAGTGAGACTGTCACAACCTGTTAATAATACATTCATTTCAGGCAAGTTAATGGAAGACAAAATCTAAACCACCCAAAAAAGCTTTCAACCTCAATTCGAGGAAGGATGGATGCGTTTTGCTTACACTTTCACAAGTTGTTCCCACATCTGTCACCTTTTCCTGCCTAGCCTTTGCATAAACCTACACCTTCCCACAATCTCTCTGCTGGAATTTGAAATGTCTGAGCATAAGAGAAGCTTTGCTCAAAACTGTGAAAGTTTAGAAGCAGTGGTGGGACAAAAATGTACCTCAGGCATCTCATGTGCAGCCCATAATGAATTGACAGTCTCACCTTTTGCATTATGGAGTATAGCATAAAATATCTAACGTAGTTTTTTTTTTAATTTCTCCTGCCAACTTGCCTTCATCTACAACACAATAATCAGGCTCTAAAGACATGAATTATGAAATTTCTTTCAAAAGAAAAATGACTGGGCTTGCATGTGGCCTGAAGATAAAATCTTCTTTGTCACAGCAGAATGCGCCAATGCACTTCTAATGCGCCAACAGCAATATTATCTTCACCCGCACATGCCAAGATATAAATTCGGAATGCATCGAAGCACAATTCATTCTCAACAGAGCAGAAGGATCCAAGTTTTCACTTGATTCTATGTTATACTCTCAAAATTTGACAACATAATTCTTAAGTTAATGAATAGGATGTGGTGAACACAACAAAGGGATGGGATGTCACAAATGCTCAGTTTACAACATCCAACGGACTCACAAAAGAAAGTTTATCAGATTGGGGAATGGTTTGTCGCAGGTGGCTATTGAGACAAGCATTATAAGAATGATAGAACACTGAAGACAGCTCTTCTACTTTTCGAGCCTGCGTCAGCTCTTTAAAAGAGCCTCCTTAAACATCCATTTTGCCCCATTCCTTTACTCTTTCCCCATAATCCTGCAATGTGTTTTTATTTTCAAATGTTTGTCCAATTCTGTTTTGATAGTTCTTATTGAATTTGCTTCCACTACCTTTCCAGGCAATGTTCCAGATCATCACAACTCATTGCATGAAACATAATTCCATTTTCCTTCAGGTTCTTTTGACAATGACATTAAAGCTGTATCCTCTAGTTCTTGACTGCTATATCACTGTAAACACTTGTCCTTGGTTTATCCTATTTAAACTCCTCACATCTCGATCTCTCCCCTTCTGTTCTCAAGAGAACAAAGAAAGCCTTTCCTATTGCACTTTCTCCAGGAAACTAGGGACGGACAACAGATGTTGTGTGAACCAGCGATGTCTACAACCCATGGACGAATAAAGAAAAACAAACACATAACTGAAGCACAGCATGAATGGAAATAATTTGTATTGTTATAAATCAGATGTATTAACAACACATTGCTCACAGCAGTATTGTGTATAGTCTTGGTCTCCTTATTTAATGAAAGATGGAAATGTATTGGATACAATTCAGAGATGGTTTACTCGGAGTAATATACAGAATAAAAGATGAAAAGGAGGGTGGCGGTTAGACAGGATAAAACAGCACGAGGAGGGTGGTGAAGACACAGGATAAAACAGCACAAAGAGAGAGAAGACACAGAATATACAACATGGTAAGGTGTAGTGGTAAACAAGAGCATTGGGAAGCTTTTAAAATCCAGCAGCAAAGAATTAAAAAGCTCATAAGAAGGGAGAAAATTAGTTTTGAGAGCAAACTTGCATGCAACATAAAAACAACAATGAGAGTTTCTATGGATATTTAAAAAGGATGTGGGTGGTTAATGTAAATGTGGAACCTTGACTGAATGAGATAAAGGCAAACAAAGAAATGGTGCACATGCTGAATAAATTCTTTGCATCAGTCTTCACCGTGGAAGACAATGCAAATATCCTTAAGTTATCAGATGGGATGAATTGAAGTAACGTGGTCGAACTTACAAAAATCCCGATCACGAGGATAGAGTATTAGGGAAACACAAGGGTCTAAAAGTGGACAAGTTGCCAGGACCTGATCAATACTCAAGTTTTAATGCAAGTGGCTGCAAAGATAGTGGACCTATTTGTTGAAAGTTTTAATAACTTGCAAGATTCCAGGAAGAAGATTGGAAAACAGCCAATGTGAGGACCTTGTTAAAAAAGAAAGGCAGAAGGCAGGGAAGTATAGGCAAGTTGGTTTAGCATCTATGATTGGAAAGATGCTGGAGTCAATAATCAAAGAAGAAATAACTATTTATTTAGGAAAGCTGAATATAATCAAACCGAGTCAACGTGGTTTTATGAAAGGTAAATCATGTTTGACAAATTTGCTCAAATTCTTTGAAGAGGCAAAGTAGATATAGGGGAGTCTGTAGATGTCGTGTGCTTAGATTTCCAAAAGACATTTGACAAGGAGTTGCATAAGAGGCTGGTGCATAAAAAAAACCATGGATTTGGAGGAAGTGTGTTAGCATGAGTCGAAAACTGGCTGTAACATCAAAAACAGAGAGCTGGAATAAATGGGTCCTTTTCAGATTGGAAAGATATAACTCTTGGAACATTGCTAGGATCAGTTCTTGGTCAGCAATTGTCACTGTTTATATTAATGACCTGGAGGAAGGAATGGAATACAAGGTTTCCAAATTTGCTGATGATACAAAGATGAGTGCATGTTGTGATGAAGATAGTGTCAAGTTAGGTTGTATCCACTGGAGTTTAGAAGCATAAGAGGCAACTTCATCAAAACCTTTACAATCCTGAATGGTTTTGACAGGGTGACTGTTGAAAATATCATAGAATCATCTAATCCCTACAGTGTAGAAAGAGGCCATTCGGCACTTCAAGTTTTCACTGACCAGCCAGGCTCCATCCCCCGATCCTATGTATTTACTCTGCTGATCCCCCCAACAATATGGGCCAATTTACCATGCCAATCAACCTAACCCGCACATCTTTGGACTGTGGGAGGAAACCGAAGCACCCAGAGGAAACCCACACAGACACGAGGAGAATGTGCCAACTCCAGACAGATAGTGACCGAGGCCGGCATTGAACTTAGGTCCCTGGTGCTGTGAGGCACCAGTGCTAACCACTGTGCCAGTATGTTTCCTCTATGGGAAAACCTCAAACACGGGGTCACTGTTGGAAAATAAGGGGTCGTTCACTTAAGACGGAGATGAGGAGAAATGTTTTTTCATAACGGTTGTGGGTCCTCGAAAATCTCTCTCAAAATCAGTGGAAGCAGAATCTTTGAATATTTTAAGGCAGAACCACAAAGAACAAAGAAAAATACGGCACAGGAACAGGGCCTTCGGTCCATCAAGTCTGTGCTGGCACAGATGTCCCTCTAATCTAATATTTTCTTGCCTCTACATGGTCCACATCCCGTTATTCCCTGCCTATTCATCCAGATGCCTCTTGAATGCTATTATAGAATCTGCTTCCACCACCCCTTCCGACTCCGCGTTTGAGGCATTCACCACTCTCTGTGTGAAAAACTTGCCCCTTACATCTCTTTTATTTTCTCCTTGTCACTTTCAACCTATGCTTCTGAGTAATTGACCCTACGACCCTGGGAAAAAGACTCTGACTATCCACTCTATCCAAGCCTATCAGAATCTCATAAACCCTATCAGGTACCCCTTAATCCTCTGATGCTTCAATGAAAACAATCCAAATTTGTTCAACCTTTCTTCATAGTCCGTATCCTTCAAACCAGGCAACATCCTGGTAAATCTCTTCTGCACCCTTTCCAATGCAGCAACATCCTTCTGGTAGTGTGGTGACCGGAATTGTACACAATGCTCCAAATGCGGCCTAACCAAAGTACTATCCAGCTGCAACATGATTTTCCAATTCCTATACTCAATGCCCCGACCAATGAAGGCCAGCATGCCATATGCCTTCTTGACCACCCCAGTTGTCACTGTCAGGGAACCGTGTATCTGCATGCCTAGATCCCTTTGTATGCTAATATTTCTAAGGGCTCTACTATTTACAGTATAGTTTCCTTCTGCAGTAGGTCTTCCAAATCGCATCACCTCACATTTGTCCAGGTTAAATTCCATCTTTCAGCCCAGGCCTCCAGCCGATTTATATCAGCTTGATAGAGTTTTGATTATCAAAGAGGTTAAAGGTTATGGGTGGCACAGTGGTTAGCACTGCTGCCTTACAGCGCCAGGGACCCGAGTTCGATTCTGGCCTTGGGTGACTGCCTGTGTGGAGTTTGCACGTTCTTCCCGTGTCTTTGTGGGTTTCCTTCAGGTGCTCTGGTTTTCTCCCACAGTCTAATATGTGTGTGTTAGATTGATTGGCCATGATCAATTGTCCTTTAGTGTCAGGGAGATAAGCAGGCTATATACATGGGGTTGTGGGGATAGGGCCTGGGTAGGATTGTTATCGGTGCAGGCTTGATGAGCCGAATGGCCTTCTCCTACACTATAGGGGTTCTATAATTCTATCTAGGGGGAGGCAGGAATGTGCGATTGGGGTTACAATCAGATCAGCCCTTATTGAATGGCAGAGCAGACTAGAGGGGCTGAGTGGGCTACCCCATTCCAAATTTGTAAATGTGTTCATATTTTTAAAAATGTAGAAGTGTATGTCTCAAGGGTGAAAAACGTAGACTTGCAGCACATATGTTTAATTGAAGAGTGAACACCAACATGAGCAATGGACAGATTTGCTTCCTTCTAGGATTCATTCGAAGAAGGCCATTGCATTGGCACTTCAATCCCAGTATTAAGCATGTGGAAATAGTGGCATAATTCACCAACAACAGTGGAAAAAGCTGGAAATGCTCAGTGGGTGATCATGTCTGTGGGAAGAACAGTTAAATTAATGGGCTGGATTTTGCAGTCGTAATTAATGATAGTGAAACTGAGTATTTGTTGTCATTACTTCTCTGAAGCTGGCAGAAACTTTTGAAGTTCACTCCTGTGCAGTTAAATGCAGAAATCCTGAAGTTAACACAGAAAGTAGAAACAGGAGAAGGCCATTCGGCCCTTCAAAACCTGCTCCGACATTCATTATGATCATTGCTGATGATCAAATTCAATATCCTGATCCTGCCTTCCCCCCCATATCCCTTGATCCCTTAAGCCCCAAGAGCTATATCTAACTTCTTCTTGAAATCATACATTTTGGCCTCAACTACCTTCTGTGGCAGTGAATTCCATACATTCACCACCCTCTGGGTGAAGAAATTTCTCCTCACCTCAATCCTAAAAGGTTTACCCCCCCCTCTCCTCAAACTATCACCCCTAGTTTTGGACTCCCCCATCATTGGGAACATTTTTTTAAACTATGCTGTCTAATGTGGGACGACATGGTAGCACTGTGATTAGCACTGGTGCCTCACAGCGCCAGGGACCCGGGTTCAATTCTGGCCTCGGGTCACTGTCTGTGTGGAGTTTGCACTTTTTCCCCATACCCATGTGGATTTTCTTTGGGTGCTCCAGTTTCTTCCCACAGTCCGAAGATGTGCAGATTAGGTTGATAAGCCACGCTAAATTGCCTCTCGGGGGATTAGCAGGGTAAATGTGTGGAGTTACGGGAATTGGGCCTGGGTGGGATTGTGCTTGGGACAGACTTGATGGGTTGAGTGGCCTCTTTTCTGTACTGTCGGATTTCTATGACTTCTAATCCCATTAAAATTTGATAAGTTTGTATGAGATCCTCTCTCACTCTTCCTAACTCCAATCAACATAATCCTAACTGGCTTAGTTTCTCCTCGATGTCAAGGGTTCTATGCTTCAACATAGGGTAACACTGTTGAATGCAGTCTGTGCATACTTCATTTAAAAATCATTGAACAAGTGGGAACTTTCACCTTTCAACTGTAATATCCCTTGTAACCGCTAAAAAGGTTCTGCACTAGGGGAAAGAGAAACATATTGCTGATGCTTTTTGTCATTGCACTCATCAGGACAAACACAAGAATGCCAAATTTCAAATGATGACAATAATTTATACTAGAGGAGAAAGGGGTCTGATGCATTGGCAAGTTGACTGGTAGGTTGAGCAGTTGCCACAGAGAAAACAAAGGAGAATTGTAGACCCACCAAGCTCCAGGGTAATTCAGAAAAGTGCATGGCTTGAAGATATTTCAGTTGTTTGCAGAAAATGCTTTCCTGAATGAATATACGCTTGGCAACACCTCAGCCGATCAAAATTGAATTCCAACAAATCCATACCCTTTTTTCTTGTAGTATAAGTTATTGTGATATTTTGAAATTTGATATTCTTGCATTTGTTCTGATGAGTGCAAGAGAGAAAGCTTTTTTAACATTTCCATTTTCAGCAATGTTCAAGTTCTGTATTACCAAGTGGCTAGGTTCTGCAATATTAATGGGGTGTAAATTAATTTTTAATGGCTTATCAAGTTACAGCAACTTCTGAAGACCCTATCCAGCCCTGGAAAACTAATTTTATATTTCTGCAATGTCATTTTTGTTCCATTCTGATGAGCAGAATCTTGCGCTATTCCCAGGAGCAAGGAGGCAGGAGAATATAATTGTGTGGGAGGCCAAAGTAAGTTTCCAATGGCAGGATGAAACTAAGGCATTATGTTCTCAGAGGTTTGAAGACAGGCTGTGTAGGTTTGTGTGATTCTTGTTTCTTGTGTTACATATGAGCTCGGAAAGGCTAAGAAGCAACGCATGATGGTTAATTGGGTCAAGTAAGAATATGGCTGATTATGAAAGCTCTGCTAGAATGTGTAAATGAGAATAGCAACGTTGAGGTTAGAAGAACTGTTGATCATTATCTGGTCAAGTGTCATGTACTTGTCTGGTGCCAACAAGACCTAACAAAGGGATTGGCGGGATTTAATCTACTCAGCAACAAGACAGAATCTGCCAGCAGCCCACATTCAAAGGGAATGATAAGATGTGTCCTTTTCCCAGTAACACGATTCGCAGACATCAAGATAAGGTCAGTTGTAAATAGTCCTAAGATCAGGAAGCAGTTTACCGAACTGAATGAGAAAACAAGAGAGGAATACAGATGCTAACTTTCAAGAGTCCGGAATGTAGGAGAAACAGGTGGCTGAATATACAGTGAGCAGAGTCAGAGAGAGCCAGGGTATGATTGCCAACTCCTGCAGAAACAGACTGGCCAGTTTAACATCTCACAGGAAGGCCAGAGTAACCCCTAACAGAAATCCGGCCAAGAGCAGAGGTCCTTTGCAAAGTCTTACAGCTAAATTGATGCAGAAACCTTTGTAAATGCAGTTTATCTATCTTCAAAGATGCTTCCCAGACTGAATCATCGTTCTGGTATTGTGTGGTAACTATAAACTGAATTTAAACAGGTAGATTTGTTTCAGGTTGATGTTGTTTAGGGAATGGAGGAATCAGGCATCAGAGATATTGTTTGGAACAAGAGAAAATTTCTGGATAAAAACGTGCGTACATGTTTTATTCCAGAGTTTATGTATCTTATAGAATTATAGTCTTGTTCATATGTACTGGTCTTTTTTTCATTTAATTAATAGCCTTTAGTAATTGATACACTCTGCCTGGGCTGCTTATTCTCTCTAGGGGTTTCCCACACCATTTCAAACACAATAATATACACCACCAGTGCCTCATGCTGAGACACTTGCAGACAACATCAGCGTAGTTTGTGACGCAAGATGGAAAAGGAATGCTTGGCACTGGGACCAAATGTGAATAGGAGCAGGGCACAACACCAACAGAGGCAGAGAGAAGCAAGCAGTATCAGGTAAAAATGTGGGATTTTGTACTTCCCTCGTGGTGTGTTTTGCAGTGGCTGAGACAGCTCACCATTGACCGATGGCAAGATGATCTGGTCCCACCATTATTAATGAAGTTTCTTGTGGTTCGGACCCGTTGTCAATGGGGAATCCATGGTGGGGGCTCAACGTGGCAGGATGGGATGTTCCCACCAGCGGGAACAACTGGATAATTTCCCCCAGACCTTGAGATTCTTGGGGGAGGCTGTAAAGCGAGGAGTCACCTCCATCCTAAGAGGACATGGAGAGACTGTAAAATAAATACAAGAAAGTCCATGCCATATTTAATGGTCAGATGATCAAGTATTTTAAACACCTTATCTAATATCATATTCTGTGTAATTGTTGTCGATGTAAGAAACAACCTTGACTGTGGAGACAATATGAAAATATCCCATATGACTTTAGGCTGTACTGACCAACCTATACTTGTGTTAATGTATCATGCCTTAAAGTTGTTACTCTCTTCCAAAATATATAACAAATTTATGTAGCCTTTTTGTTATATGAATTTAAGAATTGAATTCTGCATTCAGTTTTTGTAGCTATTTAGTTCTGTTGACTTCTATTGCTTAGGAATGGGTGGCACGGTGGCACAGCGGTTGGCACTGCTGCCTCACAGCACCAGGGTCCAGATTCAATTCCGGCCATGGGTGATTGTGTGGAGTTTTCACATTCTCCCCGTGTCTGCGTGAGTTTCTTTCAGGTGCTTCGATTTCCTCCCACAGCCTAAAAGGTTCGTAGGCTAGGTGGATTAGCCATGGTAAATGCATGGGGTTATAGGATGATGGGGAGGGTGGATCTGGGCAAGATACACGTTTAGAGAGTCAGTGCAGACTTGATGGACCAAATGGCCTCCTTCTGCACTGTAGGATTCTATACTTGGCAAGTCTCTGTCTCATCACATTGAACATGTATCATGCTGTATTTTATAAGTGTGGCTTGGTCGCTCAGTCCTGCTTATCTTTTTATGCTGATAAATATAATCTATTTATAAAATGGCATATATATATATAAGGCAAGACTGTGTACCACATTATACTTTTTAAATTAGTTCCATCCAAGCACTAACAGCCACAGAAGAACATTTACCAGCAGCATGTTGATAAGCCCTGTGCCATGGAAATCCTGCAGGACACTCATACACCAATTAGGCTTTTGCAATGAAGAGCCCTGAAGTTAATCGTTACGACATTGACACCACACACTCACTTATCTCAAATAAGCAGATACCAAAAACACCTTGAGGCGCCCTGTTATCTCGGAGAAAACTCAGAAAATTTAATGGAATAACTGCAAAACAAAAACTACAACGAGAGGGACGTCACACAGGTAACTGACACGTGAGGGAGCTAGTCAGGAGATGATAGAAATGACATCTGGAGATGAACATCATTTTTACAAAGTCACTCATGATCATGCATTGCCCAAACTAATCAGAGCTCAGGAATACCAGACTTTATACACAAGCGTTGGGTCTAAAGGAGCTCTTGGAATCTGTCGACACACAGCTCAAAAGCAACAAACAGGAAGAAGATAGACTATGGTCAATAGAACACCAGAAAAGGCAACATCACAGTCAACTGGAGAATCATGAGCCAGTGTGAGATATCAGAATCATACACTGCAGAAAAGGCCCTTCAGCCCATCGAGCCTGCACTCACAATACTACCACTAAAGGCACGCTAATCCTGTACTTGTCCCAGAATGTTATGATATTTCAAGTGCACATCTGAATATTTTTCAAAAGTTATGAGATTGCCAGCCTCCTCTACCTTCCCAGGCAGCGCATTCAAGATTCCTTCCACTCTCATTTAAAAAGAACCAAATCCCCTCTGAATCTCCTGCTCCTTATCCGAAAACTATGTCCCCATTGGACTGCAGTGAGATATTTTACAGTAATGAGATACTGCAGAGTAGTGGGGTATTGGGCATTAATGGGGTAGTCAGACAGAAAGCTGCAGCGCAAAAAGGACCAGAAAGCCAGCCAACAGGCGCAGAAGGCAACAGGGAAAGCAAATGGATTTTTAGCTCCCACCCCAAGAGGGCCGGTGTACAAATGCAAAGAGGTGTTGCTGCAACCGCACGAGGCACCAGCAAAACCAATCCTTGAACACCACGCTCAGCCTCCATCCCTCTATCCAAGGAAAGACACATCATTACCCGGGCAGCACAGAGGAGGCCCACCACGACGATCCTAGGTATGGAGGGACTGCAACGTGAGGGATGATTAAACAGGCCAGGTCCGCATTCTAAGGAGCTCAGAAAATCGAGAGGCGATACGACCGAAACATAAACAATCCCATAGAAACCCTACAGTGCTGAAGGAGGCCATTCGGCCCATCGATTCTGCACTGACAACAATCCCACCAACA
Source organism: Carcharhinus amblyrhynchos (assembly GCF_965287045.1). Lineage (NCBI taxonomy): Eukaryota > Metazoa > Chordata > Chondrichthyes > Carcharhiniformes > Carcharhinidae > Carcharhinus > Carcharhinus amblyrhynchos. The sequence continues at coordinate 26,596,153 of NC_137352.1, forward strand.
CCCTATCCCCATAACCCCACATATTCACCCTGATAATCCTCTAACCAACAGATCCCAGGACACTAACATGGCCAATGCACCTAACTCGCGAATCTTTGGACCGTGGGAGGAAATTGGAGCATCCAGAAGAAACCCACACAGAGATGGGGAGAATGTGTAGACTCTGCACAGACACGGGGGGTGGAGGGGGGTTCTCCACACAATGGAAAGGGCAGGACAGAGGGCACATCCGCAGAACAAGTGAGTGTCCCACAGTGAATGAACTATATATTGTCACTTTTGATAATGATCACGTTTTGTGCTTATTGTGACTAACTTAATTATTTGAAGCTTGTGATAACACACTTGTACCCAACATGTTCGGCTGCTAATCTGAACTAAGGGTCCCCTTTAATATCAGCTCTGTCAACTAAGTCTGACAATTCTAATTGACCTGGAATATTACAGCTGAACTTCCTAACAGCTAGATCTGGAAGTTCTTTTGTATGCAGCTGCATGCTCACTGAAAGACAATCTCACCAGAATAGAGTGTGCCTTCCAAAGTAAATTACTGGCCACAAGGAGTACATGCCTTCGGATTCATGAGTGCATAGAACTGGCGTGCAGCAGGTAAGGCAATATGCCTGCTAAATTTCCACCACAGGTGATGAGAGAATTCGGGTGATAGCAGTCAAAAAGCAACGAGGGCAGGTGGGAGGGAGGAAGGCTGCAGTCTAAAGGGCACAAGGGTAAGCTATTTAAGGCAGGGAGAGGTGGAGAGAGGGACAGAGGAAAGTAAAGAGGGAAGGTGAGGGTGGAAGGGCATAGGGAGGTTAATGAGAGAAAGGGAGATGATAGAAAGTATTGGAGTGAAAATGTGGCAGGTATCCTATCATATCGAGCAGCATCCAAAAACCAAGAGTTTTCACTCTGTGAATGTACAGCTGGTCCGTGCAAACCCTTCTGATGTGTCCAGCTACCCAGGGAGTTCCCACAGTTTGTACATCCTGAGGTGCCACAAGTGTTTGCTCCCCCTCATTAGCTGCAGGTTTGACTCCTTGATGACATGAGGTGATAACAGAAGACCTGATGCCAAAGTGGTACCCACAAACTGCAACAGAGGAGGAGGACAATGCTATCCATTCCTCAACAAGGCCAACGATAAAATGGACTATTGGGCTGCTAAAGATGAGGTTCACTGCTTGAACTGCTCAGCTGGAACACATCAAACACACCAGAAAGAACACATTAGATTTTTAGCACACACACCCATTGTTCCAATCTTTGTACAACTTATTGAGTCTGCAGCTGGCAGGGTTGGCAACGCGGCATTCTGCTGGTACTATTCAAAATGACACCTTCAAATTGGGCCTTTTTCACGTGCAGAGTACAACTAATCCCTTAACAGCCAGAAACAATGGGATACTAACAGTGAGTTTCCTTTCCCCAGTCTTGAATGACCTGAAGGTTGGCAAAATTGGCAAACGAAAAGGATGTCAAAGGAATGAACATTATGAATAGACTTCTATTCATCAATAGCAGTGTAACTCTGAAGTTGAATTGTCACTTTATACTCCAACTATTATTTCCCACTTCTGCTCCATTGCCCCCATCGACATGAAAGGTGATAAGATTCCAAACTCCAGCGTTGGGAGGTCCACCCTTCTTACATACTTTGGCTTCTGATTAAATGCAAAGCCCTCCAGCCAGAGACCCTTGCAGAGCCTCAGCTGAAGTCAACTGAAAAGACCAAAGACGCTTAACTGCTTTGTGACTATGTCAACGTACAGCCTTTTTTGGAGAAACACTGCAACTAATCACCTTTTAGAGATAAATACCAAAGAACGAAGAAATCAAACCAGCTATTGTGGCTGAAACAAAACACATTCCACCAAAATTACCTCATCTCAAGCTAATGCAGTTTCTCACCCACACTACGAGAAGAAGTTAGAAATACGAAGATTGTATGAACACATATATTTATACATATAAATATTATCTTTACTTTGAGGTAAATTGATTGTGTTGGCAATCAATCAGAGAGGCAATGAGCTAATGGTACTATCGCTAGACTATTAATCCAGAAACTCGGCTAATGTTCTGGGGACCCGGGTTTGAATCCCGCCACAGTAGATGGTGGAATTTGTTTTTAAGAAAAAATAGCTGGAATTAAGAATCTACTGATGACCTTGAAACCATTGTCTATTGTCAGAAAACCCCTCCTAGTTCACAAACGTCCTTTAGGAAAGGAAATCTGCATCTTTACCTGGTCTGGCCTACATGTAAATCCAAAGGCACAGCAATGCAGTTGACTCTCTGTGATGTATTCAGCCAGGCTCATGAGGTTGGCTTGCTAGAGTTTGAACTACCTGATGAGTCCTTAGCTGGCACACCCTTTTCAGTTTTCTGAAAAACCTTTCACTGATGTTTTGTTTGCACTTCAGTCCCATGCTCCTGATCTATGAGCACCAGGTGCGGAGAGGTGTGGGTCAGGAGGATGACCCCCTTGTGAACCTGCTCCTGGGCTTGGTGAGGCATGTCATCAACAGGTCCAGACAGCAGGCGATCGACGGGGTCATCCACCCTGACTGTCTGCCCCTCTACCGCGGCTGTATTCATGGCCAGGTGTCCCTGGAAAGGGAGCATGCAGTGTCCACAGGCGCAGTCCATGCCTTCTGCGCCCGCTGGGCACCGCAGGTGCTGGGGTATATTACTGACCTTGACAATCACCTTTTGACTTGATGTTTTAAGTTTCCTTTGTGATTTGATTTTTGGTTCAGGCTGTTCCCCTCCTTTTTGGGGAGCTGCCCCTTTTAATTTGTCCCTTAGTTAATTTGAGTTTGTTTTACTCATTTGGCACGTGAAAAGAACTACCTGATGAGTCCAAATTGATAGTTAGATCAGGGAGCCTCACGCTCCCTATTTAAAGCAGGTGTGTCAGACTCCCAGCCTGGATTCAGCAGGGAGCAACTGGAGACCTGGCTGTGTACAGATGTATGGTGTAAATAAAGTAACTTGGTGACAGGACTTGTCGCCTCCGTGGAGTTATTATACTCTCAACTGTGCTTCAAGGGCAACTAGTGATGGACAATAAATGCTGGTCGACCAGCAACACCTATGTCCCACGAATAAATATAAGAAGTATACAACCAAGATAGAATGAAGTGTACATTGAGGATAGAATCACTCAGAATCAAAAACCTAATGTTAAAGAACAATGTTTAAAGTTGTTTTATTATCTCGGCATTACATTGATGACTCAAGTGTTCGCGTGTTCTCAGTTTCTCAAATACGTTATGCAAAACCACCCAGACCAAACACAGTTCTACATAGGATAGACACTAAAACTTCACATTTCATGGTGCATCAGTGTTTAATGGTTTGTTATTTCCCGCATGTTTCACCTGATCGAGGCAAACGCTTCAGCCACAACTCAGTCAAAGGCCAATTACTTGGCATTTTGTTGCGATACAACAAAACGATTGCCATGAAATGAGATATTTGAAGATGCAGTACCTGGCAAAGTATTTTTAATTAAGATTTCATTCTGTTTAAATGGTACAAGATATTCAAAAACATTTTACTTTACAAGATGCACTTTGATGCTCCGCAAGATCAGGTGCTCTATCCTCGATACATTTCTACGCCTTTTATGATTTCAGAACAACCCAAAGGACTTTGCAGCCCATATGGTTTTGAAGTGTAGTTATTCATGTAACATATGCAAAGGTGGTTGCCAGTTGATGCAGAAGGTCCCACAAACAGCAATGGAATAAATGACCAGATGATTTTTTTCTTAAGCAGTGTTGATTGAGACACAAGTCTCAGCCAGGTGAGCAGGCAAACTCCCCCTGTTTATCTTTGAATAGTATCATGGGATTTTGGAACCTCAGTTTATTGTCTCAATGGAAAGGCGGCACTTTGGACAGTTTAGGATTCCTTCAATACTCCACTGACATGTGGTTCTGACTCTGGTGTCAGTTTCCTGGAGTGGATTCATATCCTTAAATTGAGATAGAAATGTTTGGGGAAAAAAAACCCTCCAAACTTCAAGTTAGGCGTACATAAGACAATGTCTAAAGTACTGCTGAAAATGTATTTATCAGGGGTGGGAGGGATTTTCAACTGGCTCATCACTGGCCATCGATGCAAATTTCCAGTCCTGCCAATATTCACGCTGCTTTGTGTGGCTCACCTGCCCTGTTGCCAGAGAGCCCACTGCGGTTGGATGGAGGTAGGGAGAGGATTGGGGGGGGGTGAGGGGGAGGTGGGTGGATGAAGGGTGGTTGTGGTGTCACGTTCGATGGGACCTTCAGATCCCGCTGGCCGGAAGGGCTGGAAAATCCAATGATTAATCTCTTTTAAAGCACAAAGACAACCCGAAGCTAGCACTGTGGTGAGCTAAAATTCACAAGGGGAACTTAAAATTACGTAACCTACAAACTCAGCTCCAAGCACAATCTCCATGGCCCTGGTCAAGAAGAAGGAGGAGGCACATAACATGCACAGGCAGCTGGGATTAAGTGAATCCCTTGAAGAGTATAGAAGGAGTAGTATTAAGGGAGAAATCAGGAGGGCAACAAGAGGGCATGAGTTTGATTTGGCAGATAAGGCAAAGGAGAATCCAAAGAGATTTTACAAATATATAAAGGGCAAAAGAGTAACTAGGGAGACAGTAGGGCTTCTTAAGGGTCGTTAAGATCATCTATGCACAGATCTACAAGAGATGAGTGAGATCCTAAATGAATATTTCTCGTCAGTATTTACTGTTGAGAAAAGCATGGATGTTAGGAAACTTGGGGAAATAAATAGTGATGTCTTGAGGAATGTACATACAGCAGATGCTGGAAATCTTAAAGTGCATCAAGGTAGATAAATCCCCAGGACCTGATGAAGCATATCCCAGGATGTTGCGGGAGGCAAGGGAGGAAATTACGGGTCCCCGAGCAAAGATATTTGAATCATTGAGAGCCAGAGGTGAGGTGCCTTAAGATTGGAGGGTGGCAAATGTTGTGCCTTTGTTTAAAAAGATCTGCAGGGAAAAGCCTGGGAATTATAGGCCGGTGAGCTTCAAATCTGTGATGGGTAAATTGTTGGAAGATATTTTGAGAGACAGGATCGATAGACATAACAGGTGCAAGAACTGATTAGGAACAGTTAGCATGGTTTGTGAGTGGAAAATCGTGTCTCACAAATTTGATTGAGTTTTTTCAAGGGGTAACCAAGAAAGTTGATGTTGTCTACATGGACTTTAGCGAGGCCTTTGACAAGGTACCACATGGTAGGTTGTTGCATAAGGTTAAATCTCACGGGATTCAGGGTGAGGTAGCCAAATGGATAGAAAATGGCCTCGATGACAGAGACATAGGGTGTTGTAGAGGGTTTTCTTTCAAACTGGAGGCCTGTGACCAGCGGTGTGCCTCAGGGTTCGGTGCTGGATCCACTGTTATTTGTAATTTATATTAATAATTTGGATGAGAATATAGGGGGCATGCTTATTAAGTTTAACAGATGACTCCAAGATTGGTGGCATAGTGGACAATGAAAAAGGTTATCTCGGATTGCAACAGGATCTTGATCAACTGGGCCAGTAGACTGACGAATGGTAGACGGAGTTTAACTCAGACAAATGTGAGGTGATGCATTTTGGTATATTGAACCAGGGCAGGACTTACTCAGTTAATGGTAGGGCATTAGGGAGAGTTACAGAACAAAGTGATCTAGAGGTACAGGTTCATATCTCCTTGAAAATGAAATCACAGGTGGACAGAGTCATGAAGAAGGCATTCGGCATGCTTGGTTTCATTGGTCAGAACATTGAATACAGGAGTTGGGACATCTCGTTGAAGTTGTATAAGACATTGGTAAGGCCACACTTGGAATACCGAGTGCAATTCTGTTCACCCTATTATAGAAAGGATATTGTTAAACTAGAAAGAGTACAGAAAAGATTTACTAGGATGCTACCAGGACTTGATGGTTTGAGTTAAAGGAGAGGCTCAATAGACTGGGACTTTTTTCTCTGGAGCATAGGAGACCTAGGGTTGATCTTACAGTGGTCTATAAAATAATGAGGGGCATAAATCAGCTTGGTAGTCAGTATCTTTTCCCAAAGGTAGGGGAGTCTAAAACTAGAGGACAGAGATTTAAGGTTAGAGGGAAGAGATATAAAGGGGTCCAGAGGGGCAATTTTTTTCACACAGATGGTGGTGAGTCTCTGGAATGAGCTACCTGAGGTAGTGGTAGAGGCAGGTGCAATTTTGTCTTTTTAAAAGCGTTTAGACAGTTACATGGGTAAGATGGCTATCGAGGGATATGGGCCAAATGCGGGCAATTGGACTAGCTTTGTCTTTAAAAAAAAAGGACAGCATGGGCAAGCTGGGCCGAAGGGCCTACTTCCATGCTGTAAACCTCTACGGCTCTATGACTCTATTGATCATACTGCAAATCCTTCACGCAGTTCAAACTAAATGGATGAATCCAAAGAGAGTTGCCATTCCCTGGTGTTACGCTACAGAGTAAATGTTTGCTGCACTCAATCTTGGCATCCATGTGTTTGTTCCAAGCCCAGGGATTTTGCATAGAAGAAATGACATGCTTCACTCGAGTTTAAAGACACATTAACCAATTTAATAATAAATTAAGAAAATCAACATTTTATGAACCAAAGCATTTTGGTTTTTGGCAGTATATTTACTCACAGCCAAGTTTCCTCTTCCAGAAATAGGGAAAATGCATGAAGTGAATGAAACAAACCATTGTCAATGCCACTTTCCTGAATCCTAGGCTTGGTAATTTCAGTAGGCTGGATGGCTGGTTTGTGATGCAGAGCACTACTGACAGGGCAGGTTCAGTTCCTACACTAGCTGAGTTTATTTATGAAGACCCTGCCTTCTCAACCTTGTCCCTCACTTGAGGTGTGCTTATCCTCAGATTAAATCACCACCTGTCAGCTCTCCCCCTCAAAAGGGGCTATGACGGCTTCATCTTTATACACACCCAGCTTATGGTCCATGTTATAGAAGATACTGTTCTTGCATCACATCGAGGCGGCACAGTGGTTAGCACTACTGCCTCACAATGCCAGGGACCTGGGTTTGATTCCCAGCTTGGGTCACTGTCTGTGGCACTTACACATTCTCCTTGTGTTTGCATGGATTTCTTCTGGGTGCTCGGGTTTCCTCCTACAGTCTGAAAGACATGCTGTTTAGGTGCATTGACCTGAACAGGCACCAGAATGGGGCAACTAGGGGAATTTCACAGTAACTTCATTGCAGTGTTAATGTAAGCCTACTGTGACTAATAAATAAAACACAGCAAGCATGAATCTAAAGATGTTATCATTTTGCTGTCGTCCCCAACAACCCCCAGCCCTACAAACAAACACACATACACACACTTCCCATGAGGTCAGATATGCCTGCCCGAAGTTAATGGCCTTTTGCTGATCCATTGGTCAAGTGTTTTATTCCGTCTGCTATGATTCCTGCTGCAGGCAGGAACAGAAAATTCCGCCCTTAGTCGTTCATTTTGCGCCACCGAGGTGTGCGTGTTTTCACTGCACACTGGATTCCCTGTGGGTAACGTGCACAGTTAAAGTATAAAGCTATTTAGGAAGCAATAGGATTTAGTTAACATCAAGCTCACAGAGAACATGTATCCCCCCGCCACTTCCTTCTCTTTCACTGCCATACAAAGTCCCAGAAGCGCTGAAAATAACAAAACAGCTGAAAATGCTGAGATGTCAGAACCTGCAGGGAACACAGACAGATTACCAGTTCAAAGGTGAATGCCCATTGCTGACAAAGAGCGGTCACCTAAGATTACCTGGGTCTTTTCAATTCACAGATGCTAATCGGACTGTTGTATACATTCAGCGCTTTTTGTTTTCATTGTTGGTACAGGGGACTTGCTAAATTTCCTCTTTTATTTCACGTAAATGTCATTTAAACCATGCAAGGGAACAGAGCTGTGAGTGCTATGACAATTGAAACACACAAGGCTAAGGAAAATAGAACATGGAGAGACGGGAGTGCCGAGAGACAGACAGCAAAAACGGAAGAGTGGAGGTGAGTTACAGTCAGTGGTGAAATAACGGAATAGAAGAGTAGGTTCGATGGGTTGAATGTTTCAGTGTTCGAGTAACTCTATCACGTGAACTAACCACAAGAGGCTGCCACGATATTCATCGCCAACATAGGAAACAAAGAAATCTAACAAGGTTGAAACCAAAGATAAGTACATGCTTTAAGAATACAATACCCCTTGTCATTGAAATTAACTTGATAAACCATTTGCTTTATTATCAGTGGAAAGGACATAATCCAGACATCTTCAGTGCCAGCTTCTTGTAAAACACGCCAACCATTGCATTGTACTAAAGGTCACAGTCCTGTTGGATACTTGTACACTTCAGGTGCAGCTAAATACTCATTCACAACCATACAGAATACAAGATTTGAAACAGTGCTGAGAGACAGCGAGTATGACAGCACTGCAATAGTAGATACTGCACATGGCACAATGAACATGCATCTTTGATGTTGCCACTGCGCAAACAACCTCTGAGCACAGACTCTTTTTATTATTCAAAGTTTGATATACTATTATTGCAGAGGAAGGGTTGCTGTTGACACGATGTAATTTGCAGACCTTTATAAAAGTACACACTTGGAGAAAGTTGTATCAGAGGATGAGCAAAAAAAGCAAGGGAAGATTGAGGGGGAAAGAGGTTGGGAAGTTTTTTTAAAACAAGGAAAATTATAAAAATATGAAATGAACTGCCTGAAACAGCGGTGGAAGGATATTCAATGGTAACTTTCAAAAAGGGAATTGGATAAACAATTGAATAAAACAGCAGGAAAGTGGAAATTGTTCAATAGCTCCTCAAGGACACGATGAGCTGAATGATCTTTTTCTGTTTCATTTAAGTTTTTAAGTTTATTTATTAATATAAGTAGCTAGTAGGCTCACATTAACACTGCAATAAAGTTACTGTGAAAATCCCCTACTCGCCACACTCAGGTACCTATTCGGGTACACTGAGGGAGAATTTAACATGGCCAATGTATTTAACTAGCACATCTGTCAGAATGTGGGAGGAAACTGGAGCACCCGGAGGAAACCCCCGCAGACATGGGGAGAACTGATGCAAGCGTAAGCATCTCATGCATATTCATTAAACAGCCAGCTCATCAGAATTAAGTTGGCCTTCCAAATTAAATTCAGCACCGGCAAGAATTTAGAATGCTCAGCTTGATGACTGTATGTAAGTGGCATGCGCCTGGCAGGCTTCACCTCTTCCACGTCTTTTGAGGCCAGTTAATGCTACTTTTGACTTCTTGGGGATGTTGCACAACTCCACGCATAATTGGAATTTGCATGTTCTCCACCTGCCTGTGTGGGCTTCCTCCGGATGCTCCGGTTTCCTCCCGCAGTCCAAAGATATGCAAATCAGCTGGACTAGCCATTCTCAATTATACCTTAGTGCCCAAAGATGTGTGGCTTAGATTGACTAACCATGGTAAATATGTGAAGTTCTGGAGATAATGTGGGCGAGTGGTCCTGGGTCAGATGCTCTTTTGCAGCCATGTTCCAGTTTCAGTGGGCCAAATGGCCCCCTGCTGCACTGTAGGGATTCTATGTCGAATTCCGGTAAAAAATGTTGCACCAAGGCTGGACATGGGCTAAATTGTCTGGCCCTTCCTGCCAGCCAGTCTGGAAAATCATGCCAGCAGAACTGGAAGAGCCCACTGTCGGGAAAGGCCAGAAATTTCAGCCCAACATTTATTCAAATATTCAGTAACTTTCATAATTGAAACAAATTCAATGGGTGAAACCAGTACCTGATATGGAAAATACAGGCGTTGGTGAGGATAAAACTTGACATCTTTCTGACATGCCATCAGGCTCTGCACAAACAGTGATCCAAGCCAAAAATCAAACCCAGGTCCCTGGCAGTGTGAGGCAGCAGTGCCACCGTGTGACACATAATCCACACAAAGGGTGGGATTCTCCAGCCTCCCCTCTCCCCAGCGGTAAGACCACGGGCAGGATCTCCTGGTCCCATCAAAGTCGATGGTGATTTATATTCCTCACCCGTGTCTCTGTCAACAAACACGTGGCAGGGGCCGACTTTGGAGGGGTTGGAAGATCCCACCTGTGGAACAGACTGGAGAATTGCACCCCTGGTCACTTGAAATGCAAACTAACATTATTTAGGTGTAAAATATCAAAAGATGGCATTAGAGGATATGCTGGATAAGGCTCACAAGAAGTCGCCACACTCTGTCACCATGTAATAATAATAAATAAATCCATCAATTCAATAAAAATATAAGGCACATATCAAATGACCGGAGTCTTCCAGCCCCACCAGCAGTGGGAATCATGCAGGTTGGGGCATTTAATTTGGTGACATGCAAAAAAAATCTGTTTCCTGATGGCTGAATAAACCGTTTGGCTCTCAGTGTTGAACTTCCCATTGGGAAATCCGTTTGCAAGCATGAGCATCTCATTCATACTCATTAAAAGGCCAGCTCATCAGAATTAAGTTGGCCTTCCAAATTAAGTTCACTGCCAGCAAGAATTTAGAATGCTCAGGTTTACGACTGTATGTAAGTGGCGTGCGCCTGGCAGGCTTCACCTCTTCCATGTCTTTGAGGTCAGTCAATACTGCTTTTGCCTTCTTGTGGACTTTGCATAACACCACACCTAAATAGAGTTTGCATGTTTTCCACCTGTCTGCATGGGTTTTCTCCAGGTAGGCTGATACCGGAGTTGAGGGGATTGAGCTCTGAGGAGAGGCTGAATAAACTAGGCTTGTACTCGTTAGAGTTTAGAAGAATGAGGGGAGATCTCATTGAGACGTATAAGATGATGAATGGGATGGATAGGATAGAGGTGGAGAGACTCTTCCCGCTCAGAAAAGACAGTAGGACTAGGGGGCACAGCCTCAAGATAAAGGGGAGGCGGTTTAGAACGGAGTTGAGGAGGAACTTCTTCACTCAAAGGGTGGTGAATCTCTGGAATTCTCTGCCCGTTGAAGTGGTGGAGGCTGCCTCGCTAAATATTTTTAAGACGCGGGTTGATGGGTTCTTGATAAGAGAGGGGATTAAGGGTTATGGGGAGAGGGCGGGAAAGTGGAACTGAGCCACAACAGATCAGCCATGATCTTACTGAATGGCGGGGCAGGCTCGAAGGGCTAGATGGCCTACTCCTGCTCCTATTTCTTATGTTCTTATGTTCTTATGTTCTCCCACAGTCCAAAGATGGGCGGGTTAGATTGATTTGCCATGCAATATTGCCTCTCAATGTCTGGGCTTTAGCAGGGTTAATACATGCGGTTACGGGGATAGGGCCTGGGTAGAACTTTGTCAGTGCAGGCTTGATGGGCGAAATGGCCTCCTTCTGCACTCTAGGGATTCTATGATTCTAACTCAGCCACTAAAACCTTTATAAAAGCAATATGCCATGTAATAACATTGATCCCAGATTACAATGTACATAAATTTAATAATACAATGTAATGTTAGTTAAAGTAAACTGGTGGTTTAAACACAAAGATCCAAATATCCTTCCATTTGTAAGTCCAAAGATGTGTGGGTTGGGTTGGTTAGCTATGCTGAATTGCCCTTTAGTGTCAGGAGATTAGCAGTGTAAATAGGTGGGGGAATGGAAAAAGGGCTTGGGTGGGACTGTTGTTGGTGCAGACTTGATGGACCAAGTGGCCACTTTCTGCACTATAAGGATTCTATGATATCATACAGCAGAAAGGCTGTGAAAAGCGAAAGAAAAAGTTATTCAACAGAAGGCAAAATGTATTGTCAAGCCCCTAGTGCAAGCCAAGCAGGTACAAGATGATGGATATGTTCATTTTTTTGAAACAATTCTCTTGAATTCCACCAATATTTACTGGTTTACTTTGACTTCTTGTAAGACAGTATCAGATCAGAGTGTTGTGAAATACAAACCATTTATGATAGCAAGTTAAGCCCTCTCTGTCTGGAAGGCATTGAACTGTAAAGTGCTGTCTTCAGGGGGCTAAGTGAATGCTGAAATGTGTTCACTAACCCTGTGTAGAAACTCCTACACATCTCAGGAGTGTCAAGTGTATTAGACTTGTTATGAGTACGAGAGGAGGGGTAACAATTGACTCCCCTAATTTACCACACCAGGTCTAGCTGTGACAGGTTTTCATTGTGAATGTAGTGATATTGTGCTCTGCCATTGCTGCAGGTGTTTGGGACCATAACCAGACAGGTTTTGAATTTGAATAAAAGAATGCGATAAGATGAGATAACTTCCTGATTTAAAGAAAGCACCAGTTAATCGTAACTCTCATTCATATATGTTTCACACATTCCTTGGGCCCATACACGCTCCTGATAGATTATAAAGGGTAGCTGTATAAAGAGTGAATATAAAGTGGTTGGCACTGCTGCCTTATGGTGCCAGGATCCCGGGTTCAATTTCGGCCCTGGGTAACTGTCAGCATCTGCGTGGAGTTTGTACATCCTTCTCGTTTCATGCGTAGGTTTCCTCCAGGTGCTCCGATTTCCTCCCACAATCCAAAGATATGTAGGTTAGGTTGATTGGCCAACTAAATTGATCCTTTGTTTCAGAGTAAATACATGGGGTTACAGGGATAGAGACTGGATGGACTATGTTGTCAGTGCAGGTTTGATGGGCCAACTGGCCTCCTTCTGCACTGCAGGGATTCAATGATCAGCATCAGCTTTATAAATGTTTTACAAATCATGAGGAGAGTAAATTGTGTGCTGGTCTCAATGCAGTGATTCCACACTGCAGCTATTTTGTTCAGTTGTCTTCCTGGGTTCAGCCAAACAGACCAGATTTCATGTTTTAGCCCCAAAAGATCTTGGTTTGCAGTGGATCTTTCTTGTAAAGGCGGTTACGCTTCAGCATCCATGTACTTCCAAGGAAGAGAGAAGTACCCAGCTTTTTCAGCTTTCAGATCTTTGCTCTGGTTTGGTAAACAGTTCTTCCCCTTTTTGTTCCCCTTTCCTTATCTTTCATCCCCCTGTTTCTCAGTTTTGCCTCTCTCCTACTCATTCTGCCCCTTCCATCTTCATCTGTCACAGTTTACCCTCTGATTTCAGCTTCTCTGCCATTCACACCCTTTATTCTCTCTATGGGCTGCCATTAGCAGCCTTTCCCTTGTTTTTGTGGCTATGACTCATTTTTCATTCCCTCACCCTGCAGCAGAAATATCTCCCACCTTCTATGCCTTTCAGAACACAGAGGATAAAGAAAATTACAACACAGTAACAGGCCTTTTGATCCTCCAAACCTGCACCTACTATGTTGCCCAACTGAACTAAACCCCCTACCTCTCCAGGGACCATATCCCTCTATTCCCATCCTATTCATGTATTTGCCCCTTGAAAGTCACTATCGTATTTGTTTTCACGAACACCCCTGACAGTGAGTTCTAGGTACCCACCACCCTCTGTGTAAAAAACTTGCCTCATATAGCTCCTATAAATCTTGCCCCTTGCACCTTAAACTCTTGTTCCCTAGTAATTGACTCTTCCACCGTGAGAAAAAGCTTCTGACTATCCACTTTGTCCACTCCCCTCAATCTTATAAACTTCTATCAGGTCGCCCCCCCCACAACCTCCAATGAGAACAAACCAAGTTTCTCCAACGTCTCCTCATAGCTAATGCCCTCCATACCAGGCAATATCCTGGTAAATCTTTTCTGTACCCTCTCCAAAGCCTTCATATCTTTCTGGTAGTGTGGCGACCAGAACTGAACACTATATTCTAAGAGTGAGCTAACTAAGGTTCAACATGATTTGCTAATTTTTAAACATAATGCTTGCTGATGATGGCAAACATGCCGTATGCCTTCTTGACTATCTTCTCCACCTGCGTTGCCACTTTCAGTGACCTGTGTACCTGTACATTCACATCCCTCTATTAATAATCTTAAGGGTTCTGCCATTTACTGTATTTTTCCTATCTTTATTAGACCTTCCAAAATGCATCACCTCATATTTGTCCAGATTAAACTCCATCTGCCATCCCTCTGCCCAAATCTCCATCCAATCTATATCTTGCTGTATCCTCTGATGGTCCTCATCACTATCCGCAAATTCACTAATCTTTATGTCGCCTGTAAAACTTACTAATCAAATCAGTTACATTTTTCTCCAAATCTATATATATATATATTACAACAGCAAAGATCCCAGCACTGACCCCTGAGGGACACCACTTATCACAGCCCTCCATTCAGAAACACATCCTTCCACTACTACCCTCTGTCTTCTGAGCCAGTTCTATAACAATCTTGCCAGCTCACCTTTGATCCTGTGGACTTCACCTTCTGTACCAGTCTGCCATGAGGGACCTTGTCCAAGGCCTTACTGAATTCCATGTAGATAACATCTACTGCCCTACCTACATCAATCATCTTCGTCACTTCTTTGCAAAACTTGATCGAGTTAGTGACTTTGATACCGGACTCGAAACATCAACTCTTTTCTCTCCTTATAGATGCTGCCAGACCTGCTGAGATTTTCCAGCTATTTCTCTATTGGCTTAAAAAGCCTTGGTGGCTGTATATGCCAGGGGAATTTAATTACCATGTTTATTCTAACTAAGGTATTGTAGAACAGGTAATTACATTTTTGATATCTTGTTTCAGAAACTTTTGAAGAGTAATATTGCCTTTCATGTTCGGGTAGAGAGGGTGCTTGGTGGGGGGGAGAGAGGGGACGGAGGATGTTGAGAGTCTGTTCCTTTTCATCTTTCCCTGTGTGGAATACAAGTTGTAAATTCTGCTGGCTGGCAGTTTCAGCATTGTCTTAATGGAATTCTGTTTAATTAAAATCCAGCCAGGAAAAAAGGCATGAGAAATTGCATCTTTTCTTTTTAAAAAAAACACATCCTCTTAACACATCATGGATACAAATGAACACCATTTAATTGAGGTAGCCAGAGGTGCACCTTTTTTCTTTTTGTCAGAGATTGTTACACATGGAATTTGCAGAAATGCTAGTACTCAGCAAGAACTTATTGACTAGGCTTTAGAGACCAGATGACTGGATTATGGAATGTGTTATTGGAGTATACGGTTCATCAACTCAATCATTTAGAGCAAGCAATTGGCTGTCCAGTTCAGATTGATTAGCGTCTCATAATACGATTGTTTTTGTGATGCAGATAAATTTACATATTAGGTTGACCAGTTCATCACCATTAAATTATTGGCACAAATCAGTTAGCCTCTCGGCCTGCTTGCTTACATCATAGGTCAACTTAATCTTATAAAAAACATAATTGCTGCATTTCCTTAATAAGTATTAAAACAACTTGAGTGAATGTCAATTGGAACAAGATTCACAATTATATTGCAGGAGAATTGATAACGACTTAACTGTCATTCAGGACAGAGCAGCACATAAATCTGAATAATCATTACTTTATTGCTTTCTTGTCATTATGGAGAACAGTCTAAACTCTCTAATACTGAATTAGATTACGCTCCTTTACAAGGTCAAGTTTATTCAAAAACCGTAATTGAATTTAGTTCTAAAAGAATGTTCAAGTTATTTTGGATAACCAAAAAGCTAAATTACAGTGAGTGATGACTTGGGTAGATTTATGGCTTACTCTCTAATTTGCATTAGAAGTCACAATATATCAGAAAATTGTGGGAAGGGACCGCTGCAAGGATATACGTATTTTTCTTAGTTTCAATCAAAAGTAGCGGCAACACTGCAGATAATACATCAGAAAACTGGTGTACCTTGAGATTTAATCGAGCTTCCTGCGTACTCCACTGCAAAAATGAAAGCAAAGCTCATGAAGTGCTTATAAGTATAAAAATATAAACATTGTCACAGTTATAGAGGACCTTGGCTGCATTCCCCTGTCAGAGAGAGCTGACTGCTGCTGATTTAACCTGAGAGTCACCACGCCTCTGGTGAGGGACAAGGTTGAGAAGGTGGGGCCTTCACGAATAACCTGAAGCCAGTATGGGAATTGAACCCATTCTGTTGGTATTGCTCTGGTCTCACAAACAAGCCACTAGAGCTCATGGACCCCCACTGCTTATGATCAACGTAGAATCATACCAGATGTTTCCTAGTAAACTTAAAGTATCTCTCAGTCCAAAGTTTCTACAGGAAGTCGAGCAGTTACATGTCCGGCTCATCGTGCCATTTGAATCACGTTGACATTTTTGATTAGTTCCAGGACTTTGAAATTACCTGAAAGACCACCCCCCCCACCCACCCCCACCAACCAGGACTTTGAAATTAAGTAATTTATACATGTTGCTGCAACACAAGCTACCATAAACAGTTTGCATTGTGGCACAGTAGCACAGTGTTAACACTGCTGCCTCACACTGCCAGGAAGCTGGGTTTGATTCCTGGCTTAGGTCACTGTCTGTGTGGAGTTTGCATATTCTTCCCGTGTCTGCGTGAGTTTCCTTCGGGTGCTCCTGTTTCCTCTCTCAGACCAAATTTGTGTTGGTTAGGTGAATTGGCCATGCTAGATTGCTCCTTAGTGTTACGGGGACTAGCAAGGGTAAATGCATGGGGTTAAGGGGAGAAGGCTTGGGTGGGATTGTGTTCAGTACAGCCTCGATGGACTGAGTGGCCTCCTTCTGATTCTATGAACTCCACATTTGTACTGTGGACTATGAACTCACACGCCATGTATATTTATATTAAAATTCCACTATCTCATTGTGCCTGAAACATTACGTTAACTGATCCTGGCTTTTATCAAAAGCAAGTAAAGGTGGTATTCTGGTGAAAACTCTCAAATGGTTTGCAACTACCCCTTTGAATGAGTCAAACCACTGCAAACTGTTCTGATCTGGTTCAGGGTATAGAATTATTTTGTTTGCATCAGAAACCAGTTGGTGCAAAATAGATAGTTTGATTGCACAATAATCACTTGACCTTTATCCTAAGGTGACACATATTCCACAAACCTAAGCCACAAATATATTTCAAAAGCAGAATGCATATGTTGATAAGTGACACATCACATTTACACCACACAAGCACCAGGTAATGATCACCCCCAATAAATGAAAAAGAATCTTCATCTCCCTTGACATTCAATGGCATTACCTTCACTGGGGATATTGCTAAAGCATGGGGTGCAGTGGCTCAGTGGTTAGCACTGCTGCCTCACAGAACCAGGGACCTGGGTTCAATTCCCACTTGGGTCACTTCTGTGTGGAGTTTGCATACTCTCCCTGTGTCTGCGTGGGTTTCCTCTGGGTGCTCTGATTTTCTCCCACAGCCTAAAAAGGCCTGTTGGTAAGGTGTATTGGCCATGCTAAATTGTCCCTCAGTGTACTTGGACTGTGGTGATGAGGGGATTTTCACAGTAACTTCACTGCAGTGTTAATGTAAGCCTATGTGTGATAATAAATAAACTTAATCTAAATTCCCATTTTTTTTTGGATGCAACTTTGTCCTCCAAAGACCTCCAAGTCTGGGTTTACATTCCACACATCACATGACACTGATTTTACACAGATTACATAACGACATATAGTCCAACATACTCCTCCACCTCCAGTGCAGTTCTCAAGTCACTGACCAGAAAGTTAACTGAAAGAACCATTAAATATCAATGGGGAGTAATTCCCATCCTGATTCCCTAAAGCCTCTCCGTCATCTCTAAGACACAGGTCAAGAGTATGTTGGAACACACTTCACTTGCCTGAATGAATGCAACCCAAGGACTCAAGAAGCTTGATACTATTCGGGATAAGTCTTCCCACTTAATTGGTACCGCAAATGTTCTTTCCCTTCACCATGAACACACAATAGCAGCAGTACGCACCATTTATAAAAGGCGTTGCAGAAATTAAGCCAGCTTCCTTTGACAGTCTGTTCCTAAACCCAAGATCTCTACCACCTAAATGCAATGGAACACTATCACCTACAAGTTCCCCTCCAAGCCACACAACATCTTGGAACTATATCATTGTTCCTTCATTGTTGCTGAGTCAAAAAAACTGAAACTCTACAGTCCGAAGAAGAGACAGAAATATATAAAGTATTGCTTCAATCTGCCCGGAAGAAAGGAAAAAAAAACTAACATAAAAGGATGGAAGGAGCGAAAGAGAAAGGAACGAAAATGGAGAGGGAAAGAGGGAAAGGAATAAGCAAAGAAATTACTCATTCATGTCTCATTTCTCTCAAAAATGTCTCAAAGCATCTCACAAAAATATAATCACTGTAGCACAGCTAAATGTGGCAGGTAGTTTGCACACACAGTCCCACAACACAGATGAACAACCAGATAATCTATTCCAACATATGTTCCTCTTTACTTGTTAGCCTGGAAGATCAAGGGCAACAAGACAGATTCATACGAGGAAAGACATGACTCCATGATGCGGAGTTTCACCACATTGCACTCAACACCTAAATCCTCCCAGCCTCCAACGTCAAATCCATCCCATGTTAAAGAGAAATATAGATAAATGGATGTAAGAGTTTTATCACATCAGGATGTCTTAAAGAATTTCACAAACAATTAGTTATTTTGGGAAGCATAGTTACTGTTATGTCAGCTTTAGTGTCGGCAGATTGTTCATCACAACAACAAAGGAAATGATTGAACAGATGGTTCATCTTTCTGGGTGTGTTGGTTGAGGAAGGAAAGTGGTCGCTCTTTTAATAGTGCGTGGGACATTTAACGTTTCACTGAATCAGAGGCAGACCAAGCCCTGATTGTGGGTGGTGCAATGGCACAGTGGTTAGTACTGCTGCCTCACAGCGCCAGAGACCTGGGTTCAATTCCAAGGTTGGGTGACCGTGGAGTTTGCATGTTGTCCCTCTGTCTGCGTGCAGGTACTCCAGTTTCCTCCCAAAGTCCAAAATGTACAGGGGTAGTTGGATTGGTCATTTTAAATTGCCCCTTAATGTCTTCAGATTTGTCACTTATCACTCGGTTAAGAGCAACAGCAGGATAAATGTGTGTGGTGATTGGCAATGGGCCTGGGTAAGATTCTCTGTAAGAGTTAGTGCAGACTTGCTTGGCTGATTGGCCTCTTTCAGCACAGTATCGTTTAGCAGAGGATGTCATTTCTTGCCAATCCCACATGTGTTACACCAAAATGTCAGTCTAGACAATGTTTAAGTCCTCCATTGGAACAAAAGTATAAATCTAAGCAATTGAGTTAACCAAACCATCGAATCCCAACACTGCAGAAGAAAGCCATTCAGCCCATCAAGTTAGCACTGACTCTCCAAAAGAGCATCTTACCCATGCTTACCTCCCTGCCTTATCCGCACAATGCTATGCATTTATCAGGGCCAATTCACTTAACCTACACATCTTTGGACACTATGGCGAAATCTAGTGTGGTCAATCCACCTATCAGGCACATCTTTCAATGTGGGATGAAGTCGGATCACCCGGAGAAAACCCATACAGACATGGGGAAAAAGTGCAAACTCCATACGGTCACCCAAGGCTGGAATTAATCCCCGGTAACTGGTGGTGAAGCAGCAGCGCTAACCATTGTGCCATCTTACCACCCAAACATCAGGACTACAGGGCTGAAATCTGTATTAATACAATTTACTCCTCACCGGGTGAGAAGCATTGTCAGGTAAATAAGGAGACTTAATTCTCTGTCTCATTCAAAGTGTAATGCCACAAAGAGGGTCAGGATACTGGAAGTATGAGTTTCAAAGGGCTAACTGGCCTTTCCCTGTCCAACTGTTCTTCTATCTTTCCGTCTTCAGTGTGTGCTTAATAAATATAAGTTTGTAAATATGTCAGTGACAGCTAAATGGAGAGTAAAATATCAAGAAGGCACTGACTTGTATTATATTGGCAAGCTGTCTCATTTGGACTACTTTCTTCAAGTTTCTAATTGCAGTGTCAGCTATCCGGTGGGCCAACACTCAGATTAAATGTCACTAAAAGGTAATCATTCCAAAGCTGTCAACAGCAGTGAGATGTTAGAAATGAGATTTGTCATCAAAAATTGCAATAAAACCATTTAAACATGGAATGGTATTCATTTTTACAGAACGGATGTCAAGAAAGGTTACAATTTGTACACAAAATAAGTCTGGCTCCAGAATTGACAAGCCTAATTTATTACACTATATCTAGCAGATACTGGCTAAAGTTAAGTCAGAGCCATCAACATTAATCAAAATAAATTTTCATCTTTGGAAATATAAGTAATAATTTCTGGGCAGTCAACATCCACAAAAGGGTGAAGGTAAAAACTCTGATGAAGGGTCATCCAGACTTGAAACGTTGGCTTTATTCTCTCTCCACAGAAGCCGTCAGACCTGTCGAGACTTACTAGCATTTTCTGCTTTTGTTTCACAAAGAAGTATTGCCACGTCAGATAAAGCACTTGCAAAAGATTTAAACCTATCTCAAAGAAATATCTCAAAGAATTTCGCATGAACTATTGAAGTGCAGCCATGACACTTGTGATGACTTTAATCAGATTGACTTTAATGAGATTGGCTTGCTTGAGTATGAATGAATAGCTCAGATGGCTAGAGTGTGGTGCTAATAATGCCAAAGTTGTGTGCTCAATCCCCTTACAGGCCCACTGTGTTTATCTGGGTCTATGGCGTACTCTTGTTGTTTAGAGTGTGTTCAATAAACAAAAGAAAACCTTGCTTGACCGTCAACGCCTTCCATGCCTGTTAGGGACTGGGGTGTATCATTGACCCGTTTAAGCATGTTTTAAGTTTCCTTTCCACTTTTTTTTTTGTTCGAGGTGGTTCCTCTCCTTTAGGCAGCTGTCCCAAAGTGAATTTGATTTTGTTTATTTGGTGGATCACTAAAAGATGTCCCTGATTGAGAGCTCTAATTCATGGTCAATCAAGGAGCCCAATGTCTTGTATTTAAACAGGAGTGTCAGTCCCTCTGGGCTCCTGATGCAGATAGCACACTGTGAGACTCTGTATGTTATGGTGGGATCTTGTGAATAAAGGAACTCTGGTGATGGGAATTTCACCCCTGTGGACTTATTACACACTATAGTCAAACCTGGTACCATTTTACACATATTGCTCCATAAAGCATGAGCTAGCTGTCAGCTAATCTCATTTATATGTTTGATAGTGTTTACTGAGGGATTGAAAGATGAAGAACAAGAAAACTCCTCACTCTCATTCTAAATAATGCAATAGGCATGGCGGTGCAAGTTAACACAGCTGCTTCACAGTGCCAGGGATCCGGGTTCAATGCCAGTCTTGGCTGACTGTTTTAGGGGAATTTACAAATTCTCTCCGTGTCTGTGTGAGTTTCCTTCGGGTGGTCTGGTTTCCTCCCACTCCAATGGTGTGCAGGTTAGGTGGACTGGCCATGCTAAATTGCTCTTTAGAGCTGGGGGATTAGCAGGGGGAGTTATGAGAACAGGGCCCAGGTGAGATTATTGTCAGTGCAGGCTGAATGGCCTCCTTCTGCAATGTAAGGATTCTACAATTCAGAACATCTACTCAGAGAGAGATGGCCCTGCATTTCATGTCTCAAAGAACAGTGTGGCTCATTGTCTGAGAGAGATGGTTGTGGATTTAAGCTTTTTTTTAATTCGTTCATGGAATGTGGGCAGTGCTGGCTCATCACAGTCCAAGAATATGAGCACATAATCTAGGCTGACACTCCAGCAATCCACTGGAAGTATGCAATGAGGAGCTGTCTTTCAGATGAGATGTTGCAGCAAGGCCGCCCTCTCAAGTGTATGGAAAGATTCCACGGTACGATTCTGAGAAAGGGCGGGAACATTCTCCCTGAAGCCTTGGTCAATGTTTATGCCTCAACCAACAGACATGGACTGATCATCATTATGTTGTTGCTTGTGGAAACTTGCTGTATTCTAATTGTCCACAGTGTATTACATCCATGACTTCAAAACATGTCATTAGCAGTAAAGCACATTGGGACACCCTAAAGTTATGAATGCCACCATATAAGTGCAAGCTTTTCTGCGATATCTTGAAGATGCAAGATAAACGTAGATGCATTTTTTGCATTGTGGTGCTTATTGATGGTGAAACTGAACTAGGATGTGGTAAAAACAAAAACGGACTCCATCCTCAATGAGTTAGTCACGAGGAGACAGTCCGTTTGTGGTTTATCTGAAGGCATGTGGCAGGATTTTCCAGCCGCACTCACCCCAGTGCCAGAAAATCCCACCCGAGGTCAACGGGCCTTTGCCTAGTTGGTGTCCTGCCTGCTACAATTCCCGTGGCAGGCTGGGAAGGGAAAATTCCACCCAGGATCAGTTGATAAATGGCTCCATGGAGGATTCAATCAGGACAGGACAAGACGGGCATTAATCTCATCTCAACATGTACACTGGGTGAATGTTTTGCCCCATTTGGTTTCCCATTTTCATTAACGATTTTGTGGACAGGATTAAAAGTGATGTTAGATTCTCCTTTAATGAGAAAACCCTTTGCAGAGTCATTAACTCCTCATCTGAATAATGAGCAGCAACCAAAACACTGCAGCAAGACTGAATTAATTGGACGTTGGGCAGACAAATGGCAAATTGCCTCAATGCTGAGAATGTTCAGCTGCGTAAGATGGACCATGATATTTCCTGTAAGCCTCGACCTTGTAAGGTTTGTGAATCTGAAGTTACAAATCAGTAGCTGCTCGGTTTAATCATCAGACTGGGCATGGATGGCTGAGAAAACAGTAATCCTGCAGGAGCTGAGCCCAGTTAGTCACCCTTAGCAACAGAACGTTTGATAGAGGTTCCTCCCGTCCAGTGACTATAATAGCTTTGCTTGGCTATGCCAATTGGCACAAATTATAGCACCACAAGCTATTCTTAAATTCACCCTCTACAGAATTGGAAAGACGTACAAGGCTGTCAGTCCTCTGCAAAATTGCAAATATGGGATCAGACTGTTTAAAGGTTTCATTTATTGAAGGAATGGCAATGATTATTATTTTACGGTAGGCTGATGCTGAAGAAAAGCCCATCAATGCCTCTACTTTCTCAGGAGGCAAAGGAAATTCAGCTACGACTCTCACCGATTTTTATAGATGCACCATTGAAAGCATTCTTTTTTGGATGTAGCACCGCTTGGTCTCGCTCGTACTCTGAGCGAGACCGCAATAAACTTCAAAAGGTCGTGAAGGTAACCCAGTCCATCAAACAAACCAGCCTCCATTGACTCCATCTACACTTCCCACTGCCTTGGAATAGCAGCCAGTATAATCAAGCATCCCAGACGTACTCTCTTCCACCTTCTTCCATCGGGGAAAAGATACGAAATTCTGAGGTAACGTACCAACTGACTCAAGAACAGCTTCTTTCCTACTACCATTACACTTTTGAATGGGCCTACCACATATTATGCTGACCCTTCACTACACCCTCTCTCTGTGACTGCAACATCATATTCTGCACATTCTCCTTTCCTTCTCTCTATGAACGAGATGACTTTGTCTGTATAGTGCATAGAAAACAATATTCTTTACTGTATGTCAAATGTGACAATAATAAATCAAATTAAATCAAAATCTGAGTGATGGTCACTTAATATCAAAATGCAGTTGCACGTATGATTATATCTCTATTATTTGTAAGTGTTTCTAAACCATCTATCTTATTGTAATGCATTTAGTCACATTGGCTGGAGCAGTGACAGATAAAACCTGAAGCCAAAACAATAAAAACATGGTTCCAAAGTCCAACAAAGCCATCACTGAAAATGATTCTAACACTGTGCTAACTGAACCTTTACACTTCAAAACATTGTAACTGTTAGATCTAGATAGACCAAAATGCAATGGCACTTCTACTCATAAGCATTTAAAATAACTTAAAAAGCACCAAAGAAAGAGTTTAAGAATTGACAATTCTCAGAGGAATGTTCTGAATGGAACAACGCTACATATATATAGAATATAATTAAATAAGCATGACCTTTTCTCATTGTCACTTTGCAAAGGAGAGCAGCAAATGTGTTTGATCTTGTCGGAGGTTTTACAACTCTGGGTAATTGCTGTAACAAACTGCACTGAAACAGATGGGATAATATACCTATTTTTATTAAACGTAATGAGCAGCTTATAGAAATTTGTGGGTAGGCTCTTGAGCAAATGAATAAAGTTACTAGTTTTGCTCAGATTTATGTCATATCTGACAGAAGAAGCAGAGTTAGGAAGTGTAAAGCAGAATAAAAGGTTCTGAAATCAGTTGCTGTGTGGTGCCAAGACCCAGTGCAGCTTTATAAGGATGTAATCTTCCACAGGCCACACCTGGCATGACATGAACAACATGGTTTGGGTACAGAAATTTCAAGCCCTCTAATGTTTCAAAAAAATTCAAGATACACTTGCTTTAAAAGAAGCTTTGAAAACTGGTTCATAGCAAACAATAGAAATCGGGTGAAAAAAAGAACACAGTGGCCTGGATTGGTTCTGTTGGATAGAGATTGTGGGCACTGATTGAACATAACTCCATTATTGCTGGGGAAGCACAGTAGTTGGAACTGCTGCCTCACAATACCAGAGAACTAGGTTCAATTCCCCGATTGGGTCACTGTCAGTGTGGTCCATTCAACCCATGTCTGTGTGGTGCTCCAGTTTCCTCCTGCAGTCCAAAAGACGTGCTAGTTAGGTGCATTGGCCATGCAGAATTTTCCTGAACAGGCACCTGTGTGTGGTCACTCGGGGATTTTCGCAGTAACTGCATTGCAGTGTTAATGTCAGCCCACTTGTGACACTAATAAATAAATTTTAAATATCATGTGGCCATCAGGACAGTCAAACAACAAACAAATGGACCTTGGTCTTTTATCATTACCTGATTATTATGATGTTGTGTGAATAAGCCCATCCAAATATTTTGTGGATCTTCCTAATTTTGCCCAACCAAATAATTTGCATTCGGAGTGCAATCTCTAGTGTAATGTCAGTAAGTTTGTGGGTAATGTGCACAGCAAGGTTCCACAAATGGCAATGAGGTATAATGATTGGATAATCTCCTCTTGGTTGAGGGATAAATGTTGAGAAGTTCATTTGGAGGATTCCCCTGCTTTTCATTGAATAATGCGATGAGATTATTTAAGCACACTGGAACAGGTAGGCAGGGTCTTCATTTAACATCTCAATTCAAGATGATAACAGCAATGCAGCACCCCCTCAATGCTGCACTGACATTCACTATAGGTTACATGCTCATGTTCTGCAATATGACTTTGTCCACAGCCACAGATTCAAATTACAACCTTCTGGTGAGCAATATCAAGTGAAGTTTTCTTAGGATTCATTTTACAGTTGTTCAGCAGCTGGCTTAGAGAAAGGCTCCATACACAGCTCCTTTTTATGTTATAGTTGACTTTTAGTCTCTTAGAGAAAAAGAACCATATTCTAAATTGTCTTTTTTTTGATGTTGCAAGCAGTAGTCTCTGTTTGATCTAGGCTAAACAACCGGTGATGAAATTAAGGTTATTTTATATATACTTGGGCACGGTGCGACATGGCAGGACAGTGGTTAGCACTGCTGCCTCACAGCATCAGGGACCAGGGTTCAATTCCTGGCTTGACTCACTGTTGGCGCACAGCCTGCACATTCTCCCTGTTTCTGCATGGGTTTCCTCCAGGTGCTTTGGCTTCTACCCACAGTCCAAAAAAATGTGCTGGTTCAGTGTGTTGGCCATGCAAAATTTTCCTTCAGTGTACTGGAACAGACGCCGGAGTGTGGCGACTAGGGAATTTTCACAGTAACTTCACTGCAGTGTTAATGTATACCTACTTGTGACACGAATAAATAAAATAGAGTTCAGAGACAGAGCAATTTAAAAAGATCGAGCCATCGGCAACGTTACTCTGGAAATGTCAAATTTTGTGCTGAAGATCATGCTCCTTCCAATCACTCCGAACCTGCTGACACCACAAAAATAAAATTGCTTGAGGCAACATTTAAATAGGATGCATTAAAATAAATATGAAAAAGCCATGTCACATCATGCCACAATAGGATACGGGTTCTAATCACGGTTCAAGGCACAAGTTTCTGATCTTAATTTGACATTTTGCATTGCGCAGATACAATTATGCTACAGGAAACTGTGGGGGGGAGGGGATAAATAACTCAAAATCAAGTCATCCATTTTCTCCTCATCAGCACCATCCCAGTAATGTCAAGTGGCTTTTACTAAGGCTTGGCCCATGAGGTTTAGGAAGTATGTGAGCGCCATAAACAAACCACACATTGACAGAGCTGCAATGTTCCTCTTCAGGGAAGCAAGCTTTATACCAAACATTAACTTATTTGGCTATGTGAACCCAGGGACAATTTCCAGAACAAAAAAAAATCAACTTACATTCTTAGAAAAGCAAGGTACAATTTTCAGATATAGTTCGCTAAGGGCATTTTGATTTGACTTGATTTATTATTGTCACATGTATTAACATACAGTGAAAAGTATTGTGAACTATACAGACAAAGCATACCATTCATAAAGAAGGAAAGGAGAGAGTGCAGAATGTTGTGCCATTGCTAGGCTGTAGAGAAAGATCAACTTAAGGCAAAATAGATCCATTCAAAAGTCTGATGGCAGCAGGAAAGAAGCTGTTCTTGAGTCAGTTGGTATATGTCCTCAAACTTTTCTGTTTTTTTACCAATGAAAAAAGGTGGAAGGGAGAATGTTTGGGGTGCGTGGGGTCCTTAATTATGCTGGTTGCTTTGCCGATGCAGTGGGAAGTGTAGACAGAGTCAATTGCTGGGAAGCTGGTTTGCAATGATGGGCTGGGCTTTGTTCAGAACCCTTTGGTTTAAGGTGCACTTTCATGCATCAGTATGCATCGATGAACGAATAGATCAGTGCTCAGCAGCTTCTCAGTCCAAAATATGTTCATGTGAATGAATATCTGCATGGTCAAGCCTTCAAAGCTGGAAACATTCCCAATCTTGTCACTAGCACAACATGAATGTTAAGTGAGCTAAAACTCTACATCACCTTATTGATTCCATCTTCCCAAAATATTCCCCTTCAGAGTGCGACCAATGATTTGACCAAGTCCCAAAGAAGTCATGGAGAGAGAGTAGAGCCAACGATCCTGACTCAAAATGTTGACTCTATTCTCTCTCCATAGATACTGTAAGACTTGCTGAGATCTCCCAGCTGTAATAACTCCAAGAGTGCTTTTTATAGAATCATAAAATCCCTGCAGTGCAGAAGGAGCATATTTGGCCCATCGAGCCTGCACCGACAGTAACCCCACCCAGGCCCTATCCCAGTAACTCCACATATTTACCCTTCTAATGCCCCTAACACTAAGGGACAATTTAGCATAGCCAGTCAACCTAACCCACACATCCTTGGAATGTGGAGAAAACCGTAGCACCTGGAGGAAACTCACGCAGAACAGGGAGAACGTGCAAACTCCACACAGACAATCACCCAAGGCTGAAATTTAACTCAGTCCCTGGTACTGTAAGGCAGCCATGCTAACCACTGTGCCACCCCAAATGCACAAAATGAAAATAAACAATAACAATAACCAGATTCATGGGCCCGCTCAAGGTCTTGCTTTATATAGGGCTCATAATACGAGCTCCATCCAGTTGCCTCATTACCAATCTCCAAGGATTTCATATTCAATAAGCCCCAATGGGAGTGATGCCCCATGCAGATCATGGGGGTTATCAAACCAGCATTTTCTAATTTTAGCTCAGATTCCAGCATCCACAGTATTTTGCTTTCATCCCAAGTAGTCACATTGGACTCAAAACTTCAATTCTGTTTTTCTCTCTCCCCAGATGCTGCTGAGATTTTCCAGCAGTTTCTATTTTTAATTATACATGATATGATCCATTCATGCAACAAGAAATCATGAATAGTTTGGTATGTAAGATCTGTACACGATAATTTCTGGCCCAAGATAACCATTCCGAAAGATAAAGCTCTCAGCAATTTATAGTGGTACAACATTGACAGATTCAGATGCATGTAAAAGCATTGATTAATCTTGATAATCGCTTCTGAGAACAGCATTCCAGACGTTTTCCTCAGAGACGAATGCCTTATTGACTGAGGCGCATTCGCAGGCTGTCCGTGTGACTGAACCAAACAGCAAATGGAAAACTATGTGGATTCAGAAGGAAGCAAAGGAGATAAAGGCAGTCACTTATTGTTCATCAGGCTGCATTGTTTCACCTTCACATCTTCTGTTTCACACTGCTCGATTTCAGCCAATGATTTTGTCATGAGAAAGATTTTACATGCACCCCACACACACATCCACAACATAAGTAACATTTGTGTGCAGTGAGCTATTCCAAGCACTCGTCAGGCTTACTTAATGATTTAACGATTATGACACACCACAATCCGCCAGCTTTTGGGGAAATGCAAAACTGTTTGTGTTAGGATTCACTTTGAAAAGGTCCGTTTGCAAGTACCACTTAAGCTAAAAAAATTTATGTACTAAAGTTATTAAAAATAGCTCACTGTTAAATGCTATTAGTGTCCATTATGCTGTCATTAGTAAGAATGACAAGTGATCGACTATTTGCGCAATTAAATTCCTGACAATTGCCACGATAAAAATACAAGTTGGCACTTCTCAAGTCTCTTTAATGGTGGAAGCTTACTAACAGGCTTCACAGAAATGCAAGGAAAACAGATTCGGCACCATTGGAAGAAAGACAAGGAAAAGGTGACCAAAACCATGCTTAAAGAGCTTGGATTTCAGATGGATGATAGGGAGGATGGAAGCCAGAGTCA
The DNA here is from genome assembly GCF_965287045.1 of Carcharhinus amblyrhynchos. Lineage (NCBI taxonomy): Eukaryota > Metazoa > Chordata > Chondrichthyes > Carcharhiniformes > Carcharhinidae > Carcharhinus > Carcharhinus amblyrhynchos. Next base: position 26,624,871 of record NC_137352.1, read on the forward strand.
GTGACAAGAGGCCAGTATTTGTTGCAGAGCATTGGAAGGATGATCACAGGTACAGGGGAAGGGGAAGGCTTCATTGTGGGGCTTGGTGGGGAGCATTCCTACTACTGCTAGCCCACAAGAAGTTTAAGTTTATTTTATTCGTGTCACAAGTAGGCTTACATTACCACTGCAATGATGATGCCGTGAAAATCCCCCGAGTTGCCACGCTCTGGCACCTGTTCGGGTACACTGAGGGAGAATTTAGCATAGCCAATGTACCTAACCAGCACGCCTTTCAGGCTGTGGGAGGAAACCCACGCAGATACAGGGACAAAGTGCAGACTCTGCACAGACAGTGGCAGAAATCAAACCCAGGGCTCTGGCACTGCGAGGCAGCAATACTAATCACTATGCCACTGCGTCATCCCACAAGTGCCAAAATAATCACCATTCTTGGAGATTCAGCAGCACCTGCCTCGGATCAGCTGCTGAACAAATGCCATACTTGGAACCTTCTCCTCCTACCATATCTTTTCAATCTCTGGATCAATTAGGTCATCAGGCTATGATTTTGGAATGTTAATCAGACCTTGCTTGCCTTTTGTCAGAGCCTCAATCATAGTTTGTTACTGCCTTTTAAAAAGGGGGAAGAATGGAGCTGAGCTGCCTGACCTTAATGTATTTGGGTTAAAATTCAAGTTGTCTTTACTTTTAACTGCTGCCATTGAAATCAGCTCTTGCCACAAACTCTGCTCACCAGCCACCGTCTCTAACTCCCTCCCCCGGAAACTGTCTGAGGCTAAACCAGGCTGTTCACAACCTTAATGTCAGAATTGACTCAAAGACAAGCTCCTAATCATGCATTTACATCAACTGGTTAATTTCTACATTCACAACTATGGCCATCTCCAATCCCACTGGCTCATCTGCTACTGAAACCATCTCATTTTATGAACTTGACTATTCTAACAGATTCCTCAATGGTCAAGCTCCCAACTTTTTGCTCCTCCATGGGACTGTGGGCATTGCTGACAAGGCCAGCAATTGTTGTCCATCCCTAACTGCCCTTGAGCTGAATGGCTTGCAATGCCATTTCAGAGGGAGGATCAAGAGTCAACCACGCTGCTGCGTGCCTTGAATCATGTCGTCCAGACCAGGGCAAGGATGGCAGGTTTCCTAAAGGGAATCGTGGGTTTACACAATAATCGGCAATGGTTTTGTGGTCACCATTATAGAGGCCAGCTTTTCAATTCCCAATCATTATTTTAATTCAAATTCCACCAGCTGCCATGGTGGGATCTGAACCCTTGTTCCTGCACCCCGCCTAGCCTTCTGGGTTCATAGTACATTGACAATACCACAACACCACCCTCGATTAACTTGACGTCAATTAAAACTCTGCTGACCATATATGCTTGCAACAAGTCCAATTCACCCTCCCCCTGTGTTTGACCTACATTGACACCTGGTTAATCAAAATTAAAATTCTCGTTCTGAAACATTTTTAAAAGTCTCCATGACTTTACTGGCAGCTGTGTTCTCCGTCTCTGCAAATTTCCTCCCTAAACCCCTCCACCTTTGTTTCCCTTGAGGATGGTCTTTAAAACATTTGGCCATGTGACTGAATATTGCTTTCTGTGGTTCACTGTCAAACTTTGTTTGAAAACCCTCCTAGGAAGCCCATTGGGCAATTAAGGCATGGATGGCATCCATACAGTATGGTATTGCTTGAAGAAGCTTGTGGAGTGAATCCTGGTTTGCAAACTTGCTATCTAACACCACCTACTGAACAGACTAATCCAGAGGGAACTTCTTCAAGTAGATTTTACAATCACACAAAATGTTTCCATTCACTGCGGAAGGACTGTGGACAAATGAGCCACCTAAGTTTACAAGAGCATGCTGGGATAATTGGATAAGTACAGAAACAGACAGGCTACAGCCTCAAAAGAAATTGAACAGAGATAAACAGGTTGCAGCTGCAGGAGCTGGAATACAGTAAGAAGTCTCACAATGCCAGGTTAAAGTCCAACAGGTTTATTTGGTAGCAAACACCACTAGCAAATAAACCTGTTGGACTTTAACCTGGCGTTGTGAGACTTCTTATTGTGTTTACCCTAGTCCAACGCCAGCATCTCCACATCAGGAGCTGGAATACACAGAATATTGGCCATCTCAAGGATAAAGGACACTTTCTGGTCAAACCAGTTTGTTTACCAGACACAGGGGCATCTTAATCCCTTATTTGGGAGGGAGGTATGTGACCCACGTGCCTCCAGCACCTACAGACATGGTCATTAGGTGTACACCCAGAGATCGGTGTGGCAGCACCTGATTGGACTCTATTGATCAGGGTGATCAATCCCTGATTGATTGATTGGCAACAATCAAGAGACCACCCAAAAGAGCGCAAAATCAATGAGATATAAAAGGTGCTGCACAACAGAAGTATCTCTCTCTCTCTCTCTCAATGAACAAATGACAACAACGGTGACCACTGCCAGCAACAATCAGCATAAGAAGAGCCACCACAACCAAGGAAGGAAGGAAGACCACAGCCAGAATATCAGAGCAGACCAAAGGATTAGACTATGCCAAGGACTACTGAGACCAACACGTGGATAAAGGCTAATATCTGCCTGGGTACTTGCCAGTCACGCAAAAATTAAGGTCTAGTATTGGACTTGAATTTTGGTATTCTGTAAGATAGCTTAGTATTGATTGAGTGGGTGCTTAATAATTGTGTGTGAATGAGTATTACTGTACTAATGAGAAGTCTACTTGCAATTCTTTGTCCAAAGTACAAGGGTTAAAACAGACTGTGCAGCAGGCACAACAGGACAAAAACCTATACTTCTATATTGTTCAAACCAGAATAAATTACTGCACGTGAATATCAGAATTCAATTCAACACTTCACAATTATATTAGGATCAATTCAGAATAACTCAAATCAGATTAATATTCTTTCAAAGCAAATGTGTGAACTTTTCGAATCCTTAAACAGAAAGACTTTTCACTTAAATAGCACCTCTCATGGCTTCAGGATGTCTGTCTGTCTCTTCGTGAAGTGTTGTCATTGTTATAATTTAGGAAACGTGGCTGAAAATATGCATACATCAAGATTTCAGAAACAGCAAAGTCAGATAATCAGCTTTTGTTTTGGTGACTGGTATAAATGTTGGCTAGGGTGCCAGTGATAATTCCCTGACTCTTTTCTGAAAGAGTGTAATGGGATTGTTTATATTCACTGGAGGGGGAGGGGCGAGCAGCAGAGGAGGCCTTAGTTAATGACCCTCCCAAAAGATGTTGGCACAGACAGTGCAACCCTCCCTCAGCGTGGCACTGGAGTGCCAACCAAGATTTTTGTATTCAAGTCAGAGAACAGGACACCACAAGCATTCACACCCAGAAGCATGATTGTTGCCAACTGAGCTGCAGCTGACACCATGGATTGGATTTTCATGGAGTCAGGGAGATTCCTTGGAAGAATAAAAATGGCACCCGAGATTAGATTCCTCGCCCCGTTCTTGGAGTTTCTGATTTTCAGCAGAGACTTTTCAGCTGCAAGTTGGTTTAGGTCATGAGCTGGCACCCTGCCAACTTTTCCAGTTCCATTTTGGGGACAGGCGAGCCCTCGTCCCCCAAACTTTTCATGGGCCAGCTTTTCAAAGAGCCATGGTTCACTGAACCTCAGAGGTGTCGTCAACTAGGCTCAGGCTGAGGGATCATTTTGAGAGGTAAGTTCAAAAGTTTCTCCTCATGCTCCAGACGCTACTAAAGGCCCTCCCATCCATTCTGTTTGGCCCCTCATACAAAACCATGGCACTTACATGCCTATTCACCCAATAGACACTGGATAGAAGCAACAAATCATATAGTGATAACAGGACATATGAAGTGGTTTTTAAAACAGCCGTTCATTGATCGATATGGAGTTTCTACTGTCACTGTAAGTGAAATAATTCCTCAGAGGCCGGTGTCCCTACCTCAGATTTCCTTTATTCACAAACTCAATTCCATCCCTGAGAATGCTTCTGGTACAAAGTCAGAAACCAGAGTGGCAGTAGCCTTGACACTTGTCAATTTATACAGGTGAGACTCCTTGATTGGGCAGGCAATCATAACCTCAATCAGGGAGCTCATACTCCAAGAGGCCATTGTCATGGGCCTCGTTGATGTCATTACAGTAACATTCATTGGTTCTATACAGTGCCTAATGGTAAATGGACCTAAAGTGCCATAGCATGGCAGGAGGGACCTTAAGAGGAGGGTAAGGTGCATACCTTGGCATGGTGGAATGAGCAGTCATAGTGTGACATGAGATGCCATGGACAGGGTATGGGGAATGCATGCAGTGTTAGGGCACGTGAGGACTAGAATGTCTTATTCTTTTCAGTACGACTCAAACAAAGTCCCAGAGCACCGAGGTGAGTCTTTCAAACATCCAACCTCAACACCTCACAGTCCTGACTGCTGCTTCCAAACTGTTTCATGGACCTGTTGGCTAGACTGCATCCCACCCCTACACCCCCACAATGGAAATCCCAGCTCTGCAGGCATTCTCTCCTGACGCAGGCAAGCTAAGCTAGGAGGTTTCCTAGATGGTTAATATTAATATTAAATATTACTCGCAGCAAACTCATCTACTGATGCAATATATCTGAATCCACATTATCAGGCATCAGTGAATCATTATCCCCAATATTGCACAGGCTAATAATACAAAAGCATTTTAAACATTCCATGTGCCATTACCCAACAGTAAACGAGAGTGCTCGCCTTCAGACTTCAAGTTATTTCAGTCAACGCAGAACCAAAGCTAATGGAATTCCAATGGCACAAAATACATTATTTTCGTTAACATCTCTAAGCATCTTACAACCTACAAAATCCAGACGTACATCTGCATTCACTCCCACTGGACTTGATATATGTCAATTGCAGAATGGCAGGTCACATGCTGGGAATTCCTCCTTATCTTCTGAACACAGCTTCAAACCAAGGTTGATTCAAAAAGGAAAATTAAATGAAAATAGAAGCCACTGTGCAGTGGCAATCCCACAAGGATGTTGAATGAAATAGTTTATTAAAATGTTCATTAAAACTATTCAGAGGCTATTCAGCGTATGAGCTTGGTCTACAGTATGTAGGTAAGATAACTTGGAGATCAATTCCCCCCATAACCTCAACAACCTTTCTCTATTAATTTTGGTGATTTATCTACCTTGACCATGCACTAACATTGTGCTTTACTAATTGAGTACCAAGTCTGGTTTTATTGCTTTCGCAAAATTGTATTGCTGAGGACATCAAGGGTATTGTATTCATATCAAAAAACACAAGGTTAAGTAGTGTAAGGATCACATATTTCAAGTTTTAACGTGATTCTAATTTGTGTAGCCTCTTTGGGTTCACCTATTGCTCTTGTCTCGCCTTCAGTCTCAGTTGGGCTATGGTATGATCATAATTTGAAGAGGGGTTTTCAAAATTAATTCTCTTAGAACCTTCAACAGAGAAGATCAGGCAAGAGGCTAAATGAGAAAAGAGTTTCAGCTCAGCTTTCTAAATCCGGAATTGTTTGCACAATAGGATGAATAGAAAATGTAGGTGCACTTGTATTCAAACTGAGGTACACACACGGACCACACAGGAGCTGACACTGATATACACATGGACCACACAGGAGCTGACACTGAGGCAAAGACGGACCATACAGGAATTGACACTGACACACGCATAGGGATGCTACAAGGACTGACACTGAGACACACATGGACCATACAGGAGCTGACACTAAGGCACAGACGGACCATACAGGAGCTGACATTGAGACACACATGGACCGTAAAGGAACTGATACTGAAACACACACACGGACCATATAGGAAATGACACGGACTGAAAAGGAACAGATGTTAGACTATCTACAAAACTGCAGTCTCCTTCATTCATCACAGATTTGCAAGAAGGAATTGTCCATTATTCCCTTGGGAATCACTTTGGGGCAATGGGAATTCAGGATAAAGACATGAACAAAAATCACTAGCAGACACTGCTCTTTAACAAATTTGTTTTTGGCATAATGGTGAAGTATTATTCTTCATCATGAATCACTTAATATCCTCAATTGCCAGATCAAATGATGATAATATTTTGTACAAAAACATTTAATTACTTGCCAAGTGAAAGGAGAGAAGCCCATTACCTAAGAGCTACCATGGGACAGCACAACAATCCATTACCAGCCAAGTTTACAACACCCTTTAGAACCCTATGTTACAACACTAATGAAATACTCAACAAAAGAGGTATCATCACATCACTAGCAAATGGTTTGATTGAACCAAAAACATTTATAGTACTCACAAGATGGCCATTGAAATCAACTGAAAATTCTGCTATCTGCTCCCCTCATGGTTATGAGTTAACGCACCCATCGTTATGATCAAAGTCCCTTAATGCAGTGATGGTTTATCAGGCTGACTCCTGGAATGGCAGGAATGCCATACGAGGAGAGATTAAATTGGTTAGCATTATATTCATTAGAGTTTAAAAAGAGTGAGAAAGGATCTGATCTCACAGAAATTTGTAAAATGTGAACAGGATTAGAGTCATAGGCTGAATGGCATTCTCCATCGGCCTCGGGCGGGATCTTACAAGCCTTGGGTGGGCGAGGTGGTAAAATTCCAGCCACAGAGTCATAGAGGTTTACAGCATCAGACCCTTCAGCCCAACGCGTCCACGCTGCCCAGTTTTCACCATTAAGCTAGTCCCAATTGCCCATGTTTGGCCCATATTCCTCTATATCAATCTTACCCATGTAACTGTCTAAATGATTTTTAAAAGACAAAATTGTACCTGCCTCCACTACTATTTCAGGCAGCTCATTCCAGGCACTCAACACCCTTTCCATGGAAAAGTTGTCCCTCTGAGTCCTTTCGCATCTCTTCTTCTCACCTCAAACCTTCTAGTTTGAGACTCCCCTATCTTTGGGAAAAGATGTTGACTGCTCATTATGTGACAGACCTCTATAAGATCACCCCTTAGACAGATCAGATGCAGAAAGAATGTTCCCGAAGGTGAGGGTGTCCAGAACAAGGGGTCATAGTTTGAGGATGAGGGGTAAACCTTTTGGGACAGAGGTGAGGAGGAGTTTTTTCACCAGAGGGTGATGAGTCTATGGAATTCATTACCACAGAAAGCAGTTGAAGCTAAAACATTGGGTAAATTCAAGAAAAAATTAGATTTGGTTTTCAGGGCTAAAGAGATCAAAGGGATATGGGGGGAAAGAGAGAATCAGAATATTGAATTTGATGATCAGCCATAAAGATAATGAATGGCAGAGCAAGCTTGAAGGGCCTGCTTCTATTTTCTATGTTTCTATATTAGCTCTGAAAGATTTTCTGTACTAAGTTAGCTGAGGCAAGATGGGAGATAGTGCAACTGGACTCAGCATTCAAGCTCACGATAAAAAGTAGGCAAGAAAATGAAAGTCAGCAGGACCTCTATTCCTCATGCTTTCCCAATAAGAAAACATCCACTGAAATGGTTCTCTGCTCCGACATCACAATGGGTTTTATCCTTTTTCTCATTGACCCTTCACTGACTCAATGTTGGTGTAGCACACCGAGTCAAGAAACATAACTCTTCTACCTCTCTTCCAACCCCCTGGAATCATGTTATTATCCAGATTTGCTGGCAAGCTGCCATGTTTCTGTCAACATTACCCAAGCAGAGATGCAGTCAGAACAGTTGAAGGTCATTGCACCTCCTTGTGTGCCTTACTGTGTGGGAGCTAAGGGACCAGCACACTCTCCAGCTCTCGACCAAGCGCAGGGTGGAAGAAAAAGGAAATCATGCTCATGACCCTTCATATCTCAATGCTCCCTATTGGCGCAGTTTTGTGGACTGCATGAATTCATGGGTATATTTTAGTTACAGTCCAAGATCTATAGTAATGCTAAACACAGCAAGCTGCTTGACGCTGTGCAGAAACTAATTGCATTCATGTTTACCTCATGAGAAAACAGAAGCTCTGAAGTATTTATTAAGCTCGCTCTTCATTGAGGTTACAGATAGTACACAAATAGAGAAAGTTGTTTGAGAGTAGCTAGTTTGTGTTTTTTCTTCAGATAGTATTAAGGGTGGTATTGTGTTCATTGTAGGGTTAAACAAAGGATTTTATTGTAAACTTAGATTAGAATTCTATGCACTAGTACAGTTATGAGGTTCATAATGACAATGCAATATTGGTTACTGGTATTCAGCCATTCATGACTGAGACACAATAGGTTTCTGTCTGTAAAACGTCAATTCTCAATTTGATTACCAAGCTCATTTTCATCTCGGAGAGAAGTTGTTTTTTTATTATATTGCTGCTCAGTGGGCCGCAGCACCATAGATATGAACTCTGTGCATCGGGCATGCAAATTTACAAGGGCGAGCTATTGGACTGTTGAAGTCAACAGCGGATCTAAGCCTCTAATTATCAACTTCCAAATTGGAAGTCAAAGTGAAATCAGACTTGGAGAAAAGCAGTGGAACCTGCAATCTATCCTTTCACAACAGAGATGGCTCCGTAAAGATCAGCACATTTTTCACAACTACAAACAATAGAGTGCATTGGTCATGTTAAATTCTCCCTCAGTGTACCTGAATAGCTACTGGCGTGTGGCGACCAAGAGATTTTCACAGTAACTTCATTGCAGCGTTAATGTAACTGTACTTGTGACTAATAAATTAGCTTTAGAGGAGGAGAAGGATATTGGACCACAAAGTTTATTTGTTAGTGTCACAAGTGGGCTTACTTTAACACTGCAATGAAGTTACTGAGAAAACCCCCTAATCACCACACTCTGGCGCCTCTTTGGGTACACTGAGGAAAAATTTAATATAGCCGATTCACATAATCAGCACACCTTTCGAACGTGGAAGGAAACCAGAACACCCGGAGGAAACCTTTGGCAAGAACATGCAAACTTTGCACAGACAGTGATCCAAGTTGGAATTGAACTGGGGTCCCTGGTGTGGTGCTAACCACTGCGCCGCAGAATGAAAGGGAATACATGACGTAAGTCAGACCCATCAGTGATCTCAAAAAATGGATCGTGCTTTCTATGTGGACAAAAATCCAAGATTTTATCTTAAATAATGCTTCCAAGAGACAATAAAAGTAATATGAAAAATAATTTGCTGTTTTCATGAAGGGAATATTAGCAAGAATATTTAACAGCAGTGGTATGGGCCAGGAACTGGCAAATGGAATTTAATGTTGGCAAGTGCGAGGTGGTCCACTTTGGTAGGAATAATGGTAGGAAGGATTATTACTTACATGGCGAAAAACTGCATCAGGCGACGGTGCAGAGGGACCTCGGGGTCCTTGTGCATGAGTCGCAAAAACCCAGCCTGCAGGTGCAGCAGGTGGTCATGAAGGCTAATGGGATGCTGGCCTTCATAGCGAGGGGGATTGAATATAAAAGTAGGGAGGTCTTGCTGCAGCTGTATAGGGCATTGGTGAGGCCGCTGCTGGAGTACTGTGTGCAGTTTTGGGCGCCGCACTTGCGCAAGGATATTTTGGCCTTGGAGGGAGTGCAGAGGAGGTTTACTAGGCTGATGCCGGAGTTGAAGGGGTTGAGCTATGAGGAGAGGCTGAATAAACTAGGCTTGTACTCGTTAGAGTTTAGAAGAATGAGGGGAGATCTCATTGAGACGTATAAGATGATGAATGGGATGGATAGGATAGAGGTGGAGAGACTCTTCCCGCTCAGAAAGGATAGTAGGACTAGGGGGCACAGCCTCAAGATAAAGGGGGGGCGGTTTAGAACGGAGTTGAGGAAGAACTTCTTCACTCAAAGGGTGGTGAATCTCTGGAATTCTCTGCCCGTTGAAGTGGTGGAGGCTACCTTGCTAAATATTTTTAAGACGCGGGTTGATGGGTTTTTGATAAGCGAGGGGATTAAGGGTTATGGGGAGAGGGCGGGAATGTGGAACTGAGCCACGACAGATCAGCCATGATCTTATTGAATGGCGGGGCAGGCTCGAAGGGCTGGATGGCCTACTCCTGCTCCTATTTCTTATGTTCTTATGTATCATAGATCTCTGTTAGAACTTGCATATCAATTTGGTGAAATAAAGAGTGGTTCTGCCAGGATCACTTACCTCCAGACCTCATTACATCCTTTATCTAAGTTTGGACAAAAAAACTCAGTTCAAGGGTTGAACTAAAAGTAAAAGTGACTACCATCAAGGTGGCATTCAACCGAGTGTGGTTTCAAGGTCCCCTGTTAAAATTGAAATAAATGGCAATCATGGAAAAAATTCTCCACTGGTTGGAATCATCGCAACGTAATGGACTAAGACCTCATACTGTAAATTATTTACATATGTATATACACAGATACACATACACACACACGCTCATTGCTATCCCTAAATTTTAAAACTGGACTTTGGCTGACCAAGATCCTTGTGACCCCAGAATAAAATAAACCACTTTACAGTTTTGGAGAAACTCGTACCTTGTTATCACTGAGGAGTCACTAACAGCCACCGGGGGAGCGCACAGCCCAACTTCACAAAGGCCATTTCATCTGATGACCCAGATGGTTAACTCTGCAGATCAAGGGTCTGCTCAGAAAAAATGCCCCTCAAATATTCCTTTCAACTAATAATGACAAGGACATTTAGCTGTCTTTGGACCCAGTCAAAGTCCAGATGCTGGATACAGATCCTTTGTTCAATACCTGGCGCTGAAGTGGGATCATGTGACCTAGGCCTTTGGCTTGTTGAAACCGGAATTCTCCCATCCCACCCACCACTGGAATTTTAGCGGGCATGTTGCAGACAATGTGAAACCCCATTGACAGTCGGATGGGAATTTCTGGCTTTGAGACCAGCGTGGCCGGAGAATTCCATCCAATGTGTTTATATCTGAGGAGCAGGCCATGCAGAAGGAATTATGGATGAGTGGCCCCAGCTACCCTGCTTCTGTTGGATGTTCTGTGTCATCGCCTACAAGACCCATGCATCACTGCACGTCTATCTCATCGTGTGAAGTGAACACCGTTGGGAAATTGAAGTCTACAAAAATCGGTTTTGACCTGCCAATCTCCGTGAAGGAATATCTTATTCAAAGTTAGCATGGCGGCACAGTGGTCAGCACTGTTGCCTCACAGTGTCTGGGACCCGGGTTCAATTTCAACCTTGCATGACTGTGTAGAGTTTGCACATTCTCCCTGTGTCTGTGTGGGTTTGTTTTGGGTGCACCAGTTTCCTCTCACAGCCCAAAGGTGTGCGGATTAAATGGATGAACATGCTAAATTGCCTCTTAGTTCAAGGGGAGGGAGCATCCTAGAGAATAAAACATGGGGTTACAGGGTTGGGGCCTGGGTGGGATTGTTGTTAGTGCAGGCTTGAAGAACCAAATGGCCTCCTTCTGCACTGTATAGATTCTTTCGTTCTAATTAATCTCTTAACTGATAGACAATTCAAGTTCATCTTGTTTTCAAAGACAGATTACAAGATAAACTGAAACAGAATATTTTATTTGGGTGGACAAAATACTTAGCAATATTTTCTAAAGCCAAAGACATGTACGAAACATACAGTTAAATGGAGGGTGCAGCAGACTTTAATTTAATTATTTGCCAATAAAATATTTTAAGTGGATGAACAATTCACCAAAGAGCAGACTTATACAAGGAAAGATTTAAAATCAAAATGGTTTGATATAATTTAGTTTTGCTCAGCATTTCAGAAAAAGCAAAAACGAAGTCTAATCGAGTTGGATTATTAGACCTGGAGAGCTTTTCAATCAAATAAGTTGAGTTAACTTTTATTTATTAGTCACAAGTAACTCTTTCATTAACACTGCAATGAACTTACTGTGAAGTTCATAGTCGTCACATTCTGGGTCAATGCATCTAACCAGGGCATATTCAGACTTGTGCGTTGAAACCAAAGCACCCGGAGGAAACCCACGCAGACACAGGGAGAATGTGCAAACACCACACAGACAGTAACCCAAGCCGGGAATCAAACCCGGGTCCCTGGCGCTGTGAGGCAGCAGTGCTAATCACTGCGCCATCATGAAAAATGTCAATCATATTAGAATGTAATATCAGCAAATACCTAGACATATTTCTTAATGCACAATGTTCTCAAGCGGATGTATTTTTAATATTGGTGAAATAAATGTCTAAATTGTGCATTCAAAAGGATGTTATAGCTATCAGTTGGTTAGATTGCGTGGGTTTACAGTGCGTGTTTCAGAGTTGTGCTGGATCTCTCGAATACTGCTGCAGAGTAATACCAACACTCAGAGACCATGCAATTCATCTAACACTTCACCGAACATGAGCGAATATTCAGCTGTCACCACAAATTCAAGTTACTGTTCAACTTAATCAAGAAAAATTGCAAATTTAATTTCCAGCTAAGTAGACACAACACTTGGGTAAACAAAGGAAAATGGAGGCCACAGCACAGGATATACTTAGGGTTATTAAAAGCAAGCTACTGCATTCTTCCAGATCTGAGATACAAAATATAGATCAGAAATACTCAGTAGACAAGCCAGCATTTTTGGAAAGAGAGAAATAAAGATAATGGCCATAATGTTTTTCAGAGTCATGATCCTGCCTTTGGTTCTAAAGTCGATGGTGAACCTGCACCCACTAGGTCAGATGACTCCATTGCAATTTAACAATCATCGAGCTGTTAATTGGCTCACTATGGACCCCCTCCTCCCATCTGAGAGGAAGTCCCACCTCCAAGAGCTGTCAACTCATCAAATGGCTAACAAATCCATGGTGGCTTGGTGGCACAAGTGGTTAGCACAATTACATCACAGCACCAGGGACCTGGGTTCAATTCCAGCCTCGGATAACTGTGCGGAGTTTGCACGTTCTCTCCGTGTCTGCTTTGGTTTCCTCCGGGTGCTCCAGTTTCCTCCCACACTCCAAAGATGTGCAGGTTAGGTGGATTGGCTGTGCTAAATTGCCCTTTAGTGCGCCAACATTTGTAGGTGAAGGGGATTTGTGGGGTAAATACGTGGGCTCTATCGGAGAGTCAATGCAGGCTCGATGGGCAGAACAGTCTCCTCAAGCATTTCTAGAATTCTATAAGGTCTTAAGTCCCAGCAATGTCACAGAGAGAAGTGGCCAAAGGTGGTGGTAAAGGCAGTCTCTCTCGAAGAGAAGCCATGGTGTCAGATGAGTTCAGGGTTACATCACGGCCAGTCTGGCAGGCTCTGGCAAAAAGGGAAGCAGTAGGAGGAAGAATGGGAAACACCTAGAGACGACAGATTAGGCCTCCATAGGGCACAGGGTACCTAAACAAATGGGTCGGGTCGGGTCAAATCGGATTGGGTTCCTCCCCTTGCCCCCATCTGCAAAACAGCTGTCAGACCTTATCTGGTGGCCTTAATATTCACATTCAGTTGGCCTAACTGAGAGCAGGCCAGTCAAAGTCTACCCCACCGTTGGGAAAGTACCAGTGGAAGTGGGCAGAAAACAGTCCTCTCATTCTGGCACCAATGTTAGCTGCCAGTTCACTCCCAGGAGACATAAAATTGCAGCTAATGTTTCAGGTCAATGAGCTTACATGAGAACTGGAAGTTGCTCAGAGTCAAATGACTTTAATGTAGAGTCAGGAGAGAGTGAGGGAGGGGATACAAGACTAAAAAGAAAGGTCCGTGACAGGGAAGGAATATTTAAATATTATAGGGATGATGGTACAAGGCAACAGAGGATGTCAATGAGACAACTGAAACAAGAGTGATGGGTCCAGAGGACGTGTGCATGGTTTCAGTTCATTGGCAGGGAGAGTGGGAAGATTGGAGAATCTGGCAAAGAGAAGGAAGTGCACTTGTCCTGCCTAGTGTTTATTTTCTATGTATTCATTTTTGGGAGATGAGCATTCCTGGAGTGGCCAACATTTATTACCATCCCAATTGCTCTTGAGAGGATGGTGGTGAGTTCCTTCTTGAGCTGCAGCAGTCCACGTGGTGTAGGTAGACCCACAGTGCAGTTCAGAAGGAAATTCCAGGATGTTAGTCAGGATAGTTTGTGGTTTGGAAGGGAACATGCAAGTGGCGTTGTTCCCAAACATTAACTGTACTTGCCCTTTTAAGATGGCAGAGGTCATAGGTTTGGAAGATGCTGCTGAAGGAACCTTGGTGTGTTTCTGCAGTGCATTTTTTTTATATTCATTTGAGAGACATGGGCATCGCTGGCTGGCCAGCATTTATTGCCTATCCCTAGTTGCCCTTGAGAAGGCGGTAGTGAGCTGCCCTGTTGAATTGCTGCAGTCCATGTGCTGTGGGTTGATCCACAATATGGTTAGGGAGGGAATTCCAGAATTTTGATCCCGCAAGGAACAATGATATATTTCCAAGTCAGGATGGTGAATGGCTTGGAGGGCAACTTGCAGGTGGTGACATTCCCATGTATTGTCCTTCTAGATTGAATTGGTCATGGGTTTGATAGGTGCTATGGATCTTTGGTGAATTGCTGCATCCCGTAGATGGTACACACTGCTGTGTCAGTGGTGTCAATATATAAGGTGATGCCAATCAAGTGGGCTGCTTCATCTTATATGGTGTTGAGTTCCTTGTGTGTTGTTGGAGCTGCACTCATCCAGACAAGTGGAGAATACTCAATCACACTTCTGAGACCAGGAGATGGGTTACTCTCTGCAAGATTCCTAGCCTTTGACCTGCTCTTGTAGCCTCAGTATTTATACGGTTAGCCCAGTTCAGCTTTTGGTCAATGGTCGCCTAATCCCAGGCTGTTGACTGATGGATATTTCCAGCATTTTATATTTTCTTTTACTTAAGGTATTTACCAAGAGCTAATTCAGGCAGTTTTTGTTTAATTTAGGCCTCTTTCTGTAGTGGTAGGCTGCAGTGATCTCAGTGTACTTCCTGATGTTGCTCCAACAATTAAATTTTGTACGTTCCGCATAGAGTCTGTGAAAGACCGACTCAAATGCCAAGATGAAGGCTAAGATTGATGGTCTCTGCGAGTGAATATCTTGCAGCAAACATCACATCCTGTACATCAAATTGCTCCTTTTATTGTGAATTTATATGGCTAATCCCTGGGAGATGATCCATTTTCAATGCTGGTATTAAACTTCAATTAAAGCATCTGAAGTATTGATTTCTGTGGCAAACCATTGGAAAAACCATCTCCTCCTTCAATTGTTTCTGAAGTTCACAGCCACAGTTCACATTGTCAGAAATGAGCTAAAACAGAGTAAGGCAAAAAAAGTTTCCTGAAAACATCGGCCAGGGTTTAATAGCCCCACCGTGGCATGTTCCCCCCATGGAAGATGCGTCATGCCTTTTAAACCTCCCTTTAAATCTCATGCCTGACTGGTTGTCCCATTTGGACTTCAATCAAGAGGTGGGAGTGGTTGTGGTAGGTATTTTCAGACCAACCACCTTTCAAGATCTCACCCAAGTAACATTATACCCTCACCATTCTGCCCTTCACCCCTGCAATCCTCTAGCCTGGGAGGCACAGTGGTTATCACTGTTGCCTCACAGCGCCGGTGCCCCCCCCAAGTTCAATTCCGGTCTCGGGTCACTGCCTGTGTGGAGCTTGCACCTTCTGCCTGTGTCTGCGTGAGTTTCCTCCAGTTGCTCCAGTTTCCTCTCACAGTCCATTGATCTGAGGGTTAGGTTGATTGGCCATGCTAAATCGACCCCAGTGTCAGGGGGCTAGCAGGGTAATTATGGCTGTGTGGGATTATGGTTAGTGCAGACTCGATGGGCCGAATGACCTGCTTCTGCACGGTAGGGATTCTATGATTCTGCTCCACTCCGACCCCCAAGGTCTGGGCCCATCAAGCCAATCGGTCCTGCCGGGCTTTTAGAGCATGAGCTGCTGCCCCCCACCCTCGCCTCCCTTCCCCTCTCCTCTGCAGGACCCCAGACTCACCTCCATCCTGGGGCTCCAGCATTTTGACTGGTGGTATATCTTGTAGTTCCAGCACTCACCACTGCTCCAGCTGGGCACTGCTGACACTCCAGAGTTGCCAACCATTAAATGGCTGCAGGCCATCGCTGATTGGCAGGGATGCGTTCCCTGCCAACCTCTCTGGTAGCAGGGTGGAAAAACCTGCCATCAGAAAAATTCTGCCCATTCAGCACCCTTATTAAGTAGCTTTTTGTCTTTTGTCCAGCACAATATCCAAGCATTGAGTTTTCAACCATTTGACACAACGTCCACACAGGTACATTTCATTCATATTGCCTGATTCTCTTCCGGTTTACACTAAATTGGTGATTTAAGCTAACTGGCAAAGAAAAACAAGGTGATATGAAGAAAATTATTTTTACACAACAAGCTGTTGTCATCCAATGGAGCCAGATTCAACAGCAACTTTCATCAGGGAATTGAAAAGCGGGGAATACACAGAATTATGGGGAGAAAGCAATGGATGAGAACAAATGGATTGCTCGACCAAAGAGTTGGTATTTAGGCACAATGGATTCTCTTGCCTCCTTCTGTGTCGATTCCTGTCAGGCATGTGAATGATTCCTGGGACGGCAGGAAATCATTCACATGTAAGGAAATTCTAAGTCGATTAGGATTGTATTCATTCAAATTTAGAAGGGTGAGAGGGGATCCCATAGAAACTTATAAAATTCTGACAGGGTTAGACAATGTAGATTCAGAAAGCATGTTCCCAATGGTTTAGGGAGCCCAGAACTAGAGGTCACACAGTGAGAATAAGGGGTAAACCTTTTAGGACTGAGGTGAGGAGAAATTTCTTCACCCAGAGAGTGAGGAATCTGTGGAATTCACCACCACAGGAAGAGGCCAAAACGTTGTGTAATTTCACACAAAAATTCAAAATAGCTAAAAGACTCAAGTGATATGGGGGAAGGTGGTGTCAGGATACTGACTGTGATGATCGACCATGATCAAACTGAATGGTGGAGCAAGCTTGAAGGACTGAATGGCCGTCTCCGATTCTTATTTTCTGTATTTCCTTGGCTCCATTGACTTAAATCTCAGCATACAATTGAGGCTTGAGAATACTCAATTCAGTTCCTGGATGCTAAACACACTGTTTAAGACTGCTTTTCCTCCCTGGTTACATTAGATACGTGAGTATTTATTACAGTTAATAAACACTCTGCATCCCCCATAAACATGGACTACTGTAAGCCTTGGTAATAAACAAAGAGAGGATGGCTGAGTGCATAAGAAAGGCTGGAACAGATGGTGCAAGGACATCAAACTGGGATAAGAAAGCTGGCAGTTCATGCAGCCTTCCAAATTCTGCAAATTACATCCCTGCACACGTCCATCCATCCACAATGAATCCACTTCCCCTTTTGAGGTTTTACTGAGCTTTTATCTTCTGTTGGCACAGCTGAGCTTTCCTTAGCACCATTATTATTGTTGAATATGAGGTGACTGATCGGCTGAATGGAAGGGGAGTTCACAATTGGAATTCCTTTTTCCAATTGGAAATTAAAACAAAAAAAAACTGTTCAGGAAAAATTGAGAACGTGTTGTTGAAATTACACCTTGTAATTTCATTATTTCCACGTGCACACAAATTTTGACCCGAACATTGAAATTTATTTGCCATAACTTAACAGTTTTCACTCGTCAAGCAAAAACAAAGTACAGAAGGCAATCTTCAACATTTGCAAAGTCTCAACTTTCATCTCGGTCGTGGAACAACTAATGAACTCCAGTTAATTGGGCTCAATGATGAGGAGGCTTTCTTTATGGTTCTAATACCCATTGCATTGCCAAAGGAAGAAGTTTGTTTTCATTTACCTTTTTGAGAGGATACATAAAAAGGAAATTAGTTAACCGCTCAGCACATTTACATTTGAATCTTTGAACCTGAGCTGACTACACTTGGCCGTGCAAGAATTTACAACTTGGAGAAAATCCGGTCACGCTTTTAGCAGATTTACCCAATGAAATAGTCAGCAATCCAGAATCTGATTGGAAATTTTGAAATTAAAACATTTGCCAACGGGCACAGTAGCACAGTGGTTGGCACAGGTGCTTCACTATGCCAGGGATCCCCTGTCCATGTGTTTCCCCTCCGGTTACTCATTAAGTTGATTGTCCATGTTAAATTGCCCCTTAGTGTCCCAGGATGTATGGGTTTGGGGGACTAGTGATGTCAATATGTGGAGTTATAAGGATGGGCCCTGGGTAGGGTGCTCTGTCGAAAAGTCAGTGCAGACTTAATGGGCTGAATGGCCTCCTTCTGCAAAGTAGTGATGATGATTTGTGAACATGAGCTGTTTGATGAACGTGATGGAATTTATAATGCTCAATTGAGAAGGGCTCACTTTTCTCAGAAAAAACATGGAAATCTTTTATTCCCGCATTCTAAACTATCATGTTCTTGAAAACTCTGGAAATATAGAGAAGCTGAACAAATTCAGATATGCCGATATTACTGGAGAAGTCAGGAATCAAAGCTTCGATATTTCATTGGGCCTGTTGCATTGTTAACAAGATGTGGATATGCCGGCGTTGGACTGGGGTAAACACAGTGAAAAGTCTGACAACACCAGGAGTTTACTAGCAAATAAATCGATTGGACTTAAACGTGGTGCTGTCAGACTTTTCGCATTGTTAATAATGCGGCACTCTTCACAACAAGCTTAATCCAATAGATCATAATTGCCAACAAGTCCCTCAGAGGTAGTTTTATTTAAGTGCTTGGCAGGGCTACTAACTTCTACAGTAGCCGACAGCGTACATTTAACCAAGGCTTCAGCTGAAGATCTAAAATCTGGTTCGAAAAACCTGTTATAAGTGACAGCGATGCTTTTCTTTGTGTACTTCACAGTTCCTCCTTCTGTCAAAAGGGTGGGGGACAGAACGGGTCATTAATAAATGGAGAAAGTGAGGTTCAATTTGTGTACAACCAGCTGGTGCCACAAGGTTCATGACATGTTCTCCCAGCAGCCAAAAATTGAATTTGCAAACGTGTCCATATAACATAAAAGCTTCATTTTGTGTCTTCTCATTCAATGCCCTTTTCCCAAACAGTCTCAACTGTTCCAATAAGAATGTAAGAAATCAGAGTAAGAGTGGACCAAATGACCCTCGAGCCTGGCCTGTATTCAATACGATCATCGTTGATCCTCTGCCTCAACTCCACTTTCTTGCCCACGCCCCAGATTATTCGACTTCCTGACAGACCAAACATCTGTTTATCACAGCCCGAGACAGATTCAATGATGGAGCATCTACATCTCTCTGGGATTCACAACTGCAAAGATTTGCAACCCTCTGAGTGAAGGCACTTCTCCTCATCTCAGTCCTCAGGGTGGCATGGTGGCGCAGTGGTCAGCACTGCTGCCTCACAGTACCCAGAACCCGGGTTTGATTCTAGTCTTAGGTGAATACCTTGTGTGGAGTTTGCACATTCTCCTTGTGTCTGCGTGGGTTTCCTCTGGATGTTCCAGTTTCCTCCCACAGTTCAAAAGTGTGCAGGTTAGGTGAACTGGTCATGCTCACATTGCCACTTAGGTTCGGTGGGTTAGCCATGCTAAATTGTCCCTTGGCATCCGTGGTAAATGCACAGTGTTACAGGGATCAGGTGGAGACGAGGGCCTGGGTAAGATATTCTTTCGGAGAATCGGTGCAGACTCAATGGGCCAAATGGTCTCCTTCTGCACTGTAAAGATTCTATGATTCCAAAGGGTCAACCCCATAAACTGAAACCATGCCTACATATTCTAGATTCCCCAGCCAGGGGAAACAGCATTACAGTATTTAACCTGCTGAGTTCCCCCCACCCATTCAACATGTTTTATATCAGATCACCTCTCATTCTTCTAAACTCTGGAGAGCATAGTCCCAGTTTCCTCAGACTCTCACCACAGGACAACTCTCTCATTCCAGGAAACAATCCAGTGAACTCTCGCTGTAGCACTTCCAATGCCATATTTCCATTCTGAGATAGGGAGACAAAAACTGTGCACAGTACTCCATGTATGGTCTCACCAAAGCCCGTACAATTCTTCCATTGCTTATCCAAGATTGTGGATTTACATTAGATAAAGCCTGAAGTGAAGAAACAAAGTCATTCCTGGTTTCAACCTCCTTCATCCACCCACAGTATCAATCTGCAATTTCTGAATGGACGGTTGGTGAATAGCATGCAGCTCTGCAACTTGGAAATATAGTTCCGCTGGCACATTTATTGAAATACCCTTCATTCTTTTGCTTGCCATTTAGTTAAAACTTAACTGGACTCCGCATGTTGTCCCTAATCTGCCCAGCAAGAACTGAAGTGTCTTTCTTTCCATCTGCTGCATGTGCAGATTTTTTTTCATTTGCCAGAATTTAACTTAGCGTGAAACTTGGCTCTGCTCAACCCAAAGCAACTCGAGCTCAGAGACAGCCTGTGTCTGGATTCACCTTGGGACTTGAAGGGGACAAAACATAAACACACAATAAAATGTTTTTCTGCTCCTTAATAATGGCGCTCCTCCTCTCAATCATTTTTCTAAACAATAGCACACTGAAGTACTATAATCAGGAATAATCCCAAACTGAAAGACAACGATTAAACATACAACATTTAGCTGTGTTAATCCAAAACAGGAAGGGATATGCTTGTAGCAGTTCTGACAACCTCTCTGAGAATGTGCAGTGGAGTTTGCTAGCGTTGGATTTGCATGAATTGTCACTTCTGAATGCTGCAGACTAGAACAGAGGCTGAGAAATTCAGCTCTGAAAGGCACTAAGGAAGCCAGTCATTCTCCAAGTGGGGACGTGCAGTGCTTTCAACTAGTTTAAGGGGTTTTGTATGGTGCCTCATGCATCTCATCCATGCGGATTCCCTCAAAGCATCTGTCTGTCACAGAACACTCATACAGCTGCAAGAGGGACCCATCGTAACACCCCTGAATGTTACTTAAAGGACCAAGCATTCAACTTGCAGTTTTCGGCTAACTTGGGCAAATTCTTTTGTAATACTCGACTGTTACATTGAATTCCAACACCGTGCAAGGAGGCCATTCGACGTATCGAGTTGCACTGACTCTCTGACAGTGCATCTCACCCAGGCCTACCTCCCTGCCCTGTCCCTGTAACTTCCACATACACTTATCCTGCTTATCCCCCTAATTTACACATCTTTGGACACAAAGGGGCAATTTAGCATGGCCAATCCACCTAACCTGCACATTTTTGCGGTGTGGGAGGAAATCGGAGGATCCAAAGGAAATGCACATAGACGCAGGAGGAATGTGTGAACTCCAAGGCTGGAATTGAACCCAGGTCCCTGGTGCTGAGGGGCAGCAGTGCTTACCCCAGTGCCATCACGTTGTGCTATTGTGCCACAATGACACCATTTTGCAGGTGTTGTGATGAGGTGCTGGATTTGGCACCGTGTGTGTTGCGGAATTCTCACAGCGAAGGCATTGGGTTTGCTGATCTATTCACACAAAGGCTGCAAATGATACAGGGGCCGCAGCTGGGTGAAGTGCAGAGAGGGAAGATTTTTACATCCTGCCCTCTTAAGTCAGACTTGTCCACGCTCCTTGACTGTACCAGGAGGCTGGCAGGCCGGCCTGTCTTTGGACCCTGTACGTACCCATATTAGTGTTGGCTCTTTGCAGCACAACTGAATTCCTCATCTGGGGCTCCTGTAACAGGAACCTTTACACACGCTCGAACTGGCAAATCAACTATCCTATTCCTGGCATGGTTGTAGCCCATTTGTACATAACAGCCACCACATGCAGATTCCAAATCCACAGGAATGTCCAAAGCCAATGTCTGAGCTGGTGACTGCAACTGTCAGACCTGGGGCATCGTTGCCAGCGCTAAACCAGTCTCTCTCTTCCTATGACTGGGCAGCCTGGAGTTTTTGGATGTCCAAAAACAGATTATATCAGTAGGGATAAGTTGGGATGTGGAAGGGGACAGGGTGTAAAGCCAGGTCCATGGTCATAGCACCAACAACGTAAACAGCATGCCAGATGCCCACAGAAGGATCCATTGGGTATTGAGAAGGGGCGTCAAGTGGAGACATAAGGAAAACATAGAAACATAGAAAAACTACACCACAATACAGGCCCTTCAGTCCACAAAGTTGTGCTGAACATGTCCCTGCAGAAGGGACATACTATCACCTTCAATGTTCTTAGCAATGCTAGGCTTTTATTTAAAGTTTATTTGTTGGTCACAAGTAGGCTTTAGATTATCATTGCAATGCAGTTACTGTTAAACTCTCCTAGCCGCTGACGCACTCCTCCTTCAGGTTCACTGAGGGAGGATTTAGCATGGCAAATGCACCTCTTTCAGAATGTGGGAGGAAACCGGAACACCCGGAGGAAACCCACACAGACACTAGGAGGATGTGTAGACTCTGCATCGATAATGACCCAAACTGGGAATCGAAACTAATTCCCTGGTGCTGTGTGGCAGCATTGCTAACTACTGTGCCACCCCTATCACTTTTCATCCCATGATGCAAAGAAGCATATCTGCAGGGCCTGGAAGATGCAGGAATTCTTGTTGCATTGTGATTCTGTGATGTGTTTACCTTGCCTGAATAACTGCAAGTGTGTAGAAGCTGTAGGGGGTGGGTGTGGGAGGATATCTGAATGTTAGGCACAAGTCCTGAGCAGCAAGAAGTTTTGATCAACATTGAGAGGGATGTGGTGCATTGAGCAGGGAGAGATTGATAATGCAGTTGGTATGAGGCCTTTACAAGATACATTCACTAAACTTGAATACACAGATGAAGTCTTTAAACATCTTGTAGCACAGCTGCCAGGTCTTTGGGGGCAAATTCCTTTCACTGACTCCTTGGCTACCTCTTCCCAATCCCTTTGGAGGGCGGGCCTTGAGGGCTTCCTGCTCCACACCACCAAACCCCCTCCTCTCGAAAACGTGATTTATTTCCTTCTGTCCATCTCCATCTATATAACAAGGAATGCCCTCTCTTTCTTTGTGCTCCATTCTGCATGCTGCCAGTGTCAGGACAGATAGCCAGCAGTAAGCTCCCTGAGTGTGGCTCCCCTTTTAAAAGGACAGACTGCCTTTAAAAGCAGCAGGCTGGCTAAAGTGTGCAAGGTCAACAAACACAGCACTGATTCCCTGTGAATATTCAGCTGGACAGCAGCAGAGCTGTTGCTTGAACCAATGGGGCAATCAGCTGAATGAGGAGATAGCAGCAAGTTTGTAAGCCACCAGCTTCAACATCAATAAGCAGAGGTGGTTCTCAAACCCTGCATCTAAAAATGTGTCATGATGAATTTTTAGCCTGCATTGGTTTAAGCATGGGCTAAAAATAAGGCTTTCGTCTTGGAATACTGAGCAGTGCAAACATACATTCTTGCCAGCATTGGTGAGTATCTAGTTCAGTAATTAGAGAAGGAAATTCATCTGGGGTGGGAATTGCAAAGGGCAACAGAGAATCAACTTGGTTGGATTTTCTTTTTCAGTGGTGGGCAATGGGCTGCAGATTTGTTACTTCCAACTTCACCTGAGATAATGAATACACCGTTATCGAAGATCAAAGAAAAGTACAACACAGGAGCAGGTCCTTCAGCCCACCCAGCCCATGCCCATCATGATACCCTAACTAAACTTAACCAAAACCTTCTGCCCTTGGACTGATCTCCAGCAATGATGAGATGGAGTACAGAAAAAAGATTGTGAAACTGCTGAAATGGTGCAATGACAATAATCTCTCCCTCAAATGTCAGTAGAACGAAAGAGATAGTTATCGATTTCAGGAAATATAGTAGAGAGCATGCCCCTGTCTACATCAATCAATGGGGACAAAGTGGAGATGGTCAAGAGCTTCAAGCTTATAGGTGTTCAGATCACCAACAACCTGTCCTGGTCCTTTCATGCCAACTCTATATTAAGAAAGCCCACCCAGTAATGCCTTTAGTTTTTCAGAAGGCTTAAGGAAATTCTGAGCACAGAGTGGTATTATCAATCACCCACTAGAATCTTAATAAATACTCCTGATCACGACCTCATCATCTTCACCTTGTGGGATGAACAACGACCTAATTTACAATGTTTCTCATATGGCATTCAGTTGGAACAAGGTGTTGCATGCACACAGGCAGGTCTTGTACCATGTTCATCATTCCAAATAAATCAAAGTCTACCTCATGAGAGCATGGGAATTGGTGCTCAGCTTGAAGTAAATGTTGCACTTTAGGTTAATGCTGCTCTTAAAATTCCACAGCAGCAATATTATATCTCAGGGAACAGCTCGGCAGGTTTCAAAACTTTGGACTTAAAAGCAGCGATGATCTGCATGCGATAAAATGCTCTTGAATAATGCATGAAAAATGGGACTTAATCCATTCAAGAACATGTTACAGCCCAGAATATGATTTTCTCTTGTTGCACAATCTAAAATGTACATTTGTCTTAGGAGGATCTTGGCACGAGAGAATTCTGTCAAACACCAACCATTTTTAAATGCAACACTAATTTCCACTTGCAGGAAATTGAGTGAAAAAATCCAGGGAGCAGGGACCAGATGGTTAACGCCAAACAAAAATTCTTCAGCCTTGCTCACTCTGCAATAGACTTTTCCAACAATGTCAAGTTAGATTCCAGTTTAAAGCATGGCACTGCCGTGGTACCTTTCAGGCAGGTCGCCAAACCTTCCTTGTTCTTTTAACATTTCACTGTCAATAAAACAAAAGGAGATACAAGTTTTCTGTTGCAGTTGTTCTTGGGATCGGGGGGGGCGGGATTTAACCCGCATGATAGACCATGAAAATCTGACCTCTGGGACATTGGGTAGAATTTTACCACCAAGCCCGCCCCAGAATTAGGGTGAACATGGCTTGCAGAACAGAATTCTCTGTTGACCTTGCGAGCCTTGTGTGTGAGGTCGTAAAATACTGGCTATTGTCTGCTCGAGCATCAACTCCAGCCATCATTTGGAAAGAAACAATTTTTAAACTTATTTTCAAATTAATTTCCTGGATATGGACACTGTTACCAGCAAGGTCATTGTTCATTGTCCATCCGTGGTTACCTGAGGTAGAATCATGGAATCCCTGCAGTGCAGAACGAGGCCATTCAGCCCATCAGCCCCACACTGATAATAATCCCACCTCGGCCCGATCTCCATAACCTCATGCATCCACTCTGCTAGTTCCTCTGACGCAGAGGCAATTTAGCACAGCCGATTCACCTAACCTGCACATCCTTGGAGTGTGGGAGGAAACCACAGCAGCCGGAGGAAACCCACACAGACACAGGGAGAACATGCAAACTCCACACAGACAGTGACCCAAGGCTGGAATTGAACCCGGTCGCTAGGGCTATGAGGCAGCAGTGCTAACCACTGTGCCAATATGCCATCATTCCTGAGCCGGGAGCTAAAAAGTTAATTAATTCCAAGAGCGGCACGGTGGCACAGTGATTAGCACTGCTGCCTCACAGCACCAGGGACCCAGTTTCAATTCCACCTTTGGTCACTGTCTGTGTGGAGTTTGCACATTCTCTACTTGCTCGTGTGGGTTTCCTCCGGGTGCTCCAGTTTCCCTCCACAGTCCAAAGATGTGAGGGTTCGGTTGATTGGTCACACTAAATTGACCATAGTGTCAAGAGATTAGTAAATGAGGGTTATGGGAACAGGACTTGGGTGGGATGATGGTCAGTACAAACCCGATGAGCTGAATGGCCTTCTGTGCTGTAGGGATTCTATGATTCTACCACATCCTCCTCGTGAACCTACTCCTGGGCCTGGCAAAGCACGTTAATTACAGATCCAGGCAGCGGGCGATCGAGGGGGCTGTCTGTCCTGACTGTCTGCCCCTCTACCATGGCAACGTTCAAGGCCAAGTGTCTCTGGAGAGGGAGCATGTGGTGTCCACGGGTGCAGTTGACGCCTTGCACGCCCGTTGGGCACTGCAGGGGCTGGGGTGCATTATCAAACTAATAATCAGATTTTAATTTGATGTTTTCAAGTTTCCTTTGTACTTTGATTTTGTTCGGGCTGTTCTCCCTCCTTTTGGGGAGCTGTCCCTTTTACTTTGCCTTATTTAACTAATTTATTTGGTTTGACCTTAAGAGGCCAATTGAAACATCAGTGTTCTGTTTGTTACACAGCCACCAAGTGGGAATGAGATAGCCTGTGGGCAATGCTGGATACATAAATCAGGTTCAAAATACTGACTATCATGTATTCCAACTTGGGAAAGCAGTTTGTGGATTATTATTTGAAGAGTATAAATTCCTCAGTGTAGGGTTCCCATTGTTACCAGCACAAGATACTGACTTGGAGGAGGATATAACTGAACTGCCCTGGTTTCTATCATTCTAAGCTGCAACCAGACATTAAGGCTAGACTTTTACGACCTCACTAGGACAGGGTTTGTAAAATCCTGCCCAAGGCCAATGAGAATTCCATTCTATGAGCCCCGATTCCAGGGTGGGCGTGGCTGTAACATTCCAACTTAAAATGTTGTGTTCCAAGATTTAAACAGATAAGAATAAAAGAAGGGCCATGAAGCTATCAATAACTTGCATTCGTATAGCTCCTTAAAAGTAGAAAAAGATCCAAAAGGACTTCGTATGAGAACCTTTGAGTTGTTTAAAAATAAAGCACTGGAAAAAGTGTTTTTCCAAGCATGCTTTAAAAGACAAGTGTTTTACTTATTTTAAAGAGTGGGATTTCTAGCCTCACTCGCCGCCAAGACTGTCCAAACCTGCTGATAATTAATGGTCTTTTGGCTGAACTGCCAAATCTCCCATTGGTGGGGGGGAGGAGGCGGAGGGGGCACACTGGGGCTGGAAAATTCCAGTCAAATTGTGTAGCATGGCTTTATTCTGAGAAATTCAGTTTGGTTTCACATGCTCTCAGTGTAAATCCCAGGTACTGTGTTTTTTTTTGTTAGATATTAATAAGCAGAGATTTTAAATTGGTGCCAACTATTTAATTTGCTATCACACAAATGTTGTTTATATGAATTTAATTACTGCATACACTTCTTTGTGTCAACACTCACAAGCGAACACACACATATGAAAATGCTCCAGGCTTAAGCTACATAAACTAATTCCATTGAACTCTTGTTTGACATTAACAAGTCTGATTTGATTTGTTATTGTCACAGGTATTGGGGTACAGTGAAAAGTATTGCTCCTTGTGCGCTATACGGACAAAGCATAAGATACATAGGCAAGGAGAGAGTGCAGACTGTAGTGTTACAGTCATAGCTAGGGTGTAGAGAAAGATCAACTGAATGCAAAGCAGATCCATTCAAAAGTCTGATAGCAGCTGGAAAGAAGCTGTTCTTGAATCGGTTGGTACATGTCCTCAAATATTTGTATCTTTTTCCCAATGGAAGAAAGTGGAAGAGATATTTCTGGGGTGCATGGGGTCCTTAATTATGCTGGCTGCTTTTCCAAAATAATGGGAAGTGCAGGCAGTGTCACTAGATGCAAGGCTGGTTTGTGTGATGGACTGGGCTTTGTTCATGACCCGTTGTAGTTTATTGCGACCTTGGGACAGAGCAGGGGCCAAACTAAGTTGCGACACAACCAGAAAAATGCTTTCTGTGGTGCACCTGTAAAAGTTGGTGAGATTCATAGCAGACGTGCCAAATTTCCTCGGTCTTCTGAGAAAGTAGAGGCATCGGTGAGTTTTCTTAACTATGGTATTGGCATGGAGGGACCAGGACAGGTTCTTGGTGATCTAGATACTCAAAAACTTGAAGGTCTCAACCATTTCTACTTCGCCCCATTGATGTAGACAGGAGCATGTCCTCCACTGCACTTCCTGAAGTTGATGAGTATCTCCTTCATTTTGTTGGCATTGAAGGAGAGATTATTGTCAATGCACCAGAGTCTCAATCTCTTCCCTGTACTGTATCTCATCATTGTTTGAGATCCGACCCACAACATTTCAGCTCTGGCTCAGTTGTTAACTCTCTTGCCGGAGTCAGCAGGTGACAGGTTAGAGCCCCATTCATACAACCTGAGCATGCAGACCAGTCGATGCCCTTGTGCAGTACTGAAGAAGGAGTGCCACACTGTCGTAAGTGCTGGTGTGCAGATAAGGGCCCAGGAAGGCACCGTCTGTTTCTTCAGGTAAACTCAAAAGATTCCAAGGCATATTTCAATAGAAAAGGTTGTTCCGAGTTCTTTTCATTGATTTTCTGCATTTTCTGCTGAGCACCTCCATCCGAGTTTAGGACTCCCCAGTGCCACTGAAAGTGAATGGAATGCCAAGTTTTCCCTTCTCACTTGCAGCAGTGTGGGTACGGGCGAGACTGGAGAACCCCGCTCTGCATCTCTTGCTCATCACCAACATAACGAGCATTTACTGGGTTATTTCGCTTCTGGGGTACTTGGAAACTTATGTAGCTGTGTTTCCCTAAATCTGGAATAATCTGGCAATGCAAAAATCCGAGTTCTTCCTTCCTTTCTTTGTCCTCCTACTGAAATGACTACAGGAGCAGGTAATACTTACTCCAGTTGCTGCACCACTAGGGATCATTATTCTCACACATTCACTGCAGGACCGAAACGTGGAAAGCATATTTGGGTTCAATTCATTCAGTTCACTTTGGCAAGTTGCAGTTAGCATCATTTAGAAAAATAACTAAAATTGTAAATCTTTGCATTTTCAGATTTGGAGGAAATTCAATACATTTGGATGCACTTACATCTCATCATTGTAATTGCTTACTTTCGGTGGCACAATGGCCAGCACTGCTGCCTCACAGCTCCAGGGACTTGAGTTTGATTCTCGGCTTAGGTCGCTGTCTGCCCATTCTCCCTGTTTCTGCATGGGTTTCCTCCGAGTGCTCCCACAGTCCGAAAGACGTGCTGGTTAGACGTTGTCTAGCACGAAGAATTTGGCCGTGCTAAATTCTCCCTCAGTGTACCCAAACAGGTGTCGGAGTGTAGCAGCTGGGGGATTTTCACAATATCTTCATTGCAGTGTTACTATAAGTGACACTAATAAATGATTAAACTTTGAAAGCTGATGGCTGATTGTTATTTAAATGCGAGCTGTTTTAAATTAATCACACAAGGGGTTTAGGTGGAGGGAATCCAGAAGATAAAATTTTGGCTTGTATTCAGGTGAGAGAAAAAAACAAACTCTCCATTATTTACATCTTAGCAGTGCCCAACGCTAAATATTATCTGCTGTCATACATTTCAAAAACCCAGCTGTGGATTGGAAATCATTCGCTAAGAATCTGCTGCTGTTTCCCACTGAAACGAAACAGGTAAGTGCTGCTCAGTCAAATAAAATCTGAGTGGTGTCTGCTCTCAAGTGTTTTTTAAAGTACATGGACAGAGCCAGCCATGAAATCATTCATGATTTTGCATATTGTTGAGAATTACTGGCAAAGATCATTACAAAAATAATCACCTTTCCTTTCAGAAGCCAAGGCTTTAAGTATTATACAAAGAAGAGTGGTAGAGAGCAGAATTTGACCAGCTTGTTTTAATACCAGGTTTGCAAAGTCAATTAATTCAGAGCCCTTACAATAAAATTCACTTCAGACCTAAAATTCTTCAGGAGACCGATAAGTAAAGTACAATACATTTGAGGTGGTGGCACAGTGGTAAAGTCACTGAACTAATAATCCAGAGGCATTGACTAATGCTCTCTGGACATTTGCCTACTGGTAGGTCAGCCATTGGGTGTTGTAGCAGGCTTTAAGAATGAATGGTTCACACCTGCTCTATTTCTTGTGTTGTTATTTTCAATACAAAGTTAAAGTTTACTTCTTAGTCACAAGGAGGCTTACATTCAGGCTGCAATGAAGTTACTGTGAAAATCCCCCAAACATCACACCCCGCGCCAGTTCAGGTGCACCTGAGGGAGAATTTAGCATGGCCAATGCACATAACCAGCACATCTTTGGACTGTGGGAAGAAACTGGAGCACCCGGAGGAAACCCACTCAGTCACAGGAAGACCATGCAGACTCCAGGCTGGCTCAAAGCCATGTCCCTGGCGCTGTGAGGCAGCAGTGCCAACCACTGTGCCACCATGGTGTCCGATTTTGGTTAAATAAAATAACCAATTCAACTAAATCAAATAAACTGATGGACAAATTAAAGGACAGCCCATTAAAGGGATACTGCCTTAAGCAAAAAAAAACACATGCAGCCAAAGCAGCATATAACTAAGCCCTACAGGCAATGCAAACTGGAATAAAAAAGAAAACTTCCTGAGAAAATTAGTAGGACCTGAAAAAAACTGTTCCTGTGTGTCTTTACCTTGTGATCTGTTTTGAGTCCGCCCAAACACATTGAAGTATATTTGACAGCTGTCAGAGAAATAAATCTCTCATCTTCCCACTGCTACAGCGACCCAAGCCAGGAATTGAGCCCAGGTCCCTGGTGCTGTGAGGCAGCAGTGCTAACCACTGTGCCACCGTGCCGCCCCAATCTGGAAATATGCAATTCCAAATCTCTTGCAAGGTTCCAGCATTCCTACCTAAAGCAGCGCCTTAGGTACAAACCCACAACTACAATCTTCTCAAAGCACAAGGGCAGCAGATAGCCACAAATGCTACCACTAAGAAGTGCCCCTCCAAGAGACTCACCATCCTGACTTAGAAATATATTGCCGTTCCTTCACAGTCATGAGGTCAAAATACTGGAACTCTCTCCCTCACAGCACTGTGGGTGTTCCTACAACTCAGGGACTGCAGTGGGTCAAGAAGGCAGATCACTACCACCTTCTCAAAGGGTGACTAGGGATGGACAATAAATCCTGGTCTGGTCAGTGATGCCCAAAACAAAAAAAAAAATCACTACTGAAGCTTGGGTAGAGTTGGACGTACTGCAGATGGCTGCAATATCCAATGTTAGGGAAGGGACAGTTAACTAGGATTCCCATTTGCTGCACACGTTTGCTTGGGAAAGGTAAATTCAAGCTCGGCCATTGCATCTCACTATCAACCAGTGGAAGTGTTTGTGAAAAAGGCCACCATCACGCAGGAAACATCGATCTCAAATGCACAAATACATGACACAGTCGACTCATCCACAAAAATACGTTCACATGTTTTTAGATGACTAACTCTGCTGTCTATAATACATTAACTCACCAACAGGATGCTGGCCACACAGGAGCCACTATTAATATTAGCATCAGCAACTTATTTGTGGGGTCTTTACTTGTCCTTTAATTCCCACAAACAGGAAAAGCAGCATTCATAGTTCATAATTATAGTTCACGAGGCTACAGTAATGCCATTCATCAGAATTACTTGTCATCACAAAGCCTGTGGGTTTTGTTCCGCTGACTCAAATACTTTTCCTTACAAAAGACATGACGAAGAAGTCCTGAAGTCGGATTTTACAAAACCTCTTTGATGCAACCATTACTTTGGCTGATGATTTAAATATGTCAATTTTCATCTGACATTTTATAAACTTCTGCATCGCAAAGGGAAATGAATCCTTTTGGAATTGTTTCCCGGTCTTAAGGCACTAAATTAGAAAAGCTTACATAGAAACATACATAGAAACTAGAAGCATGAGTAGTCCATTTGGCCCTTCGAGCCTGCTCCGCCATTGATTTGATCATGGCTTATCATCAAATTCAATATCCTGATCCCATCTTCCTCCTCCATCAATATCCATTGATCCGATGGGCTGAATGGCCTATTCCTGCTTCTGCATGCTTTAAGGGATTCTATGACTTCTATCCCTTTGGCCCTGAGCTATATCTAATTTCTTCTTGAAATTACACCATGTTTTGGCTTCAATTACTTTCTGTGATAGTGAATTCCACAGATTCATCACTCTCTGGGTGAAGACACTTCCCTCAGCTCAGTTCTAAAAGGTTTACCCTTATCCTCAAAGTTTGGCCCCAGTTCTGGACTCCCCCACCATCAGGAACATTCTTTCTGAATCTGCGCTGTCTAACCCTGTTAGAATTTTAGAAGTTTCTCAGGGATCTCCTTTCACTCTTCTAAATGCCAATGGATATAATCCTAACCGACTCAATCTCTCCTCATGCAACAGACTTGCCATCCAGGAATTGGGTGATACATAATACACCAAAACTGCTTTAAAAAAAAACTGATGAAGCAGCATGAACTCATCTTTGAATCAAAAGAGGAAAGGCAGAGACTCGGAATCTCACACAACTTACTCTCCATAGTGCTGCAGCTGTGCAATTTTTAGAAAGAACACATTTGAAGACGTCCTAATTTGTTTTACTCCACCATTGCAACTGAGAATACACAAGCATTCCCCAGTGCTTGGCTCCGGTTTACACAAACACTCCAGTATTTATTTTGATTTCTCTTTTCCCTTTTCTTCCTGCAGTGTGGGCCTTGGCTGTTCCCCCTAGTTTACTGATGCTGCTGGGAGTCTGAAGCACTCCAATTCCACATTGTTTGCACTGTTTACACAAGAATGCCCATCAGAGAAATATAACATTCGGTTCAGCCGCCATGTTCAAATCAGGCAAACATGTTTGTATACCTTGTCTTGTAGCGAACCGTTAAAAATGAGTAGCCCAATTTTGCATTGATAATTACATTCAGAACACACGCATAAAAACAATGCTTTATTTCTTCTTGGTTCCAAGAAAATCTGTCCTTATCTCACATCACAAGCAGCTGAAATTATTGCCCCTTCGATGCTTTTCCGGAACAGTCCACTAACAGATTTATTGTGACTTCCCCTCAGATTTACCATCTTTATGTTGCTGATTATTAATGGCATTGTGAAACACGATACATGTGAGAATGGATTGGCAGAACCTTGGCTTCAGAAAGCAACTACAAGAAACTGCAAAAGGTTGTCCATGTAGCCCAATCCATCATGCAAACCAGCCTCCCTTCCATTGATTCTGTCTGCACTTCCAGCGGCCAGCATAATTACAGACCTCACACACCCTGGACTTACTGTCTTGCACTGTCTTCTGTTGGGAAAAAGACACAAAAGTCTGAGGTCATGTGCCAATCGAGTCGAGAACAACTTCTTCCCTGCTGCCATCAGATTTTTGAATGGACCTATCTCACACTAAGCTGATCTTTCTCTATACCCTAGCTATGATTGTAACACTACATTCTGCACCCTCTCATTTCCATCTCTATCACAGTATGCTTTATCTGTACAGTGTGCAAGAAACAACACTTTTCATTGTATACTAATATAATGTGACAATAATAAATCAAATCAAACTAAAACTTTAAAACATTATGTTGTCTGCTACTTTCTGCAGCATTTTCCATTGGGATGAAGACAGTGAACATGCTACACATAGCTCTGTGTATAACTAAAAACTAGTTAGTGTATAAGGGCTATTTGCACACTTTGCTGGTTCAGCTGTATGGTTCGGAAGGGGGATTCCGATATATTAAAGGCAGTATTCTCTGGCAAACTAAGCACGGGAACCTGGATGTCCAAAATGTAGATACAAGCCAATCTCAGAACAGATAAATTAGGCTGCACTACATGGGATAAAGCTCGGTACAGATTCAAGTGGAGAAGTCTGTTATCAGCCAACATTTGAGGAGAATGAGGTCAAATCCCTGCAAAGCCAGTGGCTTTGCCCACCCATTGAACAATAACTTCAGACAGAAGAATTGCAATTGGATCTGTAAATGAAGGTGTGTGTTTTGGATGGAGAGAAGAGTCAAAACTAAATATCTCGATTTTCTAACCGTCTGTCCATAAGCAGAGATATTTTCATTTTCGAAATGGGCTGATGCGTGCTTCGCCGAAACTTTGGTTTGTGATGTTAATTTTTAAGGTGATTCACAGCAAACTGAGTTAAATGAGAAGTACTGTTTACACATGTATATATCTGGGGGGACAGCTGTTTGCAACTTCATGCACATTCATAAGAGCACAGTAAGTGGGTAGGAAAGAGGAGCTTTTACAACAATGAATAACTTAAAGATAAAGAAGAAACAATATTGGTTTATGTTCACATGATTGCCTGAAAGTCAGAGTTCAGTAAGTGTTCCTTCATCAAGGAGCTATAATTCAGACAACGTCAACTTGCTGAAGCAGGAGTTGCAGAATTATTTTACAGTTGATGGTGACACAGCAAGATGGCAGCGTAATACTTGGTCTGCCTTGCAGGTGATGGTGGAGAAACAGGATTCACGGAGGCTTAGACTTGATGCAGATTGTTGGTCACCCTGCTTTGGTGTTTACAAGCTGAAGGTTAAACAGCAGACTGAACTAAAAATCTAGAAATGTCAATAAAACTTTGCAATGGATGGAAAATTAGGTCATGTAATATTGCCCATTTATGAATCAGTTTCAGTGCCTCATTAAAGCAAATTAATGCAGATGCTGGAATCTGAAATCAAAGGAGAAAATACTGGGAAATCTCAACGGGTCTGGCAGCATCTGTAAGGGGAGAAAAGTGCTGATGGTTCGAGTCCAGATGACCCTTTGTCAAAGCTCAGTTTCAATGTCTCTTGGTTTTCAATGTCTTTTAATGTGAATTTCACAGGAACAGTTGTCATGATCTCATTTCTAGGTTAACCTAATTGAGTTTAAAGAAAGGTAAGTCACTAGAAGCATCTCAAGCAGAACTTCAATTTTCTTCCCAATAATGAAGAGTGGAATTGAACAATGTAACATGTATCATTTTGTTCTGTGATCAGTTTGATGTTGATTATCTAAAGAATCAACATATCTTCTATGGGTGTTAGACAGAAAAATATAAACTGTTCTGATTTAAGCAACAATAAAGGTTAGTCAGATCCAATTTTCAAGACCAATGGTACAACAGGACCTGTAGATTTTGCTCAACATCAAAATTCATTGGGTCACTGATCAATTTTCCTCAGAATTAGTGAAGGATTCATTGAATCCCTATGGTGCATTTGGCCCATCGAGTCTATACTGATCACAGTTCCATCCAGGCCCTATTCCCGTAACCCCACATATTCACCCTACTAATCCCCTGACACTAGGGTCAATTTATCATGGCCATTCAACCTAACTCACACAACCTAACTTTGGACTGTAGGAAGAAACTGGAGCACCAGGAGGAAACCCATACAGCCACAAGGAGAATGTGCAAAATATACACAGACAGGATGTTTTAGCATTCATAATAAAGGCATTATTGAAATAAAACTATATTATTTGTCTCAAAGAAATAGCTGGGAAAAATTTCAAAAGAGAATACCAGCAAACTTGGGTCTTCAAATGTCATGTTCAGGATACATCAGTTTTTTCCCCTCAGTACCAAGTTCCTCACTGTCATCCTTCACATAGTGATTGTGGTGTTTGTCTCATTAAGCCAGTCTGGCAGAAGAGGGTCACCTAACTTGTGGGATCAATGGGAACTGAGACTGAGTGATTGCCCCAAAGGATGGAGTCCTCTCTTGGGCAGAATACATCCTGAAGCTATGTAGTAAGCATGTAAGAAGTAGAGCAGCTGGGACCTGTTGCTCCAAGGTAGCCAAAACTCCTGTATTTATGTTTCTTTTCATCAATAAATACATTTTGTTTCTAAAAAAAGTCTCAAATCTCTTGACGACACCCAAGTGTCACGACATAACACATTGGCGACGAGGTGGATCAATTGGATGAAATAGCCTACCTGTACCCAACTTAATTGAAGTTTGGAAAAGATGTATAGTCACCCGAGTGCTTGTTCTGGGTGGGTAGACCTAGCTTTAGAAATCATTTAAGAAATCTCCCACCAGATAAAAAGAGAAGTTGAACAATTCAAAAAGGGCCCAGAAGCTGCAGGTTCCCGCTAATCTCTGCAAGCGTGAGAAAGCTCAGAGAGAAAGAAATAACAACTGCAGCAGCTTAAAAAAAAGTCGACAATCTGAAAGCAGTAATGCATTTAAAGTTCTACAGCATTTAGTGCAACAACCACAAGAAGGAATAAAGGACAAGGGACAAGAAAAGCAGATATGACCCGAGATAGAGGCTAACTCTTAAAAGGGAGTCTGTAAGCAAAGCAAGACCTCAGCAGAGGAAATAAAGACCTCAAGGAAGAGGCAACACTTGGGCTTATAGGAGATAATGGGCCGTCAAGGCAGAGACAACACCAAACTCAGGGTAGACAGTAAAAGACCCTAAGGAAGGAGGCACTGAGAAACCCTGGAGTCGTCACTATGTTAACCTATCATTGATTGGTTCTAAGTCTCACAGAAGAAGAGATCATTAAATTATAATACGATATAATGGATGTATTAGATGTCTGTTCCAATTCCAATTTCTTTCCCGCACTAGTGGTGCACTAAGGCAGACTTTTGTCTGTTTCCATAGCTAATTATTTCTGGAACAGGTCACCATCTTTTTCAGAAGCTAATGATTTGAGGGGCACTCTCCACATCAAGCTGCTCCAACCGTCAGCCATTGGCATGTTGGGAAGATCTGGCAGGTTGGCGCACAACCTGTTTGATAACATGAACACACCTTCCTTGACCATCAAGTCTTGGGGGTGGGATTCCCACCCAAAGCTTCTGGCTCAGAGGCAAGGACGCTAACACCATTAACGCCACAGGACCTCCATTTTAGAGATCTGTCCATGTGTGTAATGAAAAACACCCAATATCACACAGACAGAAAATACAAACCTTCTTTTCCCCGAACACAAATTGATAGTGCAGCATTTAAAATATGCATAGGAATACTTTCAGTGTTGATATCTAATCTCAGGATTCAGGTTGTGGTAAATTCCTAGCGCTTTGATCTTGTGCTCTACTCTCAATGTCACAACAGGTCTGATACCACTTGTATGCATTCTAAGCTGAATACTGTGGAAAAATAAATTGATAGCATGGGTCAATAATGGAATTGCTGGGGTCACTTAACACTGGAGTTTCATTCACGCAGTTGGCTATCAGGCCCAATGAATAGAATTTTTAACATGCACCTCACTGAATACAACTCTTACCTTAGAACGGCAAAGGATATCTATCCCAGAGATACAGTGACCTCTCAGCTTTAATTGCAAAACTCACCTTGACTGATTCAGAACACTTGAACCCTATTATACCAATGTAACATTCTTGGTATCTTCTGTTATTGCCTGTCAGCTTATGTGGCTTATTAATATGAACAGTTAATCAAAATCACCCAAGATAAATGCAAACCAACTCTATTAAAGCTGCCGAGAATTTTCCAGAGATACTCAAATTTCCCATGGTGTAGAATTCCAAAATAGAAACACACACAACAAGCTAGGCTCCAAGTACGTGTAACAGCACATGGAGAGACCCTCAGCACAGGAAAATATATTTTTGCTTAAATTCAAATTAAGCAATGCTGAAACCTTGACTTCTATTATCTATCTCAAGGAACTGCAAACTATAAGGATTCATTTTTATTTAAGTCAGGAAGCACATGAAGTAGAATAGAGTAGCCTACAGACAAAACTAGGTTTATTTTTAATTTGATTTATTATTGTCACATGCATTGGGAGACAGTGAAAAGTACTGTTTCTTGCATGCTATACAGACCAAGCATACCATACATGGAGAAGGAAAGGAGAGAGTGCAGAATGTACTGTTACAGTCATAGCTAGGACGTAGAGAAAGATCAACTTAATGCGCGTTAGGTTCATTCAAAGGTCTGATGGCAGCAGGGAAGAAACTGTTCTTGAGTCAGTTGGTACGTGATCTCAGACTAATTTACTAATTTAAAGGAACATATTTCACGAGAGAGAGAGAGAGATGGAGGAAGCAGGGAGATTAATTTAGATGTGGTGATGGTTGCTGAAGGAGCTGGATAGCAGGCAATTTAGCCCAATGAGAGAAAATAGACCAAATCAGTGAATCAGACATCCAATACTTTTAATAAAACACCAATTCATAACATGAATCGACAAATCCAAATGCATGCAAGTTGGTCACAATGAAAGGTGGCACTGGAAGCAATGTGGTTAAAAGCCTAAAATTACAAATTTTGCCCAAGCCGATGTTATAGTTAAGAAAGCCCATCACTGCCTCTACTTTCTTAGAAGACTAAGAAAATTTGGCATGCCAGCTATGACTCTCACCAGATGTGTCATAGAAAGCATTCTTTCTGGTTGTATCATAGCTTGTTATGGCTCCTAAGAACATAAGAAACAGGAACATAAGAACATAAGAAATAGGAGCAGGAGTAGGCCATCTAGCCCTTCGAGCCTGCCCCGCCATTCAATAAGATCATGGCTGATCTGTCGTGGCTCAGTTCCACCTTCCCGCCCTCTCCCCATAACCCTTAATCCCCTTGCCTATCAACCCGCGTCTTCAATATATTTAGCGAGGCAGCCTCCACCATTTCAACAGGCAGAGAATTCCAGAGATTCACCACCCTTTGAGTGAAGAAGTTCCTCCTCAACTCCGTTCTAAACCGCCCCCCCTTCATCTTGAGGCTGTGCCCTCTAGTCCTACTGTCCTTTCTGAGCAGGAAGAGCCTCTCCACCTCTATCCTATCCATCCCATTCATCATCTTATATGTCTCAATGAGATCTCCCCTCATTCTTCTAAACTCTAACGAGTACAAGCCTAGTTTATTCAGCCTCTCCTCAGTTCAACTCCCTCAACTCCTGCTCCGTCCAGGACCGCAAGCAACGACAAATGATTGTGAATGTAGCCCAATCCATCACACAAACCAGCTTTCCATCCACTGACAGTGTCCACTGGGTGTTAGCGATGGAAAGGTGGTAGGACTGGAGGGTCTTAATGACATTACTGTTACTAGAGAGGCGATGCTCGACAGACTGGAGGGGCTGATTGTGGACAAGTCCCAAGGACCGGATGGAATGCATCCGAGGGTTCTGAAAGAAATGGCAGAGGTGATAGTGGATGCCTTGGTGGTTATTTTCCAGACGTCGCTGGATTCCGGGGAAGTGCCGGATGATTGGAAAACGGCTAATGTTACGCCGTTGTTTAAGAAGGGTGCCAGGCAAAAGGCGGGGAATTATAGGCCGGTTAGTTTAACGTCTGTGGTGGGTAAAATGTTAGAATCCGTCATTAAGGAGGAAATTGCGAGGCATCTTGAAGGGAATTGCTTGATAGAGCAGACGCAGCACGGTTTCGTTAAAGGGAAGTCGTGTCTGACAAATTTACTGGAGTTCAATGAGGATGTGTCTAGGGTGGTGGATAGAGGAGAGCCGGTGGATGTGGTCTTTCTAGATTTTCAGAAGGCGTTTGACAAAGTACCTCACAAGAGGTTATTGCAGAAGGTAAGGGGACATGGAGTTGGGGGTAGGGTGTTAGCGTGGATAGAGGATTGGTTGTCAAATAGGAGGCAGAGAGTGGGGGTCAACGGGTGCTATTCGGATTGGCGGATGGTGACTAGTGGAGTGCCCCAGGGGTCGGTGCTGGGGCCTCAGCTTTTTACCGTTTATATAGATGATCTGGAGGAGGGAACCGAGTGTAGGGTGTCGAAATTTGCTGATGACACCAAGATAGGGGGAACGGCAAATTGTGCGGAGGGTGTGGAGAGTCTGCAGAAGGATCTAGATAGGCTGGGCAAATGGGCCAGGAAATGGCAAATGGAATTTAATGTTGGCAAGTGTGAGGTGGTCCACTTTGGTAGGAAGAATGGTAGGAAGGACTATTACTTACGGGGCAAAAAACTGCAGCAGGCGACGGTGCAGAGGGACCTCGGGGTCCTTGTGCATGAGTCGCAAAAACCCAGCTTGCAGGTGTAGCAGGTGGTCAGGAAGGCGAATGGGATGCTGGCCTTCATAGCGAGGGGGATTGAATATAAAAGTAGGGAGGTCTTGCTGCAGCTGTATAGGGCATTGGTGAGGCCGCAGCTGGAGTACTGTGTGCAGTTTTGGGCACCGCACCTACGCAAAGATATTTTGGCCTTGGAGGGAGTGCAGAGGAGGTTTACTAGGCTAATACCGGAGTTGAGGGGGTTGAGCTATGAGGAGAGGCTGAATAAACTGGGCTTGTACTCGTTAGAGTTTAGAAGAATGAGGGGAGATCTTATTGAGACTTAAGATGATGAATGGGATGGATAGGATAGAGGTGAAGAGACTCTTCCCGCTCAAAAAAGACAGTAGGACTAGGGGGCACAGCCTCAAGATAAAAGGGGGGGCGGTTTAGAACGGAGTTGAGGAGGAACTTCTTCACTCAAAGGGTGGTGAATCTCTGGAATTCTCTGCCCGTTGAAGTGGTGGAGGCTGCCTCGCTAAATATTTTTAAGACGCGGGTTGATGGGTTTTTGATAAGAGAGGGGATTAAGGGTTATGGGGAGAAAGTGGGAAAGTGGAACTGAGCAGCGACAGATCAGCCATGATCTTATTGAATGGCGGGGCAGGCTCGAAGGGCTGGATGGCCTACTCCTGCTCCTATTTCTTATGTTCTTATGTTCTTATGTTCACTCTGCATTGGAAAAGCAGTCAGCATAATTAAGGATTCCATGCATCCCGGACATACGCTCTTCCACCTTCTTCAGTCGGGAAAAAGATATGAAAGTCTAAGGTAACATATCAACCAACTCAAGATTAGCTTCTTCCCTGCTGCCATCAGATCTTTGAATGGACCTGCCTCGCACTAGGTTGATCTTTCTCTCCACTATGATGGTAACATTACATTCTACACTCCTTTCCTTCTCATGCTTGCTTGGCATGCATGCAAGAAACAATACTTTTCACTGTTTGCTAATACATGTGACAATAATAAATCAAATCAAATGATAAATTAGGTGACGTAGCAAAAAATGTTGCAAATGAATTCCAATGTAGGGAAATATCAAGGCCATCCACTTCGAAAATAGAAAGGATAGAAGAATCATAGAATCCCTACAGTGCAGAAGGAGACCATTCAGTCTGTCGAGTCTGCACTGACCACAGTCCCACCCTGCTCCAATCCCTTTAGCCCCACATATTTACCCCTGCTAATCCCCTTGACACTAAGGGGCAACTGAGCATGGCCGACCCACTCAACCTGCACATCTTTGAACTGTGGGGAAAAAAACTGGAGCACCTGGAGGAAACCCACACAGACATGGGGAGCATGTGCAAACTCCACACAGAACATGATCCAAGCCAGGAATTGAACCCAGGTCCTTGGCACTGTGAGACAGCAGTGCTAACCACTGTGCCGCTTATAGAACAGGGTAATCCGTAAATGGCGAAATGCAAGAAAAAGCAGACATTCAAAGAGACTCGGGGTCCAGATATCTAGGCCATTAAAAATGTCATGAGCAGGTTGAAAAAAATAATCAAAAAGATGATGGGATTGCTGGATTTTATATCGAGAATATTGGATACAAAGCGGTAGGCCTTGCTCAGCAATACAAAACCATCTTTAGATTTCACCTGAAGCACTGTGCGTTTTGAGCATCACACCTTCGAGTCATTCAGCACAGAAAAGGCCCTTCAGCCCTTCGAGTCCGTACCGACAATAACCACACTAAAGTTGCACCAATCGCATTTGTCAGCAATTGATCCATTTCCTTGAATGTTACAATATTTCAAGTGCTTATCCAAATACTATTTAAAGTTTGTAAGATTTCCATTACCTTTCCAGGCAGTACGTTCCAGATTCCCACTACCAAGTGAAAAAAATGTCTTCAATCCCTTCTGAACCTCCTGCCCCTTACTCTACAACTGCACCCCCACTTGATTGATCCCTTAACCAAAGGAAACAATTGTTTCCTATTCACATTCTCTTCAGCCTTGAAAGGGCTGCAGTGTAGAAGGACAGTAAGAGTTAGATTACAAGGAGCGATTACACAAACTAACATTGTATTCCCTGGAATTTAGAAGCTGCAGGCTCTGTTAAATCTATTAATTGGAGTTAGAATTCTTATCCCAAAAGGTAATAAGGAGAAAGGTGCTAAGGAGCACATATGGAGTCAACAGATCAGCCATGATCACTCGATAAAAGCAAATTACTATGGATCCTGGAATCTGAAACCAAAAGAGAAAATGCTGGAAAATCTCAGCAGGTCTGGGCAGTATCTGTAAGGAGAGAAAAAAGCTGATTGATAAAGGGTCATCAGAACTTAAAACAGAGTGTCAAAATGTTATCTCTTTTCTCTGTTTTTCAATGTTGCCATAACTGCTGAGATTTTCCAGCATTTTCTATTTTGGCTTCAGTGACGATCACATTGATTAGTGGTTAGGCCCAAAGGGCTTGATTTCTTTAGAAAAAAAAATCATGTGGAAAGCTATTTTGCAGTTCATGATATGAATGTAATTATCAGGAAACATCAGGAGGTTGAACACATAATGATTGGACTTGAAAATGCTCATCGTGATTTCTTCTGTCAATAATTTTATTTACAATTCTGATTATAACTTAGAATTGTCTGTTGATAGATTCCCCGATAAAGGGCGGGACCTTCTGCTATCTTTGGTACCCAGCTTGGAGACAGGAATGGGATTTAATTAGGCAAAATGGAAGCGTACTTAATCCCCACGGCTTTCCCACCTCTGTGGGAAAGCTCTGGGCGAGAAAGCTCATGGTCAACCTTCCTGCTCTGTTGCCAGTTGAAGCCTTTAACTGGCCAATAAATTTCCACTTCAGGGACTCATACCACCACCGCTAGTATCAACTCAGCTGCAGGCAGGCCTATCACCATGCCGTAACTATGACAATCTAAAACCTCCTGGCCCCTCCTGAGAGGGGCCTTTAATCAGAGGCTCTCAGTACCTTCTTGGGGAACTCACCAGTAACAGTGGTGGGTTTGGGGGGGGGGGGGGGGGGGGTTGGAGGGGGGGCAGGGGGAAGGAGTTGCTAAGAACAATGTGCCAGCCCCTCTACAACCATTTCCTCAGAATCCTCACCCTACAAAACTCCTTCCCCACGTTACTTATTGGCTCCCTTTGCCTACAGGGACTCCGGTGCCTGTCCTTCCACCTGCAGCCACGGCCTTCCCTGTGGCGCTGATGAGCACATAACCTTTGAATGGCCAAAAAGAAGCCTTGAAAGAGATGGCTTCCATTCCTGGGATCTTGATTAATGTGGAAAGGCCCACCACTTCAACAAAATCTCACCCACAGTTTCAATTGTTAGAGTTGTCTCCTGTCCTAAAATAAATCCTAACTTAATACATTCCGGTGCCTTATTCATACTTCAAAAACCATTGTGCAGGGAATCAAATCACTTCAGCCTCAGGACATTTGTTTCAAAGATCCTCAAGGCAGTTAAAAAGATCCAACTGTCTTCAGCACCTCCATCAAGTACCTTCATCCTATTAAGTCAGAACTGATGTGCATTTCACAATGTTCAATTCCACACATAATTCCTTTTGATTTGATTTATTATTGTTACATGTATTGGCATACAGTGAAAAGTATTGTTTCCTGTAGACAAATATACCATTCATAGATTGCATAGGGGAGAAGGAAAGGCTCGAGTGCAGAATATAGTATTATAGTCATAGCTAGGGTGTGGAGAAAGATTAGCTCAATATATACAAAATCCATTCACAAGTCTGATGAGAGCAGGGAACAAGGTGTTCTTGAGTCAGTTGGTTTGTGACCTCAGGCGTTCATATCTTTTTCTCTACAAAAGAGGGTGGAAGAGGGCATATCTGGGGTACGTGGGGTCCTTATTATGCTGGCTGCTTTCCCGAGGCAGTGGGAAGTGTAGACAGAGTCAACGGATGGGAGGCTGGTTTGTGTGATGGACTGGGCTTTGTTCAAAACCCTTTGTAGTTTCTTGCAGTCTTGGTCAGAGACAGGAGCCATAGCAAGCTGTGATACATCCAGCATGGATACTTTCTATGGTGCCTTAAGTCTTGCTTAAGTAACACGCACATCACAGTAGCACCAGGCAATGACCAGACCCAGAATGAGAGCCTAGCCACTTCACCTTTATCTTTGTTGTCATTGCCATTTTTGTGTTCCTCACCATCAACACCTTGGATATTACCATTGATAGAAACTCAACTAGGCCAGCCACATAAATGCTACTGGAATGATTTAGATTTGCAACCCAGACTGTAAATGGGCAGGAAATCTTTAACAATTTTAACCTTGGGATTTTTTTTCAATGCCACTTTGACAACGCATATATTTTACTTCAATGAAATCAGAACTCTGTCAAATACAAACCTAATAAAACCACAAAAACCTTGTGGATCGTCACCAGGCCGATGCATCACTTCAAAAGTGAATTTATCCAGCATGCAAAAGTGAGTGAAAATAGCCTCGTATACTTGATCCAACTGAACTGATGCAGTGTGGATTAGAACATGAAGAAATATTCCGCTATCAGTTATACCAG
Source organism: Carcharhinus amblyrhynchos (assembly GCF_965287045.1). Taxonomy (NCBI): domain Eukaryota; kingdom Metazoa; phylum Chordata; class Chondrichthyes; order Carcharhiniformes; family Carcharhinidae; genus Carcharhinus; species Carcharhinus amblyrhynchos. Next base: position 26,668,998 of record NC_137352.1, read on the forward strand.
CCAAAGATTCAAAGAAAAATTCATTAATGCTCTTATGAGATGGGACCTTAGCAATTGTCGTAGTCTATCAGCAAGTCATCCTAGCATGCTTCTAATAAGGTCAAAAGAACAGGGCAATTTAACTTACAGGAGACTAACAGAAAAAAAAATTCCCACAAAATGCTTATGTTCTTTTCAAATAAACCCAGTTTTAACTTGGTGCAATACAGTATTTTTTTGCCAATTTTCCCTCTTGAAGGCAGAGTGCTCTTTCAGTATAGCTCAAGGAGTGCTGTCAGCCCTTCAGAGATACTGGATCACAATCCTTCATGCAGAAATTTAAATTGTCAGTGTGGACAGACTTTCCAGGACACCATTATGACAGAATCACATCTTGTCCTCGCACCACTATTCAGCCACGCTCATTTCCCACTTAGGGTCATTGGTTAGCAATGAGCGGCCTGGATCTTCGATGATTTATCTACTTCATAGCTCAAATGGCACTGAAGACATTGTGAAGCCCAAATAGTGGGTAAGAAATGTGGGTAAGTTCAACTAACTCCATACAGTCCAATGACACCCAGGACGTTTCAATCAGAATGACTCATTGCTACATCACTGATAGATTTACATCACAAGCCATATGTCAAACTAATGCACACTTCTTTATTTCAAACAATACGGGATAAAAATGGTTTGCGAAATCCTCAAGAGTGCGATATTTTGTCCCGTCTCCAAAGGTCAGTACAGAACTCAATTATTGAATATATTAATCTAATTTCTAACTGGTTGTTGTCAGCTAAATGCACCCATTATGTTGCTTGGCTTTGAATCATTTCCCAACTTGTCCACAGCAGCACTTAATAGAACCATAAAATGCTACAGCACAAGTGGAGGCCCTCATGCCAGATGCATGAGGGATTTCAAACTTCTCCCACCATTCCCCACTCTACCCTGTGGAATGTGGTGTATTTAGTCATGTGTGAAGATGTTGGCACATAAATGGAGGCTCAATGGGCAAAATTTAATACCCCTCCCCCCCAAAACAACCACATCACAGTTTCAATCCATGTCCATTACCTCCAATGCAGGCACTGTACCAATATAACAGAGTGAATGAGGATTTAGGTATAAGCAGCCCATTTTATTTTAAGGTTTCCAGTTACGCTAATAGCTACTCTAATGATGGCGGCCACCATCTCCATGAGGACATGTAACCGTGCCTGTCCCCCAGTGGTTAACTCATGCTGCCTCCAGTTTGCACCATCTTGTTCTGCAAGTGAGGGGAATATATGTTAGTCAGTGTGGTGCAATGTGTTTTGTTGATGTGTCTATCATGGTCAAATGATCACATGGCAGCATGTGTGCAAGCTGTGAGGTGCGGGTGATAAAGTTGCAGTAGAGGTAGATGTGTAAGGGCAAGGTTACATGTTGAGTTGTGACTGGTAAAGATTATTGGTATTGTAGTGTCAAAGGGAGTGGTGCGTGAAGTCAGTGATGCATTTAGTGAGATATTGGTAGCAATTGAAGATGAATTCACTGAACTGGAACATTCACGTAAGGTTATCTTGGCACAGCATCCAAGTTCTTGGGTAGTGACTGCTGACATTGAACTCTCACCCGTTCAACTGCCTTTGTTTGCATTGTTTGGAAGAGTGCTTCCTGAGTTCCTGTGGATAGAGGACTGCCTCCCTCCTTCTGCATGGCATCCTGTGCATTGCCAAGGATGAATCCTGCACTCAACTGAAACCTCCAACAAGGCCCAGGCAGTGGAAGTGTTTGTTCCTGTGATGATTTCAGCCAGGCTAATGAGGTTGGCTTGCTGAAGTGTGAACTACCTGATGTGTCTTTGTGTCAAAAGAGCTACCTGATGAGTCTTAATTGATGGTTACATCAGGGAGCCTCATGCTCCCTATTTAAAGCAGGTGTGTGAGACTCCCAGTCTACATTCATCAGGAAGCAACTGGAGAGCTGGCTGTATACAGACATATGGTGTATGTAAAGCAACTTGGTGATGGGACTTTCGCCTCTGTGGAGTTATTACAGTTCCAACACCCCAGTGGTCTGTTCCATCACATTCATTTCAGCAGCATGATTTTATCACATGCATGCTGCCCTCTTGCTCAATGGGTTGTCCACCTGAGTTACGAGCCACATTGTTAGGTATTATTGCTTCCTCAGATTTGTCAGGACAACTCAAATGCAGATGGCACAACAGACTGTTGTAGAAGGAAGGCATTGTGATGGCTGCCAGGATGCTGGGCATTGACCCACATGATATAACACTGAGGTAGCATAGTCCCTTCCAATCTCTGAGTTGAAACTCAATGCCCGCAAAATGACATCCTTGTAACCAATGGCATTCTGAACCATTGGCAAATCTGCAATTCTCGCAAATCCATGCACTCGGTTTGGCTGCTTCTCAGGAACAGGAGAGAATGACAGGCGTTCTGCTTGGAACACAGAATTGCAATGAACCACCATTCAAAATATTGCACAGAAAATTGTTCTTAACCTTGTCCATTCCAATCTCGAAGGAAGTAGACATGATGGCACAGTGGTTAGCACCTCTGCCTCAGAGAGGGTCAATGGCCACGTCTGCATGGATTTCCTCTGGGTGCCAGTTTCCTTCCACAGTCCAATGATGTGCAGGTTAGGTGCATTGGCTATGCTAAATTGCCCTTTGGTGTCCCGGGATGCTTAGGTTAGAGGGATTAACGGGGTAAAATATGTGAGGTTATGGAGATAGGGCTAACATGGGATTGCTGTTGGTGCAGATAAAATGGGCTGAATGGCCTCCTATATTTCTATGTTCTATTTCGATGTTGTTGACGACCACAGTCACCTTCATAGGCACATGTAATGCTGGCGTGATTGCAGCAAGTGGCAACATTCAGGGAGGACATGCTTTGCCATACTGTTCCTCATGACGTTCAGGAAGGAAAATTGTTGCCTGAACATTGTGAGGAGACGTGGCTTCCAGCTGGAAACCTTACTCTTCTTCCCCCTTCCATCAGCTGTGTCGCCTCTGCTAATTCTCTCTGTCATACTGTCATCAAAAGGAAATGCTCGCTTGTGCACCCTTCCTGAGAGCAAGTATAGAATCATTGAGTAAGTCCTTCGCCATGTGCACTTCCTGCAGACATCAGCAAATTTAAATAATTTAAACTCTTTCAACAATCGCATCAAAAGTCAATACAAAATCGATCAGTAATGATCCTGGGACTAGTTGACTAATAGCGCTGGGATGGGGGGTGGGGTGTCCTTCCTGCAGCTGACCTGGTACGCAGCTGTTTGGATGGCACTCACTCGAGCGTGAAGTTCCAGAGCGACAGAGCTGGTGTCAAATCTCGCCAGATCTACACACTTCCAGAATACCTTCCCTGCGTGCAAAACCCTTGCCGAAAGACCATTCAGCATCAGAAGGTAATTCGCAGAGATTGCAATAAAAGATTTATTAGTCACAAGTTGGATTACATTAACACTGCAATGAAGTTACTGTGAAAATCCATCAGTCACCAAATCCCGGTGCCTGTTTGCGTACACCGAGGAAGAACTTCCATCTTTTGGACTGTGGGAGGAAACCGGAGCGCCTGGAGGAAACCCACGCAGACACAGGGGAGAACGTGCAGACTCTATACAGAAATGGGAATTGAATCCGGGTCCCTGGTGCTGTGAAGCAGCAGTGCTAATCACTGTGCCACCGTGCTATCCAGAAGGGCTCCAAGCACAGAATCTACTTCTCTAAAATGCCATTCAACTCCTGCAGCTTGACAAATAGGTTTATTCCCTGTTTAGACATGCTTGGTGTCAAATCACATTTCCTGTCTGAATTTCTGTGGCTTTTAGCTCAATTAGAATCTTTTTCATGCAGAATGTGGTCCACCCTTTTCTTTTACGGATGTCTAAATAATCCATATATTAAGGAATGCACTTATCTTAATGTATCAAAGAAGCCAAAAAGGTTTGCTCGATTGAATTTTATTTGTCAGACCATGGCAGCTACCTCTCACGGAATTATGTTTTGCAAAACACCCTTCCAACTTATCCCTCTCATCAGGTTCATTTTCTTATCCATTATGGATATTGCAGCAACAAGCCTCTTCTCATTAATAATCCTTTCTAAAATGAAAGTGGAACATTTAACTGCTTTCTGCCCAGCAAAGACCCACCATTGGTGATCTTCAACTGGTATCCCTCAAATGACAGCATGGACCTCAACACTCCAGGATGGAATGTGTGCAGAATGAAGGGAAGAGACAGAGTGAACAGGATAAAACGGTTTCCCTTGGTGGAGAATTCTAGAACCGGGGGAGCATAGATTCAAGGTAAGTGGCAGTAAGGTGTCAGAGGGAACACGAGGAAGAACGTTTTTATCCAAGTGGGTGTCGGGAATTCACGACCCAAGTTGGTGGTGGAGGCACTTAAAAATTACCTGCATCCACACCTTAAGTGCTGTGGGCCGGATGCAAGAAGGTGGACTTAGAAAGGACACCAGGGTGTTCTTGGGCTGGCAGGACAAGATGGGCCAAATGGCCTCCTTCTGCACTGTAACTTTTCTCTGGTTCTATGTCTCGTAACTTTGGTCACTTCACTGAAGTCTTAAATATCATGTAGCTACAACACCATCACTCAAAACTGTAGAGTCATGAGCAACCACATTTGGATAGTGCGTTTGCATCATTCTCTTATATTTGAATTTTGCACTTTCACAGCTAATGCTTTTAATACCTTTTAAAACTTCATCTCCAACTACACAAATCAATTGAGCAATTTGTACCTAAACCAACGTTGCCAAGGTATCACTACTATCACAAGTCTGCCTCAGGTAATAGGACTAGCACGTTGTGTTCAATAGAGATTTCCCAGACTGCTACTTTAATGAGCAACTTAATGTGGAGATAGAAACAAAAGCAGGCATTGTTCTCTTTACAGCAAACATTGTTATAAGGAGATTTAATTGAGGGGTTCAAATTTATGATGAATTTTAATAAAGTAAATTGGGAGAAAAAAATTGTCTACTGGGGTAAGGGTTGGAAGCCAGGGAAAAGATAATTAGAAAAACGTATGAATAAAAAGGGGTGAGGATATATTATTTTATTGCACGTTTTAATCTTGAAAGCACTATTTGAAAGAGTATTGAACTTTGAGTAAACCTTCTTTCAAAAAAATTAATTGACACGGTGGCACAGTTGTTAGCACTGCTGCCTCATAGTGCCATGGACCCAGGTTTGATTCCAGCTTGGGTCACTTGTGTGTGAGGAGTTTACATGTTCTCCCCGTGTCTGTGTGGGTTTCCTTGGGTTGCTCCGGTTTCCTGCCACAGTCTGAAAGACGTGCAGGTTAAGGGATTGGCCATGCTAAAATGCCCCTTTGTGTGCTGGGATGTGTAGATTAGGGAGATTAGCTGGGTAAATGTGCGAGATTACTGGGGTTTGAGCTCGGTGGGATTGTTGTTGGTACAGACTCAATGGGCCAAATGACCTCCTTCTGCACTGTAGGAATTCTGTGATATCTCTGAAATGCAGGGCATTTTATTTTTATTTCTTATAGATACCCTACCAACTTATCCCTTTCAAGAGGCTTATTATCTTAACAACTCTATATTCGGACAACAGGCCCAACAAAAACAGGGGAGTGGGTCTATTTATATGGCATCTCCAAAGAGCCAGTCCAAACAGGATGGGCTGAATGATCTCCTTCTCTGGCCCAGGATTTTATGATTCCGTAACTTACTTCAAACAATGATGCACTAATGCAGTCTATGTAAAAGCAAGGTTCAAATAAATTGCACATTGATCGATCAACTTAGTGATTCAGGATGTCTTTCACCTTCAAAGAAGGCAAGAGCTCTAAAGTTGGATTCAATTCCCGGCTTGTGGATTCAGCCTGTTCTCCTTGTGTCTGCGTGGGTTTCCTCTGGATGCTCTGGTTTCCTCCCACAGTCCAAAAGACATGCTGATTAGGTGCACTGGCTATGCTAAATTCTCCCTCGGTGTACCTGAATAAGTGCTGGAGCGTGGCGACGAGGGGGATTTTCACAGTAACTTCATTGCAGTGTTAATATAAGCCTACTTGTGATTAATAAATAAAATTTAAAAACCGGAGCACAAGGACGAAACCCACAGAGACATGGGGAGAATGTGCAAATACACAGTCACCCAAGGCCAGAATCAAACTCAGTCCCTGGCACTGAGAGACAGCTAACCACTGTGCTGCCCTATCAAAGCTTTTAAAATTAATTCGAACTTCACCTCTAGCACCTAGCAAAGATTTTTTTGTGCCGTCTCTTAACCCTTCCTTTGGGACCCCATCTGCAGAAGACCATATTTAAAGTAAAAAGTAAAGTTTATTCTGTGACTAAAGTTATTAGTCGTTAGCACTGCTGTCTCACAGCACCAGGGACCCGGATTCGATTCCTGGCTTGGGTGGGTGTCTGTGTGGAGTTTGCACATTCTCCCTGTATCTGCATGGGTTTCCTCTGGGTGCTCTGGGTTCTGCCCACAGTCCAAAGATACACAGGATGGTAGACTGGCTATGCTAAATTGACCCTTAAAGCCAAGGGGACTAGCCAGGGTAAATGTATGGGGTTATGGGGATAGGATCTAGGTGGGACTGTGGTTGGTGCAGCCTTGATTGGTCAAGTGGCTTCCTTTTGCAGTGTAGGATTCTATGATTCCATGAAGAACTTAAAGTCAGAGAACTCAATGAACTCCCTCATAAAATTACTTGCTGTAATAAATCTCAACTGCCTCTCCACAGATCCATTTGGAACAAACTGTGTGTGCAACATTCACTTTCTTCCCAATTATAGTAAGAACAGTTGCTGATGCAAATGTGATTATTAGTTACAAGTAGGCTTACATTAACACTGCAATGAAGTTACTGCAAAAATCTCCCAGTCGCCACACTCCAGCTCTTATCCACTGAGGGAGAATTTAGCATGGACAATGCACCTAACCAGCATGTCTTACAGACTGTGGGAGGAAACTGGAACACCTGGAGGAAACCCACACAGACATGGGGAGAATGTGCAGAGTCTGCACAATGATCCAAGATGGGAATCCAACCCAGGTCCCTGGTGCTGTGAGGCAGCAGTACTAACTGGTGTGCGACCATGCCACCCTAGTTTATGCGATATGCATTTTGAGGCTGAAACCAGCAGGCATCAGGGTGAGACAGTGAAGCCTGAGGACTGATTCAACTGGCACTCATGATGTTTATGCAGCATTTTTATTGCCACTGTCATGGGAAACATTTGCTGCTTTGCAGTGATGTTAAGACATAGTGCCTGAACGCATTCTAATGCGTTCATTAACCTTGTACGTTTCAGTGACAACAATTTAAATTGCTTATCAGTTTTGTTCCAAATTTATCAGGTTCAACCTGAAGCCAAATCTTCCAATGAAGTCATCAACAGTCAGCGTTTTAAAGAAAATTGGACAAGTAGTTGGAAAAGTGGAGGACACACTTTAGTTGGCATCAAGAGAATTTGATCACATTTGCATCAGCAACTGTTCTTACTATAATTGGGAAGAAAGTGAATGTTGCACACACAGGTTGTTCCAAATGGATCTGTGGAGAGGCAATTGAGATTTATTACAGCAAGTAATTTTATGAGGGCGTTCATTGAGTTCTCTGACTTCAAGTTCTTTTTGGAATCATAGGATCCCACACTGCAAAAGGAAGCCACTTGACCAATCGAGGGTGCACCAACCACAGTCCCACCCAGATCCTATCCCCATACATTTACCCTGGCTAGTCCCCTTGGCTTTAAGGGTCAATTTAGCATGGCCAGTCTACCATCCTGCATATTTTTGGACTGTGGGAAGAACCCAGAGGAAACCCATGCAGAGATGGGGAGAATGTGCAAACTCCATACAGACACCCACCCAAGCCAGGAATCGAATTCGGGTCCCTGGTGCTGTGAGACAGCAGTGCTAACCACTATACCACCCTCTATTCTATGATTCTATTCTTGGACTGATCAGATTGACAAAGGGTTGAATTTATGCAACTCCCCCCACCAACATAGAGAGAGAGGTATGCCCATCTCACCATCTGTCCCCTCCCCCTCTCCCGTTCCCACTGAGCTCAACCCCCCATAGTACAGCGACAATTAGCAACTCATATTCAAAACACATCAAAGATCAACTGGGATTGTTACCCTGCTAGTCCCTCTGACACGGAAGGGAAATTTAGCATGGGGTAATTAACCAAGTACATCTTTGGAGTACTTGCGCTGCAGGAACTGATGGAGTCAATCTGAACTCCTACACTGCTCCAGTTATGGCTGCAAGGGTGTGATCTGGCATAAGCAAGGGTGCCACTGGGGAGGAAAATGGCAGAGGGATTCATCACTTCAACACACCACGCCGCCCCCCCCCCCCACCCCCACCAACCGCATCACTACCTTGGACTCCCCCATCTTATAATATTCTGCCCCAAATGTCCTTTTCAACCTGCTTCCCAAATTCTACTACAGCACTTACATGCTCTCTATACTCTGCACTTGGCAGGACAACATAAGCCAGGGACTGAACTCATTCAAAAACAAAGCACCATCATGTCAACCAAAATAAATTAATTCGAAAGCCATAATCAGAATTGCAGGTACACGATAAGCTAAAACTCAAGATATAAGAAATTCAGAATGAACTGGACAATCAATTGAAAGGTTTTAACAATTGAAGAGTAGGTTTCAGGTCCATGTAGATTATTGAGGTGTTGGGCTGAGTCGGGATGAATTGGAATCCCTTTACAATTTTTGGGAGTGCCTTTAAAGAACGTGGGCTTGAAACACTCCCGACCTGGTGCGCTCCATTTTGGAGTTAGACATGTTTTACTCCGTTGCAATTTTCATGGAGTCAGGCCTGGTTTCTTATCGAATTTTAGTTCACAGTTCCTCAGAGGAGTTGTGAACCTGAGTCCGCGTGATCTCGCATTTGAAAAGTGAGATCAAAAGGTTCTCTTCATGTCTCTTATTCTAAGGAAGATGCCCCCCTGCCCCCAACAGCTCATCATATCCCCAATCCCAACTACTGGCACTTCCTTGACCAGTATATGGAAACAATGAACCCTATAGCAACATCTGAATTTAAAAAAAAAACCCATTCATTACTTTCCACAATGTTAAAAAAAATCACGACAAGATAATAAAATTGTTCATCATCCAGACCCTTTAAAGTATCAATAAAAGGAATCACACACAACTGAAATCACATAACCTCGTGTAAGTTAGCATTGTAAAATTGACCATCCAAATGAGAGTGCCAAAGCTTAGTCAAGCAATGTGTTTCCTGGGCTCAGCTGTTTCAACAAGATTACTAGACTCCTGGCCAAGCACACAATTAAGGGGTGAGTGAAGGGGCATAGCTTGGAATTAGATTTGTGATGAAATGTTATGGATGTGGCATGGAGAGTGTATGGGTGCCTCGGGACAGGAAGACCATTGTGTTTTTATATCAACTGGAACAAAGTCCTACAGCACTGAATTGAGTCTTTCAAACAATCTGCCTCAGCACTTGGCAAACTTTGTAGCTGCCTCCAAACTCAGTTGGCTGACTAGACTGTAGCCTATACCCACCTTCTGGCAACGAACATCATGCCTTGGGGCACAGGTTCCGTCTGAGCCGGAACTTTCTAGACTCTTTCTATCCACCTCAAGGACGACAATTCTGGCTCATATGCAGGCACTGATAATGTGACAGAGAGAAAGAATGTTCTGAGTAGTTCCTTTATCTAAACTTGAGCTTTTTGTGTTTAGTTCAAGCTTAGGTCCTTTGGACATACTATTTCTGGGATGATGGCAAGGCTGTGGGTTGGTGATAAAAGGGATTGAATCAAACAGACCAGGGATGAAGTGATTTTGTAATGAAAACAGACCGGAGACATTTGAGCACTTTTTAAGAGAACAGAAAAGACAAAGTAGTAATCTTGTGGAGTTATTCAAAATTACGAAGGGTTTTGATCATGTTAACTGGGACAAATTATTTCCACCCTTCAGTGAGCAAGTAACTAGGGCAGCAATTTATTATTATCGCAGAAGGACAGAACGTTCAGTTTTTTTTTTAATGCCGAGAGATACTGGAACATGGGAAGTCCTGTCAAAAAGTGGCAGAAACGCAACCTTTACAAGAGAAGCGAGTCAGTTTCTGAAGAAGAAAAATGTACAAGTGTGGAAGAATGGCAGATCAATATGATTAAATGGATAACACTTCAAAGAGATGCCACAGCTCGATGGGCTGAATAGCCCCCATCTGAAGTATAAAATTCAATTCAGTAGCTCGAGATTTATGAGGAAAAACTAGACATAATGCAACACATTCTCTGAAAACATTAATGAACTAAGTTTTGAAATCTATTGAAGAAAAGCTACTGACAACTACATTTGTAATGTAAGGAAATACAAATTTTATAAACATTGCTTGTTGAGGAGTGATTGATAACCTGTTTATTGTTCAGAGGCCCATCTCCAAAGGATTATATTCCCTCCTTGCACATAAAAAAAAGATGACTCAGCTTTTCCTTTGTCTGCCTGTCATGCTGATATCTAAGTCGCAAAATCATCATCTGGCCATGACGTGTCTGCCTTTATTCTGGCTCTGTTTAACCAACACTGAAATAGCGAGGGATGTTACTTTTAGCCCAAAACATAAACAGGCACATGCGTGCGCACACACGCATGCACACACACACACACACACACACAAAAGGAGATTGCTGGCAGCTGTTGAGTTACCTGTAGCTTTGCCTGTCGTGTTTCTCATTAGAGGTTGAACGGGTTACCGAAGGAAAAAAAAATGTACAAGATTGCCATTTTTGCAGCTTCCTTCAAAATATGCCCAAGGCATAAAAAAATGCTTGTTCTCTCTCGCACAAAGAGTTTCTGCAGATTGTTCAAGAACGTCAGTTTATAGGCTCTAGTGGGTGCTGTGGTTAAATACCCTGAGATGCTTTCTCTCAAAAAACATTGCAAACCTTGCACTGTCTGATTGTCACTGCTTATCAGGAAGAAAATCCCTGCAGTTACTAGAAACAGTAGCTGTGTGCCTTGTGCAATTTGAAACTCTCCGATCAGCTACCATTGCTGCATAGGGGTCCTGAATGGCATTTGGAAGCAAATACTGCTTAGAAGACAGGAGGTTACCACCTCCCGTCTTCATTTCTTTTGACAGCCGACAGGCCTCAGAATCCCAAGCTCAGCACCAGTTACTGTTTGCATTGCTATCCTCTTCACCTTGGTGATAGGAGGATAATCAACCACTGTGTCCTCAGCTTATTTTCTCAATAATGTTTCACCAAAAAATGTTAAACCTGAAAGAGAAAGGAATAGTCCTGAACCCAGAGCCTGGTGAACAAGAATAAATGAAGATAGGCTTTGGACAAATGGATACGTTACACCTAAGGTGCATTATTTTGCAAGCCAGAATGCTCATGCAATGCAAATCTCAGTTTATACATTTTCCACCTGTCCTGTCTTTCCAAAGGAGTCTATGAAGTTAGATTGGAAACAGTGTTGACAAGAAGAAATTTAGATCATCATGCATTAAAATTAAAATCTATCAAATGTCGACTATACTATAAATATATTTATATTTTTAAAATGTGGCTGTGCCATTGTTCCAATGCATCATAAAAATGAGTGTATTTAAACACTTCTCACCAATACTGGGATATATCAAGGGCAGAATTTTCCTAAAGTCTGGCTGAGGGGGTGATTTTACCGTCACGATGCAGTGGTAACGTGGACCATAAAGTGCTTAGTTTGATTGGTTTTCATGAGTGCCATTTTACGAGCGCCGGATTTCTGACGCAGTCAGACTCTCGCTGGAAATGGCCAAGAGGCAGGTTAATGTATTTAAATTTATTCTAATGCTATTTAACATCTGCTCAGTGAGCCCAGCGCTCAATCGACTGGGCCCGCCTCCCTTTATGAGATCACTGGGAAAGGTCCTCGCCGGCAAGGAGTAGACATGTTCTCCATGAACGGGGAGCAGTCGACTTGGCTGAAACCGGAGGCCATTGATGCTTCCCCCCCATGCAGGGAGGGCAAAGGGTGGGGGAGCGGGGGGCGGGAAGGAGGAGGGTGCTCCTTGGGGAGTGCCAGTCTCTGGCACCTGGGCAATGCCCAGGGAAGGAGCCCACTGCCACTCCCCAACAATTGGTAGGGCTGGGCGTGGCAAGTCCATGATTGGGGGAAGGGGGTCGGGGAGAGGGGTCAGCTGGGGCTGTATCTTGGGCTGCAGGCCCCCGCAATTGCAGGGAGAGGGTGGAAGCTGTGTCAGGCTGCCTGCGCTAGCAGGGGCCTGACAATCTCTTTTCTGTCAGATCCCTGCACTGCTAATGTGCTCATGCAGCAGAAGCCTGCACACGCGCACCATCTCCCTCGGCAGGCTTTCAGGTGCATTAAGCCCACCCATAGGCTTCTGCAGTGAGCAAGAGGCTTGCTGATAATTTTGCAAGGTGCGTGTGCGCGTGCGTGCGGAAAACACATCCAAAAAGATGGATCCGAAACTCCCCCAGTTTCAAGTCCGTCCAGCAGTTAGAAACAAAATTGTAAAGTTGCGATGCAAATCCTGCCAGCCCTATCTGCACCGCAACTTCAATGCACTTTGAAAAAATTCCCCATGTGAAACACACCGTGCCTATGGTACAAACCGTCTGACTCTGGGAGCCATGTGGGCAGTTATTGCAAGAAGACACTCCATTTAAGCAGCTGCACTGGACTTGCTTACAATCAAGCCAGGAGGATGGCAGTGAAGAAGCCAACTCCCTGCCTGTAGAGGGAGCCCTCACCCATCTGCTTGATGTCGTAGAGGAGAGAAGGGGAACAAACTACCATCCAATTGGCAGGGTACCCTCTAGCAAGATTCTGAATCCCACTGGGGAGATGCTGGCAGTACTGATGAGTGCCAGCACCTTCCACAAGAGGTGCAATGTCACAAGATGAATGCTAGGGTAAGTACTCCATGTATCCTGTCTACAGTCCACCTCGAACAGGTTTATTCGATAGCAAACGCCACTAGTGTTTGCTACCAAATAAACCTGTTGGGCTTTAACCTGGTGTTGTGAGAATTCTTACTGTGTTTACCCCAGTCCAACGCCAGCAGCTCCACATCATGAGGTCCACCTTGCCATTTCACCTCAGAATGTCACCTCAACCTATAAAACATAGGAGCAGAATTAAGCCACTTGGCCTATCGATTCTGCTGTGCCATTCAATCATGGCTGATATTTTTCTCATCCCCATAACCCCTGATCCCCTTCTCAATCAAGAACCTATCCATCTCTGACACTCAATGACCTGGCCTCCACGACCTTCTGCGGCAAAGAGTTCCACAGATTCACCACTCTGGCTGAAGAAATTCCTCCTCATTCCCGTTTAAAGATCATACCTTTAGCCTGAGGTTGTGCCCTCTGGTTCTACTTTTTCCTACTAGTGGAAACATTTTTTCCATGCCCACTCTATCCAGACCTCGCAGTATCCTCCAAGTTTCAAAATAAGATCTCCTTTCATCCTTCTAAACCCTAAAAGCTTCCACTCAGCAGGGCCCCAGGAGCTGACCTCCCACAAGCTTCTTCAGCCCACCTTGCCCTCCTCTCCTCATTCGTTATGCCCACACATGCCAGGTTTCATCAACATCTGACCCACCAAGCAGCCAGCTAGTACCATCCCCATTTGTTTCTGCAAGATACGTTGCTCACAACTGCCGCAAGTGAGCAAAGACAGGCGGTTTGATGCCAGAGATGATGGTCCTGTCTCCTTTTATGCAGGGAGCTCTGCAGCGCAGAGGGGGAGGTCTCAGCCTAAAGTGAGTGTGAAATGAGAGAGAAAAATTAAGGTACCACTGCATATTGAATCAGATAAATCAGTCTCAAGTGAGTTCTGTAATCCCAGACCATTTACGAATAATATGCCCTTTTCCTTACAGGAACACCACCCAATTAGCCTGGCCCACCCGCCAGCAGAGTCCCACTGCAGACCCTCAACACAATCTCAATGGAGATGACGGAGGAGGACGCTGAAAATGCATCATGGCTATCTCCCACAACAACCACCTGCGCTGTGACACACACCTTGGTGCAATCGTAGCAGACCGGCTTCTGGGCCACAATCTGGTGGGGACCACACTGCCTCTGGTACATCAGGTGCAGGCAGGGATTGGACAGTGAGGGGGCTGCTGGATCCCAGGACTCAGCTGTGCCCCAGCCAGGTGCTGTGTTTCTGGATACATTCATCTGTCAGCTGCAAAGAGAGCCAGGAATAGCTGTAGGAGGTGTCAGTGACATTGCTGTGACTGCAAGGCCAAACAGGGGAGTCCCAAAGCCTTCTGTCACAGGAGAACATAAGCCCACTAAAGAGATACTAAGATTCAAATTCATGCTGATCAAATTCATGCCCTTTCTGGGCGTGACCCTGGTCATTGGGCTGGGCCTGGGAAGAACGCGTTCCGAAATTCAGGAGTAAAAAGTACTTTCAGAAGAATCCGTGTGAATTCCGAACTCAAAGACAACACCAAAACAAGTTTTGCTTGATTTGTTTGTTGCAGAGTAAATGCCCTTTAACAAAGTGATACCCTATCCAATTGAACATGCATTATAAAAGGGCAATAAATAGCTTTTTGAATGTATTAATTAAACAACGGAGTTAAAATTCTCAAAGTCCATTTGGGAGCCTTCCTTGTGTTGCAGTGGCACAAATCCTGTTTTTGGTCTCCCATGAGATGGGATTTGTGCCCATGGCTAATGGGTCCACAAAAATCATTCCCCTGGCTTTTGTTTAGCCTATGAGTCATTTTAACTCAAATAAGGTTCCAACAAATTATAATGATTCAAGAGGGATTATTTTGGCACCTTGAGCACAGTTGATCGCACCATGAAAATGGGTAAATTGGCAACTCAAAAATGAAAGACAACTCAGAATATGGTCACTACAACACAAGCATGGATCCCAAAAGGGACTTCAAGAATTTTAAATCTCTTCTTGAATTAATACAAATCAAAAAGTTGTTTACTGCCTATTACAACACATGCTTAATTGGACAGAATGATCAGTTTTTAAAGGGTGTTTAAAGGGTGTTCTTTCTCATTTTTTTTTCCACGTAATTTCCCATTTCAGGCTTAAGGGTGAGCTTCATGTCTCACCCTTATGCTACTCTTTGATCTTCAAATCCATAGAGGATTTCACTGGCTGGATGGTTAAATTGATCATCTTATGTGAGGGCACCAATTCTCCTCAAATGGAAAGCAAAACAGATGCTTCATTCACCTCGCTGAAAATGGGAATTGCCAACTAGAGTCTCAAAGCAGGAACCAACCTGTGCTCTAACTAAATCATGCTACACAGAACTGGTCTGCCCAACGAAAGCAAAATAAAAAAAATCAACATGCCAGGTTTACGTAAAGTATTTGGGATGATGCTTCAACTTCCTCAATTTCTCTACAAACTGGACAATCTCAGTTTCACTTCCTAGTCTGTGCTAAGTGGGCTGATCTTAACTGGGACTTCAGAAATTGGGACCATTGACCCGAAGTTCAAACTGGGGCAAAGTTGGGTAAATCTTCTGGTCCCACTCACTGCGGGAATCAATGTTGGCGAGATGGACAATTTCATGGACCGTTGAAAGGTTCGCTGATCTCAGGTGGGAATTTCCAGTCATGGGGTCAGGCGTGTCTGGAAAATTCCACCCCCAGGATTCCAATGGTTTGTGCAGGAAAGTGTGTGACTGTCAAATAGGGTGAGCATTAGGATTGGTTGTGATGTACTTCATAGTTAACAACTTGCAAACATTAACCATCATGGGAGAGATAATGATGACTGGCAGTTGCTATGGGATTGTAATCCCAACAAGGATGAATCATAGAATCCTACAGTGCAGAAGGAGTCCATTCAGCCCATCGAATCTGCACCAACTTGTTGATAGTGCATCTTGCCCCTGTCCCACGTATTTACTCTCCTAATTCCCCTAACCTACACACTTTGGAACACCAAAGGGCAATTTAGCAGGGCCAATCCATCTAATGTACTCATGTGGGAAATAACTGGAGCAACCAGAGGAAACCCACACAGACACAGGGAGAATGTGCAAAACTCCACACAGTCACCCAAAGCCAGAATCGAACCAGGGTGTTGTGCTCAGGTGCTGTACTTGTGAAGAGGGAAGGACGGTTAAAAAGAAAGCTCATTGGAGATTTAAAAATCCTAATAAATGCAGTGAGGGAGGTAAAAAGGAGGCTCGTTTCACTTGGAATAGGATATTCTGAGGGATAAAATGGACTTCTGGTATTCTTTTACTGGTTCGAAAGTGCAACATGAATCCAGTTTGTCAGTGATGTTATTGGTGAACAACTCCATCGGGTGGAGATTAATAAGCTGACGTTACAAAGATGTGCAGCTTCTCAGGAGTTTCAATGCTCAGTGACAGCTCGAATCCCATCAAAACAGAAGCTGTTCAATTCTCATTGCAGAAGACTTCATCCAACCGACCAGTTTTCCAATACATCACCCTGTAGCTATTCAAATTGTTTCCACAGGCTGAAGCACAGTTCCGCAGTGGTCACACCTGAATACTAAAGCTTCAGTTCTGTACTCATTTGATAAACATTACACGGTCAGTCATTCACAGTTAATGTTGCTCCCTATTCAATCAAAATGTGACATTTCCATATCGGGCAAAAAACAGACCAAAGAACTACCATTGCAGAATATTAAAAAAATTCCCTGAATAATTGAGATTATATCTGATCTGGAAATATACAACAAAGAAGATTTCTTTCAAACTGTTCGAAACATGTCATATTTTCCATAGATGACTAATAGACGAGACATCCGAATTGTATTATTTCAGGTGGTTCCGACACAGCATTCCTCTTGAAAGGAAAACTTCAGTCGACAAGGAAATTAACTCAATATTTTACAAGTAATTGAAAAATGCAACGATGAACATCAGCTTTCAACCACACTTCGAAAACCAGGTATGTATTACCAAAACAATCTCATTTTTAAAAATCAGATTGCTGCACTGGTGCCAGATGGCACACGTGGCAAAGATATTTCACGTTTTCCTGCTCAAAGCCCTTATATTAAGGCTGAACCTCACATGATGAAATAGGCAGCAAGCATGGTGAGCTCAGTAACAGTATAACAGAGTAATAAATCTTTATTCGCAATGTGCCTTTTGAAAGCTAAATTAGTTGGGATGAAAGAATTAGAATGAGTAAATAACAGTTTTATTTATTTAATTTATTACTGTCACAAGTAGGCTTACATTAACATTGCAGTGAAGTTCCTGTGAAAAGCATCTACGCACTCCGGCACCTGTTCGGATATTCCTTTATGGGATATGAGCGTTGCTGGCTGGGACAGTATTTAGTGTCCATCACTACAGGTATTTAAGAGTTAATCACATTGCTGTGGATCTGGATTCAGGTAGGCCTGACCGGGTAAGAATGGCAATTTCCTTCCCAAAAGGACATCAGTGAACCAGATGGGTTTTTATGACAATCAGCAACAGTTTCATGGTGATCATTAGAAAACAAAGAAGAGCAAAGAACTAAAGAAAAGTACAGCACGGGAAGAGGCCCTTTGCCTTTCCAAGCCTGTGCCAATCATGATGCCCTAACTACAGAAATAAACCTTCTACCCATATCTTTCTATTCCCTCCCTCGGCTTTTAATTACAGATTTTTATTAAATTCAAATTTCACCATCTACTGTGGCAGAATTCGAACTTGGGTCTCTAGAGTATTACGCTGGGATTATAAATGCAGTAACAATATCACTGTGGCACAGAGGTAAATATGTATGATGTCATTGCCATTATGGAGTCATAGTTTCATGGTGACCAAGGCTGGTGACTGAATATTCAGGGACACTCTCGCTGTTTAGGAAGGCTAGGTGAAGGGATGGAAGAGATGGGTTAGCACTGTTAATATAGGGCAAAATACATTCAAGAGAGAGAATCTTAGATCAAAAAGGATAAAGATGTAGAATCATACAAAAGCAAAATATTGTGGATGCTGGAAATCTGAAACAGAAAATGCTGGAACAACTCAATTAGGTCTGGCAGTATTGTGGAGAGAAACAGCAAACATTTCAGGTTCAACTGATCCTTCTACAGAACTGAGACAAGGTAGAAATGTAGAGAGTTACATAGTTGGAAAGGGGGTGAAGGAGCCTGGGCAGAATAGAAGAACAGGGATAGGTTTGGGCAAAGGACAAATTGAAAAAAATTGTCATGGACGCAAGACAAATGGAGGAGTGTTAATGGGGCAATTAAGGGATGAAGAGTGATAATAGCAGCAAAAGATGAGATATTAGAAGGTGTTAAATGAGAGCAACTGAACAGCCAGGGATAGGTGGCCACGTGGGAATATGGTGCAGGGCAGTCCAGGGAACTGAAGAACCATTACAAAAGGGGAGGGTGGTGTTTACAATGGAGAAGAAAGTTGAATCAGCCAAGTGTCATATCTACATTTATTCTATTCATAGCCTCGGGTCGGCTTGGTGGGCCGAAGGGCACGTTCCTGTGCTGTATTGTTCTTTGTTTTTTAATAACTTGGGGGAATCTGTCATTTGCTGCCAACAACTGGATTTACAATGGGAAAGTTTTAATAGGAGTGAGAAAGAACTTTAAGTTTAACAAGTACTTCAAATAGTCTTTCAAAGTGCAGTAATAATAATAATAATAATAATAATAATAATAATAATAATAATAATAATAATAATAATTCAACGAACAAGATTATCTTTCCAAGAAAACATTTGAAGTGAGGTGGGCTGTAGAGGAGTTGAATATGCTCACTGATTCCATTGCTTTCAAAACCTAGAGAATCACAATATCACATTGAATACACAAGGACAATTGCTAGTGTCTGAATTCACTCGATCGAAATCTCATTAGCTTTGTGCAGCTTCAAAATATTCTGTCATTTCAAATTCCATACAGCAAATGTGACTCCATAGATGCTAAAAATTAAGAACATAATTTTAGCAGGAACTTTTTTTTTGAAGTCACAAAAATAAGCTTTGGCTGTGATTTTCCAGTTCCCATTCTATTTTCCATCGTATATGGCAGTTTGTTTTGGTTGCCTGGGCCTGAAACTGTAGAATTTCCACCAGATATCTTTCCATTGCTCTGGTCACCTTCAAGAAACTCCTTAAACCTATCCCTTCAATCAATGTTTTAGTCATCTGTCCAACTGTCTATATGGCTTTGTGCCCAGTTTTGTTTGATTACGATTCAATGAATCACAGAGAAATTGCAATACAAGTGCAAACTGTCGGAAAATGCTTCTTTATCTTCACCAAAACGCACAACAGGTGAAATAGTAGCAGGAGCAGGCCCAAGGCCCTTCAAACCTGCCTCACAATTCAATAGGATCATGGTTGATCAATGCCGGCCTCAACTCCTTTTCTGTGCATTGTTCCCATCGCTCTAACAAATACTTATCCACCTCCACTTTAAATATTTAAAATGAGTCTCCCCCTCTCAGAGGGAGAGAATTTCAAGGTTCACCACACCCTGAGGGAGGACATTTCTACACACCTCAGTTTTAAAATGACCAGCCTTTTATCTTGTAGCTAGGTCTCCTTGTTTGAGACTCTCCCACTGGTGAAAACATCTCACCATCTACCCTGTCAAGCCCCCTCAGGATCTTATATTTTTGAATAAGGTCACCCCTCAAGGAATACAGACCCAGGTTATTTAGTCACTCTTGACAGGACAAACCCTCAACCCAGGAATTAGCCTGGTGAATCTCCTTTGGTCGGCCTCCAATTTTACTAAATCCTTTTCTTTTAGGTAAGGGGGCTGACACTATACACAGTATTCCAGGTGAGGCCTCACCCACATCCTGTACAATTGCAACTATTTTTAAACCCCAACCCCTTTGCAGAAAAGACAAAAGTGCTGTTTGCCTTCTGGTTGGACCTGCCCACGAGCTATTTGAGATTCATGCACTAGAACACCTAGATTCCTCTATACTTCATTCACTTGCAGTTTCTCTCCATTTAGATAATAATCTCTTTTGATCCTTGTGGCGCCATTGTACAGTAGCCGTGATCTCCTAGTGCACTGGGAGATCTCCTGTCACTTGCCCCACTCCCTGCCCCACAAACACCAGAACACGCCCTGGATTGCTCCCAGTGCCAGTCTCCCCACTCTCCTGGATATTGCCCAACCCCCCTCTGATTGCCACTCCTACAGGGCACTGCTCCTTCAGAATTGTCTCACCTTTCCAATCACTGTCCCTACAGAGATACCCCACTCCCCAATCTCCGCCCCTGCACAGGTAAACCTATACCACCTCTTTCCTCCCCCAGTAGCCACCCCATTGCAGGGTTCCACCCTTCCCTCCCAACCCCATCTCTCCCCTACCATAACTCCACCCTCTCTCAGGTCCCACCCTCAGTGCCCACTAGGCACTGCCATGGTGCCCCATGCCCACCTGACACTGCCCAAGAGTAACTGCCTGGCCCTACCCCCAATCACCTGGGGAGCTTTAATGGCCTCCTGAATCACCTGCAAGGCCAACACATCTGGTCTCCACTGGAGATCATACCTGATTCACATTGGTGAGGATCTCAATGAGCAAGGGCTAAGTACAAGTGAGCCCAGGCGATGCCTAGCATGTCATGCGTATTATATCCCTTTCTGGGCATGAAGTCTGATTTGCCAGCAAATCAGTTCTGGTCAGAGTTAAATCAGACCCCCTTTATTTTGAGGCTATGCCCTCTAGTTCTGGTTTCACCTGCCAGTGGAGGCAACCTCCCTACTTCTATCTTATCTATTTCTTTCATAATTTTATATGTTTCTATAAGACTCCCCCCCACTCATTCTTCTAAATTCAAATAAGTATAGTCCCAGGCTACTCAGTCTCTCCTCAAAAGGCAACGCTCTCAACTACAGAGTCAACCAAATGAATCCCATCTGCAGCCCTTCCAGTGCCAGTACATCCTTTCTCAAGTGAAGAAAGGAACTCTCCCAAGGAGGTCTACCAGTCGACTTAATTGATTTAAAGAGCTCAAAGGCACATTTAAGTATGTCTTCTGCTAGAAATTAGTATCTTTACAGAGCAATGTGCAGTTCAAAACTTTGCAAGCTAGCAGGCGAGAAATGAGTCTTGTATGAATAGATGACCTCCAATTGAATCATTCCTCTCAAGTATCCGAGACATGCTCTGGGCTTTCATCTTTACATATTATTAGTACTTTCGTCTGGTGGTGTTTGCTTTATACATTAAACCAATTTGTACTGTGGGTTTTTTTTTTACTAAAGATCTTTTGCTTTATTGTTGAACTTTAGCAATACCTCCCACATTTTCATAGCAGACAACTGGCAGTGAGTTTCAAGGCTATAATTTAAATCAAAGAAATCAGTCAGTAAATGTGCAGGAGCACAATGAGTTACAAATGTCATTTGGACCTTGTGATTGAATTGCAGGAATAACTCCTGACCAATAATGACATGCAATACTTTTACCAAGAGCTTTGAGCCTCAAACTGTTCTTGGTGAACAGGTTGATACTTCAATTGAAGACTATGGTGCAAGGAATCTGACATCATCTCAGTAAAATAGTATAACAACCTGAAAATTTCTAGTATGTAACAGGAGCAGGACAACTATAAGATTATAGTCAATTGCTACACACTTTGAAGCAATAGCAATTTGGAAGACAGATAGTGTATTGGAATGACAAGGAAAGGAAGTCTTTTGTGATGATACTGTGTCTTTATGAAATGTATTTTAATCATGTTCCTTTGTAGAATTTTATTGGTGCTGTGATGTCTCTAATAGATGTCCTCTAATTTTTTCTGAAGCAATATAATGGACATCATGCTAATTTTAATGTAGACTAATGCAGTGTTCTGTGGTTTGACAGTCCTTTGGGAATTACTGACTGGCGCTTGATTTGAAAATGATTGACAGTTTATGTCATGTGGTTGTGGACATCTATGCTTCAGAGAAAAGTCTGATATTTACTTTCATTTTCTTAGTTGCTGCTGGAAACTGATTGAATAGGGCAGTGTCTCTCTCTAGAGAAGTTTATTAATCACAATTAAGGCCTATATTAACATGAAGTTACTGTGAAATTCTCCTAGTCACCACATTCCTGCACCTTTTTGGGTCAATGCACCTAACCAGTACATCTTTCAGTTAGTGGGAGGAAACTGGTGCACTTGGAATAAATCCATGCAGACACGGTGAAAACGTACAAACTCCACACGGACAGTGACCCAAGCCAGGAATCAAACCTGGGTCCCTGGCTTTGTGAGGCAGCAGAGCTAATCACTGTGCCACCATGCCACCCAGTCACTCTGTCCCCAGAGGCTTTTTGTAAGTTCCAGAACTGGGAAGCCTTAGAGGTTGGATCCAACATTCAAAGGTCCAAGTCATGGGGGGGTTAAAAAGCTGCAAAATCTATCATGGGAGTATACTTATTCCTGTGCCAAGTTTGAAGAAGGGTTGGCATTTAATTTAGAACAACATAGATAGCCAGCTGATAGGAGGATACTTTGTTATGTCTTATGTCTTGAACTTGGTAAAAGTTATGTTAATTCTTTTGGTTATATTTAACTTTGTTTGTTAAAGCTGCCTAGTGGGTCACTTGAATCATACCTGGAGTGAGACACCTTATACTCACCCTAATGCCACAATCAACCCTTGGGTCGAAGCTATCTTCCCAAAACACCTTAGAGTTTCTGGCCTGGTTCTTAATACTTGCTTCAATTGTTCAGTGTTTTGGTGTCACCACATCTGGAATACTGGTTTTGTTCTCAGCATTGAAGGATATAGTTCTATTGGTGGTGTATTGTGAAAGTTCACTCGATGGAGTCCTGGGATTAGAGGTTGTCCTATAGATGAAAATCTGAGTTAACTGAGCCCATATTCTCTGATGTTTAGAAGAATGAGCAGTCATCTCATTGAAATATAAAGTATTCTGAAGACTTGACAGGGCAAAAACTGAGATTTTTGTTCCACCAGGGAAATGAGGAGGGGATGGAAAGTGAAGTTAAGGCTCATGACCAGCCATGGTCAAACTGAGCGCTGTTGCAGTTTTCAGAGAATATATGAATTACTTATGCTCCTATTTCATATATCCTTCTGTATCCATCAGTCAGATCCAATTACTAAGCATAATTTAGGTAGGATTTCCATCTCCGCCGACCACCAGGATCATCCAGTCCCACCACAAGTCAATACACTCTTGGCAGTACCCTCCAAGGGGTGCCACCATTGCAGGGCTGGAAAATACCAGTAAATGTTTAAAAAAGTGAAGGAGACTTTGGTTGCCCACAGTTTGGGAAAACAGATGGCAGTTATAATTCAGTGTTCATTTGCTGATGAAAGGAAGAATCTGGAGCTAGTCTTTCCTAAATTTAGGTTTATTCACAAAACCCCAAGATAGGTACAGACTTCCTTTTCCTAATCCAACCGTTCCACACCCCTCACTATACACTGATGAAAACCGGTTCTTATATATGCTTAAGAATAATGCCCTAAAATATCCCTAATTAATAACAGTTACTCTCACTTAATATTGCAATCCTGGCACAGTGAAGTGCATGCTCTAGATTTAAGAGTTGACACTCGCAAGAGTGAAGCCATTCAAACCCACTGACCATCACCTCAATATATTTAAACAACTGGACAGTGGATCGCACGGGAGACCTATTTACTTGAACCCTCTTAAGAGCAGACATGTGAATGTAATGACATTTTACAGGCAATAGAAAATAAGTGGGGCGTGTACACCTGAAAGCAGTACCAATTTAGCAAATTTAATATCCTGATCACCAGAATTGGTCCAAATGCATCGAAACAATTCGACGTAATAAATAATTCATTGGAAATTAGCACTTATACTTTCAAGACGATGATCCTGCATTGCATTCACTTTGGGTAGTTAGACTTCTTTGTATATAAAAACTGCCTAATTTTAAAGGATCATGAATAATTAAAGCAATGATCAATAATGCAGCTTGAGCAAAAAGACAAATGAACTGTAGCTTGTGTGGCATTTTGTGTGTTGAACTAAAATCTGCCATTTATACATATTAAAAGTTTAAGGATGTTAATGCAGGTGATAGTGGTTTTGAGTAATTCATAGATGAGGATATTTATTGTGCTGGAATTTTATGAGACTGAATTTATACTTCGTAACTTTCTAAATTAAAAAAAGTGGTTAGAAAGATCCTCACAAACATAAAACAATGTGTTAAATTCCAGAGGCCAGTCACAATGAAACAGAATTCAATACACAATGCATCAAAGCAAGAACTAATCACCACCTGGCAACAGAGCTTGTGTACATGCACGAGAGGTTACTTGACACCAATCAGTAGCAGGAATCCCTACCAGTGTTTCCTCTTAACTCAGGAGGAGGTATAATAGTCCTCTCCGCACCCCAGCTGAGTCCTGCTGAATCTGTACAGATGGATAAGTCAAACTCACCTGACCCTGAAATTATTAATGTTGTTTTCCTTAGAACAGAGGATGCTAAGGTGAGATTTAATAGAAAGATTCAAAGCCATGAAAAGTTTGGACAGTAAATAAGGAACAAGTATTTCCAGTGGCAGGAAGGTCAGTAGCCAGAAGACATTGATTTAAGATCATCAGCAAAAGAACCCAAATTGAGACGAGTTGTTTTTAAAATTGCTAATTAACATCTTTACTTTCTCAGAAGGCTAAGGAAATTCGGCATATCAGCTATGAACCTCACCAATTTTTACAGATGCACCATTGGAAGCATCCTTTCTGGAAGTATCACAGCTTGACATGGCTCCTGCTCTATTCCAGACCACAAAAGAATACAAAGGGTTGTGAACGTAGACCAGTCCATCACGCAAACCAGCCTCCCATTCATTAACTCCGGCTATACTTCCCACTGCTTTGGAAAAGCAGCCAGCATAATAAAGGACTCCACACACCCCGAACATACTCTCTTCTGCCTTCTTCCATGAGGAAAAAGGATACGTGCTAGAATGCATACCAACAGACTCAAAAACAGCTACTTC
Source organism: Carcharhinus amblyrhynchos (assembly GCF_965287045.1). Taxonomy (NCBI): domain Eukaryota; kingdom Metazoa; phylum Chordata; class Chondrichthyes; order Carcharhiniformes; family Carcharhinidae; genus Carcharhinus; species Carcharhinus amblyrhynchos. The sequence goes on from NC_137352.1 coordinate 26,693,997, forward strand.
CCTGTCGTCATCTGACTTTTGTATGGTCCTATCATACATTAAGCAGATCTTTCTCTCCACCCTAACTGTAACTGCAACACTATATCCTACAGCTTCTCCTTTCCTTCTCCCCTACGTACTCTATGAATGGTGTGTTTTGCCTGTACAGTGTACAGACAATACTTTTTGTTGTACTCCAACGCATGCGACAACACTAAATCAAATCAACTTAGGTGCACAGGGCACAATTTCAAATTTTGCTGATGAAGATAAAATGTAAATTGGATAGGGATGGACTTCAAGAGGACACAGACGGGTGGGTGGAATGGATGGGCCTGTGGAAGATAAAACTTAATGCAGTGAAGTTTCAAGTGATACATTTTGATAGGAAGAACAAAGAGAGGCACCATTTAGCACGTGTATCGTTTAAGATGGGAAGATAAGTTGAGACCGAGTGTTAAGAAGAAAGGTATGGGGTACAAAGTTTGATAAACCTGTGTAAAAAAACATTGATTTAACCTGAACTGGACTTGTCTAATTCTGGGCACTGTACTTTGGGAAGCAAGTAAAGGCTTTAGAGAGCTTGCGGCAGCAATTCACAAGAATGGTTTTGGGATGAGGAGCTTTAGTTCCCAGGATAGACCGAAGAATTTGGGGTTGTCTGTAGAAGAAAAGTTTGAGGTGATTTGAAAGAGATATTCAAAATCTGGCACGTGGAGAGGCATTGCTCCCATTGGGTGGAAGAGTCGAGAACCAAAGTGTTACTGATTGGAGTAGAATGAGGAAAACAGTTTTTAGACAGTGCATGGGTAGGTTTTGGAATGCATTGTCTCAGTGAGTGGTGAAGGGTGATCTAATTGCAGCTTTCAAAAGTGGATTCGATAAGGAAATGAAAAATGGCAGGGCTACTGGAAAAAGGCAAGGGATGTGGAATTTCTTGAGTTGTTTTTCCAGAGTGCCAGCGCAGACACAGTGGGCCAAATCACTTTTTTCCTTGCTGTACCCATACAAATGATTCTCTGACCATGTTGTGGGTTGTCAATATCTTCAATGCAGTGCCTAAAAGTGGATTCAGTTGTAACTTTCAAAAGAAACTGGAGAAGCACTTGAAGGGAAACAATTTGCGGCACAATGGGGAAAGGGCAGGAAAATGGATCTGACTGGAAAGCTCTTTCAAATGGATGGCACCGGCATAATGAGGTGAATGGCCTCCTCCCGTGTTGTGTCATTCTCTAATTGTAAGATTGACATTCCATTCATCGATGTGCATTAGGAACTGACTTTGATCTGCATAAAGCTTCATGTTTGCTTTCTTTTTCAAAAACATTCAGTTGTTTCACTCTGGACTTTAAAAAAAATGTTAAAGGAAAAACATAAAAAGCAAAAGTTCTGTGGAAATCATGTTGACTTGAATAAAAATGGTGCCTGTGTCATCAATCTCAATGCAAGCTCTTTATTATGAGAGATAGGGGACATAAAACAGACAATAAAAGCAGGAGTAGGCCATTCGGCTGTTCAAGCCTGCTCCGTCGTTCATTTTGATCATGGCTGATCACCAAATTCAATATCCTGTTCCTGCCAGACACACACTGGACACACACTGGACACACACTGGACACACACTGGACACACACTGGACACACACTGGACACACACTGGACACACACTGGACACACACTGGACACACACTGGACACACACTGGACACACACTGGACACACACTGGACACACACTGGACACACACTGGACACACACTTGACACACACTTCAGTCCCAAGAGCTGCATCTGATTTCAAAGCCACACAACCTTTTGGCCTCAACTACTTTGTGGCAGTGAACTCTGCAGATTCACCACTCTCTGGGTGAAGATATTTCTCCTCATCTCAGTCCTTAAAGGTTTACCCCTTATCCTCAAACTCTGACCCATAGTTCTGGGCTCTTCCAGATCCCTGGCAAGAACAGAAACCAGTGGGCTAGCAATCTGTGTGCTCTGACTTTCGGACTGTAATTGGCATGCTGACTCTTATGGAGGTGGGCAGTACTTAAATTTGATATACCCATCCCTTCTGCACAATCGTAGCACATACAGAATACAAAATTTAATCCCTACATTCAAAAACTACAGTACAGTTAGAACATAACAGCGCAGTACAGGCCCTTCGGCCCTCAATGTTGCGCCGACCAGTGGAACGAATCTAATGACCGTCTAACCTAAGCTATTCCAATGTTATCCATCCGCCTATCCACTGACCATTTGAACGCCCTTAAAGTTGGCGAGTCCACAACTGCTGCAGGCAGGGCATTCCACACCCTTGCTACCCTTCGAGTAAAGTTTGTAAGCTCACTGGAGCGGGACCCACACTGCATCTGTATTGTCAGATGCCCCTGAACTCAGCAGAAGCTGAGCAGCATTGTGTAGATCTCACATGGTGCAGATATCTGCTGTTCTTAGAGGCAAACTCTCCCATATGCTACACCAAGTAATCTTGCGAAATCAGCATTAGGCAAAAGTGAGGGTTCTGGGGTGACATATGCAGCAATGGAGGCACCAGCAGTGGCACTCGAGAGGGGGAGACATGCTTAGAAGAATCATAGAATCCCTACAGTGTGGAAAGGGGCCATTTGGCCCATCGAGTTTGCACCTACCACAATCCCACCCAGGCCCTACCCCCATATCACTACACATTTACCCGCTAATTCCTCTAACCTGTGTATCTCAGGACACTAAGGGGCAATTTTAGCATGGCCAATCAATCTAACCTGCACATCTTTGGACTTTGGGAGGAAACCGGAGCACCTGGAGGGAACCCAAGCAGACACAAGGAGGATGTGCAAACTCCACACAGACAGTGACCCAAGCTGAGAATCAAACCCAGATCCCTGGAGCTGTGAAGCAGCAGTGCTAACCACCGTGCTACTGTGCCACCCTTCTTAGGAGTGAACTCTTCAGTGGAAGCTACTACGCTTCTGCGTGATGGGGGGGGGTGGAGGGAGATGGGGTGAAAAGCAAGCAGCCCTCAAGGAGCATCCTGATAGAGAGAGCGCGCGAGAGCGCATGTGGCCAAGGAAGCCAATTCCCAGCTATGGATCTGTCAGACTTGTGATTAAAGTTTGAATGGGCCTGTTTGGCTGGTTAAGGTCAGTGCATATATCTATCTTCACATTCAACCCAATGCACCACAACCTTGTCACTTCCTTAGCAACACTGTCTGACACTCAGGACTCACACCTAACATCGAGGTACTCGATCTTAACCCTTACACATGATTCCATTAATGCCAGCCTCACATCTCTACAGAATCATCAGGGCACTGCACCCTCTTTATTGCAGGACAAGACAGCCTACAAAAGAATGAAGTAGTGCAGAACTGGAGTTGGGGTGGGGGGGGGGGGGGGGGGGGGGGGGTGGTAAATGATGCTCATATCACCTGATCCTGCAGAGTAGATGGCTCTCAGCATTATGGTAGCAACAGAGTCTTTATCATTCAACCGCAGAGCATTCAGAATGATGGTATGTTCCTGCCACTTGTCCCTTCTCAACCCCTCACTCATCTGCATCCTACCTTCCAACATGGATGGGAGCTGCTGACAGTATGACCATGGACCTCTTGCCTCCCACCTAACCCCGTCTTCCCTCACATCAACATCCCTCTTCCCAGTTGCTGCTTTGAGACAGCCAAGGGCAGCTCTCTGTCCAGCCACAGTGACCTAGAGAGAGCCACAGCACAAAAAGGCAATAAACCGGCCCTGCTCTGATGGTCCCAGCCACCAGCTCAGATATGAGCACGACACGCACCCTCAAAGCAAATAGAGATGAGATCGGTGAGCCATCTGGGCATGGCTGGGCTGTGGCTAGGCCAGACTTAAAGGATCATCTGTTTACGAGCTCACTGTAGAGCAAAGTTAGCATGGTGGTGCAGTGGTTAGTGCCAGGGACCCAGGTTCAATTCCAGCTTTGTGACTTGTCTGTCTGGAGTTTGCATGTTCTCTCCGTGTCTGCTTGAGTTTCTTCACGGTGCTCCAGTTTCCTCCCGCAGTCTAAAGATGTGCAGTTTGGTGGATTGGCCAGGGAAAACGCATGGGGTTATGGTGATAGAGCAGAGTGGTGGGTGTGTGGGCCTTCTTAAAGTACTCTTTTAGAGAATTGGTGCAGACTTGATGGACCTCCTTCTGCACTGCAAAGGCTCAGTTCTGCTGGGAACCTTGATGGAAAACATTGATGCACATTGGGCTTTGTGGTGAGTCTGTCAAATAACCTCTTGCAACTGTCAAGGAACATGACTGAGTTTAAATCCAACTAAGCAGAGGGCTTCATGCAAGCTTGCTTTGTGCAGCCTCTGCTCCATCTTCCTGGTCTGTTGCAGACCCAAAGGCACAGATCCTACATCAGCCTTATGTGGGCTGGAGCGGTTACCCAGTCCTCTGCCATTCCAGTAAGAATGCAGCAACACCCTGGCAAAGCCAGAAACTCAAAATACTTGCAGCAACACTCCACAGGACTTAGAGTGTTTGCGATAAACATGACCTTATCTGCGATGCAGGCGCCAGAAATACTATCACAGGTTTCATCTTTCAACTTGATGCATGCTGTTTACTAAGTGATTGACAAATGTGTTCACTGTGGTCAAAAATAGGTACCCTGCTGTTCATTCAACTGGCCATTACATCAGGTCAGCACGCATCCTTCCAGTGCGCACGGGGATGTGGTTTTGGCATCATACATTGTGGTTTTCCAGCCACACTCATTTCAAGGACATTAAATTCAGCCCAAGATCAATTGATCTTTGCATTCCCCTGCCCCTCTCCAATTCCTGTGGTGAGCAGGATGGGAAAATTCTGCCCATAAAGTCGTAGTGCAGAAAAGGCCCTTCAGCCCATCAAGTCTGCACTGACAATACCTACCACTAAAGTTGCACTAATCTCATTTTCCTGCACTTATCCCATCCTTGAAATGTTATATTTCAAGTGCTCACCCAAATATTCTTTAAGGTTGTAAGGTTTCTGGCCTCCACTAACTTTCCAGGTAGCACATTCCAGGTTCCCAGTGCCCTCTGAATTTTATTTTCTCAAATCCCCTCTTCTTTCCTGTCCCTTACCCTAAATCTACGCCCCTCATAATTGACCCCTCAACCAAGGGGAACAGGTATTTCCTGTTCACCTTGTCCATACCCCTCAATCTTATGCACCTCAATCACTTTCGCCCTGCAGCCTTCTCTGCTCTGGAAAACAATCCAAGCCTATTCAGTCTTGCCTTGTAACCCAAATGTTCCAGGTAACATCCTGGCAAATCACCTCTCTACACTCTAGTAGTGTTACATTCTTCCGATGGGGAGGTGGCCAGAACTGCGCACAGCACTCCAGTTGTGGCGCCTGATACCACAGTTCAATGGCACACGACGTCCAAACTGCTGGCAACAAACATTGCGTTTTGGAAGAAGACACGTGGAAAGTGAAATGGAAGGTCCTCAGCTCTTGTATGGGGAAAAGAAATGACGGCCAGAATTTTATGCTGCTCAGGCAAGTGTGGGGCATACCAGAAGCATGTGAAACTGCACATGAAAATGTCAGGTGTGTGCCCATCATTGCGCACTTGAGGGACATTTCAGTCAACAGATGCACAGAGTCAGAAATGCACCCATTGACAATCAGGTGGGCAATTTAGCCCATTAAGGAGCCAATTAGGAGCCATTTTACATGGTCCATCTGCTTTCACAATTGAGCCGATCGACCAGGCAGTGTTGGCATTTTTGTTGTAACCTGAATCTAAGGCAGGATGAGACGTCAGGGCTGAAATGACATTTCAGCTGCCTCGGTGTTTTCTGTAGTATCTTTCCATCGCAAATCATTTCATTACAAGTGTGCAGCTCCATGAGAAAGCTTGGCAACGGCTGAACGAACAAATTAGAAGCGTGAGCCTGAACACCCCCTTTTCTTTGCACCTGCGCTCCTCCTACCTTCCCTGACAGTGCTGAGACTCTCCCAGTGTGCATTTCATGCTGGGTGCCCATCAATTGGCCAGCCAGCATGGAGTGGCACTCTGGAACCAAATCGCAGCCAGAAGCGCAGTTAGGGCCAGTCGGATGTCAACAGATGAGAATTTCAGGCTTGCAGAAGAGATTAGATTTTTTTTTTGCTGAAAAGGCTTGATAAAAAAGAAAATAATTTAAATAAAACCAAAATGTCAATATATGTCCTATAAAAGTCCAAGTAAAATACACACCAATGAATGCGTGGAAGCCTGCTTTATAATGTAAAACTAGCATAGAATATATGTATTTAACTCTGAAGGAGTCTCAGAAGGTCTTTCTCCCAAATAGATGCAACTAAAATTGGAATGAAATCAGTGTCTTTGGAAATAACATCACCCAAAGCTACAGAGAATGAAGGAGCAAATGATCCTTCTTGCCAGATTTTATTAATCTCTTGTAAAAGCACCCTTAATATTCTTCCTTCCGGTGTAAAAATGTTACATTTAACAAAAATGCTCTATCCCTGAACTAAAAACAATTTCTCCTCTAAGGCCACATGCATAGTACTTGCTGTGCAAGGGATAAAGCAGCTTATAAATAAATGGTTGCTTAATGATGTTGAATTTCTAAAAGCACGTACCGAATAATGAAATAAAAGCTGAAAATAACCCTCGATATTACACTTTACTAAACAACTCATATTATAAAGCATTTTGGTGGCTGCACACCATTATGTGTAATGTGGAGATTACCCACTGCCTGTCATAGTAATAGCTCAAAGAACGCTCATCGCACTGTTTTAAGCTTTCCATTCAGAGTCAACCATTAGTTGCATCAAGAAACAAAGCACACACACACGTACACACCTTTATTGAGAAAGACATATGAGATACCTCAAGATATGCAACGATTGGGGAAGTCCATCTTTCCTACACTAATGGTTCAGTTGAAGTCATAGAGGGTAGACAGTGGTGCTAGGAACCAGACCAAAAACCACAATGTATATTATGAAGTTAGCCTGGACCTCAACTTCGTTACATTTGTGCGAGCATGAGGTGTTTCAATCCAGGTGTGATTCTATTTACCCACTAGGAAACTTTTAATAAAACAAAACTATTTAAGAACACAGTTAGAATCTAACAAAAAGGAATTAGCATAACTTTTACCAAATGAAACGCTTAACCATGACTAGTATAAAATTCTCCACAGCTAGCTATATAATTCCAAATTAAGCAACATCCCCAGAGACATAAATCCCTCCTTAGAATTAGTTAGCACCAAAAGCATGTAGGCTCAGGTGGATGCTAGGTTTAACACCTCTGGACACAGAACCAAAAAGATACCTTTCTTCCGACTCCTGTTCTGCAGTTCCTAAAGAAAGATCTACCATCAAGCAGCAAAACTTCAGAGAAAGATTTATTTTCTGGCAGGTCCCACTCTCCGAATCCAGAGGCTCATGAGTTATTTCTTTCTACAGCACCCAGACAGGAACTAAGCTGGATTTCTTCCTGTGAGCCTAGCCCACCCAGTCACATGACCTTATCAATCACTTAAGGTCATCAAGCCACACTCAAAAAATCCACAGGGGGAAATGCCAGAACAACTCTGCATTAGTCCAGATCAAAACAAACATTTTTGTAATTAAGATCAATTATGCTGCTGCAGTAACAATATGGGTTGCTGGGTGCAGACATGTCACTGATAGTAAACAAACTGCTAAACAAAACCTGCACAAGAAACATGGTGCATATATGTTCCTTAAAGGCACAGTATCACCACAGTGTCAAAATGGAGTTCTACAACCCAATTTTTTTTCTCTAGTTTTAGGATGAGAGTGGCAACACCACATTAATTCCCTATGAACTTGAAATGGGTGATAATGTTCTGGATAAGAAAAAAAATACTTCTTTGGATCGTGACCCAGTAAAGTTTCATTTTGTAATAAATATTATGAGGTAGGTTTTCACTGCTGAATGGTAGCGAAAGCCAGGTAGATTGAGTTGGGAAAGTTTACACTCACCGCACCCACTTCAGGACCTGAATGACAGATTTTTTGGACAGATTGGATAGGTTCAGATTGAAGTTGACCATTTCCAGTGACAGATCCAGACAGTCCCAAGGTTTGCCAAGTTCCAAGGTGGGCTTTGAAATATCTGGTTTGTAATTCTAGGATTTCACCTCAGTTATTTTGCTACATTTTAGACTCCTACTTTTTACACTCTACCCCCACCCCGGATCTTCCATTCAAACCATGTCTCCCATCTACTGCCCATGATCTGACTCTCCACGCAAACTCATGCCTCTCCATCCACCACCTTTCTGACATCTACAATGATCACCATACTCAGCTTTCTTCCACCTTCTTCCATTGGGAAAAAGATACGAAAGTCTGAGCACATGTACCGAGCGACGCAAGAACAGCTTCATCCCTGCTGCCATCAGCCTTTTTGATTGGACCTAATCTGCATTAAGTTGATTGATTTTTCTCTACACCCCAATGATGACTGTACACTACATTCCACACCTCTCCTTTCCTTTTCCAAATACAATATGCTCTGTCTGCATAGTGTGCAAGAGACAATGCTTTTCACTGCATACTAATACATGTCACAATAATAAAATCAAAGCAAATCTATAGCTAGCCTCCATAGGCATACCTCAAACAAAATTGAGATAAAACAAAATAAAAGGATCTAAATATCCATGGCAAAATAAACAAGATTTTTATTCATGAAAAACACATTCAGAACTTTAAAATTCTGAGGTACTTAATCCCTTGTTAAAGCAGATATATTCATAGCCTTATATCAAGGACAGCTGATCAATTATTTAAGCTATCAATCCTCCTCCCCCTTGATAATTGTAAGTTGTGGAAAGTAGCCAAGCTTTCACAAAGATATAGGGTGGGATTTTCTGCTTGTTCACGCTCCACTATCGCTGCAACCTAGGATGGAGAATTCAACACTTAGCCAAATCTCTGTTCACCGCACAGGACCAGAGAATCCCACTGGTGTGGAGGGCCAGAAAAGCCTGGCCATAATGATAGCCTTTAGGTTCATGTCAACAAGCAGCTCTCATAATATTTCCATTCACGAAAACCCATTTAGCATTTTAAAAATTCTCTCAAATACTTAATCCCCTATTAAAACAGACATTCATAGCCACAAATCAAGGACAGCTGATCATTAAATTATTTAAGCTATTAATTATACTGCAGTGTTAAAATCCTCCCTCTCCCTTGATAATTGTAGGTTGTGGAAAACAGCCAACCTTTCACAAAGATATAGGCTGGGATAAGAGGAGCTGTTCTTGCAACAGATCTGTTTCAACTCTCACTGACACAGCAGGCAACTTTTAAAATTTTTTGAAAGAACTGGGTATGTAAATAACAGTTATTTTTGATGTTTACTGGCAAAGGCAGATGTTTTTGGGATTTAAATAACTTTCTGCTTGATGGTTTTGCATACCTTATCCACCTTTTGAAAGCATTTACATCTCTGCCATAATTTTATGACTCCCACACTGCATGATGAGGACATTGGCGCAGTTAAATGAGATCTGTTTAAACTCAGCAGTGAGTTCAAATGGCTCTGCTGAGTTCAAACAGTTTTTTTTTCCCCTCATGCAAGTTACATTTTTCATTATTGTATTGCCTGTATCTCCTTATAATGGGCCCACATATCCCAGCCCACCTTAATTCGATTAAATCTCAGTTTAGTAAAATTAACTATTTCCCAATTTCATGCTGATCTATCTTCCATCTTCTCCAGGGCTACCCTGAGTCTAACTGAATTTTCACCGCCTCCATCAAAGTGCCCCGCCATTGACACTCCTTTGAAGGCTGACTCAATGGCAGTGCTAATACTCCAGAAATCAAAACATCTAAAGATGCACAGGTTAGGTGGACTGGCCATGCTAAGTTACTCCTTGGTGTCTGGGGAAGTGTAAGTTGGGTGGACTGGCCATGGTAGCTGTGTGGAGTTGGGGGAAAAAGGGAGAGATTGAGTAGGTTGTTATTTCAGATGTGAGGAGGCAGGCTCAATAGGCTGGATAGTCTCATTCTGCATTATAAGGACTTTATGGTTGGATTTTATGATATGGTTCTAACCACCATCATCAAAATGTCCAAGTGCTTAGAAAAATTGAATCTTAATCAAATGTTCTGGATAGATGGCTTACAAGTATCAAAAATGTGTGATGATTGTAGAAACTATCGTATTGCTATTCATGACACCATCAGAGTCGTGGTGCTGATAATGCCACTACACGTTTGAAGGTTCTATTGCATGCTTCAATTATATTTCACACTTTTTGATATGTCTCAAAGCAAGAGCTTGGTCAATTATTTGAAAGACTTGTGTTATTAATTGGTTTGTATTTATCAAACCTATTTCAAGAATCAATATGAGAGCCTTGAACTTTGGAAACAATTGTCTCAGTCTTAAAATATTATCTGTGGTAGGACAGGATCATTAATACACACAAAGGACAAGCTCCTCCAGTTAACATCCACAGTTAAGAAATCCAGGCTGTCGAAAGCTCAATAGCTGTGGGGAAAAATAAATCTCTTCAGGTGTTAAGAGAATTACTTTCATGTTCAATGCTCTGCATTTGAAAAGAGTTACGTGTACTCTTGATGTACATTGGGACAACTTTACTTGATCTTTGAATATAATTTCTTGGATTTATTACATTTGTCCTGACTGCTTTGTCTTTGATTGCTTCCATTCTTTGTGAATGCCCCATAATCAGACACTGTCCAAACTAGAGTTCAGGGACTTTGAATCTTTCAAGTTTTGCCACTTAATTGCAGGGGAAGTGGCCAATCTCACTTGCTATGCAAAGATTTTAAATTATGATTTAATTTACACTTTTTAATAAGGGAAAGGTAAAGTCACCACGGTCCCAGATGGCTGTAGACTATTCTCTTTGATAGGAAGACCTGACTGTTGTTGATTTTAAACCTGAGGGTCACCAAATCTCAGGTGAGGGGCAAGGCTGAGAAGGCAGGACCTTCATGAATAACCTCAGCAGGTACAGGAATTGAACTATGCTTTGGGCGTTGCTCGACATCACAAACCAGAATGCATTAACCCAAATTAATTTGATGATAAATTCTAGTACCGCAATAGTGTTTAAAGATTTCTATGAATCAGTAGCTCCTTCCAACTGCTTTCCACTTCTACCCATAGGCTGGAATTTTACTGGCACGCCCACCCCAATTCTGTGGGCAGGCAAGGCTTGGAAAACAGCATTTTCCATTGGCCTCGAGTGGGATTGTCTGAACCTCAGGTAGACGTGCCAGGAAAATTCCATGCATAATCTCCATTCCTGTCACACTGAAGACCTTCCTTTGTTACTTTCATATTGGCAATTCTTCACTCATGACAATGTTCCACACCTTCAAGTTCTGCAATCAGTTTAGCCCACTTTCCTTGCTCCCTAGTGTTGAGCATCCTTCAACTGCATCTTCAGCACCCCATCCTAAGCTTTGCATTTTCATCCTTTTTCCTCATGCTAACTTTCCATTTGAACAGTTTCCTCCTGTGTGAGGCTAAACAGTTAAGAGGGTCTGCACCAACAGAACATCAACCTTGAGATTTTCTGCTAGGAGCGAGTAATTAAAAAGTGGGGCTTTATACATTATATTTAATATTTTGAGGATTAAGGAAAGGAATATTATATCTTGTTTTGATGAATCTTAAGCATACCTCTTAATGTTTCTTCAATTTCTCCTTCTCTCTAAACATTTGTTTCTTTGCCTGCCTACTTCATTTCAATATATGTTTATACAACATTTCCATACTTGCAACCCTAGTTTCACAGAGCTGTAAATATATATTTCATGATACTTGTAGGTAATATCAGGAAGGGTGTGTACCAACAGCAAAAGCCCAGAAAAGTCAGGATGCTTCTATGTTTAATATTCATGGTGATAAGGCATTTAAGACAGACAGTGCTTAAATTCTAGCTTTGCACATAAGGTTCACAGAAAGATTTATCATTTGTAAATTGGTGCAACAACACAAGCCAAGGATTGGCATTTCAAGAGCTAGTTGCCTAGAAAGATTCATTTTTTTGCGTATATTCTTGGATGTGGGTGATATTACTAAAGCTGTACATAGTGCCAAATGTACACTTGTCTAAGGTTAGTCTTCTTTTTGAACTCAAATCCATGGAGAACAATGGATGTATTTGTCACGTTAAGATGGAGTGTGACACGGAAGGAAACTTTCAGAGGATAATGCTTCCATTACGTTACTGCTAACCCATCTTTCGAGTTGAAGTCAAATGGCAAGAGGATGCTGCCTGATGAATCACTGTAGTGCACCCTACAATAATATGCCTTGCAGTGCTGTGACAGTGAAGGAGATGGAGATCGAGTTCCATTGCCTGGCGCCAACCAAGCAACTGCGCTGCTGCATTTAGAATATTAGTTTAGCTGCAGCCATCTGAGCAAATATTCAGGCACGTGGCAGGAAGACAGGACCTGAACTCTTGGCAGGGCACCTCTGCCCTGGTCATATATAGTGGTACTGCCGTTCCAGTTAAATTCTGGTCATTGATGATCCCACCAGGGTGTTATAGCCGGGGGAAAAAATGATCGTGCTGCAAACACGAGGGTGGTAACTGGACCTAACTCTGTCGAGGACAGTCATTGAAAGGTACTTTTGCAGCATGAATGTTGGCTTCCATTTGTCAGTCAAAGTCTGGATGTTTTCCAGATCCTCCTGCAGGGGGCATGGATTCCTTTTGTTATTAGGAAAATTGTGAATGGAGTTGGGGAATAAAGACTAACAATCAATATAGAGCTACTTGAGACTTTTCAGATATGCATCATGACAAATATCTAGATCTTGGCACAGTAGAAAGAGTAAAATATACATAATAATAAATGGGCCCTTATACTTAGTGGAAAAGAAAGGCCATTCGACTTACAGATTGGGTCTTTCAAATTACAAGGTTCTTCTCAATTTTCTCTCACTGCAATAAGTTGTCTGAATTCTTTTGTTCAACATGAAGTGACTGAAGTTGAGCTTTGAGAAAATTTAGCAGATACAGTGCCAGTTTCTCAGGCTGGGGCAATGTTATTAAACAAACAATTAAAAGAACAAAGTTACATTTGGCCAAGGTAAAGGGTTACAACCAACTTCAGCCAAATTAAACTTTAAATAAACCTGGCATTTGTCCCAAAAATTCAGCACCGCATTATTAGTTTAATTATTTATTTGTTTCACAAGCAAGCTTACGTTGACATTGCAATGAAGTTGTGAAAATCCCCTAAGTTGCACCCTTTGGCTGGCACCTGTTCAGGGACACAGGAGAATTTAGCATGGCCAATGTACATAAACAGCACACCTTTTGGATTGTGGAAGGAAACCAGAGGAAACATAGGCAGACAAGGAGAGAATGTGCAGACTCCTCACAGATTGTTACACAAGCTGGGAATCAAACCCGAGTCCTTGGTATGTGAGGCAGCAGTGCTAACCACTGCTACTACATATAATCAATGTACACATTATACATGGTCATCATCATAGAACCCTACAGTGCAGAAAGAGACCCTTCGGCCCATCGAGTCTGCACTGAACACAATCCCACCCATGCCCTACCCCCCATATCCCTATGTAGTATGCCCACTAATCCCTCTAACCTATGCATCCCTAGACACTAAGGGGCAATTTCTTAGCATGGCCAATCAACCTAACCTGCACATCTTTGAACTGTGGGAGGAAACCAGAGTCCCCAGAGGAAACCCACGCAGACATGAGGAGAACATGCAAACTCCACACAGACAGTGACCTGAGCTGGGAATCGAACCCAGGACCCTGGAGCTGTGAAGCTGCAGTGCTAACCACTGTGCTACCATGCCACCATAGCATGGTGCTATGTTACATTACTGTGCAGCAGTAAGGTACACGTAATCCTCACAATGCAGACACCTCTACATTGTAATTGATCAGAATATCTCAGAAAACATTGATTGAAAACTAGTTTTAATTCAAAATATGATTAGCTCTACTTCAATTAATACTGTTTCAGTTTCCTATCTAAATGTCTACCTGTTTGCAATAGGTGTTTTCTATAATGAGACATTTAGCAAATTTATAGTATTTGTATGCAAACTTCTCAGTTCAGAGTGAAGTGATGAGAAAATTACGACGACACAAAGGCTCAAATTATTTTCAAGCTATTTATTCTGGTTCTCAAGTCAATGCATATTTTATGGATCGTTGAGGCTTTAAGTGTCTAAAAAAAAAAAAATCGATGCTGGAATTGAAAGCATCATTCAAGATGCATCTCCGTACAGTTCTATATTTTCTGACTGATTCTTTGCACTTGTAATTCAAAGCGCATCTTTTGTTCTTGCAATCCATTCAATCCGTCCAGTCAGATGCAAGAACTCACAGCTTTGTCCTTCTCATGTCAAAATTGCCAAAAGTGTCCAGTTACTTTTAACAGCAACTACTGCTCAAATATGTCACACATTGTTAATGCCTTTCTGGGGTGGACTGCAGTTAACAGGAAGCATGTTGTCACCACCAGCAGGGATGTCAAACTAAAATTGACAATTGAAAATTCCTAATGTTAAGATCTTTTATCTGCTTTCACATGCAGACTAATTTTATAAGAATTGGGATTATTTTATCCCTAACGGTAGCACCAAAGTAAACCTATTTTAGCACTTGCTTTTCTGTACCCATCTTATGCTACAACTTGGGTGATTAGATGGAATGGCCATGTAAAGTTCCCCCTTAATGTCCAAAGATGTGCAGGTTAGGTGGAGTGGCCATGAAAATTTCCCTTTAGTCTCCCAAGGATGTGGATTAGCCATGGTAAATGCACAGTGTTAGGGGATAACCCTGGCTAAAATGTTATTCAGAGAGTCGGTGCAAATTTGATGGGTCAAATGGCTTCCTTCTGCACTGTAGGGATTTTCTAGTTACTGCTGATGTAATGTTAAGTTTTGGGAGATAAAGAATTCTAGATGCATCATTGTAGTTTGCTTAGCAAAGTGATTATATCAAGTGAGACAGTACCTGAAGGTGAGGATTGGAAGATTATAAAGGTATTGCTGTGGAATCAAATGCTCAAAAGGGGAAGCAATCTGAATAAGAACTCATGAAAACCTCTCCAGATTGAAATTGGTTCAATTTGTTCAGTAGATCTTCAACTATCCAAAATTCCTCAAGTAGAATACACATTCTTTTCACAGGTACAGTTGGTTTAATAAAGCCCATTTTTATACATATACAGTAAACAGAGACTGAGCAGATGAATGTTGATATACTTCTAACAAGCGTAAATAATAATTGCATCTATTTTCAGAAGAAACTAAGTGACCACAATCCCTCCTTCCCCTCAAAAAAAAAGTCAAATTTCCAGAGATGGCAGAAGATTACTAGATTGTATAAACTGATTGATTGACTCTTGACATTTGTTTATTGTCCCATCAATTTAGTAAGACATCCAAGAATGGGCAGTCTGCATTTAAAGCTCCAATCAACATTTAATTTTATGGTGTCAAGAAGCATGAATAAAGATTAAGAATTGGAAAAAATAAAGATTAAAGAAGCTTTGGTGAAACAGTTTAAAGAATTGGATAAAAGAAAATTGAGTGGGTTTTGATATGTAAATTAGCTTAGAGTTGGGGAAAAACACATTTTCTCATGTGAAGTTGAGAACAATAGAGCATAGAATTCTAAGTTTTAAAACTGTAGATGATATAAGTTTAAAGTGGAGATGTAATGCATGTCATACTTACACAGCTTTTAACATGAGTTACTTACATACAAGGAGATCAAGAGGGAAATATGACATACCAGTAGCAGGGTTAACTCTGTACTATACAAGAAGTTGCTGGTGAGCAGTCAAGATTATAGCCACACCTGGCTGAAAACAGAAGTGCTCCCAAAAGCAGGATTCTATGCTCGAAGCTGCTGCTTGAAAATCTGAGTCTACACTAAATCAGAAAACAAGCTTTCCGAAATTAAAGATTCAACTTGGGTGTGGCAGTCATTTCCTGCATTTCACCCATAGAGTTCAACTGTATGGGATGTTGTTTTGGGACAGGGGTCATTTCAGAGTTTATGAATGTGAATACATGGGGAACAAGATTAATTCAAGGTTACCATGTGTGCAAATGTAGCTATTATTGTAGCTAACTATACCTTTGTTGTGTAGTGTTCAAATAAATGTTTATTAATTTGTAAGATTACAAGACTGTACTTTTTCCTCACTGGTTTGCATTTTTTCCTCATTAAACACAATTGAAAAGATAACAATTAAAAATCAACATTCCAAGTTACCCTTCTGGGTATTGGATATCTTGAACTTCACGTCAGTGGATTTCTTAACATTGTTGGTAAGCTGGGGGAATGGTAGTGTAGTGGTTACACGACTGGGATAGTAATCAAGGACAGCTTAATGCAAGAACACTTGAAATCATATCCCATGGTGGGTAGCTAGGGAGTTTAAATTCAATTAAATAAGTTTGGAATAAAAAGTTTGCATCAATAATGGTGGCCATTAAAATACCACTTTCTGGGGAAAACCCAACTGGTTCATAACTACGTTGAAGTGAAGGAAATCTGCCATTCTTACTTTTGTTAATTCAGATCCAAAGCAAATGTGGATCACCACCAGCTTCTTAAGGACCATTGGAAGTGGATAATAAATGCTAGCCTTGAGTGGTGCACACATCATGTGAATTATTTGGCACAAAGTAATTTAGTCTCCCTGCCTTCTCAAGGGGAGGGCACTGCAGCCTCTCTTGGCTCGGTATACCAATAGCTAAAGTTCATACCATTTCAAATAATACTTAATCATTTGGCCCATTGCAATTTATCCAGCCCTCCCACTTCTGCATCTAATTGCATCTTAAATGATTCTACAGTTTTCACCTCCATCTCTCAATGGAAGGCGATTGAAATATTGAACACTGTGCAGGAAGATTAATTTCCTGACATCAAGTGTAAAATGATCATTTACTCATTTAAGCCCCAGGCTGTGAACTGACTGACAAGCTATATAATTTCTATTCTACTGTTCTGACCATGCAGTTCAGGGTTTTTTTTTGCTGCCTTTGTTGATTGCAACTACACATTAGTTAAACATTGTGAATCTCATTATTGAGTGTATCTTTACCCAACTGCAATAGCATTTGAGAAATGCTTCTGAACATGACTATCAGGAAACAAACGTGAGGTCTAAACTTGGACTCTTTCTGGAATACACATACTAATTATTCCCTTTCCTGTATTTCACTTTTGTCTAAATTAAATCATTGTTTGATCCAGTGAATATATTCCATAATTTCTGGACTCACTCCTTTGTCACTCTTATTTCCTCATCTGAAAACTTGATCTTTTTTGAATCTGAACCTGCAGATGTAATTTACAAACAGCAGTACTGCCAGGGGAGGTGTCCAAGTCCTGTGAACCAGTCTAATTATTTCCTCATTTATTCCCACCTTGTACGATGGAATTCCGTGGCTTTCTGCTCAATTGGACTTTGATTTGGAAATGCCTGATCGAAGGGAAGCAGATGACCCCCAATGGCCAGAGGAGGCCTGGGGAAGGAGCCTGAGGAAGGAACACCAGCAATCTAAAGTTCAAGGACTGAACCCACCTCCCAGAAACACATGCCAAGTGTGCAGTCAAAGATACAGCTTCAGAATCAGGCTCATCAGCTAGGTAAGGATCCACAGAACCCATGCCCAGTAACTTGGAATTTCTTAGGTACACAATCATACTCACTATGATGTGCGAGATGAAACTGCACCTTAAAGAAATGAATTTGTGTCATGTTTCTTGTGCAGGATTTCCTTTAAGTAATCTATTCTATTTACTGGTGCTGCTTTGTCAATAACCTACAGCCGCAGGTGGAAGCTGCAGAAGCATAATTAATCCTAATTGCTGGATGTGTTTTAATCTGAGCTAATACAATATTGCTATTTTAGTGTTTTCCCCTGGGTTTTTCCAGAGAAGGGCTTGATTAGGTTGATTGACAGGAATAATTATGTGACTGGGTGGGATGAGTCTTACAGAAATCAAGACAGATGGTGCCCATAGTTATTACATAGAAATGCTCTCTCTCTCTAGATTTGGAGACTGGGATCCTCCAGAAAATAAGTCTTTCTCTGAAGTTCTGCTACTGGAAGTAGAATTTTTCTCTGCAGTCTGCTGTATGGGAGTCAGAAGATGGTGTCTTTCTGTATCTCTGTCCAGAGGTGTTAAAAGGCAGGAAATCTAGCACTAATGAGGCTATTATTTTTGTGCTAACCAAGTTTGAAGAGGTTACTTCATCAGAAGATCTGATTAATCAAACACAATCTGCCTTTTTACAAATCTGTACTGGTTTTCCTCAACTCAAACTTCCCCTTACATCTTCTAAAAAATATATTATTTCTAACCTAAAATCACCAATTTTAAACTGACCAATCTGTACTTGCTGGAAATATTCTTCCAGCCTTTCTTAAATAGGGGTGTCATAGTTCCCACTGTAACCCTCAGACACCACTCCCATAATTAGGGATAATTAAGACAAGTCCTTCTGTCATCACCATTCCCACCTCCTTTAGCAACCTAAGGTGCAAGCCATCCAAACCTGATAACATGTTCATGTTAAGTGTCACCAGCCTTCTCAATACACCCTAGCATTTAATTTTACTCCATTCATTACTCCACCATCTGTACTTCTGCTGATATTTGATCAGCATCTTCCTTAGTGAAAATCAATACAAAGTATCTCATCTTTGCCTTTCTCTAAGCATGCATCACCTTCTTTGCCCCTAATGAGGGCCCATTCCACCTATTACTATCTGCTTACATGCCGATCAAAGATTTTTGGCTTCACTTTTATGTCAACAGCAATTCTATTCTCATATTCTCTTCCAATCTTATTTTCCTGTTCACTTCCCCAGCTTACTTATTGTTTGCCCTGGTTCCAGCTTGAAGAATTCCCTCGAGCGGCATCATTTTCTCTCTTGTTTCATTTTGTTCCATTTCCTCATCATCCAAGGTGTCTTTGCTTTAGTCCCTCTTAATGGAACGTGCCTAGCCTGTGCTTGAAATACTTCTTTAAAATCATATTTGTGTCTGGTATTGTTTGTCCTGTCAAAGTTTACTTCTATTTTACTCTTCCTTGCTCAGTACCATTGAAGTTAACCCTTTCCTAATGTAGAATTTTTACCTAAGATTGACCTTTCTTTTCTCCGATCTAAACCTTACAATACAACGATCACTCTTACCAATGTCCTCCCATCGGCAGTTGGTCCACCATTTTCCTCAGCACCAGGTCCATTGCCTCCTTCCAAGTTGGACCAAGGACATACTGGTCAAGGAAGTTGCCAAAATCCTTGCTCTCCTTTTCCTTTATTCTAATATTGTCCCAATCAATATTTAGATAATTACAGCCCCCACAATCACCACTGTATAAATCTACTGCATTTCTGTGTTCTACCTGTAGATTTACCTGCTGTCTAACTGTTTGGAGACTCAATAATATCAATCGCATACATCCTTTTATTTGCTGCTTGACTCTAAGCAAATGGATTCTGTCCTTGCCTTCTCATGGACAATTGCCTTTCAAAATTATGCCTTCCCTAATCAATACAGCCATCCCATTCCTACTTTTCCTTCTCTGTTTCTGAACACAATCTGAATACTAAGCACCACCATTATTACCACTGCGTCGTATTCTCAGAGCCAGTTGCACTTGTCATTCACAATATATTTAGCACATTTCAAGCATTTTTATACATGCATTCTGAGCCTGTCTTTACATTCTTCACAGTACTTTAGCCCGTTCGTAATATATTACTATGTATATCAGTGTAATTCTACATCACATCAAATATGTCACTGGTGTGGTAGATAAGGGCACCACAGTTATTGCTATATGGCTAAGTGCTCAAAAAAATTGGGAAATTTTCACAGTGGGTAATAATGGTAAACTTCTGACTCAGAATACGGTGCAAAAAAGAAATGTGAGGTTGGCCAGAGGCTTAAAAAAAAGTGGATCTTTGTGATCTGCAAACTAAAATGGGTGTAGTGTCACAGGAACCAGACATGGGATTGATTGAAACATATCCAATTTCACAAGTTTATCTTCAACCATTCTTCAGCTAAGTGATGAGTCAGTATTAGAATTTTATAGGAGGCCGCCTCTGTTTAAGTACAGGTTAGATAGAAAGCGACAGGTGCAAGAAAACAGCACACTTGACCTATGACTACACAGTCAGGCAAATAATGGATTTAAGTGCTATGACTGCAGTCCATGGACAATCTGTGAATCCCTGAAAGACTGGCAAATTCAATGAATAGCTGAGCCATAGGGACTCAAATGAAGCTATTGAATGGATTGTTAACCTTGACATTCAACCATTAATGCTTCCTCAGCTAGTCCTATAAAAAAGACAGAAACTAGAAACATTCTAGGTTCATGTATTGGGTAGGATATGTACATGCTCATCTTGAAACCCTAAAATCTCAGCCAAATTCAACAGACCATGCAATTATCTGCTCCATACCCACTGATTCCTGCAGTGGGCGGGGCAGTAAAATTCTGGCCTCCCTCTTTAACTGGCTCCCCAATTCCAACCATGGCATCTAAAATGATCCTGAGCAAGCCTGGGATGGAGGAAAATTATACCTTTCAAAAAAGTGTGACAAAAGTGCATGTGTCTGCAGGATAGTGCCAATAATCTGGCAAAACTCACCATCAAACCCCATACTTCAATTGTGGCCACCTGGGCAAAACACAGGAAGGCAATGAGAACCGATGGAACAGTAAGTCAACAAACAGCCAATTCTAAAGGGAAGCAGAATGGTTATAAAAATAGACATTTCTAATCGTCAAGATCGAATTATATAGCTTTTTCATACTGTTTTGAAGAATACTCTGGAATTAGGACTATTTTATATTTGTAGGTTTTTTTAATTTTAATTATTCATTCATGGGACAATGGGTGTCACTGGCTGCCCAGCATTTATTGCCCATCCCTAGTTGCCCTTGGAGACGAGTCGAGGGGCAGCCACATTGTGGCAACTCTGGAGTGACATGTAGGCCAGACCAGGTAAGGACAGCAGATTTCCTTCCCAAATGGGCATTAGTGAACCAGATGGTTTTTTTTTTGGACAATTGACAATGGTTTTATGGTCACCAGTAGATTCTTAATTCTAGATTTTTTTTTAAAATTATTCCACCATCTGCATTGGTGGAACCCAGGTCTCCTGAACATTAGCTGAGTTTCTGGATTAATAGTCTAGTGTTAAAACCACTAGGCCATCACCTCCCCATATAATTTCAAGATACAACTGGTGAAAACCCAGTTAATTGAACTGAAGCAAAGTTATATATTTGTTGGTATTTTACCTTAAATTTTCAATGCATGCATACATAAACTTCTATTTGGGTCAACTTCACATTACATATTCTGCTGATCTCACCTCATATGCATATTGGAATCTAGGTTTAACCTTGAGTGAAATTATGCTGGACTCGAAAATAAATTCCCTTCTTTGCTGAGTTTCTGCT
This sequence comes from Carcharhinus amblyrhynchos, assembly GCF_965287045.1. Lineage (NCBI taxonomy): Eukaryota > Metazoa > Chordata > Chondrichthyes > Carcharhiniformes > Carcharhinidae > Carcharhinus > Carcharhinus amblyrhynchos. The sequence goes on from NC_137352.1 coordinate 26,715,485, forward strand.
CAAATGAATTTGCATATAAGGGCAATTGAAAAATCTGCTGCGAACAAGTGTTTCCAAGCATAATTTATTTTTTCAAAAACTTTGCTTCAGAAAAGTGATATAATTGAAATGTGGCAGTTTGGTAATGTTTGATTAATACCTCTGGAAGAGTTTCTCACAAAAGAGGTGAATTTTAAATCCATGTCAATCCATCACCTGTGAGCTGAAAAGGACTTAAAATATTTTCTATTTTTAGAACTTCAGAGGAAGTGTCTCATTTCCATTCAAAATCTGCCCAAACACATACCTGTTGCCTGAAAAATCCAATTTCTGGAGCTTTAATGAAAGCCTACAAATGGTTAGAATTAAAAGGAAGCTGGGAGCACGGTCAGTTTCACGGATCGGGCTTGCTTCTCGTGCAATGTTTTTAAAACCAGTGGACTGCAGTGATGGGGCGGCAGAATGGATAGCACTGCTGCCTCACTGCACCAGGGATCTGGGTTCAATTCTGCCCTAGGGTCAATGTCTGTGTGGAGTTTGCACATTCTCCCTCTGTCTGTGGGTCTCCTCTGGCTTCCACTCAGTTCAAAGATGTACAGGATAGATGGATTGGCCTTGGTAAATTGTTTCTTGGGCTAGGGGGGATAAGAATCAGAACCCTATAGTGCATAAGAGGCCCTTTGGCCTGTCAAGCATGCACCGAACATAATCCCACCCAGGTCCTACCCCCATATCCTTACATATTATACCCACTAATCCCTCTAACCTATGCATCCCTGGACACCAAGAGGCAATTTCTTCGCACGGCCAATCAACCTAACCTGCACATCTTTGGACTGTGGGAGGAAACCAGAGCACCCGGAGGAATCTCACGCAGATACGAGGAGAACATGCGAACTCCACACAGACAGTGATCTGAGCTGGGAATCGAACCTAGGACCTTGGAGCTGTGAAGCAGCAGTGCTAACCACTGTGCTACCGTGCCACCCATGATTAGCAGGGTAAAGGGGACAGGGCCCGGTTGGGATTGTGATTGATGCAGACTTGATGGGCTGAACAGCCTTCTGCATGTAGGGATTCTATGATATTTATCTTGATTAAGATTACAGAAATTATGGCTGGGATTTTCTGGTCCCGCTGCTAGGAATGGGGATTTGGCTGAGTACCAAATTCTGTGTTTCTGTGGGTAATGGTGGTGGGGTGTACAAGACCAGAGAATTCTGGTCTCAATTTACACCGAATGCAAAGTTGTGCTTACAATTCAACAATCTCCTGCATCATTTATGCCAGAATCAGGTGACTTTTGTTGAGGAAAACAAGTGCAATTGGGTGGATTCTCCAGGAAGAAAGCAGCATGAACAAATTTGTCAGAAAAAGTAAATTTTTGCAAATAGGCTTTGGTAAGTATTGGTAAGCATTCTCCTCATGTCTGCAAGTGTTTCCTCCGGTTTCCTCCCACAGTCCAGAGATGTGGGAGTTAGGTTGATTGGCTATGCTAAGAAATTGCCCTTTAGTGTCTAGGGATGCATAGGTTAGAGGGATTAGTGGGTATAATGTGTAAGGATATGGGGATAGGTCCTGGGTGGGATTGTGTTTGATGCAGACTCGATGGGCCGAAGGGCTTTGTTCTGCACTGTAGGGTTCTAAGTCTCATATGAGCCAGTCTGTGTCTTTAAAACAAAAGAGGACAAAACTGAATTGGAACTTTTCCCACCCTAGTATTTGTAGAATAGCATTTCAACTACATATGATATTCCAAACCAAGACTGAAGATACTGATTCAAAGAGCATTTCACAAAACATTATATAGAGTTATAGACTTACAGCACAGAAACAGGCCCTTCACCCCAACTTGTCCATGATGCCTTGTTTTTACCACTTAGTCCCAATTGCCCTGTGTTTGGCCCATATCCCTCTATATCCATCTTACCCATGTAACTGTTCAAATGCTTGTTAAAAGACAAAATTATAACTACCTCTACTACTGCTTCTGGTAACTCATTGCAAACACTCACCATTCTGGGTGAAAAATTGCCCCATGGACCCTTTTGTATCTCCTCTCACCTTAAACCTCTGCCCTCTAGTTTTAGACTGCCCTACCTTTGGGAAAAGCTGTTGACAATCTACCTTATCTATACCCCTCATTATTTTATAGACTTCTATTACATCACCCCTGCCCCTCTCAAAGTATGAATCCTGTCTGATTTTCCTTGTCTTCAGCTCCAAAGGATCATTCCAACACAAAGTTGACTATTCTCTCCCCATATGCTTTCAGAACTGCTGACATTTTCCAGCAGCATGGTACAATCCTCCATGAGCGTTGTGTTCAGCTTTTATCCAAGAATTGCATGGTACACATGCAGGCCAAGCCTCTATGGTTAGGCTGCATTTAGAGTTGGTTAGGCCACATTTAGAGTACTGCATCCAGTTCTGGTCGCCTTCCTACTGGAAGGATGTGGAGACTCGAGTGCAGAGGAGGTTTACCAGGATGTTGCCTGGTATGGAAGGACTAGGGTATGAGGAAAGATTGAAGAAATTGGGGCTCTTTTCCCTTGAAAGACACCAACTGAGGGGGGGATCTAATAGAGGTATATAAGATTATGAAGGGTATAGATAGAGTAAACAGAGGTAAGCTATTTCCTATGATAGGGACATGTAGGACAAGGGGCCATGGACTTAAGGTGAGGGGTGGGGAGAGGTATACAGATATTAGAGGGAGGTTTTTCACAGAGGGTAGTGGGGGTATGGAATGCTCTGCCAAGGTGGTGGAGGCAAACATGCTAGAGTCCTTTAAGAGTAACTTAGACAGGCACATGACTGGGTTGGAGATGGGTGGATATAGGAGATTGTTATAAGGGTCATTAACATTGGGGTGTCCCTGGTAAGGCAAATGGATATGGTACAATAATGTTTTTTCCCCCCTTTTCATTCACAGGTTTTAAGTCGGTCCACCTTGTGTCCAATGAGGGGCATACATGCAATGGGTTGTACTGGGGCTGCTCTTGGCCAATCGCGAACAACCTAGTGCTTCATGTCGTTAGTGTGTGTGTGTAAACTGGACCAGATACTGAGCAAGACGACAGCTCAGTGACTATCGTTGATTGCTGTGCAAACATGGATTTGGGCTGGTGTCTGTGGGAGTTTGTGCATTCTCCCTGTGCTTGCATGGGTTTTTTCTGGGTGCTCCGGTTTCCTCCCACACCCCAAAGATGTGCTGTTAGGCTGATTGGCACGAATAAATTGTCTGTAAATCAGTTTCCCCTCAATGGATGGCCATAAAACATTAGACAAGGGTCGTGGGTGGAGGGGGGTACTGGTGGTGTTGAGATGGTGGCACAGGCTCGTTGGGCCGAAGGGCCTGTTTCCCAGGCTGTTTTTGTTCTTTGTTCTCACTGGGAGACATGTGGGTATGCTGGCGTTGGACTGGCGTAAACACAGTAAAAAGTCTGACAACACCAGGTTTTAGTCCAACCTATTTATTTGATAATATACTCAAGCTTTCGAGGGACACCCTCTTCGTCAGGTGAATGGAGAGTTCTGGCCTCAGACAGAGCATATAAAGCTTTATATGCTTTATATGCTCTGTCTGAGGCCAGAACTCTCCATTCACCTGACGAAGAGGGTGTCCCTCGAAAGCTTGTGAGTATATTATCAAATAAATAGGTTGGACTAAAACCTGGTGTTGTCAGACTTTTTACTGTGCTCACTGGGAGACCCATGGACACCAGAAAACAGACAGTGAGCCAGATCTGAAAAAGGCAAGACATCTCACTCTGGATATCCACACTCCAGTGCATCAAACCAGTAACACAACTTTAAAAAGAGTATTCATTACTTCAGTTGCAGGCTTAAAGAGTCTCATTTTGTCAATGAAATTGCTCAAAGGGTTTAATAAATCAAATGGTGAGAAGGCAATATATTATTTTAGACTAGACTGGGGAGGATGGCATTGTGACTACATCTGGTATTAATACAAAACACCAAAAAAGGTAATAAGTTAACAATAGCAAATCATTAACATTATATCAGCAAGCAATGATAAGTTAAGGTATACAATCCTTTCTGGCATTCAAAGCCGATTTAATTAATCCAAGTCTTACTGTATGCCTTTAGATAATGCTCAGCTTTCAAAGGCATTTCATTTGCTGTGTTCATCTTTGTTCCAAGAGCGACTGGGGCAGAATGATGAGCAAGGGAGGATTTCAAATATCTTTCGATTACATTCCATGGCTTCATGACCCGAGACTATTGAAAGCCTTCCTAATTCTATGTCAATGGGGTAGCTCATCTTGATTTTATAGAACCTCGCAAGCGAGTTAAAGATATTGAGAAACATACATAATAAAACTAGACCCAAGGGCTGGCAGATAGAGAACTGTCATTTTCAATGACAGTGGAAAGATATTTGCTTTTGGCATTGAGTAAATATTTATAATTGTTGAGGTTTTTCACACTGTTTACGCTTTGAGCTTGGATAATTTGGTTTGCATGTCGAATTAAATCTGTACGTCTTGATTAATTTTAAGGTCCAATAAATCTAAATGATCTAAAAAACCTGACCTGCATCTTGCAAGGAATCACCCTCATTCTCCATTGTGAGTCCTGACAGCCAAAGATTGTAGCCTAACTCCAGCTGTTTGAATGCCAGATTGTAAAATTTAGACGTTTTCATGATTTGATGGAGGACAGAAACCCAGCTTTTGTCAATTCCAATTAATAAATTAGATTGCAGTCTTCAGTATTGATGCACATCTTAAGGCTATTAGTTGAAAGACATGTGACTTCACTGAGAGAAAGGCTACTTAAAACTTCAATGTTGAGAACTGTGCCACGTTGCTTGGCTTAAGTCTCAAACTTGAACTAGAGTCAGAAATGCATTAAACACCAAAAGAACACTGAAGACATAACTTGAAATACAATTTGTTGAATTCCCTGGTTTTCGAAAAGAAACCAAATTGTCTTTTGGTTACCAGTCCAGATTTCTAATGCATCTCGGGCTTCTGCATGCTTCTGATCAGCTCTATGTTGTAGAAGGAAATGACCCCATTGTCTTGTTGTTAATAACTACATTTAATTGCAAATCATTGAAGCAATTGTTTCAAAAGTGACAGCGTAACCACTTTGTTGTAATACACATTATGGGTCGAAACCAAATATTGCATCAAGTGTTTTGAAAAACCAATAAAGTTTCAAATGAATCCTGACAGTGCAGAGGGTGGCCATTTGGCCCATGGAGTCTATACAGACTCAAAGATACCCAAGTTCACCCCACTGCTCTACCCCTGTAACATTTACTATGTATAATCCACCTAACCAATACATCTTTAGACATTAAAGGACAATTTAACACTGCCAATTCATCTAATATGCACATTTTTGGATTGACTGTATTAATAACTCATTGCCTATTTTGATGACTATTTAGCAATCGCTCTGTTTATGTAATGGAACAATGCCACTTTCTGCTCAAATCTGAGCTTTCTGGATTCTTTCCATTACAATGAAATGGAGGAAAGAGGCAAGATGAGGACGAAAATGTCTAACATGGCAAAATATTATGATCTGGGAAGCATTGCCTAAAAGAGATCTGGAAGCAGGTTCAATGGAAATATTGAAAGGTGAATTGGTGATATGTGCTAGACAAGTTGGATTCCTCCATCAAAAAGCCAGTATAGGTTTCAATGGGCCAAATTGCCTCCTGTGTTGCATGATTCTATTACTTTGTTAATTTTAGAGTGCCCAAAACGTACCAATTAACTTCAAGCATAACCCTACCTTAGTCCTACTGAGTGGCTTTGATACTATCTGAAGTACTGTGGCGTGCTTTGATGTTGAATGAAAATCTATTAATATACTAAGTTGCTATGAATACTGCACCCTTGAAACAATCCTGAAGCTTTTACTGGTAAAAGTATGGCTTGGATTTCCAACAGAGTCTGATATTTTAAACTGTTCCAGATGACATCAATTTTAAGTCAGAGAACACATGGCTACACCACTAAAAATGATGAAAAATAATAATTTTATTGCGTAGGCAGCACCTGCCTCAGTTTCAACACATTAGTAGTGTTACAATGTTAATACATCAAGGTAAATGAGACAGATCTTATTCATTCCAATGAATTGATCTTCCCCCAATTTCCAGCTGACAGCTTGTCATTTTTCAGTCAAGGATTCATGCAGCAATTTAAAAAAAATGAAGTTTTAATAAGAATGGATTTGCAGTACAAATTTAAAATCAGCATGACTTGGCATTCATGATAAATGCAAGCAGTACAAATCCAGCAATAGGTTAACATCTACAGCTAAGGAGCTCCTTAGCTCCGACATCAGTTGTTAACCCAACAAGTATTTTGTGCACAGGACTCCAAACCATCCTATTTCAGGATGGTTTTAACAACATCTTAAAACATCAGAGCAGAATTAGGCCACTCGGTCCATCAAATCTGCTTTGCCATTCAATCATGACTGAAACTTCTCATCTCCATTCTCCTGCCTTATCCCACAACTCCTGACCCCCTTATCAATCAAGAGCCTATCTATCTGTCTTAAAGAATGACAAAATGACTGGCCTCCACAGCCTTCTGCGGCAAAGAGTTCCACAGATTCACCACTCGTGGTTTAATGAGTAGCATCCATGCCTCAGTGCCAGAAGGGACTCCCCTCCCACCTCCCCACCCTTGGAGGTGATGGCCACAATATATTTTCATAATGTGACCAAATGGGTGGGTTGTCACCCTGTGAATGTTTGATATCTCAATGGTAGGTGGTAAGAGTTAAAGGCTTGGTGCAAACTAGATGGGCTTACAGCAGCCATTCATGCCACGCTCCTGCTGCAGCCAAGTCAGAGAATTTGGCACCCAGCCAAATCTCCATTTGCTGCAGCAGGATGGGAAAATCCTGCTGGTGTGAATGGTTGTAACATACTGGCCTCCATCTGGGCTGTACTCTGACAAGCATCTTTCTGAGGGATGGTTAGAGGGAGTGCACTGTGGTGGCACACTGGTTAGCACTGCTACCTCAGTGCCAGGGACCCGGGTTCAATTTCCAGCTTGGGTCACTGTGTGGAGTTTGCACATTCTCCGTGTTTGCAAGAGTTTCCTCCAGGTGCTCTGGTTTCCTCCCACAGTCCAAAGGTTAGGTTGATTAGCTGTGCTAAATTGACACTTGGTGTCAGAGGGGCTAGCAGGGTAAATGTGGGGCTACAGGATAGGGACTGGGTGGTGTTGTGGTTGATGCAGTCTTGATGGGCCAAATGGCTTCCTTCTGTATTGTACGGATTCTATGTAGCCTGGGAATTTCTGCTCTATTACACCGTAATACAACTTAATCCCATTTCTATGGGCATGGCTGAACATATCATATGCAAATGAAATTCTTATGACATTCTAGAATTTCTAAAAGTAATTTAAATAGCCATTAGTTGTTCCATAACATTTTTAGGAAAAGGTGAGAAAACAGTAGAATGTATCTCTCTTCAGAAATTTTAATGATATTCAATTTTACTTCAGCTATTTTCTTTTATGAAAGTATTATGAGAAAAAATTTACATAAGTATAATATATTGACAACAGGAAGCAAGGTTTTGTAGACAGGAAGTTCATGCAGCACATTTAATACAACATAGATATGCAAATATTCCAGCTTGCAGTAATAAACTTCATGACCAGTTTGTTCTCAGATGCCTCCAGCAGAACAGAGTTAATTAGTTCAAATATTCTTTCGTATAGGTTGTTAGATCAAATATTTCACACATTTCCTTTGGGGAGGAGGATGAAAAATCAGAGGCCCTCACTAAATATCTGGAATTCCATACCACTGCATCCAGTGTATACAGAGAATTGACTTGTACAATTATAAATCCTGATAATGCAGTAGGAGGCCATTCAGCCCACCTAGTATGCACTGACTCTCCAATATAGTCTTCCATCTATCCTCAAACTCACATTTACCCCACTAATCCCCTTAACCTACAATTCTTACCCCACTAACTCCTAACTTGCACATACTATTGACTACAAAAAACAGGACAGCACAGTGGCATAGTAGTTAGCACTGCTGGCTTACAATGCCAGGGACAGGTTCAATTCTGGCTTGGTTGACTGTCAAAATTTCTGTTCTTCCCCTGTCTGTGTGGATTTCCTCTGGGTGCTCTGATTTCCTCCTACTGTCCAAAGTTGTGTAGGTTAGGTGGATTGATCATGGTAAATTGTCCCTTAGTGTCACAAGATGTGCAGGTTAGGTGATTTGGCCATGCTAACTTGCTCCTTTGTGACCAGAGAGGTGCAAGCTAGGTGGATTGGCCATGTTAAATTGCCCTTTAATGTCCAAATAAATGCAAGTTCAGTTGATTAGCTGTGGTAAGTGCACAAGGTTAGGTGCTGGGTATGATGCACCTTTGGACCAAAAAACCTCTGCCTTCACAGTAGGGATGCGATGGTTCTATCAGGATAATGCTAACACAGCCTATCAGTGTCTTCTGAATCTGTGGCCAAGGAGCTAGTAAGAAAAGAAAGGAGGAATGGCCTTGCATTAATACACTGCCTCAGGTTCTGAGCAAGATCCAAATAATTTCTCAGAAAATCAAGTTGTTTCAAAGATTAACTGCCAAACTTCTTCACAGCAAGCTTGCACTAACAATGAGATTAATGACCAGCTGATCTATTATTTCAGTGGCTTTGGCATTGGGATAAGTGCTGGCAGGATCACAGGGAGAACTCCCTGGCTCTTCTGCTAATGCTGTTAACATTTGAAAATTGGTCATTAATAACCTGCTCTGCTGGAGTTCTGCTGCAATTATTTAACCATAATTCTGATTTTGCAGGCTTGAACCAGACCTGGATGCAGAGATAGTGTTCAGGACTCCGAGGAACCCGAGCCAATGCTGGTGTTAAATGTTATTTGAAATGTTCCAGTGACCGAAGTCACGTACAGCACAATGGAAAATGGCTGTAATTTCTGGAGGTCAATCATCGTAGCCTTGGGATTTTCTGCTGCCCAATGCCCTTTCACTGTTTTGTGAAACACCTTCCATCACAAAAAAACTGGGTCTCCTTGTAACCACTTGTACATACTCAGCCCCATTCCCAGCTCCTCAAATCATAAAACAGCCCAAAGTTAACCTAGACCCTGAACTTGGCAACTATTAAGCTTCAGCTGGCAGATAGCAGTTAATATTCAAACCACATATTTGCAGAGAAGATCTAAATCATCTTCAACTTCAAATTTCTGGGAGTAACAATGGACCTTAAATTTAATTCAATCAGCAAGGCTAACTTTGTGGCTTTGAACAGATTATCATACACAATTTAAGCTGATCTTTCTCCTCATCTTATTGGTAACTGCAACACTACATTCTGCATTCCCTCCTTTCCTTCTCCCCTACATACTCTATGAATGGTATGTTTTATCTGTAGGTCACAAGAAACAATAATTTTCACTTTATTCCAACACGTGACAATAATAAATATCAATTCAATCAAACATGACACAGGCAGAAAGAAATTTTCAGCATCTTTGAAAACAGAATGGATCATTTGATCTACATCCCTGCCATATTAAGCCCCATCTACTCCAGGCACAGTTCAGGTGCACTACCACCAATCTATATAATACACCACAGGAACTCAAAGGTCACTTTCATAGTAACCCCAAGCCTTTTAACATCTGTCCTAAAGAAGGACAATACCAATATGAAAATACCAGCACTAGCAATTTCCCCTCCATGTCATTCTTCTTCATCTGAACATATAAACGTTTGCCTCATCAACAAGGATGGGTCAATATTCTGCCAGCGTGAAGCTTGGACTAACAGTACAAGAGCTGCAACAAAACAGAAAATCTCAACAGGTCTGACAGCATCAGAGGAGAGAATAGAGCCAATGTTTTGAGACAGGTTGACCCTTCGTTAGGGTTCTAAAGGGTCATCCCGACTCAAAATGCAATCAGACCTGCTGAGATTTTCCAGCATTCTGTTTCTGTTTCAGGTTCCAGCATCTGCAGTTGTCCACACAGATTGTTCCCCTATCCCCTTTTCAGGGGAACTAGTAATGAGCAATGACTGCAGCCTTTTCCATATCCTGCAATGATAGAATGCTACAGCACAGGAAGGCACTGTCCAGCCCATCCAGAACAATTCAATTATCCCAACTGTCCAACTGTGCAATTGTTTCCTTTTCAAGTACAGGAGGTGCCTCAGCACCAGGGGCCCAGGTTTGATTCCCAGCTTGGGTCACTGTGCAAACTCCACACAAACATTCTCCCCACATCTGTGGGGGTTTCCTCCAGGTGCTCCAGTTTCCTTCTGCAACCTGACAGACAGGTTGGTTCAGTGCATTGACCATGCTAAATTCTCCCTCAATGTACCCAAACAGGCACCAGCCAGTGGCAACTAAGGGATTTTCATAGTATCTTCATTACAATGTTAATGTAAGCCTACTTGTGACACTAATAAATAAACTTTAACTTACATATCCCATTGAGGGGGCAGGGGAATTTGACAGATGAGAATAGCAACAAGAGCAGAGAACCAAGGGTGAGACTCAAAATGGCTCAAGTGTTTGTGTCCCCGTCAATGATGTAATGGAAGGCCAGGAACTCCATTTAAATATCATAAGCCAGCATTTTCTTCTTTCATGGAATGTGATTGTTGCTGATAAAGCTAGCATTTATTGCTTGTCCCCAATTGTCCCTAACTGTCCATCAAAATACTGAAGTCAAGAGTCACCCACATTCTTACAGGTCTGAAGTCACATGTAGGCCAGAGCAGAGGGGGACAAGGACATTAGTGAAGCAGGTGGGTCTTCAGGACAATCTGAGAGTTTCATGTCTGCTGTGCCACGTGTACCATCTGCAAGATACACTGCAGGAACCCAAAGTTCCTTCAGCAGCAAATTCCAAATACACATCCACTACCATTAAGGCAACAGCACCACATACCTGGATCACCACCACCTTGCAGTTCCCCTTAAATCAGTCACCATCCTGACTTGGAAACCAAACCCTGGAATTCCTTCTCTAACAGCAATGCCGATGTCACTACACTTCAGGGGCAGCAACAGCTCAAGAAGGCAGCTCACCACTACCTGAAAAGGCAACCAGGGATGGGCAATACCAGTGATGCCCACATCCCATAAATGAATAAAAACTAAATTACTGAAACTAACTTTAAGTTCCAGATTTTTATCTTCCACTGCCTGTTGTGGTGGGATATGAGCCCATGTCCACAGAGCCGTTTACCTGGATTCATTGATCAGTGGCAATACCATTATGCCACCATGAGTGGCACAATGGTTAGTATTGCTGCTTCACAGCACCAGGGACCCAGGTTCAATTCCTGGCTTGGGTTTGCACATTCTCCCAGCATCTGTGTGGGTTTCCTCCCACAGTCTGAAAAATGTGGTGGTTAGGCATGTTGGCCATGCTAAATTCCCCCTCACTGTACCCAAACAGGCACTGCAGTGTGGCAATGAGGGGATTTTCACAGTAACTTCATTGTAGTGTTAATGTAAGCCTACTTGTGTCTAATAAGCTTTCCTTTACTTTTATCTCCCACTACGTAGCACGAGGAAAAAAGTACAACTTTGCTTCATCTTTACAAAGATAATTAAGCGGTATCGAAGCACACAAAGCAGGATAGTGTAAAACCTTTTAAAAAATGATACCACCTCCCTGAGATTATATCAGTAGTGCTATGGGTCACTTGATCAGCAGGTGAATGTATTTTCTGTGCCAACTTTCATTCAACCCTGACAGACTCTACTGTACTGATCCCACATGCTCCTCATTATGTCTTGACCTTTTTGGTAATTGCTAATTACATAATGCTGACTTTGCATTTCAACTGCACACAAAGGGGAGTTCTGCAGTATGATTTTCCCAGTCTGGCTTTTCCCAATATTAAAGTGCAACTAAATTGTACTTGTAGCTCATTTGTCAGTTTCAGAATAGGGTAATATCATGGAACGGAGCCACATGTCATACCACATCTATCATCTAACATTTATCATTTATCTCAGTGGCTATTAATACTGAACTGTGCAATGCTCAATAGACTCATCTGTTTTTTAGCTTCACCTTTCATGAGACCTGTGCCACTGATGGGCAATCACCACATCATACTCTGGATTTAGCAACTGTAGTGCCAAGAGCAAAGGTTTGGCTACGTTACAAATGACTAACCAGATCTCACGAGAGTTACAAATGAGGGCGGCCATTCAGTTCATTGATTCAGAGCAAACCATAAGCATTCCCAGTGCAACATCTATTTTCCTTTACAAAGATGATTTTCAGAGTTTTGCCTGACACAATCATTAAATGATTGCTTCATAAGTTATGGTGCATAAATAGACATTTAGAAAGGGAACTACAAAAAAAAGAGTCCATCAAACAGTGTGTGCATGCATACATTTGTTGTACAAAGATGCTGCCATTATGTAAGGGAGATATGGTTTGTTTTCAAAGTGCAGTGGTTTTGGAAGCATCAACATTTGATTAAAATGCTGTTGTAGCATGAACGTGGCAAGATGCATCTAAAACTCTAAAAACTCCTAAATATTATTATGAACCTAGCAGAACTCTACCAATGCATAGTTTAAACAAAATATCACATTTCTTCAGAGTTGAGCATATGGACCTTTGTAAAACATTACAAATCAAAGTTTGAATAAAACTTAAACTCTGCACTTTTAATCTTGTTCAATTATCAGGATATAATTGAACATTAAGATAACTTAGGCACTAAAGAAATTGTTATACAGAAATTATGAGATTTGAGGAGCAGCTGTGTGAGAGCCTTTAGTTACGATAATTTCTGGATTTGAAAATATTACTTCCAAATGGGCAGCACATTAGCACAGCGGTTAGCACTAATGCCTCAGTGCCAGGGACCTGGGTTCAATTCCCAGATTGATTCATTGTCTGTGCAGAGTCTGTATGTTCTTCCCATGTCTGCATGGGTTTCCTCTGGGTGCTCTGATTTTCTCCACAATCAGAAAGACATTGGTTAGGTGTACCTCATGTAACCAAATAGGTACCAGAGTGTGGCAACTAGGGGATTTTCATAGTAACTTCATTGCAGTGTTAATGTAAGCCTACTTGTAACTAATAAACTATACTTTTATCTCAAAAGTTCATTTTAAACTATCCCTGGGACCAAGGCAAGAGTACCTCAATTCTGAATATAATTATCCAATGACCGTAACTGCAATGTACACATCATTCAAACCAAATTAAAACAAACATACATTGTTCTTGCCGTCAAGCTAAGACAATCTACTACAGCCATTTATCTCCAATAATTCCTTGCGTGTACAAAATATTGACAGGGAGCCATATGTTAGACAACTTCAAGTGTAAGTCTGGTCACTCCACATCTGGTCTTTTCTCAGCATGAGTATCTAGTAGTATTTTTATACTTGTTAACCTCAACTTGAACCTTATGCCTAACCATCAACCATTGCCTAATGCTGACCAAATCATTTTGTCATTATGTGATGGTTTATTATCACCACCCTCTAATTAAAGAGGGAGTGTTTATCCCATTATGCTTAGGGAAGGCAATGGCCTAGTGGTAGTATCGCTGGATTATTAATGTAGAAACTCAGCTAATGTTCTGGGGATTCAGATTCATATCCTGCCACAGTAAATGCTGGAATTTAACTTCAATAAAAATATTTAGAATTAAGATTCATCTGACAATGATGAAACCATGGTCCATTATTGGAAAAATCCAACAGGCTCACTAATGCCCATTAGGGAAGGAAATCTGCTGTCCTCACTGGTGTGACCTACATGCGACTCCAGAGGCATAGCAACATGGTTGACTCCCAACTGCCTTCTGAAATGGCTTAGCAAGCCACCCAGTTGTATCAATCAAGGGCTACTAGGTTTGGGTAACAAATACTGGCCAGTCAGCAATGCCCATGTCCCACAAATAAAAAGAAACTGTGGGGAAATTAAGCAGGCAATGCTGTCCCTGTTTTTTTTTTTTATAAACAAGTTGCTAAAGAATATCTCCAACACTTCTTGATCATTCCTCACACGAGTATGTTCATAATCAAAAGGGATTTAGTTCTGCGTTTACTCAGGTGCATGAAAGATGAAATGCAAGAATTAAATTCCCTTTACAAAGTTGCCCTTCCAGCTCTAGCAGTTGTAGATAATACTTTATGATATGGTAGAACATTTACCTTACCCTTGATCAAGCCTCAACAAGAACTGGAAGGACAAGAGTCAAGTCCTGCTGGAATACAGATTCATGCCTATTGGAATTGAGTTATGATGTTCCACATCAAACAGTTTCAAAGTATCACTGTTGACTATTTATCCAGATTCCTCTCTGTTTGAAGATGTTATGAAGGAGGATGATGTAAAGGCAGTTGCTGTGATCACACATGGCTTTGATGCCATTTCAAAAAAGGGAAAATTTTAATCTGCCGATGCTCTTGCAGAAGTTACATTGACAGATGCTGAAGGAAGGCAAACTAGAAATGTTTGAGTCTCTGGCAGAGTACACAATCAGCTCCATTCCGCCACACCCACATAATCTCAGCTACTTCTCGTTTGAATACTCAGGAAGTTGTTAAAAAGTTTACCCACAGTGCATTACAACAATACCAATTGGGCATGCAGCGGAATTTTAAATCCAACATGTATAACCAATTGTATCCACCTCCACAATATAACCTCTGATTCCTGATAGCAGAACCAAAATGCTCATTCACCACAAATTCAACTCCAAACTTTGCTCCCTCAGTAGTTGTGCAAGCTACAAGCTCGCTGAAATAATGCAAAACTGTATCACTGTCTTTCTGTATCAAGTCCACTTCCACAATTATTCTTGTCATCAAAAAACCTTCATTAACTTCAAGTCCTCAAATCGACATCTTCCCCACAGTCTCAAATCCTTCATGGATACCCCGCTCAATCTCATCCAGTTTTCCAAGTCAACATCAAGATTCTGGATTCACAGAAACACTCATTCCCCCAGCCCCCATTCCTTTTTTACTGCCAGGGCTTTCAGTTGTATTAACAAATCTCATCAATTCCTCTACCTTGTTTTTTTCCCCCCTTCAACCAAGTAAAACATTCCTCAAAACCCATCTTTGGCTTACATAACTCAAATTTTTTTTCTAGTTGGCATATTTCAGCTATACAATACTTAAAGGTGATGGCATTGTGGTATTATCGCTAGACTATTAACGTAGAAACTCAGCTTGTGTTCTGAAGGCCTGATTTCGAATCCCACCAGGGTAGATGGTACAATTTAAGTATCTGGAATTAAGAGTCCACTGATAACCATGAAATTATTGTCAATTGTTGGAGAAACCCATCTGGTTCACTAGTGCCCTTGAGGGAAGGAAATCTGCCATCCTTACCTGCTCTGGCCTACACGTGAATCCAGAGCCACAACAATGAGGCTGACTCAACTACCCTTGAGCAATAAGGGATGGGCAATAAATGCAGGCTCGTCAAGGACATCCACATCCCACAAATGAATTTAAAAAAGCCTACCTTAACTTTCTAAACTTGTGCCTGTTGAAGGCCAATAAAAGCAGTAAAAACAGATTAAACAGGCATAGGAGTAATGAAATAAATTGACATTTTCTTCCAGAAACACAGCAGCTGGTTCACAGACTTTTATGACCAAGAGCACAAGTAGTAAATTTTAGAAGCCATCCCAAAAAAGCCAATGAAGAACACACGTTGAAGAGGTTGCAATTCTTTG
This sequence comes from Carcharhinus amblyrhynchos, assembly GCF_965287045.1. Taxonomy (NCBI): domain Eukaryota; kingdom Metazoa; phylum Chordata; class Chondrichthyes; order Carcharhiniformes; family Carcharhinidae; genus Carcharhinus; species Carcharhinus amblyrhynchos. The sequence continues at coordinate 26,731,191 of NC_137352.1, forward strand.
TGCCAGCTCCTATCCTTTTTTCCCAAGGCTTAAGTTTTATGGTTAAATTTGTATTATGTGATAAATTGCTAAGACCATTTATGTTTGGATCACAATGACTAAGTGGGAACATGTCACTGGGACTTTAAAGCTGGATCACGGTAATTGGATGCAGCAAATCAAACTTGTCCACATTACAGAGAATTATATATTAGGGGAGGTAACAAATTAAGGGTATTTCATCAGTGAAGATGTGTTAAAGATGCTCTCTGAAATTCTACTGCTCACAAGCAATCATTAATAAGGCAATGTTCCAACCTTAGAACCTTTTTCATCTATATAACATTAAGATCACAAGATTGCAATTTCTCATCTCAGGGATTTTAAATGAATCAGACCAAATAATCCTTTCAGAACTTCTGAATCTTCAACCGCTATTATTTTTCTCCTACTCTGAAGATTGCTGCATCTTTATTTTCAAAATAAGCCTGTAAAGCAAGGTGATACTTAAAGAGTAAGATTTAAATGAGTAAAGGTTTGAAGATTTTTTTTTAAAGACAGCTTTTATCTACCCTACCTCATGACTAATAATTTAACAAGAATAGTCAAGTTTAAGTTATCAAATAAACATTCAGAAATGCTTCAGCACAATGAAAGAGGTAGGTTTGTGATAGATACTGAATGATGAGGCAATTTGTTAACCTTTTGATAATGTTGGAAGAAATATTTTAAATTGGATGGTTTTGTTAAGAATGAGCAATATCTACTCTTTGCATGTGCTTCTCTTACTGTGTACTTGCAAGATTGTCTTTTGACACAAATAATCCCACGTGGTTTTCTGGACCTCTGCTAAACTTATCCAAGTCTGTTTATTTTTAATGGACCGAGATAATAATAATTCTAAAGAGCCTGAAGATGCATTGAGCTGCTTTGCAGAATAATAAAGTGTCTACCCTCAACTGCTCTTCCAAAGAGAGCAGTTAAGGAATCCAGAAAAACAGTGGCTGGAATTCTTTGATGTCACCTACAACTGGGATCCTCCTGGTCCCGCTGCACTGAATGGAGATTTTGACTGAGTGCCAAATTTTCCATTCTCAATGGCAACAGTGGTACGAGATCAGAGGATTCCAGCTAGTAACATACCCACCACCAGAGCAGCTGCAGATTATTGCTCCCTATTCCACTGCTTTTAAACAGGATTCACAAACATTTTTACGCAAAATAGTCATGGCTTAGCCAATATTTCAGAAAGCTTGTACAACTTGCAAAAAAAAGCTCCTAAATTCATGGGACCAAGAATAAAATGAGAGAATTTTGAAATACACTAACTCATGATTTTTTTTTGTTCCCAGCCTTGCATAAACAAACACAATTTTGAAGTATTTCTCTTATCCAGGGTCCTATATAAGAACAAAAACAGAAAACATTGGAGAAACCCAGTAGATCTGACAGAATCTGAGGAGAGAATAGAGCCAACGTTTCAAGTCTAGGTGACGCTTCATCAGCTCAGCTTCACAGATACTGTTTGATCTGCTGTGTTTCTCCAGCATTTTCTGCTTTTGTTTCAGATTCCAGCATCTGCAATATTTTGCCTTTATCCTACATTTAAACAGCAACTATACTTAGAAACATGGTTAACTGACTGCAATGCAATTTTTGGCATTGCCACCTCATAGCACCGGGGACCCAGGTTCAATTCCTGGCTTGGTACAGTGCATGTGCATGGGTTTCCTCCCACAATTCACAAAACATGCTAGTTAGATGCATTGGCCTTATTAAATTCTCCCTCAGTGTATCCAAGCAGACGCCAGAGTGTGGAAACTAGGGGATTTTCACAGTAACTTCTTGCAGTATTAACATAAGCCTACTTGTGACACTAATGAATAAACTTAAAACTTGTAAAACACACCATATAAATACAGAGATTTATTGCCCCAGGACCTTCATATAGCCCACACTCTGGAATTAAATTCAATTGTCTTGCTAGAATACATCCAAATACAAATCACTCAATGCATTCTTGGGAAGCAAATTCAGGCTACTAGTAAGAACATTATATGCAGAATAAAGGGACACTTCAATCCCACCAAGATTATTATCTACTTGTGGAATCATATAGTCAGAGGGCTACAGAAGTTTTGGAGAGGCTATAGATTTAAAAGGATGGGTCACCAATGAGGGGTGAAGCTAGTGTTTCATTAGAAGGAACTCTTCAAAATGCAGCTAATGAAAATACAACAAACCTTACTCCAACTTATAAATCAAAGAAAGGATTTAATAAAGAACTACCATTCTCCAAACTTGAGGCTTCATCCTGGAGAATCCAAGCTCCCCCATAATTCTACATAGTTCCTTATTTATAGTGAATCAGCTGGTCAGCTGACTATTAGATCATTCTAATGGTTCCATGGTTTACTGGGTCAGCTGACCCTTACATCTTGTTCCCATTGGTCACATTACATCTAATGCAAAGTTGTCACTGGTTAGACTGGTTATATCCTCACAGCTGTGACTATTGCCTTTGGAACAGAAAGCTGAGGAAATTGAACAGGAAATTGGTGTTTAAAATCATGAAGCATTTAGAGAGAGGAAATCGACAAAATAAAAACTGTTTCCAATGGCTAAAGAGTTGACAAAGGATATCTTTGTTTTTAAAAAGATGATCAGCAAGAAAACCGTAGATGTCACGAGGAGGAACATTTTTCTGCAATGTGTAGTTTGAGTGTGAATTGTAATACCTGCTCAGGTGTGGGAGGGATGGGAGACAGAATATCAATTCAATTATAGCCTTCAGAAGGGGATTTGATAAAAACTTGAAGGAGAAAAAATTGTAGGGATACTGGGGCAACACGGTGGCGCATTGGTTAGCACTGCTGCTTCACAGTGCCAGGGACCTCGGTTCTTTGGTGACTGTCTGTGTTGAGTTTGCACATTCTCACCGTGTCTGCAAGAGTTTCTTCCAGGTGCTCCGGTTTCCTTCCACAGTCCGAAACATATGCTGGTTAGGTTGATTGACCGTGATAAATTGCCCCTTAGTGTCAGGAGGATTAGCAAGTTAAATACGTAAGGATACAGGGGTACGGTCTGGGTGGGATTGTTGTCGGTGCAGGTTTGATGGGCCAAATAGCCTCTTTCTGCACTGTAGGTGTTCTATGAATATGAGGGAAGGTCAAGGAAGTGGGATCACCTCGATCGTCCTTCAAAAGTGCTGGCACATACTCAATAGGTTGAATAGTCAGGTTTTTATAATCTGAGGATCGATTAACAGATTTGAGGAATTTTCCATTCTGGAACCAAGTCCCAGGCTGGGAGCAATTCTCCAGTATGGAGGTCAATGGGGATTTGTACCGCATCGTGCGATGTCACCATCATTAATTATGCAGTCAGCAGTTTGCTAATGTTTTCCGCAGTGGAATTCGCTGCATGGCATGTGCCCTATCATGTCCAGGCATCACATTTACAAGACGCCTGGACATCACAATCAAAGGAGGAGGTGGCCCACTGGTCACAGGGACCTACATCCTCAGAAGTTGGCCTCCTTCTGCACTGTAGGAATTCTATGATATTCCATTTCTCCAATGATTCTTTGAATTGCTAACTTCAGAATGATAAAAATAAAGATTTTATTGATATTGTGCCTTTTGCAGTGACTGGACACTCAAAGCGCTTCACAACAAATGAAGTGCTTTTTGAAGTATAGGCCGGAATCCTCCAGCCGTTGACGCCAGTGGGATTCTCTCCTCCTGCCAGCGGTGTACCCCCTGCCATGGGTTTCCCAGCAGCATGAGGTAATTTCAATGGGAAATCCCGTTGACATTGATGGGACCAGAGGATCCCACTACTAGCGAACAGCACACCACTGAGAACAACGCTGAGGGGAGACTGGAAAATCTCGCCCACTGTTTAATGTTGGAAACAGCGCTGCCAATTTTCTCACAGCAATCTCCCAAACAGAAAACAAAATGATAATGACAAACTAAAGCATTCCTGTGATGTTGATTAAGGAATAGATACCAGTACCTGCACTGGGGATAAATCGGCACGGTAGCACAGTGGTTAGCACTGCTGCTTCACAGCTCCAGGGACTGGGTTCGATTCTCAGCTTAGGTCACTGTATGTGTGGAGTTTGCACATTCTCTTCGTGAGTTTCTGCTCGGTGCTTGGATTCCCTCCCACAGTCTAAAGATGTGCGGGTTAGGTTGACTGGCCATGCTAAAATTGCTCCTTACTGTCCTGAGATGCACAGGTTAGCAGGATTAGTGGGTAAATATGTAGGAATATGGGGGTAGGGCCTGGGTGGGATTATGGTCAGTGCAGACTCAATGGGCCAAATGGTCTCTTCCTGCACTGTAGGATTTCTATGATTCTTATTTGTCGTGGAGCCCTGGGATCTTTGCGATCCATCTGAGGGGGGCAGATGAGACTTTGAGCGAAAGCTGCATCAGATAACATCATCTCTGACATACAAGTATACAATTAGCAGTAGCAGTAGGCCACTCAGCCCCTCAAGCCTGCTCTGCCATTCAATAAGATCATAGCTGACCTGACTGTAACCTCTGTTTCACATTCCCGCCTACCACAGGCAACCTTTCAACCCTTCACTATCTCCTTGAAAGAAGTGCTGGTTAAGTGCATTGATCATGTTAAATTCTCCTTCTGTGTATCCGAACAGGCACTGGAGTATGGCAACTAGGGGATTTTCACAGTGACTCCATTGCAGTGTTAATGTCAGCTTACTTGTGTATGACACTAATAAATAAACTTTATAAAACATAATAAGAAACCATTTAGTTCTGCTTTAAAAACATTCAAAGAGTCAAGACTTTGCAGCACTCCTTCACTCCTACGCTGGAATGCTGACCTTGAATTTTGCATTCGAGACTTTAACTCACAACCTTCCGACTTGGACAAGGGTGCGAGGAACTGAGCCATAAGCGGTGCAGGAATGACTGAAAACGTGTGTGGTTTCATCACTTGACACCATGAAGCACAACAATGATTGCAGCAGCCAACTCTGCAAGAACAGGCCAAGTGCTCAGTACTTGAAGCCCAAGTACTTAAGGCTCTCTGGAAACTTGAGCAACAAATTACACACAATATGCAATACGCCAGGAGATAAGTAGACAGACATGATTAGCAGGAAACTGGCACAACTGCACAGCTGGCAAAATGTAGTTCACAGTTTATAGATGTCATCTGAACCATTATCATCATATTCCTGCCCAACTACATGAAGTGATTTGTTATTCTGTAGTGGAGATTTGATACCACGCACTACTTGGGGGATAGCCAGACAGTAGATTATAGTGAGGAGATTTAAAGCTAAGACACATAGGAAAACAGACCTCTGAGGCAGCAGTATGATGGTGGATTACTAAGAAGCAGCAGTCATGTGGTTTGGCAACTGATCTTTAAACAACTGTAATACATGCAAGTGTGAAACTGTTGAAACAACATGAGCAAAATACTTCTATTACCAGTGAATGGAAGGAAGTCAATATTTACAAATTGCTAGGGGTGGCACAGTGCTTAGCCTTGCAGCGCCAGGGACCTGGATTCAATTCAGGCCTTGGGCAACTATGCGGAGTTTGCACGTTCTCCCCGTGTATGTGCGGGTTTCCTCCGGGTGCTCCAGTTTCCTTCTGCAGTCCAAAGATTAGGGCATTCGCAGGGTCACTATGCGGGGTTACAGGGATAGGGTCTGGATAAGATGCTCTGTCAGTGAGTTGGTGCAGACTGGATGGGCCAAAAAGCCTCCTTCCGCAAAGTAGAGATTCTATGTTTCCAAATGCTGGGAAAAATCCCTCAAAGTAATTCTGGAATTTCTTAAACGTTTGTAAGGAAAGCCTTTCCTCCATTAATTCAGTAACTGAAGCTTCATTCACTCCAAAAAGATTAAAATTTAGGCCCTTAAGCTTAAAGATAGGCTTGAAGATATGGGGTGAGATTTTCCAGCTGCTTGTGCCGGTGGGATCTCCCAGTCCGGCCGACAGCACACTCCCACCGTGGGTTTCCCAGTGGCATGGGGTGAATTCAATGGGAAGCCATGGATGAGATTCCCTGGCCTCACCGTCATGTGTTCTGGTTAAGATGCTCTATTGGTGAGTTGGTGCAGACTCGATGGGCCAAATGAGGAACACGTGATGGTGAGACCAGGGAGTCTTGTCCATGGTTCTACAAAGACAGCACATCAGGAAATGCTCAGGAATTGGCTTTATAATATTTTCCTTTGAATTTGGACTGTCCAAGGGGCATCTAAGCCGGAATTTTCTGGCTGTTCGCACTGCAGGATTCTCTTGTCCAGCTGCAGCGAGCAGAGATTTGGCCGAGTGTCAAATTCTCTGTCCTTGCTTGCACTGACAGCGGGGCGAGAACAGCCAGAATAATCCGGCCCTAGAGTTGTTGTGAAATGTTTTGTTTAACCTAGAGCCTGAAGAATTTGATCACTAAGTAGCTGTTTCAGAATAAGTAGATAATTTAGATAATGCACCTTGACTAAAGGGCAGCAAAAAAGAGTGTTAGCTAAGAATAGGTTGGTTCCAATAATACAATGGCAGTAGTTTCTATAACAACCTTGGAGACAAATTAAGGTTGAGTACATCATGCTGATAGTTATCCGCTGGTTTGAGATCCATGAGTTTATCTGGGTTTCACCATCACAATCTGCCCAAATTCAGGCAAACCAGATGAAAAAAAATGTGGAATTTCAAACACGAAGATTCACTGAACATCAGTCAAGTTTCCACAGTCTTCAACACTGGCTCAGGAAATGTGGTGCTGGAAACTGGTATCATCCACACAACCAGTCACAGCCCAGATTGAGGTCATAATAAGTTTACGCTGATAGTTTCCATTCAAGAAGGCACTTCAGCTGAAGTTGTTTAAAGAGAAAATGTAAAGTCACTTGTCAGCACATTTTAAAATAGCTTAAGTATTTGAAAAGCGTACGCAGAAACTGATAACACAAACTAGTACTGTATTTCACCGTAGCACAGTGGTTAGCACTGTTGCCCCACAGTGCCAGGGTCACAGGTTCGATTCCGGGTGACTCTCCATCTGCACCTTCTCCCTGTGTCTGCGTGAGTTTCCTCTGAATGCTCTGCTTTCCTCCCACAGTAAGAAAGACGTGTAGATTAAGTATACTGGCCATGCCAAATTCTCCCTCAGTGTACCCGAGCAGGCACCGGAGTGTGGCGACTCGGGGATTTTCACAATAACTTCAATGCAGTGTTAATGTAAGCCTACTTACAACACGAATAAATGAATCACTCAATGATTTAAAAGTGGATTCCTCGCAGGTCAAGATCCAGATAATCTTCCCCAAAAAAATGTTAATTTTTTGTGATAAAACCCTTTCTCAGCTGCATTGCTGAAACTGGATCAAGTCACCAATGGAAGAGATCAATCAATATTTCCCAATCCCAATGAAAAAATAGTCAGGTTTTGTTCTGCAGGCTAATAGCAGATTTTATTTTTGTTGTTATGGAAATGAGTTTGGATGGAACAATAGGTCAATTCAGATTCAATTTGTGCCCATTTTGCCAATTTGTTTCTGAATCAGAAACTTTACCACAAGGTCTATCATACAGTAAAATATTTAATTAACAATGCTGATTGTTGATATTTTGTACATGTTATTATTTACTTGCCACCAACACAGAAAGCGTATGAAGCATTCCACTTCATGATTCCCAAGGATGTCCCTATACAAATTCAACAATAGGCTGTAATGTTTAGATTATTATAAGCATCAAAATAGTTTGCTTGATTAGTTAGCTCGAGGATTTTCACACAGGGTTATCAAGAAAAAAAATCAATTCACAGCTTGCTGTGTAAAAAGGCCTCAGCAGAAATTCTCATTTAAAGGTGGCTTTAGTTCAACCACAAACCACATTTCCAAAGGGGTTTGAAAGTTGCCGTGACCTCGGTGTGTGAACCCAATAGGGGGAAGAGAGGTCAGATTGGGGTCTGGAGAGAAGAGCTGTGAGAGCAGGAGGGGGTGAGAGTTGGGAGAGGTGTGGGGAAGTGAATATATTTAAAAGGCATTTGTAAGGATAGATGGATAGGGAAGGTTTAGCAGGATATGGATCAAATGCAGGCAAATGGGGTCAGCTTAAATGGGCATTTTGGTCATCATGAAGCAGTTTGAGCCGAAGGGCCTGTTTCCGTGCCATAGGTTCTATAATTCTAAGGAAGCCAGGGGTAACAGCTGAGGGGCACTGAGGGCAGTTGAGATTGAGCAAGTGTCGGGGTGTAGAGAGCTCCGTTAATGAGGGACTGTCAAAGCTGAGGGGCCTCTAGATAAGCCCACCTACCACCTCACTGGCTTTTATGTAAGTCAGAGGTCAACAATTTTCCCCAGATTAGGGGTGGCACGGTGGTTAGCATTGCTGCCTCACAGCGCCAGGGACCCGGCTTCAGTTCCCAGTTTGGGTCACTGTGCTGAGCCTGCACGTTCTCCCTGCGACTCTGTGGGTTTCCTCCTTGTCCTCCGGTTTCCACCCACAGTCCAAAGACGTGTGGGATAGGTGCATTGGCCATGTTAAATTTCCCCTTAGTGTCCCGGGATGCGTAAGTTAGAGGGATTAGCAAGGTAAATATGTGGGGTTACTCGGTGGGATTGTTGTTGGTGCTGGCTCTATGGACCAAATGGCCTCCTTCTGCACTCTTGGGATTCAATGATCTATGACTCAATGATACTCAGTTACAGACCAGCAAGCTTGTCACCCAATTAAGGATTGTGGGTGGACACTCAAAATGAGAGTGCCAAAAGCAGATTCTCCCCAGCCCAGAGACAGCAGCAAGCTAGCTTTGGATGTAAAAGAGGGAGAGATTGTACCAACATGCAGGAGCTTTTTGTAACATTTTTCAAAATTTAACAATGGTCTTAGCAGTCACTGTTCCCTGGGCAGAGTGGATAGTGGGCAGGGGACTCCCCACCCCCACCCCCACCCCCTGTCCCCCAGTTGAAAGTTGAAATCAATAAAAATCTGAAATTAACAGTCAGGAAAGGAGCATTGCTAATCGTCGTAAAAATATATCTGATTCCCTAATGTCCTTTAGGGAAGGGAATCTGCTGTCTTTACCTGGTCTGGCATACTTTTGATCCATAACAATGTGGCTGACCCTTAAAATGCCCACAGAAATGGTCACTTGTTGGAGGGTGGGGGAGTCAAGCCCCAGTTCATGAAGATGAATGAAGTGTGTGTGTGCCGGGGCTGGCTCCGGGTTAAGCTTTCCCTACAACTTGGGGGACTGGGGGGGACATGATGTCTCTGAGGGAATGCAGGAGTGGGCGGGGAGGGCTTGAGGAACATTCAACTTAAATTTGAAACCATGGAGCTAGTTCTGCTGGCATCTTTTTAAAAAAAAATTCCATTCTTAAAGTTACAGAGCCAACGCGCAAAGTTGACCAGGCAAACTCAAATCCATCTCCTTGCTTGCTCCAAAAACCAATTCAAATTTAATCCATTCATGGTCCCTACAATAGAGAGACACAGGATCTAAGTAGGCAAGATAAGGCATTGTGCCTGATCTTGGTCTTGTTCTGATGCATGATCTTAGTCAAGTGGCCAAAGTAAAATTCACACCATACAATGCAATAGCCATCTACAAGAAAGAATCTAACCATCGTTCCTTACATTCAACCTCTGTAGGGATACCATTAACCAGAAACTGATTTGAAATAGCCACATAAATACTGTGGCTATAGGAACAGGTCAAGGGTTAGAATCCTGCAGCGAGTAACTCACTTCCTGACTCCCAAAGCTTGTCCACCGGCTACAGGGCAGAACTTAAGTGTCATGGAATACTGATTAGATTACCGCAGTTCCCATGACACTCAAGAAGCTCATCTCCATCTAGCACAAAGCAACTCACTTGATTGGGACTCTATCCACAAACATTCACTTCCTCCACCACCAACGCACAGTGGTGGCAGCTCCTTAGATAACACTTCCTTCAATGTTCACTCCCTCTGCAACTGGTGCACAATGGCAGCAATGCTTGCCATATAAAAGAATCACTGCAGGAACTTACCAAGGCTACTTAGGCAGCACCTTACAAACCCATGTCCACTATCAGCAAACCCATAAGAACACCACAACATCTGAAATTTCTTCCATCCCACCCCAAGTCACTCAACATCGTGACTTCGAAATATATCACAGTTCCTTCACTGTCGCTGAGTCAAAATCTTGGAACTCCTTCCCTAACAACACTCTGGATGTACACCACATGGACTGCAGCGATTCAAAACTACCACGTTCTTGGGGGCAGTTAGGGATAGGCAATAAATGCTGGCCATGCCAACAATGCCCACATTACATGAATGTATAAGAAAAAATAATGTCGTCAGCAGCACTCATGGTCACATTGACAAAACAGGTAGCGTGCATTCTAAATACACAATTTCCTGGCAATTTTCAGAGAGGAAATGCCAGAAGTCGACAGTAATTCCAATCTGATTCTGATACAACTTACAGAAAGCTCAAAGGATTTGATCACGGAATATTCCACAAAATGTCATAACAAACCACAAAGCAGTGTATTTTCACGCTTTGAGGTAACGAGAGACAGAAACCTAAAATTAGGAGGTAAATATTAATTTGCCACAGCTTCTCAATAATTATTCAAATGACAACATTCACTTTGACAGCAATTCTGCAAAAATATTGTTAAAACTTCAGACATCCTTCTGCTACCTGGCAAGGACAATTAAAAACACAAACAGGGTTCGGATATTCTTGGAGTTTGCAACAGACAGCTTTCAACTCCAAACAGTTCCTTGTCAGACTGGAAACATTCCAATCAGGGATTTTCACTCAGAAAATGCTACAGTTTCTAATCTAACCTATTTTTACAGTCGGCCACAGATCTTGTTAATACCTCAGGAGTCCTACACAAGGCATCTCATTTGAAGGTCACCAGTTGCAAATTATTTTCGAGATACCTGCTAAATCATTCAATGCAAGTCTTCAAGGGACACAACAGCTATGTTCAATGTGAAGTGGAAACAGGAAGACTTGGCTTTATTTATAGATAAAGAAGTGCTTTAAACATTTAGTCATTGTTGTATGATCACCTGTGATTATCCCTCTCTCCACACACACTATTTGCAGCTGTAAAGGCTTGATTACCTGTAAAGACTCACAATCCAACCATTCTTCACACTCCAATCTGTAATTATCTTGCAATTGTCTATATATGCCCTGCTTGTGAACCTACTCCAGTCACCTGATGAAGGAGCAGCGCTCCAAAAGCTCGTGATTCCAAATAAACCTGTTGGATTTTAACCTGGAGTTGTGAGACTTCTTACTGTTATAATGCAGGAAATGTAGCAGCGAATGTAGGCAGAGCCAAACTCCCAAAAACAGTCATGTGCCAATGGCCAAAAAACCTGTTAGCTTCATGCTGGTTGAGGATAAATTTTGACCAGGGTTTCAACTCTTATTTGAAATGAAGCCATGGGATCTCCCACCAGAGAGGTTGGGATCTTCATTGAATGAAAGATGGGAATTCTGACCATTCTTAGAACTGCAATGAAGCATCAGGTTAGAGTTCTACACAAAGGGGCTGCATTGTCCAGCTTTGCCTATGGCTGGGATTATCCGGTCCCGCTGCAGTAAACTGATTGGCAGAGAATCCCGATATGGATTTTTGTGTTCTTAATTCTTCTCATATTTTCTGCTTCTGTGGTCTACTTTCTTTCCTGTGTCTGAGTCGAGCAGAATGGGGATCCTCCTGTGTTGAGGAAAATGTAATTCAAGGTGGCAGCACACATAGATAAGGTTTGAAAATACAAACAAAATTTGCCTGTATAGTTAGAAGAACAGGCATAGAGGCAGGGAGGTTATATTCAACCTGTACAAAACTTTAAGGCACGGGGAAAGGGGAACGGGGGCGAGAGAGAAGGAATGCAATAAGGGGCGAGGGGGCAGGGGAGGGGACGAGGGGCAAGAGTTGGGAAGGAGGGAGGTGGAATGGGGGAATTGGGGGGGAAGGGGGAATTGCAAAATAGAAGAAGAGATTGGGAATGGGGAATTAGTGGGAATGGGAAATAGGGAATGAGAGAAAGGGTGAGCAGGGGGGAAAGGGGGAGCAGGGGGGGAAAGGGGGAGCAGGGGGGGAAAGGGGGAGCAGGGGGGGAAAGGGGGAGCAGGGGGGGAAAGGGGGAGCAGGGGGGGAAAGGGGGAGCAGGGGGGGAAAGGGGGAGCAGGGGGGGAAAGGGGGAGCAGGGGGGGAAAGGGGGAGCAGGGGGGGAAAGGGGGAGCAGGGGGGAAAGGGGGAGCAGGGGGGGGAAGGGGGAGCAGGGGGGGAAAGGGGGAGCAGGGGGGGAAAGGGGGAGCAGGGGGGAAAGGGGAGCAGGGGGGAAAGGGGGAGCAGGGGGGAAAGGGGGAGCAGGGGGGAAAGGGGGAGCAGGGGGGGAAAGGGGGAGCAGGGGGGGAAAGGGGGAGCAGGGGGGGAAAGGGGGAGCAGGGGGGAAAGGGGGAGCAGGGGGGAAAGGGGGAGCAGGGGGGAAAGGGGGAGCAGGGGGGAAAGGGGGAGCAGGGGGGAAAGGGGGAGCAGGGGGGAAAGGGGAATGGGGGAAGGAGAATAGGGGGAAACAGGAATAGCGAGAATGGGGAAATAGGGGAAAGGGGAATGGGGGAGTAAGGGGAAGGAGCAAAAGGGTAGAAGGAATGGGGGGAAGGCAGAAGAGGTGGGAAGGGGGGAATTGGGGGTGGGAAGGGGGAACTAAGGGGGAGAGAATGGAGAAGGGGTAGGAGGAAGACAGGGGAAGTAGATGTGAGGGCAAAGGAGAGAGAAACAGAGAGGGTGAAAAGGTGTGGAGAGAGAGGGAGACAAAGTGACAGAGAGAAGGTAAAAGGTAGGGAGAGGGCGCGCTGGAAGCGGGGAGAGAATTTAAAGGAGAGGGAGCAAAAGGATGAGGGAGAGGAAAGGTGCGAGAGAAAAATGGTAAGACAGACAAAGGGAACATGAGGAAAAAGCTAGGGGAGAGAAGAAAGGAGAAGGGGGAGGAGAGAATGAGAAAGAAAGAGAGATCAATGAAGAAAGAGAGACAAGAGGATAAAGGAGATAAAATGAAGGTAGTGAGAAAAGGGGAAAGAAAGAGGGGATATGAAAAGAAAAGACAGATTATGAGAAAGAGAGAGGAAGAGAAAGACAGGAGAGAGGGGGAGCGAGAGAGAGAGCGGGAATATGCAGACTGAGGGGTGAGGGGGCGCAAAGGGTGGTGTGGGCACATAGGGTCATGCGGGCACAGGGGCTGGTGCAGGCACAAGGGGTGGTAGGAGTGAGAGATAAAGGGCTAGGAGAGCGAGTGCTAGGAGAGAGGAAGAGATTGAAACAGAAGGGGGGGAACAGAGTGGGGATCAGGGAGCGGATGAGACAGAAAGCAATAGCGTGAGAGTGAAGCACAGCAGAGAGATAGAGGGAAGATAGAGAGCAGAGGAAAGAGATAGATGAGGATGAGAGAGGATGGGAGAAAGTGAGAGAGAGTAAAAGCATGAGTTAGAGGAGAAGGGGATAAAAAATTTAAGAGAGAGAGAGAGGAGATGAACAAGAAAGGCAGAGAAGAGAGATTACGTGTTGAGAGAGAAGAGGAAAGAATAAGAACCAGAGATTGGAAGGATAGGAAGAGTTGCATTTATATAGTACCTTTAACAACATTACGATGTTACAAATCACTTTATAATCAATTAGTTATTGATCTTACAACAGAATCTGTTTTTATTTAATGATGTTGGTCACTGGGGAAAGGTAGCCTGCTCTTCGAATCGCTTCCATTCTTCCTCAGAGGGCCTTTATTTAATTTCTCAGCCCTACAGAACTGAACTGAAATGTCATCCTGGATTGTGCACTCAAGTCTTCGGTGTGGGACTTGAACCCACAGTGATCTGATTCAGAGATGGAAATTTTATCCCTGAACCAGAGCTGCTGCTGAATTCAAGAGCGATTAGAGGAAGGGCTCTTTACGTACAAGCTGGCGATAATTGAAAATATTTTGAGGCTATAAATTATTTTACAATAGATTTAGCTGTTTGAAGGGGACGAGACAGAAGATAACGGCAAGTAAGCAATGTGGACTAATATTATCTTTCGCAAGACAGACCTTGCAGTAAGGACCTTCTAATTTAACCAGTTACATTGCAGGAACAGGCTATGAACCTCATACAATTTTATCACTTTGTGACCATTGAAGCTACTTGTGAAAATACAGTTTGTTTTGCCAATCAACGGTATATGTTACATCTTCACAAAATACTCAAGGGCGGCGTGATGGCACAGTGGTAGCGCTGCTGCCTCACAGGGCCAGGGACCCGGGTTCAATTCCAGCCTCAGGTCACTGTCTGTGTTGAATTTGCACATTGTCCCCTTGTCTGTGTAGGTTCCTCCAGCTGCTCCAGTTTCCTCCCACAGTCCAAAAATGTGTGGGTTAGGTTGATTGGCCATGCTAAATTGACCCTAGAGTCAGGGGACTAGCAGGGTAAACATGTGGGGCCTGAGTAGGACTGTGGCTGGTGCAGACTTGGTAGGCTGAGTGGGATTGTGGCTGGTGCAGACTCGATGGGCTGAATGGCCTCTTTCTGGACTGTAGGGATTCTATGAAGTCCAGCTATATCTTCAAGATTCAAATATAGTGTATTCACATTATAAAATTATTCAGCACATTCTTTTTTTAAAGCTTTGTACAAAATAAGCAACCAACGTGCTGAACCCAATTCATGGTCTGTTTGCTGCAACAACAGATTCCTGAATACTAATTACACCAGAAGATGTGGGGAATAGTAAGGTAGAGGTATATGACCAGCCACGATCTGTCTTTCCAATTGTCATAGATCTCTGCCCAGCAAGAGCAGTAACAACAATTTAACAAGACATCAAAGGATGTGACCTACCCAGCAACAGGTAGAAATCTAGCCAGCAACAGCAGTAGCCTACATTCATAAGATGTTATTTTCTGAACAATGGGATTAGCAGGCATTTAGACTGAACTAGGTGTAAATCACCCTATTAGTAGGAAACAGCCTATCTAGAGGACTGAGAGGTCAGTGGAGGTCTGCACGTGCTAATTTTAGAGTCACAGAATTTGACAAGTACAGACAGCCAAATACACAGAATGAAGAATCCAAGAAGGAAAACTGTATTACTGCCAGTACCTTCAGAAACAGGCAGGCCAGTTTACATCTCATAACCAAGTGGCAAATTCACACGTAACAGCCTGAGAGGTCAGTCCACAACTCACTGCCAGGAGGCTAGGCCTGCATCGAGCCAAGACAAAGCATAAATCTTCATGAAGGCAGTTTAAATATTTTCACTAGCCCAGGAAAAGATGTTTCCCAGACTTGATCCTTGATTTGTGTGGTAAGAATAAAATAGGGATTTATTTAATCCAGATGCTGTTTGGAAAGAGGTAAGTGTTAAGGAATTTAGGGATCAGGGATGTAGTTTGGAATAAGAGGGTAATTTCTACATAAACCATGTGTTTAGTGATTCATATACTTAACTGTCTTAAGAATGTTGTAGCCCTATTCACACATATTTGTTTTCTTTTTCATCTAATAAATAGTGTTTAATAATTGTTATATGATGGCTGGATTGGTTGTTCACACTGGGGTTTCAATTCTGGTCACCAGATTATAGGAAGGATGTGGAGGCTTGGGAGAGGGTGTAGAAGAGGTTTACCAGGATGTTGTCTGGATTAGAGAATATGAGCTACAAGGAAAGACTGGAAAAACGAGGGTTGTTTTCTCTGGAGTTGCAGAGGACGAGGGGAGACCTAAAAGAAGTCTAATAAGTTATAGGCATAGATAGGGTTGACAGAATATTTTTCCCAGGGTTGAAATGTCTCACACTAGAGGGCATGCATTTAAGATGAGAAGGGGAACATTCAAAAGATGTGTAAAGGCTCTGTTTTACAGAGTGGTAGATGTCTAGAACATTCTGCCAGACAGGCAGAGACAATAGGGGCATTTAAGGGGCTTTTAGATTATTACATGAATACAAGGAATAGAGTGATATGGACCAAGGTCAGGCAGAAAGGATAAGTTTAATTTGGTGTCATATCCAGCAGAACATTATGGGCCAAAGGGCCTGTTCCTGTCCTATACTGTCCTGTGTTCTATGATTCCTCAGACCATTCCAAAAAGCAAAATTATATAACAGTGCTTCAAACTGGGACACCCTCGCGATAATATCAGCACGGTTTGTGACAAGTATGCTCTATGTGCTACTCATTAACACATCAAGGTTAACACACCTAGATACAGGGATTGGTTTTAAAATTGAAGATTAGAAGGAAAGAAGCAGCACTCACAGGAAATAGGTATCCTGCTGGAGAGAAACCTAAAGATGATGAATGTTGTCATAAAACTTACCAGTCTGAATTACTGGTGCATTGAGTTCATCTATTTTCACTTGACAAAGATACATTTTATTGGACCAAATCCAGCGATCCAATGCAAGTATAATCCCAGGAAGCTGTACTAATCCATCAGCCTCCTATCCCCAGTATACCACTGTTGAAAGCAGTTAAACATACTTGTCAATATACCAGGAAATTTTTGCTCAAGAAACAAATACTTCGATTTTCTAGACCATATAGTGTTTTAATAAAACATTATACATATATCAATTTGGCATCAACCAAAATGGCATGCCTCAAATTTAAGATATTTCCTCACCAAAAATCATCAATGAATTATACTTCCTATGTCTTCAAGGGTACAGTTCAGGACAGCACAGTGGCACAATAGTTAGCATTGCTGCCTCAGAGTGCCAAGGACCTGGGTTCGATCCCCAGCTTGGGCCACTGAACGTGTGGAGTTTGCATGTGTCTGAGTGGGTTCCCTCTGGATACTCCAGTTTCCTCCCACAGGCCAAAGATGTGCGAGTTAGGTGGATTGGCCATATTCAATTGCCCCTTAGGGTACAGGACGAGCTCGGACAAGGGTTATGGGGATAGGGCCTGGGTGGGATTGTGGTCAGTGCAGACTCGATGGGTCGAATGGCACTGTGGGTTTCTATGATTCTATGTTCAGAGATAATAGTTAAGGAGCTATCTACAATAATACTGGATGTCTTGACTGCATCAATTTAAGCTTATGAAGGGCATAATTCCAACAATGAGCTAATAATTGTTACAACGTACCTTCTAATACTGAATTTAAACAAGATTATATCCTTGTAAAATCAGTTTATTCAAAGCTAACAAGAATGCTAGACCGTGAAAATGTGTCATACTTCCTGTCTGACAGACAAAAATAATGCACTCATAGTTGTAAATGAGTTTAATCACACCTCATTTAATAAATTAGTACAAAGTGATACCATGAAATTACTATTATTTTATCAGAGACAATCAAAGACAGTGTCCCTTTTAGATTCAATATCATGACATTCCATTTCCATTGCAATTTACAAGGCTGTTTGGGAAGTGTTCCCAGTTGATGAGTAAAAGTGCCAAGGATGCTAGAATGAATTAATATCCTTTACTGTAGTTTGGTCAGCTAAAGACTAAGTTGAAATAGACATTGTGACTCATTTTGATCACCTTTACTCATACCTTCTGTACCTGTAGGAAATAAACAAAATTAACAGCTGTCCTGATCTATTTATGAGGAAACTTTGCATTCAGTACATATTCATGAGATGCTACTTCCCTTCCATTAATAAGTTGGCATTTAAGTTATCATTACTGTCATTTCCCAGAGTGAAAACGTAGCTAATACTTGCTACAAAGTTGAGGAATGGCCAGTCATAGCTATAAAATAGAATTGATTTAACAAAGAATTAGGGATTGCTGACTTCACGTGCTGACAATGTGTAAATAAAGCTGAAATTCACAGGAAAACATGGATCAGCCATGTAGATACTATGAACAATATAAAAATTCCTGGGGCAAAGTTAGCAGCTAAATAAACAGTTAACTTTCTGACACCTTTCTCATGAAACTAGGCGACCATAAAGAGTTCTGTAACAGAATGGCTTACAATTCATGTGGGAGCCACTTCGGCTGAAATAAAACAATGGCCTTTAATGAAGCAGTACTTCCAACTGGGTCAAGAGGGCTGGATTTCCAGAACATAAAGCTATTCCATTCAATAAACATTGAGAGCTGAAATGTGACCATTCTATTCAACTTTCTCCCCACTTCAAGAGAAAATACTGTTGTTTAATTTTAGAAAGACCCAACTCTATTAGTTCTGAAGCAATATTGCTCATTGCCCTACAGCTGGCTCTCCTTATCCAGATACACTAATTGATAGAATTTGGTTCAGGAAAACAGCTCCTGATCTCCTTATCTAAAGTAGTCTTCTTGCAAATTCACCATTAAAGATCCATAGAATCCCTACAGGGCAAAAGGAAGACATTCGTTACCATCTGCATCGACTCTTCAAAGAGCATCATACCCAGGTCCTGCACCTATCTCTGAAAGCCTGCACAGTTACCATAGCTACCCCACCAAACCTACACTTTGGATACTAAGGGGCAATTAGCATACCCAATCCACCCCACCTGCACATTTTGGACAATGGGAGGGAACTGGAGCATCCAGAGGAAACCCATGCAGACATGGGAGAATGTGAAAACTTCACACAGTCACCCAAGGCCAGTATTTAACCCAGGTCCCTGTGCCACCTATTGTAGAAGGTGCAAGCCAATAAATGCAAGTTATGTTCCAGATGCCATAGGAAAATACACAGTTTTTTTTATTCATTCATAGGATGTGTGTGTCACTGGCCTGGCCAGCATTTAATGCCCCTCCTTAATTTCCCTTCAACTGAGTGGCTTGCTGGTCCAACTGAGCGGCTTGCAAAGGTCGCACAATGGTTAACACAGCTGCCTCACAGCACCAGGGATCTGGGTTCAACTCCAGTCTCTGGTCACTGACTGTGTGGAGTTTACACATTCTCCCCATGTCTGCGTGGGTTTCCTCCAGGTGCTCTGGTTTCCTCCCACATTCCAAAGATGTGCAGGTTAGGTAAATTGGCTATGCTAAATTGACCCTAGTGTCGGGGGTTAGCAAGGCAAATGTGTGGGGTTGCAGAAGCTGGGTGGGAATGTGCTTGGTGCAGACTTGATGGACCAAATGGCCTCCTTCTGCACTGTAGGGATTCAATGATTCTACTTCAGGGGCTCCTTTGAGTGAAGAAGGCATCAAACTTAATCCAGGACACATAACACAATTGACTAACCTGTCTGATGAAATACCACAGGATCCGCTATAAACTTGGAGCTTCCTTACACAATGATGGGGATCATAATCTTCAGGTTTGAAATATGCTGAAGTTATTTTTTAAGGGCTGCAAAATCTGAAGTCTCTCTCATCTAATGACAGCTAACTTTCAGTTCAATTAAGAACTGTTGAACCTTCACTTTCTTGAATATGGAATTCTGGTGGAAAGCATAGGACGTAATCAATTTAAGTATTATACCACATCTCAGTATCTAATGGAAGGGAATCCCATTAAGTTGTAAGATGCTGTCTCCTATTTGAGTTCCATTACCCTTTGCAGCATGACAAAGTTATCGTTGGAGAAAAAGTGGAGTTAGGAAGCTTTTACATCTTGGCTGCTTTCCTGGAACTTTATGGTGCCCCATGTGAAAAGGGAGCTCTTGGCCTTCCCTCCTTTGAAGCAAAACACAATCACAAATTCAGGGCTGCAGATGTGATCCTGAGCTTCTGACTGCTTGCCATTTTAATTCTCTGCACCACTCCCACTCTGATCACCATGACCTTTCCTGCGGTCTCTTACACAATTCAAATGAAGCTCAGCAGAAGCTGATGAAAACGCCTCTTTGGTTTAGCCACATTACAGCCTTGCTGTCTGAGCAGCAAGTTCAGCAATGTCAGATCATAACCTTTGCTTCCATTTTTGGGATGACAAGTTGATCAAGGTGACTCTGATGTTGCTATTTACAGCTCCTTTAGGCCCTGTTTCCTTCCTTTATTTGCGCTACTATCACAAATTTTGCAACACTTTCCTCTGACATTTAAATCATTCACTTTATATCATCTAACCTCTGACAGGCTTCATTTTTGTTTTCTGCACCTGCCCCATCTTTGGCCTTGCTTGAAATCTATTACATAGATCACAGCTTTATTTCTCTCTCTACAAATGCTACCTGGCCTGTGGAGCATTCCAGCAATTTTTGTCCACACTCCAGAGTTAACAATTTATTACTGCACTCCACACAAGCATCTATGAGTGATTATCTTGGCTAAGCCCACTGATGTTACAATCATGTTAATGAGGATAGAAGTTGTTGTCGACTGTGCCAGTACAAACTGATGATTATTTGAGGAATGGCCTTGCTGAACAAATATTTCTGCTTTTGAAATTTGCCAACATGCACATGCAAGTCTCACGGGACTTCAATGTACCTCACATTCACCCTGGCTGAATACAAGATGCTGTTCTAAATTATTAGGATAGCTTGATCATAATTCTTGCACGCAACAAACACTTCGGCGTATTGGAGTGAGTTTGCAACCTCTACAGAAGGACTGATAGATCAAATTTCCTCAAAAGGGTATTTAGTGTACAGGTTGGACTTTGCACCTCATTCTTTTTGACTTTCAGTTAGGCCTGTCCTCAGCTTATCACAGGCTTTCCTCTGTATATTTTCCTTCTCTCCTTCATTTCCTCCCTCCACCTCCACCCCAACCGCCCCCCCCCCCCCCCCCAGCTCTTTACTTACTTCAGACAATGGTATATCCCAGAGTATTACCTCAGCACTATTATCTCCAGCATTTTCTGTTTCTGATAATAGGCTATTGATCTAACTATAACTATTTTTCTCTCTACCCTAAGTGTTTTCAAACATTTTCTAATTTGACTTGGGATGCCCCACATCTACAGCATTCTGATTTTGTTTAAGATTTACTTTTTTCCCCCTGTTGGAAAGAACGGAACACCACTGCCACTGATGATTGAAGTGCTGAGGATCCTGTTTTGGTGTGGGGATAGGAAGATATGCCTGACGTATGGTTGGAAGGCAGAGTCTAGTGACCATTGGATTTCCCTGCCCAAAACATTACAAAGCAGCAGATGCAATCATAAAAGTTCTTCAAGGAAAATTCAACACATTACTGATTCCAGTGCAGTTTCTTTGTCCCCGAGAGTGTGTCAGCAATTTCCTATTTATATGTGGAGGTGAACAAAAATCATTGATGTTTCTTCTTAAAGTGCTAACTTCTGGGGAAGACAGATTGTTCCAAGCAGATTTTACAAATCTAGATGTTTCTGTTGCTACAGGGTGCATCCACTCAGTGTGAAGTGCATCAAACATATGCTCGCGTACATATTGTAAATCCACTAACCCAGTTCTCAATTATTTAGCCTACTTTCCATTTTTATTAACTCAAGAGGTCAGTTCTTCAGGGAGCGTTACTAGCTCTGTAGAGACTGAACCACGTTTGCGTCATGTGCAAAAACATGCAAAACAAACCCCGGCTCCTAAAAACCTCTCAAATGATGCAACGCGCAAATACTTAATCTTTAGAAATCACACTGCTTTTGGCTAATACTGAACACACGCTGCATGCACACAGCCACCTTCACAAGGTCATTCGAAATTAATCTTCTCCGGCACTCTCCAATAAAGGTACAAAATCCTGTATTTAATTTTATGGGTTAGCATCATTTTCAGTCTTTCAATAGTCCACGAACAAAATGATAATTTCAGCGAATATTACAACTTCATCAGAATCCATTTACAGAAGCCTAAGTGCATCCTGAGATACCCATTAACTTGAATATTACTGTTAACTAGGATATTACTCTCATTATGCTCGGTGTTCATATTATGACTGTTCAAGACTCACTCCATTTAAGTGTACGGTGCCCATGAGTCACATGACTGATTGGATGAGTTATATTTTCGGATGAGTTATATACTCAGAGTTATTATGAATTTCTCCACCGAGAGCTGTGTTAATACATTTCCCTTTTCCGTTTTTTTCCCCCAGCGTCACATTATTCGTATATTGTTAACTCTCCACAGGCTGATGAGAATAAGTCAATATTTACATTTCACTTTTCCTAAATGCCTATCATTCATGCCCCCAACCATTTAAAAATCAGAGTCACTCTCATACATTACTATATCACGGCTATTTCAATAAACCAGTAAAGGTGACACCGGGTTGTCTCAGTGGAACCAATCGAAAGACAGCTCCACAAGTGCCTCTTAAAGAGGAACCACTAATAAAGGCTTAACTAACTAAATGAAAATATTATTCTAAATCATAACACCAGACTTTCTACATCTACTGTGCCGATCAATCACAGCAGGTTGGCCATACACACTGTTTCCTCTCCATTACCAACTTAAAATCATAAAATCCTATAGTGCGTATTGAGTCTACACCGACTCTCCGATGGAGCATTTTAACCAAGCTCTATTCCCGTAACCCCACTAATCCTCCTTATTCCATGCATTTACCTCAATAATCCCCCGAACTTGCACATCTTGGGACACGAAGGAGCAATTTACCATGGCCAATCAACCTAACGTGTACATATGTGCAAGTTAGGTTGATCGGCCATGCTAAATTGCCCTCAGTGTCAGGGGGAACCTAGCAGGTTAAACAGTTGAGGTCATGGGGGATAGGCCGTGGGTTGGATTGCTGTTGGAGGAGGTTTGATGGGCCAAATGGCCACCTTCTGCACTGCAGGGATTCTATGATTTTTGAGCTTGATACAGACAAGGCCATGGAGCAGGATTGTAGAGCCAGAACGTCCCTCATCACTGGTTGCACGCATCCCGGATCTATGAAGCTGGTTCCCACTTAGTTGTATTTCAAACCTTCCAAACTGCAAGTTACTTTCTCAATCGTTTGACTTCAACTGAATTGTGAACCTTTTAAAAATGAGTAACATCCTCACAATAGGGTGTTCTTCACTAAGTAACACACTGAAATGTAATAATTTATTCCTGTCTTGAGGGTGAATACACAACTTTCTATTTAGCAACTGCCAGAAACCTTGCAGCCTTTTACTGTCTGTTACATAGCATTCTCCTCCTCTATAAGATGGATATGTCTCACAGTGGTAGCACGGTCCGATGTGGTTTGCAGATTACCTTTAAGATTGGGCATGGTCCAAAGTATAAAATTGGATGAGGACAATGTCTGATACCAGTTCTTGAAGGCAGCCGGTATGAATTCACTCCCTGACAAAGTCAAACCTAATTGTTTCACACTTGGGGAAGAGCATGAATTCTCCACTTCCAACATTGCAGATTAGGCCCCAAGAAAGGGTTAAGAGGCAGTTCTGCTGTACGTGTGAAAATAATGTGGCCTAATTTACATTGATGCCAACAGACCAGTTGGACTGATGGTAGGGAGAGGGGGAGCTAGCGAATGGAAATGCCTTGGTCTTTTCAGGTGTAATGTTTAAAAAAAATACTAGTTGCAAAATCATTTCTGGTTCAAAAAAAAATCACATAGCGGCCTCAATGCCCTTAAATAGGAATCGACAAACACGCAACGGGATTGGAAAAAGTGAGACGTGCAGGTCAATTACAGCAGGTCCCTTAAACTCTGAAGGCGTTTTAAGATGGTCGATATCGCAACCAGCTTTAGAAATGAGCGCCTGGGCATCAGGATACAGAGGTGTCTGCCCCACTGTTAACAGCTTAACGACATGCCAGTATCCATTTAAAACAAAACTTCAATGTCATCTGCCTCCCGACTGTGACCATTTGGACAGGAATGCAGTGGGATTGGGATTTATATATATATTAGTGGTGGTGGTCTTTAGGAAGCCAGTGATAACTTCAACATGACATACAGAGCGGGGAAGAGATGGTCAAAACGGCAACTGGACCGAATGTAGGCTTTTTTCCCCCCAGCAATAAACGCTGCATGGCTTGTGAGTCAGTCTGGAGAAGGGCACTGTAATCACAGGGCAGTTGAAAAGCTATCAACCTTAAAGTGCTTATTTACGGTAAAAAGCGAGGTGGGGGGGGGGGGGGGGAAGGTGGTGATTCAGAAGAAATTCCATCGCTCTTTAAAAGGAAACCTTCCTGCTGGATAACTGGAGCATGTAAACAAGGGGTACTTGAGCACGAGAGAGAGTCCTCATTCAGTCAGGAGCTGGGTGCTGAAAGGACAGCTCCGTCCAGTTGCGGCGGAGCGAGGTTAGTTTAGATGAGAGGTGTGATTAATTCATCAGGAACGAACCAGTTCCCTGCAATCAGCACCGATTCCACCACCTCCACCGCACACCCACCGCCCCCCCCCCCACAAAATCAGTACTAACGAGCTCCAACAATCCACGGCCAGCGGCAGCCCAGAGACAAGTCTGGTCCAAACAGACAGCCCAACTGCAACGAACATCTCCCATCAGAAAACCTCTTCAAACAAAAAAAAACCTCCCCCACCACACACACAGCCAAAGTAATCATTCTCCCCACCCTCGCACCCAGATCGGTGGCTGAAAAATCTCGATTTGCAGGAGAGCTGGTGTGATTCCCAGACTCTGACTTTAACGCTGGCACTCAGTGGAAAGACAATAAGCAACTGGAGGAATCTCGAATTGGAATGGCAGCAGGAATTAAAGTTGGAGCATTCAAGTGGAGAAACTTATCAGCGGGGACGATTAAACGGGCAGCGTGGGCTTGCGTGAGCCGCATTATATTGTTCTAACGACAGGCAAACGAAAGAGGGCAGCGGTCCCTTTAAGGCACATCAGCTAAAGTTGACCAGATCCATCTGATTATTTGGGAGAGCGGTCCAGCAACTTGGCGCTGTCATAACGCGAGAAACATGCATGCCAACTTTAACAATATTCCTCTCTTTCTCTCTCTTGTGCAGCACTGATATTGATAAACGATTAACTGCATTCTCTGCACAGTTTCTTCCAAAAAAAAAGCAAGAGTACCCAACCAAACACGGAACGTGCACATTGAACTGGTACAAACATATCCATGCAATGTAACTGTCACTGCAAGGTTTATTTAATAAAGCTACCATTCCATAAATAATATTTAAAAGGTGAGTTCTCCCAGTTCAATGAGATGAAGAGTGCGCGTTCAGTAAGCAATCACTGCACACTTGCACTGGGCTCACTAATTCTCTCTCCAGCTTATTAACTATTTTTAAGGAAGCCACTGTCCCTTAATGAGGCTTTTTTTTTCTTAAGCCCTGAGTTGCTATTTTAACAGCCTATCGCCCTCCGGAATATAATAGCGACACAGCCTGTCCGGCAGAAACCTTGGAAGTAATATTCAAACCTACCAACTGGCAAAAAATCCGAGATTTAACAAGAAGAAAAAAAGGACAAGTGCCCACAACATTCACTTAAACCTTCTGTGACTACAATGCAAAAGTTTACAACTGCACAGCAGATTCCAACATACCATCCGGCTATAAAGCCAACATCTTTTTTTGTTTTTGAGGTGGATTAAAAATGCATCAGTTCTTTTTTTTGACAGTGCCAGTACCTTGAGAAAGCAGGAGCAGAGCCATCCCCATCACAACGATGCCACAAACTGAAATGTGCATGTTTTTCCCCTTCTTGTTTTTGATTTTTTTTTATTTTTTTTCTTTCTTCTCGTTAGCTTGTTTGTTCGAAAACAAATCCAGCGGATTGAGCGAGCAAAAAGTGAAGGACGAGTGAGGGAGAATCAGCGACCAGAGCTACACAGAGAGAGAGAGAGAGACACACACACACCACAATCCTGCTCAGGCAGGCTGGCTGGCTGACATGCAGGCGCGCGTTCCCGCTGCTCCACGTGCACGCTCCCGCGTCCCTGGGCGTGCACGACCAGACTCCAGCGCGCGTCCCCGGCCCTCCTCTCCCTTCATTGGCTCATTCCAGGACGGGCAGTACCACAAGGGGCATGCTCCACTGATAGGCAGCAGCAACTCTGCAGTGGTCTCTCCACATACTTAAAGAGGCAGTGTCTCCTACAATGCTGTCCAGGCAAATGTAACCAGTAACCATTTCTACAGGATGCATTTAGTAGACTACCTTCAGGAGCATGTGCATTGTTTCTTCTTTAATCTGGAACCTGGGTTGGCTACCCAACAGAGGGTTATTATAGACTCCCTATAGTGCAGAAGGAGACCATACAGTCCATCGAGCCTGCACTTACAACAATCCCACCCAGAACCTATCCCTGTAACCCCACATATTCAATTGGAATTGAACCTGGGTCCCTAGTGCTGTGAAACAACAGTGCTAACCACATGCCTGGTACTCCACCTGAATGGGAATTGCAAACAGTCCAAAGATGTGCGGGTTAGGTTGATTGGCCATGCTGAAAATTGCCACTTAGAGTCCTGAGATGTGTAGATTAGACGGATTAGCAGGTAAATATGTAGGGATATGGGGGTAGGGCCTGGGTGGGATTAGAACCATAGAAAATTACAGCTCAGAAACAGGCCTTTTGGCCCTTCTTGTCTATGCCGAACCATTTTCTGCCTAGTCCCACTGAACTGCGCTTGGACCACATCCCTCCACACTCCTCTCGTCCACAAACCCGTCCAAGTTTTTCTTAAATGTTAAAAGTGAGCCCGCATTTACCACTTTATCTGGCAGCTCATTCCACTCTCTGTGTGAAGAAGCCTCCCCCTAATATTCCCTTTAAATTTTTCTTCTTTCACCCTTAACTCATGCCCTCTGTTATTGTTTTCTCCCCTAGCCTCAGTGGAAAAAGCCTGCTTGCATTCATTCTATCTTTACCCAACAAAATCTTATACACCTCCATCAATTGTGGTTGGTGCAGACTCAATGGTCCAAATGGCCTCTTTCTGCACTGTAAAGTTTCTATGATTCTATATTTCTCCTGCTAGTCCCCTAACACTAAGGAGCAATTTATCATGGCCAATCATAGAATCCCTACAGTGCAGAAGGAGGCCATACAGCCCATTGAGCCTGCACCGGCTGCAATCCCACTCAGGCCCTATCCCCGTAACCCCACATATTTACCTTACTAATTCCCTTGACAATAAGGGGCAATTTAGCATGGCCAATCAACCTAACCTACACATCTTTGGAGTGTGGGAGGAAACCGGAGCACCCGGAGGAAATCCATGCAGACATAGGGAGAAAGTGCAAACTCCACAAAGTCAGTGACCTAAGGTTGGAATTGAACCCAAGTCCCTAGCGCTGTGAGAGCACAACAGTGCTAACCACATGCCTGGAACTCCACCTGAACGGGAATTGCAAACAGATTTGAGAGGACTTGTAAAAATACAATTGGACATGTATGTGAGGAGGAAGAGTTTGGATTAGGGGGAATAAATTGGGGTGTGGGACAAAATTGGACCAGCAAAAAGGGCAATTGACCTCATCTCCACCCTAAACTTCTATGATTCCTCTGCCAGAGAATATTTCTAACTTCTAACCTCCCTACCTGAAATTAGCAATGACGAAGATGAAGATTTTGGAAAATAGAAATGCCCACAGCAGTTTTTGAATATCAGGACTAATTGATGAGAATTAGTCGGGTTATGGGATAGGATGGGATTGTTGTTGGTGCAGGTTTGATGGGCTGAAAGGGCCTCCTGCTGCACTGTAGGGATTCTATTATCCTATTCTATGGTTCTAAAATTATTACGTACTTAGAAGTACTTGACGTAACACTGCCTGCTTCAGTTATAAGAATCTTACAGTACAGAAGGAGGCCATTTGGCCCATTGAATCTGCACAGGCGACAATCCCAGTGCCCAGGCACTATTCCCATAACCCTACTTATTTATCCTACTAATCCTCAATTTGGCATGGCCTATCAACCTAACCCACACACCTTTGGACTGTGGGAGGAAACCAGAGCAATCAGAGGAAACCCACACAGACTCAGGGAGAATGTGCAAACTCCACACAAACAGCGATCCGAGGCTTGAATTGAACAGGGATCCCTGGTGCTGTGAGGCAGCAGTGTTAACCACTGTGCCACTGTACTATCCTTGTTCATGTTCACATGTTCACACTCTATTCTTCATTTTCTCCACACCTGGCACTCAAGTGCCTCGCATTGGTCATCTCCAATAAAAGGGCATCTAAACATTTCACCTTAACATTCAACGGCATACCATTGCTGGATCCCCCACTATCAACATCCTGAGGGTTGTCTTTGACAAGAAATTGAACTGGACCAGCCGTATAAATACTGTGGCTCCAAAAGAAGGTTATTGACCAGGACTTTTGAGGGAAGTAACTCACTTCTTGACTTCCCAAATCCTGTCCTTCATCTACAAGGCATAGGTCAAAAATGTGATGGAATACATTGCACTTACCTGGTTGGCTGTGGCTCCAAGAACACTCAAGAAGCTTAAAGCTATCGGGGAGAAAAACAGCCTGCTTGATCGATAAACCATCCAAAAATTTAAACATGCACTCCTTACACCATCAACGTACACAATTAGCAGTGTGCACTATATACAAAATGATCCTTTGGCGGCATCTTTTAAATCCCTATCACCCAAAAGGACAAGGAAGGCAAGGACATAAGAACACCATGAATTGCAAGTTACATCCTGACTCGGAATTATATCGCCGTTCCTTCAATGTCACAAGGACAAAGCCCTGGAGCCTCCTACCTAACAGCTCTGTGGGTGTACCTTCACTATATGGACTACAACAGTTCAAGAAAGTTGCTCACTGCAAGCTTCTCAAGGACAATTAGAGATGACCAACAAAGTTGACCTTATGATATCCACGTCCCATGAAATCAATTTTTAAAAATGAAGTTGAATTTTGTGAAATGCAAATTCAATTTTATGAAATAAAGATGAAGACTGTTTTGCAGGATGGAGAGCCGTATTCAGGGGGAGAAATTGGTGTAGTGGTAATGTAATTGGACTAGTAATTCAGAGAGGCCCAGGCGAATGCTCTGGGGACAAGTTCAAATCTCAACATGGCAGGTGATGAAACTGAAATTAATAAATCTGGAATTGAAAGCTAGTCTTGGTAATGGCAGCCATGAAAATGTTGTTGTGTGTTCACTAATGTCTTTGAGGGAAGGGAATTTGCCATCCATCTAGCCTACAAGTGATCCAGAGCTATAGCAATGTGGTTAACTCCAAACTGCTTTCTGAAATGGCCTAGCTCGCCATTCAGTTCAAGAGAAATTTAGGAAAGTCAACAAATATTGGCCATGCCACATCCCACAAAAGAAAAAAAAACTAGTTATGTCAGGTGGGCCAAATGTTTTGTAGGTACAGTGCTTGGAATCCAAGCTTTGACACTTTTGGCAACAAGATGTTTCCAATGTATAAATTGAAACAAATCAATTATTTGTGGAATTGTACATTGGCAATAATAAACCCAAAATAGGTATTTTAATTTTTATTTTCACTTGGCAGCTCATTTACCATTATTTTCTTTCAGGTTTTCCTCTGGACCAGACTATCAATGCTGAATAAACTGAATATTGTAAGCTCACCTCGACATGACCATAATCTTCAAAAATGTGGACAGGTTAACATCAAACTTTCATCAGGTCAAAAATCATTCAGCGAGAGCAGTAGGACCTTGGCACATATTCACAAAGCATTGAAGGTGGCTGAGAAAATTGACAATGTGATTAAAAAATGGAATGGGTACTTGGCTCCATAAATAGGGACACTGAGTACAGAAACAAGAGAGTCCCACTAGACTTTTACAAAACACTGCCTTGCACCTCGGCTGGAATATGGTGTACAATTCAGAGCACCACAGTTTAGAAAGGATGTCACAGCCTTGGGAATGATACAGAGAAGCTTTACCAGGGAAGCTGACAAGGCTTAAAGTTGCGCGGGTTGAAGAGAAAGCACAACTTGTGGGGAAATACTGACCTCTGGGTTTCCCACATCTTTGTGGACCACCCCTGCTTCCAGTTTTTAAAGATATAGAATCTTACAGCATAGAAAGAGGCCCTTTGGCCCATCATGTCTCCACCAGATATCAAGCACCAATCTATTCGAATCCCATTTTCGAGCACTTGGTCGGTAGCATTGTATGTTAAGGTTTGTTGGCAATTAAAAACTCCTCCCTGTAATTTTGCAAGTGGTTTTAATCAACATTCACACATCTCTCACTCCCACATCACTTTATTATGATAAAAACTTTGAATTTATGAGACAAATGTTTCACATTATATTAATATAAATGATTTTCAACGTTGTTCATTTTCACTTTCCTGAAGATTACAAATCTCTCTAAAATGGTCAAAATTTGGAATGTTATTAGAAGAAAGGTAAAGCTCACTTTACTCTGTTCCACATGCACTTTTCTCCCAGTCTCACAACAATACCCACTATCACATCAGTATGCTGTTTCCATTTGCAACACTAGCTTTCCCAGATTGACAATTTAGTAGCAATTCGGTGAGGGCCCACTCACTCTAAGAGCCACATTGAGAATATACGCGGAACTCAGTTTGCATAATAGCTTTATAAATAAAGGAGATCTTCAGCACATAAGCCTTCGGTGGATTTGAATCCAGCAGTTGAAGACCAGTCTTTCGCTCACTGCAACACCCAGTACTTCTCCTACTTTAGTTATTAGCTCTGTTTCAAAGAAGTCCCCCCCGGCAAGGTTACTAAACCCAGCCAGATGCCAATTGCCTCTTCCAATCATTCCAAGGAAGATCTGTTACTTTTGCCCAATCTTCTCAAAAAAAAACTGGTCCTAAGCATGGTTGTTAACTTTAAAAGACCCTTATCTTTATGGAAAGGTTACCAGGTTACACTTTATTGTACAGGAACAGTCCACTGTACCACATAAAGTATTTTGTTTTCAATTCACATTCTTCAGGCTCATTTTCAGTACAGTTAATTAGAAGGATCCATTATCAAGTTCAGTGATCTCTTGCTATTTCTTTTCACAAATCATCCTGAAATATGTAAAGTTCCTATAGTGTTTGGCTTTGTCAGTAGTAATTAGCAAGTGATGCTGTTATTTCTAACAGAGGCACCGCATATTTAAGTTGCATTTTCCTTGGATCCAGCCTTTGATTAGAACTAAAATAATTAGAATAAGGACTGTCTTTAGAAAGCCTGAGAATCTACAATTCTAGAGAATTGTATGCATCTCTGGTCACTGAATATCAGAAAGGAGTCAGGTCCAACAAATAGTTGAGAAGCCAAATGGCATTTGGGCCTTTATTGCAAAGGGGTTAGAGTTTAAAAATAGGAAGCTTTTGTTGCAATCACACACGGCGTTGGTGAGACATCATCTAGAATACCAGCTTTCACCCGACTGTACCTAAAAAAGAATATACCAAGATTGGAGGCAGTCTAAAGGAGATTCACCAGGCTAATTCCCGGGATGAGAGGGTTGTCCTATCAAAAGAGACTAATAGTCTTCTATTGGTCTGTGTTCCTTGAGGTTTAAAAGAGTGAGGGGTGACCTTATTTAAACATATACAATCCTGAGGGCTCTTGATAGGGTAGTTGGTGAGATGTTTTCACAGGCGAGAGAGTCTTGAACAAGGGGACATAGCTACAAGATAAAGGGTGGTAATTTAAAACTGAGGTGCGTAGAAAGTTTTTCAGGCAGAGGTGGTGAATCTCTGAAATTTTCTGCCACAAAGGGTGGTAGAAGCTGGATCACTAGATGTAATCAAAGTGAATGTGGATAAATATATGAAGGATCAAAGGATAGAGGGATATGGGGAAATGGTACAGAAAAGGACCTAAGGGTGGCACAGATCGGCCATGATCATATTGAATGGAGAGATGCAAGCATGAAGGGCCTGGTGGCTTATTCCTGCTTCTATTTCTTGTGTTTTTGTATATTCTGGAGATGGTATGGATGAAAATTACCAGAGTGGTCCCAGGGATGAGCAATTTATGCTGCAATATTAAGATAGAGAAGCGAAGCTTGTTCTGTTTGGTGAAAAGGGGACTGAGGGGCGGTTTGGTGGTGGAGTCTATGATTATGATCAGTTTAACTAAGATAGGCAAAGAAGCTGTTCCCATTAGCTACTGGTATAAGAACTGAGGGACACAATTTTAAGGCTTTGGGTAGGAGGTATTGAGCAGACGTGATTTGGAACCAACTACCTTCGAGAGTGGAGGAAGTGGAGACCATGAATGATTTCAAAAGGAAATTGGCTGGGCAGTTGAGTGCAGGACTATAGGGATAGAATGGCATGTTTTACAGGTGAATACCCATTCACTGAATTAGGCAGTAGAAGACATTCTGATGAATTACAACTATTGTGCTATCATAGTTCAGGCAAATAATAGTTTCCAAGTTTCCTATCCCGATTTTCTCCCTGTCCAGAAAAATCCAGCTCTTACGTATAAATTTCAGTGAGCATCACAGAATCCCCACAGTGCAAAAGGAGACCATTTGGCCCATTGACGCTACACTGGCAATGATCTCACCTAGGCCCTATTCCTGTAACCCCACATATTTTTGCTACTAATCCCCTTGACACTAAGGGACAATTTAGCATGGTCAATCCACCTAACCTGCATATCTTTGGACTGTGGGAGGAAACTAGAGTACCCGGAGGAAACCCTTGCAGACATGGGGAGAATGTGCAAATTCCACACAGTCAGTCACCCAAAGCCAGAATCAAACCTGGGTCTCAGGCTGTGAAGCAGCAGTGCTAACCGCTATGCCACCATGCCACTTCACCTTCTCTCAATTCAGCCTCAAGCATGACCTGATTAACTCTTCAAGAGACCTGCATTTCCAGCATTGTCTTGGGAGAATGGGCTAAGTTGGATTTATTTACCAACAGTTAACATTGAACTGGGCGGCATGGTGACATAGTGGTTAGCACTGTTGCCTCACAGCACCAGGGACCTGGGTTTGATTCCTGGCTTGGGTAACTGTCTGTATGGAGTTAACATGTTCTCCCTGTGTTTGCATGGGTTTCCTCCAGGTGCTCCGGTTTCCTCCCACAGCCCAAAGACAAAGTTTATTTATTAGTCACAAGTGAAGTTACATTAACACTGCAATGAGGTTACTGTAAAAATCCCCTTGGTGCAGGTTAGGTGTACTGGCCATGCTAAAATGCCCCTCAGTGTAGGGGGACATACTACTGTAAATGAATGGGCTTATGGGGACAGGGCCTTGGTGGGTTTGTGGTGGGTGCAGACTCCATAGGCTGAATGACCTCTTTCTGCACTGTAGGATTCTATGATTCTATAGTGGGCTGAATGGCCATTTTCAATTCCATAAGGACGGTATACCTCTATGACTCTATTGCCAGAATTAAAAGCAACTCTAAAGGTCCAGCTGATGATTCCAAACGCTGTCCTGCTGACAGTAAAAAAGTTAAAAAAAACTTTATGTATATATTCTAAAAGATATGAAGGTTCTGCTGTATAACCAAACGGCTTCCACATGCCAGTTCTGCTCAGAGTCCCCTGCTGTGACTTTGTAATCAGCAGGACCGCTAATATTTTGCATTAAATTTTGTGTCAGTTCAGTTTTCCATGTCTCCTGGAATGTTTTCCAAACCTGTAAGTTTTCAATCTCCATCAGAAATAGTTACTTACAGCAAATTGTGTGACTACGCAAAAAATGCTTTGCAATACATCTGAGTCTGCTGCCTCGTAATGAGATTTTACAACAAATGATCCATTACATTCTTTGCATCAGATCCAATTTGTGCCTTGGACAACCTTATTAATTCATTATCACCGTCTTTCCCTTGCCACTGGGAATTTTTGCAAGTGATTTTCTGGAAATGCATTCCTTTATCAACTTCCAACAAACACAGGTTTTTTACATCTCATATTTTCTGTTACAGAGCCAAAGGAGTGATAATTTACTAGATCTTATCAATTACAGGGGATCCCAGAAATGGAACCTGATGGATTTGACAGTTGCATGCCATTCTTTTCAGGGAAACATGGCAATAATGGGGCGGCATGGTGGCACAATGGTTAGCACTGCTGCCTCACAGCTCTAAGGACTAGGGTTCAATTCCAGCCTCAGGTGACTGTGTGAAGTTTGCACATTCTCCCTGTGTCTGCGTGGGTTTTCTCCAGGTGCTCTGATTTCCTCCCATCGTCCAAAGATGTGAGGGTTAGGTTGATTGGCCATGCTAAATTGACCCTAGTGTCAGGGGGTTAATAGGGAAAATATATGAGGATATGGGGTAGGGCCTGGGTGGGATTGTGGTCAGTACAGACTCGATGGGCCAAATGGCTTCCTTTTGCACTGAAGGGGTCTTATGAATAATAAAGGCAGCATGGTGGCATAGTGGTTAGTGCTGCTGCCTCACAGTGCCAGGGGCCTGGGTTTGACTCCAGCCTTGGATGACTGGGTGAAGTTTGCACATTCTCGCTGTGTCCGCATGGGTTTCCTCTGGATGCTCCAGTTCCTCCCACAGTCCAAAGCTGCGCAGGTTAGGTTGATTGGCCATGCTACGTTATCTCTTAGTGTTCCCAGAGGTGTATCTTATGGTGGATTAGCAGGATAAATAAATATGTGGCATTCCAGGAATAGAGCCTGAGTAAGATGCTCTTTCGGAGAGTTGGCGCAGAGCTGATGGGCTGCATGGCCTCTTTTTGCACTGTAGGGTTCTATGATTCTTTTCTAATTGTCCCTTCATAATTTCCATCTGGTTTTCACCAGGCTGGGAGTTGTTTTTTGCAGGATCAATCAAGTTAATACTTAATAATGTATGATAAAAAAGCAAGAAATGCTGGAGAGGGAAGGAAAGTGAACACTTCAGGCCGAAGATCTTTCATCAAAACGGGATGAAGTTAGATTTTTTAAATGTTTAAGCAAGTAGAGAGGCAAGGAAAGTGGGGCCAGAAAGAAAGACAAAAGGAAAGGATTGTGATAGAGTGATAGTTAAAATTAAAAAAAAGTTAAAGTTTATTTACTAGTCTCACAAGTAGGATTACATTAACACTGCAATGAACTTATTGTGAAAATCCACGATTCACCACACTTGACGCCTGTTTGGAAACAGTGAGGGAGAATTTAGCATGACCAATGCATCTAACCTGCATGTCTTTCAGGCTGTGGGAGGAAATCGGAGCACCTGGAGGAAATGCATGCAGACACAGAGAGAATGTGCAAACTCCGCAAAGACTGTGACCCAAGCCAGGAATCAAACCTGGGTCCCAAGTGCTGTGAGGCAACAGTGCTAACCACATACCATCATGTTGTCCCTGCTAGGAGAGATAAAAGCCAAAGGGATGGCAGTGCCAGGTAAAAGTAGATGGCAATGGGTTAAGTAAAGAAACCAGCGATGATTCTACTGCAGGCATGAATGGGAATACTCGTCACAGATTGTGGGCAAAAAGTTGGCAAATAGAGTATAATGTGGGAAAACATGACATGTTCATTTTGGAAGGAAAAACAGAAGAATGGGATGTAAGTGGAGAAAAACTGCAGAAAGCTGCAACACAAAGGAATTTGGGTCACTTGTGCACAAAACACAGAAAGCTGGCACACCGGTGTAGCAGGTAATCGGGAAGGGTAATGGAATTTTGGCCCTTATTTCAAGGGGGTTGGGGTATAAGAGTTGGGAAGCAGGGAAGCTGCAACTGTACAAGTTACTGGTGAGACCACAACTGAAGTGCTGAACCTTTTGGTCCCCTTATTTAAGGAAAGATATTATTTCATTGGAGGCAGTTCAGGGAAGATTCACTTGGATGAGGTCTGGTTTGGAGGGACTGACGAATGAGGAAAGGTTGGGACTCTACTCATTGGAATTTAGAAGAATGAGAGATTATCTCATTGAAATACGCCATGCTCCTGCTGCAGCGAGGTCTGAGAAATCTCCATTCACTGCAACAGTATGGGAATATACCACCAGTATGAACGATAGTAAGATTCCAGCCATAGGATTCTTCAGGGGCTTGACAGGGTGAATTCTGAGAGGATGTTTCATCTCATGGGAGAGATTCGGCAGAGGGCATGGTCTCAGGATAAAGGGGCACCAACTTAAGGAATGAGGAAGGATTTCTTCTCTCAGATGGTTGGGTCTTTTGAATGTCTTGTCACAGTAGACGTAGAATTCTAATGTATATTTAAGGCTGGGAGAGATGAAGTTTTGATCTGAAAGGGAATCAAGAGTTATGAAGTAAGGGCAGAAAAGTAGACATGAGCAATGTTGGATCAGCCATGATCCTATTGAAGGTGGAGCAGACCTGAGGGGCAGAATGGCCTGCTTCTGTTCCTATTTCTTGTGGTCTTATTTCTAAGCACTGCAGTCACAAGAACACAAGGCACAGGAGCAGGAGTGGACCATATGGCAGGTTGCGCCTGCTCCATCATCTAATACAATCACAGTTGACATTGGGCTCCAACTCCATTTTCCTGCCCACTCCCCATGTCTCTAGATTCCCTGAGAGTCCACAGCCTTAACTGAACTCAAAGACAGAACATGCACAACTCATTGAGGTAGAGTATTCCAAAGATTCACTACACTTTGAGTGAAGTAATTTCTCCTCAACTCAACCCTAAATGATCAGCCTCCGGTGGAGGGGGGACTGGTAATGTTAACATGGCGGCGTGGGCTCATTGGGCCGAAGGGCCTGTTTCCCGGGCTGTTTTTGTTCTTCGTTCTTTGTTCTTATCCAGAGAAGAGACCAGTGAAAACCATCTCTCAGCATTTACCCTAACAAACCCCTTCAGAAGCTTTTAAATTTTTTAAAAAATTTGTTCTTGGGAAGTTGGATGTCACTGCGTCAGCATTTGTTGCCTATTTCTGAGAGCATTTTAAGAGTCAACCACACATTGAAAGCCTGAGGTGCTATTCATTGAACTTCTGTTGGGCTTCATTGGGAGAGTGGAGGAGGCTGAGGACAGAGAGATCAGAGTGGGAGTGGAGCAATTCATTGAAATGGCAGATGATTGGAAGCTCAGTTTCTGCAATCTGCTTGGAGATTTTCAACAAAATGATAACCAACTTTGCATTTGGGCTCCACATCATAGAGAAGACAACATTCTAAGCTGTGAATACTGTACACTGACTCAAAAAAGCACAAGGCAAATTGCTGTTTCATCTCAAAGGGAGATTTGGGGCTCTGGATAGTGGGAGAGAGGAGCTGAATTGGCAGTTGATGCATCTCATGTACTTGCATGGGAGGGAATGATGTGCAGGGGAGAGGTTGTTGCAGTTGATTCAGGCATGAGCAAGTTTATTGCAAAGGGAACAGTCCCTTCAAAATGCTGGAAGGGAAGGGCAGGAAAGGGATGCTTGATGCTGGCACCATATGAAGGTGGCAGAAAGAAGGTGGATAATATGCTAAGTGTGAAGATTGGTGGGATGACAATTAGGCCATGGGGAACACTATCATGGGACTGGAAGCAATGAGAACAAAACTACTTAAGTGTGCCCAACATTATCAAGCACCCTGTCAACATGGTGGAGGAGATTCCTTGGTTGAGGACAATGAAGGCATATTGAAGACAATGGTATGGAAAGTAGCATCTTCAGCACCGATGCTACAGAGACAGGTAAACTGGGAAAATGCAATATTACTCTCACAGAAAGGAAGAATTGTAGTAAACGAATATATGGGAGTCAGTGGGCTGATCATCGTTTCAGACAAAAATAGACAAGTAGGAGATAGGGAATTCTGGGAAGGAAAGAATCAAATTTGGAGCATGTGAGGACAAGAGAATGGTACAAATTAGAAGCAAAGCTGATCCAAGTTTCAATTTCTGGGTGAGAGCAGCAAACAGCTTGGATACAATCATCAATGCGTATGAAAGAGGTGAGGAAAGTGACCTGTGTAACAAAAACATGTTCCATGCATTGCTTAAGAAGGCAGGCATTCATGTTGGCATAGCAACACATTGGTTGGAATCTTATCACAGTTCATGCGGGCGGGATTTCCCCATCCCGTTGCAGAGAACAGACATTTGGCTGCCAAATTTTCCAACCTCATGGGGAGCGTGGTGTGAGTGGCAGGTAAGATTGCGCCCTGTGTTTGGATGA
The DNA here is from genome assembly GCF_965287045.1 of Carcharhinus amblyrhynchos. Classification (NCBI taxonomy): domain Eukaryota; kingdom Metazoa; phylum Chordata; class Chondrichthyes; order Carcharhiniformes; family Carcharhinidae; genus Carcharhinus; species Carcharhinus amblyrhynchos. Next base: position 26,769,036 of record NC_137352.1, read on the forward strand.
AGTGATTGGGGTCACAGAAGAAGGTTTCCACTATTAGAACATGACTAGCCAAAGCAATGGAGGGTGAGCTTCGATCAGCTCTTGCTGCACCTCGATCCCAGGAAAAAGCAGAAAACGTTCAGCCCGCCCTAGTTAGAGGTGGAGTTGGAGAAGGTTCAGATGTCTGTGGTGAAATGTAGACAGTGCGGGTCAGGACACTGGGAACTGTTAAAGTGGTGGGCAGGTGGAGGGGTGGAGGTGCCAGTGGGGGCAGAGTGGAGGGGCGGGGGGGATGAAATACATTGTGGAAGTTGGTGGGAAGAGTTTGGACAAGAGGAGAAAAATAGTCACAGCGGGAAGAAATCAGTTCTTTGGGCAAGCGTAGGTTTTAATGATGGGTCTATCAGTACAGTCTTGTTTGTGAATCCTCCAAAGGTGCTATTAGTTGGTGTGAATTTCAGAGATTGTGAAGTTGGAGATCATGGGGAAGCCTCTCCAGTGGAGATTAAGTAAATGGCAACCTTGGAAGTGATGGCTTAACATTTGCCAGTGTGATCATGGCTCAGAGGAAGTGGGAGATGTCAGAGAGTTGGAGTTCGGCCTCTGAAAGGAAGATGCCCGTTCATCAAGCAAGAACAACATCACTGTTGTCAGGAGATTGAAAGACAGTTGAACCTGAGAGTGCTGAAGGTTTAGAGGGAGGTTGGTTCAAGTGAGTGAGCGGAGACAAAACACAGGGACAGCTGAGGATATGTCACATTTCTCAAAGAAAAGTTCTGGAAATGATGAGAGGCCAGAAGAACACATCCAGGTGGAAAGTGGATCCTGAAGGTGGAGGAAAGGACCTACTTTGCAGAGACTGGTGGGGGAGGGGAGAAAACTCTTGGCCAAAGAAGTGGGTGTGGAGATGAAAGTGACGGAAGAAAAATTCAGCGCCCTTAAAAATATAGCCCGTTTACCACAATGTTACCCAATGCATTGTCACTAAGAATGTTCATCTGCTTGTCCAGTTGTAATTAGAGGCAGAAAACTGCAGAAACTGAAAGCAAAAGTGATGGAAGTATGAAAGCAGATCGGATAACATTAGTAGGAAAAGAAATAGAGTCAGTATTTCAAGTTGATGATCTTTCATAAGCATTGAAAGAAGTTATTTGATTTGTTGAGTGTTTCTCGTACTCTTGTAATTACCATGATGTTTTGTTGAAATTCAACTTTTTAATATATTGGCGAGAGTGGCTCAAAATCTTGCAATAATAATGAGGATCTTACTGCAGTGGCTCATTGAGTCTATCCAACGAGTAGCTGATCCGAGGGGACAGAAATTCATTGTGGTTGACGGCACAGGCTAGCTTTCAGGTCAGCTGTCTATTCTATGAAGGGCCTTACACTTGATTCTATTGAATGCAGTGGATCTGAATATTAGCTGCTGCACACAATGAATGGTCAATCTGATGCCCACTGTTTTGGCCCACTGACTGGGACAAATTTCTACCTACTCCAGAGAATTTGGGTGTAATTTTCGTGGCCCGCTGCGTTGCTCGAGTAGCACAGCAAGTCGGGAAATGTCAGCGGGAGGCTTGTAGCAGGATTTGCAACTGATGTCCAGCTGATCGCAACTTTCCCAAGCCTTTTTTTACAATGTGTTGGAAAACAGCACTAAGATAATTACAATATGTAAATTCCAATTTCTACATCATTAGTGAGCCTGGGACGGTATCACCCGGGCTTGCTAATGTTTCCCCCCCTCACTTACACCCCTCCACCCCACCCTGATTGGGAGAGGTTCCCATCAGCGGAGATTGAAGTTGGTCCCCGTCAATGGGGACCAGACATAATCACCTCGCCAGTGGGGAGAGGGGATATTGAGGCCCCCTGGGTGGTTGGGGGCAGAGGGTGGGTGCCCCCTTGGCAGTACCTCCCTGGCACTGCCAGCCTGGCAGTGCCCACCAGGGGAGGCTGAAGGGGTGGGGCCTGAGGGGGTGGAGTCTACTGCATTCAGGGCTGATTCGTGGTGGTGGGGCTGGGGAGAGAACCCACTGCCCACTTTGCATAAGGGATCGGTGGGGTTGGGATAGAAAAGGGTGATTAGGGCTGGACATCAGGCAGGATGGGTTGTGCTGGTGGTTATGGCTAGCCCAGGGATCATGCAGGCAATCGGGGCAGGGGGAGGTGTTCAGAGAAGCTGGCGATCGAGAGGTGGTGGGGTTGGGGAAGTAATTGGGAAAGACATTGGGAAGCTGACAATAAGGAAGCCAGCAACGTGGGGCCCAGTGCGCAAGCACCAATCTCCCCACTGACAGATTGGCGCATGTGCAGTGGCGCACTCAACACTATGCTGCCAGCCTCTCAGACAGAATTAGGCCCCCTCCCTCTTCCCCCACCGGTGTGAATCCTGCCACAGAGTCTATGATGTGCAGAGTGCTGGAAATTCATCCCACTAAAGTACGCCCAAAAACAGGCGGAAAATCTTCTGTTTTCCCACCTGTTGGGTATTTACATTTTTGGGGAAAATCACGGCCCTTTATCTCAACTCTCTGCTGTATTTAAAAGTTCAATAATTCAAACAAGGGTATTGGAAAAGGTATGGGAGCTAGTGTGAACAACACCACCCCTGTTCCCACTCTGCCAAGCAATTGGAGGAAAATTGTTCAAGGTTCCGGCTCCTGATCGCAGTCTGATTGACAACTACTTCTGGAAGAGTGCTCATCAATATTGGTGAAGGAAAGAGGTTGACTTGATTTCAAAAGGAACCTGCTTGCCAATTATCAAGACTTAACGATAAACACTGGCAAACAAACCAAAAACACAACAAAAAGTCAATGTCTTCAGGATGGAAGAGAAAAAGCAGAAAATTAAAATAGAATCATTTAAAATAAAAACAAATCAATTGCACCATGAAGTGGGAGGATTTCATCCACTTTGGCCGGATCCAATGATTCCATAAGTTCCTGGTCTTAGTCAAAGGAAAGTACATCTGAGGACAAATTGATCTAGGATCCATTCTTGCATATTATGGGCAGGGTTTTCTGGCTGCATTTATCCCAAGACTGGAAAATCCCACCCAAGGTCAACGGACCTTTGTATGGTCCTGTCCTGCCCCATGGCAGGCAGGACTGGAAAACTCTGTCCTATAATTTAGTTAGCCAGTGAGGTTAAAACACAGTAGGGAGAAAAAAAAAAGCAAAGAAAATACGACATAGAGCAAACATAGAAAATAAGTGCAGGAATAGGTCATTCAGCCCTCCGAGCCTGCACCACCATTCAATGTGATCATGGCTGATAATGCACTTTCAGCATCCCATTCCTGCCTTCTCTCCATACCCCTTGATCCCTTTAGCCGCAAAGGCTATGTCCAGTTTCCTCTTGAACATATTGAATGGGTTGGCCCCAACAGCTTTCTGTGGTAGAGAATTTCATAGGTTCACAACTCTGAGTGAAAAAGTTTTTCCTCATCTCAGTGCTGAATGGCTTATCCCTTATTCTTAGACTGTGACCCCTAGTTCTGGACTTCCCCAACATTGGGAACATTCTTCCTGCATCTAGCCTGCCCAGTCCCATCAGGATTTTATGATTTGATTTATTACTGTAACATGTATTTATATACAGTGAAAAGTACTGTTTCTTGCACGTTATACAGACAAAGCATTTCGGACATAGAGAAGCAAAGGAGAGATTGCTGAATATAATGTTGTAGTCATTGTTAGGGTGTCGAGAAAGATCAACTTAACACAAGGTAGGTCCATTCAAAAGTCTGATGGCAGCAGGGAAGAAACTGTTCTTGAATATGTAGCTATGTGTCCTCAGGTTTCTGTGTCTCTTTCTTGACAGAAAATGTTTTTATGAGGTCCCCTCTCATTCTTCTAAATTCCAGTGAGTACAAGCCCAGTCGATCCAGTGTCCCTTTATATGTCAGTCCTGCCATTCCTGGGATCAGTCTGGTGAACCTTTGCTGGACTCCCTCAGTAGCAAGAATACCCCTTCTTCGACTAAGAGACCAAAACTGCACACAATATTCAAATTGTGGCCTCACCAGGACCCTGTGTAACTGCAGCAAGACATCCTTACTCCATACTCAAATTCTCTTGCCAGCATGCCATTAGCTTTCCTCACCACCTGCTGAACCTTCAGCAACTGTTCCACCATGACATTCAGCTCACATTGCACTTCCCCTTTTCCTAAACTGCTACCATTCAAGACGTAATCTTCCCTCCTGTTTTTACCACCAAATGGATAAATCTCATGTTTATGCATATTATACTGCATTTGCCAAATATTTGCCCACTCAGCCTGCCTGTCCAAGTCACTCTATATAAATACAAATTACTGCAAGATGCTGGAACCTGAAATCAAAAAAGGAATGCTGGAAAATCTCAACAACTCAGGCAGCAGCTGTAAGGAGAGAAAAGAGCTGATGTTTTGAGTCCAAATGACCCTTTGTCAAAGCTTTGACCATAGGTCACCTGGACTCGAAACGTCTGTTCTTTTCTCTCTTTACAGATACTGTCAGGCCTGTTGAAATTTTCCAGCATTTTCTCTTTTGGTGGCCAATTCATCCTGCACAAATATTCTCCTTACAGCACACACAAAATATGTTTTTTGCTTAGTTTGATCGTATAATCATAGATACTTAAGGCACTTAAAGTAGGCTATTTAGCACAGCATTTCTGTGTCGGCTAATCCCTTGTTGCTTTCCTACTGCCTTCTTGTAATAAGTCCATGGAGGTGCAAGTTCCCATTACCAAAGTTCCTTTATCTACGAGATTCCACCATACCATACAGAGTGCTCATAGTGTGCTATCTGCATCAGGAGTCCAGAGGCACAGACACTCCTGTGTAAATACAGGACATGGGGGCTCTCTGATTGGGCCATCAATTAGTTCTCAATCAGGGACATCTTGAGATGAGTTCTGAGTCAGGAGTATCTGTTTGTGTCTAACCAAATAAACAAAATCAAACTAACTTAGGGACATCTTTTAGTGGACATCTTTCCATGGGCTCTCACTCAGGGAGTTCATACTCAAGGAGGCCAACCTCAATTGCCTGATTAAAGTCTGTTTAAATTATTTGATGGAATGAGGCCACCACTGGCAAGCTCAACATTTGTTGCCGATCCCTAATTGCCCTCAAACTAAGTGGGTTTGCAAGGCCATTTCAGTGGGAATTATTTTATTTGGGAGGACAGTTAGAAAATGGTTAGCTATTATTGGCCTATGCTGCTGCACTTTTAATGATTTTAAAGTTTGTGCATTTTAGTAAGCTACTGAATTACTAAAAATGAAAGCTGTCAAGTGGAAGAAAAATTCAATTTAAAAAATGGCAAATGCAGCAAAACAATTCAACAGTATTCACTTAACTGGAATTAATTTTATGATTATTCTGGAATAAATGAAATGGGTGCAAATGGGAAAACAATTGGGATATTTGATTTTTATAAATGTAATACATATTCCTCTATTAGATAAACAGAGTTGATAGTGTTCATACTTTATTCATCATAATCTTTCTCATTTTATACATTCTGCACTTTCCTGTATTCTGCTATCACATTATTAAATGTTACATTAATCTTTTGTTGAAAGGAGAACAAGGTAATACACTAAATAAATATTATGACTAGTCATAACTTGGTGCAGTGATGTCTGGCGCATGGCTCAGAATATCACAATATGGTAATAAGAAAGTGCATCATCTGTGAAAGCAATTAGATCCTGTGTACAGATAGATTTTCCATTTATCCTTTTGACAAACAAGTTTATTACATCCCACAAAAATAAAATGCTGCAGAGTTTGGAAATCTGAAATCAAAACAGAAAAGTCTGGAAATACTCAGCAGGTCAGGCAGCATTCATGGATAGAGACTACTGGCAGGATGTTATGGAGATCTCAGCTGTTGACTCGGGTTCTCGGCCATTGGGTGAAGGGCTGGAGGGCTGGGGGGTGGTAAGACACCCACGTGATTTCTTTTCAGCTGGGCCCACGTTCCCTGGGATCACCCCTGGAGGGCACGAATCGTGTCTGCCAAGGGCTATTTGCCAATCAGTGATAACCAGCTCTTCTATACCCAGCTGTGCCACTGCGGAGGTACTATACTGCCCACCTCCCCCCCCAAACCCTGGCCCCCCCACCCCCTGTTGAACCCCACTCCCTCCCCCGCAATGAAGACCTTGAATAGAGGAAGAACCTAAGTAAAGGTGAGTGATCGCAGGAAAAGGGACTCGGAGTGGAGTTCATGGGAGGGAATTGAGATGAAATGAGGGGGTCAGCAGCAAGGGCAAGGAGCAAGGTTTTGAGCAAGCTCCCCCCTCTTCCCAAATGTTTGGGTTCCTTGATCAGGTACTGAGGGTCTTATAATCAAAGAGCGCCACTGGGAGCCTGCAAGCAAACATGCCAGCTTCATGCTGGTTCAATACCAGCTACAGTGAGATGAAGCCCTGAAGTGGGCATTAATTGCATTATCTGTTGTGAAGGGGGTGAGAAGGCCGTTATTGGCCTCTCCACCACGGGTCCAATTGAGATGGAACCTACCGATTCCAGAAAAATCATGGAAAGTTTAAAAAAAACAAAAGAAGACCATTCAGTCCATCATGACTCTGCCAGTCTTTGAAGGAGTGGTCACACAAAACCCTCAGATCCTGGATTTTCCATCAAACTCTGTAAGTTTCCCAACATTGATGACCTGTCCAAGTACCTATCATTTATTGAATCAGTTTCCATCACTTTTTCAGGTATCGGGCTTGTTGGGCCGAAGGGCCTGTTTCCCGGGCTGATTTTGTTCTTTGTCCTTTGTTCATGTTCCATTTCCTGTCAATTCACAGTGAAAAAAAATCTCTCCATATCTCCCACCTAGGTCATTTGCATTTCACAATTCCAACCCTCAGTCGCATGGTAGCAGCGTGGTTAGCACTATTGCCTCACAGCACCATGGACTCAGGTTCAGTTCCCAGCGTGGGACACTGTCTGTGTGGAGTTTGCACAATATCCCTGTGTCTGCGTGGGTTTCCTCTGGGTGCTCTGGTTTCCCCCCACAGTCAGAAAGACATGCTAGTTAGGTGCTTTGACCATGCTAAATTCTCTCTCAGTGTACCTGAAAAAGTGCCAGAGTATGGCAACTAGGGGATTTTCACTGTAACTTCATTGCAGTGTTAATGTAAGCCTACTTGTGACACGAATAAATAAACTTTAAAACCACCATCCGATGTTATTCTGGATGATGTTTCTCTTCTCCGGATGATCTTGCTGAGGGTATTTATTGCAGCTAAGGAGTTTATGGAAGCTAGTATCTCAGAGGATTGTTATGAGGAACAGATTGTGTCAGATTTGCCTTGTATTCCCTCATGTACAATTGACTGAGGGATGATCCAATTGATGGCTTTAAAATGGTAAAATAATTTGATTAGTCAAATACAGAAAAGCTCCTTCCTCTGATAGAGAAGTCAAGATGAGGGGACATCATCTTAAAATGAGATTTAGGCCATTTTGGAGGAAAATCAAGAAGCAATTTTTCACAAGAACGATAGTAAAAATCTTGGATTCTCTCCAAAGAGCTATGAATGCTGCAACCATTAGACTGAAATAATACATTTTTACTATTTAAGCATAGCAAGAGATGTGGAGCAAAGGAAGGTAAATTAAGTTGAGTTACAGTTGAACTACGTTCTCAATGTATGGTTGGGAGATGATCACAAGGCTATCACTATTTTCCTATAGAAATTGCTTAAAAATGTAAAACTACCATAAATAAGATAAGCAAATCTGACTGAACTCAGTTCCTAAGAATTTGTGGACTTGAAACATTAAATCTAGGAGATTTTCACAGTAGCATTATTGCAGTGTTAGTGCAAGCCTACTTCTGACACTAATAAATAAACTTTAAAATTAAACTACTTCTCACTCCACAGATGCTGCCAGACCTGCTGAGTTTTTTTTTGGAACATTCTGTTTTTTATTTTAGATCTCCAGTATTTGGCTTTTATCAGGCAAAATTGTGTCCAGCTTTATTGAAGCCTAACTTCAAATGGAGGTAGTAATTGTTACGTATTTAAGTGGTTGCATGATTGCTTTGAGAGCAAGCCACATGATTTGATGGTGATGTCATTAGAGTGTTTGACAGGCTCTTGTTTTATTTTAACTTTCTACAAACAACAACTCCTACAATAAATCTATTGTTATTACATGTAAATCACAACCAGGATTCTCCCCAAAAGATTCTAAGTTCCCAACGTACAGGAAAATGGGAGTAAATCATGCTGTTATTTTCAACGTGAATTTCCAGAATGAATCTCTAACACTGTGCACCACAGAGTGCCTGAGGATAATTCCCTTTGGAAATATGGAAGCGGGATCTATTCCCACCCGAGAGGCCGGCAGCATATTGTTGAGCAGGCCACTACGCATGCTTTGATCTGTCAGCACAGAGATCAGCACATGTCCCCCTGGGGCCAGCCCCTATGTCCCGGATATGTCTGTCCCAGGCCTGCCAATGGAATGTAAGTGCTGATTTCCATATTATAATCAGTTCTGCACCGAGCAGGAAGCCCAGAAAGTACTTAAGCAGCTCAGCGGGCTGGGAGAATTGTGTCTCCACCACCCCCCCGACCCCCCAATACCCCTCAGTGTCTTTTTCTTTTTGCTGAAGCCCCATAACTTCTGACATAGCTAGGATGTTACAGTGGTATTGTAGTAATATCACTGAACTAGTGATCCAGACAGCTGGGTTAATACTCTGAATATGTGAATTCAACCACACCCACCACCGTCCCCTGCCCCATCCCCACCATAACAGGGTATTTTAAATTCAATTAATAAACCTGGAATTGATAGCTCATTCCAATAATGGTGATTATGGATTTATTATGAATTGTTTTAAAAGCCTACTTGTTTCACTAATGTCCGTTACTGAAGGAAATCTCTATGTTTAATTGGTCTGGCTGATGTGTCTCTAAACCCACAACCATGTGGTCAACTCTTAAATGCCCTCTGAAATATCTAGTGGCATGAAGGAGTTACATTCCTGTTAATAATAGCTGTCGGAGCTTGTAACACAGAAGAAACTCCGTGAAAAACGAGGGGGTCTAAAGACAATGTACAACAGACATGCAGATTTGGAATTTAATGTTGGCAAATGTGAGGTTGTCCACTTTGGTAGGAATAATGGTAGGAAGGACTATTACTTACGTGGCGAAAAACTGCAGCATGCGACGGTGCAGAGGGACCTCGGGGTCCTTGTGCATGAGTTGCAAAAACCTAGCCTGCAGGTGCAGCAGGTGGTCAGGAAGGCAAATGGGATGCTGGCCTTCATAGCGAGGGGGATTGAATATAAAAGTAGGGAGGTCTTGCTGCAGCTGTATAGGGCACTGGTGAGGCCGCAGCTGGAGTACTGAGTGCAGTTTTGGTCGCCGCACTTACGCAAGGATATTTTGGCCTTGGAGGGAGTGCAGAGGAGGTTTACTAGGCTGATTCCGGAGTTGAGGGGGTTGAACTATGAGGAGAGGCTGAATAAACTAGGCTTGTACTCGTTAGAGTTTAGAAGAATGAGGGGAGATCTCATTGAGACATATAACATGTTGAATGGGATGGATAGGATAGAGGTGGAGAGGCTCTTCCCGCTCAGAAAGGACAGTAGGACTAGGGGGCACAGCCTCAAGATAAAGGGGGGGGCGGTTTAGAACGGAGTTGAGGAGGAACTTCTTCACTCAAAGGGTGGTGAATCTCTGGAATTCTCTGCCTGTTGAAGTGGTGGAGGCTGCCTCGCTCAATATTTTTAAGACGCGGGTTGATAGGTTTTTGATAGGCAAGGGGATTAAGGGTTATGGGGAGAGGGCGGGAATGTGGAACTGAGCCACGACAGATCAGCCATGATCTGATTGAATGGCAGGGCAGGCTCGACGGGCTAGATGGCCTACTCCTGCTCCTATTTCTTATGTTCTTATTTTCTTATGTTCTTAGATATGGAACTGCTTAAGGCTGCATGTAGGCCAAAAGGTTTGAGTTATACATCTTTCCCAGGGAAGACACAGAATAATCCAAAGTCATAGGTCCTCTGAAGTCACAAAACTAAATGAAGCAATTCTAAGAAGCTAAAAGAATTTCACAACTGTATAACACCTAGCAGTCAATGTGAAAAGTTAAAGTTTATTAATTTGTGACAAGTAGGCTTACATTAACACTGCAATGAAGTTACTGTGAAAATCCCCTTGTCACCACACTCGGGAATCTATTCGGGTACACTAAGGGAGAATTTAGCATGGCCAATGCACCTAAACAGCACATCTTTCGGACTGTGGGAGGAAACCGGAGCACCCAGAGGAAACCCACGCAGACACAGGGAGCATGTGCAGACTCTGCACAGACAGTGACACAAGCAGGGAATCGAACCCAGGTCCCTGGCGCTGTGAGGCGGCAGTGCTAACCACTGTGCCACTGTGCTGCCCCATGTGTTGTGTGGAACACATCCAAAGATGATCTTGAAGAGTGAAATCGTGGAAAATCACCATGAAAACAACTAGCACGCTGATAGTACACAAGAAACCAACACACCTACAAGTCAAGAACACCCAATTGATAAATCTAGATCTCAGGAAGGTCAGTCCATTACAGGATTTGGGAGGTCTCTTAACCCACCCACATATTATGCAGAATTTTAACCCTTCAATTTTTAAAATCCTTAAACTTTTGAATGAAGAACAGAGACTCATATATTGTATAAAACAGTTTTTGCAACTACCTCAACAAATTCACAATTCACATTTAGTATATCTAATGTTACCTTGGGGGGGAAAAGGGAATGCTGTAATATTGCCTTTAGAGAGAGTATGCTAATGAGTAAGTATATTAGCAGTTTTGAAAAGAGACATTGTTACTGAAAGTCTTTGGAATCCTCCATTTCTTTTACTGACCGTGAAAATCTTCTACGTTGTTTGTGATAAAAGCATTGTATCAATCTTTTTTATATCCTTTTCTCAATTGTACATACTTTGCCTGTCACAGTTCGTTAGTAAAAGTGTCCCGGAAACAACTGTGCCTCCTGGTTCTGTGTTATTCTCAAAGCCTTGTTACAATTTAAGTATGAGCGTTTTGATGCAGCATTTCACAAAACTCATATATTTTTATTTTTTGACTATACATTTCTAGTCTGCAAAAAAAAAGAATGGATTTATATAATACATTGATGTCATGGTAGCTGACATGGTTTATTTTAGAACACAGGAATCGATGTGTGACTCATTGCTTTCCTGATATAAATATCTGTAATAGGAAAAAGTTCAACAATACATTAAATTATGAATGTAATATAGTGTTGTGTGCAGTGTCGTTTTAAAGCTGTTCTGAGTAGATATCATATCATGACGTGGAAGGCATTTTAGTCGTGGTGAACCATTATGCAATTAGATTGAATCCATCCCTTGGCAAGTGTTTATCTTGAGGTTGTACTGAAATAGTTTCTACTCGTTTTATAAAATAGCAATAACCTGGACAAGCAGAAATTCAAACATAATGGGCAAAATCTTACCAAAACAACAGTTGGTGAGAAAAATTTCTTGCTTCTCTCCAGAAAAACACATCGGTTTTCTCTCCAGATCTCACCACAATCTCTTACAAGAAATAGGTGGGCATGTCTCACACCGCCATGTTGAGAGGTGAGGCCTCAACACAGCGGCAAAGCACTGCACTGAGGTCAGGATGCAATGTTTGAAGTGTGTCCTGATCAGACCAAAAGATAACCCCCCTCATCCCACCATGGAGGTCTCCGCTCCCCCACTCCCCACACACCCCCCTCCCCCCTCCCCTTACACACACACCACCACCTCCCCACCGGCAATCAGAATCCACCTAAGCAATCAGAGATGACAACTGTTTCCCCTACCTCCGGTGATCAGGGCCACCCTAATCTCTCCCTTCCACCTCCCCACCCTTCTGTTTGAAATTGGATTCCTTCCCCTCAATGTCCCATCCATTGGTGCAGGCCAACTGGCAGTCTGTCCTGACAAGCCTATAGAGTAAACATTTTTGCAATATAGTTCTTATTTGCTTGTATCTTCATAGTCTGCAAGTCTGTCTTTAAAACTACTGAAGAAAACTGGCAATCACGTGGTCAGAACAATGCTGGCAGACTCTGTGAGAAGTAAAAAAAAACAAAGAAATTGTCGATGTGTGCTGCAGAAATCTAAAAAGGATTAAGAAGATAAAGACATTGCTACATCATAGCAGGTGATGGACTGGTGTAAAATGTTGGTAGCAGCCACCAGAGGAACCAAGGTTTAAACAAAGGCTTAAGAGAAAACAACATTGAGAAGAAATTTGCCATGTGCTCTGCCTGGAAAGATCTGGAACAGTGCAGGAAGCACTTGAACAGCAAAATTGTGAGTCGTACCTTTCAAACAAGGAACTCTTGATCTCAGCCTATTTCCTTTCAGGTTTCCCAACAGTTAGTTCAGAGCTGGCATGTTGCAAAACCTGAAAGGAAATAGGCTGAGGTCAGGGGTCCCTATTTGAAAAAGGAAGAGGTTCAAAAAAACATTGTGGCACATGGTACTTACGTAAGCCCTGTCCACAATAAAAATGATGGGGGTTTTGGTCCCATCAGGCCATATGATGAGGATACTGACTGGTGGAGCTCATATACTGATTGGATTATTTTGTCCAAGAATACAATATATAGTCATCCCAACTTTCCAGAGTGCAACAGAGGGGAACACATTCAATCTCATGTGAGGTCTGGTACAGCCAGAAAAGCTAGACTCCAAAATCTCTGCTGGGATTGTGGGAATATTGCAGAGTCATCTTTCATCTAAACTTCTGGTAATCGCTGAGAGGTTCAGGTTCCATAAGCATATTCAACAAGAAAATGAGTCAATCACACAGTTCATAGCTACTTTGAAGAAATTAGCTGCATGCGGTGAATTGGGGGAGGTTTTGAAGGACATCATTAGAGACAGGCTAGTGTGTGGCTTCAAAATTGCCACCAGTGTGCAAACATTGGGCCCACAGCAGCTAACTGCTGGTGCAAAGTTGCAAAATGTATGGATTGTGGAAGAAAGGAGCACATTGAATATATGCATTAGAGAAAGAAAAAAGTTCCAAAAAATAATTCTAAAAAACAAACATATGAAATAGAAAGCTGAATGGAGGAAAAGGAATCCACAGTTACAAAAAGGACATGAAAAAGGACCAGAGGCACTGTCAGATGATGAACTGGCATTGAACATACTGGCCATTGAAGATGCAACAAATTGTCATGAGGTAACTCCGTTATGGGCAGATGGATATGGACACTGGGGCAACAGTCTCGCTGATACCAGAAACTGTTCTCCAGCAGAAACTATGCCATATCACCTTAAAATCCGCAAAGATAATTCTGAAAACTTATGCTGGAAAGTGGTTCCACTTTGGGGCCATACCTATGCACATGTGCAATTAAAAGGACAGACTGCAGACTTGTCACTGCACATTGTTAAAGGAAAATATCCAGTCCGAATGGGGAGAATTTGGCTGGAGAGGATCAAGCTAAATGGAGCTGAGATTAATCTCGTGTCAGAATCTAAAGCCGGTCAATTGAAGATTTTAAAGATGGTCTTTAATGGAGAGCTGAGAAACATGAAAGAAAGAAAGAATTGACTGGTGATCTAGAGACCCAGGGCAATGCTTTTCCCGCCATGGCAGATGGTGAAATTTGAATTCAATGAAAATATGGATTGATTTGTAAATTCATCAATATATTTTAGGGAGGCGAATCTGCCATTGTTACTTCCATATGAAAGTCATGTGGTTGACCCTTAAGTAATCTCAGCAAACTGCAGAATTCAAGGGTGATTAGGGATGGACAACAAATGCTGGCCCAGCCAGTGATGCCCCTGTCCTTAAAAAAAAAGATGAAAGAGTCTTTTCTAACCTTTGCGCAATCAATTCATGGAGTACATAACTTGCAGAACAGCCAGTGGCTTGTACCTCCAGACAAAACTACAACTGAATAATTTGGAATCTGTTTCATACTGTGGTATATTTTTCAAATTATAGTTTCTTGAATGTAAACAAACAGAGATTGGCAAATCCCTTACCTTCTGAGATAAAATAGTGATATTTGGATCAAACATGCACTAACCATTCCCTTAATGATTCCTGCTACATGCTCTATCAAGCTACATGTAGAATCATAGAATCCCTACAGAACAGAAGGAGGCTATTTGGCCCATTGAGCTTGCACCAACAACAATCCAACCCTATCCCCATAATCCCACATATTAACCCCGCTGATCTCCCAAAACTAAGGTCAATTTAGCATGGTCAATCAACCTAACCTGCACATCTTTGGGCTGTGGGAAGAAGCCGGAGCATCCAGAGGAAACCCATGCAGACACAGGGAGAATGTGCAGGAAGACAGTGACCCAAACTGGGAATCGAACTCGGGTCCCTGATGCTGTGAGGTAGCAGTACTAACCACAATGCTACCATGTGTTGTAGTTTAAATAGGCTGGTGGCCATGCACTGCCCACAGAACCAATCTGACATTCTCCAGAGATGCAGCCGGATGAAGTTAACTTTCAGTTACGCTTCCCTTGAAAAGTGAGATAAATTATATGAGATAAAATACGAAAATGTCCTGTTTTGTTCCGCAGATGCAATATGATGTGCTTGCCCACAAAATGTTGGATTCCAGTTATTATGATAATCCCACGCATGGCCGATGAACTCAACACCACAGCGAGTGGTTGAGATGAGTAGCAAAGAGGCATTTAAAGGGATGCTGGATAATCATATTGGGAAGAAAGATAATAGAATGATACATTGATGGACATTGACAAAGAGGAGACGAGAAGGTACCCGTGGAGCATAAATACCAGCCTAGCCTGTTAAACCAAATGGTCTGTTTCTGTGCTGTAAATAGTTTGTAATTCCAGATCTTGACTGTGCTAATTGGAAGGAGTGCTGTGTGGTGGCTCTGTGCTCTAACAGTCTGGTAAGAAAAATCAGCAAATCATTACCAGCCTTCTATGCAACCCCTGATGTTTGTTACAGAGCAGTCAGTGCAGGCTCCGAAGTAAATTACCTCCTTTTTCATCCTCTCATCTGAATTGCCCTAAAGAAAATAGATCGAACATTTTGTTTAGGAGGTTAGTATACATACAGAATAAAAATAGCACTGTGCGTTTTACATGGTGCAAAGCTCAGAGGCTAACACGGCAAGATGTTGAGAAGGCATTGTAAACACATTATTATTTTGACCAGCTTTCTAGTGTGATTTGAACCCTATCATGTTACATAGTCAAAGCTTTGTCATTGTGTCTTAGTTATGCATAGTTGTCATTCGCAGAATTGGGAGATGGTTACACTGTTTTGAAAAGTTTGTATTGAATTCAACTGGTGCCTCACATGGCAGACAAGAATAGACATAACAATCACAATATGCGACATGACAATCCATTGAATCACAAAGTCCATTGAAAACAGTTCTGTGTAGACACACAATTGGCATATGAGTTGTACTGAAGTACATTTTATTCTGCTAAATTTTACGGCAAAAGATCATATCCTGCATGAATGGTAATGCTTTATTGCATTGGTTAAGACCATAAGACATAGGAGCAGAATTAGGCCATTCAGCCTGTCGAGTCTGCTCTGCCATTCGATCATGGCTGATAAGTTTCTCAACCCCATTCTCCTGCTTTGTGCATTGACTAAGTGCATAAGTCAATTGGCTTGAGTACAGTTCGCTCACCAGAACTGGTTTTGATCGTACGACATGAAACTGGAATTGACACAGGTTCTGTTGAAGTAGCCAAAGAATGGCTTTATCTATTTTGATTACAGCCTTCCTCACTGTTGTTGAGTTGTGCACTGATTTACAAATTAATTTCCCATAAATGTTGAAATCTCAGCAAGGAAAGACAAATAAAATTAGG
Organism: Carcharhinus amblyrhynchos; assembly: GCF_965287045.1. NCBI lineage: Eukaryota > Metazoa > Chordata > Chondrichthyes > Carcharhiniformes > Carcharhinidae > Carcharhinus > Carcharhinus amblyrhynchos. Next base: position 26,784,911 of record NC_137352.1, read on the forward strand.
CTCTGCTCTGAAGTGTCAAAATCCTTAATGCCGGTTGGGCATTCTGGAAAATTAACAAGTTAACGACACATGTGTTAGAAATATACAGAATTGGTGGGCAAGTTCGGCCAATGAAGAGAGGGACAGTGTGAGTTGCGAGTCTCCAGATGTTGCTGGTCGATTTGTACGACTTTATTCTGCTTCACATGAATGACATCTTAACTTCCCGTTATATTTTAAAACTTGCTATATTTGCACATTAAATACACATTAAACCTGTCACAGAAATTTAGTGATCATAATTAATATCAAAGTCACATTTTTAATTATGTGATAATTGTCAATGCAATTTCAATCAACGTTGCGAAAGCAGAAATTGAACAATTTATACCTTTGAGTCTCATCCCTCCATGCAGTAAATTATTATTACCAATTTAAAAATGTGATATTGGACATTTTAAAATCCTTTCCTTACTTCTCTTTTCCAAACCTGTGACCTCTACCACTTATAAGGACATATGCATTGGAATACCACCACCTGCAAGTTCCCCTCCAGCTACTCATCATTCTCACTTGGTATTACATTGATATACCTTCTCTGTTACTGGATCAAAATCCTCAAACTCCCTCCATAAAGTGTTACTACACCAATTGGACTGTAGTGGTTCAAGAAGGAAGCTCATCAATGCCTCACCAAGGACAATTAATGATGGCCAATAAATGCTGGTCTCTGAAAGGATGACAAGAAAATTTCTTTTTGTCTCTTTTCCTTCCTTTTTGGTCCCATCTTTCTTTTCCTCTTTTATTTTCCCTGCCTTAACTTTAATTCACCCATTCCGATATGCCTTCCTTTTCTGTTTCATTCTTTTGTTGGTTTCTCCAGGATTAAATTTTATTGGTAAAGAATGTAGATTATTGGTATTATTATTGACTAAGGTTTTAGATGTCCCATTGCCCTGGCCACACTACTGTCATCTTGTTTCAGCAATTTCAGGTTGTGATAAAATATGTATTTTCATAATTTTTTGGTTATGTTTTCTTTGTGGTTCTTTGTGTGTGTGTGTGTGTGTATGTGTGTGTGTGTGTGTTTGTGTCTGTATGTGTGTGAGAGAGAGAGCAGGGTTAATTGATCAGTTGGAAAGTTATGAGAGACAGGTTGTCTGTGAGGTCTAAGAGATGAAAAGTTTAAGATGTTAAGTTTGTGCATTTGTCGTGAGAAGTCATCATGTGTTTTCTTTCCAAGCAAATAGTTTGGATCTTGAAATTTGCATTGTGAGATAAGTGATGAAATTGGTTTTTCAACTGTTGAATTTCAAAAAGGAATTCAGTGGTGAAAAGGAATGTTTGCATCTTGCAGATGTTTCATGAGTAAACAGGGAAGGTATATTAATTTTTATTGATCCAAAAGTAGAGGCAAATTAAAGACCATGAAAAATTTTTATATTTGGAGAAAGTGAGTTCTAAAGAGATGTTTAAGGACAATGGAATGTGCGATAAAAAGGGAAAAGGATATTTAAGAAAAGGGATGTTTAACTGAGTTGAGTTAATGTGAGGGAAACTCCATATGACTTGCCTCTTTGGGTGGGATGCTGAGAAGTATTAAAGCTTTGAATTGGAAGAAACCAGGAGGATTTTAGGCCGTGATTCTCCCATCGTGACCTGCAACTTTTCTGGTAGGTCAGGCTGGGAGATTGCATTGCCAGCCTTGTTCCAGGATTTGCGCATGCACCAGGAATGCATGCATATCTCCCAGAGCTGGCAAGCAGTCACAGTCCAGACCATGCTGGAAACTGGTGGGAAGCAGGTAAGTAATTTGAATCCTTTTAAAATATGTTTTAAATGTCTTTTAAATCTAATTATTGGGAAATTACCAGTCCCAATTGAATCTCCCACCCCGCCAGGATTCCAACGGGATTTAAAGCAGCTCCCCACATTCGGGGGAACTAGCGAGAGATCCCACTGAAATGAAGGGGAGTAACCGGGGGTTGGGTGGCAGGGGATGGAGACACCCTGGGCATGGGCACCCTGATAGTGCCAGCCTATGCCTGCTGACACTGCCCAAGGTGCAAAGTGTCCATGCCCAGGGGGCACCTTGGCACTGTCCATTGGGCATTAGGCAGTGCCAAGGAGGTAGGGCCTATTGTGGGCAGGGCCTAGGGCTGAACGGGGGTGGGGGGGGGTGGGAGGTCCCACTGCCACTCTGCATTGGGATTGGCCTGGGCTGGAGGGAGGGCAGCGATTGGGGGTGGGCATGGGGGGGGGTGATCTTCCCTGGTGTGTCCTGCCTCCTGGGGCTGTGTCTGACCCTAGGGGGATTGGTTAGTGGGGAGGGAGGGTCTGCCAGGGTGAGGGGGGTGGGGGAATCGCCACTGCCGGAGGGGGTGTGGGCTGGGCATTGGGGCATTCTGGGGCGGGGGCGGGTCAGGGCTGGCCCAGGAATAGTTGTAGGGGACGCGATGAGACCATGAGCGGGGCTGGAGGGGCAGCATTGCAGAGGCTCTGATCTCCCCAGAGATCGAGCAGGGCAACAAATGGGGGGGCATCTGACAGATCAGAACTACTGCGTATGTGCCAGTCCCAGAACTGTCAGACTCCGGTGCGAATAGACCCCGTCCCCCTGAGTTTTTAATGATATTCGGAAGTGCGGAGATTTAAGTGAGAAGCTGAACCAACGAAACATTGAAACGTTTGCTCATTGTTTCCGTGGAGCAGTTGGAGTGGAGATTCAGTGCAGAGAGCTTGTAGATAAGAGGGATTTTTACCTTACTTTATTTGGAGGTTTTTTTTAAACTGGGAGTGTAAAACTGGAAGTAGGCCTCAGTAACACCTGGGAAGGTTTTTCTTTTCCTTCTAAAAGGTACTTACCTTAGAGAGTTTGACCTCATTGTTTCCAGAGGAGCAGTTGGAGTGGAGGTTCAGTGCAGAGAGCTTGTAGGTAAGAAGGATTTTTACCTTACTTTAATCGGAGGTTTTTTTTTAAACTGGGAGTGTAAAATCGGAAGTAGGGCCCATTGACACCTGGGAAGGTTTTTTTTTCCCCAATAAATTTGATTGGAGAGGAAGCATTGGAGAGAGCGCAGAGGAGATTTATCAGAATGCTGCCTGGTTTGGAGGGTAGGTCTTATGAGGAAAGGTTGAGTGAGCTGGGGCTTTTCTCTTTAGAGCGGAGGACGATGAGAGGCAACTTAATAGAGGTTTATAAGATGATAGAGTGGACGTGCAGAGACTATTCCCTGGGGTGGATGTAGCTGTTACCAGGTGGCATCAAGGTTCATGGTGGGATGTTCGAGGTAGTTTCTTTACTCAGAGAGTGATTGGGGTGCGGAATAGACTGCCTGCTGTGATAGTGGAATCGGACACTTTAGGAGCTTTCAAGTGGTTATTGGATAGGCACATGGAGCACACTAGAATTATAGGGAAGGGATATCTTGATCTTGGGATTGGACATAGCTCAGCACAACATTGAGGGCTGAAAGGCCTGTACTGTGCTGGACTGTTCTATGTTCTATGTTCTAACAATCGAGTCTAGAACAGTTTTTCCATTTCAGCACTTTTGGGAGAATCACAGCTGTGGTTTCAGGAAAGTTTGATCTGAACCTTCTTTCAGAATTCCACATCAGAGTGGAAATATTGGAGAAGTTGTGAGGTGTACTTTTTTTTAAAATAACAACAATTTCTTGACTTGTGTAATACTTGCTGGATTTTTGTAGAGCTGTTGCTAAAGAGGTATTTAAATTGTGTATGTCTGACTAAGCAAATCTTTATGGGCTGTTCTGTAAAACGGTTTTAACTGTGTAACTTTTATCTTAGGCTTTATTTTTACTTTTTAATAAACCTACTTTTTAAAATTACAAAAGTGTTGTTGGAGTCTTATGCTTTTAAGGTCAATAGTTTTTCCTCCTCATTTTCACAGTAAATATCAGAGTTTATGATCTGACTGACTTCACTCTGGGATCTGACGAGCTCTGCAATAACATCAGCTGCGATCGTAAAAGGTGCAAAAGATTTTGAACAGAAGGGGGCAGGAAATGTTACACTAATGGTGCAAGGTGTGAGGTACTCCACTCCCACAGAATTATATTTTCTGTTTTAACTTCAAAAATGTATTGTACTGTGGCACACAACTGGTTAAACACAGCATGTAGACAAAATACAAGCTGATGGGTAAACACAATGCAATGTGCAATCTAGCAAAGCATTCTTAAAATAACTAAAATCCATGTATTATGCCTCTGCAAAGTACATATCAAATAAAGGGCACCAGAGTGTTGGTGAGGAGGAAGAACTTAAACATAGTCTGTAATGAATGAGAGTTAAGTGGCGAATTCATCATTTGATCAAAGTGTTCATGCAACAAAATTTTGCATAATTAATCAGTGCATATTTAAATTCTTAAAGACAACATTAAAACATAAAATATGAAAGGCTCTACTGAAAATCAGTATCTGCATACTTAGCGTAAAAATTCAACTAATTTTCTTTCTTCATTCATGGGACATGGGCATCACTGGCTGGCCAGCATTTATTGACCATTCCAACTTATTCTTAGAGGGCAGTTGAGAGCCAACCACATTGCTGTCGCTCTGGGGTCACAGGCAGGTAAGTATGACAGATTTTTACCCCAAAAGAATATTAGTGAACCAGATAGATTTTTGCAACAATCAACAATGGTTTCATGGTCATCTGTAGATAATTAATTCAATATTTTATTGAATTCAAATTATATCATCTGCCATGGCAGGATTCAAATCCAGGTCCCCAGGACACTAGCTGAGTTTTCTGGATTAATAGTCTAGTGAAAGTACCACTAGGGCATCACCTCTCCTACCTGTTCATCAACTGTCCTCCCATACCTTCCAGCATTGAAATTTCGATTTCCTTTCGCATGGTTGCATTACTCTTATGCTTTAGAGTTTGTAATAACAAAACAACACTTAAACGATAACAGGAGTTGCCATTATTGATTAAAAGATCAACAGCACCAACTTTGCTCTCGACCTCCAATCTTAGTTGCTTCAGCTTGGATCAGTCAGCTTGGAACATTTAATAGTACACTTAATGGTGCTAAGACAATATTGGGTCAGATTTCTCTCACGGTAATGGTGAGGTTAATTGTGCCAGTTATCGTTTAACTGCAGATGGTACCGCAATTTCAGGCAAGAGGCAGATGTGCATTTAATTACCAAGATCCAAAAGATGGTAGTCAGATTGGCATCACACCATGGCATCTTGCTGGCAGTCTTGATCATCAATGAACTGCTTTGAATGGTGTGAACTTGCTGTATTTATGCAGCAGTTGTGAATTAATCTCACTATAAAATGTATTGTAAATTCAGTTCTAACATTTAATGATATGTTAAGTGTTAATGACATGTTGGCCTTCATTGCGAGAGGTTTTGAGTACAGGAGCAGGGATGTGTTATTGCAAATAATCAGAGCCTTGGTGAGGCCATACCTAGAATATTGTGTGCAGTTTTGACCTCCTTTTCTGAGGAAGGATGTTCTTGCTCTTGAGGGAGTGCAGTGAAGGTTTACCAGGCTGACTCCAAGGATGGTGGGACTGATGTATGGAGAGAGATTGACTAGGTTAGGATTGTTTTTGCTGGAGTTCAGACTCCAGCAAAGAGGAGGGATCCCATAGAGATGTATAAAATTCTAACAGGCCTAGACAGGGTTGAATCAAGGAGGATGTTCCTGATGGTGGGGGAGTCCAGAACCAGAGGTCACAGTCTGAGGATTCAGGGTAGACCATTTGGGATGGAACTGAGGAGACATTGCAAAGAGTAGCGAGCCTGTGGAATTCATCACCACAGGAAACAGTTGATGCCAAAACATTGAATGCATTCAAGAGCAGCTAGATATACCACTTTGGGTAAATAGGATCTAAGGTAATGAGGAAAAAGCAGGATTAGGCTATTGAGTTGAATGATCAACCATGATCTTAATGAATGTAGGGCAGTCTTAAAGGCTGAATGGTCTCCTCCTACTCCTATCATCTTTGTTTCTATGTTTCTAATTCCTGACAGTCAGCTGCTCTGGCACTGAAAGTGAACTATTAAGTTTATAAGCTTTTTATTAGTGTAACACGTGGGCTTACATTAACACTTCAGTGAAGTTACTATGAAAATCCCCTAGTCGCCACATTCCTGTGCCTGTCTGGGTATGCTCAAGGAGAATTTAGCACGGCCAATGCACCTAACCAGCACATCTTTTTGGACTGTGGGAGGAAACCGGAGCATCCCGACGAAACCCACACAAACGTGCGGAGAACGTGCAGACTTCACACAAACAGTGACCCAAGCCGGGAATCAGATCTGCGTCCCTGAGGCAGCAGAGCTAACCACCGTGCCGCCCAATTTTTATTTGTTTTCATTGTTGGCGATAGTAACCATGCAAAAGGTAACATTTTAAATCTGATTTCTTTTCTCTTCACTTCTGCCTGTTTTTCTTTCTCTTATCCCAATTTTTGTTTCTTACCCATTGTTGCTTGCTCTGTAATTAATGTTGAAGTCACCCACTCTTATTTACAGTTCCACTGCCTGCACTGATTCATTTCACAATCATTCAATCTAATTAAAACATGGAAACAGAAACTAGCAGCAGGAGTGGGCCATTCAGCCCTTTGAACTTGCTCTGTCATTTGTTATGGTCATGCGTTGATCATCAAATTCAATATCCTGATCCTGCCTTCCCCCATATCTCTTGATCTTCTTAACCCCAAGCTATATGTCAACTTCATTCTTGAAATCACACAATGTTTTGGCCTCAACTACTTGCTGTGGTAGTGAATTCCACACATTCACTATTTTCTGGGTGAAGAAATTTCTCCCCATCTCAGTTCTAAAATGTTTTCCCCCTTATCCTCAAAATTTGACTCCTAGTTCTGGAATCCTCCACCATCAGGAATGTTCTTTTTGATTCTACCCTGTCTAATCCTATTAGAATTTTATAAGTTTCTATGAGATCCCCATCACTCTTCTAAACTCCAATCAATATAACCCTAACCAACTTAATCTCTCCTCATATGAAAGACCTGCCATCCCATGAATCAGCCTGGTAAACCTTCACTACACTCCCTCTGTAGCAAGGACAACCTTCCTCAGATAGGGACACCAGAACTGCACACACTGCTCCAGGTGTGCCCGAACCAACATCCTACAGAAATGCAGTTAAACATCCCTATTTCTATACTCAAATCATCTTACTATGAAGGCCAACGTACCCTTTGCCTTCTTTGCTGCCTGCTGTATCTGCACACTTAGTTTCTGTGACTGATGCACAAAGACACCAAGGTCTCCCTCAGTTTACGCCCGTTCAAATAGTAATGTCTTCCTCTTAATGCTACCAAAGTGAATAGCCTCACATTTATCCACATTATACTGCATCTGCCATGCATATGTCCACTTACTCAGTCTGTCCAAACCACGCTGAAACATCTCACATCCTCCTCACAACTCACCCTCCCATCTAACTTTGTATCATCCACAAATTTGGAGATAATACATTTAGTTCCCTCTTCCAAATCGTTAATGTACTATGTAAATAGTTGGGAGCCCTGCACAGATCCCCTGGTACCCTTCTAGCCACTGCTCAGGAAACCAGAAAAAGGTCCATTTATGCCATCTCTTTCGTTAGAAGGATGCACAGTTGCTCCCCCTATTCACTCAGTTCCCAGATGCCGCAGTTCCCTTGCTGTTGCATCAGCAGCTCACATTTGCAACTTGCCTCGCATTTATTTTAAATGATAAAACTTAGACATGCAACGGCATGTCTAACAAATCAATGCCCTCTTATATTAACCTCTGGACTAAGATCATTCAATTCCAATAACCAAACTGTTGCATAATTAGATCTTTGTTCAAAACAAATACAGATCTGAATTAATTTATAATCAAAGAAATCCCCAATGATATATTGACATACTTAAAAGTTATACAGTAAGCATGCATGCATAGAATGACACTTTCTCAAAGCTGTTACAACACAGGAAGATTTATGCCCAAAGAACAAAAAGACTTGACCCAGTAGATATCGGCTGTCACCTTACTCGATAAATTAGAATTATCCACATTAATGTAAGGTAGTTGAAATGGAGGGACGTGCATAGCTTTGGAAATTGGGGTTGGATTTTATATTTTTTGGCAGGTTGAAGGAAGTGGAATGGAAAGTGAGTGACCCTCTCAGCTCTGTGCCTGCTGTCTCTGATCATCAGATTAAGTGTTGGACAGCCAATTAGCAGCTGACTAGCTGGAAGGCAAACAGTTAGATCTGCGGAGGAGTATTCCATGCCCAATCAGAAATTAAGGTTGGGATGTCATGTGGCAGACGGGTAAAGCCGCAAACAGTACATTGGTCACAGTCACAAAGTGAAAGTCTCCCTTCTCTCCCAATCTGTCTTTTTTTTTGATTGAAGCCTCAGAAAAAGCTTAACTGTGAACTCAAAATCACACAGGTGCTGTCACCTTGACCAGCAGAATCTGCTGCTACATGCAACCATGTGTGAGGAAACTGATTCCTTAATTTTACTTGCAATATCAATGTCATATTGGCTGGAATTCTCTGGCCATTCATGCCCCACCATTGTTGCCAGAGAAAGCAGAGAATTTGGCACTCAGCCAAGCATTCATTCACTTCAGTGGGACGGAGAATCCTGCCTATTGCCAGATAATAGGAATTAAGCCTGTGAGAGTATATGCGTGGCTGGTTTAATTAAACTGGAGACGTTAGACTGCATAGGCCAAAACATCAGTAAGAGGTTGGGTGACATGCTGATGCAATGGTTAGCACCTGGGTTCAATTGCAGCCTCAGGTGACTGTGTGGAATTTGTACGTTCTCCCCGTGTTTGCATGATTTGCCTCCAGGTGCTCCAGTTTCCTCCCCCAATCCAAAAATGTGAGGGTTAGGTGGATTGGCCCTGCTAAATTGCCCCATAGTGTCAGGGGGAATTATCAGGGTAAATATATGAAGTTGTAGGGATAGGGCTTACATGGGATTGTTATTGATGCAGGCTTGATGGACCAAATGGCCTCCATCTGCACTGCAGGAATTCTATGAAGGCAAGTGGTTGAAATGGTGATGGACAGGGGTGCAGGAAAGCAACTTGCTCATCAATTTACGTTAAGCAGGTAAGAAAAGTGATTTTAAAGTTGATTTGGATTTCAAAGGAAACATACAACTGAGAGGCTGCAAATATATAAGGCAAAATAGCAAGGTTGCTTTTTAAATATAGTAACCATAAAATAATAAAAAATAAGGCTGATCATTTCTGGAAAGAAGAACTTTTACGCAACTGTTGGAACAATAGCATGGAAGATTAAAGAGAAGAAACATATTTAAAATTAGACTGAAGGCTGTTGTGGTGTGGCTGTGTGATCTTGACCACAAAAGTGACTTATGAAGTTAGTTTGCAGCCACTCTCAGAGAAAATAAGATTTCCCCTAAGAGCAACAAGACATTGTATGGTAATGTTACTATAGCTCTTCTAAATAAGAAAATCTATAAGGACTGTTGCCATCAAAAGGATATTTAGCTCTCTGTTTATTTAATCCAATATCTTTTCAGAAATATTTGTAGAGTAATAACTGTGTAAAGGTGTTCATATGACTTTCAATTTTTTTTAGTTTTAAAAATGTTTAAATTTAATATTTTAAATCATCACAAGTGGTCTGAAATTTACTTGATTGAGATAATTCCTCATTGTACACAAATTGTGAACCATATCCAGTATTCTCTCAAATACTAGACTGATATCTGGAAAATGTCACACTGTTCTTTCTTCATGTGCAAAGCACGTGCTTGAAGACATCCCAGTGTTGCTTCTAAGTTATTCAAATGCGTCTGTTCACTGAACTTTGTAATTAGAATTAAAAAGCTCCAACATGCTTGAAGGGCTGAATAGCCTCCTTCTAATGTTAAGGTGTGGATCAGATACCCCAAAGTATGTTATGAAACTCAACTAAGTCCTAATTTTTTTTCTGTTATGGAACTAGTATGAGAATAATGTGTTTCACTCTAGGTGTGATTCGATTGATGCACTTGGAAGCTTTTATTGAAACAAATTTCATTTAATCTTTGACAGTGACTCATAAATGTTCTGTTTTATATTGAAAGAATCAGCTTAACTTTTACCAGTTGAGCAATGTTTGAACATGACAAGGTATAATTCTTAGCTGCTGGCGTATCTTTATTAAATCCAATGTAAACAATATTCCACTTATAGACTTAAATGTCTTTTCAAAATCAGTTAGCAAACATTATAGGTTATGTGCTTATATGTGTTAAAGTTTGAAAATCAAAGAGAACTGTGTGTTTTCTTGCCAGTGCAATTCTATCCATTCACATGAATCTGCCTCTGTCAATCAACTTACTGAAAACTCTATTTTGAAACCCCATGGGAAAACTCAAATAAACAAAAATCAGATTAAATCAAATATATTCCTGGCTAAAACCAATCATTAGCTTGCATTGTCAGCATGCGAACTGTCTTGTGCAGACAAATTGATACCGCGTAAAACAGAGCTGAATTTTAAACATACCCCTTACAGGAGGCATGATAAAAAATACATTTCTTAAGCGTGCAGTATCATCACACTTGTTGGTACTAAGACTCACATGAGATTTTATGTCAACGTACTCTCTGTGTTCTGTTGGTGCGTTCCCTTACTGAAGGCATTTGAACAGTTTTCTTCTCTTCATTTTTCTCTATCACTTCTTAATTCAACTCTTCATTCTGCCTTGCAAAGATTTGCCTTTTAAGCTCTTCAGACTTTCCATCATCCACCCCCATAACTTTTCATTAACTTTCAAGTTTTGCTGATACACAGGTTTCTACTTACATCATCAGTACAGAATCATAGAATCATACAATGCAGAAGAGGTCCTTCGGTCTATTGAGCCCACACCGACACATTAAAAACACCTGAACTCCCACCTAAACGCATCGCCAGCACCTGGCCCATAGCCCTGAGTGTTATGTTATGCCAAGTGCTCATCCAGAAACTTTTAAAGAATATGAGATAACCTGCCCCTGCCACCCTTCCAGGCAGTACATTCCACACCATCACACCCTGGGTAAAAAAGTTTTATCTCACATCCACCTTAAACCTCCTGCCCCTCACTTTGAACCTATGTCCCTTTGTGACTTCCCTTCAGCCAAGAGGAACAGCTGGTCCTTATTCACCCTATCCATGTCTCTCATAATCTTGTACATCTCGATCAGGTTACCCCTCGGTCTTCTCTGCTCCAAAGAAAACAATCCAAGCCTGCCCAATCTCTACTAACTTAAATGTTCCATTGCCAACAGTATTCTGATGAATCTCCTCTGCACCCCCTCCAGTACAATCACAAGTTCCCTCCTACACATTCCCAAATCTGCAACTGCAGCTACACGGAATTATACAACAGATAATGAAATGGATTCAGAACATTGACTGGGAGTGAAAGCACAATGCTGGAATCTGAAACAATGCTGGAAAAGCTCAGTAGGTCCGACAGTATCTGTAGGGGGAGAAAATAGAGTTAACATTTTGAATCTACATGACTTCTTCAGCTCTGAAGACAGAGAGAAATATGTTGGATTATGTATGGGATGAGAAAAAGAGGAACAACTGGAACAGAGTAGAAGATCAGTGATTAGCGGCAGCACGAACAGCTTACAACAAATGTGTAGCAGAATTTAGAACAGGTGACAAAGGGCCTAGTGGGGGAGGGGTTAGGAGAATTTTGCAAATGGGACAAAAAATGTTTGGAATTTATAACAAAAGGTTAAGTTGGAGGAGAAAGGTCATATTCTAAAGTTGGACTCAATGTTGAGTCCTGAGAGCTACAATGTGATTAGTACTCAACATTAGCTGCACAGCATTGTGGCACAGCAGTTAGCCCTGCTGTCTCACAGCATCAGGGACTCGGATTCAATTCCAGCCTGTCACTGTCTGTGTGGAGTTTGCACATTTTCTGCGTGGGTTTTCTCCAGGTGCTCTGGTTTCCTTCCACAGTCCAAAGGTGTGCAGGTGAGGTTGATTGGCCATACCAAATTGCTTTTTCGTGATAAGCAGGATAAATTTGTGAGGTAATGGGGATAGGACTGGGTGGGATTGTTGTTGGTGCTGGCTCAATGGGCCAAATGGCCTCCTTTTGCACTGGAGGGATTCTATGATTCGATGAATTCATTTCTGTACTTCCATTGCAGAATCCTGTTCCCAACCATTCGAGGATAAATTGCCCCGATATCAGAACATTCTTGGGGAAGTATATGCGTGAGGAGCAAAAACAATCAAACAAAAAGGAAGGGAAGGAAAAAGGTAAACAGTGCATGGGTAATCATAAAGCAGACAAAATTAGACAGAAATAGGCAGATTATTGAATTGGGAAAGATTGAGCCACATTTTCTTGTTTAGTGTAATCCACTAGTAATCTTTCAGGAGATCAAATATTATTTATGTACAAATACATGTATTGTTTTGTGAAGCTTCACATAGTGAGTGAGCTCTGCCTGTGGGTGGGTGTTATAAAGTCTTTTGTCTGATAGATCCATAGTTGGTATGTTGTTCTGGGGGAATAATGAGTCTACACTCTGGCACCTACTAGCAACATGTAAACATTTAGATTACATTTCAAAAGCTTCAAGGTTGAACGTACAGTGGATGAAACAGCCGCACCGTGAATGTTTTCCCACATCAATATTTTCTTTGATGCTCCTTTGTTGATGATACTTGAATTGTGCCATATGAGGAGGTGAAGGAGCCAAGTGGTTTGATGGTTTTGCATGGGTTTCACAATAAAAATCGTAAGAGTGTCCATGTGCCATTTGTAGATGACATACTCTACATATCAGTATGTGCAAAAGCAGAAACTATTTTTTATTCAGAATTGTTTACAACATCAGGAACAGAGATAACTCTTCCTGGAGAGGTGAAGTTTCCCTTGCTTAAAGACTCCCTTCTCTTGACCCCATGGGGTCCTTAATTATGCTGTCTGGTTTTCCGAGGCAGCGGGAAGTGTAGACAGTGTCGGTGGGTGGAAGGCTTCAGTGATGGACTGGGCTACGTTCACAACCTTTTGAAGTTTCTTGTGATCTTGGGCAGACCAGGAGCCATACCAAGCTGTGATACAACCAGAAAAGATGCTTTCTATGGTGCATCTGTAAAAATTGATGTTCAGGCAATAGACATTTTTTGATTTGATTTATTATTGTCACATGTGTTGGTATTCAGTGAGAAGTATTGTTTCTTGCGCACTATACAGACAAAGCATGCTGTTCATAGAGAAGGAAAGGACAGAGTGCAGAATGTAGTGTTACAGTCACAGCTCGGTATAGAGAGAGATCAACTTAATATGAGATAAGTCCATTCAAAAGTCTCATGGCACCAGGGAAGAAGCTGTTCTTGAGTCGTTGGTAGGTTCCTCAGACTTCTGTATCTTTTTCCCGACAGAAGAAAGTGGAAGAGTGTAAGGTTGGGGTGTGTTGTGTCCCTAATTATGCTGTCTGGTTTTCCGAGGCAGAGGGAAGTGTAGACAGTGTCAGTGGATGGAAGGCTTGTGTGATGGACTGGGCTACGTTCACAACCTTTTGAAGTTTCTTGTGATCTTGGGCGGAGCAGGAGCCATACCAAGCTGTGATACAACCAGAAAAGATGCTTTCTATGGTGTAAAAATTGGTGAGAGTTGTAACGGGCATGCTGAATTTCCTTAGCCTCCTGAGAAAGTAGAGGTGACATATGCCACATTTGCAAGGAGTAAGAGGAAAGATCCTTACTTCAAGGAAAAAAATGCATCAGCTACACAGGCACAGAGCTTATATTGGCAGTGTTTATTGAACGTGAGCTGTCAAAGCTGGTGCATGTGCACTTTAACCTTCGAGATTATTTTGGCAATAGAGGGTGGGAAAAATAACGTTTAACCAGCCAGCCACTGGCTGATTTTTAGGTACATTAGGGAAAACATTCTCTATGTGATTGATGCCGCATTTGTGGTGGGCAGATTCTGATTACCCCACTTGTCATAAGTCGAGCAGTTCAGTAGGTGAGGTACTCCATCCAAACAGCATTCCAGTACTTCCCTGCCACCTGTGCAAGGTCCAACACAGGGGATAACTGCAAAGAAAGCTGGCCCTTGATTTATGGACGCCTCCCTCACCAGGCTGTTGAACGTCATGGAACAATGCCATACCAACCTGCACCCACCCCTAGGGGGAAGATCTGCAAGCAACGTCACCAACCCGGCATGGGAGGCAGCACTGGTAAGTGCCAGCTCCTTGTAGTGGGCACCCAGCGCAGGAAGTGGACAAATGATCTCCTCCTTTCTGCCAGGGTAAGACACTCTTGCCTCACATACTCACAAACTCATCACTCATTCACAGCCTGCTCACTCACTGGCAAGCTCAAAGGAAGCCATGACTCGCTTTCCCTCCCACATCTTCATCTCTCCAGACGATCGTCTCCTCATCACTGTCCTGCTCCCCCTCACCATCCCTATGTGCCAGGCAATCCAACCATCTGCCCTGGCACGTATCCTGCTTACTCTCTCTCCATCTGTTTCCATGCAGGACAAGTTGGCTCACAATAAAAGTGTGGGATCCAAATGGATGGATGGATGCCCAAGTTAAAAGTCCTCTCAGGCTTTGAGGAGAGAGCCCTCCAGTTGGCCAGGAAGGAATGCAAATACTCTTGTGCTGAGGGTGAGGTGGTGCCGATAAACCAAATGAGGACCCAGAACACCATCATCTATCACACCAAATTGTTATGAACTCTGTAGCCTCTATTGTTATGCCCTACCATACACTAATGATATCTCCCTTCCCTTGTAACCATATAAAGGGAGCAGCTAGGGACTCCACCTGCCAGGTCAAAGGGTCCATCTCTGAGGCTAGCTTTGATGAGTTCTCAGAAGTGGAGATTGAGGAGCGGCCACAGCTTTCCCCCACACTCTGCACCGTCGGAGAGGCACACACCTTGGTGGGACTAGCTTTAGAGCGGCTTCAGAGTCACAAACTGATGAGCACCTCATTCTCTCTGATCCACAGCAGGCAGAGGCAGGGACATCCCAGGGTGCCAGCATTTAGAGGACTGCTGGAGGCCAGTAACCTGCTGTCATCCAGTCGGAAGGCGAACCTCTTCCTCACCCACATCCACCTTGACATCCCCTTCAACAGAACAGATTTGTTGACCTCCATCTCTAGTCAGATAGATCCTCACCCTGTTGAGGCACCAGTTTGTAAAGGCTGCAGCAGATGACCACAGTGTGTGAAAACCTCTGCAGACTAGGCAACATGTCTGCTCCAGCAGGCCGGTTTAGGCACCTGAAATGCATCTTCAGCATCCTAATATCTGCTCCACCAAACTGTGAGAGGCGGCATGAGCCATGTTGTATTTGGCCTCGGCTACAATGGGTGGCCTCCACACAGGCATCATCAGCCATGTCCTCAATCAGTCGCCCTTGTCCCCAAACAGCCAACTCTCTAGCTGCTATGTTTCATCAAAAACCTCTGAGTAGCTGCCCTCTGGGGTCCCCCCTGTAGCAACAGAGCAGACCCTGTCACCCCTTCCTCAATAGGGTTTCTGCTTCTGCCACTGGAGAGCCAGACATATTTTCCCTTCTTGATGTGTTAGAAGTCTCCATCTCTCTCATGCTACTCACTGTCAGAGAAAAGAGAGTTAACTGTGAGCTTTCATCTCCAAGGTCGACCCATTGCCCATTCATCCCTAGCAGCAGTGTCGACAGACACTGACTGCTGAGCTGGCCATCACATTGAGGACCTTTCTTTCAGAAGTTCCCGGAATGGACAAAATCCCACACCGCCCTTTCCCCTCCCAGCCTGAACAAGTGGCCACAGTTTTTGCAACCCTCCTATTTCCTCTAAGGCCTTGCATGAGACCTAGTCAAGGGGAAGCCCTGTTAAGATGCCACAGATAGGGGGACTTTGTCTGCCCTCACCCTCTGCCGAGGAAAGCATATGCTCTGTTGGAGAAAGGTGCAGGGATAGACACATCAGTGGTAAGTTGGTGGGCATAGTTGGCTTCGCTATTAGACTGAAGAAATGGCAATAAATGGCATAATTGCTGTTATTCCTCTCCATTAGAATTGACATGCTCAGTTGTGAACTTGCAACACTCTCCTCTCCCCATCTCCCACCCCCACCCCCACTCCCCCGTCCATCTTAGTGGATGCTCCAGGCCAGGTCTTCTGGACACCCAACCAACACACTAGTCCAGGATTCTGTTCCCAGTCCCAGGTCCTCCTCATCCTTCACCTCTTGGTCCCTTGCCATCTCTGCCAACCCCCCCACCACTGAACCCAAGGTACTTTACCACTTCCCCCTTGCTGGTACCCCCTCATCCCTGGTAGGCAATAGTGGCCTGTAGTGAGCTACACACTCACTTTCAAATTCCCCTTGGAGATGAGATCATCAGATGTCCGAACTCTGATGAAGGGTCATCCAGACTTGAAACATTGGCTTTGTTCTCTCTCCACAAGCTGTCAGACCTGCTGAGGTTTTGCAACATTTTCGGTTTTCTTTTTCAGCTCCCAACATCGCCAATAATTCGCTTTTACTTTAACACCCGCTCTTTTGGCTGCATTTCCTGCAGCCAAGGGGAAGTGATGGCTTGTGGTATTACCGTTAATCCAGAAACTCAGCTAATGTTCCGGGGATCGGGTTCAAATCCCACCATGGCAGCTGATGGAATTTGAATTCAATAAAAAAAATCTGGAATTAATAATTTACTGGTGACCACGAAACCATTGTTGATTGTTGGAAAAACCCATTTGGTTCGCTAATATCCTTTAGGGATGGAAATCTGCCACCCTTACCTGATCTGGCCTACTTGTGACTCCAGAGCCACAGCAAGGTGGTTGACTCTCAGATGTCCTCTGAAATGGCCTAACAAGCCATTCAGTTTAAGGGTAACTAGCAACGGGCAACAAATGCTGTCCCAGCCAACAATGGTCAGGTCCCATGAATGAATTAAAAAAAAGTAGATCTCCAAATATTCCCTGCATCAAAAGTAACTGTCGTTTTGTCACAATTGACACTCCCAACTCCATATTCATGGTGAAAAAAATAGTTGGCTGGAATTTTACTGCCCCATCCACCATGGGAATCAGAGTGGATAAGGGGTAGATTGTGGAAAAATCCAATGACCTCTGGTGGAATTTTACAGTTTCGAGATAAGTAAGGCTGTAAAATTCCATCTGTTATGTTTTTAATTCACCAGTTAATCATTTGATCTAAAATATTTACCATTTGCTTTTTTTGACATAATTTAATTAACTTACTTTGGACACAAGACACTTTAGTTATTGGGAAAGAATGCTGCTAGATTCTTGCCCTTCCTTTCTTAATCCTAACTGACCACAGGAATAAAACGGAGCTGGATAGTGCTCCCAGGAACATTTTGTTAACTGTTGCTCTCCTTTCTCTGTGGTTCACAACAACATTCTCTGAATAAGTGGGAAGCACTTGATGCTGGAATAGATGGAACAGACTTCATTCGCACACAGCATGGCCAACTGTCCTAACTGGTGGGTAATCAACCTGTTTGTACATAGAGAGTCATGATGTCGAGATGCCGGCATTAAACACAGTAAGAAGTCTCACAACACCAGGTTAAAGTCCAACAGGTTTATTTAGTAGCAAAAGCCACTAGCTTTCGGAGCGCTGGCTGCCCCTTCTTCAGGCGAGTGGGAGTTCTAATCACAAACAGGGCATATAAAGACACAAACTCAATTTGTAGAAATAATGATTGGAATGTGATTCTTTACAGCTAATCAAGTCTTAAAGGTACTGACAATGTGAGTGGAGAGAGCATTAAGCACAGGTTAAAGAGATGTGTATTGTCTCCAGACAGGACAGTTAGTGAGATTTTGCAATCCAGGCAAGTCGTGGGGGTTACAGATAGTGTGATATGAACCCAGGATCATGGTTGAGACTGTCCTCATGTGTGCAGAACTTGTCAGACCTTTCAGTCTCTGCTCAGCAACTCTGCGCTGTCTTGTGTCGTGAAGGCGGCCTTGGAGAACGCTTATCCGAAGATCAGAGGCTGAATGCTCATGACCGCTGAAGTGTTCACCAACTGGAAGAGAACGCTCCTGCCCAGAGATTGTTGAGTGGTGTTCATTCATCTGTTGTCGTAGTGTCTGCATGGCCTCCCCAGTGTAATATGCCTCGGGACATCCTTTCCTGCAGTGTATCAGGAAGACAACATTGGCCAAGTTGCAAGAGTGTGTACCGGTACGATCTTGGGGTTCATATCTCTGAAGATTGCCACTCAAGTGGATAGAGCCATGAAGAAGGTTATAGCGTGTTAGCATTTATTAACAGGGGTTTGAGTTTAAGAGCCATGGGATTATGCTGCAACTGTACCGGACCTTGGTCAGACCACATTTGGAACATTGTGTGCTGTTCTGGTCACCTCACTATAAGAAGGATGTGGGAGCTTTGGAGAGAGTACAGAGGAGGTTTACCAGGATGCTGCCTGGTTTGGAGGGTAGGTCTTATGAGGAAAGGTTGAGGGAACTGGGGCTTTTTTCTTTAGAGTGGAGGAGGATGAGAAGTGACTTAATAGAGGTTTATAAGATGATGAGGGGGATAGATAGAGTGGATGTGCAGAGACTATATCCTCGGGTGGATATAGCTGTCACTAGGTGACATAACGATAACATGGTGGGAGATATAGGAGGGATTCCGAGGTATATTCTTTTCTCAGGGAGTGGTTGGGGTATGGAATGTACTGCCTGTTGTGATAGTAGAGTCGGACACTTTAGGAACTTTCAAGTGGTTCTTGGATAAGCACATGCAGCACACCAGAATGATAGGGAGTGGAATAGCTTGATCTTGAGTTCAGACATAGCTCAGCACATCATCGAAGGCTGAAGGGCCTGCACTCTGCTGTACTGTTGTACCTTCTATAAGGAGTAGCCAGTGGTCCAAAAGCTAGTGGCTTTTTCTATCAAATAAACGTGTTGGACTTTAACCTGGTGTTGTGAGACTTCTTACAGTGTACAGAGAGAGAGTAGCTTTAGTTTCTTACTCTATCTTTCCAGTCCTCTGAAGAACTATTGAAAACCAGGCTCCTTTATTCATCATATTTTTCCAACATCAAAGGTATATGTCATAGATAAAGCTTCATGATGTTATTGGCCGGAATTCTCTGGCCATTCATATCCCTTTGTCACTGCCAGAGGATGGAGAATTTGGTGCTCAGACAAATCTCTGTTCACTGCAGTGGGATGGGAGAATCCTGTTGGCATGAATGTCTGGAGAATCTTGCTCCTGGTTCCTGGATCTATTGAAAATGATCCATTCCTTATAAAAACTTGTAATTGCTTTCCTCTAAAATGCTTTTCTTAAACAAGCCTTCCTGGCTTAACTACCCCTGCATCCTTCCAAGAATAGGTTTCAATAATATTTATCATTCAATATCAGGGTAATAAATCCATCTGCCTATATCACAATAGCCATCAAAGGTATATTTTAATCACCTTTGATTGATGCCTTTGCTGTCACTTATTCCCTTGCATAAGGCTTTCTCATATATAACACTTCAGAAACTAAAAACACAAGACAAGCTGTGCTCTTTTTTTATGACACTTCCAATCCATCCTGTTTGTACTGGAAAGCATCCTGCAATAAGTTACAAGGAAGTTTGGTTATTAACCCTTAGCCAAGAAATCTGGATGACCATTTTTGACTTTGTCCAATGCATGCTTGTGCACTGAGATTAACTGTGTACGTTATCGTAGCATCATGGAATCCCTACAGTGCGGAAAAAGGCCATTCGGCTCATCGAGACTGCACCAACAACAATCTCACCTAGCCTCTATCCCGTAAACTCATGTACTAACCCTGCTAATCTCTCTGAAACTAAGGGGCAATTTATCATGGCCAATCCACCAAACAGGCACATTTTTGGACTTTGGGAGGAAATCGGAGCACCTGGAGGAAACCCACGCAGACATGGGAGAACATGCAAACACCGCACATAGTTATCCAAGGCCAGAATTGAACCTGTGTCCCTGGAACTGTGAGGCAGCAGTGCTAACCACCATGCCATCATGCTACCCCAGGAGACCTCGGAATAAGCCTGACCGGGAGACTTTCCAACTCTTATCACCTGCGGTAGGTGTATTGGAAGGATTTACAGGTTGATACCCAGTCTGTTGGCTACATTATGAGCCCACCCTCAATGGCAATCAAATTCTGGAGAAGGATTCAAACCTAGAGCTTCTAGGTCAGAGGTAGGGACAGCACCACAAGACCTCCCACCATTTAATGCCGGTGTGCTTAAACTATAGAAGCAATCTCAGAAATTCTTAGCTTCATCAATTCTCGCTCTCAACAGGTTCTTGTAAGACCTCATGATCTTATCCAAGATTTTAATCTTAACTAAATCACATAATCAATCCATTTAATCAATGAATGTAAATTTCATTTGATTAATATGCTGCACCACTATACCAAGAAAATCATAATCACTCGACACTTGAATAAAGACACAAAGATTTTCTTATCAAATGATCTTTACTTATTCCCCTTGCATGTTTCCAATGTCTAGGGTGGTGACCAAGATCATAAATGAATTATTCCCATTGTTCCATACAGGCAAAGACCCAAACTTTAAGCTATTAATAAATGATTCTCACCTCTTTCTATACAAACATGAGTGTCAAATTTCAATATTCCTGGAAATCATATACATACAATTTATTTTAACCAAGGATGCACTGATATACATTTTGCTCATGTTATTTTGGGTTCCTGAAATAAGCCAAGAAATTTCTAAAGACTTCCCATTTTGATGGTGTAATTTTCCTTGTTTCTTTCTTACATGCTCAATCCGCTGATCCAACTTTACACAGCTCATTATGTTACAATGTAATCTCCCTCAGGGACCCTGGAGAAACTTTACGACGCGATACAATGTGATCAGAATCACTTAACAATGTTCCCAACTTAATCCAATGTGCCGGCACATTTCTATCCATTCGACTCCAACACTTCTTGGCTGCGTTTTTCAAACTATCCTGGACTGACACGACTTGTCAGTGTTCAATTACATTGCCCCAGAAGAGTGCTACTCGTAATGCAAAAGCATTGGGCAGCAGCTACCTGGAGAGAACTCGTTTTCAGAAATGAAGTTTGATTACCCTCTTACACTTCAGGTAAATTTCTCTTCTCAAGTGCTCGAACAGCAATTTGTATCAATTTATCCAATCAATTTCAATTTTGCAAACAAATTATGTACAGGGTTTGGAGTTTTTACATGAGAAATGCTCATATTATGCTTGAATGTGAATCTTATACCACACTGCCTTGAGCAATCTGTTGCAAGAGATAGCAAACAACTTTGAAAAGGTTAAATCTGGGCCTGTGGAGGCACAATTTCAAGTCCAATTTTGTCACTAGAGATCTATGCTCAGTAATCCTACTCGATCTTGCACATATAACTGTGGCTTCCTGTTTAAATGGAAAAGTTCAATTCATTTTGGCTTTCCTTGACTTCGAATAGGTGAATTTGTAAATGTCTGTCTCCCTCCTATTGGGAACTACAAATTGAAATTAAGAAACTTGAAATTTATTTCTGCCTTAAATGCATGTATATTCAGCATTGAATTCAATGCAGCTTTAATCTCAAACCAGAAAGCAAAAAAAAGCTGCTTGTCAAAAGTGCTTAATTTGTCATATTTCAGAAATAACAACATCCGTCAGCGTCAATCTGTACCAAACAGTTGCTCACAAAATTCAAGATATCTTTTAAAAAATTGCTGCACGTAAAAGGATGAGGTTTTATTTAAAAAACCTTTGCCCTGTTAAAAAGACCATTAAGTCAGACATAAACATCAGCTTCTCATTTATTTCCAGTTTATAAAACATCAGCCTGATGGCGGAGATGTCAGGTCTTCCAAACCAACACGAGTAATTAAAAATCTAGAGGAAATATCCCAGATCTATCCGAATAATTATATCTTCTTGGTTCTGTGAACCGTCATCCTGATTTTTTTCTTACCTTTTCTGGAGCCTTTTGGGGATGATCTTATTAAAGAAACTCTATGTGCCAAATGAGCATGTGAAAATGAGAGAGAATTGCGTCGACTTTTTAGGTGAGTTCACAGCCACGTTTGTTCGGCACTTAGAAAAAATAGAGCCCAGACCTGATTCCCGCCAGCAGAGGGAGTGGGCAGAGCCTACTTCAAATAGGAAGCTGGCTGCTGAGCTTTTTAGCATTGTGTAGGCACCCTGACCTTACAGTGCCAGGGTGCCTGGTTGGCAGTGCCAGGGTGCCATGTTGGATAAGCCAATCTTACCAGCTCATCACACCAATTGACTGGCAGGACGAGCCCAGCTCATCACACCAATTGACTGGCAGGACGAGCCAGTAAGGTTGCTCCATTAATTCTAGACAGTAGACAACATGCTGTTGAAACAATGTTTGGCACAAGTTGAACATAACTGCCTTTTGGTTTTATGTGATTCCCCGTTCTGATTCACTTTTAATGGCTTTATTAACTTGTGTTGTTACTCATGGTGATTTGTAAATGTGCATCCCCAGATCCCTTTGCTGGGTCACCCACTTAGACTCCTATTATCCAGTGCAGTCTGTATCCTCATTATTCTTCCCAAATGTACCATTTCACACTTATCTATATGGAAATTCAATTGCCAACTGCAGATCCATTCTGTAATTTTATTGTTATCTGCTTCTATTTTGTTATATTCTGTCTTGGTGTTAGTGATCCCTCCCAATTTCACATCATCTGCAAAGTTTGAATTTGTTTTTCCAACTCTTGTCCTGAAATTATTAATATGAATTGTGAACCCATCAGAGATCTCCATGTAACATCATTTTTTTAAACATTCAAACAATATGAATATTGTTGGCAGGTTTATCGCCCAGGATTATTCGCACTTGATAAATTGATGGTGAGATGCCTTCTTGAACTACTGCTGTAGGTACTTTAATATAAAGAGTTCCAGGATTTTGACTCAGTGACAGTGAAGGAATGGTGATTCCAAGTCAGGATAGTGCAGTTCTTGGAGGTGCACTTGCCCTCTCACATAGAAACACAAAAGCATAGAAAGTAGGATCAGCAGGAGGTTATTCAGCCCCTTGAGCCTGCTCTACCATTCAATAAGACAGCGGCTGATCCTCTATTTCAAAACCATACTCTCACTCTCTCTCCAAACCTCTTGACAGCTTAAGTGTCTAGAAATCTAGTTATTCTTAAATATATTAAACATATTTCGTGATTTGTCCTTCACAGCCTTTTGTGGTAGAAAATTCCACTTGTTTACCGCCCCCTGGGTGAAGAAATTTCTCCTAATCTCAGTCTTAAGTGATCTGCCCCATATACTTATTCTCAACCTCCTAGCTAGAGGAAACAACATCCCTTTATCCTGCCTTGCCAGTCCCATCAGAATTTTATATGTTTCAATGACATCCCCTCTCATTCTTCTAAACTTTAGTGAATACAGGCTTAGTTGACCCAATCTCTCCTCAAATGACAATCTGCCATTCCAAGACTCAGCTTGGTAAATTTTGGCTATGAATCCTCTATGACATATATATCCTTTCTTAGGTAAGGGGACCAAAACAACATGCAATACTCCAGATATGATATCACCAAGGCCCTATGTGGCTGAAGACTTGCTTGTTTCTGTATTCAAATCTCCTTATAATGAAGGCCAAAATACCATTTGCCTTCCTAACCGCTTGTTGCAACTATATGCTTTTGTAAGTGACTAATGTACAAGAACACCAGGTCTCTTTGTACATTAACATTTCCCAATCTATCACCTTTTAAATAATACTGTGCCTTTCTGTTTTTCATACCAAAATGAGTAATCTCACACTTTTTCATGTTATACTGCATCTGCCATATATATCTGCCACTCATTCAACTTGTCTAAGTCCCTTTACAAGCTCCTCATCATTCATATACCCATCAAGTATTGTGTCATCAGTAAACTTGGAAATATTACATTTGGTTCACTCAACCAAATCATTGATATAGATTATAAATAGCTGTGTTCCAGTGTTAGTACTGCTGTCTCACAGTGCCAGAGACCCAGGTTTGATTCCCAGCTTGGGTCAATGTCTGTGCAGAGTCTGCGCGTTTCCCCATGTCTGCGTGGTTTCCCCTGGGTGCTCCAGTTTCCTCCCACAGTCCGAACGATATGCTGATTTGGTGCATTGACCATGCTAAATTTTCCCTCAGTATACCCGAACAGTGTTGTGATAGGGGATTTTCACAGTAACCTCATTGCAGTGTTAATGTAAGCCTACCTGTGACACTGATAAATAAATTTTAAACCTTATTACGTCCTCAAAGAATCCAATAGGCTTGTCAAACATGATTTCCCTTTCATAGATCCTTGATCGAATTCAGATACTATTTCCAAAGTGCTGTGTTATCACATCAATTGACTCTCAAATTTTTCTGACTACTGATGTGAGGTGAACTGGTCTGCAATTAACTATTTTCTCCCCCTCTTTTTAATTAGTGGGTTACATTTGCCATCCTCAATCTGCCAGGACTGCTGCAGTATCTACAAAATTTTGAAAGAAGGTGATCAATGCATCCACTATTTCCATGGTCACCCCTTTAAGAATCCCAGGATGTCAATGATTATGCCCTGGCGAGTTATCAGATGTCAGTCCCATTAATGTATTCAGCACCTTTTTTTTACATGTACCAATTTCCTGCAATTCCTCCTTCTCACTAGATTCTTGATGCCTGTGAGACTTGAGGTGCATCCAATATTAATGCTCCGTCTCATTGTCCTTGAGATGTGCAATGGTAAAGTCGCCATAGTCCCAGATCACCACAGGTTGCTCTCCCCTTTGAGAGGGAGAGCTGACTCGTGGTTGAGAAGGTGGGGTCTTCAAGAATAACCTCAGCCAGTACGGGAATTAAACACACGCTGCTGGTATCGCTCTGCATCACTAACCAACCATCTAGTCAACTGAGCGTGAACTGTGCACAGTAACAGGTGGCTCACTGGCTAGAAAAGCAAATTACTGAAGATGCAATAACTATCTCTGGGTAGTTATTTGTGCCTTCTTCTACGAAGACAGAACGAAAGTAGTTGCTCAATTGCTCTGTCATTTCCTTGTTCTCCATTATACTGTTTTTGTCTTTCTGGTGTAGAGGATATGGTTTTGAAGGCTTTATTGAAGGAGCCCCGGTGAGTTGCTGCAGTCTAACTTGTAGGTGATACACTGTGCGTGGGCAGTGGAGGAAATGAATACCTGAGGTGATGGATGAGGTGCCAATCAAGCAATCTGCTTTATCCTGGATGATGAAGTGTTGTTGGAACTACATTCAAGCAGGCAAACAGAATGTATTCCATCTCGTTCCTCCCTTCTGGATGCCAGAGAAACTTTGGGGAGACAGGTTGGGAGCTACTCATTACACAATTGCCGGCTTTTAACTTGCTCTTTTAACTATAGTTCTGCTGTTCGAGTTCAGTTTCTGATCAATGTTAACCGCAAGGTTGTTGGTAGTTAGATACTCAAGAATAGAAATCACCAAGAAATTGATAGTTTCTCTCCGATTGGAGATGATCATTGCTTGGCATTTTGTGTCCTGAATGTTACTTGCCATTTATTAGCTAAAACTAATTATTACTTCCCAGGTCTTGCTGCACACAATTAAAGACTGGTTCAGTATCAGAGACTTTATGGCATGTTATGTAATCATCAGCAAGCATTTCCAGTTCTGACCTAATGATGGAGTGAAGGTTATTGACGAAGGGGATAGGCCGAGGATACTCCTTGAGTGATTCCTGCAGCAATTTCCTCGGATTGGGAAGATTGTCCTTCACTAATCACAACCTAGGTATGATTCCAACCATTAGAAACTTTTCCCTTGATCTCCATTGACCTCAGTGTTGCCAGTGGTCCTTGATACTGCACTTTATCAGGTGCTGCCTTGATGTCACAGACATTTGCACTCATCTCACTTTTGCATTTCAGCTCTTTTATTCATGCTTGGACCAAGGCTGTATAGAGTTCAGAGAGTGAGTAACCCTGGAAACCCAAACTGAGCATTGGCGAGCAGGTTGTTATTGAGTAAGTGTGAGTTAACAGCACTGTTGATGACACCTTCCATCACTTTTCTGACTGGGAGTTGACTGATGGGGAAGTAATTATCCTTTTTGTGAACAGGATATACCTGGATAGGTTTTTTACATTGTCAGGATGATGGCAGTGTTGAACAGCTTGGCTTGAGTTGCAGCTAGTTTGGAGCACTAGTCTTCAGCACTAAATTCAAGATACAGTCGGGCCCATTGCCTGTTCAACATCCAGTGCCTTCTTGATATTATGTGGATGAAATTAACTGTTCTTCCATGCCTTGCTTTGTCTGAACTGTTATCCTTCACCCCCTTCTCTCTGATTTCTGCCTGCAAGACATTTTGTTATTCCCTTGGAAAAGTTAATAATTTTGCTCTAATGATGGGAATATTTATACCACATTGGAATCCATAGAATCACTACAGTGCAGAAAGTGGCCATTCAGCCCATCAAGTCTGCACCAACTCTCTGAAAGATCAGCTTACCCAGCAGAAATGTTTGTGCCCAGCTGATAGAAAGATCAGCAGCTTGGGTTAATGTCACATTTCTCCTCCATGTTCACCGTGCTTCCCACACTAATCTTTACCATTTCCTCCCTTTAGCCACGTCACCCTTTCGCCATCATTTCTTCTGCTTCAGTCCGGACCCAATCACCTCTCTTCCTCATCACCCATTATCCATCACTCATAATGCACCAAAATCTCCCCGATGACCCCCCCCCCCCCACCCCCCCAACCCCCCACCGACCCCCCCATCCCTTCCTCAACAACCCACCACAATTTACCATTAATGCGAGGGCCATGACTGGTGTTGTAGCAATCTAACCAAACCCGTGAGCCCAAAACAGAAAACACTGAAAAATCTCAGCAGTTCCGACAGCATCTGTGAGGAAAGAAAAGAGCTGACATTCTGAGTCCAGATGACCTGTTGGATTCATCTGGAATTTGAAAGGTCAGCTCTTTTCTCTCTTCACAGATGCTGCCAGACCTGCTGAGATTTTCCAGCGTTTTCTTTTACGGTTTCAGATTCCAGCATCCGCAGTAATTTGCTTTTCTAGTCATTGAGCCACCTGTTACTGTGCACAGCTCACGCTCAGTTGGCTGGATGGTTGGTTAGTGATGCAGAGCGACGCCAGCAGCGCGGGTTTAATTCCCATACTGGCTGAGGTTATTCATGAAGGCCCCGCCTTCTCAACCTTGTCTCTTGCCTGAGGTGATCCTCAAGTTAAAACAACCACAAGTCAGCTCTCCCTCTCAAAGGGGAGAGCAACCTATGGTAATCTGGGACTATGGCGACTATACCATTGCACATCTCAAGGACAATGAGACCGAACACCAATATTGGATGCACCTCAAGTTTCACAGTTCAAGAAGAGGGATCTTTCCCTGAGCATGATATGCATATAAAATATTTTAATCTGTGATACCTCTGTCACTATCCTCTACAAATTCTGTGAAGAAGGATTAATATCCTCTCCTGAAAGGCAGATGGCTGTTTCAACACTGCCAGCTCTCAACAATGGCTATGAGCATGCTTGGTCTGTCAGCCTGAACAACCCAAACAGATCCCTTGTGTCCTGTTAACATTTACCTCCACTCAATTTCCCTGCCAGCACTCTTGTGTGAGATGGGGTCTGATGTGCCCTGTGCATGTGATTACTCCTCACCTCCACTGCCCCCAACCATTGCCCACTACATTTTGTGTTGTTCAGCCCTTGTTGAAGGATGGAGTGTTGCAAAACAAATACCCATAATCTGTGTATTCTTTGCAGCTTATCCTTTGGAGAGTACAGCGAATCAACATTTATATTCAGCCCATGCCTTGTACAAAGGACAAATTTGCATGATTATTTACGCAGAGAGATATCCTTACTCTTACCTTTCACCTTTTCAGGTGCCACTTGACTTTTTCTCCATTTACTCTCAGGTATGGTAAACCTGGCAGAATGCATTCAGTCACTCAGTGAGCAGAAATGCACTTCATTCATTTACAACGCAGATATTTCACACAATTAGAATCTTTGTTGTTTTCATCTTTGTACAGCATTTCTTTTTGTTTGAGATACTGAAGTAACATTCCATGGCTTTTTTAAAAATTTGATTTGAGTTATTATTGTCACATGTATTGGGATACAGTGAAAAGTATTGTTTCTTGCACACTATATAGGCTAAGCATACAGAAGACAATATAAGGGACAAGAAAAGGAGAGGGTGCAGAATATAATGTTATGGTCATAGAATCCCGACAGTGCAGAAGGAGGCCATTTGGCCCATCGAGTCTGCACCCACTCTTACTCAGGTTTACTCTGTAACTCCTCATATTTATCCTCCTAATCCCCTAACTTATATGTTGTGGGACACTAAGGGACAATTTAGCATAGCCAATCCAGCTATCCTGCACATTTTTGGACAATGGGAGGAAACTGGGGCACCACGAGGAAACCCAATTGACATGGGGAGAATGTGCAAATGCCACACAGATAGTGATCCGAGGCTGGAATTGAACCTGGGTCCCTGGCACTGTGAGACAGCAGAACTAAAGACTGTGCCTCTATGTCACCCAGTCACAACCAGAATGTAGAGAAAGATCAGCTTCACAATATGGTAGGCCCATTCAAAAGTCAGATTCTTCAGATTTTGAGGCAAAATGCACCAATTTGGTTCCCACATTTAAACTGGGGAATTGGCTTCTCTAGTACCAGCACCCACACTGTGGAAATCCAGAGTGCAATAATGGCACTTCTGGCCACCTTCACCATGGTTCTGATCGACATGCTGTTTGCACGAGTATGCCATGTGTGTCAGAGGTATGCAGGGTGGGCAGATCTTAACATCAGTCAACCTCTTTGACTGATTTGGTGCACATTCTTACAGTTCAGATTGTGCATGTTTAGTTATAACTCTCGCTATTGACTCCCAGCTGATCACTCATTCAACTGAATGAGTGCCTGCCCTCATCCCACTCCCACCCACTCATCCTGTGATGTGACGTTATTAAAGAGTGAAACATCCATAAAATCATAAGAAAGGGAGCAGAATGAGGCCACTTGGCCCAACAGGTCTGCTCTGCCATTCGGTCATGGCTGATATGATTCTCGTCCCCATTCTCCTGCCTTCTCCCCATTGAACATGAGATGCTTTGAGCATACTTTGGATCTTGTAACGTTTGCAGAAGCACAGTTGTTCTTCAAGGAGTTTTGATGACTTAATATTGAAGGCAGTGTTGCTGTAGCCTGTCAGGGAGATCAAAGGAGTTGTGGATCCTTTCAACAGAAAACCTGCTCAACTTAGAGATCTCTTCAATCACTGTTCCTCTCCAGTAACAACACAATGGGGATGGAGGCTGCAAAGCTGTGAAGTTATGCATATACGGAGAAGGAGAGGGGATCTTCACAGAAGGGCCTTCCAGAGAAAGGTCTTCTATGAGCTTTTCACCTCTTATCCTCCCAGCCAGGGTCAGCTTGTGAAGTGCCTGTGAATCTTCAAGGAAGTGTTCCCTGAACTGTGCCACCTCCTTCAATATGAAATGTAGCCATGCAGGACAATGCTGGTGGTGGCTGCCAATGTCACTATCATCCTTAACCTTTATGGAAATGTTTCCTGCAGAGAAGAGCAGGTGATGTAGCCACCATTTCCCAGTTTGCCATTTACCATTGCAACTGCAAGGTAATGGAATCTCTTGATCCCAGGAGTGGGAACTTTACAATCTTCTCTCTTACCAGGCACACACAGGAAAAGTGGACATGTGGTTTTGCCAGCTTAGTTGAAATCCCAGTGTTAACGTTGAAGCTACGAGCTTGCTTGGGACTGGCAAAAAGCACGTGGTAATGGAAGATTTAGCAGCACTGTTAATGCCTTTCAGGATGCCTGCAGGCTATTGAGCACAACACATGGGGAAGTAACAGAAGAGAGCCAGCATCTGAGTTCTGTGGATCACACAAATAAACAGAAACTGGCATTGCTACCAGCTTCTTGGGGGCAGGTACTAGGTAACTGACCTCATTTGCCACTTGCTCACAATCATTTTGCAGGCTGCACTTTGAAGGGCTCCATATACCTGTGAGGAATATTGCTTCTCTCCTCCTTTGGATCCCCTGTACCAGCGCCTCCTGAATTGGATTAGAAACTTGGAAGCCTTCTTTTCGTACTCTGTAACTCCATTGGGTGTGCTTCCATTTGTTGGCACTTCCCCCACAGACAGACAGTGCAAAGATGCTTATGTGTAATGAGTGTCTTTTCCCTTTAGAAGGGGCAAGTTGCCTTGAAGATATACAGTTTAGTTGAAACTTGTGCATGCTATGCCTGCTGCCTGGCCCCTTGCATGTTGTAATCATTCAAATATGGAAGCAACGCAAAATTTTTCAATGTTGCCTGCTGAAACAGGACTTACATAGAAACATAGAAACTAAAAGCAGGAAACGGCCATTCAGCCCTTCGAGTTTGCTTTGCGTTCATTTTGATCAATCATCAAATTCAATATCCTGATCCAGCCTTCCTCCCCATGTTCTTTAACCCCAAGAGCTATATCTAATTTCTTCTTGAAATCACGCAACATTTTGGCCTCAGCTACTTTCTGTGGTAGTGAATTTCACAGATTCACCACTCCCTATGTAAAGAAATTTCTCCTCACCTCAGTTCTAAAAGATCTAATCCTCATCCTCAGACTCTGACCCATAGTTCTAGACTCCCCCACTATCGGGAACATTCTTTCTGAATTTATCCCATCTAACCCTGTTAGAATTTTATAAGTTTCTATGAAATCCTCTCTCACTCTTCTAAACTCCAGTGAACATAATCCTAATCGACTTAATCTCTCCTCATATGCCATGCCAGGAATCAGCCTTCGCTGATTCCTATATAGTAAGGACATCCTTCCTTAGGTAAGGACTCCAAAACTGCACACAATGCTCCAGAAGTGGCCTCACTTATGCCCAATGCAACTGAATTAGAACATCCCTATCCCTATACTCAAATCCTCTTGCTATGAAGGCCAACATATCGTTTGCCTTCTTTACGGCTTGCTGTACCTGCAGTGCTTACTTTTAGTGATTGATACAGAACTTGGTGCAGAGTAATCATAAATTACAACCCCCCCTGCCCAAGAATGGGAGTATTCCAATTATTTTCCTTAATCCCACTTGTAGTCACATAAATATTGGCATTGACTCTCTTGAGTTCTGCAACATCTTCGATCAGTGCAGCGTTGGCTGTTTCTGACCCTTGTAGCCTTAAAGCTAATAAAAAAAAAACCGGTCAGCTGCCCATTCAGGATTCATCTGTACAGCTGCACAAATTTTAAACTGCTGCGGTAAACCCAAATTTTCCTTGCTATTTAATAATTGGAGAAGGTCAAGGTCCTGCTGCAATAATTGATCCTGGCATTTACTGATGATCCTTTCCTTCAACTGACTGGCGCTTGTGAGTTCACACTGGAAACCATGTGGCGTATTAAAGGTAATGCCTCATTGCCTACACAAACAATTCACTGATCATAGCTAATGTCTGATTAATTACAAATGGTCCAGACTGCAACATTAATTCCATTTTGCTGTGATCTTTTAGCTTGTGCTGATACTCCCACAGTGTTGCTCATATTAAAGTCTCCCATGGATTTGTAGCATTTGTAAATATAACCAATAATTCCTGTGGTAATCACGGCAGTGCAATTTATAAGAGAATAATTCACTGTTCCTTGTACCTACATGGCAACTGGAGTTTGCATCGCCTGCAATCAAAGGTAATTACAACTGGCTCAGAGACACTATTAAAATATAATACAAGTTAATATATATGCTATCAAGCAATGAAGAAAGAATACATATTTATATGGGATTGCTGATGACCAGAAACATCTCTGTCTCAGCAGAGTTTTTTTTTAGACTTGAAGTGTAGATATTTTTCAAAACACAGGCAACTAATTTGTACACAGGAGAGGTCTCCCACATAGCAAAGAGATAAATGATGAGATGATCTATTCTGGGGATAAACGAGGGATAAATGAGCAAGCAAGTTCTCTCAAAGAGTGCCATGGGATATTTTAGAATGATATTAGAGAGCAGACGGGGCCTTGCTTTAATATTTTGCATCTCCAACGAAGGAGTATTTCCTCAGAACGAAGGTATCAGCCTTTCTTCACTCACATCTCTGCAGTGAGGCTTGAACTCGTAATCTTGTGACTTAGACACAACAAGGTTGCCCAATGGGTGGAGGTTTTCAACTGTTATCATTAAATCCTCAACCTAATGCTTTAATTTTAGGCTTGAAGGCCACTCTGGAGTCAACTCGAGTAGCTGATTCCTTTTTTTCCATGCCATCTTATCTCAGTTGCACTCCAACCTGTGCGTTCGCAAGTTATAGGTTAAGACTTAGAATCATACATTATCGCCATGGTTGTTTGGGTTAGGTGTCAACTGATGCTTTTTAGGGATTGTATTTAACTGGCACATTGTGGGTTCTAACATCGGGGTATTATGTGGGTCCTGAGGTGGGCATCAGGATCATGATTATCAGCGCTGGCCAATCAAGAGGCTGATGTCAAGTTAGTCCAATTATATTGTCGACTGTCTCTCTAAGCTGACAGCCCGATCAGAAGGCCCAGAAGATTGGCAGCCCAGGCAGAGACATCGAGAAAGGTGGCTGGGGTTAAGCTTTAAAATTAAGGGGATAGAATCTCCATGTTGAGAGTGCCTCCAAGGTTTTATAAGAAATTTGGAATTGTGCAGAGGCTAAGCAGATAAAATCTGTTCATGGTGGAGCTGAAGCCTGGATGACTATTACAGAGGGGAGGACCCCCAGTGAGCCATAGACCCTCAGGAAAAGAAGTTCTCCTGGCCCATGGGAAGGTATTGGGAGATCATCTTGACGTACCAGGCATACTTGTCTATGTCAGTTGTAGTACAGGAAGAAACTAGTGTCAGACTTGCTGGTTAGGTGCATTGGCCGCACAAAATTCTCTTCCAGTATACCCAAACAGGCACTGTAGCTTTGTGACTAGGGGATTTTTAAGCAACTTCATTGCTGTGTTAATGTAGGCCCACTTGTGAAATAAGAAGCTATTAGATACTTGCAACCATTATCTCTTCCCATTTGATCTGTGTTAAAATAGAAATAGGAAGGTTTTAGCACTGTTTGAAGTTTTTCAACTTTTTACCAATTCCGTAATGGCCATGAGAATGTTTGAATTGGAAATTCAATTTACCAAGCTGAGGATTGAAACCTAAGAGAAAAATATACAAGTTCTTTTTTTAAGCATTTACAATGACTTTCTTAAACTGTTCTCATTTTTCTTCAAAATGAAACTTATAAGCTGCTTTTTCTTCTTTGGACCATTCGTCTCTTCACAATATCGAATCCTTTATGCATTACCAACCCATCCAATATGTACTGTGCTGAAAGGGCCCAACTTGTAGCAGTGTAGTACATGAATGGCTTCACTGTGTTATTGTGCAGTCATAGGCTTTGCTGGGAAGCCTGTGCTTGGCGATACAATCCTACCTTTTGCTGAACATTAAACAGATAGACCACAGACAAAGAGGGCTTTGCAGAAGGTCATTGCGTGGAGAATTACAGATCTTTCCTCAATCCCAAATAGGTTTTCATATCAACATTTTTATAAAAGTAGTTTTGCGGTGTTTTGAGCCTTGCGCATTGACTCTGAAATCACTGCATATTTCTATGGAAAACTGCTGTGTGAAAAGCCACTTAGAATGAAGCCAAGTGGAAAGATGGCTGAGTAAAAAGTGGTGTCATGTCAAGAGAAAGGGCAAATTGAGAGGCAATATTTGGTGCTGCCTTGATGGCCTTACTAGGACTGGAATGGATGGTACAGAAATGGTTTCTTATATAAGGGAACGGTGGGTACCAATGGGTGTGTCAACAGAGAGCGAAGAAGAGAGGAAGTCATGTTGAGCTCTATTTGACCTGTATAACACCCAACAGCCACTAAGCCACATAATGCAATGTCTACTGTTTGGCTATGAACAGGCCATTTGGGTAAGCTACGATTTAAATATACCCCCTTGTATCACTGAGGCTTGCGCCAAGAGACAATCATCTACTGTGAAGCAGCAGTGCTAACCACAATGCCACTGTGGGTGGCATGGTGGCATAGTGATTAGCACTGCTGCCTCACAGTACCAGGGACCCGAGTTCAATTTTGGCCTTGGGTAATTGTGTAGAGTTTGCACATTCTCCTCGTGTCTGTGTGAGTTTCCTCTGGGTGTTCCAGTTTACTCCCAAAAAATGTGTGGGTTCGGTGGATTGGCCACCCTAATTTGCCCCTTGAATTCAGGGGAATTGCCAGGCTAAACGTGTGCGATTATGGGAATAGGATGAGATTATTGTTGGGCAGGTGGTTTGCTCATGCTGTTTGGGAGAGTTTAAACTGGTGTGGCAGGGGTTGGGAGTTGGAGCAGCAGGCCAGTAAGTATAGGGACTGGGGAAGAAAGTGAGATTGAGATTAACATAGCACAGAGTAAGAGCAGGCAGAGGGAAGTTATGGGACTCAGCAGGACTTGATAACTGGAGTGCATTTGCTTCAAAGCAAAAACTATAACAGGTAAGGCAGATGGACTGACAGGCTGGATTTACTGCATGGAATTATGATGTTATTGCCATTATGGAGACATGGTTAAAGTAGGGACAGGACTGGCAGCTGTATGTTCCATGATATCATTGTTTAAGGGGAGATAAAAGGGCTGGGGGAGTTGCATTGCTGATTAGGGAGCACATCACAGCTGTATTGAGGGAGACACATTGGAGGGATCTTGCAGTAAGGCATTATTGGTGGAGGTCAGGAATAGTGAAATCACAATGTACTACAGACCTCCCAACAACCCACAGGAGACAGAGGAGCAGGTGTACAGTTAGATTCTGGAAAAATGTGAAAAAAGCAGGGTCGTTGTGGTTGGTGACTTTAACATTCACCGCCCCCCCATTGATTGGGATTGCCTTGTAGCCAGGGGCTCAGATGGAGAGCAATTTGTGAGTTGCCTCCAGGAGGGCTTTTTAATACAGTATGTTTACAATCTAACCAGAGATGGAGGCATACTAGACTTGGGATTTTGCCAGGCCAGGTAATTGATGTTTCTGTGGAGTAGCATTTTTGGCTGAGTGATCAGATTTCCATAAGATTTTGAGTAGTCAGTGATAAGGGCAAGAGTGGCCCTCGGGTGAGGGTGTTTAATTGGGCAAGGGCTAATTACATTCAAATTAGACAGGAACTGGGGAATGTGGATGTGGAGCGGCTATTTGAGGCCAAACCCACATCTGGTATGTGAGAGGCTTTTAAAGGTCAGTTGATTGAAGTGCAGGATGTGCACACCCCTGCAAAAATGAAAGACAGAAATGGCTGGATTCAGGAACCACGGATGACAGGGGAAATTGTAAGATTAGTCAAAAGGGAAAAGGAAGCATGCGATAAGTCTGGGCAACTAAAAGCTGACAAAGGCCTTGAGGAGTATGCTGAAAGTAGGAAAGGACTTAAACGCAAAATTAGGATAGCTAAAAGGGCCATAAAACGTCTTTAGTGTGCAGAGTCAAGGAGAATCCCAAGACTTTTCATGCATATATCAGGAGCAAGAGGGTATCAAGAGAAATAGTAGATACACTCAAGGACAATGGAGGGAAGTTATGTGTGGAGCCATAGGAAGAGGGTGAGATCCTTAATGAGTACTTTGTATCAATATTCACCAAAGAGAAGGACATGAGGAGTTGAGATCAGGGATAGGTGTGTGAATGCTCGAGAGAATGCCAATATATCCAAGGAAGAAGTGTTGGCTGTCGTAAATTGCATTAAGCTAGACAAGTCCCCAGGGCTGGATGGGATCTATTACAGGTTACTGCGGGAGGCAAGATCAGAAATAGCTGGGGCCTTAACAGATATCTTCAAATTCTCTTTAACCATAGACAAGGTTGCAGAAAATAGCCAGTATTGTTCCCTCGTTTAAGAACAGAACCAGGGATAATCCAGGAAATTATAGTGACCCTGAGGTCTGTGGGGAGGAAGCTCTTGGAGAAGGTAGTAAGGGATAGGATCTATACACATATGGAAGAAATTGGACTAATATGTGACAGGCAGCATGGTTTTGTATGGGTAAGGTCATATCTCAACAACTTTATTGAGTTTTTTGAAGAGGTGACAAGGATGAGGGAAGGGCTGTTGGGGGTCAAACTTTGACAAGATTCCACATGGCAGACTAGTACAAAAACTAAAATCACATGAGATTCAGGGTGGTTTGGCTAAATAAATACAGAAGTGGCTTGGTCATAGAAGACAGAGTGCAGCTGTGAAAGGGTGTATTTTTTAGAATAGAGATGTGTAATGATTGGTGTTGTGCAGGGATCAGTGCTGGAACCTCTGTTGTTTGTAGTATATATAAATGATCTGGAGGAAAATGTGAGTGGTCTGACTAGTAAGTTTGCACATTGACACGAAGATTAGTGGAGTTGCTGATGGTGCTTGGAATTGTCAGAGTATAAAACAGGATATGGATAAATTGGAGACTTGGACACAGGAATGGCAGATGGAGTTTAATCCAGACAAATGTGAGGTGATGCATTTTGGGGGATCAAGTTTATGTATGAATTATACTGTAAATAACAGAACCCTTAGGAATATTAACATACAGAGGAATCTGGGCATGGAGTTCCATACTTCCCTAAAAGTGGCAATGCTGGTGGCCAAGGTGATTAAGAAGGCATATGGCATACTTGCCTTCATCAGCCAGGACATTGAGTCCAAGAGTTTGGAAATCATGTTGCTGCAAGAATAAACCTTGGTTGGATGACATTTGGAGTATTGCATGCAGTTCTGATCACCACACTGCCAGAAGGAAGTGAAAGCTTTGGAGAAAGTGCAAAGAAGGTGAACCAGGATGTTGCCTGGTCTCGAGCATGTTGGCTATGAGGAGAGGTTGGATAGACTGGTTTGTTTTCACTGGAAAGATGGACGCTGAGAGGAGACCTGATAGAGGTCTACAAAATTATGAGAGGCATAGATAGGGTGGATAGTCAGAGGCTTTTTTCAAGGGTGGCACAGGTTCAAGGTGAGAGGGGGAAATTTTAAGGGAGATGTGCAAGGGAAGTTTTTCACTCAGAGAATAGTGGGTGCTTGGAATGTGCTGCCAGAGGAGGTGATGGAAGCAGGCATCATTTCACAACATTTAAGAGGCATCTGGATATGGACATGAATAGGAAAGCAATAGAGGAATTCAGGCCAAGTAAGGGCAGAAGTTTATCTTAGTTTAGTTAAGGCATCATGGTCGGCACGGGCTTGGAGGGCCGAAGTGCCTGTTTCTGTGTTCAACCTTTCTTTGTTCTTTACTCCTTGGTGCAGGCTCAATGGGCTGGATGGCCTGCAGGGATTCTATAATTCTATGATTCTATGTTACCAATACCAGAACATACCACAACAATCCTCAACACTTGAGACACAGAAACTGTCAAGTTGGTTTCTGAACTAATAGCATTTTATTGACTGCATGACCCGCAGTTTATAAAATACATGAAGTCCTGTGACAAAGTTTGGATAGGATTGACATTCAAAGAATGCTAAAGGGTAAATCTACAACTTGTATTTTTATTGCATTTTTAATAGTAAAATGTCCCAGTGCATTACTTGGAAATGCTTTCAAACCAAATTTGGCACAGAGCCATATAAGGAAATGTTAGGATAGGTGACCAAAAACGTGGTCAAAGAGATTTTTTATTCATTCATGAGACACTGGTGTCACTGGCTGACCAGCATGGGGGTGGCACAGTGGTTAGCACTGCTACCGCACAGTTGCCAGGGCCCAGCATTCGATTTCTAGCTTGGGTCACTGTCTGTGCAGAATCTACACATTCTCCCCATGTCTGTGTGGGTTTCCTCTAGATGCTCCGGTTTCCTCCCACAGCCCAAAAGGTGTGCAGGTTCGGTGCATTGGCCATGGTAAACTCTCGCTCAGTGGACCCAAGCAGGTGCTGGGGTGTGGTGATGAGGAGAGTTTCACAATAACTTCATTGCAGTGTTAATGTAAGCCTCATTGTGACAGTAATAAATGAACTTTTAAAACTTATTGCCCATCTCCAGTTGCTACTTGCTCAGAGGGCAGTTGAGAGTTAGCAAAATTGCTGTGGCTTTGGAGTCACATGTAGGCCAGACCAGATGGCAGGTGCCTTCCCTAAAGAACATTAGTGAACCAGCTGAGCTTCTCCGACAATGGTTTCATGGTCATCAGAAGATTCTTAATTCTCGATTTTTATTATTGAATTCAAATTCCAACATCTGCCATGGCAGGATCCGAACCCGGGTCCCCAGAACATTAGCGGAGTGTTTGGATTATTGGTTGAGTGATAATACCACTAGGCCATCACCTCCCATTTGACAGGCCAATGAGTTACTTTGAAGTCAGTTGAGGTTATCTGGACAAGTAAACTTAGATTCCACAAATAACAATGTAATGAATGAGCAGCTGATTTGA
Source organism: Carcharhinus amblyrhynchos (assembly GCF_965287045.1). NCBI lineage: Eukaryota > Metazoa > Chordata > Chondrichthyes > Carcharhiniformes > Carcharhinidae > Carcharhinus > Carcharhinus amblyrhynchos. Next base: position 26,823,420 of record NC_137352.1, read on the forward strand.
TTTTGGTGGTATTAGTTCAGGGTGGAAATTTGATCTCGGCAAAGGGCAGGATCTTCCTGCCAACTGACCCACTGAAAGTGACCCCACCCCCGCACCGCCAACCGCCCCCCCCCCCCCCAACCCCGCAACCCCCATCACCACCTGCGATGGGTTCCGTGCTGGTAAGGTGTTTGAGCCATATAAGGCAATGTTAGGAAAGGTGACTAAAAACGTGATCAAAGAGGTTTTTTTTATTAATTCATGGGACATTGGTATCACTGACTGACTAGCATAGGGGTGGCACAGTGGTTAGCACTGCAACATCACAGCTGCCAGGGCCCAGGCTGTCAAAATGCCATTGGCTTCAGTAGGGTGGGAGATCCCAGTGGTGGTCAATGATGAGCCAGCTCTGCAGTGACAACTCCCTGACCGCTTTTCAATGGTGTAATGAGACCTTGAAATTCACTTTAAGTGCACGATAGTTTTTTGGCTTCAACAAAAGACCCAGAATGCAGTCATCCTTCAGAGTTTCACTGTCCCCTTAGATTAGGGGCAGGATACTCCTGGTGCACTCGCCCCAAGAGCAGAAATTTCGGACCTTTAAATGCTCCACTGAATTTCCTGCCGTCCTCGCTACTATTCCTGATGCAGATGAAACAAGAGAATTCCAGCTGTGTATTCAATTGGAGTGGGACTTGAGCTGACACTTCCTGAAGCAGGACCGTCGGGGGAGATTTTCCAGTTGCGCATGTGCCCCAAGACCAGAAAATCCTGCTCAAGGTTGCAGAGTCCATGCCCCGCCCACTATGATTCCTGTGGGACAGGAAAATTCCACTCAGAGCCTCCAAATCATTGGAATAAGGGGTAAATGTTTATGCTTCTGCAGTGGCACCAGTTGGATCATTATAGTGACTGAGTAGAAATCTGGTCAGAGGTAATATTCACAAGTAAGGCACATGCTGTTCCCACCAGCCCTTTGTTTTCTTATGTGCCTTATTTATGAATCTCAGTTCCCTCAGGGGTAGCAATAAAAAAATCTTGACCATTCTTAAAAGTGATCTTGCTACATTTGAGACACACTGACTTTGATATTTCCTCAGGAATGGGAATAGAGCACAACAAGAGTTTACAAATGGGACAACCAGAATTTTCGCCTCTTGGCCCTCCCGCAGGTATTAGCCATCGGAACTCTTTAATATCTTCTCAACAGGTTCCCTACTTGCCAGCTAAACAGACCAGTGGGCTCTTTGATAACGGTGGCACAGAAGTTCGCACTGTTGCCTCAAACACCAGGATTCGATTCTTGGCTTGGGTTACTCTCTGTGCAGAGTCTACACATTCTCCCTGTATCTGTGTGGGTTTCCTCCAGATGCTCTGGTTTCCTCCCACAGTCCAAAAAAGCATGCTGATTAAGTGCATTGACCATGCTAAATTCTTCCCGTAATGTACATTAATTCATTCAAATAGATGAGAAGACAGCGCTTAGAATGATTTTTAAAATGAATTTCCTTTATTGAACAACACTCAAAAATTTAACATGACGATAGCGAAAAGAGAAAGCAAAACTTACTTGGAGATTGACTTCTAAGCAAGCCAGTCCCTGTACTGATCACGCTGAACTGGATCTCGAAAACAACCAAATTGAAAAGCCGTTCCAAACTAAACTTCAATTCTTATCTTGTTATCGGAAGTGTTTTCCACATGCTGTCTTGCTCTGCAAAAACAAGCTTTGCAGCTGCAGTTGTTGCCTAAATCGTGTACCCTTCGGGAATGCAGTCAATTTTTAGGTAACCCAGCATGCCTTCTGAGTTTAAAAATGTAATCAAGTTAGCAGTCGATTTTTTAAGCTTAGCAGTTAGTTGCGTAGGCAGAAATATCTTACAATGAAGTATTTGCATAGACTGAAGCAAACAGGGATAAGCATGTACAGGATCCCTCACTCCCTCAGTGTACCCAAACAGGTGCTGGAGTGTGGCAATGAAGGGATTTTATCAGCAACTTCATTGCAGTGTTAATGTAGGACTACTTGTGACAGTAATAAACAAATTTTAAACTTTTAGCAGTTGGTGAGCCAATGTGTGGTCATTTTGACATCACGGTGATGGGAGTGGGTGGATTGAACATGGGGGTGGGTGAAGGGGGGGCATCAGTCAATTGTGAATATTCAATCAAATATTGAATATATTGAATGTGCGTGCATGTACGTATACACAGCTGTGCAACAGCCTGGAAGATATTGTACAGGCCTCGTCCCTTTGGGAATACTGAACATGAACAGCTCTGGGGCAAAAATAAAAGATTTGTTGTAATGAATAAAATTGGCCCGTGTAGGTTGTTGCACAAGGAACATTGATCCAACTGTGCACAGGAAAGCTTATTTTACCTGGAAAAACATTCCTGTTCTAGACCCATAAGCAATGTAATAAAGACATTTAGCTTATACATCCAGCACACTCATACCTTCTTTGAGCAGTTGGAATTCCTTGGCCATGGGAATCCGAACCTTCATTATTAAAAATCGAAATGCTGTTAGAATGGAGGCCTGTAGCCTCCTTTCAGAGAATGGTCCACTTCCCTGCAATTCATTTTCGGTAAAGCTGAAGTTGGTGGTTCGCGGGAAGATAATGGAGGTACTGCCTGGGAGACTCAAGCGGAGTACGATTGCAGGAGTGGGACGGCTGTGGGGGAGGGTTCGCGCGGCCAGTAATACGGAATTGCAGGGCTGGCCAGAGACTGAGCTGGCCAGAGTTTGGGAGGCCTTCATTGCAGGGTACTGCACATGCTCTGATCTCCACTATGGCATGTGCAAGTGATCCCGCTCAGACTATGCATATGATCTTTCCAGTGGGGATAGACCATGCCCATGGATTTTTAATGAGATTCACACTGGTGTGCTCTGCAGTGCACAGAGACTAGGAGATTCATTTTTAAAATCCCGCTGGAAAACAAGGAATTAATCCAGTTTTTACGTGAACTCGGCACTTGGAAGTTTTTAGGAGAATTCCAATTAATGAGCTGTTAAAAGTTTTATCTTCACTCTCATCCCATATAAGTCATCCTTGGGTTAACATTCTCTCCATTGCCATTGAAGGCAGTGACAACCTGTTATTGCATTAAAATTGGTACTAGTTTAATTATCAGCATGGTTGTTATATTGGTTTGTTATATTGTTTCAATGGATTTCTGAGCATAACAAGTGCAGCAACATCTGAGTGATCACAGGAGACTATCATGAATTTGGACAAATGAATGAAACTATTCTGGGAATGATTCATTTCAAGTAATGGACCTACTTAAATAATGGACGATCTTTAAGTGTTTGAGGCTGCTCTGCATTGCATTGCAAGGCAGCATCATCCCACTTTCTTCTGCGTTCATCATACACCAGGGATCAAAAACTCCCAAAAGGAAATAAAATTATATGAAATAGTGTACGCACTTTACTAAGAAGCAAGTCATCCAAAATATTCAAGTTTTCCCCATGATTCCAACCAATTATCAGTTGCTTCACTCCCTGTGGAGTATGGAACGAGAGAGCATAGCCAAAAAAAAGAGGCAGATCTTTGAGGAATTAAATCAGAAGCATTCCTGCTCATTAAGGTGGTAAAGTTTGGAACTCTCTTCAGCAGTTGATGCTAGATCAATTGTAAATTTTAAGCCTGAGATTGACAGGTTTTTGTTACCCAAAAGTATTAAGGGATAGGGAACAAAAGGCACACATGTGGAGTTATGTTGCAGATTAGCCATGGGATGGGATTTTATGGCTTTGCTTGTACCAAAGTCATAAAATGCCACCTTCTCATTGTCTGCCCCTTGCCCATTCTGATTTCCGTGGCGGGTGGGGCAGTAAAATTCCAGCAATGGCCTAAATGGCCTATCCTTGTTCCTACATTCCAATTGACTCATTAATAGAAAAGACACAAGCAACTGTAATCTTCCAAACATTGTCATAGAGTCATAGAGGTTTACAGCATGGAAACAGGCCTCTCAGCCCAACTTGTCCATGTCACCCAGTTTTTACCACTAAGCTAATTGCCCACATTTGGCCCATATCCCTTTATACCCATCTTACACATATAACAGTCTAAATGCTTTTTAAAAAGCACAATTTGTATTTTGAATACATTGAACATGAATAATTGTGTTGTCTTGATTTTGTTTCTTTACTAGTTTCCTGCTATTATTTCCTGTATACAGTTATTGTTGGGATTCTGATCCATAGCAGCAAACAGCCTCAATTATTTCACATAGAGGGCCGTTCTCCAATGGAGTGTGCATTGATGCTGTGCATTGTATAATCGTGTGAGGTGGTGGCTGGAATTCTCCGATCTCGTCCACGGTTGGGATTATCCGGTCCAGCTGCTGTGAACAGAGAAGTGGCTGAGTGCCAAATTCTTCATTCTCACTGGCAGCAAGTTTGGAGAATTCTTGTGATTGTTTCTATGGGCCACTGCCAGCAGCATGAGAGAAGGTCAAACCTGTGCTGTATTCTAAATATCAAGTAGGAAAATAAAGGTTGAAAATTTACTGTCCCCCCCCCCCCCCCCCCCCCACCACGATGGGACAATTTCTGGTCTTGGAGCGGATGCATCTGGACAACTCCACCCAAAGTTCCTGATACCAAAGTATGTGAGGGAGTCATACTGAATAGAATATTCTGCTCATTGAGGGATATTCAACGAAAGTCCAAAGATGTGCGAGTTAGGCGGATTGGCAACGCTAAATTGTCCCTCACTTTCAGGGGGACTAGTTAGGGTTTTAGGGACAAGCCCTGGGCGGGATTGGTGCAGACTCGATGGCCAAATGGCCTCCTTCTGCACTGTAGGGATTCGATGATTTATACCAAGGAGTTGTAAGCACTTTAACAACGGTTTGCTGTTCTACAATCAGGTTCGAAGACATTTACAAGAAGAACTTCAAGATTTTAATATCAATAACACAACTGGACTGATGTGGGTATCAGCTGACCAGACTGGAGGCTGTGCTGCATTGGGGAACCAAAGAGATTGAAGACAGGTGACTGAGAGAGATAGAGGGAGGGTGGTGCGGTAGGGAAGAAGAAGAGAAGAAAATAAAGACGAAAATGCGTCAGCTAGAAAGAACTAGTACTGCAAAGGGCTTCATCATATCACCCCATGATTTATATCTGCATCATCTGTGAAATGGACTGTCACTCAAGATTTGGACTCCTCAGCCACTCATATCTTTACAGTGTGCCAAAGCAACTGAATGGCTTTGGTGCTTAAATCATCGTCTTCTGAGACAGACAGTTGCGAAATTCATTGCCAACCCATATGCTGCTGTCAGATGAAGCCATGTTTTTCTCTGAATAAACAGGAGAGAAACCCATTTATCATCGAGATTTGAGAGTCAGTAATAAAATTATTGGAACGCAGTTTCAAGTCATACAAATTTTGAAAATTAGTTTAATTTATGATTAAAGAAACAGCCAGTTGCACTGATCCTGTAATTGTAGACATACAAAATGATATACCGGAGCTTTGAGAGGTACAATATTGTCAGCTTCTCCAACATGGCAAGGGGTAAATATAATGCAAGGCATGCCAATCAAATAATCCTGCATCAGCCCTGGAACAGATCACCTGTCTGTGCCAAGTTGTGAGTAATCCTGGTGGTGAAGAAATGAGCAATCTGATAAGTTAACCCCTGGGCTGGAGAGAGGTAACAAACACAACAACTCTGATACAGGAGATAAATATTACTGCAGAACTCCATCACACAAATCAGTCTCCCATTAATTGCCTCCATCTACACTTCCCGCTGCCTGGGAAAAGCAGCCAGCGTAATCAAGGATCCCCACATACTCTCTTCCACTTATAGAATCATAGAACCCTACAGTGCAGAAAGAGGCCCTTTGGCCCATCAAGTCTGCACTGACCAAAATCCCACCCAGGCCCTACCCCCATATCCCCGCACATTTACCCACTAATTCCTCTAACCTATGCATCCCCGGACACTAAGGAGCAAGAGAGAGACAGAGAATTAACTTTTTGAGTCCTCGTGACATCTTCTTCGGAGCTAAAGAGAGAAAGGAATTTTTCAATTCATATTCCCCTTAACTAGGTGTAGGTGGGAGGGAACGTTATTGGCTGTTATTTATGAGAAGGGTTTGTTCTGTGTTAGGAGGGAATGTCTCGCTTTGTGTTTCTGGGCTGCTGTGTTGGACCATCTTTAAAATAGTGTTCACCAACTGAGTCATAAATATGACAGTGGAAACATTTCTGTGATTATTGCCTTTTGACATCCTACTTTTTAGTTTAACTCCTAACTCCCTAAATTCAGCTTGTAGGACTTCATCCCATTTTTTAACCTATATCTTTGGTGCCTATATGCACCACAACAGCTGGCTGTTCGCCTTTCCCCTTCAGAATGGTCTGCAACCACTCCCTGACACCCTTGACCCTTGTACCAGGGAGGCAACATTTCATCCTGGAGCCTCGTTTATGTCCGCAGAAATGCCTGTCTATTTCCCAACAATTAAATCCCTTATCGCTATAGCATTGCCAGTCTTTTTTTCTCCCCTCCTGTGCAGCAGAGCCAGCCATAGTCCCGCAGAAACGAGGGGTGTAGACAGGACAGAAAAAAAGAATCCTGCCGTCACCTGAACTGTAAGTTAAGCTAAGGGTTAAGTCATGGCAGGAGATTCCAGACCGGTGTCATGCTCCTCTTGTGGGAATTCAGGGGCCCTTCCAGTGTCCCTGGCTCCTCCCCGTGCAAAAAGTGTGTTCAACTGCAGCTCCTGTTAGACCGCTTGATGGATCTGGAGCTGTGGATGGATTCACTTTGGAGTATCCACGATGCTGAGGAAGTTGTGGATAGCACGTTCAGTGCTTTGATCACACCACAGATAAAAATTAATGAGGGAGATAGGGAATGGACAAAAAGCAGACAGAAGAAGAGTAGGAAGGCAATGCAGAGGTTCCCGACAATCACCTCCCTCCAAAACAGACATACCGTTTTGGATGTTGTTGGGGGAGATGGCTCACCAGAGGATGGTGGCAGCAGCCGGGTTCACAGGACCGTGGCTGGCTCTGCTGCACAGGAGGGCAGCAGAAAGAGTGGCAGAGCTATAGTGTTAGGTGATTTAATTGTTGGGGAATAGACAGGCATTTATATGGACACAAACGAGACTCCAGGATGAAATGTTGCCTCCCTGGTGCAAGGGTCAAAGATGTCAGGGAGCGGTTGCAGAGCGTTCTGGAGGGGAAAGGCGAACAGCCAGCAGTTGTGGTGCATAGAAGCACCAACAATATAGGTAAAAAAGGGGATGAGGTCCTACAAGCTGAATTTAGGAGTTAAACTAAAACGTAGGACCCCAAAAGGTAATAATCGCAGGATTGCTGCCAGTGCCACATGCTAGCCAGAGTAGGAACGTCAGAATAGCTAAGATGAATATATAGCTTGAGGGATGATGCAAGAGGGATGGATTCAAATTCCTGGGACATTAGAACCGCTTCTGGAGAAGGTGGGACCAGTACAAATCAGACAGTCTACACTTGGGCAGGACTGGAACCAGTGTCCTAGGGGAAGTGTTTGCTCGTGCTCTTGGGGAGGGTTTAAACTAATGTGTCAGGGGGATGAGAACGAATGCAAGAAGTTAGAGGGAAGTAAAGTGGGGACAGAGAAAAAAAGGAAGAAGGGGAAAAGTGGAAGGCAGAAAAAACCAAAGACAAAAAATCAAAAAGGGCCACAACGCAGAATACAGGGACTGTAGAGAACCCAATGATTGGGTCCAGTAAGAGTAAGATAAATAAAACACAGGGAGATTGTACAATATATGACAGGACAGATGGTCTGATGTATGTTTGCTTTAACATATGGAGTATGACAGGTAAAATGGATGAACTTAAATCTTGGATTGTTACATAGAACTGTAATGTTGTGGTAATTATTGAGACTTGGATGAAAGAAGGGCATGACTGGTATCTTAGCACTCCAGGATTAAGATGCTTCAGGTGAGATAGAGAAGGTGACAAAAGACGTGGGAGTGTTGGTTTACTAATTAGGGAGAATGTAACAGCTATATAGGGGGAGGACATCTTGGTGGAATTGTGCAGAGAGCCATATCGGTAGAACTCAGGAATAGCAGCAGTGCAATCACACTGTTGGGGTTGTACTATAGACCTCCCAACAGCCAGGGTGATGTGAAGGCACTGATATGACAGCAAATTATAGGAAGATGTAAAAACAACAGGGTTGCTGTGATGGGTAATTTTAACTTCCTCAACAAAGGGAAGAATTCCTTTAGTGCCAGGGACTTGAATGGGGCAGAGTTTGTTCAGTATGTCCAAAAGTTCTTCTTGAGACAATAAGTAGGTAGTCCAACTCTGGAAGGGGGCGATCTTAGACCTGGTTCTGGGAAACAAGCCCATACAGGTGCTTAATATCTCAGTGCGGGATCATTTTGGGAACAGCGATCACAATTCTAAAAGTTTTAAGATACTAGTAGAAAAGAATAGAAGTAGTCCCAGAGTGAAAGTACTAAACTGTGGGAAGGCTAACTACAACAATAATAGGCAGGAGCTCAGGAATATAGACTGGGATGGCCGTTTGAGGGTAAATCCACATCCGATGTGAGGGAATCTTTTAAAAGTCAGTTGTTAACAATTGGAGATATCATTGCAACACTGAGGAGCTGAGGGAGATTAGCTTTTGGATGAGATGTCAAATTAAGCCCTCATCTCACAGTTCTAGTGGACATAAATAATTCCGTGGCACTAAGATGAGCTGGGAATTCTCCAAGTACCTTGGTCGAGATTTCTCCTTGAAGCAATATCTCTGAAATCAAATCATGCCATTTGGTTGCCATTGGGCATAATCTAATGCTACATTAAGCTTCTACTTAAATATAAATATCTTGTTTCAAATCATGGGCAGTTTTGCCCTGTGGGCTCACAGTCACTAGAAAGCAGAGATCGAAACAGACTGAACTAATTGTGCAATGGTCTTTAATCAGCAGCATAACGAGAGGTTATGACATTCCATCACTTTGACCTGAGGGAAACTTTATTCCAAAGATGGAAAGGCGCCTCAAATAAAATCAAATAACACTGAGTCAACTCAGCAGGCAGGCAGCAACTGTGTAGAGAGACCAAAAGAGAAAATGCTGGAAAATCTCAGCAGGTCTGGCAGCATCTGGTAGGAGAGAAAAGAGCTGATGTTTTGAGTCCAGATGACTCTGTGTCAAAGCAAACTCGAAACGTCAGCTCTTTTCTCTCCTACCAGACGCTGTCAGACCTGCTGAGATATTCCAGTGTTTCCTCTTTTAGTTTCAGATTCCAGCATCCGCAGTAATTTGCTTTTATCTGTGTAGAGAGAAACATCTTGGCTGGAATTTTACCTGCCATGGGAATCGCAGCAGGCAAAGGGTGGACAATGGGAAGGTCCGTTGACCTCGCGTGGGACTTTACAGTTTTGGTATGTGCGAGACCGTAAAATCCCGCCCTGTGAGTCTGACTGACTGCCATACAAACTTGAAGGCTGAAATTTTACCTCCCTGCCCGCCAAGGGAATCAGAGCAGGTGAGGGACAGACAATGGGGAGACCTGTTGACCTCGGGTGGGATTTTATGGTTTCAGGAGGAACGAGGCCGTAAAAAATCTCAGCCAAAATGCTAATTCTGTTTGGCTACAGATGCTGAGTTGGCCTAGCATTTTTTGTTTTTTTTTAATTTCAGATTTCCAGCATCCACAGTATTTTGTGATTATTTTAGTGGAAAGACACATAGAAGCTTTATGATGCAGAAGGAGGCCATTTAGACCATCCATTCTGCACCAACAACAATCCCAACTTGGCCCTATCCCTGCAAACCCTCATATTTACCCTAATCTCTGCATCCTGGGACACTCAGGGGCAATTTAGCACGGCCAATGCATATAACCCACACATCTTTGGACTGTGGTTGGAAGCTGGACCGCCCAGAGGAAACCCACGCAAACACTGGGAGAGCATGCAGACACTGCATAAACAATGACCCAAGCCAGGAATCGAAACTTGGTCCCTGCAGCTGTGAGGCAGCAGTACTAACCACTGCCGCCCTGTTTACTCCCTTGCTTTCTCTTTCAACTCCTGTCTTTCTCTACTGGAATTTCCACTCACAGAAGCAATGTGGGCTCTGAACAAATAACTCTTGTCTTGTGACGGCTTTGTCCTTGATAGCATGGCCATCGTGGCCATGTTCTCCAAGAGAAACAAATGCTACAGCAAATCTTTTGTTTTCTTAAAGCTATTCAGCAGCACCCAAGTTACACAAGCAACAGAAGTGAATTGTCAACTGCAACAACAAAGTACGTTGTTTGTCTAACAGAGAGAGATAGCTATTGATGAGAATCAATGTGATCTTTGAGCACAAGCCATCCCTAATGAGAATTAGAGTTACTAAATCCTTCTGATTACATTGGATACAAGATGGCAATAAAATCAGGCCCTACATCTTCATTTTTATTTTAATCCATTGTGTCCACTCCCTAAATATTTGTTTGTATTTATTTCTCAGAAGTTTGGCAACATTTTTAGGATTTCAGTTTTCAGCCATTGTCAAAGCCACACTACAAAATTATTGCATTAAAAAGCCAGTCTGCAAAACAATTGTCAACTTTCAGTAATCAAAGCTTAATCCTAATGCGTATTATATTGATTGATGTATTGATTTATTAGTGTCACAAGCAGGTTTACATGAACGTTGCAATGAATTTACTGTGAAAATCCCTGGTTGTTGCACTCCGGAGCCTGTTCGGACACACTGTGGGAGAATTTAGCATGGCCAACACAGTTAACCAGCACATCTTTCGGACTGTGGGAGGAAACCAGAGCACCCGGAGGAAACCCACGCAGACAGGGGGGGAACGTGCAGACTCTGCACAGGCAATGACCCAAGTCAGGAATCGAACGTGAGTGCCTGACGCTGTGAGGCAGCAGTGTAACCGCTGTGCCACCATGGCACCCAGTACAAAGTTGAGGTACTGCAACTGCTGGACAATGGAACTGGGAAAAAACAAAGGAAATATTCAGCTGGCCAGACAGCATCTGTGGAGAAAGAAACAACTAAAAGCCAGACATTTGCTGTTCCGCCCGTCACAGGAATTGGAATGAGGTGCAGACTATGGAAAAGCCTGTGGATCTTGGGCTGGATTTTATGGTTTCGGTATGAGCGAGACTGTAAAATCCATCCTGTTCCAGCTGGTGATCTTTCAGCAGAATTAGAAAATGTTATATGGGTCTTAAATAAGTTGAGCTTAAATGGAACCATGCAAGAGACTATGGACAGGGGAGTGGGTCAGAGGATTAAAATGGTAATCAGGTGGAATCTCATGGATCATAACATCAACTTAACTAAAGTGTGTAATAAAACAATACCCAATCTGTGCTAGGTCCTCTCAATGTTGAAAGAATAACAAAGAAATCTGTTTTACCTGGAAGGAATGTATGGGGCTCTGAAGTTTGGGGTAAGGTAAATGGAAAAGTGTTGCATTTCCTGGAACTAGAGGGCATTGTTTTAAAATTACACATTGCCCTTGAGATGGTACCTTACTTGAGAAAGGATATACTGGCAGAAAAGATTCACTATGCTGCTGATTCCGGAGTTGAGAGGGTTGGTTTATGAGGAGATACTGAGTAGACTGGAACTATACTCATTGGACTTTAGAAGAATGAGGTGAATCTTATAGAAATATATAAAATTATGAAGGGAATAGATGTGATAGAAGCAGGGAGGTTGTTTCAATTGGCAGATGAAACTAAAACTAGGGAACATAGCCTCAGAATAAGGGGGAGCAGATTTAGGACTGAGTTGAGGAGGAACTTTTTTACCAAAGGGGTTGTGAATCTGTGGAATTCCCAGCCCAATAAAGCAGCTGAAGCTACCTCGTTGAATGTTTTAAGGCAAGGATAGATTTTTGAACAGTAAAGGAATTAAGGGTTATGATGAGCCGGCGGGTAACTGGAGCTGAGTCCACAAAAAGATCAATCATGATCTTACTGAATGGCGGAGCAGGCTTGAGGGGCCAAATGGCCTACTCCTGCTCCTAGATCTTATTATGTTCTTATGCCCTTTTGGCCAGAAATTAGGAGTTTTTTTTTCTTTCACAGAGCTGTGTGAATTTGGGACTATCTGGCTGGAATGTTATTACTGTTCACACCGGCAGGATCTTCCCATCGCATTGCAGTGAACGGAGATTTGGCTGGCCACTAAATTCTCTGACCTCACTGCTGTGAGAATGCGGTTTGTTCGACAGTTAAGATCGGACACTCTGCCTCAGCAGTGGTGGCGGGGTTACTGAATATTTGTAAGCTGAAGGTAGGTAGATTTTCATGAGGCAAGGGGAGCAAAGGTTATTGGGGTAGATGGAAATGTGGAATTCAAAACACAATAAATCCCCCATGATGGCACAGCAGTCTCAGAAAGTCGGATGACCTTCTCCAGCTGCTATTTTGTATATTTGCATGCTTATTTTTCATGTTTTCTTTTCATTGTTGCTCTTATTTTTAGCTCATTCTGTTATTCCAAGGGCTTAGATTTGCTCCAATGACATTGAGATGGCCGGTGAATTAACTGACCATCTTCCACTGGTTTAAGTTTTGTATTGGCTATTGTGATGGAATACTTCCTACTTGCCTGGGTGGGTGCAGCTCCAACAACACTCAAGAAACTTGATACCATTCAGGATGAAGCAGCCCGCTCAATTGTCACCACATCTACAAACATTCAATCCCTCCACCACCGATGCTTGGTTGCAGCAGTGTGTACTATCTACAAGATGCACTGCAGCAACTCATCAAAGGTCCTCAAACAGCACCTTTCAAACCCATGGCCACTTCCATCTAGAAGGACAAGGGCAGCAGATACATAGGGACATCATCACCTGCAAGTTCCCCTCCAAGCCACTCACTATCCTGACTTGGAAATCACAGGGTCAAAATCCCTCCCTAATGGCATTGTGGGTCAACCCACAGCATATGGACTGCAACAATTCAAGAAGGCAGCTCATCACCACCTTCTCAAGGGCAACTAGGGATGGGAAACAAATGCTGGCCTAGCCAGCAATGCCCATGTCCCATGAAAGGATAACAAAGATATATAGATATGCCCAAAAGTGAATGGAAAGCTAAACTAAAATGGTAATGGAAAAACAATAAAAGGCCAAACTCCATCAGTCAGCTTCCAGTAAAGCTCATCCAGATGAATGAATTAAACACTCAGCTCAGTTTCACCTAAGAAAACTGAACACGGTGCCAAGTTTCATTGAATTGTTGAAGTAAAGCTGTGGCTTGTTTTCAAACAAGACCACTTTAGACTGGTATAAAATCCCTGCTAAAAATCATGCTCAGTGCAAGAACGACATTGATCTAGTTATATGGCTCTTAGGTTGTCAATTACTGTTATCACTAAATATACATCCAAACATCCAGGGAACACATCATTCCAATTGGGTAGTATTCAAAAGGAAGAAAGAGAGAGTTCTCAGTCAAAGCCATTTGATTCAGTTTAACTGGAGCACAGCTTTTGATTCGTGGCAGCAAGCCTTGAAAGGGCATTCTCTACAGCTTGCTGGAGAAGGTTACCCTCACCAGCCATTCATTACCCCCAAACCCTTTCAACCCAACTCCTCTCCATCTTCAACCCTCAATAAATCCCCCTCCCAAGGCGCTTACAATGACACTTAAAATACCTTAACTAGCTGCCCTCTTGCTGTGATTTTTCTGCAGTTGTTGATCAGACCAATCACTCTGTCACTGGTAGCCTTGGGGTGAATTTTAATCCCTCAAAATGAGTTGGGTTTGTGTTAAATGTTAAAACTTAACTCAAACCTGTTTCCTGGTTTGCAGGAGTGGGATAGCAGGGGCAGCAGTTTGACTATTTGAATAATTCCATGAGGCTGGCAGGTTCAGATTTAACCAGCTTCATATGATTAATTCTGTCCTCCTGAGGCTTAGGAAACCCAAACCCAGCAAATGATACTGGACCAACTTAGAGTCCCAGGTTAACCACACTGACCCTCGCAAGGTCTGCAAGACATAACAGGCTACAAGATGAAGGCATGTAAAATCGTCGGCTCCAACGCACCCCCCTTCCTGATGAACTCAATGCATTCTACCCCCGTTTTGAGCAAGAGGTCAGGTAGACAAGGCCATCCACTCTAGAAGTCTCAGATGAACCTGTATCTGGGGTCACCATTGCAGGTGTCAGAGCAGCTTTCTTGAAGGCTAACCCACGGAAAGCAACTGGTCTGGATGGGATATCCAGACGTGCACTCAGATCCTGCGTGGAGTTATTTACAGACATCTTCAATCTTTCTTTGCAACAATCTGAGGTCCCTATATGCTTCAAGAAGATGACCATCATCCCAGAACCTACGAAAAGCCAAGCAGTGTGCCTTAATGACTATCGGCCTGTGGCTCTGACATCCATCATTATGAAGTGCTTCGAATGCTTAGTCATGGCGCAAATCAATTCCAGCCCCCAGGACTACCTGGGTCCATTATAGTTTGCCTACTGCCACCACAGGCCTACAGCAGGCGCCATTTCCCTGGCCCTGCACTCAACCCTGGAACACCTAGATAACAAGAACACCTACGTTAGGCTCCTATTTGTTGACTACAACCTTCAACACTATTATTCCCATGAAACTCATCTCCAAACACTGTGGCCTGTGACTCGGCACCTCCCTCTGTGATTGGATCCTGAACTTCCTAACTCACAGACCACAATCAATAAGGATAGGCAACACCTCCTCCACGATCATCCTCAACACCGGTGCCTCACAAGGCTGTGTTCTCAGTCGCCTGCTATACTCCTTGTACACCAATGACTGTGCAGCCAAATTCCCCACCAATTCGATTTTCAAGTTTGCTGACAACACCACTGTAGTGGATTGGATCTCAAACAATGACAAAACAGAGTACAAGAATAAGATAGAGAATCTGGTGAACTGGTGTGGCAACAATAATCTCTCCCTTAATGTCAACAAAATGAAGGAGATTGTCAACGACTTCAGGAATGCCCCTTTCTACATAAATGGGAATGAAGTAGAAAGGGTCGACAGCTTCAAGTTTTTAGGTGTCTAGATCACTAACAACCTGTCCTCGTCCCCCATGCCAATATACAGATAAAAAAGCCGACCTACGCCTCTACTTTCTCAGAACACCAAGGAAATTTGACATGTCAGCTATGACTCTCATCAACTTTTACAGCTGCACCATAAACAGCATTCTTTCTGGTTGTATCATAGCTTGGTATGGCCCCTGCTCTGCCCAAGACTGCAAGAAATTACAAAAGGTTGTGAATGTAGCCCTGTCCATCACGCAAACCAGCCTCCTATCCATCGACTCTGTCGACACTTCCCTCTGCCTCTGCAAAGCAGCCAGCATAATTAAGGACCTCACACACCCTGCACATTCTCTCTCCACTTTCATCCTTCCGGAAAAAGATACAAAAGTCTGAGGTCACGGACCAACCAACTCAAGAGCAGCTTCTTTCCTGCTGCTGTCAGACTTTTGAATGGACTTACCTTGCATTAAGTTGCTCGTTCTCTACACCCTATTTCTCTGACATTACATTCTGCACTCTCCTGTTTCCTTCTCTATGGATAATATGTTTTGTCTGCCTAACACACAAGAAACAATACTTTTCACTGTATGTTAATTAATGTGACAATAATAAAACAAATTGAATCAAATCAAAGATGGGGACAACTTTAGTGCCAAAATCAGAGCCTTACAACGCTGCTTGTGGGCTCGGAGGCACAGGAATGTCTCTTCCTAGCATCCCCAAGCCAACCTTCTTGCCATGGTTTGGAAACATGTTGCCTCAAACCTTTTAGGATTGGACCATTCCTGGTTTCTGGGAAGGATCTCTTCACTCTCTAGGATTGGGAATCAGATATGAACCCCCATTGCACCATGTTTTCCCTTCCCCCATCCAACACCTGCCATATCTCCATCATCACTATTGAATCTATAGAATCCCAATTGTGCAGAAGGAGGCCATTTGGTCCATCGAGTCTGCACCAACTCTCCAGAAGAGTATCTTACCAAGGTACTTGGTGTACTGTGCACAGCTCTGGTCGCCTCACTACAAGAAGGATGTGGAAGCTATTGAGAGGGTGCAGAGGAGATTTACAAGGATGTTGCCTGGATTGGTGCCTTATGAAGATAGGTTGAGGGAGCTAGGTCTCTTCTCCCTGGAGAGACGAAGATTGAGAGGCGACCTGATAGAGGTTTATAAAATGTTGAGAGGTATAGATAGGGTAGGTTCTCGGAGGCTATTTCCCAGGGCTGAAATGGTCGCTATGAGAGGACACAGGTTTAAGGTGCTGGGGAACAGGTACAGAGGAGATATCAGGGGTAAGTTTTTCACTCAGAGGGTGGTGAGTCAATGGAATCGGCTGCTGTCGCTGGTGGTAGAGGCAAACTCGCTGGGGTCTTTTGAGAGACTTTTGGATGAGTACGTGGGATTTAATGGGATTGAGAGTTATAGATAGGCCTGGTAGGAATGGATATGATCGGTGCAACTTGTGGGCCGAAGGGCCTGTTTGTGCTGTAGTGTTCTATGTTGTATGTAGGTACACCCCTTGCCCTATCCCCATAAACCTGTACATCTACCGTGGCTAATTCACCTAACCTACATATCTTTGGACACTAAGGGACAATTTTAGCATGGTTGATCCACCTAACCCACACATCTTTGGACTGTGGAAGGAAACTGGAGCACCCGGAGGAAACACATGCAGACAAGAGGAGAACACGCAAACAGTCCACACAGACAGTGACCTGAGTCCCTGGCGCTGTGAGGCAGCAGTGCTAACCACTAACTGTGCCATCTCATGACCACCACTGTGGCCATCACATTCCAATAACATGTGTAGTCTCATTACCTAGTTTTAGCCTCTGTTCCACAGTGTTCTCTGCCAGAATGCAAGGCAAACCTATCGATCAGACTGACTTCTGGTGAGGATGCTGCTTTTAAAAGAGACACAATGCTACACTGTGAAAAGCCCAAAACCTGTGAGCAAAAGTGAACTTCTGGTCAAAAAATCTGTCCTTGTGCTAATGTAACCTGCCCTTGTTGAGGTCAGGCCTTTCTCTCCAAAAAGAAGATTTCACTATCCCATCCTGGCTTTTTCCCCTGGTACAGCCTCCATCTTCACCACTTGACATCCAAGGGACACTGTTTCCATACAATTAGTTTCACTATCATTGTCAGATCTGGTCCCCCAGCATTACTGGACACTTCAATCCTCTACCAAAACTGCTCACTCTTCCAGCTTTATCTTGAATGAAGAGATAGCCCCTTACCTTCTTTTATCTGCAACCAATCAGAAATTCCTTCCTCTAGCCCTTCCCTCCTCATCTCCAGGGGTAAGAGTAAGAGACCTGTAGAAGTCTTTGTCATTAAGTTCGAGACCATTTGTTCAGCTGCCTCTGTCACATTTCTGCCTTTCCCCCAAGCTCCCCAAGGTAAATTTTCCACAAAGTTTCACTCTGCTCACAAGCTGAATCATCTTCTTTCGATAATTATTCTCCTGTCTCCTCTCCTATTTTCCCTTCAACCCACATGACTCAGCTTCTTCTCGCTTGACCTGATTTCCACCAAATTAGCAACTGCCCTAGTTCCCTTCCATGGTCCACTGCTAGCTGATACTGTGAATACTCTGAACCTTCCACACACCTGACGAAGGAACAGCATTTCCAAAAGCTTGTGGGATTACTATCAAATAAACTGGTTGGTCTTTAACCTGGTGTTGTGAGACTTCTTACTATGTTTACCACAGTCCAATGCCGGCATCTCTACATTAGCATTTATTGCCCATCCCTAGTTGTCCTTGGAGGGCAGTTAAGTGTCAACCACATTGATGTGGTTCACATGTAGGCCAGACCAGGTGAGGACGGCAGATTTCCTTCCCTAAAGGACAATTGTGAACCAGATGTGTTTTTCTAACAATTGACAATGGTTTCATGATCATCAATAGATTCTTAATTCCAGATAATTTTTATTGAATTCAAATTTCACCAGTTGTCATGGCAGGATTTGAATCTAGGTCCCTGGTATATTAGTTGAGTTTCCTGAACTAATCGTCTGATGAGAATGCCATTAGACCATCACGTCACTGTGGTGGTTCAAGACAGTCACCACCACCTTCTTATGGGCAATTAGGGGTGGGCAATAAATGATGGTCTAGCTTGCGACATTCATACCCGGTACAAAAATGAAAAAAAAACCTCCTTATTTGCCTTAGCACCACTGTTTGTCTGGTAATGTTCCTACATAATCCCTTGGGACATTTTCCTTTTCTGAAGGTGCTGTATGATTACACATTCCTGATGTTATTCATTGTTAGATAGGAGTTGTAAGGAGAACTGAAGCTGCTACTAATGGTAAGTAGGACTGCACTATCTTGTGGTCTCTCACATTATCAGTTTTTCAGATCTTTATCACTTGTTTACTCCAATCTAAATCCGATGTGATTGAATGGAACACATTGAATGTCTGTTAGTAAACACTTTCAGATACTCTTATTGGATAAAATTAGATGAGTAATGGCAGAGGCAATCTTTCTTAATATAATTATTGAATCTGTTGACTCGGCACTAGAGATAACACATCATTTGACTGCCATTGTCCAATATCTGCAGTAATTCAGTAATTGCCTCTCTTTCAGCTGAGTTGAGTCCATCAAGTCACTGATGAAGATACAAAATAGGGGAAATTGCAAATTTATTTCAACGCATTGGCAGATTTGCCAAAAGTGACCCACTCTGCAAAGAGGTTGCAAAGCCAAGACACTGCTGAGGAGACCCTGTGAAAGCTGATGTGGCCAGAGAGCCAACCTTTTACCCACTTGATTCAGCTGCTAACATTCTGGTCACAACCCGAAAGGCTGGGGGTTAAACACCTACTCCCGTTACTTGAGCACATGATCTAGGCTGACATTTCCAGGTAGTTTTCACGGACCGATCTGCTGTTTGGAACGCAAGTGGATTTTTAAACAGGTTGACCCCTGCACAGTCTGAGTTCAGGCTGCCATGTTGACATTCCTGAGCTGTTAGGATGGCAACCCCTTTATCTTACCCAAGTGTTTAGAAAGTACATGATCTTCAGCAGGATGTAAACAGCTGACCTTGGGCAGGGTGATGCACCAAGGAGGTGGTAACCACCCTTATATTTTGAGTATCTGTCTTGTGTCATTGGTCAGAGTAGTTTTGATGGGTGATTGGCATTGTGCCAGCTACCAGTCCTCAGAAAATATGTAGCTATATTACATATTAGTTTTATATTCTCCCAAGGGCTCTGCGCTGAGTGGCTGATATGGATACAGTGCTTATTGGGC
This sequence comes from Carcharhinus amblyrhynchos, assembly GCF_965287045.1. Classification (NCBI taxonomy): domain Eukaryota; kingdom Metazoa; phylum Chordata; class Chondrichthyes; order Carcharhiniformes; family Carcharhinidae; genus Carcharhinus; species Carcharhinus amblyrhynchos. The sequence goes on from NC_137352.1 coordinate 26,842,745, forward strand.
AGCTGCCTGGTTCAGACCAGGGATGGATCAGAGGAGGAGGAAGATCAGCAGAAGTATTCCCTCATACACTGCTATGGGTTTACATTTTTTCTGCTTAATTAGTTAATGTATCAAAGCTCAGATCCTTAGACACCTTCCAAACCCATGACCAATTCCATCTAGAAGGACAAGGGCAACAAATACATGGGAGCACCACCATCTGCAAGTCACCCTCCAAGTCACTCACCCTCCTGACTTGGAAATATATTGCTGTGTCTTAGCTGTCACTGGGTCAAGATCCTGGAATTCCCTCCCTAATGGCATTGTGGGTCAATCCATAGCTTGTGGACTGTAGTGTTTCAAGAAGGCAGCTCACCACCACCTTCTCAAGGGCAACCAGGGATGGGCAATAAATGCTGACCAGCCAGTGACATCCATGTCCCATGACTGAATAAAAAAGAAGTAAACTGTTATTACTTAATAAACTATCTTAAAATTCCTTACTGGATATTTAAGTATCTGCGGTTCTTGAACCCCAGTAGATCTTACAGAAAAGAGGAACATAGGAGTTGGAATCGGCCATTCAGTCTCTTAAGCCTGTTCTGTCAGTCAGTGGGATCATGGCTGATCTGCATCATAACTCAATGTAACACCAAGTGCTCCAGTTTCCTCCCACAGTCCGAAGATGTGCAGGTTAGGTCGATTGGCCATGATAAATTGTCCCTTAGTGTCAGGGGGATTAGCAGCATAAATAGGTGGGGTTACAGGGATAGGACCTGGGTGGGATTGTTGTCGGTGCAGGTTCAATGGGACAAATTGACATCCTTCTGCACTGTAGGGATTATATCCCTTAATGCATTTATCTAACAAAAATCTATCAATCTTAAATTTAAAATTAGTAATTGAACTAACAGCTACTGTATTTTGTGTGTGAGATTGTTCCTTTGCATGAACTTCTTTCCTGCATTGCTTCTCTCTGATTGTAAAGTTCCTAGACTACAGTTTAAAGTTTATGTATTAATGTCACAAGTAGGCTTGCATGAAGTTACTGTAAAAATCCCCTAGTTGCCAGAATCCTGTTCGGGTACACTGAGGGACAATTTAGCATGGTCAGTGCGCCTAACCAGCGCATCTTTCAGACGTGGGAGGAAACTAGAACACCCGGAAGAAACCCACAGAGGCACAGTGGGAATGCGCAAAGTCCGCACAGACAGTGACCCAAACTGGAAATTGAACCCGGGTCCCTGGCACTGTGAGGCAGCAGTGTTAACCATTGTGCCACCTCCCACCAGTATATGCATCTCTTCCTTTCTACTCTATCAATTCCTTTCCAAATGTAAAGAACCTCAATCAACTAATGCTTGAAATCTTTTATATTTCATGGAATATATATCTACCATTTGATAATTTCTCCTCATAATCCAATCCCTGGAACTATTGTAATATTCTGCTGAATGTACACTGCACTCTCAACAAGTCCAATCTATTTTTTAAGTGTATGGTGTCTTCAACTGGACATAATGTTCCAAATGCAGTTGAACCGAGGCTTATAAAACCGTGACAAAACTTCCTTCTCTTTCTATCCCAACCCTCTGTTTCTGAAGGCTAACGTTCCAATAGTCATATGATTCTTTTTGCCATTACGCCTTCAAGGTACATCATAGATCTTTAGATATGTTTGAACTTGCCAGAATTCGAAAAAAAAATCTTGTATCAATTCCTTTTTGGTACCAAATTAATGACATCATGCTCACCTACATTGAAATCCATCTGCCACAGTTTTCTTAACTAACGTCATGTTATTTTATTCTTCCAACTTCCCATTTACATTACTTACTGCCATCATGTCATTGGTGAACTTGGGTATATGGTTCCCTCTCATGTTTCCTAAGTCATGAATAAACATGGTGAAGAGACAAGGCTCCAGCACAGACCTTTGTGGACCATCACTACTAACATTCTTCCCATTTGGAGTCAATGCCCATTATCCCTACTCTCTGTCTTATCCCAGGAGAGGCCGTGGCATAGTGGTATTGTCATTGGACTAGTGCCAGAGCAAGATCTGGGAACCCAGGTTCAAACCTTGCCGTGGCAGTATAATCTCAGTCAATCATCAGCAAAACAGAGGAATGTGTCTTCAACATTCTATCAAGTGGCACTTCCTCAGCAACAACCTGCTCGTCCATGCTAAGTTTGAGTTCTGCCAGGAACACTTTAGTTCCAGTCCTCACTGTAGCTTTAGTCCAAACATGGATCAAAGGACTGAATTCAAGAACTGTGGTGAAAGTGATATTAAGACAGCATTTGACCAAGTGGGGAAAAGGAATCTGAGTAAAATTAAACCCGTTAGGAATGATGTCTCACAATTGGGAAGGGTGGGGGAAGCCTAAGCTTTCTTTGTGTGGGTTCAGAGAAGCTCTTCCTGTCCCAGTAAGCAAAATTCAAAGTAAGGATCCTGTTGTGGCCTGTTCTGGCAGTGATCCTCTTTCTAATCATATTATCATCAGAATATTAATCCAGAATCTCAGCTAATTTTCCGGGGACCAAGTTCAAATCCGTCCATAGCAGATGGTGGAATAAAATATATCTGGGATTAAGAATCTACATGTGGCCATGAAACCATTTTCGGGTGTCAGAAAAACTCATCCACTAATCCTGGTTCACTAATGCCCTTTTGAGAAGGAAATCTGCCATCCTTGTCTGGTCTGGCCACGTGTGACTCCAGAGTCACTGCAACGTGGTTGATTCACAACTGCCCTCTGAACAAGGGAAATTAGGGATGGGCAATAAATGCTGCCCAGAAAGCAACGCCCATTACCCACAAATGAATAAAAATACCTTGCACAAAAGCTTCCTGCTCCGAGCATTCATTTTTAATTGGAGTCAGATCCCAAGGACGTTGTTTGGGATCCAACATGCAAATAAACTAAAAAAAAACATTGGCTTTTAGTCTGGTTTTCTTCCTATCAATTCAACAAAGCAAGTTAAAATTAGGAATAGTCAGCTCATGGGGTGTCCAGATATGTTATTTTAACTTGCCACCTGCTTGGATCCAACTGAATGGTTAGAGTTAAATTCATCCCCAAAGTTTCTGTACAGAGTGTATCCAACTTTGAATAGCGTACTTAATAGCATCCTATCAATAGTACTGGCATTAGCAAAATTGCACATTAATCAATGGAATCACTGCAACTTATGCATCATCCCAATTGTTCTTGTAAAATAGCACTTCCATGGGCCAGCATTTCCTTGCAATTGAAATCTATTCCTTGCCTCTGTTTCTATCCTGAGCAGCAGATGGTGAGCTTTGGCGCTGGGGCCAAGTTGTCTCTGGATGATTACTGATGAAGCTTTAGATTACAGTGACAGCACGCTTAAGGCAAGTATGTCGGAAAAGACAACTTACATTTAAAGCACAGTCTCTTTGGAAGGTGCAACCCCATCACTGAAGAACTTTGAAAAAGAAATCAAACATCTCTGATCAGTGTTAAAACCTGTGTGCTTTCTTTGCTTTTTTAAAAATTTTGGAATATTTGTTGAGCCTTGGTAGAAATCAAATGACAGTGGCTGAGAGCAGATGTTCAGCTTGAGAGAATAAACTAACTAAACCACCATTCCAGGATCCTTGATTCCTCACTTAGTATTTTGAGCAGGCACAGGCTCTGAGAGAATTTATATTCAAAAGGGAAGGTCCGTTTTTTTGACCAACCCGATCATTACAGATGACAGAGTGGCACAGAGGTTAGCACTGCTGCCCCTCAGTGCAAGGGACCCAGGTTCAATCCTGGATTTGGGTGACTGTCTCTTTGGAGTTTGTGTCTGTGTTGGTTTCTTCCAGGTGCTCTGGTTTCCTCCCACACTCCAAAGATGTGTGGGTTAGATTGATTGGCCATGCTAAGTTACCCCTTAGCGGTAGGGGATTAGCAAGATAAATACATGGCACTATGGCAATAGGGCCTGAGTGTGATTGTTGTTGGTGCAGGATCGATGGGTCAAATAGCCTCTTCTATTCTTCTGGGGATTCTATGATTCATGGTTGACCTGAAATGATATGAAAGGGCCAATCACTCATAAGCATTTGTGTAAACACATTTTGGATTCACTTAATTAAATAAGGCCCCTTTTTCTCAAATCATTCAAGGGATGTGGGCTTTGCCGGCCAGCCCAGCACTGATTGCCTATCCCAATTTGCCCTTGCGAAGATGCATGATGGTCAGGTGCCTTCTTGAACTACTGCAGTCCAGGTGGTGTAGATACACCTACAATGCTGTTAGGTTGGGAGTTCCAGAACTTTGACCCAACGACAGTTAGGGAATGATGATATATTTCCGAGTTAAGATGGTGAGTGACTTGGAAGGGAACTCCGAGGTAGTGATGTTATAGAGTCTAGTGTCTTTTTCTTTGTAGATAATGATGTTGTTGGTTTGGAAAGTGTTGCCTAAAGGAGTCTATGTGAGTTTCTGCAGTGCATCTTGTAGATCGTACAAGGGTGCTGCTGTGTATTGATGGTGGAGGGAATGAATGTTTGTCAGTGAGCTGCCAGTCAAGTGGGCTGCTTTGTCCTGGATGATGTCCAGTTTTTTGAGTGTTGTTGGAGCTGCTCTCATCAAGGCAAGGGGAGAATATTCCATCATACTGCTGACCTGTGACTTGTAGATAATGGATAGACTTTGGGAAGTCAGGAGTTAAATTATTCACTACAGGACGCCTAGCCCCTGACCTGATATTATATCCACAGTATTTATATGGTTAGCCCAGTTCAGATTCTGGTCAATGATAATCCCAAGGATCTTGATAATTGGGGATTCAGTGATGATCATGCCATTGACTGTCAAGGGACAATGGTTAGACAATCTCTTGTTGAAGATGGTCATTGCCTAGCACTTGTGCAGCACAAACATTACCTGCTACCTGTCAACCCAAGCTATTTTCCAGGTTGTGCTGCATTTGGACATCAACTACTTCAGTGTCTGAGAGGTCATGAATGATGTTGAGAATTGTGCAATAATCAGCAAACATCCTCACTTCTGATTTTATGATGGAAGGAAGGCCCTGGGAATGTATATACCTTGATAGAAAGCTTAAGGACATCAACAACAGAGTTGTGTGCATTGTGTTCTGCTCATAGGCCAAAGTGAAACTGAGACTGGATCACATGACACAGTCCTCTTTTAGTGATAGCATTCTACTATCCCTGAGAGTCACATTACAACACCTTTCTTTCTTTTTGAAGATACATTCCCCAATTCCAATGAATTGTAACCTCTTAAAATGCATGTTCATGTTTACTCACCATTACATAAATGTATAGAACTGATGAATCTGAGTCTCTGAAGTGTGGCCATATGTTTTTGGTTCGCTTGTAATGTTAACCATGTTGGAATGTTTCCTTAATTGCTCGCAGTGATCTGTCATTCTTGGGTGTTGTTCTTGGTTTTGTTTGGGATCTAGCCCTGGATGCAATTGGACTGTATGGTGGTTGAGAAGCTGGAATGGATCTGATTTATCCTCAGTTGAACCTCACCATCGCACCTTTGTGTGACATGACTACAAAGGACCTTGGTTCAGGATAAACCATTGTCACCTCGGCTGGTTGCGATGTACTTCCTGAAGGATCCTGGATGTGAACTTGTTCTCCCAACTGTAAGGGAGGCAACTTATTTCTATCATGCACTTTGGTCATCTTCTCTTGCAATTTAATAAGTTGCTTCTAGTTTATGAGAGACCAGAATGAATAAGGTAGACAAATTGTCATGTGCTGGTCTGCCAAGCATGAGCTTTGTAGGTGATAGAAACAGTTGCAATTAAATGTGTCACTCACAAATGTACCGTTGCAACGTGTAGATCTTGCTTGGCCTGTCCACATATGAGGATTAGGTATTTCATCATGCAAATCACTGCTGCCTCACAGCTCCAGGGACCTGTGTTCAATTCTCAGCTTGGGAGTCACTGTCTGTGTGGGGTTTGCACATTCTCCTCATGCCTGCGTGAGTTTCTTCTGGGTGCTCTTGTTTCCTCCCACAATCGAAAGATGTGTAGGATAGATGCATTAGCCATGCTAAATTGCCCCTTAGTATCCCAGGACGTGTAGAAATGTTAGATGTTAGAGGAATTAGTGGAGTAAATGTGTGAGATTACGAGGATAGGGCCTAGGTGGGATTATTGTCGATGCAGACTTGATGGGCTGAATGGTCTCCTTCTGCACTGTAGGGATTCTATGAAATCATTATTTTGGCTATGCCATTAGATTGAAGGTAATGAGGAGAAATGGGCACAAATTGATGGTAAAATCGGGCCCTTCATATCCAAGCTATGCCTATGTGCAATTGATGAACTTGTAAATTATCAAATTGCAAACATTCTGGTATGGTGAGCTGCCTGCCTTTGAAAATGACTCCACAGAAGATACCTAGCTTATCTTGGGAAAGCCAAAATTGTCTCTCACGTTTTTTTAGACATGCTAAATCAAATCAGGTCATTCTTCAGTGATGGTTTTCCACAGTTTCTGTTCTATAGAACCTTTTGTTGTTTCATCTTGCAGCTGCTGGCATTTGCATTGTGCAAAAAATACCAGATCAACTGACAGACTTGCATTCCCCTTCAAGTGTAACATTGCAGCTTCCTGAAACTTCCAATTCTGTTAAAACATTCTGCATATTTCAAAGTGAGGTCATGAATTGAGCTAAAACGTGCAGTTTTTGAGGTTGGCCTGCCGTGTGAGGTCTGATGGATTCCATTGATTGTTACCAGTGCAAAGTCATGGCAAGCTAGTAGACCTACAATACTGGACATTTAGTCTCCACCATGTAGGATACCTGCGACACTCAAGACCCATGGTACTTGTAGTTCGGGACTATGCATCTTACTTATTGAACATATTAACTATTATATGCTAAAAGTTGCACCATAGTAAGTTTTGCCATGCTCTTCCGTTTCTGTGGGATACAAATCTTTTGGATTTGGGTAATAGACTGGGCTTGCCTCTATCTCAATTTTGGTCAACACAAAACAGTTCCAACTTTCTTAGGGTGGACAATTTGAATCCCGGCGAACAATTTGGCACTGTGTTTGTGTGTTTTCCATATGATTGATTGTGTGAGATGTGTTCACTGTTGCTCATCTCATTGAGAAATCAGAAAATGACAATAAGATGCACAATCACCTCCTTGATCTCTTTCTTATGGGCTATCAGATGGCTGTTCACATTGCTTGAAGATACTTATTGTGTACAGTCTGTTTGGATCAGTGCATGGCCCTTTGCAGTTGCATCAGCCATTGCGCTAGTACACGACTGCTCTCATTGCCCTTTCTGTCATATGCCTTATGTAACTGCTGGACATCTTTGGGGTTGGCTAAAGGCCACACATTGCACATGGACTGTTAGGTTTTAGTGAGTGCTTCAACAATTGTGAATGTTCTCATCCTGAAAGCTTTGCTTTGTATTTAGGTCCATCCTTGAGTGACTCTCCAATTCTAAATGTTTTGGGCTTGTTTAGCGGATCTGTCTGGAATGCTTCAATGGGAATGGATCTGATCACCAACTCAGCAACTGGGACTGCTAAGTCTGTGTTTGAAAAGTAGCAGCCTTTTCCCTGCATCTGCTGATGAAGTGTTTATGGATTCTATTTTCTGTTGTCGAAATTACATGAACTCAAGTCAATGAATATGGAAGTTTAATCTGATTCTCAATTAGGCTTCCAATGTCATCCATTTCATTGGAGGATCTCCTGTTAATCCAGGTGTGTTTAGCCTGTGTAGACCTTCATTGGTGGGCAAATTTTTATGGCGTGCTTGTCTGGTTCAGATACACCTGAATCAACAAACCGTGGGGGTGATCCTCCAGCCTGCTGTGCTGCTCAAGCAGTGCAGTGAGCTAGGAGACATCAGTGGTGGCCGTGTAGCAGGCTTCTTGCTGGCCGCCATGGCCTCCATGCATCTCCGACTGCCGGATTTCTGGCGTCATCAGCTTTGCACCAGAAATCAACGCAGAGCTGAATAAATTATGTAGATCACTATTTACATCTGATTAGTGGGCCTGGGACTGAAGCCTCCAAGCCCACCAGTGTCAACCCCTCTGCCAGGAGTGTTTCACTCCAGAGAGGTTTACAACAGATCCCCACTTGTGGTGAGCTGGCAGCCTGACCCCACTAGAGGGATAGAGGAAGATGGAGACCTTCCAGGAAGTCAGGGGTAAGGGGAGTGCCCCCTGGGCATCGCCAGCTTAGCCTCCTCACATTGCCCAAGAGGCAAACTGGCATTGCCCAGGGGACACATTGGCATTGCCCATCAGGCATTGGACAGTGCCAAGAGGTCAGGGCCAGAAGGGGCAGGGCCTAATAGGGTGGGGCCTCTGGGGGCAACCGGTGTGGGTGAGGTGTCCCACTGGCATTCTGCATTTGAGATCATAAGCAGAGCGAGGTGAGGCGGTGATCGGGGCTGGCCTTTAAGGATGAGGGGTGTTGTCAGCCTGCCACGGTGGAAGGGTCGGGCCTATGGGGGAGGGAGGGCGGAACTGTGGAGGGGGGGGCTTTAGGACAGCAGTGGCGAGGTTCAGGAGATTGGGAGATTGGTGGGGGGGGGGGGCGGGTGGAAATCAGGGGATCGGGTCTACCAGGGGTGGGGGGGAGGGTGGTGACGGTGATGGGGGGAAATCAAGGCAGGCGGGGAGGACCAGCGATCAGAGTTGGGGGAAATGGGAGGAACAGTGTTGTGGGATTGTAGGGCTGGTCGGTGATTGAGCTGATTAACAATTGGGAGGCGGCAGTGTGGAGCTCCTGCACATACGTCGATCTCGGCACTGAGTGATCAGCACATGCGCAGTGGCCCACTCAGTGTTATAAGAACATAAGAACATAAGAAATAGGAGCAGGAGTAGGCCATCTGGCCCTTCGAGCCTGCCCCGCTATTCAATAAGATCATGGCTGATCTGTCGTGGCTCAGTTCCACTTTCCCGCCCTCTCCCCATAACCCTTAATCCCCTCTCTTATCAAAAACCCATCAACCCGCTTCTTAAAAATATTTAGCGAGGCAGCCTCCACCACTTCAACGGGCAGAGAATTCCAGAGATTCACCACCCTTTGAGTGAAGAAGTTCCTCCTCAACTCCGTTCTGAACTGCCCCCCCTTTATCTTGAGGCTGTGCCCCCTAGTCCTACTGTCTTTTTTGAGCGGGAAGAGTCTTTCCACCTCTATCCTATCCATCCCATTCATCATCTTATACGTCTCAATGAGATCTCCCCTCATTCTTCTAAACTCTAACGAGTACAAGCCTAGTTTATTCAGCCTCTCCTCATAGCTCAACCCCCTCAACTCCGGTATCAGCCTAGTAAACCTCCTCTGCACTCCCTCCAAGGCCAAAATATCCTTGCGCAGGTGCGGCGCCCAAAACTGCACACAGTACTCCAGCTGCGGCCTCACCAATGCCCTATACAGCTGCAGCAAGACCTCCCTACTCTTATATTCAATCCCCCTCGCTATGAAGGCCAGCATCCCATTCGCCTTCCTGACCACCTGCTGCACCTGCAGGCTGGGTTTTTGCGACTCATGCACAAGGACCCCGAGGTCCCTCTGCACCGTCGCCTGCTGCAGTTTTTCGCCACGTAAGTAATAGTCCTTCCTACCATTCTTCCTACCAAAGTGGACCACCTCACACTTGCCAACATTAAATTCCCTATTAAACACAACTTAACAAACAAGGAGAAAGCAGTTAAAACAGAAGCACAGCGAACTGAACAATTATGCTGTTCTAGTCTTTTCATGTTTCTTTCTCTTCAACCTCTGTAGTGCTATGTGCAGATAAGGGGTAAATGTTAGAAGGAGCGGTGGGGGGCCCAAACTGTATACCTGAGGCTCAAAGTGACCAAGGAGGTATCACCCATGTTTCTTAAGGAGCAAAGCCAAACATGATCACAGCTCCAGGGACCCAAGTTTGATTCGTGGCTTGGGTCACTGTGTGTGTGGAGTTTGCACTTTCTCCATGCCTGCGTGGGTTCCCCCTGGGTGCTCCGGTTTCCTCCCACAGTCCAAAGATGCGCGGGTTAGATGAATTGGCTGTGCCAAATTACTCCTTAGTGTCCCGGAATGTTCAGTTAGAGGGATTAGCGAGGTAAATATATGGGATTGTGGGGATAGTTCTGAGGTGGACTGTTGTCAGTGCAGACTCAATGGGATGAATGGCTTCCTTCTGCACTGTAGGGATTCTATGATCTATGACCTATGACTGCTGAGTGATTCATACTCTGAGTAAATTAGTCTCCCAGGCCATGAATGAAGAAAATCTTGCATCAATTTGCATCAAACATTTGCAGGGAGGTGGTGGTGTGGCGGTATTTTTGTTGGATTAGTAATCCAAGGTAATGCTGTAGGGACCCAGGTTCAAATCCCACCAGGGTAGATGGTGAAATTTGAATTTAAAAAAAATCTAGAATTAAAAGTGTCCTGAAGACCATGAAACCATTATTGATTGTTGTAAAAATACATCTGGTTCACAAGAGTTCCTTAGAGAAGGAAATCTGCCATCCTTACTTAGTTTGACCTACATGGGACACCAAATCCTTGGTAATATGTTTGACTCTTAAATGCCCTCAGGGTTTAGCTGGAGAGATGACAGATTGAGTTTAATACGGACAGATATGAGGTAATGCATTTTGGAAGGTCTAATACAGATAGGAAATATACAGTAAATGATAGAATACTTAAGAGCATTGATAGGCAGAGGGATCTGGGTATACAGGTACACTGGTCATTGAAAGTGGCAATGCAGGTGGAGAAGGTAGTCAAGAAGGCATTCGGCATGCTTGCCTTCATTGGCCAGGGCATTGAGTTTAAAAATTGGCAAGTCGTATTGCAGCTTTATAGAACCTTAGTTAGGCCGCACTTGGTATATAGTTTTCAATTGTAGTCGCCACACTACCAGAAGGATGTGGAGGCTTTGGAGAGGGTACAGAAAAGATTTACCCAGATGTTGCCTGGTATGGAGGGCATTAGCTATGAGGAGAGGTTGGAGAAACTTGGTTTGTTCTCACTGGAACGACAGAGATTGATGGGCGACCTGTTAGAAATCTACAAGATTATGAGAGGCATAGGCAGAGTGGATAGTCAGAAGCTTTTTCCCAGGGTAGAAGAGTCAATTACTAGGGGGCACAGGTTTAAGGTGCGAGGGCCAAGGTTTAAAGGAGATGTACGAGGCAAGTTTTTTACACAGAAAGTAGTGGATGCCTGGAACTCGTTGCCGGAGATGTAGTGGAAGCGGATGCGGTAGTGACTCTTAAGGGGCGTCTTGACAAATACATGAATAGGATAGGAATAGAGGGATATGGTCCCTGAAAAGGAGGGGGTTTTAGTTAAGTTGGGCAGCATGGTCGATTCAGGCTTGGAGGGCCGAAGGGCCTTCTCCTGTGCTGTAATATTCTTTGTTCTTTGAATGCTGATCCAGCCAGCGACAGCGAAATCTCATCAATGAAAAAAATAATGTGTTCAATTTGGGATGTTTATAGTTTCAGATAGGCATCAGATTCAGCAAAAATGCCATGCTGAACCAATGTCCCTTCGGAATGCAGAATGGGGTGTCAGTGATCATTGGATGGTGGGTGTTAATTAGACTGTACTCTGTGAAGTCCAATTACTCAGTCCAGCTAATTTCCTTAATTATCTCGGTGGTCACTGCTACTTCGACAAGGAAAGGAAATCAGCCAGTTTGCTGAGAACCCAACACTAATCATTTCTCTTGTTAACTAGCTTTAATCATTTTTTAGAAATAATGAAACCTATAAGAAATAAAATCTGCTCGGCCCTCTTCCAATTGTCTGGAAGTCACCGTCAAAAAGAATCCAAAGCAGTGAATGGCATTTTTGGTGTATTGGTCCCTGATGGTTAATTAGTTATTCATCTGATTAACATAGATTAACATTCAGATATATAACAATGGGGGAGGTTCACAGATAATCTGCTTGAAGAAGCATCTGGCATTGTGTTACCCAGGTCACCAACTCAGAGCAGAAAATAGAAGGAGAATGTAGTAAGTGACACGTAAGTGTTGTCACTGCATCACTGATCGCATCAACATCTACTGTAGATACTGACAACTGGCAGAAGTAAAAAGGCAACTTAAGTATCCACAAAGCAACATGTCAAACATCTGTAGTGAGAGCAAATCTTCCCTGTTGCAGATTTCCAGAACATAGCACCAACATTTGGATGATCTAGAAAACAGGTTAAGGCTCAAAGGTTCAGGACCAAAACTCCCTTCTTCTACAACAACCTCCTTTTTTCCAAATTGTCTCAAGAGGGTGAAATTTCCCATTCCGTTCACTACAGAAATCATAATGGGTGAGGCGTGTACCGTGGAAAGGTCAGTTGTTCTGGGGGTGGGAATTTCTGGTTTTGCGGTGAGCTCAACCTTTGGGACATGGGTGCAGCCTGCTGACCAGCATTTATTGCCCATCCCTAGTTACCTGAAGGCAGTTGAGAGTCAACCACATTGCTGTGTCTCTGGAGTCACATGGAGGCCAGACCAGGTCAGGACGGCAGATTTCCTTCCCCAAAGGACTTTAGTGAACCAGATGGGTTTTTCCAACAAATGACAATGCTTTCCTGGTCATCAATAAATTCTTAATTCCAGATATTTTTTATTTAATTCAAATTCCACGACCTGCCATGACAGGATTCTAACTCAGGTCCCCAAAACATTGGCTGAGTCTCTGGATTAAAAGTCCAGAGATAATGCTACAAAGCCATTGTGCCCCCCAACCAAAATCTGGCCCAAAGTTTATTTTTGGGAGTTTGATGGGGATCTGAGCAGAAAGATGAGGAGAAGTTCGGAAATAATTGAAAGCAGGATTGGAAAAAGAATTTTCAAAGGTAGTTTCCTGGACTTTAGGAAGAGAATTTCAAAGTGAAAGGGGAAAAGCTGAAGAGGGTGAGAGAACTCAGAATGCAGCAGAGTCCTTTTCATAGCTGAATGGCACCTATTGTGGGCAGTATGGTGGCATAGTGGTTAGCACTGTTGCCTCACAGTGCCAGGAAACTCGGGTTCAATTCCGGCCTCAGGTGACTGTCTGCATGGAGTTTGCACATTCTCCCCGTGTTTGTGTGGGTTTCCTCCATGTTCTCTGGTTTCCTCCCACACTCCAAAGATATGCAGGTCAGGTTGATTGGCCATGCTAAATTGCCTCTTCGTGTCGGGGGGAGTAGCACATAAATATGTGTGGTTACAGAGATGGGGTCCTCAGTGAGATTGTTGCCAGCGCAGTCTTGATGGGCCAAATGACCTCTTTCAGCACTGTAGGGATTCTATGATTGGCTATGTCCTTCTCTCTGCAGCTCATTCAACCCAACTGGCCAATTCCAATGTTCACACTGCTCAAGTGCATCCTTCTGTTTCACTTCAATTCCATTCCCACTCAGGAAGTTTCAACAGGAAGTTGCCCCTTAGGTATATCAATATTATCTGTTTCAACCATTTTATGTGGTTGTGGCTTCCACATTCTCAAACCTTTGTGCAAAGAAATTCGCCTAAAATCTGTACTTGTCCTCCTAGTGGTGTCCTATATTTAGGACTTATAAGTGAAAACAGTTTAATAACCCTTTTGACCCCAATCATAATTGTGAAGACTGCAATCAGATTAGACAAACTTGACAATTAGATGACAAATTAGATCATTTTCTCTTTTGTTTTATTCATACAATCTCGTTCAAGATCTATTGTCGGCAAGTTATTGCATAATGTTCTGTTCCAGAATAAAACACATTTGTTTGATCTCTCTTCTTATTCCCAGTTTGTTCCTGCTTCTGGTAAATCCATCGCCAGATTAAATAATTGAATTTGCCTGAATTCTTGCTCTTGTCCAGATTCCACTCACTCCAAGAGCTCCCCTGCGAAATTGTATGAAGAAGATCATTGATCTGGACGACAAAACTCAGCACTGATACAATTTTATAACATGGGCGCTTAAAAATAAAAACTGGGGCTGGTTTCCACAGAATCTGTGGCAGAATTTCAAGCTTCAAACAAAGTGTGATGTCTGGGTTACTCATTTAACAGGTTAACATAGAAACATAGAAGATCGGAGCAGGAGGAGGCCATTTGGCCCTTCGAGCCTGCTCCGCCATTCATCATGATGAGGGCTGATTGTCCAACTGAATAACCTGATCCTGATTTCTCCCATAACCTTTGATCCCATTCACCCCAAGTGCTATGTCTAGCCATGTCTTGAATACATTCAGTATTTTGGCATCAACTACTTCCTGTGGTAATGAATTCCACAGGCTCACTACTCTTTGGGTGAAGAAATGTCTCCTCATCCCCGTCCTAAATGGTCTATCCTGCATTCTCAGACTGTGTCCTCTGGTTCTGGATTCCCCCACCATCGGGAACATCCTCCCTGCATTTACCCTGCCTAGTCCTGTTGGAATTTTCTAAGTCTCTATGAGATTCCCCCCATGGTTTGTCTGAACTCCAGTGAAAACAATCCTAAGTTAGTCAATCTTTCCTCATACATCAGTTCCGCCATCCCCGGGATCAGCCTGGTACATCGTCACTGCACTCCCTCGAGAGCAAGAACATCCTTCCTCAGAAAGGGAGACCAAAATTGCACGCAAGTGTGGCCTCACCATGGCTCTGCATTAAAATATAATGGTTGCAATCCTCTGAATGGATCTGAATAAAAGGTCCGGTGAAACTTTTTAAATGTTCAAAATTTTCTCTTGTATAAAATCACATTTTAAGCAGAAATGCAAAATTGCACGAGTTTAGTTCGTTTTGAAACCATTCAATTCTGAACTGATGATTAATTTACTAATCCTATAATTCCACTTTACAGCAGGTATCTTTGCATTCCTCCCCCTAAGGTATTTATTGCAGCTGTCTTATTAGCGAAAACTAGTGCGTTTCGAAAAATTAAATGAGCTTTCTCAGTGCCCAAAGGCTTAAATTTATGGAAATCTTCCCACAAGATAAAATATTAAGGAGCCACGACAAATTAATCTAAATCTTGCTGCAGAATAAAGAATATAATGGAAAATGCTGTAATACTGAATGTCAGATTGTTGGTACGTTAAAGATTGTACACAGACATTCTTTTTGTTGTCTTATTCCTGTCTTCTGTGAGCACTTGAGATTATTTCTGGATATTTTGACTTGCTGTTGCACAATGTTTTGTCTTCCAATTAGTGACTGCGTGATTTCCTTGTGTAACAGCAGCCAGCATACCTACTACGGGCTTCCCTGTCACACAGTGTAATATTTTTTAGTAATCCTGTGCAGTTAACTTGGCATGTAACATGGTAACTGACATGTTCAGAGGCGAGCGTTTGGGCACTTGTGTAGTCCATGGCTGTGGGGACTTCATAGCAGATAAACAACAACAAGAAAACTCTTGTCTCTGGGCCCTCAGTAAAGTGGGAAAGAAAACACTTGCACTTGATCAGTCACATATCTGTTCACGTCCTTCAATCTTTTTTGACAAATTGCACCCAATGTCATTTCATGTTCTTTATATTGACAGCTCATGTCTCAGCACGTTTGTCATCTTTGGTAACCGC
Organism: Carcharhinus amblyrhynchos; assembly: GCF_965287045.1. Classification (NCBI taxonomy): domain Eukaryota; kingdom Metazoa; phylum Chordata; class Chondrichthyes; order Carcharhiniformes; family Carcharhinidae; genus Carcharhinus; species Carcharhinus amblyrhynchos. The sequence continues at coordinate 26,858,263 of NC_137352.1, forward strand.
GTGATCTTTCCTCTACCACATCAATTCTTACTCTGGAATTTTACCGCCCTGCTGGCCATGCGAATTGGAGTGGGCGAGGGGAGGAACTTGGAAAGGTCCGTTAACCTCGAGCAGGATTTTACAGTTTCGGGAGAAGCGAGGCCATAAAATCCCAGTGATAGAATCACTATAGTGCAGAAGGAGACCATTCGGCCCATTGAGCCTTCACTGGTAACAATACCACCCAGGCTAAATCCCTGTAACCCCATGCTGACGCTCAGGGGCAACTTAACGTGGCCAGTCAACCTAACCAGCTCATCTTTGGATTGTGGGAGGTCACTGGAGCACCAGGAGGAAACCCCACGCAGACACGGGGAGAACGTGCAAACTCCACACTGTCACCCAATGCCAGAATTGAATGGTGTCCCTGGCGCTGTGAGGCTACAATGCTAACCGCTGTGCCATTGTGTCACCCAATTGCCTGATTTTTTTAGCAAGTGGTTCATCTCTTGACTCCCAGAACTTTCCACCATCTCTAAGGCACAAGCTAGGAGCAGATGGGATGTGTTCCATTTGCCTGGAACATAGGGAAGTCAGTAGGCCATTTGGACCCTCAAACTTGTGCAAGCATTCAAATTAGATCATGGGTAATCAGCGACTAAACTCCATTTCCTTTGGCCCATTTCCCTTAAAACTCTTGGTCAATAAAATACTATCAATCTTAAATTTAAAATTAAAAATTGGTCTTGCACTGATTGCAATTTGTGGAAATGAGTTCAAATATCTACCATTCTTTGTGTACAGGAGAATTTTCTCATTTTTGACCATGCCCCTAGTCCTAGATTCCTCAAGAAGCAAAGATGGTTTCTGCCCTTTTATCCCATTTGTTCTTCTTAATATCTGAAATTTTCAGTTAAATCACCATCCAACCAATTAAATTCTGGAATAATCTCATCTCATAATTAAACCCTTGGAGTCGAGGTATTATTCTGGTTAATCTGCACTGCACTTTCTCTGACGTCAAAATATTCTTCCAAAGGCGTGTTGTTCTGAACCGTCAGGTACATAATTTATGTTACTTGGTATTTTAGTCCTCCACATTTAAAAGCTAACATTCCATTAGCATTTTTGATGGTTTTCTGTACAAGTCCATGTTATTTTCATTTGTTATGTGCTTACATGCATTAAGTCTCCACAGTTTCTAGCTTTCCATCATTTGACAAGTACTTTATCCTATGCATTTTATGTCCAAAGTGGTCATCCTCGCATTGCCAACGTCGAAATCTATTTGTCAGTGTTGCTTACTTGTTTGATCTATCAATGTATCTTTGTCGGCACTGTTTGCAAGACAGTCCAGTGGAAAATTTGGAGGCTTGAACTTTTGAGGAGAAAGAGAGCGAGATTCTCCAGCCTTTCAACACATGTTTCTCGCCAATGGTAGGTGGTGCATTGTTTGCTAGCGGCAGGTTTCTCTGGTCCTGTTGCTGTCAATGGGAATTCCCACTGATGCCACCCCATGCTGGTGGGAAACCCACAGGGGGTGCGCTGCCGGAGGACTGTAGAATGCTGCCGGCATGAATGGCTGGAGAATTCCAGCTGGGATCTCTGACTTAACTAAAACGGTGCCAGAGAGCAGATTCCAGGAATCTCACCCTGAATCCAACAACCACTATTTTTGCAAAGGGGAGAACAGGGGGTGGGTTATTGTTTTCACATCTTGGGTTCAGGGCAGTAGCTGCACCTGGTAAACTGCTGCTGCCTTCAAACAGATCTAATTTTCCTAACCACGATACCCTAAGCATGACTTGTGGGCTCTTTGATGATTCTGCTCCAACTTTGGAGGAAAAGCTCAGGCTGTAGAATTCTGTTGCAGCATATAAGTCATTAAATAAATCTGGTGTAATTGCAACCCCTACACAGATCCTTGTGAAATGCAAGTGGCCATACCTGTCCCTCAGCCTTTTAGTCTGTCCACTGCGCTTGGCCAATTTCTGCACCAGGTCAATAGCCAATAGGCTGTCATGGTGGACTTTATTAAATGACCAACCCCCTGCCTATTACTTGCGTCAATTCATCAAAAAATACAATCTGGTTGGTTAGAAATGAACTCCCCTTTACAATGTTCAAGTTGTTTATTTATTCGTGTCACAAGTAGATTTACATTTACACTGCAATGAAGTTACTGTGCCACACTGTGCCACCCATAAACTTTGTCCTGGTAATCTATAATAATTCCGCAACAACAGATTTGAGGCAACACAGTGGCGCAGTGGTTAGCACTGCTGCCAGGGACCCAGATTCGATTCCTGGCTCGGGTCACTGTCTGTATGGAGCTTGCACACTCTCCCTGTGTCTGCGTGGGTTTCCTCCACGTGCTCCGGTTTCCTCCCACAGTATAATAATGTGCCGGTTAGGTGGATTGGCCATGCTAAATGCTGGCGTCAGGGGGACTAGCTCGGATGAATGCAGGGTAGGATTGTAATCAGTGCAGACTTGATGGGTTGTATGGCATCCTTCTTCACTGTAGGGACTCTGTTCTAATTAGTATGCGATTTCCTGGTCTCCTTTCTTATTTTTTGTACTGAAGTGGGATACAGTTTTCCATCCTGAAAGAATAAACCCTGAACTGGAAAGAACTTTAGAAGATTAAGCTATCTGAAAGATTCTTACCGACTACCTTTAAAACCCTGGATTTAAATCTATCTGATCCATGGAGTTAGTCATTCTTTAGTGCCTTTACTTTCTTTTGTTACTGTTATTTCAAGGACACTTATGTCAGATTCCTATTTATTGACTACAGCTCAGCCTTCAACACCATTACCCCAACAAAACATATCTTCAAACTCTGTCTCCTAGGGCTCAACTGCTCCTCTGCAACTGAATCCTAGACCTCCTCATCCACAGATCGCAGTCAGTAACGATAGGCAACAATGCTTTCTCTATGATTATCTTCAACACTTGTGCCCTGCAAGGCTGTGTCCTCAGCCACTTACTCTGCTCCTTATAAACTTATGACTCTGTGGCCAAATTCTGCTCCAACTCCATTTTAAAGTTTGCTGATGACACCACCGTAGAGAGTCGGATCTCAAACAATGATGAGACGAACTGCAGGAAAGAGATAAAGAATCTGGTGAACTGATGCGACAACAATAATCTCTCCCTCAATGTCAGTAAAGCAAAGGAGATCGTCATTGACTTCAGGAACCCCATGTTTTTAAGTGGCCAGTCCCCATGACATTAATGGGCAATTTAGCATGGCCAATCGACCCAATCTGCACATCTTTGGAGTGTGGGAGGAAACTGGAGCACCTGGAGGAAACTCATGCAGACATGAGGAAATTGTGCAAACTCCACACAGGCAGTGACCGAAGGTTGGAATTGAACCCTGGTCCCTGACGCAGTGAGACAGCAGTACTGAGCACTGTGCCACCACGCCGCCTTTTGAGTTCTTCATAATCACAAGAAGTAGTTGTTCTCTAATCACCCAGCTACAATATACCCAAGTGACATTGGGATTAACAACTGGTTTATCTACTTATATGAACTCTGAACCGTCTAATGCTTCAGACCAACTATAAACTCAGGAAACTCACTTACTTGTAGTAAGCAAAGTTAAAGAATCGGCAATCAGGACTTGGTGAATATCTTGCGAGTGCCCTTAAACTTGTAACATAGAGCTCACCCAGTGGAACATCCTTTAAAAATGCTTCTAGTCATAAAATTGAATTTTATCTGAATTTGATCACCTCTGATTTCTGATTCCCATGAGTTTCTAACAAACCATTTAATAAAAATAATTCAATGTATAACTTCAGGTCATTGAATCCCCTTGAGAGGATTTGGCAATTAATTGTTTTTCATATCTTTGACTTCAATCATATTAAGGCATTTACATAGTCTGACACCAAAAATAACATCAGCATTAAAAATCAACTCTACAACTTTGTAGTGTAAAAATATTCCACATTAATCAATTTAGATAACTCATTAGTTTCAAAATTAGAACAAAAAAGCAAGAGATGATGCATTTTTAATATTTCTGTCGGAACAATTAAGGCAGTTGCTTAAGTTTCATTTAATGGAGTACTGGCTGGTGGTTTTACCATTCCAGTTCAACCAGCAGAGAGAGGAATTTGACATATATTTGCAAGATTAGGCTAACCAGGCAATGGCCTAATGGTATTATCACTAGACTATTAATCTAGTAACTCCACTAATCTTCTGGGGACCTGAGTTTGAATACAACCATGGCAGATGGTGGAATTTGAGTTCAATAAAAATGTATGTGGAGTTAGAAATCTGCTGATGCCCATGAAATCGTTGTTGGTCGTCGGGAAGAAACTATCTCCTTCATTGGGGCGACACAGTGGTTAGCACTACTGCCTCAGAACCCTCTCTCCACTCACTTTGTCTATACCTTTAAGATTTGATGACCTGTAAAGACTTGCATTCTAACCATTATTTTGTCAATCGAGTTTGTGTTTTTATATGTCCTGTTTGTGAACAGAACTCCCACTTACCTAATGAAGAAGCAGCTCTCCGAAAGCTAGTGGCTTGTGCTACCAAATAAACCTGTTGGACTTTAACCTGGTATAGCGCGGCTTCTTACTGTGTTTACCACAGTCCAACGCCACCATCTCCACATCATGGTATCACAGCGCCAGGGACCAGGGTTTTATTGCTGGCTTGGGTCACTATCTTTGTGGGTCTCCCTGTGTCTGTGTGGGTTTCCTCTGGGTGCTCCAGTTTCTTTTCACAGTTCAAGAATGGTTAGCGGATTGCTTATGCTAAATTCTCCCTCAGTGTACCTGAACAGATAGCTGAGTATGGAGGCGAGGGGATTTTCACAGTGACTTCACTGAAGTGTTAATATAAATCTACTTGTGAATAATAAATAAACTTTACTTAATCTCCTTCAAGGAAGAAAATCTGCCATCCTTACCTGGTCTACATGTGATTCCAGACCCACAGCATTGTGGTTGACTCTCAACTGCTCTCAGGTTACTCAGGATGGGTAATAAATGCTGACCAGCTAATGATGCCTACGTCCCATGAACGAATAAGAACAAGAATAAAAACTTTGGTAACGTGGGAAAACTACAAGGACAGAGTATTTCGGTCATTAGTGTCAGCTTAGTTCTGTAATTTTTCTCTTACCTTTGAGTCAGAAGTTCACTGGACTTACTTGGAATAAATTAATCCAAGCTGTACTATCAGGACCCTAAACTGTGGCATCTTCTGCCTGAAGGGGTGGAAGTAAAAAATGCCTAACGGGCATTGTTCGAACAAGAACAGGGGAGGATGCTCTCCTTCCTCATTAATCTGCACCGGCCAAATAGATTCTCTGCTCATTATAACATTGTTACTTGTGGAACCTTGCTGTGTTCAAATTAGCTGCCATGTTTGCCCCTCACAACAACAGTAGATGCACTTCAAAGTACTTCATGGGTTGCAGGATACCAAAGGTGTTACAGAGATTCATATTCTCAATGCTTTTCTGTCTTGTGAAGTGAAGGTTGAAGACAATGACAGCTCAGTGTTCCGAGTTAATTACATGCCGAGGTAAGTTGATAACCCCCAAACGTGTGTCTCTTTCAGTTTGACAATACAACTGAATAAGACTGTTCAAGTCCTGAATGCTAACATCTCACTGTCAGTCCACAGTTTTATGCGCACATCATCGAAGCTGCTAAGACCTTTTCAAAAGCTGGATTGATGAATTTTAGTGAGAAACTGATTGGCATGGTATCAGTCAATTAATGTCTCCACTAGTTTGTTTCATGATTCACCTGCTGTGGGCACAGTTAGTGAGAGTACAAGAACATACCCAGAGTGGCACAACCATTCCATTAACAAGAGATGTCTGCCAATTGGGAGCAGATGTGCTTTAGGAACGTAAATTATTTCTTTCATAGAATCCCTACAGTGCAGAAGGAAGCCATTCAGCCCGTCCAGTCTGCACTGACCACAATCCCACTCAGGTCCTCTCCCCATAACCTTATGTATTTACCACGCTAGTCCCCTGACACTAAGAGGCAATTTATCATGGCCAATCCACCTAACATACACATCTTTGGACTGTGGGAGAAAACCCACGCAGACACTGCCCACGGAGAATGTGCAGACTCCACACAGACGGTGACCCGAGCTGGGAATTGAATCCATGTCCCTGGCACTGTGAGGCAGCAGTGCTAACCACTGAGCCACCTTGCTGCCTAAAGGGCATTGTTCAAACAAATTATTAAACGTTGCTCAGGGATAGGCTTGTGGAAGGGAGTGTTGAAAAAGATCAAGGGTAATTTGACATGGCTTGAATCAAGAAAAGTTTATTTGCTGAATAAAGACTAATACATACAAGTTCAGACTAAATTACAATGTGACCACTCTACTCGGTTCCCTGACTCCAACTGCGAGACTCTCCTAGACCCATGGTGTGTGCCCTCCTGCTGATTGGCTCAGCCTCCCACTGGAATGATCCATAGGCTCCTCATCAATCAGATGACTTGCAGGCAATGCCTCCCCTCCCCCCTTAAAAGGCACACTCCTACTCCCAACAACCTGAAATACACATGTGGAGGAATGTCAGCAGAATTAGGGAGATACGCAATCGGCTGTAGATGAAAAAAGGGAAACGGGAATAACCACTGGAAAACTCATCAAAGATTTAATTGGTCCGGAGACTTCCAGGTTCTGGTAGAGCACCTCAGTTCTGTGCTAGGCTCTTCTAATCTAGAGTATTTTTGTAGTAACTTCATTGCAGTGTTAATATAAGAGAGTTGTGGGGGGGTATGATTGGAGAGGCAGTAAGGGAGAGTTGTGATTAGGGCAGCAATTGCGGGGGGGTTGTGATGTTTAGGGGTTGAAGGGACTGACAATCTCCAACTGCACTGTGTACTCACACCATAAGCTAGTGTCTCGGACTCACCCAAAAATTGGCGTGATTCTCTTGTATTTTCACGCTTTTTTTGTTAAGATCACCCCTGTTATCTTTGTTCTTTTTTAAACATACTTAAACTTTGATGTTATTTTAATGGCCTGAATATGTAAGTTGGTTCATACAGATGTAGGGGATGGATGGGCTTTGAACTTGTGGTTGGAATTTGCGATTCTGGGTTTGGAGATCCCTTTGACTCATAAATGTTTCTGGCTCAACTGCAGGCGGATTGATGGCTACAGATCATTTCAAACTGTTTGGGAGCCAACCTATTTCAATGGCTCTTAAGATTAAAGTTCAGTCGACTTCTACGCCATGAGTTCTTCCCAGGCTTCATTAGGGGACATGAGTGATGTGTTCCAATCTGCTGTCCATAGTTGCGTCAAGCTCATAACTGTTCAGTCAGTCTTGATATTCATCCATTACAGGATGGATGAGGTCAGCCAAACATCAGAGGTCTTGTAGTGACTTCTCTAAGGAGAGAAAAGAGCTGACGATTTGAGTCCAGATGACCCTGTGTCAAAGCTTTGACAAATGGTTGTCTGGATTCAAAATGCCAGCTTTTTGCTCTCATAGAATCATAGAAACCCTACAGTACAGAAAGAGGCCATCTGGCCCATCGAGTCTGCGCTGACCACAATCCCACCCAGGCCCTACCTCCATATCCCTACACATTTACCCACTAGTCCCTCTAACCTACATATCTGAGGACACTAATGGGCAATTTTAGCATGGCCAATCAACCTAACCCGCACATCTTTGGACTGTGGAGGTAACCGGAGCACCCGGAGGAAACCCACGCAGACATGAGGAGAATATGCAAACTCCACACAGACACTGACCCAAGTCGGAAATCAAATCCAGGTCCCTGGAGCTGTGAAGCAGCAGTGCTAACCGTAGCGCTACTGTGTTCTCCCCTTACAGATGCTGCCAAACCTGCTGAGATTTTCGAGTATTTTCTCTTTTGGTTTTGGATTCCAGCATCTGTAATAATTTGCTTTTATTAGTGCTTTATAAGGTACTGTCTCATGTACCTGAGGATGTAGTCTGCTGATATCTTCAGACAAAGATGGCAACAAAGAATATTCCAGAAGATAGCACATGGAATGCAACAGAAATGAGAGAAACCTCTCAAGTTGCAGAAATTTTACTCCAACCTTTATGGACACAACTTTTGCTCCTGAGCCTTTTATCCCACCCTTGGAGGAGAACTCAAGGGAAATGTTCTGGCTGCCTGCCAATCACTTTGGTGAAACAATTAAACTAAATTAAGTAAACCAAGGGGCAAAGCAAGAAGGACAGCCTCTTGAAGGGGAACTGCCCAAAACAACAACAAAGCAAATGTGAAACAAAACATCAAATCAAAAGGTGATTAAAAGGGTCAATGTCACACTCCAATGCCCCTTAGTGTCCTTAGATGTGTAGGTTAGAGGGATTAGTGGGTAAAAGTGTAGGGATATGGGGGGTAGGGCCTGGGTGGGATTGTGGTCAGTGCGGACTGGATGGGCCAGGTGGCCTCTTTCTGCACTGTAGGCTTTCTATGATTCTATGGGAGAAAAGAGCTGTCATTTTGAGTCCAGACAACCATTTGTCAAAGCTTTGACAAAGAGTCATCTGGACTCAAAACATCAGCTTTCTCTCCTTACAGTGGTGCCCAACTGACGTGGAAGGGTTGGCTGTCTGTCTATGTGATTAACTGAAAATTGAATAAGCAACATAATTGCTAAATTAATGGCCTTAATTGGCTCTTTAAGTGTTGGGTAAGTGTGCTTCCCACTGTCATGGTTGCCTGTCGGCCATTATGTCGCTTGCATGCGCAATGATATCAGGAGACTCAGCGGACGTCTTCTGGTTCAATTTCACCTGAGTTCACATTGGCCCACCTTTTTTCTTCACAGAACGTCCAGGCTCCTGTTTTCACAAGTCTAGCAGCAGGAATGAAATAAGGGAATGCTGGTAAATCAGGTGAAATCCCCTTCATGTGTACCAGCACCGCCAGGGCAAATGAACCAGAACTACTGATGCGCTCGCAGTGAATGTCAGCCACAGACGGGTTCCACATGATTGCAGACAATTTTGTAGATAGGGCAAAACACAGGACTGATTACACCCATAAAGTCTGTGCTTCCTCTAGTAAAAATGAATTGTTTTGCCATTTTATTATCACTTATGGTGCAAATCAAAGAGTATATTTGTGATGAACTGTAATCTCTCTGATCTGGAAATCTACTGTTTGGGAATCATATAATCCTAGAATAGAACGTGAACATATCTGAAACAGGCAGCGTTAGCATCAAGTGCTCCTAAGTTTGTTATGATTCTAGAATCACAGAATTCCTGCAGTGCAGAAAGCAGCCGTTTGGCCCATCAAGTCTGTACTGACAACAGTCCCCTGCAGACCCTATGCCTGTAAGTTCACATATTTACCCTGCTAGTCCCCCTGACGCAAAGGGTCAATTTAACATGGCCAATACACCTAACCCACACGTGTCTGGAGTATGGGAGGAAACCGGAACACCTGGAGGAAACCCACGCGGACATAGGGAGAACGTGCAATCTTCACACAGACAGTCACCCAAGGCTGGGATTGAACCCTGATCCTTGGTGCTGTGAGGCAGCAGTGCTAACCACTGTGCCACTGTGCCACCCAGTTATCGGGAATTATGTGTAAGAAGATCCAAGCAACTCACGGACTAGCCACTCAAATATCTGACTACTGCAAAAAATGAAGAGGGTATGGGTTCAGTGAACATTTAACCCTTTTTTTACAGTATTTTTGGAAGTACAGTTTTGTGATCAAACAGAGCAAGTATCAAATACAATATTAGGATATCGGATATAACTCAAAAGTTGGGCTTGCATAATGCAAGACTTGGAATTCATAATCGTTAGTAGCATTAGGCTGTTGAAAGTTTTGTCAGACTGCAGAAGCGTGGATGACACAGTATTTGGATAAGTAAATCCATTTTTATTATTGCTTGATAACGTTTTGTCACTGTTTTGTGTTTCAGGTAAATATTTACAACCACAATGTTATCTAGCTCACACGCAACGGCGGAATTTTACTGACACACCCGTCCGGGAATCAGGCGGGTGAGGCTCACAGAACGTCACTCTCCATTGGCCTTGGGGAGGATCTTACGGATGAGGAGGTAAAATTCCAGCACAAAATAATTCCATGTTCCTGGAAAATTCCAAATTCCAGAAATGTCTTGGTCTCTGGCATTCTAGATTAGACATCGATCTAAATTTTGAAGTTGTCTCCAATGTCAAAGCTACAGAAAATTTGGGTTTTTTCCATTTTACAGCGTAACGAACTTTCACCATAAGCTTATTCAGGTGACCTTTAGAAAGTACACTTCACAGTATTTTTTTTTAAGAAAAAGCATTCAGCTCTTTCAAGGGTTGAGGAGCTGGATATGATAATAAAACCAAGGCTGTGATTGACTCTCACAGCCATGTAATTATCTTGATACAGAAGTGAAGCACTTGTTTCAAGAATTCGAATCTGAGTCCAATTCTTCCTTCCAAAGGACTGTACTTGCATCATTGGTAATGATATTTCCCAGCATGACAACATCCCTGCTCCTTTCTTACCAGGTGGCCTACTGTGAGACCTGCCTTTTAACAGCAGGATTCAGAGCAAGATACTTTATGAAACAAAAAAAGGTCAAGAGTATCTAAATGCCCCCATAATTCATTTTTAAATGCATAATTATTTTGAATTTGTGTTTTTTCAAAAATAAATTGTTCATGGGAATAGATGAAAAAAAAAACAACTCTTCATTATAAATGTTGAAAATGAGGAACTAGATTACAGTTTACAATCTTAAAATTTCTGTGTTGTATTTTTGGCTATGTAACCAGCCAATGCTTTTCCTTCTTAGTGCTTAAAAATTTAAATTATTTATTGCCCAATTCTAATTGATTATTGTCTCTTTTTTTTGCTGATTAAATTTGTTTGCCATGATAGTTTGCAACCGAACTCATGGTGTAATCCAGGAAACTATAATTTACCATATTGTTTTATCTGTAGCTTTGGCTGGAATATTTCTCCCCATCCTTCTCCCTACATCCTTCATTGACAGATAGATTACTGCACCCTTCAAGGCTGTTGAATATCCTGGACTCCAAGTGCAGCCTTCCTCCTCAGCAATGCCGAAATCCTTGGCCGTGATGTGGAGGTGTTGGCATTGGACTGGTGTAGGCATAAATAAGAACTCTCACAACACCAGGTTAAAGTCCAACAGGTTTATTTGGTAGCAAGAGCTTTTGGACCGTTGCCCCTTCATCAGATAAGTGAAGAGTTCCATTTACAAACAGGGTATATACAGACACAAAGTAAAGTTTGGAATGCGAGTCTTAATAGGTAATCAGGTCCTTACCGGTGCAGACAAGGCGAGTGGAGAGAGGGTTAAGCACAGGTTAAAGAGATGTGAATTGTCTCCAGCCAGGATAGTTAGTGAGACTTTGCAAGCCCAGGCAAGCCATGGGGGTTACAGATAGTGTGACATGAACACAAGATACCAGTCAGTACGTAGCTTGCACATTCTCCCCATGTCTGTATCGATTTCCTCCGGGTGCTCTGGTTTCCTCCCACTGTCCAAAAGATGTGCTGGTTCAGTGCATTGACCATGCTAAATTCCCTCTCAGTGTACCTGAACAGGTGCTGGAGTGTGGCAACTAGGGGATTTTCACAGCAACTTCATTGCAGTGTTAACGTAATCCTACTTTTGACAAATAAATAAATAAACTTAACTTTATCCATATGAACATACACATTAAGAACAGGAGTAGGCCACTTGATCCCTTGAGTTTAGTCCACCGTTCAATAAAATCATGGCTGATCTGACTGGGGTCTCAACTCCAAATTCTGTCTACACCCAATAATCATTGACTCTTTTGTTCGTCAATAATCCATAGGAGATGCCAGTGCCGGATCAATAATTCTTTGATAAAATTAGTTATTCAAGGCTTAGGCTCTTCAAGTGACATTTTTTTTACTATATGTACACACTGCAAAATCTTATATTTTCATCAGGACTTAAGTAGCACTTAACATAACTGAACCATACAATGTAGTCAGTGCTAATTTTTCATTTGTTCTGTCAGAATTTTAATTCTGCATCCCAACATGACAAGAAGATTGTTTTACTTAGGACAACCTCTCTGCCATCACAAGGCAATTGTAAATGAGCAATTAGCCTGCACAAGTTAAACATTTTCACAGTATATTTGTCTGCGCTGCAGCTGGGCACAGTTTTCTGGCAATGGGAACAAGGAAAGGGAGAAAAATCTGCTCCAACTCCCATTCATAAACATTGTCCAATTACTCTGCTGGAAATGTGAATCTCACAGGAAGACAGGATTGGAACAGCTTTGACACCCCAATTTCTTCAGTCGCTCTCCCAACACACATTGTTAAAATGCATTGTCACTTCATTAAGATGTTGGTAAGATGTCAACTCACTGGAATCATCCCCCTGAGTGACATTGTCACATCAGAAAAAGGGCAAAGAGAAATTAGAAGCAGATGCCACAAGTGTGTTGTTCCACCAATAATTTCACCAGTTTATTTATTAGTTACAAGTAGGCTTACATTAACAGTGCAATGAAGTTACTGTGAAAACCCCCTCGTCACCACACTCTGGCACCTATTCAGGTACACTGAGGGAGAATTTAGCATGACCAATGTACCTCACCTGTGCTTGGACTGTTGGAAGAAACTGGAGCATCCGGAGGAACCCCACTTAGACACGTAGAGAACGTGCAAATACTACACAGATAGTCACCCAAGTCGGGAATCGAACCCAGGCCCTTGGTGCAGCATTGCTAACCACTGTTCCACCATGCCGCCCAATGGCACTTGTTTTACAACAAAGAAGTGGAAGAGTTCCATTCCAATCATTCAATCAGGCAGCACAGCAGCAGTTGTTAGCATTGCTGCCTCACAGCGCCAGGGACCCAGGTTCAATTCCAACTCGGGTCACTGTCTGTGTGGAGTTTGCACATTCTCCCTGTGTCTGCATGGGTTTCCTCCGGGTGCTCCGATTTCCTCCCACACTCCAAAGATGTGCCAGTTATATTGATTGGCCATGCTAAATTGTCCCTTAATGTCAGGGGACCTGCAGGGTAAATATATGGGGTTATGGAGATAGGGCCGGGGTGGGATTGTTGTCAGTGCAGACTTGATGTGCCAAGTGGCCTCTTTCTGCACTGCAGGGATCCTATGATTAGCATCCCTCATCTTCATGAGCCCAAAGCAGACAAGGCCTGATTTGAGCTAACTTGCCTAAAATGAATAGTTTGTGTTCTGAATGGTTATGTTTTTTGCTGGCACTTTTAAGTTCTCATGAGTATTTGCATCAATTGTCTAATTTGTTTTATTTTTGCCTTCAGTGCAATTACTGCTGCTGCTAGGCTTCCCCTGTCTGAGGTATTTTGAAGAAAATGGAACCAATGAAGCAGAATACCAAGCAGTTTTTTTCTCTGCTTCTAGGAATGCTACATCCACATTCAAGTCTGTGGATGGATATAACTCACTGTGGTTTATGATTAGCTGCCACAGAGACACCCATTGCAAAAGAAGTTGGGCTGTGTGACCCAGTAACACGACTTAGATATGCAAATGTCTTTTTAACTGTAATTAGATGTTTCCTTGGAATGACCACATTTACAGTATTCCCTGCCCTCAGTAACACTGCAGAAGAAGAAACGTTGAGATTAACAACAGCCATCTTGTCACCGTGGAGAAATGTCTTCCCAGGATCTGAGTCTGTAAAAAGGTACAATCCAGAACTGAGCTATCTGTTGCATGTGTTAATTTTATTTCAATTGGGTTTAGTTGTCTGTAAGGGGAGGACATGAACTGAAGTTTCAGCTAATCATGTATGAAGTGACACTTCTGCCGGAATTTTACCGTCACACCCCCTTCGGAATCGGGGCGGGCTTGGCTCGCAGAATGGAATTCTCCATTCGCCTCGGGCGGGATTTTACAAGCCTCACCTGAGTGAGGTTGTACAATATAAGTCTCAGTGAGACTGTGGCGCGATTGAGCTAGGCAGTATAGACTTGTAATGTTTCTCTTTGTAAGTAAATGTAAGGTTGGGTCCAGGATTATTCTTCATCAGCTGGTTTTCTGCACTGGAACTGTGAGGACATCCACAGTTATGATGTAGCTGAAGACTGGCAAACAAGTTGTACCGCTGAGGAATGTGAAGTAATTCAGAGAGTAATCCTCTCCATGAAGACTTCATGCAGAACCACCTCCACTTGACCCAGCAAATGGAACGTTGGAATGTTCTATCCCTTGCTCGCATACTTAAACTTACACCATTGGTTTCTTTCCATTCCTATGTGTCTTAGTTCTTCGTGATGAGCCGCATGGCCTTGACAAAGGCTGTCAGTGAGCTGAAATGCCACTTGCACTTCTCAGAAGGATTTCTTTCTTTCACACTATTTTGCCTCTTCCCTTTCAATTGCCTGTCCCCTTTCAATTGTTCCAACTTGCAATTTTCCACTTAATGACTGCGGAATTAAGTACAAACCAAGAAATAAAGGTAAACAATGAGTATTTCCCTGGCTAAGCCTACAAACTCAGATATTTGCTCACTGCGCCTATCCAAATCTACATCTGTAACTGAGCCACAATGTGATCATGATGTAGCCACAAAAAAACTGGGGGCTACTCGCACACATTTGGGACAAAAATCAGATAATTCAGTTAGACCATTCATACCTTTGCTGATTCGTAGCTGCACTCTATCTTCCTGACTTACTCAGATACTCTTGATACCCTTGTCCAGGTTACCAGTGACCTCTCACCTTGGGTCAACCCCTGTTTAAAGCCATTCTTGGCTAAACTGCATTTATACTAGATAATGTAAGCTCATGTGTCTTTACACTCACTTGATAAACAAACAGGTAGCAGACAGTTGCCTGCTGTTATATCACAGTATAAAGTGCAAGAGGCCACATTTGTCAAGTACATATACTGTAGTCCTTGAAATTGAAAACCACTGTTATGCTACATTACACTGATCCTATCTAAGGCTGTGACACTGTAATTCTGAAATTGAGTTATATTAAGTTAAATTGAATCCAGCTAAGACTGTATACTGCACCACTGAATCTAGCTATCTTGCATCACACTGAATGAACCCAGTTAACGCTGCGTGATTGTGATTCTAAAACAACAGGGTGGCACGGTGGCACAGAAGCTAACACTGCTGACTCATAGTGCCAGGGATCAGGGTTCAATTCCCGGCTTGGGCCTGTGCGGTGTTTGCACATTTTCCACTTTCTGCGTAGATTTCCTCTGGGTGCTCTGGTTTCCTCCCACAGTCCAGAGATGTGTGGTTTAGGTGAATTGGCAATATTAAATTGTCCCTTAGTGTAAGTGGGACTAGCTAGGGTAAATGCATGGGGTTATGGAGATGGGGCGTGGGTGGGATTGAAATCAATGCAGGCTTGATGGGCTGAATGACCTCCTTCTGCACTATTCTATGAATATATCTCTATCAATAACATTGCCGTGTTAATTGTGATGATAGTCGCATTATCCCAGTTGAAAGTTAAAGTTTATTTATTAATGTCACAAGTTGGCTTACATCAATACTGCAATGAAGCAATGAAAATCCCCTAGTCGCCTCACTCTGTCTGTTCAGGTACACTGAGGGAGATTTTGGCATGGCAAATGTACCTAACCAGCATGTCTTTGGAGTGTAGGAGGAAACTGGAGCACCCAGAGGAAAAACACACAAACACAACTTGCAGGTTCTGCACAGGCTCCCTCTGTGACTGGATTCTGAACTTCTTGACTCACAGACTATAATCAGTAGGAATAGGCAACAACACCTCCTCCACGATCACCCTTAACATCGGTACCCCACAAGGCTGTGTTCTCAGCCTCCTACTATACTCCTTATACACTATGACTCTGCGGCCAAATTCCCCTCCAATTCGATTTTCAAGTTTGCTGAGAACACCAGCGTAGTGGGTTAGATCTCAAACAATGACTAGACAGAGTACAGGAATGTAATAGAGAATCTGGTGAACTGTTGTGGCAACAATAATCTGTCTTTTAATGTCAACAAAACGAAGGTGATTGTCATTGATTTCAGGAAGCATAATGGAGGGCATGCCCCTGCCTATATCAAACAGGAAGAAGTATAAAGGGTCGAGAGCTTCAAGTTTTTAGGTGTCCAGATCACCAACAACCTGTTTTAGTCCCCCCATGCCAACACTATAGTGAAGAAAGCCCACCAACGCCTCTACTTTCTCAGAAGACTAAGTAAATTTGGCATGTCAGCTAGACTCTCTGCAATGACTGTAACACAGCATTCAGCACTGTCTCATTTCCTTCTCTATGAATGGTATGCTTTGTCTATATAGTGCAAGAAACAATACCTTTAACTGGATAATAATACACACAACAACAATAAATCAAATCAAATCACATCAAATCAAAGAGAGTGACCATAGCCAGAAATCACAAGCCAGGTCCCTGCCCCTGAGGTAGCAGGACTTGAATAAAATTAACAATTTTTTTTTGTTTTTATTCCAATTCAATCAAATCAAGTCCAATTCAGAGTCTCAACAAGTTGGGACATTCCCGATCCAAGCTGACAAGACAGGGGTCTCACCTCCTGTCTTGGGCTTGATCTACATGATTCAAGCTGATTGGAAGAGGCATAGCTCCTCCTCCAAGGCTTGATCTCATTTGCATCTTAGGCAAAAAGTTGAGATGTCGCTTTTAAAAATTGCTTCAAATGAAGCTAAAATGTAACCTAATGACTTCAACCAAGTACAGCACGTCAACACTACGCTTGATCTTAGCTAAAAGTCTGAGAAGCATAAAATAATTACCAATAATACGTCAAGTTGTGTCTTGTTGAGTTAATGGCGTGTCTGAGGTGAGTGGAGAGTTAACCACTATTTAACTGCTGTTGCACTTACTTTGTTACTCCTCATGGTCAAACTCTGGCTGAACCCTGGTAAAGACATTTTGTTTCAGTGGAATCACCTGACTTCCAATGCCAGATCATCCACTTTCCCATGGGAATGAGCGCCATGAAGATCTGTGGATGGATAATGGAGGCCTTGCCAGCGACGCCCACCTCCAGTGGATGAATCACAAATAAATGGAGTCAGGTGATGTGCATGATGCTGGAGATAAATGAGGAATCGAAATACGAGCCGGGTGATAAAGGTGAACCGCTGAGTGCTTCCCAGGGTAAAGACAGGCATTTGCATGTGAAAAGAATGGCCAAGCACCAACTGAGCTCTCCCTTTCCTAAGCAACAGTGTGCGAGTGCCACGTATTCATGCAAAGAACATCTATCCCAAAATAGATCTACAGTTCTTCAACCACTCAGTTGTGCTTTTCATTGTTAACCCATTATTTTAATATACTCCTCCTTAGCTTTTTTTGCAAAACATTTGACAAGAACTGAAAAAATAATAAATATTTTAAAAAACTATTTTAACGTTGTGTTGTTTTGGATATGGGAATTGTTTAAAGTTTATTTATTAGTCGCAAGTAAGGCTTACATCAATGTTGTTAATGTAAGCCTTACTTACATTATATATAGAGGTATAGATAGGGTGGATTGTCGGAGGCTATTTCCCAGGGCTGAAATGGTTGCTACGAGAGGACACAGGTTTAAGATGCTGGGGAGCAGGTACAGAGGGGATGTCAAGGCTAAGTTTTTCACTCAGAGGGTGGTGAGTGAGTGGAATCGGCTGCCGTCGGTGGTGGTAGAGGCGAACTCGCTGGGGTCTTTTAAAAGACTTCTGGATGAGTACATAGGATTTAATGGGATTAGGAGTTATAGATAGTTCTATGGCCTGGTAGGTATGGATATGATCGGCGCAACTTGTGGGCCAAAAGGCCTGTTTGTGCTGTAGTGTTCTACGTTCTATTGCACTGAAGTTACCATAAAATTCCCCTTGTCACCACACTCGGATATCTGTTCGGATCAATGCACCGAAACAGCACGTCTTTCAGACTGTGGGAGGAAACCCACGCAGACACGAAGAGAATGTGCAAACAGACAGTGACCCAAGCCGGGATTCGAACCCGGGTTCTTAGCACTGTGAATCAGCAGTGCTAACCACTGTGCCACCGTGCTGCCCACACTGCTGCTTGAACTAGGGCTAAATAACAGCTGCAGCTATCAAAATGGTGGCGTGAGCTTGGCGGGCAGTTCGCTGATGCTTGTCACCGTGGTCTGCTCCACAAATTTGGTGGACGCACATAAAAAAATACACACTATTGTTGTGTTAATAAGTTGCCCTCGGACATGGGACCCAAACTTCCTCAGCTCCGATGCGCAGCAAAGTCGTTACCCGTTAAACAAGTTGATAATTTCAGTTAATTTCTCTCTCACACTGGGAGGGCCTCAGCTCCATTATATCTTCTGTGGTATTTAATGTAAAGTACCTGCTGGCCTTGCAATTGGCGCGTACTTAGCTAATGATTTATAAATGGTTTCTCAAGCAACCAGTTCGATGGCTACTACATTTAATGGCTTCCTCATGCATAACCGCTTTGCTGGCTCATGAACCGCATCATTTTCTTAAATTAAAGCCGACACTTCAGGCTTGAGGCTTGAAATCGGTTTGAGACCGGCTTCACTTCAAACTTTGCTAAGCTAAAGCGAGGTGAAAACCCCTTTCACACTGGAACGCTTTGTTTGACTAGGCGCCGGGTGTACAAAATAACAGCATCAAAACATTATCAAAAGGTAAAATTGCCAGAAAACAAGCATTTCAAAACCAGGTTGCTGTCTTAACACCCCATGCTTCGTCTGATGGATAAACAGCGAGAGGATTTTGAGGTTTTCAGTGGGGACTGTGTTCTCGTTGATGGTATTTTTCTGATTCTGAGCCTCAGTTAACATCCAACTCAGGCAGGCAGGATACAAGGCTTCTCTCCTTCATAGCTCAAAGCTTTGAAATTAAACGTGTTCAGTAGCTCTCAAACCGGTTTTGATGCCAAATGAGGCATCGAAATAAAACAGTTTTCAAATGCGCTGATACCTGGAAGTGAAAACACTCGCCAAATTCTGTGACAACTCAAAAGGATGAAGCAGCACATCTCATTTCCCATCTTTAAATCCCGGAAACCAGTTACAAGATGAACTTAGACCTCGATTTGCATTAAGCTACCACAACTCATTTTGGTGATGACACACACAAATCTCGATTCATTTAAGAAATAATGGACCGCTGTTTGGACTGCATTTCAGAGTCTCGGAGAGGCAGTTCAATTTGAACGACAGAAGCACAGCGTCAGTCCTTCAATCAGTTTGTTATCCTCAGTTCTCTCATTCTAACTATTCCGACACAATTCGAGCTGCATATATTTAATCTGCTGCAGCTTTCTGAATTTCTGCTTCAGGTTTCAAAAAAAAAGATCGTTGGAGCAATATCTTATGCTGTTTCCATCAGTGAATTTTTTTAAGAAATCATAGGATACCTAAAGTGCAGCAGGAGGCCATTCGGCCCAGCGAGTCCGTGCTGACCACAATCCAACCCAGGCCCTACCCCCATTAACCCATGCATTTACCCTAGTTAACCCTTCCCTCACACTCAGGGACAATTTAGCAAAGCCAATCCACCTAACTCGCACATCTTTGGAGTGTGGGAGGAAACTGGAGCACCCAGAGGAGACACACATTGACATGGGGAGAATGTGCAAACTCCACATAGACAGTGGCCCAGTGCCAGGAATTGAACCCGGGTCCCTGTGAGACAACAGTGCTCACCACTGTGCCACCGTGCGCCCGAATAATTGTGATCTGTGGACTTTCCCTGATCTACTCAGTCACCAGATTTATGCTGATCCGGAGTCAGGCATACGACAAGTGTAGTGCATTCTCATTCATTTATCTTTTTACTTACCAGCCTGTTACTTCTGTTGATGTTTGCCAATGAAGTTGTTTTCTGCAATGGTTGTAGTCCAAAGGTAAAAATGGCATTATCTTTCCGAACCTTGGGTGTGGAATACATTCTCATTGACATAAAGGAGTTCACGGGCAGAATTTTCTCAAAAACGTTCTAAGTATAAAATGGGTGGGAAAATGGGAGGTAAATTATGGCACTCAGTACAGAGGTTGTACTGTGAATCCCACCACTGGGGGTGGGGGTGGAGTTTTAGCATGCTCTGGAGGCCGGCTGCTGAGCTTTAAGGGCGCCACTGTGCTGGCACCCTGACCTCTAGGTACAGTGTGTAAACAGTATACACAGTATACGGGGAAATCTGTTTACCGCCCCACCACCTGCTCCTCTCCACCACAAAACAATATCACCCCTTCCCCTTCTTCAATTGGTGCCCCGGCTCATTTACACCACCCCGATCACCACTCAGGTCGATTGCCCCCTCAATTGCCATCCCGAACATTGCACCCTCCCACCCCCCGCTGGCCCATTGCCCCGATGGCTACCTGAAACATCACATTCCTCCCTCCCCCATTGTGGAGCAAACTGGTAAGATCCCATCCCACCTGTTTTTCAGATAGGTTAGGAAGTGTCTGTCATGTGATGAACCAGATGCATGAGTGTTACAACTCTCACCAACTTCTACAGATGCACAATGGAAAGCATTCTTTCTGGTTGTATCACAGCTTGGTATGGCTCCCACTCTGCCTAAGACTGCAAGGAGGAAAGTGTAATGAATGAAGCCCAGTACTCAAACAAGCCTCCTATCCATTGACTCTGTCTATACTTTCTGCTGCCTTGGCAAAGCAGCCAGCATAATCAAGGACCCCACACATCCCTGACATACTCTCTTCCACCTTCTTCCATCAGGAAAAGTATATAAAAGTCTGAGACCACATACCTACTGACTCAAAAACAGTTTCTTCCCTGCAGCCATCAGACTTTTGAATGGACCTACTTTGCATTAAGATGATGGGCATGTGTTTCTGCAAACTCCCACAAGAACAATGTATTGTACTTCACCACCTACCAACCCTCCCAATGATACCAAGGTCTCTCCCCAGTGTGCAGAAAATTTGGAGTGGGGAAGAAATTATGAACGGTGGGAAAACTATGCCATAAGAAAAGGAAGAGGGTACAAGTTAAAAAGAAGGAATTCCAGGATAATAACCTCCAGGTTGCTTCTAGCCAATGTTCCCTCTTAAGTTGTGTGAGTGCACAGTTGGAAATGTGCCATGCAGTGAGAGGCAGGATGAGCACAGCACTCAAAGAAATTATAAGGATTATTGCTGTCAGAGTTATGTCTTGTGAGTGTAGAAACAGTCAGACAAAATAGGTTCATGTGTTGTTGGGAAAATGGTGAATGAGGACAGGCTTCAGATTTCTGGGGAATTGAGACCAATTCTTTGACAGAAAGGATGTATCCCAAATGGATAGGTTTAATCTGACTTGGCATAAAGCAGGGATAGGATGAAACATTTGAGTGGAGAAGTAAGATGCTTATAGGTTGAGAAAGGCAATTAGCACTGGAGGAGAGAATAGCAATAGAGGAGGGATGAGGCGAGACACCAACAATGTGGGTTCAGTTGCCGTACCGACTGATGTCATTCATGAAGTCCCCACTTTCTTAACCTTATCCCTCGCTGGTGGTATAATAACCCTCAGGTTAAATCATCACCAGTCACTGCCTATGGTCATCTGGGACTATGGTGACATTATATGGCAGGACAGTGGTTAGCAGTGTTGCCTCACAGCACCAGGCATCCTGGTTCGATTCCTGGCTCAAGCTACTGTCTGTGCAATTCTGCCCATTCTCCCCATGCCTGCATGGCTTTCCTCCAGGTGCTCTGGTTTCCTCCGTCCGAAAGATGTGCTGGTTAGGTGCATTGGCCATGTTAAATTCTCCCTCAGAGTACCTGAACAGGCGCTGAATGTGGCACCTAGGGGATTTTCACATTAATTTCATTGCAGGGCTAATGTAGCCTACATGTGACCCCAATAAATAAATTTAATCATATTCTTCTATGTAGGGAATACTTCAGGAGTGTTTCCTTGAAAATGGCATTGTGTCAAGGGATTAGAGAATGAAAGAGGGTAAAGTGAGACAGAAAAAAGAGGCTTATGACAATTGGAATAGTTAAATAAAGAAAGTAAAGCAGTGGTGTAAAAAAAGAAAATACGAGTGGCAAAAAGAAAATTTGAGTGTGGATTAGTGACAAATATGAAATGATCCCAAATCGCTTTTATGAATTCAGAAGTATGAAAATACTAACAGGACAAGTTGAGAAGGTGGTTAAATAAGGTGTGCTGGATCCTTGGTTTTATTAATCAGAGCAAGCAAGGAAGTTATGCTAGAAAGTTATAACACTCATGTTAGCCTGAGGTTAGGCACTACATTTTATGGAGGACTTTGGGGATTGTGCAGAAGAGATTTACATGCAAGGATGAAAAATTTCAGTTATGTATGAAGCTGGATAAACCAGAGCTGTTCTCATTAGAGCAGAAAAGGTAAAAGGAGATTCAGTGTTGACATTACAGATACAGTTTTTTTAGCCTAATAGACCTTTGCCAGTGTTTAGGCTCTATTTGAGCCTTTTTCCACCCCTCTTCTTGGGTCCCCATCAATACATCCTTCGCTTCCTTTCCTTATTGTCTAACTTCTCCTGGAATGCATCCATGTTAGCCACCTCAATCATTCCTTCCCTAGTGTTCAAAGTCAGGAAGGCTTTGGAACTCCTGGAGTGGAATTTTTCCATCCCGCCTACCTGCCCGCCACAGGACATGGAGAAAGCAGGGAGGGGATGGCCCATGCAAAGGTCAATTGATCTCGGGTGGGATTTTCTGTTCTTAGGGCAAGCGTAGCCAGAAAATCCCTGCCCTGGTCTCCGTACTTTAGTTTCAAAGAATCGGTACTGGAGAAACTTTCAAAAAAAGATTTATTAGAATGTATCAACCAGAAAAGACCGAACAGGCTACAGTTCTTTTCTCCCAGGATGACATTATGGAGATCATAGAATCCCTTTTGGCCCATCGAGTCTGCACCGACCACAATCCCAGCTAGTCCCTATTTCCGTAACCCCACACATTTACCCTGCTAACCTTCTGACACTAAGGGACAATTTAGCATAGCCCATCAACCTAACCAGCACGTCTTTGGACTGTGGGAGGAAACTGGAGACCTCGGAGGAAACCCACACAGACAAGGTGAGAAAGTGCAAACTCCACACAGACAGTGACCTGAGGCTGGAGTTGAACACTGGTCCCTGGCATTGTGAGGCAGCAGTGCTAACCACAGTGCCACCCTTTAATCTTTAAGACCATGAAAAGGTTTGGGGTGGGAGATGAAAAGAAGATGCTTCCACTTGCAGATGGGACCAGAACTAGGGGGAGATAAATATGAGAAAGTTACTAATAAATCCAATCGTTAATTGAATAGAAATATCTTTATCCAGGTTAGAACATGGAATTGTCTACCACAAAGAATGATTGTGGCAGCTAACATGGATGCATTCAAGGAGAATTCAAATACATGTGGAGAAAGGAGAGGAAGGATATATTGATGAAGTCAGGTGAAGAGGGGTGGAAGGTGGCTCATATCGTGCATGAACACTGGCAAAGGTCTATTAGACTAAAAGACCCGTTTCTGAGCTGTCCATATTTTTATAGCTTGTAATGGAGTGAATGAGGCAAAACTGTTTCTAGTAACAGAAATGTTGGTAAGCAGAGGATAAAGATTTAAGGAACTGGCAAAAGAATCAGAGATAATGTGAGGAAATATGTTGAAATGCAGAGAGCTGTTATGATCCGGAATGCACAATCTGAAAGGGGGCTGGAAGCTGTTTCAATCATTTGAATTGGATAATTCCTTGAAGGAAAAAGTAAACTGGCCTGAATTTTAAGGATGGCGAGGCCTCGGTTTCTGCTGTATGAAGAGTTGGCAGGTAATGCATCCCTGCTGACTCTAAGTGCCCTGCAGCCATTGCATGGTATGCTTAATGTTACTCAAGAATTTGTGGTGTAGTGGGTAGCATCCTTACCTCTGTGTTCAAATCCCACCTCAGGACTTGTGGGAAGCGTGTTCAGAATACGGCCAAAGCAGTCAAGCCCTTCCAACAGGTGGGAAGTGTGGGAGAGTTCCTGATCAGCCATTCAGGAATGATGGATAAAATGTTGGAGCTGCTACCATCACTACCTACATCTCTGGACTACCACATGAAAGTAACTGCATATGTTGCCACTTTCTGAGTGAACTGTAACACAAAAATTCAAGAGTATCATCAGCTGTAAGCAATTCAGCAAAGATCCTTTAGGCAGCACCTTCCAAACCCACGATCACTTTCATCTAAGAACACCACCGCCAGCAAGTTCCCTCCAAGCCACTCACCATCCTGACTTGCAATTATCTCCGTTCCATCGCAATCGCTGAGTCAAAATACTGGAATTCCCTTCCCAACGGCACTGTGTGTCAACCCACAGCACATGAACTGCAGTGATTCAAGAAAACAGCTCACTGCCACCTTGTCAAAGGCACCGAGGGGTGGGCAATAAATGCTGGCCAGCCAGCGACGCCCATATCTCACGAATGAATTAAAAGTAATGAAGTAACCCACTGGAAGTGAGATACGTGTGCGTTTGCCTCAACGGAAAAGATCCTATGAGACTTCATTGCAATTAGTTATCAACTTTTAAAACATTTTGCATATACCTGTGCTCCTATACACAGAGATACATACCGAAAACCTTTGACATCATTCATGGCTGAGATTCTCTGGTATCACTGCGATGAATGGAGTTTTAGTTGGAGCGTCAAATTCTCCATTCTTGCTGGCAGACAAGATCAGAGAATCCCGCCCATAGTCCCTTGTCAACATTCTTTCATGAGAATGCCTCAGGTGCATCAGAATAGACTATGGTACCTGTGGTCAGATCTCATGAGCCGGTCTGACGAAGGGGTCACCCTGACTCGAAGCTGTTCTTTCGCCACAGATGCTATCAGACTTGCAGAGATTTTCCAGCACTTTCTGTTTTTGTCTCATGATTTAAAGATTGGAGATTTATTAGGGATGTTGCCTTAATAAATAAAGTTTTGAAAGAAATGAGAAATTGGAATTTCTGAAATCTTATTTTAGGCAGTGATTTATTAAAAATCTACACCATTATTGAATTTGCTGATTGTTATAGTCTTTTGTAACCATAGAGTTCCCCAAAGAAACAAAATTACTTCAGAAGTTTCTCAAATCTATAATGGTCACAGACACAATACCTGTGACAGCTGCAGGTGTAGTGAGTTCTAGATGGTGAAAAAAAGAGATTACTTTTATTGAGAACTGATTCCTTTTTAGCCATGTTTTGACTGTACGTTTAAATTAAGCTAAAATCTGCTTAGGACCATTTTGAATACTTGAAGAACTTTTGCATACTTCAACTTGGAAATCACACAAATGATGAAAATTTAAGAACCTTCTGAAGTAACGTTATTTATTTGGGGAAATCTATTTTTACAAATAATTGTGAGAATCAGCAAGTTCGATATTGGTATAGATTTTCTGCATGTGAAATCCTGCCAGCTCCACAATATTCCAGCCATCAATTTGAAACAGGAAATTTAGCCATAAATATTTTAAGGCAGGAGTATAATAATAACAGTCAGGCAGCGGGGAGAGCAATGGTAAGTGGGTAAAAAGATTTGTATTATGATTGTTATCCTTTCACGGGATGTGGGTGGTCTTTGCAATGCCAGCATTTGTTGCCCATCATTAACTGCTCTTGAGAATGTGGTGGTGAGTTCCCTTCTTGAACTGCAGTGTCCCATCTGATGTAGATGCAAGAAGGAACGGAGTTCCAGGGCTTTAACCCAGTGACAGTGAAGGAACAACACTGTGGTTCTAAATCAGCTTGGTGTGTAGATTGAAGGGGAACTTACAGATGATGGTGTTCTTAAGTATCTGCAGTCCTTGTTCCTCTAGGATGTTGGTTAGAAGGTGCTGTTGAAAGTAGCTTGGTGAATGACTTCAGTGCATCCTGTAAATGGTACTGCTATGAAGAAGAGGGGTGTTAACTTAAACAATGCACAATTCTCTCCCTCACCCT
Organism: Carcharhinus amblyrhynchos; assembly: GCF_965287045.1. NCBI lineage: Eukaryota > Metazoa > Chordata > Chondrichthyes > Carcharhiniformes > Carcharhinidae > Carcharhinus > Carcharhinus amblyrhynchos. The sequence continues at coordinate 26,884,208 of NC_137352.1, forward strand.
CCTTCTGTAAACAGTTAGCTGTTTTGAGTTGATTTATTATTGTCACATGTATTGGTATTCAGTGAAAAGTATTCTTTCTTGCCCACTTAACAGACAAAACACACCATTCATAGAGTAGATGGGGAAAAAGAAAGGACAGGTTACACAATGTAGTGTTACAGTCACAGATAGGGTGTAGAGAAAGATCAACTTAATATAAGAAAGGTGATTTTTCATTTGTTTTTCTCTCAATTTCCCAAACGTTAGTTTTGGTGCAACCTAATTTTCTGTTAATTATCCTGTAGCAAACTCGAGATTTTATTTTTAGTTGTTCATGGGACTTGGGCTTCACAGCCAAGGCTAACATTTATTGCCCATCCCTAATTGCTCTTGAATTGAATGGCTTCCAAAGCCATTTCAGAGGGCAATTAAAAGTCAACTATATTGCTGTGGGTCTGGAGTAACATATCACCCAGACCAGCCAGATTTCCTTCTCTAAGGACATCAGTGAACCAGGTTACTTTTACGACAATTGTTTTGTAGTCATCATTAGACATTTAATACTTTTCTTATTGAATCCAAATTTCAACCTCTGTTGAGGTGTTGGAATTTGAACCCGAGTCCCCAGAGCTTTATCCTGGATCTTGGGATTACGAGTCCGGTGACAAAGCCACTACGCCATTGTTTTCCCTTAAATAAAATGGGGATAGGATGGACTGAAAGGGTTTGTTTATTATTGCACATTAAAAAAAGGTGAAAAGTGTTTTTGCGATGTTCACCTCACATTCAGATAGTTAAGAGAGAGAGATAGGGAAAGGGAAGATTTACAGTATAGAGACCACAGAGAAAGTTAGTATTGTTTCATGTGGGCTCCAGATCCCAGAATCAAAATCGAGTGAAGTACCCATCCCTTTATGGAGATGGGCAGCACGGTAGCACAGTGGTTAGCACTGCTGCTTCACAGCTCCAGGGCCCTGGGTTCGATTCCTGGCTTGGGTCGCTGTCTGTGTGGAGTTTGCACATTCTCCTCGTGTCTGCATGGGTTTCCTCTGGGTACTCCGGTTTCCTCTCACAGTCCAAAGATGTGCGGGGTTAGGTTGATTCGCCATGCTAAGAAATTGCATCTTAGTGTCCAGGGATGCGTAGGTTAGAGGGATTAGTGGGTATAATATGTGGGGATATGGGGGTAGGGCCTGGGTGGAATTGTGTTCAGTGCAGACTCGAAGGGCCTCTTTCTGCGCTGTAGGGTTCTATGATTAGTAGGCTGAAAACCACATACTGGATAATTCACGTTTCCAGTGGTGTTTACTTCACATGATGAGATAGGCATACAGAGGTTAATCAATCTTGTAGGTGATGGAGTACAACTTCCAAGAGAAGTTGGATCTGGATGGGTACCTGCATAAAGAAGAAATAGAGACCTACAGACCAAGTAAGGATAAAAGGTTTAGTTAAACACAGGCTTGGAGGGCCAAAGGGCTGGTTCCTGTGTTGTACTTTTCTTTGTTCTTTGCTCTTTGTCCTAGAAACAGGGTGTCTAACTTGAGCCAGAATTCCTTCAGTGTGTCTTGCTGGGCACATGTTAAAGTGGTAGACTAAGCTATCCGTTCAGCAAGACATTATAAAGTTGTTTGACAAGCCAGAGGTTTATGGTAATGTACTGTTACCTCACCTCAATGTCATCAGTGAAGGATGTTTGTCCAGGGTTTAGGATTCCACTTGTCTTCAGGACTGCCATTATGGGTCAAAAGGAATATTTGAGAGGCCTTTGTCTGAATCGATGTTCTGTTCCCATAGGCAAACCTGGATAATCAAATACAAAAAGATTTTCAATGTAGCTTCCTTTGAAGTTCAGCCATGCAATCCCCTAGGGATGTTTAGTATCACATCAGAGATAACGAGGGTGTGAGATTTCTGAAATTGCAAAGTGTCTTCTTTTTTGCTGAGGTCACAGGCTGACACAGTTTCAGCTACCTCTCTTCAGTTTTTTAAAATGTTAGAAATAGCAATGAGGATATCTATAAATATATATAATATGCAGTGTGACATCTTATTCCCTCACTGTACACACTGTTATCACTGTGGTTCACTGTTGGATGGAGAGAATATTTGAGGTAGTGGATGAGTGCCAATCAAACGAGTTGCTTTTTATTGGATGGTGTCAAGTTTCTTGAGTACTGTTTGAGCTGCACATACCCAACCCAAGTGGAGGAGTATTCCACCACAATCCTGACTTGGCGGGCAGGTTTTGTGGGGTTTGGAGGTGAACTACTCAGCACACAATTCCCAGACTCTGACCTGCTCTTTTTCTTTTGTTCTCTATTTTGTTTGTGGGAGGTGGATATTGCTGTCAAGGACACCAACTCACCATGTCAAACTGACTCTAGTTTCAGGGGGATTTAGCAGGGTAAATATATGGGGTTACAGGGATCGGGTGGGTTTGTTGTTGGTGCAGGCTCGATGGACCGAATGGCCTCCTTCTGTACCATAGGGATTCTGATTCTATGATTTGTTGCCCACCCCTAATTGCTCTTGAATTGAATCGCCCAGTAGGCCATTTCAGAGGGCCAAGCACATTGCTGGCAGACGGGGTAAGTGTGACAGATTTCCTTCCCTAAAGGACAATAAGGCTCCAGATGGGTTTATCATGATTATTCCTGTGAAATTGCATCTGCAAAGCTTCAAGGACCTCTCTCCCTCTCATCATAAGTCTCAGGTCATGTCACAGTATGTTCATTGTTGGGATTCTCAGTTTTCTCGAACAGGCTTTCAATCCATTTTATCCATTTACACTTCAACCTGATATCAATGAAAACAGAATGAAAGACATACAGCTGTTTTCAGACGACATACTTTGAAAAAAATCCAAGTTTGAATGACTGGTGTGAAACACAGTTGACTTTGAATTAAAAAGCCAATTGATTGACTAACGCTCGTGTCAATGGAACAGCATTGAGGACATGAATAATTCACAGACGTTCTTCTCCGATCAGGATTGCAGATCTAATGGTGAAGCCTGAAATCAGAAATTCTGTGTAATGGGATTGAATGGGAAACAATTGCATTCATTTGAATGCTATTTAAGAGGGCTGAATATCAAGTGATGATACACTCGATGAGCATTTTATAGGGTTGAATGAGAAGTAGCATTGGAATACTGAGATGGGACTGAATGCAAAACTATTTGGTACGCCAGAGGACTCTGAGAGACTATCAGCTATGGCACAATGGGAATTTGACATTTAAAGAGCTTTTGTTTCCAAAATGCTTGAGCAATGTTATTGTAGTAATTGGAAGGATTGGTGACCACCAATTAGCATGCAACAAACTACAATGGTTTATTTACAAGCAGATACGGATACAAAGTACTTTCATGATGTTTGAGGCAGTGTGGTTAGCACTGCTGCCTCACACAGCCAAGGACCTGGGTTCAATTCCGGCCTCGGGTCACTGTCCATGTGGGGTTTGCACGTATCTGCGTGGGTTTCCTCCGGATGCTCCGGTTTCCTCCCATAGTCCAAAGATGTACACTTTAGTGCTAAATTGCCCCTTGCCCTTGTATCAGGGGATTAGTCGGATAAATATGTGGGTTTACGGGAATAGAGCCTGGGTGGGATTGTTGGGGTGGGGGTGGGGGGTGGGGGGTGGTGGGGGGGGTGGGGGGCAGACGCAATGGGCTGAAAGTCTTCTTTCCTCTCTTAACACTTGCAGCTCTGGGATCTACTGTGGCTGCTGCACTTTGCACCAAGATCCCTGCGCTGATTCCCCATGGGGTGAATGGGTCACATGACCCTCCTCCCATATGCCCCTTAAAGGGGCCAGCTACAAATCTCTTCCCCTCCCCCCCCTTAAGTTCCTTATTACATAATACATAATTAGTTTATATAATTTTCAGAACATTAGTATATTCAGAAGCATTTTTAACACAGTTTACGAGAAACTCAGTTTATCAGGGGTTTTCTCTGGGAGCAACATTTCTCAACTGTTGAGGTTGGACTGTGGAGATAGTTTGGGTTGGATTTGCTTCACTGGGACTCTCCTCTGGAATCTGTGTCTCACCTTCTTCAGTTTTGCTGGGAGCAGCTCTTTGGCCTGCCATTGGCTGATCAGCCAATTCATCCCTCAGACAAACAACAACATTTGCTGGCACAGTTGGATTGGGTAGAAACACTGGCTGTTTGGATGGCTCCCACCTCCTCAAACGATTTACGTGTTCCTTCTCTAACTTGCCCTGCAGTTTCACTCAGGAGGCAGTGGCCTTGTCCTGGCCATCACAATTTGGACCCAATTTGGATGCAAAATTCTTCACTGGTTCATCCATCTCAAATGTTCTTTCTACTTTTTGATGAAATGTAGTTCCTTTTCTGACAACTCTGCCTTGCATCCACCCTCCCCACCAAAATCAGAACCATCAGGCTCAACCAGGTCCTTAAGCTTTGACCCATTAGCAGCTCAGCTGGAGCTATTTCAGTTGCAGTTTGTGGGGTAATTCTAGAAACTAGCATAAAACATGCCATTTTAGTTCCTAATGAAGCAAATGTTTGATTCTTCATACCAGCCTTGAACTTTTGCACTGAGCGTTCAGCTAGTGCATTTGATGAGGGGTACTCAGGTGCTGTGCAGATATGTTTTATTCCTTTGAAGGCTATGAACTTGTGGAATTTGACACTTGTGAACACTGTGCCATCTTCTGGCTCAGGTACTTTTGATACACCATGGTTGCAAAGCATTTTTAAGGCAGCTTCTCATGTGTAGTGTGTGACATTGTGGATGTCATCTCGAATACCTTGATCCATTTTGAATTGCATCCACCAGCAAAAGGAACATTGTGCCCATAAATGGGTATTCAAATTATTCAACATGAACTCTCACTGACCTGGCCATTCCCAGGGTACAAGGGAGAAACAGCAGGTGACATCTGCTGTAGCTGGCACTGCTCACATTACTTAACTATCCTTTCTATCCATCATCAATGCCAGACCACCAAATGTAACTCCTCATTAACACATATTCATCTGAGTATGCCTGGATAGGGCACTATGCAATTCTTCTAGTGATAACTCTTCTTCCTGGTTTGGGAACGACTACCCTGCAATCTGTTTTAGCCTTGCTGTGAAGGCTGCATTGGTCTCTTCTGGGGTCCTCCATTCAGGTCATTCAGTCCTTAGAACCTGCTCCGTCATTCATCATGACCATGGCCGATCATCCAACTTAGTAGCCTGATCTCGCCTCCCCCCCCATTATTTTTTGATCCCCTTCTCCCCAAGAGCTATATTTAACATCTTCTTTAAAACATATAAGGGGGCAGATTCTCCAACCTCAGCTTCATCTATGATTCTCCTAGAGGATGGCAACATCCTCACGACAAAACATCTTTCCTGAACTGATAAGGCTTAATTTCTTCTGAAGGTTTCTCATTTTGCCAAACCTGCAATATCATATGCTTAATCTTTGACAACAAAGGATCCCTATTACTTCAGTACTTGCTGCACTATGACAGGCAAAGAGTCCATTATGTTTAAGGCCATTGGACTAGAGGGGACAGCATACTTTCAGGTCATGGACGTGACTTAAGGCATGGGCTACGTGAGACACTGGTTGATGCTCAAAGGTATATTCATACGGCAACGAAAACAATGCTCGTTGTTGTATTCTCGCAGAAGCAATTGGTGGACTCATTTTGTCAACGGTCCTTGGCTTGACTTCATTATGAGCAGTAACTGTGCTTACTTCTGTCTGTAACTCACAGAAGTTCTAGTTGTTTCTACTAACGTTATAGCTTCTCAGATATAAATAGCTAATCTTGCTGCAGTGTTCATCAACTTCAGGGATCGAACTCCTTCCTTAAGTTTCACTTAAAGCAGATTCAATCATTCACAACAGTACCTGATGCTCCTGTGTCTACATCCACCTCAATGGCTGGCTTTTTATGAGCAGCACTACTGTGATGGGACCTACCTTGCCCTTTTCCTCATCGTTTAATGACATAACATTTTGTTCCCCCACTGTATATTCCTCCATGCCACATAGCAGAGCTGGATTATTTATACTGCATACCAATTGGTCTCTTAACATGTCATTTAAAACTGATCCGAAGTCCTGTAATCTGCTTTAGCCTTACTATGAAGGCTGCATTGGTCTATCTTCAGGTCTGTCATTCAGGTCATTCAATCCTTAGAACCTGCTCCGCCATTCATCATGCTCATGCCTGATCATCCAACTTAGTAGCCTGATCCCGCCTTTCCCCCATATCTTTTGATCCCCTTCACTATATCTAATATCTTCTTTAAAACATATAGGGCCAGATTCTCCAACCTTGGCTTCATCTGGAATTCTCCAGTGCCACTGCAGTGAATGACAATTTGGCTGAGCACCACTCAAGTTAAGCTTATCTCTTTGCAGTGTTACTGAGGCTTTGGAGTAGTAATGCCCCTTTGCTTGCTTAATAAGCCCTACAAATGTCTTAATGTTTGGAGCATCTGGGGACATTAAACTTTGGATCAAGTTATATGTCTGGGTCCTACCTGCGGTAAGTAAAATGACTTTCTTCTTAGGCCTCCCCCCACCCCCCGATTTCATTAGCCCTGAAAAAATACTCCAAACATTCCACACACTGTACCTAGTTCTCATTGGTCATGTCAAAGGCTTCTGGTTTCCCAAACAGAGGGAGGCCTGTTCCCTTTATTTCAGGCTGGTTTCAGGATGCTGGTTCATTCTGCAGTTTTGCAACAATGCTCTCTTCGAATTCCTCACCGCAAAAGGAGTCGCTCTGATTTACCTCATCACCAGTGTGGTAATTGCAAGGATTGGTGACCACCAATTTTTATAACAAACAATCACGGTTTATTTACAAGCAGATAAAAATACAGAGTACTTTCACAATATTAACACTTTCAACTCTAAGATCTACTCTGGCTGGAAAGGCTCGCACTCTGCAACCAGAACCTCGTTCCCCTTTGGGCGCTCAGGTCACCTAACCCACCAGTGGACAACAAGGGGTGGGTTTAGGATATCCTTAATGGGGTGTGTGAGACAAGGGGCCTCCCCCTTAGCAGCAAAAGGGTTGATTTTATTTAAAACCTAACATTGTAAATTTGAAGCAAAATTATAAAGTATTGGGAATTCAGTTTCAACAGTATGGAGCAAAAAAAAGACAGGTTAACACCTCAAGTGTGACTTGTAATCAAAACTGGAAGGTCAGAGAATGCGACTGAAATAAGCTGGCAGGGGTGGAGACAGCATTGAGCTGAAAAGGAATTTAAAGAAAGAATGTAAAAGAACATTGAAAACAATCTGGTTACCGCTGTGACATGGTACAGTGAATGTATACAAATAATCTGTAGATATGTGGGTTAGGTTTATTGGCCATGCCAAATTGCTCCTTAGTGTCACAGGGACTGGGGATAGTAAAGGCATAGGATTGTGTGGCTGGAGTCTGGGTGAGATTGTGATCAGTACAGACTCGATGGGCCGAACAGCCTCCTTCTAAACTGTAGGATTCTATGAATGGAGCAAACTACATTAGTTAGAATTATGTAGAACTAACAACACAGAACCTGTTTAGTCCCAGTAGCAAACGTTGATGTTTATGTTGCATCCTCCCATCGTACTTCATCTGACTCTCAACAGATCATTTTAACCATCCTTCATGCTTCTCCCGAGTTTCCCCTCAATTGAAGCTGTCCATGTTAGAATAAGTTGGCAAATAGAGGAGGAATTTAATTTAACATTTTCTGAAGTTTTATATATTTCTCATCCTTTGCTGTAAAAATCCAAGCACTAAGCAGATGAACTGTTTGACATAGCACAACTGCACTAAACAGCATAGAGATTTATTTATAGTTTTTGTGAGATTTACATAACCAATAGAGTAAGGAGAGCCCCATTTATTTACTTTCTGAGAAACAATTAATAAGTACATACCGTGCTGACCAACAAACATCTTTTCAAATTGTTTCACTGCACATTCTCCACTTCCACAACCAAATATCTGCTCTTGGAGTACCATAATCTGTCAAGACCAATACTCAATGCCAGAGCCACATCATTTACAATCTCTCTGTGGGCCTGAACAAAACACTCACTTGCTTGCAGAAAAGCAGTTAGGTTTTACAGTTTTAGAAAATATACAAAGCCTATATTTCAGTAGGAAAGTGATACAGTGTGTGGGACCCTGAGTCCAATCTACCCACCTGTGCTCAGTCTGGGTAGCGGGGGCGATAAGGGGGACAGTAATGTTGTGAGGGTGGGGTAATGTTTGTGGGGGCCAGGGGGAGACGTTATCCGGCCCGGGAGCGATGTGGTAGGGGAGTGTTTTTCTATTTCTTTTACTGCGCATGTGCATTTGAAGGTGCCGATCGGAGCTGCAGGGTTTTGGGTGCAATAAGCCGTGCCCACAGGCTTCTGCAACACGATTCAGAATCACTGCTTCTTTTTCGAGCAGAGTGTGTGTGGGGTGCTGCAGGACGGGTCTAAAAGTCCGGTTTGAAACACTCCCAGAACGAAGCCCGCCCAGCACTTAGAATCAAAATGGTAAAATCAGGCCTTCAGAGTGAATGGAATGATTTATTATTTGTATTTATATACAGTGCTGATCTCTCTACACTGGAGCGTACTTTCACCCCTGCCAAATAGGTACCTATCACTGCTTAATCTTCCTCACCTTCCCACTTCCCCAGGATCTGCAGCTGAGGTTAAGGAAGCAAGCTGGCTTCCACAACCTATTGCCAGAAATGACCTTGGTGGGCATTCCCTGGGGGAGCCTCGACCTTGAGGTTCTGGCCTGCTGTCAGCCAGCACAAAATATTGCAGTGCTGCCCTCATCAGTGTGTGAGAATGGAGGCGTATTGTTCATAGGAAGAGGGGATTCAAAGAGGTTGGACACCCCCAGGATCTCCAGGGTGGAAGGCCCTGAGCTGTGACCCAGGTGATCCCCATCCCTTTGGGTGTCCAATAGACCCAGTAGTCCTCCATGTGACCGAGGGACAGCTGTAGTGAGGTCCAGAAGACCCACCATCCTCTGTTGTTGACAGTCACAGATTCCTACCATTGTCTGCACCATGCAGTTGAAGGTCTGCACCACAAAGTTCATGGCCTCAAGAATAGAGGTTGTGAGGTAAACCAAGGCGAGGACATCTCCTGCCATGGAGTGCACGTCCTGCACCAAGTTCTCCACTGCGGACATCACCATGGCAGTGTTGGCCTCATTACTCTGGATTGATGGTCTCGGACAGAAGGTGATGGGACTCCTCCAGCGAGCCTTGCAGTCTGAGGAGGGTTGATGTCATCCCTTCCTGATATTTGCGGCTCTGCCTTTGCAACTCCATCAGTTCAGAAACCACCAGACAAGCCACAGGGGAACATCATCAGGCAGGGGCCCAGTGGATTCCTGACCTCTGGAATTCCTCCGAGCGCCAAATCTCCGGGATGTCCTTGCCTCTTCCTGTAGATCTTCACTGTGAGGTTCTCCTCAGTGAATGACCCAAAAGTCTGTCTATTTAGTGAGCCCACTCTGGTGTGAGTATCTGTGCCGATGCTCAGTGAGGGTGACAGCTGTGGCACCTCTTCCATAATGGGGTCTGAGAAGTCTCCCATGGACCTGTTCGAGTGTGGTGAGTCTGTGAGTTTGGCAAAGGTTGGCAGGGGGTGGATGGTCTGGCCTCCTCAGCTGCTTTGCCTGCAAGAGAACGGAGATGGCATCAGTGCATTACAGGGGGTAATGGAGGGGACATTGATCACTCACGTGAGATCTGAACAATGATGGTGTGTCTTGAGGAGTCCTATGCTTGTCTGCTGCTCCCACTTTACTAACCGTGCAGGCACGCTCTTCCTCCTTTCCAGCCAGCTCGAGGGCTCTCTCTTCAAATTGCGTAAGGGTTCCAAGCTCTGGCATTACTCCAATTGTACATGGGCCAGGTGTGATACTCATGGCCATAGAATCTATTGTTAATGAGGCTCAAGATTCAGAAAACTCAAACTGTCAATGGGATTCACTCCATTTTTCTCTCTGGGAAGGAAATATTACCAGTTTCTGGAAAGATTATTCCCAGTGTACGTTGCATTAATGCCTTCTGCTCTTGCTGCTACCCATGGTCTCCTCTCTTTCCCACATTGTTGAAGATCCAAAGGCAGCAGCAAAACTCAATGGCCTCACCTAATTATTCAGTCTTCATATACCAGCCTAGTCAATGAAGCTCTATTCCATCAGGGTGGAAATGTAATTATGGTCCTAGCAGACATAACCCCATTTAATATCAATGATTCCTGGATCATAAAGGGCAAAGTAGATTTTGGCTAAGTTTTTTCTGCATAACTCAGTGCCTCTCAGGCCAAATGGAGAATCTGAATTCTCCTCAGCTCATTCAGGATAGAGTGAGCTTTAAACATTGGACTTTTGGAAGTCCCATTCCACTCCAGCAAGTACAGTGTTACTCATTCACATACAAATGGTGCAGTCTGAAGAACCCCAGACATCAGAGTGAGATGTTAGCTTGCCCTTGGACAGCTGCACTGTTCCAATGAAGCTTAATGAAAGTTTGAGGAACACTTCATTGAAATAAGACAGTGGAGGTCGGTATCCATTCACCAGATTAATTTACAAGCTCTGTTTAAGTTCATGGAGTGTTACAAGCTCTGAGTTAGCATCTGGAGTGCCAGGAGACCTGACAGTCCAAGTTCTACACACAACAAAGGCTCCCTGATTGGAAAAGCAATAAAGAGCTCAATCAGGGAGTTCAGAAAGCCAACCTCAATGGCCCCATTGAAGTTATTACACTCATCTATTGATTAAACACTAACATCATTCAACATCGAGTTAAACATAGAATCGTAGAATATCGACAGTGCAGAAGGAGGCCATTCAGCCCATCGAGCCTGCACCGACAACAATTCCACCCAGGCCCTATCCCCATAACCCCACATATTTACCCTACTAATCCCCTTGATATCCCCCTGACACATTTAGCATGTCCAAACAACCTAACCCACACATTTTTGGACTGTGAGAGGAAACCGGAGCACCCAAAGGAAACCCACGCAGACACAGGGCAAATGTGCAGACCCCACACTGATAGTCACCCAAGCTGGAAATCGAATCCGGATCCCTGGCGCGGTGAGGCAGCATTGCTAACAACTGTGCCACCATGATGCCCAAAAGCAATTTCGGAGTGTAAACTCATTTCCTCAATATAGTTAATTTTTATTTGCACATTTTGTTTTTACTCTTATTTCGCTTTCAGATAACAGTATAGCTGCTCCAGGCACATCTCTTTTTCTTTTATCAACTCATCGCTCTTCCCTTTGGCCCTGTAAGACTAACTTTTCTGTCATTCGATCTCCTCCATCTTCTATCCCATCACAGATCTTTCATTTGTCTTTGTTCAGAAAGCCTGTTACATCTCAAACTTTTTCGAGTTCTGTTGGGAGGTCATCGGCCTGAAACATTCTCCTGAATTTTACCGCCCAGCCAGCCACATGACTCGGAGCGGGCAAGGGGGCGGACAATGGGAAAGTCGATTGATCTCGGATGGGATTCTCCAATCTCGGGTCGAGCGAGGTCTTAAAATCCCACCCATTAACTTTGTTTCTCTCTCTACAGACGCTGTCTGACCTGCTGAGGAATCCCCCAGCAGTTCCTGTTTTCATTTCGGAAAACCCAACCAGTTGTTTGTGTAATGGCTTCAGTCAGGCAATTGAGGTTGGCCTATTGGAGTATGAACTCCCTGATTAAGGATCCAATTGATGGGCCAGTCGGGGAGACTTTGCCTTGTACTTAACCGAGAGTGTCAATTCTTCCACCATCCACTGCCCCCCCCACCCCCCCCCACCAACTCCCCCCCCCACCTCCCCCCCCCAACCCCGCCCCACCACCCACCACCCACACCCACCCCACTGTAGACTGCAAACTGATGGCACTGCCATTAGAGTTGTAAATAAAGGGATTTTGATGAAGGGACTTTGGCCTCTGCAGACTTATTACAATTTGATAAATTGAAAGTGACGGCATTAGTTTTCATCACAAAACTGATCAGCTGTTCTTCATTTAATCACCTTTTTAAATATCTGGCAATAAATAACACTTACCAACCCAGAAAGCAAATAGATATTCAGCTATTAGACTTCATTTCTTCTCTTCTGAAGAATCTTTCTTTCATTGGGGCTATTTTGATCTTTCTTCATTGTCTCAAGAGTGCCGGTTCAATTGTAGATTCAAGGTAGAGCCTCAGACCTTCCTCAGATGTTGTTCAGAGATGGACTTTCAAACTGTCCTCACACATCTCTAGAATTCCTCAGGTGACGGTGTTCATTCTAGTTCTGAACATTCAATTCCCTCGCCTTTGCCAGAGTAATAAAAACTGAGAAATAAATATTGAGATAAAGGTCAGCCAATCATCTACATGTGTGATGTTTGTGAGCACTTTCCACTGGCAATAAAAGGGAATAAATCTCCCTCTTTACTTGTCATCTTAAGGTAGTTACTTGGGATCAATAAAACCTTTTGTGCTCGGAGAAAGACAGAACTTTTAGCGATGTTTCTTTGCCATAATTCCATTCATGTGATTAGCTGCTAATTGTTAATTAGTGCCACACCAGATACTATTGGCACCATTTCTACACTCCTCTACTGAATGGACCCAACTCACACTAAGTTGATCTTTCTCTACACTAGCACCCTTTCCCTGCAGGGTGGCACAATGGTAAGTACTGCTGCCTCAAACCGCCAGGGACCCAGATTTGATTCCCTGCTTGGGTCACTGTCATGTACGGAGTCTGCACGTTCTCCCGGTGTCTGCGTGGGTTTCCTCTGGGTGCTCTGGTTTCCTCCCACTGTCTGAAAGACCTGCTGGTTAGGTGCTAAATTCTCCCTCAGCGTACCTGAACAGGCGCTGGCGTGTGGCAACTAGGGGATTTTCATGGTAACTTCATTGCAGTGTTAATGTAAGCCTACTTGTGACTAATAAATAAACTTTATTCCAGCATCCGCAGTAATTTGCTTTTAAACTTTATTATTACCTGAGCTATGACTGTAACACCACATTCTGCACTCTCTCCTTCCTTATGAATGATATGCGTTGTCTGTATAGCGCACAAGAAACAACACTTTTCTCTGTATACCAATATATGTGACAATAATTCAAATCAAATCAAATTTTATGACTCCATCTATCACCTGAGATAAGAATGTCAATTTAATGCCATAAATTGGAACCTGACCTTGCAAAATTCTTCTCTATCTTAACCACTGTGTCACTGCTGTCATCTCTTGAGATTTCCCGGCCTAACATTTTTCTCTGTTATTTTCCTGTTTCTCTGGCAGACGCAAACAGAAAGAAAACAATTCAAAGACTATGCATTATCGTAAAACACTTCTGTTGACTTGACAAACTCAAGGAAGCAAAATTTAAAAGCATTAAAGTCATGGCAACACTTCTTTGTGCATCTGTATGCTATGATTCAAATATACTTTCAGAGCAAGTAAATGTCAAAATAACAAATCAATCATTCTTTCTTGTGTTAATCATACAGTTCTTTTAAAGTCAGCGGGATATGAAAAAAAATTAAAGGAATAAACAGTTACGCATCAAGGACATCAACGTGACAGGAAATAAAGACGATATTATGCTCAGCAAAAGTGTAATTTTGATCTATTAATCCTTTAAGACTAAATAGATGATAATTGCTGTCTTGAATCCAGACTAAGTTGGTGCTGATGAATTTGTTACAGATGAGCAATCGACTGTAATTTAGGCTGACTTTGAGAGGTTTCCACAGTAACTGGCACCAAAACATGTCAATTCAGTATGTTTCTCAGTAGTATAGACTTTTATAACAACAGAATCCCTGAGAAGCAAGAGCTGGCAGCTCCACAGCTGCTGCCTCAACCAAAAGCAAAATGCCTATGAGACGCTAAAGGGATAAACACGCATCATTTAACCCATGTGCTGCTGAAGATGACATGGATCTTGTGCAGCAAAGTGCGGTTCCAGCTTTTCGCCACCCACCTTGGCCGAGCCGTGGTTTGAGGTCAGCCTACGCGGGGGGTTACTGTGAAAATATTCGCCCCTCTTGGGCGGCTGTGGGGAGACTCAAGAGATGCGACTGCAGAGTCATAATCCACCGTTCCATGTATATCGGCCCACAGCATATGGTTGCGCTTTGGTATTCTGAGCACTTAGAAGCCAAGATATGCGAACTAGAAAGGCAGGAATTAATACATCTCAAAGCACGCTGTGCCAGTCAACATTAGCTTGAACCTAGGAGGCACATGTTTTATCCGAGCTTGATAAGTTGGGCAAGCAGGTGCTAAATACAGAGATTTCTGATTGGCAGTTAATTTAACAATATCAAAATATGCCATTCATTGTTACTGAGATGACAATGCGGATAATAGACTCATCCAGTCTGCAGAGTAAAAGGCCATTTTTAATCCAGCATCCATAATTAAACATGGTCATTCACAAGATGACTTATAAAAGCACGTGATGCTTTCCCACAATCAGATAGCAGCTGCATGTGTTTTATTTATTCTGCATTTCAAATCTGCAAACACAAAAGTGCTGTGAGCCACTCGACCCTGATGAATAACTGTGCTCCTGGAAATATTATGGGAAATTGTAGTTTCATAAGTAGAAAGTGAGAGAAGCGTATTATAAATCTGCAGCTCAAACTCGAAGCAGCTCTGCTCAACTTAAACTCTTTTTTATGGGCGTGTCCCAGTGAGCTCCTTTGAAGCCTTTTCTTTTACGTTTGGGTGTGAGTAATTGCCTGGACATATGAGATAGACACCGGGCAACAATAGAGGGTAGTAAGCCCAGAATGTGGTCAACCTAATTTCTCATTCAGTTAAAGTAATCCTAATTAACCACAGCATACTGTTATTAATTCTTGAAATGCGGTCATCATTGGCAAGGCCACCACTGATTCTGAATCTGGTGATGAACCATCATCTTGGTTCCTTGGTGAAACAACTGAATAGCTTGCTGGGCCACCACAGAGGCTAGAATCATGGAATCCTACAGTACAAAAAGAGGTCATTGACCCATCGTGTCCGCACCAACCACAATCCCACCCAGGGCTTATCCCCATAACCCCATATATTTACATAGCTGGTCCCCCGACACTAAGGGGCAATTTCACATTGTCAATCCCCCTAACCCGTACATTTGGACTGTGGGAGGAAATCAGAGCACCCAAAGGAAACTCACGCAGGTACAGGGAGAACATACAAACTCCACACACACAGTGTACCAAGCTGGGAATTGAACTCGGGTCCCTGGCACTGTGAGGCAGCAGTGCTAGCCACTGTGCCACAGTGCCACCCATGCCCATGCCATTAGTTAAGGGTCAGTCACATTCGGGTGGAGCTGCAGAAATATTGTCTTAACTGAACAGCACTTTCCAAAGACATGCAGGTGGACTGGCCATGGTAAGTTGTCCCCTGGTGTCCCAGGATTTGCAGTGTGGGGGTTAGCAGGTTGCTGGGGTGGGTCCTGGGTGGGATGCTCTGTTGGAGAGTCAGTGCAGATTCAATGAGCCTCCTTCAGCACTGTAGGGATTCTGCTATTCCCGAAAGGACCAGTTAGTTTTCCACAACAGCTTTCATGATCACTTTAGTATACTTCTGATATTGAAATCAAATTCTCAAATTGCCAGGGTAGGAATTGAACTTGTGTGTTCTCCAGGTTATTAGTTCCACAGGTTACTATCCCAGTAACAACCACGACATTAGAATAGCCAGCTATGTGAATATGTTTCTTTTATAAATGTGACTTTTTTTTATGGGGCTCACATTCCACTGAGGTCCCATTTTGTGACCCACTGTTCAACATCAACATTCATTTACCTGAATATCGATCTCATTAATGTTTGTAAGTTTAATCAGTTACTTTTGTTGGGATCTGTACAAAGTACTACCTTGCAATATGTGATGGTGGTATAGTGGTGAGCATAGCTGTCTTCCAAGCAGTTGATTGGGTTTGATACCCAGATATGACAGTTTATTGGTTTTAAGGGAAGATGTAGCATAGTGGTAATGCCATTAGACTAGCAATCCTGAAGCCCAGACTGATTTTGGGGAGAGATGGGTTCAAATCCCACTATGACAGCTGATGGAATTTAAATTAAATTGATAAATCTGGAATTGAAAGCTATCATCAATTGTCATAAAAACCCATCTGGTTCACTAATATCCTTTAGGGAAGGAAATCTGACGTCCTTTCCTGGTCTGGCCTACCTGTGACTCCAGACCCACGGCAATGTGTTGACTCTCAACTGAACTCTGAAATGATTTAGCAGGGCAATTATGGATGGGCAACAAGTGCTGGCCTTGCCAGATATGTCTACATTCCCATGAAAGAATAAAGAGAAAAATAATGTAGTTATGTATTTCCAATTGTTTCACGTATTTCTATTGTTTCATTGACCTGCCAGCGATTAACTTGAGGAGGTGGTCAAGGCAATGCCAAGTTTTCCTTCATATCATACCCATTCATCTTTGTGCAAAACAGATCCTGGAGATTCTGCTCATTGCGTCAATGTCGTTGGCACGTAATACTGAGTTCTGATATTTAAAACAACAAAGCATTGTCCAGTATAGGTTATTCCATTATGTTGAAGGCAAGTAGTTCTCACGTGACTAAGGAAGAAACCATGAGAGTTGGAATAACTGTTGCTGAAAGATGTTACACAGAGGTCATATACAGGAACGTACGTTGATAGATCCACCACGACTGAGCTGCAGTAATGCAAACAGACGCTGACACAGCTCCCTCCTTCCAAGTGCTGAAGCCAGTGTTCCTTAAAGTTTGGCATGTATTCAAGTTGTCATTCAGAAGTTCATGGCAATATCCTCATACAGTTTATGATGGATTGTGTTGGTTGCCTTTATTACTCATGAGAAACTTTTCATATTCAAGGACTCAAATCTTTGCTCAGTTGCCTCACGACGACCAACTAAGGACTAGAGTTACAGAGTCATAAAGGCTTATAGCATGGAAGCAGGCCCCTCAGCCTAACTTGTTCATGCTGCCCCTTTTTTCTATCCACTAAGCTAGTCCCAATTGCCCGCATTTGGTCCAAATCCTTCTACACCCATCTTACCCATGTAACTGCCTAAACGCTTTTTAAAGACAAAATTATACCCACCTCTATGACCACCTCTGGCAGCTTGGTCCAGACATTCAACACACTCTGTGTGAAAAAAATTGCCCCCTGAGCCGGTGGATGTGGTCTTTCTGGATTTTCAGAAGGCGTTTGACAAAGTACCTCATAAGAGGTTATTGCAGAAGGTCGGGGGACATGGAGTTGGGGGTAAGGTGTTAGCGTGGATAGAGGATTGGTTGTCAAATAGGAGACAGAGAGTGGGGGTCAACGGGTGCTATTCGGATTGGAGGATGGTGACTAGTGGAGTGCCCCAGGGGTCGGTGCTGGGGCCTCAGCTTTTTACCATTTATATAGATGATCTGGAGGAGGGAACCGAGTGTAGGGTGTCAAAATTTGCTGATGACACCAAGATTGGGGGAACGGCAAATTGTGCGGAGGGTGTGGAGAGTCTGCAGAAGGATCTAGATAGGCTAGGCGAATGGCCAGGAAATGGCAAATGGAATTTAATGTTGGCAAGTGCGAGGTGGTCCACTTTGGTAGGAAGAATGGTAGGAAGGACTATTACTTACGTGGCGAAAAACTGCAGAAGGCGACGGTGCAGAGGGACCTCGGGGTCCTTGTGCATGAGTCGCAAAAACCCAGCTTGCAGGTGCAGCAGGTGGTCAGGAATATGAATGGGATGCTGGCCTTCATAGCGAGGGGGATTGAATATAAAAGTAAGGAGGTCTTGCTGCAGCTGTATAGGGCATTGGTGAGGCCGCAGCTGGAGTACTGTGTGCAGTTTTGGGCGCCGCACCTGCGCAAAGATATTTTGGCCTTGGAGGGAGTGCAGAGGAGGTTTACTAGGCTGATACCAGAGTTGAGGGGGTTGAGCTATGAGGAGAGGCTGAATAAACTAGGCTTGTACTCGTTAGAGTTTAGAAGAATGAGGGGAGATCTCATTGAGACGTATAAGATGATGAATGGGATGGATAGGATAGAGGTGGAGAGACTCTTCCCGCTCAAAAAAGACAGTAGGACTAGGGGACACAGCCTCAAGATAAAGGGGGGGCGGTTTAGAACGGAGTTGAGGAGGAACTTCTTCACTCAAAGGGTGGTGAATCTCTGGAATTCTCTGCCCGTTGAAGTAGTGGAGGCTGCCTCGCTAAATATTTTTAAGACGCAGGTTGATGGGTTTTTGATAAGAGAGGGGATTAAGGGTTATGGGGAAAGGGCGGGAATGTGGGATTGAGCCACGACAGATCAGCCATGATCTTATTGAATGGCGGGGCAGGCTCGAAGGGCTAGATGGCCTACTCCTGCTCCTATTTCTTATGTTCTTATGTTCTTATGTTTTGTATTGCTCCCCACTCACCTTGAACCTATGCCCTCTAGTTTTAGACTCCCCTATCTTCAGGAAAAGAACACCTTGTACCCTGTGTCACGAATGATGAGAGGATGGGAGGAAGGGCTAAAATCCACTAGATAGTAGGTGATTAGAATTATGCCAATCTTCTGTGAGACTTGCACTATTCAGTACCTAAACCAAACAGCGTTGCAATAGTCCAGAGTATTGTGAATGCAGAACAAATTGAAGTGGCTCACACAAAATTCCAGATGGGTAAATCTGTTACTGAGGGAATAGGATTCTTCTAACACACCACAAGATAAGCCTTCGATGCTGATGGCCGAATAGATAGATTGGCTTGAGCTGGACACTTCAACACTGGTTTGCACCAATAACTTGCACAGTTTCGCTGGTTAAACCTGAGGAGTTAGTTCTCCTGATCTTAGGATAGTTTGGGTTTTTTAAGTTATTCATTCTTGGAACCTGAGTGTTGCTAGCTCAGCCAGCATTTATTAGCCATGCCGAATTGCCCTTGAGCAGGTGGTGATGAGCTGCCTTCTTTAACCGTTGCAGTCCACATAGTGTAGAAACACCCACAGTACTGTTACAAAGACTGTTACGGGATTTTGACTCAGCGATGATGAAGAAATGATCAAACACTTTGAACTCAGAATGCTGTGTGGCTGGAAGGAGAAGGTGGTGTTCTGATGCATTGTTGTCCTTGTCCTTTTAGATGGTAGAGGTCACGGGTTTAGAAGAGTCTTGGGTGACTCCCTGTAGTTATTCTTGTAGATGGCAAACACTGCAACTATTCTGTGTCGGTGATGGAAGGAGTGAATGTTTAAGGTGGTGCCATAGAAGCGAGCTGCTTTGTCCTGGATTTGACACTGTGTTTAGAGACAAGATGAAGGAGCAAGGCCCCTATAATTTGAATTTCAATATCAATGACAGTTTTTGTTTTAGTGAATACAACAGTGACTTATTTTTTCTTTGGAACAAATTTAAGACTTAAACTTCAGTGATCCTAATTGAGGGGGTGAGGTGCAGGCAGAGACAGAGTGGCTAAGGAAGCATCCATCAGGATGAGTGGAATATTGTATTCTCACTGCTGGTGAGGCGAGAGGCAGGAAGGGCATGTATTTATGTGGTGTAGTGATGTAGCCAAATTCCACCGCCTTCCCGCCTCCGCCTGAATTAAGTTATGGGTTGGAAGTCTCATGGATGATGTTTCTGCCCTGCTGCCAATGGAGACCGTGAAGTGATCAATTAAGGGCTCTAAAAGGCTTCTTTCATAGTGGGCGGCACGGTAGCACAGTGGTTAGCACTGCTGCTTCACAGCTCCAGGGTCCTGGGTTTGATTCCTGGCTCGGGTCACTGTCTGTGTGGAGGTTGCACATTCTCCTCGTGTCTGCGTGGGTTTCCTCCGGGTACTCTGGTTTCCTCCCACAGTCCAAAGATGTGCGGGTTAGGTTGGTTGGCCATGCTAAGAAATTGCCCCTTAGTGTCCAGGGATGCATAGGTGAGAGGGATTAGTGGGTTTAATATGTAGGAATATGGGGGTCGGACCTGGGTGGGATTGTGTTCGGTGCAGACTCGATGGGCCGAAGGGCCTCTTTCTGCACTGTAGGGTTCTATGTTCTATGTATCCCTAATGTGCAGAATGAGGGCATTCCACCCATCGAGTCTCGACTGACTGGTAGAGTGTCTTACCCAGCTCCACCAATCTCTATCTCTGTAACTTACGCAACTTGAGACACAAAGGTGCAATTTAGAATGGCCACTACACCTAATCTGCATTTATTTCGACTGTGGGAGGCAAGTGGAGCACCTGAAGGAAACCCGTGCAGACACAGGGAGAACATGTAGACTCCACACAGGCAACCCCCTGGCCAGAATCGAACCTGGGCACCTGGTGCTATGAGGCAGCAGCGTTAACCACTGTGTCACCGTGCACCCATCAACACTGGCCCACTGCACTGATGTTTTTGCGCAGCAACCCAGGAGACTTTAGCAGTGGCCGATTCATACAATTCGTGCCGGGCGTCCGGGCCTGATTGCGCCGCCCAGTGCCGGATTTCCAGCCCCATCAGTTCCATGCCGGAAATTGGTGCCAGACTCATTATATATTCAGCCAATGATTTTAATATAATTTATATATAATTAGCAGACCCAGGACTGAAGTCTCCAAGGCCTTCTCAGGTGCTCCCGGAGGGGTGGGAGCTATCCCGTCGACCTTGCCACCTTGGTAGTGCTAGCTTGGGCCCTCTGGAACTGCCCAAGGGGCAAAGTGCTAATGCCCAGGGAGTACCAGGTCAGTGTCAGGGGCATGGAGCCTAATGGGGGGCAGGGCCTGATGTGGCAGCTCATGATGGGGGCGCGGTCCCTGTGAGTGATCGGTGGGTGTAAGAGGTCCTGCTACCACTCTGCAGTCAGGATTGGTGGAGGAAGGAGGGAAGGCCAGCATTCAGGGCTGACCTTCGGGGTGAGGGGGGGGTGCAGCCTGCTTGGGGGAGCAGCATTGTGTGAGAGTCGCGGAGTAGGCCAGCAATCAGGAGGCCGGCAGACAGGGGCCATTGCGCATGCGGTGATCTCGATGCTGACAGATTGGCACGTGCGCAATGGCCCACTCAGCACTATGCCGCCGGTCTCTCCATTGCAGAGTAGCCCCACCCTCCAATTTCTGAAGTGAATCATGGTAGTGCACTCTGTGGTGCACAATTTACTGCAGTTTTTACACAAATTTGACACTTAGAGTTTTTTTGGGGAGAGTCACCCCCATAACACGGCTTGGTAGCACAGTGGTTAGCACTGCTGCTTCACAGCTCCAGGGTCTTGGGTTCAATTCCGAGCTTGGGTCACTGTCTGTGTGGAGTTTGCACATTCTCCTCGTGTCTGAGTGGGTTTCCTCCAGGTACTCCGGTTTCCTCCCACAGTCCAAAGATGTGCGGGTTAGGTTGATTGGCCATGCTTAGAAATTGCCCCTTAATATCCAGGGATGCGTAGGTCAGAGGGATTAGTGGGTATAATATGTAGGGGTATGGGGGTTGGTCCTAGGTGGGATTGTTTCGGTGCAGACTCAATGGGCCGAAAGACCTGTTTCTGCACTGTAGGGTTCTATGATAGCATCTAATATCTTAGTTCCCTTGCATTAGTTAGAAGAACTTTTCATCTCTCTCTGCTAATTATCTTAGATCAGTGTACTCTGGTTATTGACCCTCTTATGAACAGAAATAGCTTCTCCCCATCTAATCAATCAAAACTCCCCATAATTTTGGATATATTTATTCAATCCTTCCCAGCTCTAAAGAGTGAAGTGGTGTGCCTTTTGTTATTTTGTTTTGCTAGTGGAGGGACCTGACTTGGAACTTCTATAACCGTAATGCCACTCTGATGCATTATCTTAGCCATGCTTATCTGTGCCTTTTAATAATGGACTCAAAGGGTTAGTTTATTTGAACAATGTCAAAATTTAGAAGGGGGTTGCTGTGTCCTGTTCATACATAAAAAGAAGCCACTCCCTCACTGGGACAAAAAAAAACTCTTACGTACAGGCTTCACTGAGAATTACTTGCCCTCAACTCATTCTGAAGCGTGTCAGGTTTATTCTTAAAGAGACCTGCATTCCTAACATTGTCACAACTCACCAAGACTCCTTTGGCAGCACCTTTCAGACCTGAACTGCTGCCATAAAGAAGGAGAAGAGCAGCAGATCCATGTTCCTTTCCAAGTCGCAGAGCATAATGATGTGAAATTATCTTGCTCTTTATTTACTATTGCTGAGTCAAAACACTGCAACTACACCACATGGACTGCAACGGTTCAAGAAGATGGCTCACCACTACCTTTTCAAGAGCTATTAAGAATGGGCAATTAATACTGGCCTTGTCAGCAATGCCCACATCCCATGAAAGAATGTTTAGAAAATATCTCGGGCAGAGGCACTGTGGCAACATGAATCTTTAAGGGTGTCATGTAATCATGCCGGACCCTATGCATTGTCAAGGCATGAAGCTGGTCTGATCAGGGGCAAGGGTGCACACTTCTGGCCAAAGGGGTCCTGCAGTTGGAGCCTGGGAGAGGAGTTGTTCAGTCAAGTAATTAATTAATTCTGAACCTTGTATATACAGTTGTATAAAGTTTTAAAGTTTATCTATTAGTGTCACAAGTAGGCATACATTAACACTGCAATTAAGTTACTATAAAAATTCCGGAGTTGCCACACTCCGGCACCTGTTCGGGCACACTGAGAATTTAGCATGGCCAATGCACCTAATCAGCACGTCTTTCGGACTGTGGGAAGAAACAGGAGCACCTGAAGGGAACTCACGCCTACATGGGGAGAACATGCAGATTCTGCACAGAGACCCAAGCTGAAATCAAACCCAGGTCCCCAGCGCTGTGAGGCAGCAGTACTAACCACTGAGCCACTGTGCTATAAATAATTCGAACTACATTGAGCTGTCATCAATTTATTACAGGTGCAAAATGGATGATAGTTGATTGTGACCACCGACTGTACACAATGGCTCAGATTCTGTTCCACTTAAGTCCATAGAATTAAGTATCGACGCTGCTTAGAACAGGCCATTGATCCAATACCATTCATTTTTCTGTCACTGCCCAAGATGATTTTGGTGGCATGGTGGCACAGTGGTTAGCACTGCTGCCTCACAGCGCCAGCAACCTGGGTTCGATTCCGTGTCTGTGTGGAATTTTGCGTTCTCCCCGTGTCAGTATGGGTTTCCTCTGGGTGCTCCAGTTTCCTCCCACAGTCTGAAAGATGTCCTGGTTAAGTGCTTTGATCCAAACAGACGGCAGAGTGTGGCGACTAGGAGAACTTCACAGTAACTTCATTGCAGTGTTAATGTAAACCTTACTTGTGACTAATAAATAAACTTTGAAATGGTTTCCTTCCTTTTGTGTTAGACCCAGTAAGAATACAATAACAAGTGTTTTTATTCAACCCATGTGTAATGCTGCATTGTGAGATGGGTATGTAAGGTCATTCTTCAGTACATTTCAATGTACTTTTGGACTACTTTCAGGTGTATAGCTTGATGCTGTGCATGAGAGAAATAATTGGTAAATTCCTAAACACAGAACAAGTTAACACCAGATTTTTTATATCAATTCAATGAATTGGCTGAACTGCATCTCTTACATTTGACTATTTTCCCCTCAGTATCAATAGGCAGCCTTCTTGGCTTCTAGTCTATTGTATAAAGAACTACAATTGCTAACTTATTGTCGAAGACCCACTGTTCCTAATGATTTTAGCCAGAACACACTGTTTCCTTCTTCACCTGTTCTCCTGAATAACACTCATTGAAGTAACTTCAGCTTCTATTTTCAATAATGAAATCCTTGCGGGTTCCTTCTTTTCATTTTATACTCTGATAAAAACCCGAAGAATTTAATTGCAAGACCAGAAATATTATCTGTAAATGTTTACCTCCAAATGTTGATGAAAGAGGATTCCGATGCTTAGTCATCGGCTTAAATATTTTGACTGCTAATAGATTTGAAGAATCCTTTATTATGGATCCTATTATATGCGGTAGCATTTCCACTTCAATACACTTGTATTCTATTACAAAAGCACAATATTGGATTTGCTGGAAATTTGAAAGTAAAACATAAAATGCTGGAAATACTCAGCAGCCTGGCAGAAACTGTATGGTTAAGGATACTCGCTTGAAGGATTGGGCTGAATTTACCAAGATGGCTGCCATCTCACCATTGAAGCCAAAAGTGCTTGCTGACCCTGCTTAGGTTGGTAGAGAGGCAATCATGGCCATTTGCCCACAAAGGCAGGCGCATAGGCTGCCATAGGCTCTGGGGGGTGCCACGGCCATGTAAGGCAGGGTCCAATGTTTGGGGCAAGAGTATAGTTTACCTGAGGGTACTTGATGCCATTGTGGTGATGTTGTCTGTTGGCATTAGCGGGTCCCTCTGTCAACTTTCACTGGATGATCTCTCACATGGTACCAGGCACCCCCTTCCACCCCAGTCACTGAAGCAGAAACGATAGGAAGTCCTTAATTGGCCACTTTAGTAGCTCATTTGCGTTCCCAGTAGGCGGCCTATCTGCCATTTCTCCATCTGCCACAGAGATGGATGTCAGACCCAATGCAGTCTCAACTCATTTTGTCGTCCTTCCCACCTCCTAAAACATCCACAAAGGTCTGGAAACTACATCTCGCCTTTCCCCTCTCCACAGATGCTACCTAACCCTCATTTTCTGTTTTTATTACTCTAGTATTCAAATGTTATCCTATTGAGTGCTAACACAAGTCCACACCCTCTGGTTCACAGATGGGCAAATAACTGGTTTCAGCCATGTCACTTTGGGACAATGGGGATCAGGTGTTCCCTCATGGGATAAGGGCTCATTCACATTAGTCTATTCTCATTCGTTTTTTTTCTACTGCTGAAGGCTTTGGCAATGGCTCCAGGATGGCTTGGAGCAGGGGTAGGGCATTTGACCCTTTTAGTCAGCTCCTCTACTTGAACTCCACCTTCCCTCACTATCTCCATATTCCCTGATTCATTTCTTATCCAGGATTTTACTGATCTCTGTCTTGCATGTGCTCAATTCCTGATGCATCCACAACTCTTCACAAATTCCAAAGATTTGCAGCCCTTTGAGTGAATGTATTTCTCCTCAACTAAGCTCTGACTGGCTCTCCCCTTATTCTGAGACGGTGACCCATAACGTTATTCTCCCCAGCCAGGCAAATTATCCTCCCTGTTCTAAGTACTTACAAATGGCACCACCTGGAATCCTTCACTTAAGGTGACAAAAATAAAAGAAAGATGGGTTCCTCGGTCCACTCTGATGCCAACTGTGTGGCCACACCATGATGAGTCCAAGCGTACATGCCATTTAGAGGGCAGCACCAAGAAGCACCCTTGACTGGTCTTATGGGCCACCTAGTGGTCAGTTATGGAAGACTTGCTCCTGTTTGCTTCATCCACAGTAAAACTGCAGGGAGGAGAAAAAAGGGAAGACATAAAATATAAAAGATAAATTGTAGAACATAAAGGCTCCCTGTAATCTCATTTTTTGCATACAATTCAATCTCTTAGGCTGTTTGTGGTGCCCTGACTGAATCAGAAAAAAAAATGATTGATTTCCGTGTGGTTTTGAACAACATTTAGTGAATTATTATCCGATAAGAAAACATCTCATCTGTGCCAAAAGAGGGATTTAAATGTTTACATCATTAAATATTTAATTGCTGGACATTATTATAGTTCTTCTCTAGCATCAATAAATTCTCTGAATGCCTTCAATGAACACTTTCCTTTCTTATAAGATTAACAATGGCTGAGATTCTCCAATCTTGCCCATGGCTAGGATTCTCCAGTTCCGCTGCTGAGTTTCTCCAGCCCCACTGCTGGGATTCTCCAGTCCTGCTGCTGTGAATGGCGATTTCGTTGAGCGCTATATTCTCTGCTCTCACTGGCAGCACTGGCATTGGAGAATTCCGACCAATATTTGAGGCTTAACACACTTACACGCCACCTGATTGTAAGTGTGCAAGACATCTGGCCATGTGATTGTGCACATCTGGATTAACCACCCAGGATTTCAGGATTGCAGGTAGCACCTTCCAGGCATTCACCACTCTCTGTATGAAAAACATGTCCCTTACATTTCTTTTAAACGTCCCCCCCCCCCTCATTCTCAACCTTTATCCCCAAGTAATTGACACTTTGACCCTAGGAAAATGGCTTTGACTATCCATTCTATCCAAGCCTGTCAGAATCTTGTAAGACTCTATCAGTGCCCCCCTCATCCTCTGACGCTCCAAGTTTGTTCAATCTTTCTTCATTGTCCATATCCTCCCAACCAGGCAACACCCTGGTAACTCTTCTGCACCCTTCCCAATGTATCAACATCTTTCCAGTAGTCTGGCAACCAGAATTGTGCACAATAGTACAAATGTGGCCTAACCAAAGTCTTATACATCCTCATTTTTCCTTACCTTTGAGGAAACCCTTTTCATAGCCCCTGTGTTATATCTGTTTTTCAAATGCTATTATATGATTTAAAAAAAAGCCTGGGCTGCCTTTAATTATTGGCCACAATAAACTTTGTTATGGGAAGGAAAATGTCATAAGTTGTAATCAATTAGGGCGTTATCCAAAAGGCAATCCGATTCTAATTTGGCAAGAAATAGATCCTTTCTTTTATTCTTGTTTCTCTCTGTGTCTTAATTTTCAAAACTAATTGTTGACATGCACGATTCTCGGTGCACTCTGCAGGTGGGGAGGGTGCCCTCTGTTTCCATGCAAGTCCTGCAATTAGTCTCTCACATTTGTTTACCATTATCATTCTCACAGCAGTGCCTCTCTTTGTCTGTCATTTATTGTTGTGTGTATTTGATGAACTGTTAGCCTGACCTAAATTACACTGAAGCACCTCGCCAAGACAGTCTGTTCATAGCAAGATTTAGAAGGTTGATATGTGGTAATAAATGCAGACCCAAAACACTTGTTTTAACTTCTGCTATATTAACTGGGAAAATGAAAAGTGAGATCAATTTCATAAATTCAGTCTTATACAGCTTTTCCTGCTGGACTCATTTGGTAAAGATTCGTTTAAAAGACATTTGCACTTATATAGCGCCTTTCGCGACCTGAGGATGTCCCTTTATAGCTAATGAGGCATGATTATTGTTGTAATGTAAGAAGCATGAAAGCCAATTTGCACACAGAAAACTGCCACAAGGTTCCCGTGGAGTTAAAAGAATAAGGAGGGAATCTCATTGAAACTTACAGAATGCTGAAAGATCTGGATAGGTTGGACGTGGGGAAGATGTTTCCATTAGTTAGGGGAGATTCGAAGCCAAGGGCACAGCCTCAGAGTAAAGGGGCGATCCTTGAGAATGGAGATGAGGAGGAATTTCATCAGTGGTGAATCTATGGAATTCATTGCCACAGAAGGTTGTGGAGGCCAGATTATTGAGTGTATTTAAGACAGGGATAGGTAGGTTCTTGATTGGTAAGGATATTAAAGGTTACGGGGAAAAAGCAGGAGAATGGAGTTGAGAATCATATCAGCCATGATTGAATAGCAGAACAGACTTGATGGGCCAAATAGCCCAATTCTGCTCCTATATCATATGGTCTCATGGTAGAAGTTATTTATCTTAGTTTTAGATCTTCAAAATGGTCAGCTAACAATTCCAAACATGTTTGATCCAGACTTGCAATCTGCTCATCAAGTGTTTGTGGAACTGGTGCAAATATAAATGAATGGGGGCCAGTCTGGCCCTACATCTTCTGGGTTGATGTTAGATTAAATTAGTGATAGGGAGAATGACAGATATTAATCACAGTTGTTGCACACGGAAATTGACAGAGACTGGTGGGGCATGAAGAATGTTGAGTCTGAAATTTATTGGGGTTACTGCAGCTGGGAATAGTTTTCTGGACCAATTTCTTTCACATTGAATAGTTAATTTTAGGCTTTCTAAGTACAAGTGTTTGGAGCGTGATCCTGCTCCCACTTCCCCCAACCCAGGGGATTTTGAAATCTGCACCTACAGAGCCCATGGGGCGCCACAGTGGCACAATGGTTAGCACTGCTGTCTCACAGCGCCAGGGACCCAGGTTCAATTCCCGGCTTGGGTCGCTTTCTGTGTGGAGTTTGCACATTCTCCCCGTGTCCTCGTTAGTTTCCCCCGTGTGTTCCGGTTTCCTCCCACAGTCTGAAAGAAGTGCTATTTAAGTACATTGACCCAAACAGGCTCCAGAGTGTGACGTTGAGGGGAATTTCATAATAACTTCATTGCAATGTTAATATAAGCCTTACTTGTGACTAATAAACTTTAAGTTTTTCAGGTGTATCATTTTTATCATAGAATTCCGACAGTGCAGAACCAGGCCATTTGGCCCATCAAGTCTACACCAACTCTCTGAAAGAGAATATCCAGATCGTATCCCCATAATCCCCACATATTTACCCTGCTAATCCATTTAACCTGCACATCTTGGGACACTAAGGGGCAATTTAGCATGGCTAATCCACCTAACCTACACATCTTAGGACACTTAAGGTCAACTCATCATGGTCAATCATCTTACCTACACACCTTTGGATACTAAGGGGCAATTTACCATGGTCAATCCACTTAACCTGAAGAACAGCCTAGAATGGAAAAGTCAAAGGTTGGAGGAAGATATAGTCAAATAGCATCTAAGGGGGGTACATTCCATCAGGATTTGGAATTTAAATCGAATATAGAATCTTTGCGTACAAATGTTGATTATAAGAGTTGCAGTTTGCACAATACAGTGCTGCTAGCTCTCCTAGTTAATTTGTCACCCAGGCAGTTATTCATTGGATGCCTGATTTCTCCTGATCTCTGGAAAATGCAACAAACATATCTTGTTTTGCAATTATAATCACTTGCTCTCTGGGAAAGTGTCAGCAAATCAGAGTGAATTAATTCAGTTTGTGTCACCAGGCACAACTCAAGACTCATTGGGCTGGACCTTACACACCTCCACCAACAGAACTGGAGGCAGTCACATCAAATCAGTTGGGTGGCCTTCCTACAGCCTAACAGCCCATTCTTGGCTATTTTGCTGGGGGTGAGCTGGGTTGGGGAAGCTGTTGAGTGGTTGGTCTACCCTTGGACCTGTTGTGGCCCTTAAGTAATTTGGGATTGCTTAATGGCCTCATCTCACCACCACCAGCATTTTACCCAATTTCGAAGTAGACCCGCACCATGTGGGAAGCCAATGTCAGCTAAATGGCTGGTGTCAGGCATGGGGTGGTGGGAGTGGCGGGAGGTGTGGTGGCAGTGAGGGGGTGCCATTTTTTTGATCCTCGGTTCCATCAGTAGCATTCCCCCAGGCCAGTCTAACCACATCCCCACCCACATCTGATAGTCCTCCAGAGGTCTCTTGAATCAAAAACTTCCCCCCACCGCACTTCCACCCCCCCCTCATCCCCCTTGCCCCCATCCCCACTTCCCACTCCCTCACCCTCCTCCTTTCACCCACTCACTGTTCGGCATGATTGGGCTGGCTGCAATCCCAGCAATGGCCACCAATCCCGACTGGCACTGCTGAGACCCGAATCGCCAACAAGTCTCGATGGTGGGATTTCCTCCTGAAATGGGAGCGTAAGTCTTGCCTAAAGCAATCAAACAACTAAATTATAGTGTCAAATAACTGCGAGACAGCCGTGAGAATTGTGAGCGAGCTCTCCCTGACTACTTCACCCGGGAATGGCGGTGCAGGGATCAAGGAAACCCATAAAATCCAGCCCATTATCACAAGTCTGATGTCCCCTCGCTGAGTGACATTTTGAAAATATTTACTCCAAAGAGAAAAAATGTACAAATGGGTCAATAATTGCTGAAGATTTTGGAACAGGTCTGTGCTGAGCGCTGATGATCAAATTATATTACTCCATGAATAGAAATGATTCAAAATAGCCTTAGCATTTGCAAACATATCTTCAGAATCTGGAGTGAGGGGAACAATGATTTGATTGCACTCTCTTGGAGAGTGAGTTATCTACAGCCACAGCTTAAGATATCTTTGTAGTCACTTGAAGTCAGCACTATGCTTGAGTAATTGCAGCTGCCATCACCACGTCCTTTGCCATTGGTAGCTGAAGTGTACAGATACTTGATATGCCAGCAGCCCTGTGAATAATGCATTATTATGTGACCTTGTATGATAACATCCTACCAGGCAAAAGAAGATAGCAAATCAAGGAGACATCAATTTTTCTTACATTCTCAACTAAACAGCTGTAGTCACCGATTTTCAAAGCAACATAACGTGACAGCTTTTAGCAAATGTTGGTCTTCAAAATGTACAAACTTTTTGCAGCTCTATTATACTTTTGCTGCACACTTTGATACATGACTGAGTGTTTTTTTTCTGAATGCCTTTCAGCTTAATTTGAAACTTTGAAGAGGGATGCCAGTTTTGGTGGCCAGAAGTCATTTAGGCTCAAAAGAGAAACATAGGATCTTCACAGAGCAGAAGGATGTCATCTGGCCCAATTCTAATCCCATCCAGGCCCTATCCCACATATTTACCCTGCTAATAACTTGACAGCAAGGGGAAATTTAGCATGGCCAATCAATTTAATCCACACATCTTTGGAAGTCGTGATCCTGCCTTAGTGTCAATCATTGGCCATAATCATCCCATCTAGCTCACCGCAGGAATCATAGTGGACAAGACAGCAAATTCAACAGGTCATTCAAAGATAAATTGAGCTTGCGTAGGAATTTCCGTGTTGGGGCAGGCGTGGTTGGAGAATCTTGCCCTCCACATCTATTTTCAGGAACCATAGTGGAGCACATGCCCCTGTCTACAACAAAGTGGAAATGCTTGAGAGTTTCAAGTTTCTTGGGCCCAGATCACCAACAACTTGCCTGGTTCCTCCACACCAATGCTTTAGGTAAGAAAGGCCACCAACGCCTTTACGTACTCAGGAGACTAAGAAAATTTGGCATGCCTTCTACGACTCTCACCGACTTCTACAGATACACCACAGAAAACATTCTTTCTGTTGTATTACAGGTTGGTATGGCTCCTGCTCTGTCCAAGACCGCAATAAACTATAAAGGGTCATGAACGAAGCCCAGTCCATCACTCAAACCAGCCTCCCATTCATTGACTCTGTCTACACATCCCATTGCCTTGGAAAAGCAGCCAGCATAATCAAGAACCCTATGCACCCCAGACATCCTCTCTTCCACCTTCTTCCATTGGGAGAAAGACACAAAAGTTTGAGGTCACGTACAAACTGACTCAAAAACAGCTTCTTCCCTGCTGCGATTAGACTTTTGAATGGACCTACCTTATAATAAGTTGATCTTTCTCTACACCCTAGCTGTGACTGTAACACTACATTCTGCATCCTCTCCTTTCCTTCTCTATGAATGATATGCTTTGCCTGTATAGTGCGCAAGAAACAGTACCTTTCACAGTGTACTAATACATGCAACAATAATAAATCAAATTTTAAAAAAAGCAAATCAAATATTGAGTTTTTTTTTAATTCATTCATGGGACAGGGCTGTGCTGGCTGGCCAGCATTTATTGACCATTGTTATTGGTATTGCGAAGGTGGTGGTGAGCTGCCTTCTTAAACAGCTGCAGTCTAAATGTCCATGAGTAGCTGAAGCTTACAGTGCAGGATCCAGGTTTAATTCCAAAACTCTCCTGCAGTAGTTAAACAAAGCCAGGGCAACCTATAAGTGTTAGAGCTTGCCTTTAATCTCTGGCAATTGGCAGGGCAAAAAAAAACTGGCAGGGTTCCCACTTCAATTGCTATCCATGATCATTTGTTGAACATGCAAGTATACAGACAGAAACGGGATAAGGATCAGCTCTGTTATGTGAAATACCTGAAAGTAGCTAGCACCAGCAGAAAAAAAAGGAGCTAAGTATTTACAGAAGATACGGGGTGGAATTTTTCTCCCTCTCGGCAATGTGTTTCATGGTGGCAGGAGGCAGCATGCTGCTAACTGATGGCAGGATGTTATAATCCTGTCATTATCAATGGGGTATCCCATTGAGCACACCCCACCCTCAGTGGGACTGTAAGATCCCACAAGTGTGTACAGCTGCAAAATTTCAGCGGTCATCTTTGGCAAGAAAGGGTCTGTGCAATTTTTTGCTAAATTCAGTTCACTGTTTATAGTAATTGTGATTTTAGAGTGAGGCGAAACAACATGCTGCGTGATTGGTTAGTTTGCGTCATGGAGCAACGATACCATACGTCGCCAGTTACGAGCAGAAGTTGACATAAGTTTCAAATGGGCAATGGAGATAACGCTGGCCATGGAAAGTGCTTAAGAAAATATTCAGGGGGGCTGTGGAGAGCACAAGATGTTGCTATTTACCAATTAGAGTCAGAACTTGTAGCCGGCCATGGCATCAAAACCATGGAAGCAGCTCTGAACGAATTTCTGTCAACCACAGAACAAAAAGATACAGTGGAGACAATTAAATAATGATTCCAAAATGAAATGTTACCAATGTTAAGATAGCCACTCTCCTGAATCGTAGAGGTTTAAAGAGGCTGATTGTCACTATCGTCATAAAAGAAGACATTTGATAAAACAATGCAGAGCTAAGTCAAGGCTGCTGAGTAACTGATCAGCCAAGATGTTGCACAACGTGAAAGAGCCTGACACCATTGATTCTGAAATTAACTCTCTTTATAATTTTGGTTAACACTGTTGCCTCACAGAGCCAGGGCCCCAGGTCCAATTCCAGCCTTGGCTCACAGTCTGTGTGGAGTTTGCACCTTCTCCCCTTGTCTGTGTGGATTTTCTCCGGGCATTCTGGCTCCCTTTCACTGTCCAAAGATGTGTGGCTTAGATTGATTGGCCATGCTAATTTGACCCTAGTGTCAGGGGGATTAGCAGGGTAAATATGTGAGGTTGCAGGAATAAGACCTGGGTGAGATTGTGGTCAGTACAGACTTGATGGGCCAAATGGCCTCCTTCTTCACTGTAGGAATTATATGATTCTATGAAAAACAGGCAAGCCAGACCCTATTAGTGGAATGCTCCGGGTAAATGAAAAGCCTCTAAATGTGGAAGTAGATACAGGGTCATCGCCCACTGTAAAGTATAG
Source organism: Carcharhinus amblyrhynchos (assembly GCF_965287045.1). Taxonomy (NCBI): domain Eukaryota; kingdom Metazoa; phylum Chordata; class Chondrichthyes; order Carcharhiniformes; family Carcharhinidae; genus Carcharhinus; species Carcharhinus amblyrhynchos. The sequence continues at coordinate 26,917,242 of NC_137352.1, forward strand.
CAACATTTTCTGAGAGGAATTAAGCAAAATCAAAGACTTCCAAGCTAATATTTACATTGTCCCAGAGGCAACTCAAGACTGGTACCATAGCTTTACGATGAAAACTGAATACTGAGTTAAACAGTTTGGAAGAAATAGGCATTATCCAGCCAGTTCAGTTCTCGGAGGGGGACTTTGAAGGGACCCAGTAACAGCACAGCGGTTAGCATTGCTAGCACATTGCACCAGAGACCTGGGTTCGATTCCCAGCTTGGGTCACTGTCTGTGGGCGCTGTCTGAATATTCCCCCCGTGTCTGTGTGGGTTTCCTGTGGATGCTCTGGTTTTGTCCCACATTCCAAAGATGTGTGGGTTAGGTGGATTGGCAATTTAAGTTGTCCCTTGGTGTTAGGATGGCTAGCTAGAGTAAATGTCTGGGGATAGGGCCGAGGTGGGATTGTGGTCGGTGCAGACTGAATGGGCTCAATGGCCTCCTTCTGCACTGTAGGGATTCTATTATATGAAACTGCCATTTGGTTTTCAGAAGCTGTTGGTGTTGAAGCATTTTGCTGCAATCTCTCCCTGACTCCTATCCCTTGTGCTGAGGATAGGTGAGTATGTGCAAATAATTTTTTGTTTTAGCTGTAGTGAGTAGAGGCAACGGATATTACTTGGGTGGGTTAAATTTTTGTAATTTTTAACAAAAATTGCATTTAACATATATGCAACGTACAGGAAACAAAAGAAAGGTTTCTTTTAGTTTTACAACTTTGTCATGACAATTAATTTCAGTAAAAAAAAGTACATTTATATATAATAAGGTGGGTGTTAGTGTCTGGAATAAGTTTCCACTGAAGTCCACTTGGATCTTTTGATGTATTTTAAGCAGGGTTTATCCTTATTTTAAAAGTCTTCTTAATGCAATATTCATCCATATAAGCCTACATTTGTAATGAGAATTATGCAACTTGGCTAGTTCAAATGCTTTAGGAAAGTGTATTCCTTAAGGTTTCATATGCAAGTCTCCTGTAAGCTGATGTGAACTATGTCTCTGATAGGCATTGCAGAATCCAGTGCAGATTCTGGAATCATGTTCCAACATTGCTGGCGCATCATGCTTTTAGCCAGCTTCTGAACTGAAGTTATTTTAAGGCTTCAACATAGATGCAGATGAGTCAGGTTACGTGTAATATATACAGTTTTTATGTCCAAACCTTTCCGTCCATCCCGTCTTTCCCACCTCCCCGCCTTTCCCTTCCCTTCACCCTCTCCCTATTTCCCCTTCCCCCTTCCTCCTTCTTCCCATTCCCTCTCTCTCCCTCCCCTCCTTACCCCTCCTCATTCCCCTCCCTTATCTCCTTGTTTTGACACAGTAAGTAGTCTCACAACGCCAGGTTAAAGTCCAACAGGTTTATTTGGTTACACAAGCTTTCGGAGCACTACCCCTGAGGAAGGGGCAATGCTCCGAAAGCTTGTGTTACCAAATAAACCTGTTGGACTTTAACCTGGTGTTATGAGACTACTGACTGTGTCTACCCCAATCCAATATCGGCAACTCCACATCATGGTTACCTCCTTGATTAGAGACAACAGAACTGTGGTGTTAATGCATAGAAGTATTTTATTGATTGTTGTGTTGGAGAAAATATTTTGTGAGAAATTTGATAAGATGAGACAATTAAACAACACGTCATAATGTATCTACTAAAGGAAAATGTTAATGTTAACATGTTATCAGAGTTTTGTGTTTGTAACATTATTTTTGTCAATAAATGTTTCAATTAGACCTTCCAAAATTCTACTAAGACTTTATTGAGACATTAAAACAAAACATTTAAATGTAAATTGTACAAATGCTTCACTGAAATGTCAAAACAGAACAGAAATATGAGAATTATTAATGCAAGAAGGCAGGCAGAAGAATACTTATCACAAACACATTTAGAATTTCCAAGGTCCAAAATGTGAGCTCTCCTTTGTTCAGCCTCATGTAATAAGATATCCAAATCATGACCCAAGAAGTTCTGACCTCCCTTCTTCCCAAATAGATTTTCAGTTCCCATATTCTAAATTAAAACATACAAACACTTATAAGCATGGCACATGTAAAGTTATATAATAATATAGTGCAGATTTAAATAGGAGTTTCGCAGATTTAAAACACATAACAAAACCTATATTAATTTATAAATATTACATCATAATCATAAAAATAAAACAAAAATTTACACTTTAAATGACCCAATAATTTTAGGATTAACTAATTAAAATGAAGGGGGAGATGGAGAACAAGGTGGAGAAGGGGAAACAAGCAGATATGGTCAAATGAGGGGTAAGTACCAGATGGGGAAGAGGATAGACCAGAGCTACCCCAGTCTGGTTGAGGCATGTGGTGAAAACTATGGATGCTGTTTCTTTTATTTTCACACAACAGTGGCACGGTGGCACAGTAATTAGCACTGGTGCCTCACGGCCCCAGGGACCCGTGTCTGCATTTGTTTCCTCTGGGTGCTTCTGTTTCCTCCTACAGTCCGAGGGATGTGCTGGTTAGGAGTGCAGGCGACGCTAAATTCTCCCTCAGTGTACCCAAACAGGCACCAGAGTGTGGCGACTCGGGGATTTTCACAGTAACTTCATTGCAGTATTAATGTAACCCTATTTGTGACACTAGCAAATAAACTTAAACTTGTGATCAACACTGACCTTGACAGGTTTACCTAATCATTGCCCTCTCAGCCATGTCCTTTCAGGATTCTTGAATGCCCGTTTGACCATATTCTTCCTTTGCCTTTTATTATTTCATTACTGCAAAAAGAAGCAACCCATCACAAACCTTTCAATACAGAAACTTCACACTCACATGTAATTTAATTTCACAAACCTTTGGAAAAGATATACCCACCTCAATACACTCCTCTCAGACTTACCCTCGCTCAAAGCTGCGTTTACTGTAACGTACCCTCCAACTCCAAGTAATCGCTCCTCATCTCCTTTATAGCTTTCCCTTTGTTAATGTTTTTGCTCTATTTTAGTTTAATATTTTCTTAGGTCAAGTTTGTGAACTCTGCCACCTGTAGCGGATATCGATATTAGTCGACCTCAAACATTTCAGGCTTGTGTATTAGGCCTGTTGTTTATTTTGTCCTCACAGATGATGTCAATATATTTTAACGGTTGATTGGGCAAATAGACAAGGTTCAGGGATACCTTTTCACTTCATTGTCCCTCCCTCAGATCCAGGGAATGGCTGTGGTTTTAATTTGACACTTCAGTGAACACAGATGAACTCTGTTTCAAGACCTTTGAATAGCTGATCGCAGAGAAAAGGCTGACTTTGCTGTAACTGGATGTTCTGCAGCATTGTGTGTTGATGCTCACTCGGGTGGAACTTCTTACCTTAACTCCTACATTTGTGCCAGATTAGCAGAACTGTTAGCCTCATTCAATTGGAACATAGACTCAAAATCCTATCAAGTGGCCAAACTGAAATAATAATGGTCGGGAAAGAATGCATGAATGTTCTCAAAGGATCAATGCTTGGAGTCGAAATGATTGAACAAAGGTCTCTTCAAGGTTTCAATATCTTCAACTGATTTCATTTCACGCCAAGGTTTTCTTTTTAATAACAGAGTAGCTGAAATGGACCACTAATTTCCAACAAAACCATTCTGTTTCCGCAGAATACAGCACTAAGGTCAAAGGACTAAGTATGGCAGGGTAAACTCACGGCTGTAGTGCTGATCCCAATGCTGATCCCAAGTCTCACTCCATGAGTTCTGTAAACACATCGCTGCTCATGTTGTTTGCAATAAGTTTTATACTTATTGCAAAGAACATAGGCAGTTTACTGTTGATTTTAATCAGGCAATTGAGGTTGGCTTGCTTGAGTATGTACCCCCTGATTGAGGGCCGAATTGTTGGTCCAATCAGAGAGCCCCATCTTTTGTACTTAAACAGGGAGTGTCAGTTCCTCTGGCACTCGGGATTCAGACTGCACACTGAGAGTACTCTGTATAGTGTGTGGGATCTTGTAAATAAAGGAATTTTGGTGAAGGGACTTCCGCCTCGGAGGACTTATTACATTTACCTCACAGATAGATGTAAAAAAGTTCCATGGCAACAAGAGCAGAAGAGCACCCTTGAGCTTCTTGTCTCATATTTATCTCACAGTTGACAACACATCAAACAATGGTCTGGTCATTAGCACATTATTGTTCATGGGAGCTTGCTGTGTATCATTTGTTATCCTGGATCACAATAGTGACTGCAACTTCAAGAGGTATTCTATTGCAAAGCATCTTGGGGCATTCTGCGGTGTTGAAAGGTGCCATATAAATGAAAATTTTTTGAAGACATGCCTGTTTTCTTGTCACACTATAATGCTAGGTAGCATAGCTTTAACAGTGTAATCTAATTTAACTATGGTACGATATTGCGGCCCTGAGGAGTGCAAGAAAAATCCAATCTGTCTCAAGTATTAATTCAATTAATTTGTCCATTCCCATTGCTCCCACAGTGGGGGGAAAAAGCAGGAGAGTTACATTGCACTTTTTACAACTTTGGGAGCTCCAAAACCCATTTACATACAATTAAAGAGTAGCTGCGGTAGTCATGTAAGAAATGCAACACTGAGGTCCCAGTAAAAATATAACCTCGACCAGATCTTACCACCGTTCACACTGACGATTTTCCCACTGGCCGCCAAATTCTCTGACCTCGCTGCAGCGGGAGCGCGGCGTGGATGTCCAGTAAGATCGACCCCCTGATAATGATAAGGTAATCTGTGATTTTTTTTAAAGTTACTTCAATAAGGAGATAAGTATTGGCTGAGACTCGAGGGAGAACCTTCCCGCTTTCCTTCAAAATATTGCCACAGATCTTTTGCATTCACCCCACAAGGCCTCAGTTCAAAGATGGCACCTGCAGCAATTGGAGTATCAGCTTGGATTTATTCTGTTTGAATGTGGGGAGTTTGAAGCGGTGTTTAACCTTCAGACTCCCAGAAAAAAGTGCTTCCATTTAATAGCAACTCCCATTTAAAAGACACAAATGTTAAGATTCCGGTGGAGACCAGTAACTTTTCCTTAAAAAAAAGACAAACTACGTGATCGTGGTTAGGTACTCAAGGAAGGAAACCAAACGATTCCACTGTTTAAATCGGAAGATTTTGTTTTACTACACAAGACTCAACAAAACAAGCACATTCTCCCTGTGTCTGCGTGGGTTTCCTCTGGGTGCTCCAGTTTCCTCCCACAATCTAAAGACATGCAAGTTAGGTTGATTGGCCATAATAAATTGTACGTTAGTAGCAGGGGGACTGGTAGATTAGATGCATGGAGTTATGATGATAGGGCCATGGTAAATATTAATCCTATACGTTCAGAGTATATCCCCAACATCCAGAATTAACATCAGTTTAATATGAATTAACAGGCAAATTGTGGTTGAATATAAGCACTCATACAACGGAAACAGATTCTACGAATTGGTTCAGTGTGTCACAAACTCTACATTCCTCGTGAATATTTCAGCTGCTCTCTTCTGGGAACTGATCTGATCCCCAGCCAATATCAGTGTACAACCAACTCCAGTTTCATGGACACGTGTCTGCAGCACCTACTCAACTCAGTCTGGGTGGTGTAGATGTTGGGCGGGATTGAACCCAAAAAATTCTAAGTGCCGAATTTGCATAAAAACTGGAGCAACTCCCACTGGTTCTTTTAGTGGGATTTTCAAAATGAATCTCCAACACTCTGAGCACTGCTGACTCCCTCAGGGAGTTTCAGGCTGGAAATCCAGGGTCGGGATCTATTCCCGCTGAAGAGGCCAGCAGCAAAGCGCTGAGCGGGCCATTGCGCGTGTACCGATCTGTCAGCCTGGAGTTTAGCGCATGCGCCGTGACCCTGCACTGCTGGCTTCCCGATCACTGACCGGCCCGATTTCTGGCTAGCACGATAATCCCACATCGCTGGAAATGTGGCTCCTCTCCCACCCTCTCATTGCTGGCCTCCCAGACATCTCCTGATAGCCCCCCTCCCGCCCTACTGTGCCAGCCCCAATCCCCCTGAACTGCTCCCCTAACCCCTACCCACACCCGGCAGTCCCGATCTCCCTGACATCCGGTCCCAGCAGACCTGACCCCTGCCCCCTGGCAGCTCCGATCACCATTTCCCCTCTCTTTGCCACTGATGCTGACTGCAGAGTGGCAGCGGAAGCACCCCATCCCCATCGATCTCCTCCCCATAGTCCTCATTTCCCCCAGTAGGCCCTCCTCCCTCTGGCCTTGTCCTCTTGGCACTAACAGATGCCAAGTGGGCAGTGTCAAGGTGACACTTGGGCATTGCCAGTTTGCCCCTTGGGCAGTGCCAGGAAACCAGGCTGGCATTGCCAATCTGGCAATGCTCAGGGGGTAATCCGCCTTACCTCTGGCTCCCCTTGGGGGCCTCTATGGCCTCTCTTCACTCCAGTGGGCTCGGGCCATCAACTCCCCATTAATGGGGAGCTGTTGTGAACCCTGCTAGAGTGAACCATTCCTGAGGGAGGGGGATGAGGCTAGCAGGCCTGGAGACTTCAGGTGCTGGCTCACTAATAGGATTCCAATCCTGATTTAAATATAGAAATCAGCTCCTTTCTGATTTCCGGCATGGAGCTGACGACTCCTGGCCCTGGAGATGCACGGAAGGGAGTCTGCTGGTGTCTCCCAGCCTATTGCACTGCTCAAGCTAGGGCTGTGAGAAGCGCCCTCATTATTTTCAAGCAATAGAAAGAGTTCCGGTAACACAGTTCCTTACTTACCCTCAGCTTCTGGTCTGGCCTGTGCTTCTTGAGATTTCTTCAGCTTGGCTATTCTGGACACAACAACTACTACTGCTGAACTTGGACTGATCTGAGTCCTTTGATACATTTTACCATATTTTTGTTTCCATTTCCCAACCTCTGCTTGTTCCTAATTTCCTTAGGTCATTTCAGTACCATTTCTGCATTGACCCTTCCTACTTCCCTTTCAGTTTCATTTTCAGTTCAGCCTCTGTTTTGAATTGGGGCCTCCATCAAAAACAAACCAAGTAAAATTAGAACTATAGATTCCCTCACACAAATGCAATGATTCCATTATTCCTCCAAAACATTTTGTCCTGCCATTAATATGCCATTATTAGCAAAACCCATGAACGACCTCATATTCTCAGCTGGTTTGAAATGAAAGACCCAAAATTTAAAAAAAGTCCAATTAAAGCCTTGTCAGGAGCCAACTTCAATTGTACAAAATAATTTGAAAATCTTAGGGAAGAATTTTCCTGTTTTCCTGCCATGGGAATCATAGCAGGCAGGGGGCGGCAGGGCTATTGGAGGGGCAGGGGGTGGGGGGAGGGGGATCGAACCATGCAAAGATCTGGTTTTGGGGCAAGTTTGGCTGGAAAGTCCCACCCTTTGTGTTTCCATTTATAAAATATGTTTATTTGGTACAAGGTCAGCTGGGCACATTAAACATGAAAACAAATGTTTTTTTTCCCCTCTGTGGGGAAGCTATATAATCCCATAAATTAGTTCTGAAGCTAACTGAATCAGGGTTGCACACATATTACACAGATTTAATTATTCCATTAATAAATCAACTAGATTTGAAAAATGTTGTGTACTTAGATGATTCTAAAATAAATCTAATAACTAATTGTTGCTACATGTTATCTGAAACCATGGCCCACGGCCTCAAACCAATAGAATCTTACAACCCAGGCCGCAAACCTATTCTTATATTGGCTCGTGGGTTGGGAGTATTACAACGAGACCAGCAGTCATTGACCATCCCGAACTGCTCTTAAACTGAATGGATCTTAGACCATTTCGGAGGCAGTTAAGGATCAACAACATTGCAGAGAGTTATATAAAGGCCAGAGTGGGTAAGGATACACATTCTGACCTCTCAATGGATGCTCATAGCACCTTTCTCAGCCTTTATCATCACCATCTACATTTGCCTTTGTCCGATTATAGATCCCCCCACACCCCTGACCTCCACCCTCATTGTATAAATCTTGTCTGATTTTCTTTATCTTCAGCTCTGACAAAGGGTTATTTTGACTCGAAACCTTGGCTTGACTCTCTCTCCACAGATGCTGTCAGATCCGCTGAGTTTCTTCAGCATTTCTGTTTTTGTGCCTCTGTTTTTCTTCGGCTGGGTGGTAGAGATTGCAGGTTTGGGAAGTGCTGATAAAGGAGACTTGGTGAGTATCTTGTAGGGGGTACACATTGCTGCCACTGAGCAATTACGAGGGAGTGAATGTTTAAACTGGTCGATGGGGTACCAGTCAAATGGGTTGCAATGTTTTAGATGGTGTTGAACTTTCTGAGTCTTTTTGAGTCTGTAAGCTTCCAGCTAAGTGGGGAATGTCCTCTCACAATTGTCATGCCCAGCACAGTCATGTCATATTATGAACTTTCAGTCCATACTTCTAAAAAATTGGACACAAACAAAATGTTGCGGTAACTGCCACAAGTCACGTGATTTGGCATTTGGGCTATAAACATTACCAAGTCTCTGGGGATTGCATAATTTTATACGGGCATAGGTGAGGATACTTTATGGCCATTTGTGGAATTTACACATCTCACTGCTTAAGGATGGACCAACACATAAAAACTATGGAGTTTCTAGACTGACTACCTCCATATTTAATACTGGATAACAGGGAAGATCGAAACTCATTGGTCACTATCAACTTCCCATTGTATCACTTCTTCCCCCAGCTCAACTACACAGGCTGAAAAGTGTTAACCCAGTGGTTATATGAAACTGCTTTGAGGCCTGCACATTTACTACCCCAGGACCTGACAGATCCAGCAGAGCCACCTGCCATCAGCCAGTCTGAGAACTAGATTATGAAACTGTGTCATGAAGCAACCAAAGTACTTAATAACCTCTTAGATATTTGACTGCAAGAAACTTCACAACCTGCTGGGAACTCTTAACTTTACAAGACCCTCAGTTCAATGTCATCGCATCAAGCCCATTCAAGAAACTACAGACCTGTCGGGTGGGAGAGCGGAATTCATAAATAAGAGAATGAATTAACTGAGAAAGAGTTGGGACGCCTTGTTGAATTAGTACAAAACATTAGTAAGGCTAAAGTATTTAACCTGTTCCAGTTTCAAAGTTCACCTGAGACCCAACGTCCTAAACATTTGACTGCAAGAAAATTCAGAACCTGTTGTGAACCCTTAACTTTACAAGACTCTTAGTTCAATGTTATCTGATCAAATGCATTCAAAAAAAAAACACAGACCTGCTACGTGGGAGGATGGAAATCATTAATCAGAGGCTGAATTAACTGCAATCTGTGAAAGAGCGTGGGAGCTAACCCCAGGAGCAAGGGCAGAGCCCAAATGTTGAAGGAGCTGCGAAACAAGTGAATAAGATACTCTTTGCTGGAAGTCCTTGCTGTCAGTGATTTGCGAACTCACAACATCGACAGCAACTTCCATTGTGTAGATTATTTCCCCATGGGGACTCTGGCAATCATCATGCAGAATTGTCAGAGGATATCCAATGAATATGAAGGCTGGTGGGATGGGAGAGAAATACTACCGTAGTTTTAGACATGAGGGGTTGGTTTGAAGATGGAAGTGCAGTGAGTGGGATGGAGAAAAAAAAAATCACATTCACGAAGATTCTCCAGTTACAAAGAAAGGAAGTTGTATCTGAAGAACTGATGTAGAAGGTGATTTTATCAGAATGGAGCCATTTAATTTGACTAGGACCCAACAGTTCACACACTGTAGCGTCACTTCAGTGTTTACTCAGAGCTTTGGTTTAATAAACGGAATGCTGCAGGAGTTGACAGGACATGGAAATTATTTGGAGATGATTAAGCAATTGGAAAGGCCAGAGAAGCCTATCTTTTGGCGTGTCCTATTAAACAGAGATTAGGTCACCTGCTCAGAACTCAAAATTCTAAATTGCATACCAAGTATGTCACTTACGGGCTGTCTATTGAAATAATGTTGGTCGCAACCCACTAAACCTACTGTTGAGAACAGAATGAAGTCCCACATTGCAGGATAATGCAGAATTATTAAACACCATGACCTTGAGTTTCTGTTAGGTTGCATTGGTATTTCGAGCCCAATTCATTCACAATTGGGCTAACAAAATAAGATTGAGGAGTTTCAAATTATGTGCAGCAAAAGTGAAGTTTTTTATTGCTTGCTAGTTTAAAATACATTGCAATGGCTAAAATAAAGCATATTGCCCATATTACAGGCCATGCCTCCCCATCAAATTAATCACCATGGTGACTTTCAGCTAATTGCATCTATTTGTGTGCCTTTCGAGTGACTCTTCAAATTAAGCATTTCTTTATGTGCAAGTATGCCGCAGGGCAATATTTTAAAGTTTTGTTTCAATTTACTAAGAAACGTGACTGGTGTGCACAATATAATCAGTAAACATTTCTGTACGGTTTGTTTTAAAGACTGTGGCCGGAATTCTCCAGCCGTTCACTTTGAACAGAAACCAGCACAATCCTGAATGCCTCCGCTCGATGCTCAGGAAACTCAGCCCGTGTACAATAAAAACGTGGGCGGCACGGTGGCACAGTGGTTAGCACTGCTGCCTCACGGTGCTAGGGATCCAGATTCGAATCCCGGCTTGGGTCACTGCCCGTGTGGAGTCTGCACGCGTTCTCTCCGGGTGCTCCGGTTTCCTCCCACAGTCCGTAAGACATGCTGGTTAGGTGCATTGACCATGCTAGATTCTCCCTCAGTGCACCCGAACATATGCCAGAGTGCGGTGGCTAGGGATTTTCACAGTCACTTCATTGCAATGTTAATATAAACCTACTTGTAACACTAGTAAATAAACTTTGAACGTTAGGGCCCCCTCCAGTTGCCAGCATCAGCCCCCCCCCTCCCCCCACCCCCCGAAAGAAAGGACTTCATGTTAAAGGGTTCCCAGAAAGGATCAGATTGCCTCAGCTGCACATTAAATCTGGTGACTTTAGCAACTATAGGAATAGAAAAGAATCCTGGGAAGCCACTGGGTCTCAGACTCTTGCTCAAAATTCCTGCCACAAGATCTGAGAGACTGGGTGCGATGGTGTTTGCCAGGGTAATGGATAAGAGGCCAGTCCGTCTAACCAAGCAGGCAAGGGTGGAGTTGGTAGAGGGAGTGAGCAGCAAAGGGATGGCTCCTCCTTACCTGGAGACTGTTCACTAATAGGTTGAATGAGTTCAGGAAGGCAGGGACATTTCAAGTCTCAAGTCCCATGTTCTGACTTCCCCAGAATTCTCCTGCACAACATTCCTCAGACCAACACACCTTTCAGTTGAACTCATCCCCCATCCTTGAGGCAATTCTTTTCAATCCCCTCTAATTGGCCAGCGTTCACCTTCACCATCTGGCTCTCTCATACCCATGCCTCAGAGTATCCTCTTTCTCTTTGCTCCCCACAAACCAATTTTAACATTCATACCTCTCTGCTTTCTCCCCTTGCAAGTGAAGCGAGGGCAGGACTACAGGGAAGGACCGAGACGCATGGCGATTCAGCTGCCCCTCCAGTGACCATGCCGGTCACCAGCAACGCCTGCCCACCTGATCCGCTCAGAGGAGACCTTGTTGCAGATGATTGCATGAAAGCCTGAGCCTCTGGAGCTCACACATGAGGCTCCAGGCTGATTCCGGGGATGGTGGGACTGATATATGAGGAGAGATGGACTAGGTTAGGATTGTTTTCACTGGAGTTCAGACAAATGAGGGGGGATCTCATAGAGACTTATAAAATTCTAACAGAGCTAGACAGAGTCAATGTAAGGAGGATGTTCCTGATGGGGGGTTGTGTCCAGAACAAGGGGTCATCGTCTAAGGATATGGGGTAAACATTTTAGGACTGAGAAATTTCTTCACCCAGAAAGTGGTAAGCCCATAGAATTCACCACTGCACAAAGCAGCTGAGGCCAAAACATGCATGTTTTCAAAAAGGAGGTAGATATGGCTATTGGGGTAAATGGGGATCAAAGGATACGAGAGGAAGGCAGGATCAGACCACTGAGTTGGATGATCAACCATGGTCATAATGAATGGTGGAGCAGACTTTAAGAGCTGAAAGGTCTCCTCCTGCTCCCATTTTTGATGCAGGGTAAATGTATGGAGGATATTCCCGATGGTGGGGGAATCCAGAGCCAGAGGGCACAATCTGAGGATTCGGGGTAGACCATTTAGGACAGAAATGAGGGGACATTTCTTCACCCAGAGAGTGGCGAACCTGTGGAATTCATTACCAGAGGAAGTAGTTGATGCCAAAATATTGAATGCACTCAAGAGGTGGCTTGATATAGCACTTGGGGCGAATGGGATCAAAGGTTAAGAGGAAGAAGCAGAATCACGCTATTGAGTTGGACAATCGAATGGCCCCTTCCTGCTTCAATCTTCTATGTTTCTATGTTGAGAGATCCATGGACCATGTATTTGCTGTCTCTCCTACCTGCAGCTTGGTCTCTTGGTCTGTCAGGATCTGTCCTGTTGAGTAGCATATGGCTGAGGAGAAGGCAGCTGGTGTGATTCTTGGAGCGGTTGGTGGATCTACCTCTTGTTGATCAGACAGACTGCTCCCAGGCTACAGTAAAGCCTGACAGCAAGAAAGGTCAGATGTGGGTGAGTCTAAGTGAGATGGCTCCCAAATCTACATTAGATCAGGCTGCTATATCAAGTACTATATATACTGTATATATATACAGTATATATATACTGCCTACTATATATATCTATAGTTGATGTAGCACATGTTTTTCCCATAGACAGTGCCCGCACCTAAATATGTGGCACCATCCACTTAACCCTGCCACACTGATAGTTAAAATTCTGTCTATAAAGTCAAAACCCACGAATGGTGAAATCATTTTAGGCTGAAATGTAAACCAGGTTTCAACTTATTTAGAAAAAAATCTGTTTCTTATCAAGTTCAATCATGGCAGCTTTTCGAACATATACTTTTACCAGAATTTAATGGCCTGAATTGTTTTTGTTTTATATTCATTTCTGGAACATGGGTGTCGCTGGCTGGCCAGCATTTATTGCCCATCCCTAGTTGCCCATGAGAAGGTGGTGGTGAGCTGCCTTCTTGAAACGCTGTGGTCCACGAGCTGTGGGTTGACCCACAATGCTGTCAGGGAGGGATTTCCAGGCTATTGACCCAGTGACTGCAAAGGAACGGCGATACATTTCCAATTCAGGATGGTGAGTGGTTTGGAGGGGAATTTGCAGTTTGTGGTGTTCCGTGTATTTACTGTCTTTGCCCTTCAAGATGGAAGTTGTCGTGGATTTGGAAGTTGCTGTCTAAGGAACTTTAGTGAATTGGTGCAGTGCATCTAGTAGATGTACACATTGCTGCTACTGAGTGTCGGTAGTGGAGGGAGTGGATGTTTGTGGATGTGGTGCCAATCAATGGGCTGCTTTGTCCTGAGTGGTGTTAAGCATCTTGATGTTGTTGGATCTCCACCCATTCAGGCACGTGGGGAGTATTCCATCACAGTCCTGACTTGTGCCTTGTAGATGGTGGACAGGCTTCCGGGAGTCAAGAGGTGAGTTATTCACCACAGTATACCTAGCCTCTGTTCTGCCCTTGTAGCCACTGTTTTTATGTGGAGAGTCCAGTTGAGTTTTTGGTCCATGATAACCCCAATGTGGACAGTAGGGGATTCAATGATGGTAGAACCATTGAATGTCAAGGGGCAATGGTAAGATTGTCTCTTCGTGGTGATGGTCATTGCCTGGCATCTGTGTGGTGCAAACGTTATTTGCTACTTATCAGCCCAAGTCTGGATATTGTTCAGATCTCATTGCATTTGAACATGGACTGCTTCAGCACTTGAGAATGGTGCTGAACATTGTATAATCATTGGCGAACATCCCCTCTTTTGACCTGATGATGGAAGGAAGGTCATTGATGAAACAGCTGAATGTGGTTGAGCCGAGGACACTACCCTGAGGTACTCCTGCAGGGGTGTCCTGGAGCTGAGATGTCTGACCCTCCACAACCACAACCATCTTCCTACATGCAAGATATGACTCCAGCCAGTGGAGAGTTTGCCCCCTGATACCCATTGATTCCAGCTTGCAGCAGTATAGTGGCAACATCTAGCATCTGCGCATGTGCAGTTAAATGCAAACATTCAAATGCTTCCTGGCAGCGAGTGATTCTCTTCTGCTCCACAGTGCACACTGTTGAAATTCCTGCAGACAACAAACTTCAAGAAATCTCTGAACAGGTGACATTTTCCCTTCACGCTGTAACATTGCTTTTAAAATCCTCGAAAAGGTTATGCCTTGTTAATGAGATAAAACTGGGTTTTTTCATGCTGTACTGAGTCATATCTACTGCTGAAGAACATTTCTGTTCCTGGAAAAGGAATTTCATGCTTGTCTAATGTCAAACTTTCTATTCGGGTAAAAATACAACCGTTATGATAATAAATATATGTTTTTAAAGTTTACTGAAGGAAATTTCCTGCCTGTAAAATTTATAACATGCAAAAGATAATTACTGCATTTTACTCTTTGGTTTGCTGTCTGTGAGAATTCTTCAATATGATTAAGTATTTCCACATCTTGTTGGCATCTTGCAGGACAACTAGAGATCAATCACTTCAATTTGGAGCCACAATTAGTTAATGCTGGGAAAGGGGAATTCCATGCCTTTGAGGCTCTGTATACATATTTCTTTGAGCTCAAGTGGCAAGTGTTGTTGGTTCCCCATTGACTCTAAGATCTTGGATATTGTAAAAAAGATAGAGATTTGGTTAATCAAACCTTTTCAGTTCCAATTGAATGCACAGATTCCTTTTTCTTTCTATAGAAACACAAAGAATGGAAGCAGGGGTAGGCCATTCGGCCTTTCCAGTCAGCTGCACCATTCATTTTGATCATGGCTGACCACCAATTTCTATATCCTGATCCCACCTTCCCCCTATTGCTTGTTTCCTTTAGCTCCAAGAGCAATATCTAATACCTCTTAAAATCCCACAATGTTCTGGCCTCAACCACTTTTCTGTGGGAGTGAATTCCACAGATTCACCACTCTCTGGGTGAAGAAATTCCTCCTCACCTCAGTCCTAAAAGGTTTAGCCTTTATCCTCAAACTATGACCCCTAGTTCTGGTCTACCGCACCATCGGGAACATTCTTTCTGAATCCACCACGTCTACCCCTGTTAGAATTTTACAAGTTTCTATGAGATCCCCTCTCACTCTCCTAAACTCCAAACTTCCATTGCCTAGTGACAAATTGAGAGAGAGGTCCAAGTTCTCTCTTTCTCACTGAATCATAAAATCCCGACAGTGCGTAAAGAGGCCTTTCAGCCCATCGAGCCTGCACCGACTACAATCCCACCCAAGTCCTATCTCTATAACCCCACGCATTTACGACACTAGCGTCCTTGACACTAAGGGCCAATTTAGCATGACCAATCAACCTAACCTGCACATTCTTGAAGAGCAAAATTTCATCTTTTTTTTATTCATCCATGGGATGTGGGTGTCACTGGCTGGGTCAGCATTTATTGCACATCCTTGAATCAATCACATTGTTGTGAATCTGGAGTCACATGTAGGCCAGACCAGGTAAAGACAAGAGATTTCCTTCCCTAAAGGAAGTGAGTTTTTCTACGACAATGGTCTTGTAATTATCTTTAAATTCCAGAATTTTTACTAAATTCAAATTTCACCATCTGCTGTGGTGGGATTCAAACCCAGGTCCCAAGAGTATTATTCTGGGTCTCTGGATTACTTGTCCAGCGGCAATACCACTACACCCAGGAGGGGATGAAGAATGATGGGGTTGGGTTGGGGGTGGAGGAGAACCACGAGCATCTTTCCTTTACTCCAAAGTCAACTTGTCAAATCGTCTTTCAGTTGATTTAAATCTACCCACTGATTTTTTTGAACCCATTAACATCCTTTCCCTCTCATTGACTTGTTTCAGGAAGCTCCTACTTCCTAGAAAATGGATTAAGTTTTGGTGGGGTTTGCTTAGGCCTTCCCTTCAATTGGTTTTAATGCAGGATAAGACAGGGCAACTAGTACAGGTCATGTCACTCAGCTCCACTCGTGAAGTTATTTAATTTACATGATTACATAGCTACATTCAATTGGATGGCTTAACTTCATATTGGCAGCATATTAATATGTGAAATGGTGGTAATAGCATTTTAGCAGTTAAATAATAAAAGTAAGCTTGCAATCTGGAATTTGGATAGTCAAATCACATGATCTTCTCTGTCATTAAGCACTTATTTTCCAAATTGATACTGAGGTAAACTGATTGCATGTGTGCTCTCTTAATAACTGCTCAACTTTATCAGAATGTTGTCCTTTTACTGCCTGTTTGGCTCGAGGTCAAAGGCTAAAATTAATGATATGAATGGTTCACAGGCCCAATAAATATTGATGAGTTTCCCCATGAACAGTGGCTGGCATTACAAGCTTTGAGATAATGACTCAAGCTTTTTATTTTTCACAAGCTGACATAGCCTGTCCAAAAATAGCAAACGCAGACAACATCCTATTTAATTATCCCAATCTCTGAGTTAGGGCAATTTAAATAGATAGGGGTAGAATAGACAGTGGAATTTTATGCAAATGCAGCTGGTGGCTTTCAAATTCTCCCCAAGCTGATTCAGAAAGCAGGGACTCGATAATGAATGAGGTGAATGGAATGCAATTTGTATTTTTATTGGACTAGTAAAGGCAAAAGAAAAGCTATTATTTTCTAATGCTTGAAGAGGCACTGTTGTTTTGTGATGCTTTAAAATTAATGAAGGTACGCAACTATATAATTAATTTACGATACTGCTTTTATTTCAGTTATTAGAAGGAAGTTCTAAAATTAGATAGTGTTTAAATCCTGGAGAATGTGTTACTGTGTTGTAAAGAATTGTACCCGTGATGCTCTGCAACCTCTCACAGAGGATTCCATTGTTGCCTCTTCCCCTGGTACTGTCCTGTCTGGATTGGGTCATTCTCAGGAGATATGTGTTGCCAAGAGCTGCACTGGAGATTGGCCAAGCTCATTTTGCTTCAAACCATTTTAGCCAGGACAGGGAGACTTCATCTTCAAGCACGGGTTGAGGTGGTGACACACAATGCCCCAAGTAATCACATCTTGTCTTTTCGTTTCTTCCAGTTGTTTTCAAAAAAAGTTGTTTTTTTTTGTTGTCACAAGTAGGCTTACGTTCACACTGCAGTGAAGTTACTGTGAAAATCCCTTCATTGCTACACTCCAGCACCCATTAGGGAGAATTTAGCAAGGCCAGTACACCTAACCAGCATGTCTTTCGGATTGTAGGGGGAATCAGGAGCATCCGGAGGAAACCCACGCAAACCCGGCGAGAACATGCAAACTCCGCACAGACAGTGACCCAAACCGGGAGTTGAACTCACGTTCCTGGCACTGTGAGGCAACAGTGCTAACCACTGTGCCACTGTGCTGCCCCAAAAGAAAAGATTGTCATATTGTATCAAGGTCTTCGTCTATCATTTTCAAGAAAATAGGGCTGAATTTTGTCAATAGTTTGAAAAGAACAGACCTCCTTTTCCCTAGGTATTGACTGGAATACAAAAGCAAAGATATACTTCTAAGCTGTATAAGGCTCTGGTCAGATCAATATTTGGAGTATTGTGAGCAATTTGGGCCCTGTATCTAAAGAAAGCTGTGTTGGCCCTGGAGAGGGTCCAGAGGAGGTTCACAAGAATGATCGCAGAAATGAAAAGCTTTTGAGGAGCTTTTGAGATCTTTAGGTCTGTACTCAGTGGAGTTTAGAAGGATGAGGGGGATTTCATTGAAACTTACAGAATACTGAAAAGGCCTGGGTGAAGTGGATGTGGGGAAGGTGCATCCATTGAAAGGAGAGTCTAAGATCTGAGGGCACAGCCTCAGAGTAAGGGGACAAACATTTAGGACTGAGATAAGAAGTAATTTCTTCAGCCAGTGGATGATGAATCTATGGAACTCAATGCCACTGAAGTTGTGGAGGCCAGATCATTTAGCATCTTTAAGACAGAGAAAGATAGGTTCCTGATTGGTAAGGGGATCAAACGTTATGGAGAAAAGGCAGGAGAATGGGTTTGAGAAACATCAGCCATGATTGGTTAGTGGACCAGCCTCAATGGGATGAATGGCCTAATTCTGCTCTAATATCTTATGGTTTTATGACACATCCACTAATTGTAAATGAGTGGCCTTAGGTTAACTACACTGGAGTACCATTTAGCAAGTGATGTGTTTGGATGACCTGGGCATTTTCTTTTATTCATTCTTTGGACGTGAACATTGCTGACAGGCCGAGCGATTACTGCCCACCACAAATTGCCCTCGAGAAGTTAGCGGTGAGCTACCTTCTTGAACCTCTGCAGTGAGATTAGGAAGAGAATTCCAGGAATTTGTCCCAGTGGCAGTGAGGGAATGACAGCATACTTCCATGTCAAGATGGTATGTTGCTTAGAGGGGAATCAGAAGATGATGGTGTTCCAAAGCAGCTATTCATTTTATTATTCATGGTGGTGGAGGTTGTGAGTTTGGAGGATATTGTTAAAGGATCCTTGGTGAGTTGCTTCTGTGCATCTTGTAGATGGGGTACACTGTTGGCGCTATGTGCTAGTGCTGAAGGAAGTGAATGTTTAACATAGTGCTGATCATGGGGTTTACTTTGTTCTGGATGGTATCAAGCTTCTTGGGTGTTCTTGGAGCCACATCTACCCAGGTAAGTGGAGAATATTCCATCACGCTTCCAACTTGTGCCTTGTGGATAGAGGACAGGCTTTGGGGATTCAAGAGCCTCATCATTCCCAGCCACAAGATTTCTGTATCTCCTCCAGTTCTCTTTCTGATCAATGGTTACCCTCTGGATTGTGATGGTGATGGATTCAGTGCCATGGGGAGATGGTTAGATTCCTTCTTTTGAAGAGTTTTCCTTTTCTTTTTCACTGTGATGTGATTGTTGCTGGCTAGGCAGTATTTCTTGCCCATCCCTAATTGTCCTTGAGAAGTTGATCCTGAGCTACCATCTTGGAATGTTGTGATCTGTCTGCTGAAGGTCTACCTTCTACGCTGTTAAGAAGATGCAATGCGGCCACATTCCACGGTGGGAAACAAACAAATCAGCCTCCGGGGAATATGAAGAGGGAGGCATACCCTATAGTCCAGACACCCATCCAAACTTGTAATGGTCTAAGGAAGGGACGGTAATGCTGCCTCGGGCAGACTTACCCAAATCCTCTTAAAATTACACAACAGATGAACTAGTTCAAGGCAAGATTGCTGAGCCACTAGAGCGAGTGACACGTTACGGCTGGATTCTATGGCCTCACTTGAGCGAGACCAGAAAATCCCACCCGAGGTTAACGGACACTTCCATTGTCCACCCCTCGCCTGCTCTGATTTTGTGATGAGCGGGGCAGTAGAACTCCAAAAGTTCAAGAATGTCTTCAGCAGAGGAAAGAAACTGAGGGCTGCTTTCTCTCTGTCTCCCTCATTTGGAAGAAGTGTGTTGCTAGGTCCAAGAAGAAAACTCAACCAGAACCCTAACAGCCAACTGAGATTTGGTAATTTGGCATCCAAGAAAGAAACTAACCCAAATCAGCTGTAATGTTTAAAATCTGTGGCTCAGGGACATTCAAGGGGCACTTAACTGTATATTCTTTTACCCTTTATATATTGAACTTTACCTTCCCATCATTCTGATGTATGTGTGTGTGCATGCATGTGCATGGGTCCAAATGACTTGCATGAGGGCTGAATGCTTGATTCCGTACTTTTATTATTTCTCCCGGATTTATTGAATGAATTTCCTTCTTCTTTGAATCAAGAGAACCCTGTTTGGCTCCTCCTTGCTCACAGCTTAAGTACAATGAGTTACATACATTCTAATTTGGAAAAAGGCATACTGTGTGAAAAAGGAACCAAAATCTCTTTTGTGACTAACCGAGGAGGGAGAATAGAAGGGGAGCCATTAGATTCCTCCTCAGCTAGTTGAAACAAAGGATGCTCATGGCTTTTGAAATGTTCATTGCCTGGCACCTGTGGCTATCTTAGAGGTTTACAGCCCAACTTGTCTATGCTGCCCTTTTTTTAAAACCCCTTAGCTAGGCCCAATTGCCTGTGTTTGGCCCTTATCCCTCTAAACCCATCTTACCACTGTAACTGTCTAAAAGACAAAATTGTACCCATCTCTGCTACTACCTCTGGCAGCTTGTTCCAGATACTCACCACTCTCTGTGTGAAAAGAATTGTCCCTCTGGACCCTTTTATATCTCTCCCCTCTCACCTTAAACCTATACCTTCTAATTTTAGACTCCCCTACCTTTGGGAAAATATATTGACTATCTAGTTGATCTTTTATAGGCCTCTATAAGGTCACCCCTTGGCCTTCTATGCTCCAGAGAAAAAAGTCCCAGTCTATCCAACCTCTCCTTATAATTTAAACCATCAAGTCCCGGCAGCATTCTATGAAATCTCTTCGGCACTCTCTCTAGTTTAATAATCTTCTCTATAATAGGGTGACCAGAACTGTACATTGTTGCAAGTGTGGCCTTACCAGTGTCTTGTACAACTTCAACAAGAAGTCCCAACTCCTGTATTCAACGTTCTGACCAATGATCACTTATCAATCCAAGTCTGAATGTTCAGCTTGGTGCATATAGACTGGGGCTGTTTTGGTATCTGAGATGCTGTGGATGGTATTGAGTATTGTGCAATCATCGTTGAATATTCCCATCTGTGATGTAGCAAAGATCATTGATACGTCTGAATATGATTGGGCCAAGAACATAATCCTGTGGAACTCCTGCAGTGATGTCCTACAGCTGAGATGATTTGCCTGGACACAGCATCCACAATCATCCTCCTTCGTGCTGGGTATGACTTCAAGCAATGGAGAGTTTTAACCCAAATTCAATTACACTGGAGTGTATAGATCCTCCTCTGCTCAATTAAATGTTGCTTGATGTCAAGGACAACCACTCTCACTACATCTTTGGAACTCCTTTGCCCATGCTTGGACAAAGGCTTGATATGGAGATGCCAGCATTGGAATAGGTGTCTCACAACACCAGATTAAAGTCCAACAGGTTTATTTAGAATCACAAGCTTTTGGAGCATTGCTCCTTCAGCAGATGAGAGGAGAGGTAGGTTCACAAACATGGTATATATAGACAAAGACACAATGGTAAGATAATTACAGATTGGAATGTGAAGAATGGTTAGAATGTGAGTCTTTACAGGTGATCAAGTCTTTACAGGTACAGATAGTGCGAGTGGAAAGGAATAATCACAGGTTAAAGAAGTGTGAATTGTCTCAAGCTAGGACAGTTAGTAAGATTTTGCAAGCCCAGCCCAAATAGTGGTGGTTATCTGTATTGTGACATGAACCCAAGATCCCCTCCTAGTTATCAGTTTCCATTCGACGATCCTGTGTGTGTGTTGAAGGCCACCTTGGAGAACCTGAAAGATCGGAGGCTGAATGTCCTCGACTGCTGAAGTGAATGAAAACTGTAATGATATCTGCTGTGTCACCCTTGTGGAACCCAAAGTAGATATTGTTGAGCAGATTATTGTGGAGTAAGTGCTGTTTGATAGCATTGGCAATGATAACATCCATTATTTTGCTGAGAATAAACTGATGGGATGATAATGGGCTGGACTGGATTTCTTTGGACAGGACACATCTGGGCAAATTTCCACACTGTCAGCCAGTGTTGTAGCTGAATTGGAACAGCTTAGCTTAAGGGAGCAGCACACTCTGAAGCCAATACTTCAGCCAGGATGATGTCAGGGCCCATAGCCTTTATTAAAGTGAAATACAGCGGATGCTAGAATCTGAAACCAAAAGAGAAAATGCTGTAAAATCTCAGTAGGTCTGACAGCATCTGTGGAGAAAGTAGACAGTCAATGTCAGAGCTGATGAAGGGGCATCCAGACTCAAAACTTTGGATCTTTTCTCTCTCCAATGATGTTGTTAAACCTCCTGTAATCTTGCTGGTGCCCAATG
Source organism: Carcharhinus amblyrhynchos (assembly GCF_965287045.1). NCBI lineage: Eukaryota > Metazoa > Chordata > Chondrichthyes > Carcharhiniformes > Carcharhinidae > Carcharhinus > Carcharhinus amblyrhynchos. The sequence continues at coordinate 26,939,250 of NC_137352.1, forward strand.
TGTTCAACTATTTACTGATACCATGATGACCAAATCAAATTGGCTGAAGATTGGCATCAGTGATGTTGGCGCACTTCAGAGGAGGCAGAGATTGGTCACCCACTTGGCATGTATGGCTGAGAATGGCTGCAAACACTTCAGCCTTGTCTTTTGTACCGAGATTCACCGTCATTAAGCACGGGGATGTTTGCAGATTCTACTCCTCTGGTTAGTTCTATATGTGTCCACCGTCATTCATCGGGACAAAGAAGACAAATGTCCTTCTTTGAAGGACATTAGTGAACCAGATGGGTTTTTTATGACAACATCATCATTAGTTAGAGTAGCTTTTTATTCCAGGCTTATGAATTAATTGAATTGAAATTCCCCCACTACTTATAAATGATTGAATGTGAATATAGTCACAAATCATTTACATATCAGAAGGATCTTCACCTAAAAGCCAATTTGAGAATGTTCTGTATAATCACCAAAGCCAATGTTGAATTTGCTCTCCCCATAATGCTGAAGATTGAACAGTGAGGGGAAAAAAGTAGGGCAGGAACAGAGAATGGCCCTTGTCCTATACATTCCATTGCTGTAAATTGGGTGCAGTAAAACACAAATTTGCGACCAGCTATGTTGAATATGGATGTACCCTACCAACTGGCCGTCACTGAAAAAATGAGTTTTAGTTCTCTTGGCAGAGCCACAAGACTAGGAAGGACAGAGGAGATGGTGACAGAGTGACTTCTTGTAAGCTGTGCCCAGCAAACACTCTCATTCTATCTTTTACTCTCATTCTATGCTTTTAAAACTCTAACTCTCAAACTCTGTAACAATGCTTTAATTCAATATTAAGTTGATCTTTCTCTATACCTAGCCATGACTGTAACATTATATTCTGCACACTCTCCTTTCTTTCTTTACGGTTTGTCTGTATGACGTTCAAGAAACAATACTTTTCATTGTGTACCAATACGCAACAATAAAAATCAAATCAAATCACAGACTTGAAGAGCCACTTCTGACTGTGTTCCACACTGACCCCTGTTTCAGTATCTGAAGTGTTGTGATTAGGATTGAACATTGTACAACTGTCATTGAATATTCCCAGATAAGATGTGACCAAGCTCATTGATGAAAGATAAAACCAAAATACTGTGGATGCTGGAACCTGAAACAAAAACGGAAAATGCTGGAAAATCTCAGCAGGTCTGACAGCATCTATGGAGAGAGAATAGAGCCAATGTTTTGGGTCTAGACGCCCATTGATCAGGCTCTGATGAAGGGTCATCCAGACTCGAAATGTTGGCTCTATTCTCTCTCCACAGATGCTGTCAGGCCTGCTGAGATTTTCCAGCATTTTCCAGTGATGAAAGATGTTTGAACCTGGAACACACTGACAAACGCCTGCAGCAAAACCCTTGAACTGAGAAGATTTGTCTGAAGGCAGCATCCACAATGCTGCATATGGGTGGTACGGTGGCACAGCGGCACCTACACAAGAATCACACAGACATTTATGAAGTGTTTCATAAGTGGCCTAATGATACAGGACTGAACTAATTAATTTGGCATCCCTGGTTCAAATCCCACTATGGCAAATGGTTTCAATAAAAAGTTCAACCGCCCAGCCCAGTTCAAAATACTGGAATTTCTATTGCAAGCATCAGAGGTACAAAGTACCTGCCATTTTAATTTTTTCACTTTAAAATAATTCATGTTGTGTCATTATTTTAGTTTTCTTTCGCTCTGATTTGATTTGAATACAAGCTCAAATCAGGGAAAAAAAATCCCAACAAAAGTTTACTCAGTTAACAATCCCAGCTTTTCAGTTGTAATGAATGCAAGGAGCTCACTTAACCCTTCCTGGGATGCCAGCATTCCAGTTGGTTAGATGGCAAATATATATGCAGTGAGCAGCAAGGGGTCATCGGATAGTGACTGGGATGCCGAAATGCGGATGATTCATTCATTCCTTCCAAAGTCAGAAGAGCTGATAGCGACTTGGCAGCATGACTCAGCTCAGAAATCCTTCCACCATTTCCTCGTTGTCCTCCAAAGGAGAAAAAAACGTGTGTATGTGTGTGTGCGAAGAAAAAAAAAACTGCGGACCCTGTGGACTGTGTCAGCAGGAAAGTGCTCACATCACCCCTCTACGCACATCCTTCCATTTGCTTATGAATCAGGCTCTTGCCATCTGTAATAAATCAAGGGTGACTCGATGTGGCTCAAAGTAACAAAGGTTTTACTGCCAATAAAACTCCTAGGGTGGCAGGGGAGATGTGGGGGTGGGGGGTAACCCCCAGATACACTGCCCTGGAGCACGGAAATTATAGCATTTTGTTTTAAGTGATTCTGTGAAAGAGCTTGGGGTGGTTTATTACTCTTACGGTGATTAATCAATATAAGTTGTTGTTATTGCTGTCAACTTGTATTGTCAAGTATATTATGAAGCAATAAAATGCAGAAAGCTGGCAGGTTATGAGATCACCTCGCTGATGCGATGTCCAGTGATAAGCTCACACTTGCGTCTTACCTGACTCATGAAGAGGAAATGAGATCACTTGTAATATGTATCTTGCACATTAAGCACTGCTCTCTAATGCTCTGACAAGAATTCATTCTGAGTTTCTTTGCAATGTAGATTTACCCCGAGTGTGCAATAGGCACTGACATTTTTAGCACCCAAGTTTACACATAATCTGATACTTTATTGCCCCGTACTGTCGACAATTGTTGGATTGAACAAGGAATGCTCGGTGTTATTGAGCTACCTTTACAAAAAAGATGCAAAATTGAGATAACAATCTTCAGTCATGGAATGATATCGTTAGAATTCTACGCACTTCCTTCATTCACGGATTAAGACCCACTCTAACATAACCAAGGGTGGAATCTAGGTGGCAGGGGCGGGTGGAAGGCATGAGGCTGTAATTTCACAGTTTGATGGACTGTTCAAAAAGGTCATTAAAGGATTAACCATTATTGATGCGGGGCAATGGAAATAGATGTTTGAGGGAACTTAAATGTATTGAATGGGCTTTTGTGAATGTTCTTTTGATGAAATCTATTAGCAGATATTCTCAGTATGACTCTTGAGGTCTGCCCATTGTGCATGTTGGGTGAGTTGACTAGAAGGGTGTAAGGGAAACGATGGTGGTTATGACTTGGAACCAATTGTTACTAAGCTGACATAGTGGTTATAAGGGGATGGGTGGAGTTGACATTGACTTGGTATTGGGTCTCCAGTCATGGGTGGGATTTTAAGGTCTTGCTCATCCCAAAATTGTAAAATCCTGTCTGTGGTCAACAGACCTTTCTGTGGTCTGCCCCGTACCTGCTCCGATTCCTGTGGTGGGTGGGCCGGTAAAACTCTGGCCATGAAGTTTTTTGAGGGCATGAGTTGACATGGGGATAGGGTGATGAGATGTGAGGGGTGAGGGCGAATGGGCCTAATGCTTAAAAAACACAAGCGGGCTGAAGTCCCAGAGAACAAAGGAGGACCTTTTAAACAGCCTGCCTCAGCACTTGGCAGCCGCTGTGGCCGTCTCCAATCTGCATCCAGAGCTGGCCGCCTAGACCTCATTCCACACCGACCCCTCCAGACTGAAGATCCTGCCGTTCATGGGACGGTTTATCCACAAGGGGAGGTATGGAAATTTGGGAGATTACACAGCTCCATGCAGCCAACTGACAAGTGAAAATCCAGACCGTTTATAAAAGTGAGTTCCTTATCCCACTACAGGATTTGACCAGATGATCGAGGTTAATATTTCTGTGTGAAGATGCTTTCCTTTAGATGAAATATTAACACAAGGCCCTATTTGTGCAGTCAAGAAGTGGCAGTGCACATCTCTCATGTAAATGCACTACTTTAATCAGAGAATGAGATGGACTTGGTAACTGGGATAGTCACAAATCTGAGGACTCTGCTGCAAACTTACTGCTGCAGCAATTGAGAGATGTATCAGATTGATTTTATTGAATTCTTGCGACAGTTTTGCTTATCAAGATGAGGAATAATTGTACCAGAAAATTTCCATTCTGGGTGCTGATATCAGCATCAGGTACTCACCAAGTAGAACACAGGTTAGACGCAGAGTGAAGCTTCCTCTCTTCTGTAGCAACGTGGCGTCTCTGCATGAACTGGACAGTTACAACAGTGCTGCATTCAGCCACACCGTGCACCAGCTTCACTGCGTGAGATTTGTGTGAAATCAGTTTTATGCCCTCCCCTCTGCCGCCCAGGCTTCTTTTTGGCAGAGATGGCATCTAAAGTATGAGGGGTGCCCAGCCCACCACTTCCCCCCGAGCTTTCCCCCATAATGCAACCTGTGGGCGGCCTCCAAAATCAGGCTTCGTATTTATCCCTCAACAGACATCACTTGGAATCATAGAATCCCTACAGCACAGAAGGAGGTCATTCAGCCCATCGAGTCTGCATCGATTCTCTGGCAGGGTATCTTATCAAGGTCCTCTCCCTTGCCCTATCTCCGTAATGCACACATTTCCCATGGCTAATCCTTCTAATCTGTGTGCCTTGGGACACTAAGGGACAATTTAGGATGGCCAATCAACCTAACCCGCACATCTTTGAACAGTGGGGGCACACGGAGGAAACCCACGCAGACACGGGGAGAATGTGCAAACTCCACACAGACAGTCACCCAAGGCCAGAATTGAATCCGGGTCCCTGGTGGTGTGAGGCAGCAGTGCTAACCACTGTGCTGCCCAAAGATAGGGTTTTCTGGCTATATCGCATTACTGCTTGTGGAAATTCCTTCTGCACAAATTGACTGTCATGTCTCCAACATCACACCAGTGACAAAATTTCGAAAGTACTTCAATGGCTTTAAAACACTCTGGGACATCCCACGGTGGCAAATGGTGCTTAATGAATGTAAACCTTCCTTTTCAAATTACTTCCAGTCACCCACTTCAATTTCCCCACTGCATTTTTTAAAGAACTGTGGTGGTTATATTGTTTTGTATGCATTCTCTTAATACATTTATATTGCAGGTAATTCATAAAATATTCGGCTCTATTCAGAAGAAATCTTCGATTTTAAGTGGTCGCACTTTACCTAATAGTGAAAAATGGCCCTTATTTCCATGTGGAGATTTTCGATAATATTAAAATAAAATATGTATTCACAAGATGAATGAGGTGGTCTGCGGGGTGCATGATATCTTTTATTTCTCCTATTTAAAAGAAAAGAAATTTATCCCGTACTTCCTGACTTTGTTTCCAGCCATATAAATCATATCAGTTTGTTATTTAAAATTGTCTTACATTATCTTTGAGGTTATGATAGTTTCAAAATCATGCCTTTTCAAAACAATTACTCATGAATGTAAAATGTACAGCTCACAAAGTAAACCCTGTTTCAGTCCTTAGCCTGTGTACACTGAGCAAGTTTAGAGTGATGATGTGAAGCTCCCAATCAAGAGGGAGATAAGTGAGCATTGTTAAAACAGTCTACTTCATCTGCTGTTGATATTAGGCTTACACTTGAGAATCAGTGGGAATTCATCCCATCAAACTTTTCCTACATCACACATCCTTCAACACAACAAACTTGATCCTTTGTGTGGATTCAATGGTTTACTAATTCCTGACACTTGCTTCTCTCTCACTTCCACTAGATAAACAGAAGATAAAATTAACACAGGCTCCTTCAATCGCAGGACCAGATAAGTTATGGAAAAAATAAACACAATGGCATTTCATCGAATCCCGACAGTGCAGAAGGGTGCCTGGGCGGCACAGTGGTTAGCACTGCAGCCTCACAACACCGGGGACCTGGGTTTAATTCCAGCCTCAGGTGACTGTCTGTGTGGAGTTTGCGAGTTCTCCCCGTGTCTGTGTGGGTTTCCTCCAGATGATCCGGTTCCCTTCCACAGTCCCAAAAACAGATGTGCTGGTTAGGTGCACTGGCCATGCTAAATTCTCCTTCAGTGTACTGGAACAGGTGCTGGAGTGTGGTGATGAGGGGATTTTCACAGTAAGTTCACTGTTAATGTTAATGTAAACCTACTTGTCACACTAATAAAACAAAAGGAGGCAATTTGGCCCATTGAGTCTGCATCAACTCTCTGACAGAGCATCCTATCGCAGGCCCTATGCTCGTAACCCCACATATTTACCCCCAATAACTCACGTATTTACCCCCAATAACCCACGTATTTACTCCCGTTAACCCTACGTATTTATCCCCGCTAACACACACATCTTGGGATACTAAGTGACAATTTAGCATGGCCAATCAATCTAACTTGTGCATCTTTTGAGTGTGGGAGGCAACTGCAGCACCCGGAGGAAACCTACACAAACATGGGAAAAAGTGCAAATTCCACACTATCACCCAATTTGGCCAGAATTGAACTTTGGTCCCTGGCGTTGTGGGGCAGCAGTGTAATCATTGTTCCACAATGTCATCCATAGAAGTAAGAAATAATAAACCTGATAGGATATAGATGTCCAGAAGGAGGTGTTATTGCTACCCCTGTAGTTTATTGACTCAGTGCAACATTAAGCTATGAATCACAGACATGCAACTCATCACTCAAAATCTCATACCTGTGATTTGTCCATTCCTGAGAGCTCAATTCAGCATAATAACCATATGCTACAATACTCCTCTCACTCCTTATGTCGGTATTGCTCATTGCTGGCTTATGGTCTATAAAGTAATCAAGTTTAAAAACTGGCAAGTCATGTATATATAAAACCTTAGTTAGGCTGCACTTGGAATATAGTGTTCAATTCTGGTTGCCACACTACCAGAAAGATATGGAGGCTTTGGAGAGGGTACAAGAAAAATTTACCAGAATGTTGCCTGGTATGGAGGGCATTAGCTATGAGGAGAGGTTGGAGAAACTTGGTTTGTTCTCACTGGACTGACAGAGGTTGAGGGGAGACCTGATAGAAGTCTACAAGGGCATGGATGGAGTGGATAGCCAGAAGCTTTTTCCCAGGCTGGAAGAGTCAATTACTAGGGGGCACAGGTTTAAGATGCGAGGGGCAAGGTTGAAAGGAGATGTATAAGGCAAGTTTTTTACAAAGAGGGTTGTGGGTGCCTGGAACTCGCTGCCGGGGCAGGTAGTGGAAGCAGATACAATAGTGAGTTTTAAGGGGTGTCTGGTCAAATAATATAACATGAATAGGATGAGAATAGGGGGATACTATCCCCGGAAGGGTAGGGGGTTTAGTTCAGTTGGGCAACATGGTTGGTGCAGGCTTGGAGGGCCGAAGGGCCTGTTCCTGTGCTGTAATTTTCTTTGTTCTTTGTTCTAATGGTTGGTTCCTGAGATGGAACTGCAATTAATGACGTCATTCTTTCCAAAGGCAGTCCTTGAGTTCTCTCTGTGGGGGAACTAGTTTTAGTGGGCGATTATAATAGCTTTTAAATTTCTAAGGCCACCTGCAGGACAATGGTAGCAGCTTGCAAGTTTCAGGCTATGGATTGGAAGAGCCCATCTTTACATTGCCAGTTTACTTTCACCTTTATCAAGATATTTACACGAGCAAAGTTACTTCAAAGTGCAATGGACACAAGATGGTGTGATAATGTCCAGTGTGGGCATAGTTTTTGGAGACAGTGTGGAATTGGAACAGATCAGATAGAAGATTCCAGGCACTACAAGTAGTGATGGTGGATTTGATTTGATTTATTATTATCACATGCATTGGGATACAGCAAAAAGTACTGTTTCTTGTACATTATACAGATAAAAACATTCCATTCATAGAGTAAATAGAGGAGAGGGATCAGGATATAGTGTTATAGGTAGGGTGTTGAGAAAGATCAGCTGAATACATGGTAGGTCCACTCAAAAGTCTGATGGCAGCAGAGAAGAAATTGTTCTTGAGTCATTTGTTATATGATCTCAGACTGTTGTATATTTTTCCTGACAGAAGAAGATGGAAGAGAGTGTGTCGGGGATATGTGAGGTTGTGATTATACTGGCTGCTTTTCAAAGGGAAGCGGGAAGTGTAGACGGAGTCAATGGGCCCAATTTTACCATCAAGTTGTACCTGTTTTTGGTCGCAAAAATTTGGTCAAGTCAGGTGTGAGGTGAGTAGCACGATCCGCACCCACATCCGTGTCAATTCCCCCTTCACCAAGAGCAAAAAACGGCTGCTGTCAGGACCACACCCAATTTGGGCGCGACACAAACTTAAATGTATTTGCATGCATTTAAATTGACTTCATGGGCTGCAAGCCCAAACTTACCAGCACTTCCCCCCTTTACCACCACATTTGCCCCTCCAGATTCAATGCAAAAGAGATATGGTTCACCAAGGTCCAATTCGGGTGCTCCTGGCGGCTTTCTGACTCAGATCGGTGGTTGCGGGGGAGCGGAGGGTCAGATGGCTCTTTTGTGGGGTGGGGGAGAGAGGGGGTCAGATGGCTCTCTGGTCGGAGGGGAGGTGGGAGGCTGGTCAGATGACTCACTGGGGGGGCTGACGGAGGTGGGTCAGACAGTTCTCTGGCGGGGGGAAGAGAGGCAGGTCAGATGGCTCTCTGACTCAGCTCAGGAGGTTGTGGGGGTGTGGGGACAGGGCAGGGGGAAGGCAGGGGGTTCCGCTGCCACTCTGCATGTGATTGGTGGGGGTGAGAATGGGGAGAGGGGCCCGTGATTGGTCTGCATAGCAGTAGGTGGGGGGATAAGGATTCAGTTATGTTACGGGGGTGGGGCAATGTTTGTGGGGATCAGGGGGAGGCATTATCCGGCCTGGAAGCAATGTGGCAGGGGGAGCGTTTCTCAATTATTTTTTACTGCGCATGCGCGATTGGAGGCGCTGATCGGAGCTGCAGTGTTTTGGGTATGATAAGCTCTGCCCACAGGCTTCTGCAGCGCGATTCAGAATAACTGCTACTTTTTCAGGCGGAGTGCATATGGGGGTCCGAAGAATGGGTCTAAAAGTCGGATCTGAAACATTCCTAATTTCAAGTCCGCCCAGCACTTAGAATTACAATGGTAAAATAGGGCCTGCTGTGTGGGAAGCTGGTTTGAGTGATGGATTGAGACATGTTTACAACCTTTTGTAGCTTTTTGGTGTCTTGGTCAGAGCAGGATTTGTTACTGTGGAAGCTGGAGACCTTTCAATTCAGGCATACAGTATCTTTGGCTTCTTTAGTCACACACTGGTGGAGCCCCACACTGGGAAAAGCATCCTGCATGCAGGCTGCACCATGTGCTACTGGGTCCTCTGTTGAGCACTGTGAACCAAGCACAGACCAACTCTACAATCAGATAAATGTAGAGACAGCACCAAGCTGTCAGCCTCAATGGCTAAGAACATGGGTAGGTTTAAAGAAGGTGATGGCCCAGTGATATTACTGCGAGACTATTAGTCCAGAAACCCAGCTAATGTTTGGGGCACCTGGGTTCGAATCCCGCCACGGCAGGTGGCGAAATTTGAACTCACAAAAGTAAAATCTGGAATTAAGAATTTACTAATGATCATGAATTGATTGTTGGAAAAACCCATCTGCTTCACTTGAGGGAAGGAAATCTGCCATTCTTACCTGGTCTGGCCTACATGTGATTCCAGAGCCACAGCAGTGCGGTTGACAACCCTTGGGCAATAAATGCTGGCCAACCAGCAATTTTCACAAATGAATGAAAAAAAAGGTCAAGTCTCTCAAAAACAGGTTGTAACAATTTTTTAGTACTTAATATTTAAATTTACATTTTAATTGGAGCCTAACTGGAATCTTGGGTGTATGTAGCAACATAACAAAGTGTACCAAACTCAAATAAAATGCCCAATAAATTAACCTTGCTCCTTTGTTCTATTTGGTTAGACCAATTACAATGCATCTATTCTGCAGATGGGACATGATTTGTGTTTTGTATCACCACAAATCCTGCAGTATAATTGGAGAGAACAAGCAGGGAGTGAAGATAATGATCTAACAACACACTGAACCATACACAGCGAGGAAATATCCTGTTCAGCTTTACAACAATATCAGAATGTCCTCAAACCCGCCTGCTAAATGTCTAGAGAAAGTTGTCAACATTTTAATATCATTACAAAATAATGTTGAGTTTGTGGTTTAACCCAATACTACTGGGACATCCTCATCAATTGCAGGCTGTGCTTTCAATGCTATACTTGTTATAACACTTTAGCTGGAAATAAAAGGATGCATTTGCTTCCAGAGGGAGGATGGTCTGAAGTACGGTGACCAGCTGGGGAGACATAATCCGACACTATAGCATAGCAATCGAGTCTGCAGGTGCGCTGTGATCTGGCATTTTTGTTTTAGGACTGATTTCTCTTCAATTAAATGGAGGCGGGGGGAGCATGGTGGCCCAGTGGTTAGCATTGCTGTTTCACTGTGCTGGGGACCCGGGTTCAATCCTGGCATTGGGTGAATGTCTGTGTGCACTTTCTCCCTGTGTCTGCGTGAATTTCCTCCAGGTGTCCAGGTTTCCTCCCGCAGTCCAAAGATATGGAGATTAGGTAGATTGGCCATGCAAATTTGCCCCTGAATGTCAGGGCGATTAGGAGGATAAATACATGGGGTTATGGAGGTTGGTCTTGGGTGGGATTGATATTGGTGCAGGCTCAATGGGTCAAATGGCCTCCTTTAGCACAGTAGCAATTTTATGATTCTATGAAATTTCTGAAGAAGCCTGTATCTGATTTGAGAATTATCCAGGAATTCCGTTGGAAAGTGGTCTGGAGGTCATGGGGTTGCTGGCCAAACTAATATTTATTGTGCATCTTTAGAATGTTCTGAGAATCAGAGAATCCCTACAGTGCAGAAGGAGGCTTTCCAGCCCATTGAGTCTGCATCAACTCCCTGACAGAGCATCTTCGGCAGGCCCTCCCCTCTGTCCTATTCCTGTAATCCCACATATTTACCCCAATAATCTCCTAACCTACTCATCTTTGGACACTAAGGGGCAATTTAGCATGGCCAATCCACCTAACCTGCACATCTTTGGAACGTGGGAGGAAACTGGAGCACCCGGACGCAATCCATGCAGACATGGGGAGAACGAGCAAACTCCATGCAGACAGTGACCCGAGTCCAGAATCGAACCCGGGTCCCTGACACTGTGAGGTAGCTGTGCTAATCACTGTGCCATTGTGCGAAATTGCTGGTGAGCTGCCTTCCTGAATCACTACAGTCTGTGATTAAGGTACTCCCACCGTGCTGTTAGTCATAGCATTCTATGATTTTGACCCAGCAACAATGAAGGAATGAAGTAAATATGCCAAAGTCAAGCTGGTGTGTAACACGAAGGAGAGAGGACTAAGGTTCACCACAAATAATCACCCCCATCATTGAGGCTCACGCATGAACAGAGCAGTTCAACATGACATGATGTTGCCTGCTGTTTTTTATGCTCAGTGTGACTCACTCTTTGGAACAGAAGAGGTAAGTGAGGAGAGGATTCCAGAGGAGGACAAAAGAGGGAATGTTGCTTCTGCATTGTTTAAAGTTGAACTTAATGATCTGATTTTTTCCTCTCCTTTTCAACTGCTGCAAGTCTTCTGTCTGCCCATTCATCTCAGTTACACAGAAGGCAGTGTAACTGAGAAACAGATAGCTGCCAGGTAAATCTAGCCAAGCCTCACTGAAGCCACTGCTCCAGGTTTGCATATTAAAGCACATTTGTTTTACAGCAGCTTTAACCTTCAAGCTGAGACATTCATTCTATTTCCAATTTTTCTTTGTTACACTCAAAGTAATCATCCTGATCTTAAGCTCCTCATCGTGCTGTATGATGAAGACTTAAATTTGGTGATAAAACTAAACTATTAACTCTTCACTCTCCTCCAATTCAGAGGAGCTGCATTCCAATCTACCCTTTACATGCTTACATTTTCTCAACAGTGTACTCTATCAGTTCAAGAACAGGCAGTAGAACAGTCAGCTGGCCAAGGTAAGCTTCTGAATTGGATTCATATGAATGTAGCGCAGCCTGATTCTGTCTTCTAAATGTTCAGCTCAACAAACAATCAATGAATGGAAGGCTGGGAGAAGCTCATTGAGTTTATCAAAGCTATTGAATCACAGAATCATAGAAACCCTACAGTGCAGAAGGAGGCCATTTGGCCCATGGAGCCTGCACCAATAACAATCCCACCCCTCGTATTTACCCACTAATCCCTCTAACCTATACATCCCGGGGCACCAACGGGCAATTTAACATGGCCAATCAAACAAACCCGCACATCTTTGGAGTGTGGGAGGAAACTGGAGAATCTGGAGGAAACCTATGCAGAGACGGGGACAATGTGCAAACTCCACACAGACAGTTGGTTGGATAATGTAATCGCGTGCACAGTCCTCTCCAATTGTCAGTAATGCGGCTTTCTGTGGGAGTTTAAAGAATAGACTGCGGGTTTGCTCCCAAAAAATGAACATAGAGGAAATCTCAGCAGGTCCGACAGCATCTACGGAGAGAGAATAGAGCCAATGGACCAGATTTTAGCATTTGGAGTCTAAGGGCCGGATTTGGGTATAATACAGATCCGAGCCCGGAATCCGCTTTGTGCTCATGTGCTTTTTGCTGGATCTGGCCCGATCCACGCTGTGGGCGGGCTTAGCGCTGCCGGAACGATCGAAGCTCTGAACTGCACATGCGCAGTTTGGAAAAAAAATGAAAAAGCGTGCCCGGGTCAGGAAAAAAGAAAGCAGAGAGAGCGACTCTCTGACACAGATCATACATTGGGTGGGTGGGCAAGTCAGAGCATCCTCGGGGGCGGGGAGGTGGGGAGGAGGTGGGTCAGGGCGTCCTCTGAGGGGTGGGGGGAGGAGGAGGAGGTGGGTCCGAGCGTCCTCTGAGGGGTGGGGGGGACAAGAGGGCTGATCGTTGTCTGGTGGTGGGGGGAAGGCCCGATAACTCTCTGATGGAGAGGTGGGGAAATGGATGGATCCCTGATTTGGGGGGGGGGAGGGGGGGCAGGGGTTTCTGCTGCCACTCTGCAGGCGATCCCTCCTCCCCACCGGAGAAACGAATGCATCCTTCCGGAGTGGCCGGATGTCCACTCCCCACCAATCGCCCGCAGAATGGCAGCGGACCCCTCTACCCACCCCCCCCCCACCCAACCAGACATCCATCTGCCCTCCCCCGCCCCCCCCCCATCAGTGAGCAATCGGGCCTCCCCCCCACCACCAGACAATGATCAGCCCTCTTGCCCCACCCCACCCCCGAGATACATATGACCCGCCTCCTCCTTCTCCACGCTAAAGTAGGATTTGGTGGGGGAGTTGGGCGCGCGGTTCATTAAATCGATTTTAAATGCATACCAGCGCATTTAAATCGTTGGGCCACCCGTTTCGGGTGCCAACTGGATCAGCGCCCAAATTGGGTGTCGGTAAAGCCGCCATCTGCTCGGATTCGGGTGCAGATCGCGTTAAAGGCCAGAAGCCCAAATTTACCACAATTTTGCACCCGAAAACTCAGGCCTGACTGACTCAAAACGTCGAGCAGGATTTTACAGCCTCGCTCATCCCAAAAGTGTAAAATCCTACCTGAAGTCAACAGGCGTTCCCACGCTGCACCCCTCGCCTGCTCCGATTCTTGTGGCCAGTAAAATTCCGGCACTTGGCTCTCTTCTCTCTCCACAGATGTCAGACCTGCTGAGGTTTTTCAGCATCTTTGTTTCAGATTCCAACATCCGCAGCATATTGCTTTTAACGGAGAGAATCTTCCTGTTGGACAACCCGGTAAATCTCATGGCTCCCCCGTCCTTGATCAGTGAGGAAAGTTGAATAAACCACGCAGCTCTTGATTTTTAATAATATTGTCCCCTCAGAAACTTGTCAGGTCCTTTCTTAAAAAAATGTTGCATGCTCGGAAAGCACACGAAACAGCAAATGGAAAAGCAAGTTGCTGCGGATGCAGGAATCTGAAACTAAACAAAGTTTTTTTTTAAAGTTTATCTATTAGAGTCACAAATAGACTAACCTTAACACTGCAATGAAGTGAGTGTGAAAATCCTCTTGTCGCCACACTCTGGTGCTGTTTGGGTATACTGAGGGAGAATTTAACACGGTCAATGCACCTAATCACCACGTCTTTTGGACTGTGGGAGGAAGCCAGAGCAATCAGATGAAACCTATGCAGGCACAGGGAGAACGTGCAGACTCCACACAGACAGTGACTCAAGCCAGGAATCAAACCCAGGTGCCTTGTGCTGTGAAGCAGCAGTGCTAACCACTGTGCCACTGAGAAAATCTCTGCAGGTCTGACAGCATCAGTGGAGAGAGAACAGAGCCAATGTTTCGAGTCAGGATGACCCTTCATTTGAGCTGGCATTAAACAGGAAAGTACTTCCAAAATTGACAATCCTCCGAGAAAATGAGCATTCCCTGAATTCTTGCCCATTGTCCTCGATCATCTCTCGCTTTCATTATCCATTTCGAATTCCCAACCAACTCCAATCCTTTAAAACAAATTTTTCATCACATCAGGAAACAACACCAGGCTTGTTTGAAAAAAATGGCAACATTATTTTTGGATCCTACCTGATCATTTTGCTTAATTTGTTCAGGGTTATGGGCATGACTCATTTATTGCCCATCCCGTTGCATTGCATTTTTAACACTCAACCATGTTGCTGTGGATCTGAAGTGCTTCACTGAAGGACATCAACAACCCAGATGGGTTTTTACGACAATCAGCAATGGTTTCATGGTCATCAGATTTTTAATAACAAATTTTTTATTGAATTCAAATTCCACCATCTGCCGCGGTGGGAATCAAATCCAGGCTCCCAAAGCATTGCTGTGAGACTCTGGATTACTAGTCCAGTGACAACACTACTGTGCCACCACCTTCCCTTGGTGCCTCACAACTCGGAGATAACATATTACATTATCAACAATAATCTTAGAAGATCACAGACTTCTCAGCTCTTTTCTACAATGGTGGCATTATAATTAAATACTTTCAATTTATTTTCCCATTTCTCACATAGTACTTGCGATAATGATACACTTCAGGTTAAATAGATCATTACAAAAACATCACGTTGCCAGTGCTTGGAAACAGTGGTATAAAAATTGTTTAAATATATATCCCTCGCCTCCCCACAATGTGAAAACAAGGCAGCATTTTCCTTCTCCTGTATCAGGCTTTGTGTTAAAACTGAAGGAGAGCTGCTGACCATTCTGTTATACTGTGAAACAGGTACTAATACAGGATTTCAATTTAATAGGCTTCTTTCGCCTCTGTTTTCTTACATTTCATGTAATTGTTTCATTAACTAGCTGACATACCAAGAAATTGATGCAGCTGTATTTAATTCTCTGGGAAACTGCAGAACAGCAATGTCACACATTACATTGCATTATCTGCTTTCTCTCTCCACAGCAATCTTGAAAATTATGTTTAATCGTCTGTGAGAAAATAACCTTTACTTAGTCAATATGCATCGTGGGATCTCACAGGCTGTGTAACAACAACCTTTAGATGGCTCTAAACTGGGTTCAAAACCTCGCCTGCAAATCTCCACAAACTCTGGCAGTTGTGGCGTTGATACTTAAGGACAAGTTTATCATACGGTTCATCTTTTTCTCCACTGGAACAAGATCACAAACGGGCATGGTGGCACAGTGGTTAGCACTGCTGCCACACTCTGCCAGGGATCCAGGTTCGATTCTGGCCTCAGGTCACTGTCTGTGTGGAGTTTACACATTTTCTCCGGGTGCTCAGTTTCTTCCCACAGTTCAAAGATGTGTGGGTAGATTTGATCGGCCATTATAAATTGACCTGAATGTCAAGGGAATTAGCAGGATAGATAAAGGTTACAGGAATAGGCCATAGGTGGGATTGTGATCGGTACAGATTTGATGGGCTGAATGGCCTCTTTCTGTACTGTAGAGATTCTATGATCTGTGTGGGTTTCCTCCAAATGCTCAGGTTTCCACCCACAGTCCGAATGACGTGCTGGTTTGGTGCATTGGCCACGCTAAATTTTCTGTCAGTGCAGCTGGACAGGCACTGGAGTGTGGCGACCAGGGGATTTGCACAGTAACTTCATTCTGGTGTTAATGTAAGACTACTTGTGTCACTCATAAATAAAGTGGGTTTATGATTTTGTTTGTGTTCACCCACCATCTACCACCACCACCTTCACCAGCCCCCAGGAGAATGCTGAATATATTTATTACCAGCAGTGACTCAATGCATCAAGTGGCCTCATCCTTTGCCCGAATGACGTGATTCCAAAGCCGCAACATTCCACTGTAAGCCTTTGACACATGCACAGCTAATTTCAAAATGGATTTGTACTATTTAAAAATAATTGACTTAAAACTTCCTGTCCCCAATATCACGTCCCTCCCTGATCCTATTCTGCTTGAGTTAATTTTCTACCTACACCTTTTCATTTCTTTAATTATGTGTTCCTGATCTCTCTTTTGTCTTGCACCACTGATGACCACTGGTTCAAAACGTGCTCCCGGTCACTCTTTTTCTCCCTGCCTCATCCGTACAAAGTTCCTCCAAAACTCTTCTCTTTCCCCCTGCCCCAACGGTTTCTTTCGGCCTCCACTATACCCGCCCGCCGGCACTTGTTGTCCATGATTTTGTCCTTCAAAGTGTCTGAAATCCACCTGCGTATGAAGAGCACGGTGAGTTGTTCAATGCATAAAGTAGAGATAATCCGTCTGATTTAGAAGTTATCACTGCTGTTTATTCAGCAGGGTTTGCTTCACTGGATGTGATAAGAATATCGAGTAACTATCGTCAGGACATGCCTTTGCAGATAGATTCCCGGCAAGCTGGACACCCTCCAGTTTCTCAAGGCTGTTTGTTTCTGCAGCAGCCAATCATTAACTTACTGCCTCCAGCTCCTAGATGCAAAATTACTGTGATTAATTGTCGAAGTACACATTATGATAATGAGGTGAGGACTTATTTTAGTCTGAAGTGATGAAACTGATTCAGCTGCTTGATACGTACGCTTAGCAGTTGTGTTAACACTGTCATGCTCGCACTGAAAATTGAAGGCAGTAGCGCATAGATTGTGCTATCTTTAGCTATTTTGTGTGTGAACATTGTTAGCCAAGGGGAGGTGTGATAGTGGTGGGAAATAATCTCCAGTGACAGCAAATCAAATGGAATGAATGCTTTGCAATGTACATCAAACCCCCACAGATCCAAGAAAATAGTCCCCTTGTGGGCACTGCTGTAACATTTCAATTTCCCACACATCCTGTTGTGTCTCCTGTTGTCTGGCAAGTCTGCACAATTAAATACTTGTTTTTATGCAAGTCTCAATACGTTAAAGCACCTTCAAACGCTTCTCAACAATTAATGAGTCATGAGATACAGACATGAGATGGAGATGCCAGTGTTGGACTGGGGTGGGCATGGTAAGAAGTCTCACAACACCAGATTGAAGTTCAATAGGTTTATTTGGAATCACAAGCTTTCGGAACACTGCTCCTTCATTAGATGAAGGAACAGTGCTCCAAAAGCTCGTGATTCCAAATAAACCTATTGAACTTCAATCCGGCGTTGTGAGATTTCTTCATGAGAGATAGGAGCAGATTTAGGCCATTTGGCCCATCAAGTCAATGAATATGCTTGCCAACTCTCCAGGGCTGGCCTGGAGTCTCCAGGATTGGAAAGCCAATCTCCAGGACACGGCTGTGTGCAATCCTGAAGAAAAATCATTGAAACAGTTAAAAAGGTTTTTTTTTGCCTTTTCCCTTGAAAATTTTCTCATTACCAAATATACAATATAGAAAATGCAGGGGACTTGGAAAGGCTGTTTGGCTCACAATCAAGCATAATCTGATTGGGTAATGAGTCTTTTTGTTTTCCAATTGGTGTAGGAAATCACTGCATCACCAGGATTCTCTGGTCTCGCATATCCCGCTATCAGCGAGAACAGAGAATTTGGCGCTCAGCCAAATCTCCGTTCACAGCAACGGGGCCAGAGAATCCCAGCCACCAGTGAGGTCAGAGAATTACGTTGGCTGACAAATAGTTGGAGCATGGAGGTGATTGATGTGATGAAACCTCCAGGAACACATGTGTTCACAGTTAGCAACTTCTGATTATGAAGTGAGGCGACTGTTATGTAATCAAGGATCAGACACTTTTGGACACAAACATCAGCAGTTATAGGATGGATTATAGGAAGAATATTTGTTCAGAAGGTGACATTAGCCTGCTCTTGTTTCTATACTCTATTTTCGGGGTGGCACAGTGGCTAGCACTGCTGCCTCACAGCACCAGGGGACCGGGGTTCGATTCCCGGCTTGGGTCACTGACTGTGTGGAATTTGCACATTCTACCCATGTCTGCATGGGTTTCCACTGGGTGCTCCGGTTTCCTCCCACAGTCCAAAAATGTGCGGATGAGCTGGATTGGCCATGATAAACTGCCCCTTAGTGTCAAGAGGACTAGCTAGGGATAAGTGCACGGGGTTGTGGAGATGGGGCCTGGGTGGGATTGTGGTCGGTACAGACTGGATGGGCCAATTGGCCTTCTTCTGTACTGTAGGGTTCTATGATATGTAACCAAGTAACAGTCATGGTTCAACAGTAGCAACCTCAATTCTGATTCTGAATGCTATAAATTTAGGTCCCACTTCACAAACTTGAGCAACTAATCAAGAATTTACTGATGACCATTGTTGGAAAGACCCATCTGGTTCACTAATGGGAAGGAAATCTTCCATCCATACCCGGTCTGGCCTACATGTGACTCCAGAGCCACAGCAATGTGATTGACTCTCAACTGCCCTCCAAGGGAACCTAGAGATGGATAATAAATGCTAACTAGACAGCGGCACCCATGTCCCATGAATGAATTTTAAAACATGCAGTATAGAAGAAGAGCTGCCCCATTTACTCTCTCAGGTCATGTAAACAATCGTAGAATCCTTACAGTGCAGAAGGAGGCCATTTGGCCCATTAAGCCTGCACTAACCACAGTCCCACCCAGGCCCTATTATGTAACTCCACAGATTTACCCTGTTAGTCCACCTGATACTTAGGGGTAATTTAGCATGGCCAAAGCTGTCACCCAAAGTCGGAACTGAACGTGGGCTCCTGGAACAGTGAGGTAGCAGTACTAAGTGCCATGTCACCATGCCACCATCAAAGAAGGCCATTCAGCCTATCAAGTCTGCACCAAATCTCTGACAGAGTGTCTGACCCAGGGCCTATTCCCCACCCTACTCTTGTACTCCCACACATTTCCCATGGTTAATCCATCTCACCTGCACATCTTTGGACACAAAGGGACAATTTACCACGGCCAATCCACTTAACCTGCACATTTTGGACTGTGGAAAAAATTCAGGGGAAACCCACGAACATACAGGGAGAATGTGCAAACTGACAGAAAGTCACCCAAGGCCACAATCGAACCCACATCCCTGGAGCTGTGAAGCAGCAGTGCTAACCGCTGTGCCACCCACATTTTTAAAAACACCAAGGGAGTTGTCCTCAGTGTTCTGCCAATGTTTAATCCTCACTCAAAACTGGTAAATGGGTTTCCTGGTCATTATCTCTTCGCTGTTTGTGGGAGTGTGCTGTGTGTAAACCTAGCACTATGTTTCCCACGTGACAAGAGTGACTACACTTTAAAAATAATTCATTAATGATGAAGCATTTGGGACATCCAATTACAAGAAATCTTTTGATTTGTTTTAACCCCTTCAAATGGTGCTAAAGAATGTTTTAACAGCCTCTGAACCAAAAAAACGTTCATTTAGCGTCACCTCTGACAATGCAGAACATTACCTCAGTCTTGCCCTTGAATGTTAGTTCTGGTTACGTGCTTGGTTACAAGGCTGGAGCCCCAAGTCTCTGAGGTAAATGCAAACGTATATAGTACCAAAACACAAGCCAAGTTGTTGCAATAGCAAGACACAGCCTTAAAATATAATTTGACGCTGAGGGCCATGTTTTTCCTTTTCCAAAACGGGGTTGCACGTTTATTGGCAGTCAGCTGCTTGTGTTCATAGAGTTTACCACCCATAATTAAAATGGCAGGCACATACAAGTTTGCCACAAACGATTTCATGCAACATGATTCAATTAGTGAGAATGACAGTAAGCCAATTGTGACGCACCCACAATAATTACCCTTTAACACCTCTCAAACAGCTAATGAGATACTTTATCAGAATAGATGCAGAAAGTTCAATAATCCATCTGGGGAGGGCAAAACACTGGTAAGAAGCGGCTTAGCAACAAGGTTGTGAAGCCCATTTCACTGACCAGCCCATGGAGATCTTTCCCATTTATGAACAGTGGATTAAAGGGATCAAAAACACAAGTGAATTTGAGTGTCCTTACCCTAGAAATATGATTTGGAACTTCAGATATTACCTCAGGGGCAATCTTACCAAAAACATTCTAAGTGCCAAACAAGTATGAAAATGGGAGAAAATCGCACCCTTTTTTTTTGGGCGAGCTCTCAGATGCAATATTATAACACTTATTGCAAAAAAAGAGATAAATTGTGATTCATGCCAGTAGGGGAGGTGGACAGAGTCTATTCACACTGGAAAGCTGGCTGTTGACAATTAGATGGCCACATTGCGCATGCAGCTTGATTTCTTTGTGTTGTACATACAAGTGTATACAGTACACTGAGAGATCTGTCACTTCCCCCACTGGATATCGCCCCTCCCTCACTCCTCCAGATATTGCCCTCACTCAATCGCACCCAGGCCCTATTTCCACAGCTCCACACACCAAACTCATTACTCACCCTGACACTCGGGTTAATTTAGCATGGCCACTCAACCTAACCCACACAGCTTTGGACAGTGAGAGGAACCCACGCAGGCACGGGGAGAATGTGCAAACTCCACGCAAACTGTGACCCAATGCCATAATTGAACCCGAGCCCCTGGCTCTGTGAGGCAGCAGTGCTAACCACTGTGCCACCGTGCTTTAACACTTTTTGGTTCACTATTAGGCTTTATCTTGAGATTCACTTGAACTCTCTTCATTGAGTCAAGCATTCCTTTGAACACATTCTTGTATTTATCCACTAGGAGCTGTAGATCTGCTTTGACATTGGCCGGTCTGTTGACAGCACTCCAGTTAAGCTTTATCTTCTCCAACCATGAACCCCCCAAATCAAGCTGGAAAATCACCATGGACCACACGGAGAAGCAACTCTGTTGTTTGTCCACTCAATTGTACATTAAACATGATTTAACTTTATAATGGCACAATCTCCTCCATGTTTGTCCTTCAAATCATATCAGCTAACTTTAAAGGAAGATGCTTCATCTTTTGTTGTTATGCAGTCTCAGGAATTAAAGGCAAACCAGCACAAGTATCAACCTCCATACAAATAACTTAACTCCAAAATCACCCAGAATCTATGTGGTTCATATGGATATTATATTCAATGGGATCTCTTCATCATATTTCTGGACATTCTCTTTCTCACAGTCATAATTGCTTCTTTCCATGTTGTAAGATTTTTTTTGTGGAATGCAGCTTGCTCTTTTTCTTGAAGGTAGCCAGATTCTTCTGAATATTTTTCTCAGGAGAAGCTGGTCTAGCCCAACAAGATTTTGCAATGTGATCTATATTGCCATAATCCTTGTGTTGACTATCATTGCTCCAGCATTCACTCACTGAACGACCTATTTTGGAACATCTATGGCATGCTTGTTGCTGTTCTGATTTCTTATTGGCAGTTCCCAACTTGTAGATCTTTAATCCTACATCAAATTGTGAAACTGCTTTGGCAGCCAGTTCCATTGACACTGCGATATCTACTATTGCATCTAAAGTCAAAGCATGTCCAGCAAACAATCTTCTTCGGGTAGCCTCATTTTGGAGACCACAAGCTAGACATTCTTCAAGTGGATCCTCTAATGATTCAACAGACTCAGTGTTGGGCCAGAGATGAAACAGTTTAGACCTATACTGTCTGGAATTTCAAAGAAAGAAGGGAAATTAAATTGAGGTATACAAGATGGATAAAGTAGATGTGGAGCGGATGCTTTCTCTTGTGGGGCATCCTAGGATGAGATATCACAGTCTTAGGATAAGAGGTAGCAAATTTAAAATGGAGTTGAGGAGAAACTACTTCTCCCAAAGGGTTGTGAATTTGTGGAATTTGCTACCCCAAACTGTAGTGGATGATTGGACAATAAGTAAATTTAAGGAGGAGTCAGACAGATTTTTAATTGGTAATGGGTTGACGGGTTAAGGGGAGAAAGCAGGAAAATGGGGATGAGGAACATATCAGCCATGGTCGAATGGCGGAGCAGACTCAATGGGTTGAATGGCCTAATTCTGCTCCTATATCTTATATCTTATGAACTCAGTTGCTTTCATCTTCCACTTGATTCCTTTAGTGGAACCTGAACCGTTCACAATGATCAGTGGCCTTGGAGAACAATGTTCTTCAAGGATCTTTGTCAAGTTATCATAAGCTTTGATTCCTGACTTTGCTGGATTTACCAAGTAAACTAAAGGTTTTAATTCCTACTGTGCTGAGAATAATTAATATGAGCAACTCTGCACTGTTTTGCTTGTATGAAATACTAAAAATATTCTGCATAGGAACTCATTTTTTTCATTGAAAGGGCCCACGGATCTTAGTTGGCCCGTCACTTCTCTTGCAGGCACTGGCAACTCCAGACTGTTCCATATATATATTTTACTGTCTTCCAAATACTCCCCTTTTTAACCTGGAGACCGTTGACTTGATGTGTTTTTTTCAAATGGCCGCAGCCATTCAACAAAGCATGTGAGAATGTAACCGGTGACAAATTTGTATTGGATGCAATGTGACCAATGGGAACAAGGTGTAAGGGTCAGTTGACCCAGTAAACCATGGAACCAATTACAGAGTGATGTAATAGTCAGCTGGCCAGCTGATTTACTATAAATAAGGAACTATGTAGAATTGTGGAGAACTTGGAGTAGTTCAGGGTGAGGCCCCAAGCTTGGAATAATGATATTTCTTTATTAAACCCTTTCTTTGATTTATAAGTTGGAGGAAGTTTTGTTGTATTTTCATTAGCTGCATTCTGAAGAAATGAAGCATACTTATTTCAAGTTTGCCAAATGTTGTCCAGAATCTCATCCTACTCTGATCAGAAAACTTTCCTTATAAAACCACGCAGAGATCTTTTTTTCTTACTTGTCTTCCTGTGCTGGCACATCCATCTTTAAGCATGTTGTTACTTTGCCCCAGCCTTTTCAGATTCGAGGCGTGAGGGCCCACAATGCCTTTCTTCTACTTTGGATGTTTTGTCAATGTCCTCGACAAAATCTCATCCTCATTGCCAATTTTCTTTCTGTGCAATGTTCTAACCGTGTTAGAGTCTGTGGCTTTTGAACAAAAGGAAAGCTATGATTTGTACGTATGGTTTCAAAGTAACAACCACAGATTTACTCCAGAGATGTTGTCTGCACAGAGTTGCCGCTTTACTTTCAGCAACCTCTGCAACACCTTAATGACATCACCTTCAAAACATGTGATCAGCTCTTAAAGCAACCTGCAACCCTTTTAAATATTTAACATTCGATCTCAGCCTTGGAAATGTTCAACTTCCACAGCTTCTGGGAATAAAGAATTCTGAAGATTCACCATCCCTTCAAAGAAGAAAATTTTCCTGGAATCCATTTTATCTGAATACTTCCTTATTCTGCAACTATGCCCTCTCATCCTACACTTGCCCATAAGAGGCAACATCTTCCCAACATTTATCCTGTTTAATCCCCATATGTTTCAACTATAGCACTTCTCATTCTTCTGAACTAAAAGGAGAAACATTTTCTGGAGTTTTCAGCCCTGTTATGGCAGGATCCATTGTGGGGTTCGTAGAATCTCTACAGTGTAGAAGGAGGCCATTTGGCCCATTGAGTCTGCACCTACTCTTTGACAGAGTATCCTATCCAGACCCTATCCCTGTAACCCCTGTATATACGCCAAATTGAACCCAGGTCCCTGGCACTGTGAGTCAGCAGTGCTAACCACAGCACCACAATGCCACCTATGCCAGGTTTGAATGCATCAGTTGAGCCAAAGGTCCTTTGATCCTAGTGTTGAATGGGGTTGGAAATCCTACCCATGGAGAGATCAGTTGACAAAATAAGCAACCCAAGTATCTTTCTTTCAGGAAGGCTGCATGTGGGCAAGGCTAAAGAATGTGAAATAGGGCTGATAAGCCCATGAAGGCGGAAGAGAGAAATTCAAGTATCGTACATAAGAACATAAGAACATAAGAAATAGGAGCAGGAGTAGGCCATCTAGCCCTTCGAGCCTGCCCCGCCATTCAATAAGATCATGGCTGATCTGTCGTGGCTCAGTTCCACTTTCCCGCCCTCTCCCCATAACCCTTAATCCCCTCTCTTATCAAAAACCCATCAACCCGCTTCTTAAAAATATTTAGCGAGGCAGCCTCCACCACTTCAACGGCAGAGAATTCCAGAGATTCACCACCCTTTGAGTGAAGAAGTTCCTCCTCAACTCCGTTCTAAACCGCCCCCCTTTTATCTTGAGGCTGTGCCCCCTAGTCCTACTGTCTTTTTTGAGCGGGAAGAGTCTCTCCACCTCTATCCTATCCATCCCATTCATCATCTTATACGTCTCAATGAGATCTCCCTATACAGGATTTGTAAAAGGCGTTTGATAAGATGCAATGCAGAAGCCTTCACTGGAAATGTGCAAATTGCAGATGCACTTATCAATTTTATTTGACTAGAAATGTATTGGAAATTATGCTGAGGAAATGTGGCAAGATGCGCATAAATCTTTGCTAATGGATATACAGGGTGGAATTTTCCTGAAATTTGTCCAATTCTCAAACTTTGACTGAAGACTGGCAAACATATTTCCAGACACAGCTGAGTTTTCAGACCAGATTTTCTGGCATTCAGTGCACCAAGAATCTGGGAGCCTGGATTTGGGCCATAACTCTGGTAGGATAGAGCCTGGTAGAGCGAGTAAGGCCACATCCACAGAGATCGAGGCACCATCGTTAAGTTGACACCATCACCCGATCTGCATGAAAGATTTACTTCCCTCCACAGACACAGAGGATGTCCCTCACCCCCCCAAACCCTCACCAGCATCAGGAAGACTCCCCCCATCCTGGAAGTATGGGGCCACTCTTCTCCCCACTTCCCCTACCATTACAGCAATATTGCAGGCATCTTCCCCCTCACAGCCATTGTCCCTCCATCACAGCCCTCGAGAAATAATTGCTTATGTACAATTAAAATATGTATGCACCTTTGGAAAACCTGCTGTGGGAATCTTAGCACGGTTAGGGAGAAGGTTTTGAGGTGATTCACTGAGATGTCAGGGATGATAGACTTTCAAGTAGAAATTCGAGCAGAGAAGGTTAGAAAGAGATCATGTAACGATGGGCAAAATTAGGTGGGACTTAGATGAAAAAAATAAGAAAAATATTTCCACTGGTTGGAGAATTGGCAACCAAAGATTAGAAATGTAGGATCGGGACAAAGAGCAAAGGGAGAGATTAGGAAACCTGGGTAAACCTTGGGGAAGGAAACATTTAAACAGGTTGAGGCACTGAACGAAATGGATAGCTCTTTCAAAAGTCAGCACAAGAAAAATTGGTTTGATGGCCGAAAAGTTCGACAGTTTCATGAACTGGAATATCAGATTGATAAAAATCCACTGAGACTACTAAATTACTACTTGAAAAGGCAACAAGACTATAATGAGATGGATTTTGGATAAATGCTGGAGGGACACAAATCCTTTTAAACTATTTACCATTTAGATGGCATGTTTGTGCACATTAGTTGGGGATAAGTGGAGTAGAATTAATATGAGAATGTAGACCAATAGCCGGTGAGTTAGTTAGACACTGTGTAAGTCTTTGGAAGCTGAGACTGTGCAAATTGCAGATCCACTTCCCTTCACATTCAAATTTATCGGATACAATAAGAGTAAAACAAGCTGCAAACTCAATAAACAAAGGCATGTGGCAACTAGGTCAGATGAAATAAATCTTAGAACCTTAACAGACAAAGAAAGAGGTGAGAATCAGGTTGTTCTAACTATTCATTTGTTCTAACTAATTATTTGTTCTAACGTTCCATGAACAATAAAAGAGCTGCACCTGGCCACACAGCATTGGAATCTACAGAATTAGACGAGTTTACCATCTGAATTTTGCAATATTGGCTGAGGTTTTCTGGTCAGTGATAACGCTGAGGGCATTGAGGTTGCCCACAAAGGTTTCACAAACACAATCGCCCATTTCTTTTGGGATGTTCTGATTCTGGTCAACAGAGAAATGGGCAATGCAACTCCTCCCTTCTAAGTCCAGTGATCAGAGCAGAGTCAGGAGAAGCAGAAGGCATGAATACCTTATTGAGCACCAGGTGTCATATTCAGGTAGGCTTTAAAGGTCCAGGCTTTTAACAAACAAATGTGGGTGAGTGAGTGAATGAATAGGTGGTAATGTGCATTGGTGGGCAGCGTAGAATAAGAGTCGGGCACATATAAGGTTAATTTGGGGCTGATTTTTCCTGGATTCTGTGCAGAAACTATGATATATATTATAAACCATTTAACGTTTTGATGGGCAATCTTTTTTTCTGAAGTCAGCAGCTTTTTAGGTTTATGTTGAAGATATTGCCTGCGATGTTTTCCTGGCCATACACAGTAATGAAACATGTTCACGAAACAGCTGGAGAAAGAGAGAGTGAAAAAGACGTTGAGAGAATAATCATTTTTAAAGGCCATCCCAGTACACAAATGTTCGCTTGGAACTCCCGCTCCCCAGCCACCAGCACCACTGACGCAAGCCCCCCACAATCCACACAACCAGGGGGCAGTGATATTGGACAGTGTCATGGGACAGTGCCATAGAGTACTGCCTGGGCACAGCCCTGCTAGTGCCTGGGCATGACTCTCCTTTCACCCAACTTGGATGATACACTCACCCGAGTTCCTCCAGGAGGTTTGCTTGCCAAGTGCATGCCTGAGGAAATGAGTCGAATTTCATGCTGATCTCTCTTCATGCTGATGTGAATGGACGTTCTCAGGGCAGCGGGGGTTAATTCAAGTGTAGAGGCATGATAACGATATGCTAATGTGTGGAAATGATGGTCCCAATGTTGGACATTGGGAAAAGTGTCACATCACTGGAGAGGGAAGGGACAATTGCAGCATGCTTTTACTTCTTGGAATCTTGTGAGATTTTCCAGTAGCGAAAATGGGAGCAGACATTCCCAGCCAAAGGCTTACCTGACATGACCTCTATTCACCACCTCGCCAGTTACTAAGTATGATCACAGGAAGATGGTCAATTCCCCATTCCAAGTCAATTTCCGATGTGTCAATTGTTCTCTGTTGGGAGTTATCTGAGTGGGCCTGGCTGGAGACCCCCCCCTCAGCTGGAATCCATTATCTAAAGTGACCTGATTAAATGGTCAGTGGAGACCCCTCTCAAATGGGATCCATTGTCCAAAGTGATGGTTGAACAGATCACTCTGTGCCAAGCTAAATAGCAGATTATGGGCGGGGTTTTCCAGATGTGCCTGCAGCCAACACCGGTTAATAGAGTTAATAGATCATTGCGTGGTCCGTTCCCCACCAGCAACAATTCCCATGGTGGGCAGGACTGGAAAACTCCTCTCATGTCTGGGCACTGTGAGTGATTCAGGGGAAGTACCACTCACAATGGTTTGAACCAATAGCTTCAATGGTCCACCTTCATGTCTGACAGTTTGATGATTTGCAAGGTGACATCGTATTAATGTTTGGCCATTTTAAGAACCGCTACTTAGGCCAGTAAAAAATAAACACTGTTGCCGGTCTTTTTTTAAAACATATCCTGTGGTTTCAGTCCACTTGAGAAATAAAGTCATTTTTAGATATAAAATGGTTTCATAACAGCAATTATACTGGAGTTGGTGCCAGCCATGCGCTGGGTGCTAAATCTACAGTGATATGTGTGTTCTTCGTACAACATTTATAGCATGGTAGAGTAAGTGAACAGATAAAATACAGTGAATTAAATTTACATACATTTTTAGAAGTTTGGCTGGACTTTGCAACCAAAGCTCTGAAGGTAGATTAATTCAGTTGGATTCGATGGGAGATTTACTAGGTGGAGTGAAACTTAAAGTTAATAAACTATGATGATAAATAGAAGCAATATCAGATGGAAGTTCTGCCTCATCAGACCATCCAAGTCTTGAGTTTCTTCCCCATACAAGATCTCAAAGGCACCAATTAATGCTCAGATACCAGATTCGGAAATGTTTTGCTTGGGCGATAAAAATTTCTCAA
This sequence comes from Carcharhinus amblyrhynchos, assembly GCF_965287045.1. Lineage (NCBI taxonomy): Eukaryota > Metazoa > Chordata > Chondrichthyes > Carcharhiniformes > Carcharhinidae > Carcharhinus > Carcharhinus amblyrhynchos. The sequence continues at coordinate 26,967,492 of NC_137352.1, forward strand.
GGTGACTCTCATTCGCTTCACACAAAATGTTTTGCAGAACCTACGCACTTAGGGGGAAATTGGGATTAAAGCATCATGAAAACTTTATTTGCCAAGAGAATGGGTAGGCATTATCTGAATGTATAAGAAAGTTGCAATAGCCTTGTGTTCTGCATTGTGGATTAGTAGACGATTGACAGATAAAGCTGCCCTCCAAAAAGTAAATAGATTAATGCCTCTTTTTTCAAGAGTGAAAGCAGGAATGGACGTGGCCGTAAGCCAGAAATTCACGAGCCCAGTTTCTTGGCTGCAGGTTCACATTTTGTGAACTGCCCACACTGATTAAAGTTAGGATCAAAGCAAAATACTGTGGATGTTGGAATCTGAAACACAAAACAAGAAAATGCTGGAAAATCTCAGCAGGTCTGACAGCATCTATGGACAGAGAATGGAGCCAACGGTTCAAGTCTGGATGGCCCTTTGGCAGAGCTGTGAAGGTCCAAGGTAGCTCTGAAGGAGGTTCATCCTGACTCGAAACATTGGTTCTATTCTCTCTCCATAGATGCTTTCAGATCTGCTGATATTTTCCTGCATTTTTTGTTTTTGTATCATTAAAATTAGATTGGGTGCAGCTTTTCGTCTCTTTTACCTTCTTGTGATCTGAAGCTGAGTAGCTGCCTCACTGCTCCTGCGCTCCTCCTCCTCTCCACAAAAAATCATTTGTGAACATTTTACGGATGGTGAAAGTGTCATGGGAAAGGGCTTCCTTGTTCAGTGATGCTGCGGTGGAGACACGCCCCACCACAATGATTTCCAACCAGGAGTCAACGTTTCTCTTGGATGGAAGGATACCCTGAGGCACAGCCAGAGGAAACAATAGGAGCATGTTGCTTAGGAAGTAACTGCCTGGTGTCTGGTGCTAGGGATTTACAACAATGCCAAAAGTACATGGGTGGTCATTGTGAGTGATTGCACTCTCACCATATACTTGATGCCTCCACACCAATAACTACCCACTCAGATCCATGTGCCATACCCCCATCATATACCCAGCAGCATCTGGTGGCATTTTCACCAATCGCTCTCATGTTGTATTTCACCCTCGCACATCTTCCAATGCAGCTACCCGCATCTCCCTGCCACCATATACCTTCAGCTGTCAAACATCACCCAACACTTGGTAGCACCATCACAGGCATTCTGCCCTCAATCTTGCAGGAGATGGTTGTCCAATACAATAGAGAGAGGTGGGACACAAAGGTAAATGTTTGAGGCCCAGCACCGATCACAAGTTATAGCTCACCAATCCAAAAATGACCCACTTATCCCTGCTCTGTGCTTCCTATTAGCTAACCAAATCTTTATCCATGCCAATACATCACCTACAGAGTGAGCTTTTATTTTGTGCCATAACACTTGATGAGGATGTGGAACAAATTGAAAAGGGAATAAGTCCATAACTCACTGGACAGACCCGACTGTACTGGTGCCATGGGTTATGTTGCTGTTAAGCTCACAATGTACATCACCATTTACTCCAGTGGGCTGGGGACTAGAATCACAGGTTGTGAAGAGGATGTATGGGGACTGCAGAAGGATATAGATGGGTTCCACAAGAGGGCAAAAAATGGGGGAAAATGTGGGTTTGTCCACTATGGCATGAAGAATAGAGAAGAAGGATATTATTTAAATGGAGAGAAATTGGGGAACTCTGCCATACAGAGGGATCTGGGTGTCCTGGTATATGAATCACAAAAGCTGGAATGCAGGTACAGCAAGTGGACAGGAAGGCAAGTGCAATGTTGAAATTTATTGTGAAAGGAACCTAGAGTAAAAGTAGGCAAGTTTCATTACTGTGCTACATTGGTGAGACAACTTCTGGAGCAGTGTGCACAGTTTTGGTCTCCTTCATTCAGAAAGGATATAGTTGCATTAGCAGCTGTTCAGAGAAGGCTCATTTGACTAAGTCCTGGGATGAAGGAGTTATCTTATGTGGAATGGTTGGGCAAGTTTAGAAGAATGAAAGGTGATCTTATTAGGACATAGAAGAGAGTTGGTAGGGTGAATGCCAAGAGTATGTTTCCCCCTGTGGGATCTACTGGAATTAGGGACAATTTAAAAATAAAGAATCTCCCACTTCAGACAGATGAAGGGAATTTATCTTCTCTTACATGGTGGTTGGTATGTGGAATTTATATTACAATGTTGTTGGGTTGGAATAATTTCAAAAAATTCTCAAAGACTGCTAACAACACAACATTCTAATTTTACCATGACATATTTATAGTTGTAAGAACTCTCTCCATGAACATTTTTCAGAGTTTATTTATTAGTGCCTCAAGCAGGCTTACACATTAACACTGCAATGAAGTTACTGTAAAAATTCCTTAGTTGCCACACTCTGGCACCTGTTCAGGTACATCGAGAAAGATTTTAACATGGCCAAGGCATCTAACCTGCACGTCTTTCAACAGTACTGGAGCACCCAGAGGAAGGCCACACAGATGTGGGGAGAACGTGTAGGCAGTGACTCAAGCTGGGAATTAAACCCAGGTCCTTGATGTTATGAGGCAACAGTACTAACCACTGTGCCGCCATGCCACTATTCTTTTTGCTACTTTCCTCGAGTCTCAGTGCAGTCACTTTCTTCCATGACATGTCACAGTTAACCATTGACAGGACTTATTCTAACATATTCCATTATACTACACCTCCCCCAAGTCTCTGTTCAGACATCAAGGTTTTCTGATGCTCCTGGAAACCCAATGTTTCAGTCTCGTCATCATTCTGAACATTTTGGTGTTTGTAGTCCTACGGGAAACCTTGAAACTTTTTGTTCTCCACATAAATATTGTTTTTCTTTCACTTATGTTCTCTTCTTGTTTTCTCATCTCCACCATACTCCTTTACACCAAAGGATGTTTTGGAGCCTTTGCGAGTATATTGCACCTAGTTCTCTTATTTACAGAAAATAAGGTATTCCAATTCTGATGCCATTCTTCTGGGTATTGTTGAACCAAATTCAAATGGGTGAATGTTTTGGGATTCATTACTTCAGTATCTTCGTTCATTTGCAATGAATGTGGCCACTCTGATCCCAATTTTTCAATCTATTGTTTAATAGCTTCAAAGCTCTCCTATTAATTCTTACTGAACCCTGTTCCATCTGGATAAATATAAGATGCCAAGTGTAGTGATTTGTTCCCCAGATCTCAATTAATCTCTGATTCAAACCTGCACTCCTGGTTGAAGAGCTGATAATGCTCCCATTCTGGAATGACTGCAGTTCTACAACTGTTTACTTCGGTAAGTTTCCTCTCTATTTCGTACTTTCTGTGAAATGGTGTCTTTGATCTGTGACATCTATGTCTGTAGAAGATAGGTATCTGCGTCTGCAATCTTCTTCCCATGAGTAACTTAGAATCATAGAATTTTTCAGTGCAGAAAGAGGCCATTCAGCCCATCAAGTCTGCACCGACAACAATCCCACCCAGGCTGTATCCTTCTAACTCCATGTAATTCCCCCTGAACTAAGGAGCAATTCCACCCAGACTTGTTCCCCACAATCCCAAGCATTTACCTCGCTAATCCCTCTAACCTACACATTTTGGGATACTAACACACAATTTTGCAAGGTCAATTCACTTAATCTACACATCTTTGGAGTGTGGGAGGAAACTGGAGCACCCGGAGGAAACTCACAAAAACACAGGAAGAATGTGCAAACTCCACACAGACGATGATCCAAGGCCAGAATTGAATCCAGGTCCCTGGTGCTATGAGGCAGCAGTGCTAACCACTGTGCCACTGTGCTGCCCTATTGCATGAAGGTAATGCATTCTGCAAGGGTGGGAATTATAAAGTCAAAACTACTGGTTTAGAAAACCTATATTATTTTTCGGTAATGACTTTACAGTTCATGATGCTGTTCTCTGCTTCTCCATTAGCCTGTGGAAACTTCAGTGAACTTGTGTGAACAAATCAAAATTATTCACTAAACTCCTGAAATTCTATATTCAGAAAGTGTGGACTGTTATGTGGTAACTTAACATCAGAAATCTCGTGGACTGTGAAAATTTCTTTCAGTGATGTTATCTGCTTCTGATGTGTGACCATGTAACCGTTTCACTTCAATCTAACTTGAGTAGCAATTGAAGATTACAATGAACATTTTCCTACTGTGTACAAATGAATCCATTCCTAGGCATTCCATTGTCTTATAGAAAAAGAGAATGAGAGTAGAGAATCCCTTTTTGAGAATTAAGCATATGAACATCTGGCTATCATTTCTTTCAATGACTTATAGAAAGACCATGTTAGTAGCCCGAATACTGTGTACAGCCCTTCACTTGGTAATACCTAAATTCCTTAGATACAGCATGTTGGTTAGCACTGCTGCCTCACAGCGCCAGGGACCCAGGTTCAATTCGGGTCTTGGGTGACTGTCAGTGTGGAGTTTGCACATTCTCCATGTGTTTGCTGGGTTTCCTCTGGGTGCTCTGGTTTCCTCCCACAGTCTAAAGATGTGCAAGTTAGGTGGATTGGTATGTTAAATGACCCCTTAGATGTGCAGTTTAGGTGGATTAGCCATGGTAAATGTGTGGTGTTATAGAGATAGGGTCTGGATATGATGTTTTGTGAGAGTGTTGCTGCAGACTTGATGACCAAATAGCCTCCTTCTGCACTGTAGGGATTATACAATCCTATGATTCATTGTATTACCTGAAGTTCCCATTCTCCTGTTTTACTATCCCAACATCGTACGCACCGATAAGTTCTTGGATGTTCCCATCGGTGAAATATGGTATATACGTTGGCCATTGTTGAAGATAAAACTTTCCAATGTGCTTACGTTCAACATCAGATATTTGAACCTCTCTGGTTTCACTCAAATTCTTCATGTAATTGTAGGTAATGTATAGACTTCTTCCACAAATTCTATATCAATTTTTCTCTGAATTTTCTGTTTCAGTGCAGCATAACCCATCTGCTGTGCTTTGTTGCTTCCTGTACCATGACCAAGCCTTATCAATCTTAATTTAAGCATTTGAACCCTTGGTGCCTTTGTTGAAAGCTCTTCAACTTCAGTAATCTGAACAAAGGCTTGTCGTCTATTGCTCTTGTAATTTGAAGGTCCAAGAGGCAGTTATAAATTTCTTGCATATCCACGTAGCTACTAATGTTTCCTTTTAGAATACTCCAAGTCTCTTCTTTGTTTCTACAAATGACCATGATATGTAATATACTGGTCTGCCTTTTCCATCTCTTTATTCCTGAAAATGTACACCTTCAGTCCTGTGGAGGATGCATCCACTGCAATAATTCTAGGTAACTCCAGACTGTAACGTGCTATGGCTGGAAATCACTTACGGTTGAGAGTCTCCAGTCCAGCTGCAGTGAACGGGATTCTGGCTAAGTGCCAAATTCTCCATTCTCACTGGCAGCGGTGTCAGGGAGAAAGAGATTCGTGAATTCCAGCCAATATGTCTGATAACGTCAATTTCACCTTGATTTTTTTTTGTATGATTTCTGTTGTTCTTCCTCTCAGCACCATTCATTGTCTTGGTAGAACAACAGGTATAGCCACTCTGTTAAGTATTTCGTTAGAACTTTTGTTCCTTGATTCACCATTCCCATGAACTATTACAACTCTATAACGTTCCTTGGAGCTGGATTTTTTTTATGATTTTGGCCTTTCCTGGATCAACCTTATTTCTGATGCGTTCACTGGAAATCTGATTGTTGGCTTTGAAATGAACGCTCGTTGTTGAGTGTCAATCCTATCTCTTGTAGTTTTATTAACAATGCTTTCACACTCATGTTATGCTCAGCTTGAGTAGACCCATCTATCAACGCAACATCTGTGTGACAAAAAACTCTTTGTTGAAATAATTTATTGAGGATTTGTTGAAATAATTTGTTGAGGGTGGCATGGCGGCACAGTGGTTAGCACTGCTGCCTCACAGCGCCAGGGACCTGGGTTCTATTCTGATCTTGTGTGACTGTTCGCATGGAGTTTGCACATTCTTCCTGTGTCTGCATGGGTTTCCTTCGGGTGCTTCAGTTTCCTCCCACAGTCCAAAGACGTGCAGGTTAGGTGGACTGGCCATGCTAAATTGCTTCTTGGTGTCCCAAGGTGTGCAGGTTAGTGGGATTAGTGGGGTAAATATATGGGATTATGGGGATAGGGCCTGGGTAAAATGCTCTATTGGAAAGTTGGTGCAGACTCAATGGGCTGAATGGCCTCATTCTGCACTTTAGGGATTTCATGATTCTATCTCTGCTGCTACGTCTGTTATTCTAAAGGATAACCTGTTAAAACATCGCCGAATTGCCCACCACGGGAATCGGAGCAGAGGAGGGGCGGGCCATGGAAAAGTCCGTTGACGTCCGGCAGGATTCAGGAGGAGCGAGGCCATAAAATCCCATCCAGCATCTTCCAAATGATGTTTATCAACATTTGAATTTCATTGGGCCCTATCATGGAATATTGAGCTCTTCTTTCATTTAGTGAATCTCTCAGCAACTGTTGCCATTTGTTGGGCTTCTCTTTTCACAGCTTTATTGTGTTTTGTAATGTCAACATGTATTCTTGTGGAACTGTTTCCCTTCAGAACCAGCAACACCTCTGTGCACCAACGCATTGACTGTTTTACAGTTGAAATGTTTTCTTGTCTTACCACTGAGTCCAGTTCTTTCTTTACCTTTGGAAATAAAGGATGTGGAACCCATTAGGTTTACAGAAGCAGATTGGCTTTGTTTATGTGCATAATGTTATACTCAGCTTTCCCAATCCTGTAGACAAAGTTGAGAATTCTGTTCCAAACTCTTCTGATTGGCCTTCAGCACCCTTTAGCTGAAAATCTCTGACCCTGTCAGTGGCTGGAATTCTCCAGTACCGCTGTAGTGAATGGAATTTTGGCTGGGCACCAAATTCTCCATTCTTGCTGGCAGTGGGACAGGAACAGACAAAGTTGGAGAATCCCATCTTTGTTTCTTCCAATCTGCTATAAAGGGGCTGTTTGCTATCCAGCTGCTCGCAGATTTCATTCCCTTCAATTGACCAGATGAAGAATTTTAGAGCTTTAAAATCAGCCTTTATTGCAAGCTATAGCTTGGGCTCCAGTTCAATAGCTGATGGCACAGTCCAGAGTGCTGGATACAAAATCACACAAACAGATATACTTCCAGCTTTGATTACAAGTAACTCGCATATACCAATCAGAGATGTATATCTGCAAAGAAGTTACCTATATCCATTCACAACTATTGGTCAGGATTATGAATGTATAACATAAGGGTATAATTGCCCAATCACAACTTGTGCACGTCTACCTAATTATAATATCGCCAAGCACAGTTTTTGTGCTATTTATCTATTATCTTCCACTCACATTTATGATAGCTATATTTCTAATCAGTCTATATCAACTACTCATGTCCTCCCTGTCACTTGTCTCTTGTTGGAACAGATACTAACAAACTGCAGTTGTGCATAATTCAATGGAGGCCTTGTGCGTATCCTTGTAATTAGGTGTTTTATGGTCCTTGACTCTTATCTGGGCCTGCTTTAATCAGGATCTATGGTTTTCACAGAGTTTACCCTGTGTGATTGAGGTTAGCAGCTCACAGCTTGTTACTTAAACTTCTGCGATTATTAACCCTTTCACTGTGAATTAGGTTCAGTTCCATTCGTGCACTTTGAGTTAACAGCAAACAACTCTGATGTTGTATTGTACTCAGTACTTCAGTAATTTAAAGCAAAATACTGCAGATGTTCGAATCGGAAGTAAAAACAGAAAGTGCTGGAAAAAGCCAAGTCTGGCAGCATGTATGGAGAGGGAAAATAGTGTTAATGTTTCAAGTCCACATTATTCCTCTTCAGAAATTCAGTAATTATTTTCTCCCTGTGCTCCAAAGGGCTGTTAATTCTCCCAGAATGTTTAGCTCTGCTCCCCCGAGTACATGTAGATTTTTGCAAGAAAGTTGAAGAACTCCTTTGTTTAACCCATGGTCCAGCATCTAAAAGATCTGAAACTGCTGCTCCAATGTCTAGTTGGAACTGTGTCCTCTTACCTTATACCAAGTTCTCTGCACTCTAATTAACTTTCCACTTGATGCTTTAATCTTTCCTAAGAAGGTACCTCAATGTTTTGTGAATCTTCCATTTCGTGGATCCATTTAAAACTTGCTCTTTTTGAGTGCTCTACTTATTTTTTCTATTACATTATTCTGCCTGAGAACACCCCATCTTATTATACAAATGGCACTGCACACCTTTGGCAGGATAAATTCCTACACCTGCACCCACAACAACTAGTCTGGGCTGCTTTCTTGCTGGAAGTGTCTCATTCTCTCTATTTTCCCCTTTAATTGTGCAACTGTGGTATTTGTGGGAGGTCACGTTCATTCAACAAACCACGGAGCTTTCTTAAGGATATGTGTTTGGTATGGTGGCATATTGGTCAGTTCTGCAGCCTCACAGTACCAGTGACTTGGGTTCGATTCCCAGCTTGGGTCACGGTGTGAAGTTTGCACATTCTCCCCACATTTGTATGTTTCTTCCAGGTGTTCCGGTTGCCTCTCACACTCCTGTGATGTGTAGATTAGGTTGATTGGCCATGATAAATTGCCCCTCAGTGTTAGGGAATTAGCAGGATCAAAATGTGGGGTTACGGGGAGAGGGCTGGGTGGGATCGTTGTCGGTGCAGACTTCATGGGCCAAATAGCCTCCTTCTGCACTGTAGGGATTCTATGATACAGGTTGCAAACCAGTTACCTGTGTAAACAGTGGGTGACAAAACTTCCAGTGACATCATGCATTTGTCATCTTAAGGGACTCTATTTAATTCAATGCTGCTGATAAGAGATCACGATAATTTTTTAATTCATTCACAGGACATCAACATCGCTGGCTGACCATTGCCCATCCCTAATTGCCCGAAGGCAGTTGAGAGTCAACCACATTGCTGTGGCTCCAGAGTCACATGTCGGCCAAACCAGGTAAGGATGGCAGATTTCCTTCCCTAAAGAACATTAGTTTTTCCGACAATTCACAATGGTTTCACGGTCATCAGTAGATTCTTCATTCCAGATATTTTTTCTAATTGAGTTCAAATTCCACAAATTGCCATGGTCCCGAGAACATTAGCTGAGTTGCTGGATTAATTGTCTAACAATAAGACCACGAGGCCATTGCCTTCCTAAATACTACACATACACAACATTTCCTCCTACTTTTAAACCAACATCCCCAAAAAATTCACAGGTACAAACTGAACAATCAATTAGCAACAACGGTCAATAATTCAGACAGTTTGGAGGACATCATTCTTTGAATGGTTGTCGGTGAATCTGCTTTTTGGCACTTGCTATAACCTCTGATGTCTCTGACTCGATATGAATGTCATCAGTGGTTGTTTTAAGCAGAGTTGACGTCATCATTTGAGGTTAACCTGGTTCTTGATTTGCAATTTTTTCAAATTTGTTCATTGGATGCGAGCGTCACAGGCTGGATCAGCGTTTATGGCCCGAGGCCATTTTATGAGTCAATCACACTGCTGTGGTTCTGGAGTCGCATATAGGCCGGACCAGATCAGGACTGCAGGTTTCCTTCCCTGAAGCACCTTAGTGAACCAGATGGATTCTTCTGACAATCTCAATAGTTTCACGGTCATTATTAAACTTCAAATTCCAGATTTTTATTAAATTCAAATTTCACCATCTGCCATGGTGAGATTCAAACCCGGGTCTCCAGAATGTTATCCTGGGTCTCTAGATTACTAGTCCAAAACACCACCATTACGCCACCGCCTCCGCTTTGAGGTGATGCTTTCCTTAATTGGTTGTTAGTATCAGGTTTTTGGGATGTCCAGGTTGTCACTCAGAATGGTTGGATTTCGATTCATTGTAACACTCATTCTTACTGTTGAACCTGCAGTTTCAGAGCTTTTACTTCAGAGTCAGTCCCCTTTGTCTCCTCCTCTACCTCCCATGTTTTCTTGCAGTTAATCCTTGCATTTTTAATTTTGTTTCTGGAGCGCAGCTTCTAAGATACCAGGCTGCTACTCCTGAGGATTCTTAAAAGGGTTCCCATCCTTTAAAAACACGTCAAATTCAAAATGTATGACTCAGTTCTTGAGCATGCTGAGAAGACTTGCCCTGGCCATGATGATTCATCTTGTTTCATTGGACTTCAAATGCTGCTGTACAGAGTGAAATAGAAAAGGAATATTGGTATTGTAGATGGCATTCTGAACAGCTTCAAATCTTTTAATTTGGTCATCTGGGGCAATTCCCTCAAAACATTCTTTCTGCCTTTGCTTCTTTGTTTCTGTTGTTTGCCATTGGCAATCCTTTTATCCTTGTTGACAGTTGATGCATGAAAGAAATCAGCAGCTCTTTTCTAAAATGGTCAGTGAACTCAGGAGTGTCCTTATTGTAAGGAGGTTTGAGGCGGGTCTCAATTTCTTGTTCCTCTGTGGTTTGGAATTTACAAAGGGCGGCACAGCTGCCTCACAGCGCCAGCGACCGGCGTTCGATTCCTGGTTTGGGTTTTCTCCCAGTGTCTGCGTGCGTTTCCACCGGGTGCTCTGGTTTCCTCCCACAGTCCAAAAGATGTGCTGGTTAGGTGCATCAGTCGTGCTAAACTCTCCCTCGGTGTATCAGAATAGGTGCCAGAGTGTGGTGACTAGGGGATTTTCACAGTAACCTAATTGCAGTGTTAGTGTAAGCCTACTTGTGACAGGTAGGGGGTCTTTTACTCCACACGGAGTGGTCTCCACTACCTCTCCTGGATGTGTGTGTCTCTCCTGCAGGTGGAGGGAACGGCGGAAGTGTCACACTGGGACAACTTCACAGGAGGGAGAGAAAGTGAGCCAATGTTTATGCCCGACCAGTGAACCCGCTGGATTGAGCGTTTTTGAGGCACCTGAACCCCTGTGGTTCTAGACTTCAGAATTATGTTCTAGCTCTGTGATCCATCAGAATGAAAAGAGAGACAAGTGGCTGACACAAAGGTCAAATTTTATTTAGGAAGGAATGAAGTTAACCACATCTGGCTGCAGTTGTGGAGAAATGAACAACCCGTGTGCTCCGGCCAAAAGAGTCTTCTGTTCTCTGTCTTTTTCCAATATTAAAAAGATGCAGCCTTTGAATTTCTGACAGGTTTCTCCCACTGGCTGGTTGAATTTTGATGAGTGCTTAGAGCTGATAAGGTGCAAAATGGTTTTGATGGCTCTCAGGAGGTGTTGGCTGCCTCCCCATTGAGATGGTTTTGCAAGATACAACACGGGCCCAAACCTGTTGGATTTTGCAGACAATTTGGAGTCTCTAATATACACTGTCCTTGGATGTTGCAATGGGTGGCATGGTTACGCAGGTCTTGCAGGGCCAGTTTTTGCAGAACTAGCAGTTTTGCCATGACTCATCGTCCTTTGTCTGCTCAAACAACTCATAGATGGATTTGATCAGGCTGTGTATCTCTTTGTTTGTCGATATCTTGATGTCTTGTCTGCAGCTATTTTGAGTCAATGTGTTTTGAAACACAGAATTTTAAGTTGTCTGTATTTCAACCAGTTTTGTTTATATTCCACATATTATATTAATGTCCATTAAAAGGTGGATTTACCTTATCTTACAGACACTAATAAATAAACTATTAATGCATTCTGCTAATCCTGGCCATATTTTTCAGTATTTTTTTTGTCACATCATTCATTTACATCCTTTGTAAACTCTTCACCCTTTATTTCTTGATCCTGAGCCACTTTTGTTACAGTATGTTGGGTCTTTGTCATCTTTATCTCAACACTGTTAGCCTCAGCCTCCACCACAGCTGCTTCTAGAACTTTCTCAGCACCGCTACTTTTTTTTCCTGAGGATTTTGGTAACACCTGATTCTGAATTAGTCAATTGGTTTATTTCTGCCCAATTTATTCAGAATTTTTCCAACCATGTTCTACCCATTATTGCCAGACAATCTCTTCTGACTATCTGTAAGGACCCAGAGCCACTTGGAGGTCTACTGAAAGCCCATCTGTCAAGTCCTCCCAGTAACCGTCAACAGCCTACTCCCCCTTCCCAGCTATGCTACAGTCACTGGGGTGGCACTGTGCAGCAGTATAAATCTCGATATTCATCAGGCAAGAGTGTCCTCTTCCTGCTGGGGAACACTTCAGAGGTCACAGGCATTTGGCCTCTGATTTTCGGGTAAATGTTCTCCAAGGCAGCCTTCATAGCACATGACAATGCAGAGTCACTGAGCAGAGACTGATAGCTAAGTTCTGCACATATGAGGATGGCCTCAACCGGGATCTTGGGTTCATGTCACACTACCTGTAATCCCACAACTTGCCTGGACTTGAAAAATCTCACTAACTTTCCCAGCTGGAGACAATATACATCTTGTTGACATGTGCTTAATGCTCTCTCCACTCACATTGTCTGTACCTTTAAGACTTGATTACCTGTAAAGACTCACATTCCAACCATTATTTTGTAAATTGAGTTTGTGTCTTTATATGCCCTGTTTATGAACGCTTACCTGACAAAGGTGCAGCGCTCCGAAAGCTAATGGCTTTTGCTACCAAATACAACTGTTGGACTTCAACCTGGTGTTGTGAGACTTCTTACTGTGTTTACGCCAGTCCAATGCTGGCATCTCCACATCAGCAGGACAAGCACAGGGCTAAAAGTGTGAGTTGTTGATTATCATTGTATAATTGGATATATTGTTGCATTAAGTTGTTTAACCACCAGATTTACTGCTGGTGATTTTTATTGCTGAGTGAAACTATAACTCTATAATCCCTTGTGAGAAATTCCATCCAGTTGTAGAGTGTCCAGGATATCACCTCCCTGAATCCTCCTGTATCGCCTCCTCCTTCTCTCTTCTTGTAGAGTGTGTCTTCTCTGTTTCCTCTATGCCATTCCCTGATGCTGTTGTACTCTGGTAAAGGAAGTCATGAGAGAGCCATCCCCATATCTGAATGAGATAATCATCTGTTATTCTTGGCAGATAACCTTAAATGGTACAAATCACCTCCAGGAAGTTGGCACAGAGCTATCAGCAACCCGTCATTAGGAGAATTTACTGAAATCCATTTCACCTTGAAACCTGTGCTGCAGCCCATCACTATCACAGTGTCAGGTCCCATCTCACAGCTGCACACATCTGGTGAGTGATGAATGCACGGGATGGACTTTCGTAAATGGAATCATAAAATCCCTCCAGTGCTGAAGAAGGCCAATCAGCCCATCGAGTTTGTACCGACTGTCTGTGACAGAGTACTTTACCCCGGCTCCTTTCCACACTTTATCCCTGTAACCCTACACATTTACCACGGCATATCTGCCTAATCTACATACCTTTGGACATTAAGGGAAAATTTACTGAGGATAATTTACTTAACCTACACATCTTTGGATTGTGGGAGTGTAATAAATCTGCGGGAGCAGAAATCTCCTCGCCAAAATCCCTTTACTTCCAACTCTAACAGCAGTACACAGAGCAGTATCAGTTCACAGTCTCCCTCCAGGGGTGCCAGAGGAACTGACGCTCTTGGTTAAGTACAAGGCAAAGACTCCCTGGTTGGCCCATCAACTGGATCCTTAATCAGGGAGTTCATACTCCAGAAGGCCAGCTTGAATAGCCTGATTGAAGTCATCACAGGGAGGAAATCGGAACAACTGGAGTAAACATGGGGAGAACATACAAACTCTACTCAAATAGTCACCCAAGACCAAAATTGAACCCGGGTCCCTGGTGCTGTGAGGCAGCAGCACTCACCACTGTGCCACTGAATTCTGAATTCTGGCTTTGCACCAGCTGCATTGACTGCGTGAGCACAGGTTAGAGTCCGATTAAACCGTCCCGGCACAAGGAGGTGACACACTAACATGCACCCTTCTCTTAACCTGCATGGTGTGACTTGCAGCTGATACCTGATACGTGTCAAACAGCACCGTGTACACAAATGTCTGGCCCTATTTGTTGTTATCTTGCATACACACAAAGCAGTAATTCTGAACAAGAATATTTTCTGACTCAAAGAACAATGCCAGTGTTTATTATCACTTCTTTGTCCCCAATCTAGATTTTAGTCTTCTTTTGATCGCATAACCACAGAAACCCGTGCCATCATGTGCAGGCACATGGAATGTCTTTATACTGTGAGGGACAATATTTCCCATGCACTGTGTATAACAAAACATTTGGAGGAAGTACATTCTCCGATTCTGCTACACGGGTTCACGAGGGAAATCTTCTTCCAGAATAATAAGACGATTCTCTAATCAGCAAAATGTTACTGACTAAACGGAAATAACTCATTGCCATTTAAATCAAGTAAATCAGTCTTATTATTTCCATTATTTGTTGCAAAGCAGTGTGTAATCCAAGCAGAGTTTTAAATTTGAATCTAATTAACTGCCTATCGAAAGTCAATATGATGCCTCTCTGTATCCTTAGAAAAAGATAATTTTTCACACTTTAATTCATGTACGGTAAACAAATTTCTATGGTTAAAAAAAACCAATTTGACGGAGGAATATTTTTCAATTAAAGCTATTTTTTCCTCTGCAATCATTTGAACTTAATTTATATCCAATTTAATGCTTCAGCGACACAGTTATTGCAATACATTTTTTGTTTTCAAGGTATGAGTGGCGAGAGTGATCTGATAAAGTTGTCTGCTTTGCGTCAAATTTCATGAAAACACTTGAGTGGCCTCTTTGGCCAGACCCAATTTGTGCAATCGCATTACTGCCATTGCATTCTGCTTTCAGGACTATTTCCCTGCATCGGAAGCTGGACCATGACAACAGCCTCACTGAAAACTTCAACATCTTCTCAATTGGGGTTGGGAATTCATTCCCTCATTGCTAAACTTCCTTAATCTTTTAAAGTTTTTTAAAATTTCTTTGTTAATCACATGTAGGCTTATATTTGGGCGGGTTTGATTCCCGGCTCGGGTCACTGTCTGTGCAGAGTTTGCACATTCACCCCGTGTCTGCGTGGGTTTCCTCCGGGTACTCCGGTTTCCTCCCACAGTCCAAAGATGCGCAGGTTAGGTGGATTGGCTAAGCTAAATTGTCCCTTAGTGTCCCGGGATGCGTAGGTTAGAGGGATTAGTGGGTAAATACGGGGATAGGGCCTGTGTGGGATTGTTGTCAGTGCAGACTCGATGGGCCGAATGGCCTCTTTCGACACTGTAGGGTTTCTATAGTTTCTATTCACACTGCAATGAAGTTATTGTCAAAATCTCCTAGTCGCGACACTCCGGAGCCTATTCGGGTACACTGAGGGAGAATTTAACATGGCCGATTCATATAACCAGCACGTCATTGGACTGTGGGAGAAAACCGCAACTTCCGGAGGAAACACACACAAACACAGGGAGAACATGCAAACTCCACACAGATAGTAGCCCAAGCCAGGAATTGAACACAGGTCCCTGGCGCTGTGAGGCAGCAGTGCTAACCACTGTGACACCATGCCACATCTCTATTGATTTGCACATTGTGAGTGCTGGTACAACCTCCTGCCCTTAAATTCGGAGCCACTTGGTTTGAAATTTAACTTGATGCAATTGAATTGAAATTTATATCAGCGCACAAAAAGTCTCTTGCATTGTTCTGCTAAGATTCAAGGCTTTATACCGCTGCACAATTTCAAGTTGTATGATCATTAAGTGGGCAGCATCGTGGCATATTGGTTAGCACTGCCAGGAATTAAACCTGGGTCCCTGGTGCTGGGAGGCAGAAGTGTTAATCACTGTACATCTATGCCAGAATTAGAGGATATTTCAGTGGCTGGAGGAGATTACAGAGATAGGAAAGGGCAAGGCAATGAAGGGATTAAAAGGCAAATATGAGATTTTAAAATCCAGATGTGTTTAACTGAGCTTAACAAATAATTAACGGTCCCAGTATCTCCAAGACCTATCCCTTTTTCTGGATATAGAACAGTTGAAGCAGTAAATCTTGCCCACAATCTTTACTGTATTTAAAAGAATGAAACAAACAATCTTCGAACTAACTTAGAACTGTAAGTTAGAAGCATGTATATCATGCATTCGGTTTCACTTCCTACATCCCCTGAGCCTTGTCCTTTTGAGATGCGTGAATCTAAAAGTTATCTACCTCTGCAGGCTTCACCAAAAATATACCAAACTTCTCTGGAAACAGCTTTAATTGTCTCCAGTTCCAGCTATTCTTAAAGGTCAGATCGTATCTCTTGACCGTGGATGCTTCAAGCCGTTATTCTTGTTGAATTTGCAGTACTTCCAAACTAATCTGCTTTCTCTTGCTACAGGACACTGTGAGGAGCACTGTAGATGTCTCTGCAAGCCAGAAGAATTGTTCCAATTTCTGGACCCTCAAACTGAGATGAAGCCTTATCCATATTCCATGCAGTGAATGATGAATTTGCCTTTTCTCTGTTTACAGTGCAGATATACCTGCCATTTGTTTTGGTTATCTTCTCTCAGAGAGCTGCAACCAACTCTGAGCAAACACATGAAATTAGAGAACCTTCCTTAGCTCCATGCACTTCCAGGACGATATGACGCGTTCTGAGATGTCCCCAAACTTTCAATTAGTTTCCCTAATTTAAAAAAAATGCTTCTCTGATCTTAAAAAAGAAACGTATTTTATAACCCTTCAGGATTTACTGAACTTTTTTTAAACAAATTTAGCTCTAATTCCCAAAACAAGAAAGATCTTTCTGGATGGTCCCCGGTGAAATGTTTGCAGATGTCAATTTTCCAGTAAGCCTCCCTGATGTTTTATGACCTTAACATACATAGAATAGAATCCCTACAGTGCAGAAGGAGTCCATTTGGCCCACCTGGCCTGCACTGACAAAGCCCCCCACCCATCCTATCCCTATAACCCCACGTATTTACCCTGCTAGTCTCTCTGACGTTAAGGGGCAATTTAGCATGACTAATCTGCCAAACTTGCACATCTTTGGCATGTTGGAGGAAATCAGAGAAGGGGAAACACACGCAGACATGGGGAGAACATGCAAACTCCACACAGATAGTCACCAAAGGCCGGAATCGAACCTGGGTCCCTGGTACTGTGAGGAAGCAGTGCTAACTACTGTGTCACCATGCCACGCAGCATTCTAATTGTTAACTTATTAAGTCAATATCACCCAAGTTTTTAAGTGTAATAAACTCCAAACTTGTTTGAATGGCATTCACTCCAGGATGCTCATTTGTTCCTTAACCAGAGGTGCCCATTTATGTACAGTTAGCGCATTAGCCTACAGCTGAGAAGTTAGATTCCTAAAAGTAAAGGTATATTCTAAAACAAATGGGCCGCGATTCTCCATCCCGCTGAGTTGAATTTTTAGAGCAGTGGGCTGGGAAATTTTGGTGCCACCTGATCAGCAGGGTGTGCAATACAGGGATGGGGTTTGGCACTGCACGAGTCGCGGGGGGGCGGGGAATATGCTAGAGATTGGAGTGGGCCCGAAGCCAATGGGGGGGTGGTGGTGGGTGTCAAGGCTGAGCCCGGACATCGGATCAGCAAAGGGAAACCATGCAGAGGTGGGGAGAATGTGCAATCTCCACACAGTCAGTCACCCAAGGTCAGAATTGAACCTGGGTCCCTGGAGTTATGGAACAGCATTGCAAACCACTGTGCCACCGTCTCTATTCACTCCTTTAATGATCCTCTGATTTAATCTTTATCATCCAGGTATCATTGTGGTGAACCTGAATCTTTAAAATGCATAGCCCTGGCTTGCCAACGCAACTTGTTCAGAAGTCTTTGTGAAGCAAAATTTCATATTCACTTTGAGAGAATATTGTTGGAATGTTTAATTCACCTTGGATACAGGAGTAATGAATCTGGTGAGACATATTGTTAAATGCAAGGCAACAGATGGCTGGCAGTGAGTCTCAAAGCAACAATTTAGTCAAGTTATTTTCATCATGTCATAAAACAAGAGAACAAATCTTGACATTTTTAATATTATACACAACATAACAAAGGAATACAATAAATAAAGAAATGACTTGACATATTGTTATGGATTTCAGCCAAGGCACTGGACAATCTTCTGAGTTCATTTTACTGGGCATTTCAGAGATGAGCTACAATCTAACCTGCCTCAATTGATGTTTTCCAGTTGTAAATGCCTTCAACACACAACTGGAGTTTAGAAATATATCTTCCCAATGCCCTAATGGGGGATTATCTATGCAATATGGTTTTCAGAAGAACTTGTTCCCAAGCAATCAAGATTGAACAGAAGGTTCCTCTTCCCTCCCCTCAAATTCTCCACTTTTTTTTTCAATCTTCTCATGATGCTTTTGATTCTTGATGAGCTGTGGTTCCTCAGATGGAATAAGAACTTGGCACAGTAGTTAGCGCTGCTGCCTCAAGTGCCAAGGACTCGGGTTCAATTCCCGGCTTGGGCCTCTGTCTGTGTGGAGTCTGCAAACGCCACACCTGAAGCCGGAACTGAACCTGGCGCTGTGAGCCAGCAGTGCTAACGACTTTGCCACCGCGCCACCCGTTTGAATTAATTACACACTGTGGTCTCTAATATTGAGGGCTAAATGACACTTAGAAAGGACAGGAATTTCAAAAAAGACCAAGAGGTGGCTGTGTTAATTACTGATGGTGTTAGCATAATGGAGAGAGGTGGCTCGAGATCAGTGGCTGGTATCCACTGGAGTTTAGAAGAGTAAGAGGTGACTTGACTCAAACATATGTGATCCGAAGGAGTTTTGATAGGTTGGATGGGGAGATGATGTTTCCTCATGTCAGGGAATGTAGAAATTGAAGTCACCAGAAATAAGACGGGCAATTCTCCTAGCCTGCTGCTCTAGCAGAGCAATGGGCTGGGATATATCAGCAGTGGTTGTTTGGTCAGCTCCCCGCTGGCACCATAGCTTCTGTGGGCCTCCAGGACCCGGATTTCTGGCATTGTCGGTGCACAGCTGATTAAGATGTTGAAATCACCATTTAAATTTGATTAACGGGCCCAGAGATTTCATCCCCACCAGGACTGGTTCACTCCAGTGCGGTTTACAGCAGCTCCCCACTAATGGGGAGCTGGTAGCCCGACCCTGATGGAATGAAGGAGGATCATGGAGGCCCACCCAGGAGGTTGAGGTAAGGGCGGGGGGGAGGGGGGGAGGCGGGGGGTGTCCCTTGCACATTGCCAGCCTGGTAGTGTCAGCCTGGCTCTCTTGGCACTGCCCAAGGGGCAAAGTTCCAATGCCCTAGGGGCACCTTGGCACTGCTCACCTGGCATCGGACAGAGGCAAGGCTAGAGGAGGTGGGGCCAATTGGAGGTGGGGCCTACACGGGGAAATTGTTGGGGGTGTGGTGTCCTGCTGCCACTCTGCATTGGAATCAGTAGCAGAGGGAGGGATGGGCTGATTGGGGCTGGCCATCGAGATTGGGGGGTTGGTTTTGCAGAGGGACTGGCGAGGGGGATCAAGGCTGCGGGGGGGAGGAACTAGGGCGATTGGGACTCCGCAATAGGTGGGGCGGGGAGTTCGAGGCAGGCCAGAGGGGGAGGGGGTTCAGGGACAGTCTGGAGAAGCCAGCAATCAGTGGGGTGCAGAGAGTCAGTAAACCAGCGACGGGGAGCTGCTGTGCTGGCCAGTTTAATGGCTGGCCAGTGATAGGGAGGCCGACTGTGCGGGGCTCCTGTGCATGTGCCAATCTCCGCTCTGACAGATTGGCGTATGCGCAGTGGCTGCCAGCCTCTTGAGCAGGAATAGACCCCACTCTTGGACTGTCATTGTGAATCTCGCTAGGGAAATCCGCAGCACTCAGAGTGTGGGAGATTCAATTTGAAAATCCCGCTTAAAAAAAAACAGTGGGAGTTCCATCAGTTTTATGTGAATTTGGCAATTAGAATTTTTTGGGAGATTCCTGGCCCAGGAGTCAGACATTCAAGACAGAGATGAGGAGAACGTTTTTTCTCTTTGAGGGTCATGAATGATTGAAACTCTCTTCTTCAAAAGGTGGTGCAAGTAAAGTTATTAAAGATTCTTAAGACAGAGGGAGATAGATTCTTGATAAGCAAGGGGGTGAAGGGCTATTAAAGATTTGCTGGACCAAATGTGGAGTTGAGATTACAATCGGATCAACCAGGAACCTCTTGAATAGCAGAGCAGGGCTCGAGGGGCTGAGTGGCCTCGTGCTACACAAACCCATATGTTCCTTTGCTCTTATGATTTTCTGAGAGGTTGGTTTTAACTGCTGGAGGAAAAACTGCAATCAAGATCATCATATTTCACTCGTGCAAAGTCTTCTGCTTGGCATTCTAAGATGAAGCAGGGTTTCAGAGCCCCCAGCAGCTCCGTGAGTAAGCAGATAGCACTTTGTGATATTGAATCACGAGTTCTGACCAGTCGCACATTTAATTTCTGCCTGAACTGGGCTCGCCAATCTGTTGAGGAAGCAAAGGAGAGTGAATGTGTGAAACGTCAGGGTATTGGCAAGAGAAGATTTGTTTTGAAGCTTTCTTGTTGGAATCTGTGCTATGAAATGTTTCATTAACTCAGTTATTGCTAACCAGGTTACTAACAGTAAAGTTCAATACAATTTATAATACATCCCTAAAAACTTATGGGCCATTGCTTGCAGGCTCCCCCGCATTGGATTGGAGGCGTACCTAAAAGATGCATTGGGAATCCCTCGCAGAAGTTCAAAGGTTAGAGTTTGTGTGCATGTTGCCCATTACTTTTCACTGAGGACCATCTGAAAACACGATTTAAATTGCAGGCAGATGGTTCCAGCTGGATTACATAAATAGTAATCCAGAGAAAAATAAAAGAATTAAAACCTCTTCTAACTCCTGGGTAACTATTGTAAACATACAGACCAATGCCCCCCCCCACCCCAGTATTGTCGCAGGACTCCAGCGATGGTGATGTATATCCAAGCATGTATATCTTTGAGGCATCCTCCAAGGTGTAGCGCCCCAGAGATTGGAAGTTATGTCCAATGGTTTGACATACCAGAAATAAGGGAGCATTGTCTTCTTAGAAACATAGAAATGAGGAAAATAGAAACAGGAGCAGGCTATTTGGTCCTTTGAGCCTGCTCCGCCATTCATTTTGATCATTACTGATCACCAAATTCAATATCCTGATCCTGCCTTCCCCTCACATCCCTGAATCACTTGATGTCCTGGAACTGAGATGTTTAACCTCCAAGAAGCACAACTATCTTCCTCTGTGCCAAGAATGTCTCCAAGCTGCAGAGAGCTTTCCTCCTGATTCTTACTGATTGATCCAGAAAATACTGTGAGGAATGTGAACAAGAAAGACAGCCTTTCATTCACATGCTGCCTTGTTATATCTTTGAAAGGGCTTCACATACACTCAAGTCCAGTGATCCAAGATCCCATGAGCAACGGTGAGCAGAATTTCTGCTAATCCCTTTTTTGGATGCTTTGTTCAAAGCTAATACAAGTACAAAAATACGTACCTTCTGAGTTGACTAATGAAGCAAATTAGAATATGAACATTTCAGGAAATACAGTTACATTCTGATTTAATGAGCATACATCAGTTTGATGGAAGCAAATCCCTTCATTTTAACTGTTGCAATGTCCCATATTTCTCCTTACCCTGTGCTTTAAATAATGACAGCAAGCTTTACTAAAATTGATATTTTTGACGGGTTTCAGCAATGCACCCATACCTTCACATGTCCTGAAGTTGAGTGAAGCCTGAGTTCTTAGTATCTCCCACAACAAGCCTGCATTCAGCTATGTGAAGGTCCTGTTGGGAGATGCAACTGTGTCACATTTTTCTACAAAGTGAAATCTTCCACCAGCAGGAATGGTTTGCAGCTGCCAAGTTGGCCAATCTTTGATGACACTTACTACAAACAATTGCTTCTTTATTATATAAGACCAAATATAGTTCCATCAGTGAATAACAGATGGACTAAACTTATCAAGAATGCAATTGCAGATTTCGAGATACTGCACTAAAACTTAAGATATGAACTAGAGACCACAGTGTGTAATTAATTCTAAAATAGTTCATAGAAATTATAGAAGCCCCAGTGCAGAAGGAGACCATTCAGCCCATCGATTCTGCACCGACAACAATCCCACCCCAGGCTTTATCCCCACAAATTCATCCCGCTAATCCCACTAACATACACATTCCAGTGCACTAAGGGGCAATTATAGCAGGGCCCATCAATCTAACCTGCACATCTTTGGAGTGTGGGAGGAAAACGGAGCACCTGGAGGAAATACATGCAGACACAGGGAGAATGTGCAAAAACTCCACACAGATAAGTGACCCAAGGCGGGAATCAAATCCAGGTCCCTGGTGCTGTGAGGCAGCAGCGCTAACTACTGTGTCACCCTGCTGCCCAGGAGTTATTTGCAAAATAAAAAAACTGAGTGGTTCCCTTATCCGTGAAATATTATAGTGTAGCATGGGTGAGTTTGATTATTGAGTGTATGATATTAATAAAAGTCTTTGGACCATTCAAAGAAAGATTGAATTCCATTCAGTATGTATGCAATGCCTTTCTGATTGCCTTTCACAACATATTGTGAAAAATACGAAAGGGATTTTGCAAAATTGAACATTTCGATACCTGTACAGTCAGATTTGAGAATATGTTTATAAAATCAATCTGACACTGAAAGGGACATCAAGACAACACTTAGACAAACCCTCCTCTAATTTAAAAAAAAATGCCTATTCTTGTTTCAAATGGTAACTCCAGTTTTGCTGCCTTTTTGGATGTTACACAATTCAGTTACTGTAGATAGAACATTAATAGATTGTGCATCTATAGATGACAAACACATCCTATATTAGAATGTAACCAGTGAGAACATTGGATCGGTTGTAATGTGACCAATGATAACAAACTGTAAGGGTCAGCTGACCCAGTAAACTGTGCAACCAATGGCAGAATGATGTGATAATCAGCTGACCATCTGACTCTGCATAAATTAGAACACGGGGGAATTGTGGGAAATTTGGTGAGGCCTCAAGTTTGAAGTCATGAAATTTCTTTATTAAACCTTTTCTTTGATTTATAAATTGGAGTAAGTTTTATTGTATTTTTATTTCTGGTCAACATCGTCAGTAGCAGGATAGCATTCCAACAGAAGATTGGCATCAAGCCACATATGGAGGCCAGGTGAGAGAAAGCCTGCTCATAAAGATAGATTTTAAGCAACTTCTGAAAGGAAGAGAGGAGAGAGTGCTACAAGTTAGGGAACAGCATCTAAAACTTATGGGACAGGCAACTGAATATGCTTCTTAATACCCTGTCAGGACTTTTAACATATTTTTACATGTACCATAAGTATATCAACAGAGTAAGGCAAACCTAGTATTGCTGAACTGCAGAATTTAGAACAATAGGGAAAAAGTACTCAGGAAATTATTGGGATTGAAGGCAGACAAGTCCCCAAGGCCTGATGGCTTATATCCTAGGATCTGAAAGGAAGTGATGGTAGAGATAATGGACTCATTGGTTTTGAGTTTAATTATTAGTGTGACAATTAGGCTTGTGTTAACACTGCAATGAAGTTACTGTGAAAATCCCCTAGCTGCCACACTCCAGTACTTGTTTGGGTATGTTGAGGGAGAATTTAGCATTGCCAATGCACCAGTATGTCTTTTGGACTGTGGGAGGAAACCAGAGGAAACCCACGAAGGCACAGGAGAACAGACAGCGACCCAAGTTGGGAATTGAATCCAAGTCCCTGGCACTGTGAGGCAGCAGTGCTAACCACTGTGCCATTGTGCTGCCCTACTATTCCAAAATTCTCTGGACGTGGGAATGGATTGGCAAAAGTTAATGTAATGCTCTTGTTCAAAAAGGGAGGGAGGCAGAGAATAAGAAACTATAGACCAGTTAGTTTAACATCTGCTGTTGGGAAATTGTTAGAATCCATTATTAAGGAAGTAATAGCAAGTAATTTGGAAAGTCAAAATTCAATCTATTAGAGTCTTCATGGTTTAATGAAGGGTAAATCATGTTTGATTAATTTGCTATAGTTCTTCCAAGATGTAGCAAGGAAAGTAAATGATGGGGATGTAGTTTATCTGAACTTTCAGAGGGCATTTGATGAGGTGTGGCACAAAAGGTTGGTACTCAAGGTAAGATCACAAGGATTTGGGACAACTTATTAGCTTGGATAGAGGACTGGCTAACTGACATAAAGTAGAGAGTTGGGAATAAAAGGGTCTTTCTCTTGTTGGCAAGATGTAACTAAAGAGGTGCCACAGGGTTCAGTTGCTGGGCCCCAACTGTTTGTAATCTATATTAGTGACTTGGATGAAGGGGTATAAGATCCTACAGCCAAATTTGCAGTTAGGTGGGATAGTAAGTTGTGATAAAGTAATAAGCAATTTATAAATAGATATTAGTAAGAACGTGGATAGGTTTGGTGACTGGTCCAAAATGTGGCAGATGGACTATAATGTGAGGTTATCCACCTTTTTCTGAAAAATAGAAAGGCAACTTATCTAAAAATGGAAAGAAACTTCAGTGCTTCAGTGCAGAGGGATTTGGGTATTCTTGTGTAGAAATCACAGAAAACTTGTATTCGGGTAGTTAGGAAACCGAATGGAATTTTGACATTTATTGAATAGAATGTGGAAATGTTGCTGCAACTACATAAGTTTTGGTCCCTTACTTGAGGGATGTGGTTGCATTGGCGGGAGTTCAGAGGAGATCACTAGATTGATCTCATGAGGGATTTGCTTGTTTTTATGAAGAGAGGTTGAGCAATTTAGGCCTTTACACTCGCATTTTAAAGAATGAGACCGTTTCTAACTGAGATATTATAAGATTGACTGGGTAGGTGCAGAGAGAATATCTCCTCTTGTGGGACAATCTTGATCAAGAGCACTTTTTGTCAGGATAAAGGGCTGATTTTAAAAAAAATTGAGAAGACAACTGCAATGTTAGCTTCCATTTCGAGAGCACTAGAATACAGTACTGCTGACGCTTTAGAGCTCTAGTTAGACCATATTTGGAGTTTTGTGAGCAATTTTGGTTCCCACATTTAAGGAAGGGTGTGCTGACCTTGGAGAAGGTACAGAGGAGGTTCACAGGATGATCCTGGGAATGATAGCTTGATGTATGAGGAGTGTTTGAAGACTCTAGGTCTGTATTTGATGGAGCTGAAAAGGAAGCAAGGGGATCTCGTTGTAACTTACAGAATACTGAAATGCCTGGAAAGAGTGGGCATGGGGAAGATGTTTCCATTGATGGGAGAGATCAGGATCCAAGGACACAGCCTCAGAGTTCAGGGATGACCTTTTAGAACTACGATAAGGAGGGATTTTTTTAGCCAGAAGGTGATGAATCTGTGGAATTCATTGCCACAGAAGGCTGTGGAGGCCAGGTCATTGATTGCACTTAAGACAGAGATAGATCGGTTCTTGATTGGTAAGGGTATCAAAGTTTATGGGGGAAAAGCCAGGAGACTGGGGTTGATAAACATATCAGCCATGATTAAATGACGGAGCAGACTCGATGGGCCAAATGGCCTCATTCTGCTCCTATATCTTATGATCTTATGAATTATGGTACTAGCTGGTCTGGTTGTATTATCTCTGGACTATTAATCCAAAAACTCAGCTAATGTTCTGGGGCCTGAATTTTGAATTCTGCCAAGGCAGATGGCGGAATTTGAATTCAATAAAAAATATCTGGCATTAAGAATCTACTGATGACCATGAAACCATTGTCAATTGCCAGAAAAACCCATCTGGTTCACTAATGTCCTTTAGAGGAGGAAATCTAAAGGGTCTCCCCTTGTCTGGCCTCCATGTGACTCCAGACCCACAGTCATGTAGTTGACTTTCAACTGTCTTCCAAGGAATAAATGTTGACCAGCCAGTGACATCCATGTCCTATGAGTGAATTAAAAAATATATATTTTACTGAGGTCTGTGAATCTGTGGAATTCACTACCTCAGCATGTGGTTGGTGCCAGGACATTGAAAAAATTTGAGGAGATGGACAGATTTTTAATAAGTAATGTGTTGAGGGGTTACGGAGAATGGGCAGGAAAGTGGAGTTGAGACTGGAATGAGATCAGTCATGACTGTATTGAATGGGGAAGCAGG
Source organism: Carcharhinus amblyrhynchos (assembly GCF_965287045.1). Lineage (NCBI taxonomy): Eukaryota > Metazoa > Chordata > Chondrichthyes > Carcharhiniformes > Carcharhinidae > Carcharhinus > Carcharhinus amblyrhynchos. The sequence goes on from NC_137352.1 coordinate 26,993,576, forward strand.
CCCAAGTGGGTTGAATTGCCACTCCTACTCCTTTTCTAATGTTAATTGTTTTCATGGAATTTGACAGTGAATTCATTTGATGCCATTCCTTGAATTCTGCTTCAAGATGCAAACATGTAATGGTGAACTTAAGTATTCTCTTCCTCTTCATTTCTCTCTCTGCAAATCAACAGTCAGAAAAGCTGGCTAGAGCAGTCTATAAGTAAATACGAGATATCAAAAAAAACAAAAGATTGGCGGTGTTTTAACGCAGTCAACCATCTGCTATTCCACAACTTGATTTGTTTTATTTGCTGCTTAAACATAAGTTATTTTATGATGAATTAAACCAACATGCAAAACTATCACTTCAAGTCTCTGCATAGAATTCAAAATCGGGTTGGCCCAGCAAAGTAATGGAATACCATTTACTTTAACAGTGGGATATGAAGAAAGAAATATCAAAGTGGTGGCTTTAATCACAAGTACAGTATTCTGTGTTTTAGTTCACATTACAAATGACTATTTCAGTAGAACATTTAAAGTAACTGATCATACACACAGGACTAGTGCATGACTGTAAACAATGAGCAAAGCTGACATTACTTATCCAAATCTTCACTATGGATATTTGAATAGGGATAAACTTATGGCTGCAAATGTATTCATGACCTGGGTTCAAATCCCGCCACAGCAGGTGGGGAATTCAAAATCACTAAATAATATCTGGAACTAAGAATCTACTCATGACCGTGAAATCATTGTCGATTGTCAGGAAAAACCCATCTGGTTGACTAATATTCTTCAGGGAAGGAAATCTACCTCTGATTAGGCCTCCATGTAACCCCAGAGCCATAGCAATGTGGTTGACTCTCAACTGCACTCCAAAACAGCCTAGCAAGCAGTCACGCAACTGCCTGTGGAATGCAGTGTTTAAGAAGGCAGCTCACCACCACTTTCTCGAGGGTAACTAGGGATGGGCAGTAAGTGCGATCCAGCCAGTGATACCCATTTCCCACGAGTGAATATACATTACAATTAAAAGTTGGATGTTTATTTTGGGACTTGGATGTACATCTTTCTCCAAGAGCATTATTGCCTGAGTGTGTACTTTTGTGGAGATTGGCTCAGTACTTGATGGGGGAAAGTGAACCTGTAGAATTTGCAAGTGAGTTGATTTTTAAAAGTTTCAGAATATGTCATGACTAATGTTGTTTGTCAGCATCGTTGACCATTCAGATTAAAATTGCCCAGCTAAGGCATTTAAGTTACTTTGTAAATTAGCATTTTAGACAGCTACATGACCTATGAAAGATATCTTCCATTTTGGGCATTCTTCCAGGCCAGTCAGCTCTTGACACGTCACTTCATTTTTAATTTAATGAAGTGTAAATGTGTTTGTTTATTAGTTGGCTCACTTGCTTTATCTTGTAATGGAATATCCTGTAGCCAATCTATTGTTATCTGACTTGTTCAAGAACAAATCAAAAATTGCATCCTGTCGATCATAACGCCAACATGAAGCATTTATAAGCTCAGTCTTCCAGTTAAACCACCACTTTCTGGAGCACATTGGACTTGAATTAAAATATGAACCAGTCTTTGCTTTGTTCGCACCTTTACATTAGAATGACATGCACACAATATCATAATATTGTAAACCATCCCCAATCCCCCACTTCTCCAAAGAAAGAACTAGTCAACATTTACTTGCTATCCTTTTCTCTCCGCCTCAAATTTCTGATGTTACAAAGTCCTATGGTCTTGAGGCTCAACAGTTCTTATACACCTTGGTCTGATACGTTTGGAGTAATGGTAGAAGTATTGAGTTTCTGGTATTTGGTCATCTTTTGATTTTCCTTTTGTGATTCTTCAAGTTGCATTTCTCTCTGAACAACTTGCCTGCTTTCTTCAGACATTGGGTATCCTTAGGAAGTGTGCACTCCATTCATTCCTGTAGAGTGGATGCAGATTTTCCTTTTGTATGCCTGGCATAGTCTTGTTGGACATGTATGTTTTGCAAATGGAACCTCCTTTTTTAACTTGTTTCACAATTTCAGTCAAACATTTATTCAGTGCTCTATTTTCGAATCACTCGACAAAGTTATGAACCTTTTCATTCAGCTCAGTGGTTCTCAGCATGTTTAAGACATCTAGTGCTTTTCATCCTTGTGCTTCAGAGTTGAAGCTATAGTTTCTAGCCTTATTTCAGTATTTTCTTCCTGTCTACAGTTTGGAAACTTCTAAGGCTTTTCCTTTCAATTGCTGCTCTTTGCTTCTTCAACTCAGTCTGTTCCATGCAGCTTTTGGCCACCTCCTGGAATATAGGGCATTGTTGAATCTTCTCTGCTGACTGATTCTTCAACTTGCTCAGTGACATTAAATTTGTCCTTCCCTCCTTTTCTCCATTTTACTTTTCCCTTCCACATCTTCACCTGTCACAGTTTACCCTCTGATTTCAGCTTCTCTGCCATTCAGCCATTCACACCTTCTATTCCCTCTACGGACTGCCAGTAGCAGCCTTCCCTCTTGATTTCATGGCTATGACTTGTCTCTCATTCCCTTACCCTACAGAACAAATATCCCCCACTTTCTGTGCCTTTCAGCTTTGACAAAGAGTCATTTGGACTCAATGTCAGCACTTTCCTTTCCTTACAGGTGCTGCCAGACCTACTGAGATTTTTCAACATCTTCTCTTTTGGTTTTAAATTTGTTCTGCTTCACTTCATAATTTTCCAGCAGAATAAACTTTGACCCAAGGAATTCTTGAAGCATGTGAAGGTCTTTCAACATATCTTCCTCTTCTTTGCAAAGCTCACTTGCTCCAACTTGAGTTTTCCTGTAATTCACCAGAGTGTCCTCAGGTTTCTTCTGCACTTCCATTCTGCTGTTTAAAGCACTCTTGATTCCTTCATGTTGCTGAATGGTCACACATTCCTTTTGCAATTGATCTAGAATGAAGAAAAAGAACAAAGAAAATTACAGCACAGGAACAGGCCCTTCAGCCCTCTAAGCCTGCACCAACCATGCTGCCTGTCTTAACTAAAACCTTCCAGGGACCATATCCCTCTGTTCCCATCCTATTCATGTATTTGTCAAGGTGCACCTTAGAAGTCACTACCGTATTTGCTTCCACTACCTCCCCCGGCAATGAGTTGCAGTCATTCACTACTCTCAAAAAAAAACAACTGCCTTGTACATCTCCTTTAAACCTTGCCCCACGCACCTTCAACCTATACCCTGTAGAAATTGACTCTTCCACCCTGGGAAAAAGCTTGTCATCTTGGATGAAAATCAACTGCCTTTTCAACTGTGTGTTTTCTTGTTAATCCCTTGCCAACTCATTGGGTTTCAATGCATCATCTCATTGATTCAGCTTGAATCTTGTGTTTCAAATCTCCTGGTTTGGCTCTGTCAATATTTTCCTGTCGAATGGTTACATATTCTTTTGGGACTTTTTTATTCTGAATTACTTCAGATATCTTTCCTTCATTCATAGCCTTCTGCACGTTGTGTGCTGCCATTTGCTATTGCAGTTTGGGTGCTTTGTCAGCATGTTCAAGATAATTTGTTTTTGAGTCTTTTGGCTGCCGTTCTGCCATTTCTTTCTTCTGTGCTAAATCCTCAAACTCACGCATTTGATTACATTCTCCTGGTTGGCGACCATGTTGTAGTTTGAGTATTGTCTCCCTTGCTCTGTGATCTTCTGTCTTCACGCTTATGTCAGTTGGTTATTTCACTCTAGGATTGTCCTCTCTGCTCACTCTCTGGGGTCCCTTTTGTTTCTGGTGAGCCTTTAATACTTGTAAACAGCTGCAATTATTTTCTTTTAACTATGTGGGGCCTCTTGGACGTCTCTCACTGGGGAATTTTGGTGGGCTTGTGGTCCAATTGGGCCCTTTGTTAACTTAAAGCAACTGCACCTTTTGCCTGTGCACTGTCTATTGAACTGTTTTTTCTTCACACTGCATCACTTCAGTTTTGCTCACTGTTTTCTGATCCAAATGTCTTAACTCACCATCACTCAGGGCATCTTTTGTGTACTTGCTTAACTGAATTTGTGATCTAACCAGGTTTTTTTACTCTATCACCCAAGGGGTCTCGCAATGGACTTACACTCGCACTGGTGGATTCCTCAATTAAGTCTATTGTGAAACTTTCTCAAGCTTGCCTTTAATTTTTTTTATGGTGCATGTCTCTCCAGCCTGATTTCAACTGCTCTTAGTTTTTTTTTGTATCGTGGGACACTGTTCTGGATTCATTGTTTTAACTGCTATCTTTCATAACAGTGCTGCTCACCATGTTGTCTGATGATCTCCTTGCTGGCACTCATATTGTAAGGTGAGATTTTTACATGCCTCAATATTGAAACCTCATCACTGAATCCCTACAATGCAGACAGGAGGCCATTCAACCCATGAAGTCTGCACCAACAATAATCCTATCCCCATAACCCCAAGTATTTACTCAAGCAAGCCCCCTGATGCTAAGGGGCAATTTAGCATGGCCAATCCACCGAACCCACACATTGGAATGTGTGAAGAAACCAGAGCACCTAGAGGAAACCCATGCAGATGTGGGGAAAATGTGCAAACTCAGCACAGACAAGCTGGGAATCAAACCTGGGTCCCTGGTGCTGTGAGGTAGCAGTGCTAACCACTGTTCCACCCATATCTAAACATGATCTATTTATTGGCAGTCCCTAATGATTTCCAGATCCCATGTTAACCCAAGCCCTGCTGATGCACCTTTTACAGTGGCAAGCACACTATCACTCAATTGCTAAGATGAAAGCAGATTACTGCAGATGCTGGAATCTGAAACAAAAACAGAAAATGCTGGAAAATCTCAGCAGTCTGACAGCATCGATGGAGAGAGAACAGAGCCAACATCTGAAAGGTCATTTAGATGTTATCTCTATTTTCTCTCCACAGATGCTGTCACACTGGCTGAGATTTTCCAACATTTTCTGTTTTTGTCATTAAATTGCTAACTCGACTGCAGGCTTGCTGATGATAACTTGGGATTATAATTGGTCAACTTGGAACAGATGTCTCCACAGTTGATGATCAATTTATATTGATGTTACATTAGTGGAACACTCGATTTCCATTAGGAACACCTCCCTTAGACCACTTTACCACAACAATGGCATCATGTTGTGTTTGATTTTTATATCTGTTCATGGTAATTAATAATTTTCTGGGCTATGTTTATGAAGAAGAAAAAAAGTTCCTATTTTTCCTTTCACAATATCGCAAACCATTCTAATCTAATGAAGAAATACTGAAGTATTGACCCCATTGTAGTGTAGGGAAACACAGCATCAAGAGCGCACAAATAGTTATGAAATGACACACCAGATGAGCTGTTTTCACGATGTTTGCTGAGGAATAGGTATTGGGCTAGTACAATGTGAGAACACCCATATAGTTTTTAGCTTTGATTTATTACATCCACCTCATTTGAAGCTTAGCTCTTGATTGTATGCTCTTGAGGTGGGGCATTATGTTCTAATTTAGAAGTGAGAAGCAGAATAATTTATTGAGTCTAAAATGTTTCTGATAATTCATTGGTCATCATAGCAATGTAACACAAATTAGTCGAGGATGATTTGGTTCATTTAACACATTCAAATGATGTTCCACTACCCTTCAATTTTCAAAAGGTGTTAACTGATTTAACTTATGGTGAGAATAATTATAAAAGGCTTTCTCAACATTCCTTGAAAGGGATGAATAAAATGTGCTTCAAAGCCATTTCATTGGCTTTAAAGCTTTGTGGGATATCCTGAAGTCTTCATAACCACTGTATCAATGCATACTGTCTCTTTCAATGTTAATTAATTTTAAGATATCAGTGAAGTACAGGTTGTGAAAAGGTTCAAGGATCTATTAACTAAATTTGGGGAAACTTCCTGTCAGAAATCAAGCTAAGTTGATGCTAAAGTACAATCGTGGACAAATCGTCCATCCAAAGGACAGAAGGAAGAGGCAAATCTTCGAGGAATAGTAATCACCATTGCCTTTCCATTCTGCTTCTGCTTTTTACAAAGTGCTGGAGCAGAGGGCCTAAGAGCAGGAGTAGACCATTTAGCCCTGTGAGACTGCTTCACCATTGAATAACATCATGGCTGATGTGATTGTGGTCTCTGTAATGACTCAGGAAGCCCAACTGGAAAGGCACATCATTTAATTATAGTATGCAATGTAAAACTATTACCATGGTGTACACACACTAGTCCCTGCCTGGAATTACGTTCAGCAGGCCCAGTCCTGGGCCTACCTTATAAAAGGTAATGAACTACAGCTGGGTAGACCACTGCATGTTACCAGGGGAACTCAAATTCAATGAGCTTATAAGGAGATCGACTGTCTCAAATCTGTTTTTGTTTGCTCCCCATATTCATAGAATCATACAGTGAAGGAGGCGGCTATTTGGTCCATCGAGTCTGCACCAACCACAACTCCATGCAGGCCCTATCCCCATAAGCCTAGCTAGTCCTCCTGACATTGAGAGGTAATTTAGCATGGCCAATCCACAAATCTTTAGACTGTGGGAGAAAACCCACATAGACACAAGGAGACTGTGCAAACTTCATGCAGATGATGACCCAAGACAGGAATTTAATCTGGGTCCCAGGCATTGAGGCAGCAGTGCCACCCACTGTACTATCCTACTCCTTGACTCCCTTTATCAAAATCTATCTAACTTGACCTCAAACGAATTCAAGGACCCAGCTTCCGCAGACTTGAGTGAAAAGAAATTTTCCCCATCTTTGACTTAAATGGGAGATTTCTCCTCTTTGTCTCCTATTACTTGTCTCCCACACAAGAGGAAGCACCTTCCCAGTATCCACCCTGTCAACTCTCCTCAAGATTTCATGCCTTCAAATAAAATCATTTTTCATTCTTCTGAACTTCAAGTGTGAAGACCCAACATGTTCAATCTATCTTCAGAGTCTAATTTCTTCATCCCAATGATGAGCATTCTTTGAACTGCTGCCAGTACACTTGTATCTTTTTTGATAAGATTTTTTTTGCTTATGGAGACATAAATTGTACACAGGACTATAGCTGTAATGTCACCAAGGTTCTGTACAGCTCCAGAAAACACTGCCCCATCTCTATATCCCCATACCCTTGCACTAATACAAATATTCCAACTGCCTTCCTCACCACTTGCTGTGCCTGCATACTAACATTTTGATTCATGTATCAGGACACCCAGATCCCTCTGCAATGCAAAATTCTGCAATCTCCTTATTTAAGCAGTATACTGCTTGTGTTCTTTCTGCCAAAGTGGACAAGTTCACATTTTTCTGCTCTCTACTTCATCTGCCAGGTTATTGCTCAGTCACTCAACTTATCCATACCCCTTTGTGATTCTTTATCTCCTCTTAGCAGCCTTCTGTCCCATCTATCTTGGTGACATCAGCAATTTTAGCTGCCATACACTTTGACCCTTTCACTGAATTCACCAATACAGGTTGTGAATAGCTGCAGCTCCAGTACCAATCCCTATACCCTTTACCTAATTAGTTTCCTAGCACAAAAAAAATTTATCCTGACTCTGCCTCCTATTAGATAACCAATCCCCTGTCCGTGCCAATATGTTACCCTCTTCCATTACAAACATTCATTTTGTATAATAACCTTTTGATCTGGCACCTTCTCAAAGCTTTTTGAAACTCCAAGTACAGCACATCTATAGGTTCTCCTCTATCCATCTTGCTTGTTAATTCCTCAAAACTTTAATAGATTAGTTAGACATGGCTTATTTTCCACAAAACAGTGACTTTGCTTGATCCGAATATTATTCTCTAACTATCCTTCTATAACCTCCTTACAATACATACCAGCAAATTCCCATGCCAGACTCAAGGCCCTAGTTCACATTCTCCTGCCTCTGTCACCCTCCTTTCTTGAATAAAGATATTACATTTACTATTTTCCAATCTGCTGGAATATTTCCAGAATCCAAGGAATCTTGGAAGATTATAGTCAATGCCTCTATTATCTTGGCAGCTTTTTTGTTTTTGCAACCTTAGGATGCAGGCCATCAGGCCCCAAGGATTTAACAGACATTAGGTTGATATTTTCCCAGTGCCTTTCCCTGGTGATGGTGTTTTAAGCTCCACTTCCTTTCACCTCTGGATTTTCAAATACCTCCAGGAAGTTTTCTGAAGTTTTCAACAGTGAAAATTCCTGGTCAACGCATGGATCATTTCCTTTATTATTAATTGCCAGACTCGCACTCAACCAACAGCTGCTTTAGTTATTCTTCTCTGTTTTAAATGTTTGTATAAACTCCTACTGGCCTTGAACTCCATTCATAGAAACCCTACAGTGCAGAAGGAGGCCATTCAGCCCATTGAATCTGCACTGGCAACAATCCCACCAAGGCCCTATCCCTGTCAACCCAAACACTTGCCCCACTAATCCCGCTAACCTACACATCCTGGAACACTAAGGGGCCATTTAGCATGGCCAATCAACCTTACCTGCACATCTTTGGAGTGTGGGAGGAAACCAGAGCTCCCAGAGGAAACCCACATAGGCACAGGGAGAACGTGCAGACTCCAAACAGACAGGGACCCAAGCTGGGAATTGAAACCAATTCCCTGAAGCTGTGAGGCAGCAGGGCTAACCACTGCGCTGCCCTAGTTTCTTACCTTAAAATCCAATTGCTCCTTTCTCACCCAATGTTCCATTTCAAGTAAGGCAAACTACCCAGTGTAGCATGTTCCCGAGGCCTTGTGTGAAGGGTAGAGTGACAGCGGTAAGGTTAGAGGTGGTAGATGGAGGATGGGTAGGGTGGCAGGGTGTTAGTGTGGATACTATACTAGGTGGGGTATTTTAGCAGCATACTTATTCTGTCACCTGCATAGTGGCTGGATACCAGGGTGGTGAGCTCAAATTGAGTCAAGTGAGGGGAATTGGAGGGTCAGGGAGTAATTGGAGTGTAAGTGAAGGGGTCAGAGTTGGGGGTTAGTTGGACAATTGCCTGAATTTGGTGTCCTTGGGGTTGGAGTGTTGAAAGGCTGTGGGCAGAGCCCTGGGCTGAGGTCAGTTGTGGGGTAGGGGTGTGGGTGACGGTGGGGGACTGTCAGTTGTTTGGTTACCCAGAAGTTAGACATTTTTTTCACACTAAGCTTTCTTGGGTAACCATTCTAGAAAGTAAGCATGCACTGTCTGAAGTCTAACTGAGCTGGGGCCTCTTTTGGAGCGTTCTGGATGCAGAGGAAGTGGTTATTGGAAGTCAAAACCACGAGGGCAATTCTGAGTTCTTACACTGGGACTTCTGAGGGCTCTGTCAGCCCACCTTCTGGTATACCTGAACTATCTCCATTTGGAGATCCAGGAAGATCTGGGCCCAAAACACGAAGAAACGTAGAATAAGCAGTAGTCTCAATAACTACTTTTGGCAACATACCCACATTTGTGAAATTTAAACAGGAGAAATAAACAGACTGTTCTGCCAACCCAAGTATGTTATAGAGAACACAATATCTATCTTGCTCCAATATGATTTACCACAGTGACAATTAACAGCAACTGGCCAAGGACGAAGTCAAGGTTATGAACAATATCAATTGGAGCCTCAACAATAATTTGAATCCAATGTCTTCCATCAGTTCAGTAATAATTACTGCTTGAATAATGCCAGTAAAGTACATTGTTGTCAATAAAAAGAGACTGCTCAAATATTATGAAGCGCAGATACATTATTGGAGTGTTATTTTGGGAGGTGGGTGAAAACAGACAGAAAATGGCTATGTTTCAAAGTCTGTATTTAGCATCAATTTTGGACAGACTGTTCCAGGATTGTTGGATTCCCTATGGCCTAAGGAACCACTGACTGCACAAATGTTAGCATTCATTTCGAGAGGACTAGAATACAAAATCAGGGATGTACTGCTAAGTTTTGAAGGTTCTGGTTATTTAGAATACTGTGAGCAATTTTGGGCCCCATATATCTTAATTTGATTTATTATTGTCACATATATTGGGATACAGTGAAAAGTATTGTTTCTTGCACGCTATACAGACAAAGCATACTGCACATAGAGAAGGAAAGGAAAGAGTGCTAAATGTAGTGTTACAGTCATAGATAGGATGTAGAGAAAGATGAAGTTAGTGTGAGGTCAGTCCATTCAAAAATTTGATGGCAGGAGAGGCAAAAGCTGTTCTTAAGTTGATTGGTATGCGTCCTCAGACTTTTGAATCCTTTTCCAGACAACAGAAGGCAGAAGAGAGTATGGGATGTGTGTGGTTCTTGATTATTCTGGCTGTTTTTCCAAGGCAGCAGGGAGTGTTGACAGTCAATGGATGGGAGGCTAGTTTGAATGATGGCTGGGCTTTCTTCATGACCCTTTTGTAGTTTCTTGCATTCTTGGGCAGAGCAGGAGCCATACCAAGCTGTGATATAACCTGAAAGAGTGCTTTCTATGGTGCATCTGTAAAAAGTTGATGAGTCATTGGAATATATCTAAGGAATGATGTGCTGATCTTGGGGAGGGTCCGGTGCAGGTTCATGAGAATGATCTTGGGAATGAATAGTTGGATTATGAGGAGCGTTTGAGGACTCCGGGTCTTCATTTGATGGAGATTAAAAGGATGAGGGGATCTCATTGAAACTTAGGGAATACTGAGAGGCCTGGATAGGGTATACGTGGGAAAGATCCTTCCATTAGGAGAAGAGATGAGGATCTGAGGCCACAGTCTCAGAGCAAAGGGATGTGCCCTTTACACTTGATTTTCAGAGGAAATTCTGCTAGGACACTCTGCACAGAATGTTGGAGATTCTCTCTGGTTGTTGCCCTAAAAAATGGTGAGTTACTCCTGTTTTCACACAAATTGGGGACTTGGAATTTTTCAGGGGCAATACCAGTCATGTTTTCCAAAGTATCTTCCGTTGTCAATGCAGCTTCTGTCAGTGGCCTATCTGAATAAGATTAGACAGGGTAGATTCAAAGAATTTTCCCAGCAATGGGGGAATCCAGAACTAGGGATCATTGTTAGAAGATATGGGGCAAACCTTTTAAGAATGAGGTGAGAAGAAATTTCTTCACTCAGTGGTGAATGTGAGGTTGAGGCCAAAATGTGTGATTTCAAGAAGAAATGAAATATAGTGCTTGGGGCTGAAGGGATTAAGGAATATGTGGTGGGGTGGGGGAAGGTGGGATTGAGATATTGAATTTGATCTGCTAGAGCAAAATGAATAGTTTAGCAAGCTGGAAGGGCCAAATGGCCTACTCCTGCTTCTCTTTTCTATGTTTTTGTTTCTATCCAGAATCTCCTATCAGAATACATTTCAGCATAATAAGCAAAACATCGGCTTGTCTTGAGCAGGGTCTTATACCACTGACCATGGTGTCACCATTATTTAAAAGGATGGGTCAAACCAATACAAAATAGGAGAAGTTGAAAATCGCTGAAAAAGGGGAAGTTGTAGCCAAATATTTTGTTATTTTTTCTCATCAGGACAAATGGAAAAATGCCAAGTTTCAAACAATGACAATAATTTATACCACAGTAGAGCAGGGTCATGAAAATCTTTGACAATGTGTCTCTCTGTTCAATTACAACTGCACTGAAAAACAAGTACAAGAGAAACATCAAATTGAATTTACTTAAAGGTCCAGAGTATGCAATTTTCCAATTCAGGGAGTGGGGGTGGGGGGTCACATACTTTTTAACACCATCTGTCCGCACCGAGTGCTATCACACCCAAAAAGCCTTAACCTCCTTTTCAGATTATGCCTGTTTCTGGTCCCCCTCCCCTTCCCTACCTGAAAACTGGAGCATCTGGTGAAAACCCATGCAGATACAGGGAGAATGTGCAAGCTCCACAGTGAATCAAGGCTGAAATTCAACCTGGGTCTCTGGCACTGAGGCAGCAGTGCTAACCACCGTGCCACCCACTTGCACCAACATGACAATTTTGATTGCGCAAACTTTCCCTGTGCCCTTGCTGAGCTCGGCTATTAAATCAGCAATCTTTGGTTCAAGTGGGATCCTTCGTATGGTTTGCTTTTAGTTAATGCAAAGACTCCACTTTAAGATATTTCTGCCTATGTAACTAACTGTGCTGAGCTTTAAAGCTAACTTGACCACATTTTAAGACTCACCAGGCATTCTGGGATTAGCTTAGACATTAACTACATTTTTGAAAGATAAACAGGCTTTTGACAAGCCAAGACAAACCCTTCATGGCCACAGCTGCAAATTGTTTATGAAAGTTAGAGACACAGCTTACACCAAGCAATATCAAGATAGGATAATATTCATATACAGTTATGTGTTCAGTGTGAGATTTGGATTAAGTCTGTCTGGACTGGCTTTTTCTGCTTGCTTTCATTAAGCACACTGCTCATGGCAAGCTCTGAACTGAAGGACAAATGGCCTGTTTTCCTCAGGTAGCACAGGTTGGGTGTTCTATTTAAGGAACAATCTAGATCTCTTGTTAACATCCAAGTAATAAAGTGCCTTGCAAAGCAAAGTTCAGTGCTCATTTTGATTAACCTTTACCCAATGGAGACCAGATGATCATACAAATGAGAGATTTCCATTTGCAGCACATCCATTAGTCACCATGGATTCCACTGTTAATAAAATGCAAATTCAATCTTGGTGTTCTCACATTTTGAAAATAACGTGTATTAGAGAGATTAAACTTCTGATCTAAGACTAAAGTTTATACTCAGTTGACAGCAATGATTTTGATGCCATATGCTTTTACTAACTGCTGTCTGGGAACCAGCAGTGACAATGACCCTACAATTGGAGGTAACTATATCCAGACAGCAGTTACACAAAGGACACTACGTCAAAATCATTGTCAGGTCAAATTGGAGGTAACTGCATCTGTCACTGTAGACATGAAGAATATTTTGGCTTACATATGTATCTAGATTAATTATCATTGAAACCAAGTACTGACTCTGAGATAGACCATTATAGGATGGAGATGAGATGTTTCTTCACCCAAAGTGGTGAGCCTATGGAATTCATTACCACATCAAGTAGTTGATGCCAAAACATTGAATATATTCAAGAGGCAGCTAGATATAGCACTTAGGGTGAATGGGATCAAAGGTTATGTGGTGAAAGCAGGATTAGGCCATTGAGTTGGATGATCAGCCATGATGGTGATGAACGGCAGAGCAGGCTTAAAGGGCCAAATGGTGGCCTCCTGCTCCTATCTTCTATGTTTCTGTGATATGCATGCACTTTCAGCTTCTTGAGACTATTATGATTGCATATGTTTTATTGAATGGTGTGGATATGATTAGCAGGAGTTTCGGAGAGAATTAATGAGCAGCAATGCTGGGGAGAAAATAAAATAACCAGTTGCTACTGAATAGGAGAAGAGATTTTATAATGGCTATTTTATTGACCTTGGGTTTACCATCCCTGCGATCAGATACGGTTAACTGGGTTTAATACATTTTACCTGTCTGCTTTTCCAGAATTTGCCACATGTTTGCTATTTTCTTGTCAACACCATCATCATAATAACAATACTGTACAATACAATTTACTTGTAATATACTGAATCAACCTCCCAACACGCTGTCTCATCGTGAATGCTCCGATGATAAAGAATGTTCCACTTTCATTCTTGTCAGGTGATGCCATTAATGGATGCAGACCTTAGGGAGTTGCAAGGAGTTTGATTTGCATTTAAATGTTCCAAGAGAAAGCAAAATGCATATTTTATAACTACTGCAATGAGAGTCAACTTGGATTGAGTGGCAACAATGCTGCACTATAAAATGAAAATTTGGAGAAAAAAAGCTGAGAATAATGAAGCAATTGGCAGAAACTCTTGGCTTACAAAGCTAGTTATACATTATATAGCATTCAAAAAAAAAATTATTGAAATTCCCTGCTGGAAAAAGTTGGAGAACATGAAGTTAGGCAAATGATAGTAACCAAGCAAAACACATTTTGGGTCTACATAAGCTACAGATGAACATAGGAATTAGGAGCAGAAGGAGGTAAATTCAGCTCTACCAGCCTGCTCCACCATTCAATCAGATCATAGCTGAAGGGCCTTCTAGACTCAACGTTGGTTCTAATCTTTTTCTCCACAGATGCTTCCAGACCTGCTGAGATATTCCACCATTTTCTGTTTTTCAGATTCCAGCATCCATAGTAATTTGCTTCTTTATGGCTGATCATAGAACCCTACAGTGCAGAAAGAGGCCCTTTGGCCTATCGCATCTCCACCAAATAGAATCCCACCCAGGCCCTACCCCAAATCCCTACATATTATACCCACTAATCCCTCTAACCTACATACCTCTAGACACCAAGGGGCAATCTCTTCCTGGTCTCAAATCCACCTGTCCCCCACTTCGCTTATTCTAATTTTTTTTATTAGAAATATATCTATCCCCTTGAAACCAATCGATCATTCAGACTCCACCGTGCTATAGGGCAGTGAGTTCCACAAATTTGCCACCCTCTGTGAGAAGTACTTCCTCCTCATCTACCACCTCACAGCCTATACCTGTGACCTCTTCCTCTAGATAAAGAGGATGCGAACACTGGTTAGAAAACAGTATGACTCTATTCTCAATTCTCAGGTGGTAACAAGTTCCACTGAGAATCATTCAGTTTGGTTTCAACAGTGGCATATTTTTAAAAAGTCATCCATGGGATGTGGACTTTGCTATGGGAATACTGGGCCAGTGTTTATTGTCCATTCCTGATTGCACTTGAACTTGGTGACTTGGCCATTTCAAAGGGTGTTTAACAGTCAACCACATTTCTGTGGATCTGGCATCACATTTAGACCACATGGCAGATTTTCTATAGTGAAGCAGATGTTTTTTTTTTGCAGCAATCAGCAATGATTTGATGCTCATCATTAATTTTCTTAAACTCAATTAAAATTTGGAATTTAAATTTTACAATCTTCCTTGATTGCATTCGAATCTAGGTCCCCAGAGCATCAGGCCAGACCTCACTAGTCCAGTGACAATACCACAGCACCTCTGCCTCCACCAAAATAATTGACATATTTGGAGTTGAGGCACCAATAGGAGAAAAGCAATGACTTTGCTGTGGATGAAATAGAAAGAAGAGAATGTTTGTAATGGTGCAAGATTGGTTAAAGTTTAATAGGGGGAAAATTTACACCTGCACATGAGGTAATTCAAAATGGTCAGAAAACTTACTTGGTCAATTCCCAATACAGACTCATTGGGCAGAATTTTACAAGAAAATGATTTGAAGTGTCCAGCTAGCAAGAAAATAGGAGAGTTGCAGATCAGATCTTTTGGGAGTAAAGACTTGCTCAATCTTAGTGCATGATAAAAATGGGCTCGACCTTTTCTAACTACTAGAGGCAGTGGGCAGGGCTGAAATCACCAGCGACATTGCTCTGGCAGCAGTGGAGCTATTCTGCATGCGCAGACCTCGTGGCTGCACGCACACAATTGCAACAGCAGAAACCTGTCGGGCTTCTGCTGTTACAGTCAGCCTATGGCCAGTCACAAGCCCCACATCGCTTGGCATATTATACCCCCTGCTACCCAGACTGATCACACCCTCCCCATTAATCGCTGCAGAATGGCCATGAGCACCCTCCCTCCCCTAGCAATCTGTTTGCAAAATATCCAGAGGAGCAATCAGAGAAAAATATTTTAAAAAGCCTTTGAAAAACCCAAAAAGGGATGATGATCATTGGTTTTTCCAAGGGGGGAGGCAGGGTAATTACGTAGCAGGGGAAAAAAAAAGGAGCAATGAATGCAGACCTGAGTTTGGAGAGTGGGGCAGCAAACTCCTGTTGGACTTAAAGTTGAGGTGTGTCTGTTTGAAATGACTGTTTCACTTGCTGGTATAGTCCCTGTGGATCAGCTTTGAAGTGCACTTGGAAGGGATTGTTCAATTTCAAGGGTGCAGTTGTCTGTTACTGGTCTTGAGTAATCCAGTCCAGTGTTTCACACATTTGCCCCTCTGCTAACCCAAGTATCCAAGATTGGCTCCAATGGTCATCCCAGAGCTTAGCGTTGACAAGTATAAGTAAGGAATTGCTACCTCTGATCACTTTGACGTGCATACTTTCATATCTAACCACTTAAAGTTTGACACAGAGTTTAGTTGTTACAAAGAACCATCTTGCACATTAGACAAACTTTCATTGTAGTGATACCTTCAGAGCTCCCTTCTGGGAAAGGAACCTCCTCCAGCAGTGTTTGGCAAATTATGGTCATTCCACCCCTCTGTGGACCTAATAGTGTGCAAATGCCAGTGAGAGAGTATGGAGCACTTTGTGGGTACCCTGACGTAGCTGACACCCTCTATAGGCCTTCCCCTCATCTTTTAGCTCAGGATTTTCACTGGAGACCCATTGGTGTTTATGCACAAGGCTGGAGTGAAGTGGAGCATGGACCATAGTCACAGAAATACATTATCGCTTGAATGCCAGCAGGAATTTTCAGGGTGGCACAGTAGTTAGCACTGCTGCCTCACAGCCCACAGGAATCTGGGTCTGATTCCTGACTTGGATCACTGTTTGTGTGGAGTCTGCATGTTCCCCTCATGTCTGCGTGGGTTTCCTCCTGGGTGCTCCAGTTTTCTCCCACAGTCTGAAAGACAGCTGATTAGGTGCATCAGCCAGACTAAATTCTGCCTCTTTGGGAACATGGAGGGAGAATGTGGCGACCAGGGGATTTTCACAGTAACTTTATTGCAGTGTTAAAGTAAGCTTACTTGTGACTAAAAGTTTACAACTTTATGAAGAAAAAAATTAATAAAAAACCTTAATTAGATTCCATTGCCAGGTCTACTTCTATTATGTGGACACTGGGTGGAACATTCCCATCCCGCCTGCCACAGGAATTGTAATGGGCGAGGGGTGGACCACACAAAGGGCCACTGACCACGAGTGGGATTTTCCAGTATTGGGGTGAGCGCTGCTCCATGGATGTCCATTGGACTCATTGTCAGAACACAATGGATTTCCACACCCAGTTCCCTCATTTTTTTTTCTTGAACTGAGTCCTCCCCGCCCAGCCTGTTTTAGACTGGGCCTGTCACAGTGGGTAGGGCTGGATCATACAGTCAGCCATTCAAAAGTCCGCAGGAATGGGAATTCTCACGGGTAGATAATTCCACCTAATCGAGTTTTATAGCACAGAAATTGGCCCTTTGGTTTCCACCACCCACCCTCGACTCAACATATAATTACTCCGAAGCAGTCAGATTTCTACTCAATTTCATTTCCTTTGCATCTTAATCCTTCCCCGTTTTCAACTTCGTATCAAGAAAAACCATTCCCCTGAAGATCAGGGAAGGATCTTATTTAATTTTTATATGATCCTAAATGCTCCATTGTTTTTTCCTCTGGAGCTTTCCACTATAGAAAACAAAAGAACTCATTGATACAAGTATACCCGATCCCACAAACATTAGACTTTACAGCATAACAAATAGGAAATGGTCTGCCAGGGAGTCTGAGATAGTAATTGAATCTTGTTTCATGGCTTATGCCAGAATAACCTCAGCTGAATTGCTCCCTTGAATATTCTGGCAGCCATCTGTTATTGTTTATATCTGTGTACATCTTTCCAGCTATTAGCTTATATTTAAATTTATAAGTGAATTCATGCCTGAAGCATGCATGTGTTGTAAACTGGACTTCACTCTAAACCTGACAATGCTAGCTGAACGATTTTCTTTGAGTACAATAAATTTGTTCTTTTTTTCCACCATTGGTAAACTTTACAAGATAATAATGAAATTAGCTTTGTCACATCATGAAAATTGTTTTTCATTAATCGGGATGCTTTCCAGTTCCATCTTAAATTTCGTAGAACAGACATCCTAGAAACAGACCGTTTAACCTGACTAGTCTACGTTGATTTTTATACTCCACGTGTGACTCTTCCACTCCACTTGATCTGCATCTCCTTCAATTTATTTCTCCCTTGTGTATTAACTAGTTTAAAGGCATCCAAGCTTTTCACCATTTGATAGCAAGTTCTACCTTCCTTCATCCACAATCTCATTCAGTTTTATCAATGTTCCTGCGAATGATTTCATTCAAAATTTTTTAGCTCACTTGCAACAGTTGGGTATGAGCAATTCCTAGGTCTCAATCAGCATATATTCTGAGTAAATTTAAATCATAGAATCATAGAAACCTACAGTGCAGAAAGAGGCCATTTGGCCCATTGAGTCTACACGAGCCACATTTCCACCCAGGCCCTACCCTATATCCCCACTTACTTACCCGCTAATCCCTCTAACCTACGCACCTCAGGACTCTAAGGGGAAACTTTTAGTATGGCCAATCAACCTAATCCGCACATCTTTGGACTGAGGGAAAACCAGAGCACCTGGAGGAAACCCATGCAGACATGAGGAGAACGTGCAAACTCCACACAAACAGTGACCCAAGCCAGGAATTGAATACAAGTCCCTGGAGCTATGAAGCAGCAGTGCTAACCATTGTGCTACTAAAATGAATTCATTAGAATCTCTACAATGTAAAAAGAGGCCATTCAGTCATTGGGTCTACAACAACCACCATCCCACCCAGGCCCTATTCCCATAACTCCATACATTTTACCCTGGCTAGTCCTTCTTACACTAAGTGGCAATTTAGTATGGCCAATCTACCTGACCCCCACATCTTTGGACTGTGGGAGGAAACCGCAGCCCCCAGAGGAGACCAACACAGACATGGGGAGAATGTGCAAACTCCACACACAGTGGGCCAAGCCAGGAATCGATCCTGGATCTCTGGCACTGAGGTAGCAGTGCTTGCCACTGTACCACTTTAAATGCATGAAGACAAAATTTTCTAATTTCCCTAATCACGGTTGCAAAATAAGTATTCATCTAATTAGAATACAGAAATTTGTGCCCTGAGACACTTTGGGGTTTTCCAACGACATTCAAGTCCCAAGACTGAAAAACCCCTCCTGAGGTTAATGGACCTTTGCCTAGTCTGTGTCCAGCTGCTATGATTCCCATAGTGGAAGGGATGGGAAAATTCTCTTCCTCCTCCTCTTCCTTGTACTCCTGCTTTTCAGCTTCTTGCCTGATAGATGGGGTGAAGGTTAGTCTGTCATAATGATGAGTGGCCCAGCGTGTAACATCCGACAACAGCACTTGATTAAATGCTCAGGTGCTGCAGGGCTCCTATGGAATGTTTCTGCTATCGCCAGTGATGTGTTCAAACTGACCCTTGCAGCAGTGCGACCTGCTGTGTATGTGCGCACAAGTTCTGGATCAGAACAATGAGCCATCTGATGAATAGATAACTCCAGTTGCTTAGTAGCCAGGCTGAAGCTTTCCATTGAGAGTCAAATATAGCCAGCACAGTGGACTGTTACAGAATGGGTAGCACAGTAATTAGCACTGCTGCTTCACAGCTCTAGGGACCTGGCTTGGGTCACTGTCTCTATGCAGTTTGCACCTTCTCCTTGTGTCTGCATGGGTTTTGTCCAGGTTTCCTCCCACACCAATGATGTACAAATTAGATTGGCCATGTTAAAATTGCCCGTTAGTGTCCTGAGATGAGTACATTAGAGGGATTAGTGGGTAAAATATGTAGAGATATGGGGGTAGATCCTGGGTGAGATTGTGGCTGGCACAGACTTGGTGGGCTGAATGGCCTCTTTCTGTACTGTCTATTTCTATGATTTCTAATCAAGGAATCCTAACTCCTGCCAGAATAATGATATTGCTCTGTCTGAGGTTGCACACTAGGTACTTGCTGAGGGAATTAAATTTATGGCAATTGCTTGGTCCACGTGAGACTCGTGCAAGCAGGGCTCCTACAGAATGTTTCCACTAGCGGTAACATTGCTTGAGGATGCCAACAATGAGTTCAAACTGTCCCTTGCAGCAGGATGGCATTTGGCACTA
Organism: Carcharhinus amblyrhynchos; assembly: GCF_965287045.1. NCBI lineage: Eukaryota > Metazoa > Chordata > Chondrichthyes > Carcharhiniformes > Carcharhinidae > Carcharhinus > Carcharhinus amblyrhynchos. Next base: position 27,013,447 of record NC_137352.1, read on the forward strand.
TAATGTCTGGAAATGATGAAAACCTTTACGCTAAGACATCTTGCTCCTCTCTAGTAAGAGGTAGTGTGATGATGCTGGGTCACTCTGCTCGCAGAGCCACAGTGGCTTCCATGATGTAACAGTACTGCAAACAGCACTTTTACATTGACAGCAGCAGCCTGGAACAAACCAGATATTGAAAGATACAATCACCTTGACTGTTGCAGGCAATGTCCTATTTTGAGGTTGCATTTGAGCCTGCAGCAGTTGGTGGATTTCAGTCACAGACTCTGAAGTGAAGTTATCTCCCAGGATTAGTCCACACTGGAATTGAGATTGGAGAATTGATTCCTCAAGATCTTTGGCTGCTAATATCTCCTGCAGATTGCCCTCTCCTCCTCCTCTTTCCTCTTCTTGCAGTTAATTCTGCTCTGATTTTTTTTTTGTTCTCCCTCTCATCTCGACGTTGTAGAAAAAGCTTTCTAGCAGAAAGCTTTGTTGTTTCATAGAATACCTACAGTGCAGAATGAGGCCATTCAGCCCAGCAAGTCTGCACCAACAACAATCCCACCCAGGTCATATTTCTATAACCCCACATTTTTTACCCTACTAATTTGCCTGACACAAAGGGGCAATTTAGCATGGCTAATCCACCTAACCTGCACATCTTTTGGACTGTGGGAGGAAACTAGAGCACCTGGAGGAAATTGACGCAGACATGGGGAGAATGCCAAAACTCCACATAATCACCCAAGGCCTGAATTGAACCCAGGTCCCTGATGCTTGTGAGGCAGTGAGCGATGTTAACCACTGCATCACCAAGTTTGACACTTTTTTAAAAATCAACAAAATAAGGCATCAGCCAGTCCGCTTCCTGTGGAATATTCAAGCTTTAGCAGCTAGTCTAAGACCAATGCTTGAATACATATTTTTGATTTTAAAAAAACATCCACTTATGGGATCTGGGGTCAGTGTTTATTGGCCATCCCTGAGGGAACTCGGAGTCAACCACATCGCTGTGGATCTGAACTCGCATGTAGGCCAGACCAGTTAAGGATTTCCTTCCCTAAAGGGCAGTAGGGAACAAGATGGGTTTTTTTACAATTGACAATGTCATAATTAGACTTTTAATTCCAGATATTTGGTGAGATTGGTCACTCTCTGTCTCTGGATTCCGTGGTTCAATGGCAATACCACTGTCACTGCCTCTCCTTGTGCCAGAGCTATGCTACCAAAGGGAAAACTCCAAAGACATGTATAATTACACCAGCAGCCAGGCTGAATAATCCAACATCTAACCTTTAATTCATTCTCCCTTTAAATATTGCTCATGTTGGGAGGTGGGGTCTGTTAATCTATTTAGCATGTTCAGCTGTGTGAGGTCAAGCTAGGTTATTTGAAAAATGGCAGTGCTAGTGTCAAATCAGCCTTGTATACTGAGTACTTGCCAGCTCTGCATACTGCAATGGTCATTAGGTGAGCTTGTGCAAATGCCTTTACCAAGATGGTATCTGGTGGACTAACTATTGAAAGTTTCAGCCAAAAGACCAAGAAGCTGTGTGCACACATGTATAGGTGCTGTAAGAACTCTCATACTCAAATGGGGTTCAAGATTTGTGCTAAGATCAAGTGTAATATTGGTATCTTGCATTTAATAGTAGTCAGAGGTTACACTGAGACTTCATTTGAAGCAATTGTTTTAAAATGGCCTTGAGGCCTTTTGGCTAATATGCAAATAAGATCAAGCACTGGAAGGGGTGCAATGCCTCCTCCAATCAGCTTGGATCATGTAGATCAAGCACAATGCAGGAACAGGCTTCCTATCTTATCAGCTTGGATCTGGAATATCTCACTTGTTGACACTTTGAATTGGATGTAACAAAAAAAGTGTGTGCACACGTAGCCCAATTTTTTCCCCTAAGTGTTCTCTTCTGGCAAATCTTGAATAGTTACCAAATTCATTGTCATATGTCATTTCTTTTTATGTTAATGGAAGTGAAAGGGATCAAGTCTGCATTTGGTTAAGTGTGACATCAAGGAATTCCAAGAAAATTGGAGTCAATGGAAATCGGAGTACATTCTCCACTGGTTGGAGTCATACCTGATAGAAAGGAAGATGGTTGTAGTCATTGGAGTCCAATCATCTCATTTCTAAGACATCTTTACAGGAGTTCCTTGGGATTGTGTTGATTAGGCCCAACCCTAAAGCTGCTACATCAATAACCTTTACTCAATCATCAGGTCAAGTGGGGATGTTCACAGGTGATTACTCAATGTTCAGGACCATTGATAACTCCACAGGCACATACACAGCAAGATCTGGACAAAATTCAGAGGCTTGGAATCTTGTGGTGGGTAACTCACGTCCCGACTCCCCAAAGCCTGTACACCATCTAAAGGTACAAATCAGGAGTGTGATGGAATACTCTACACTTGCCTGGGTGAGTGCAGCTCCAATAATACTCAAACTTGACACCATCCAGGAACACAACCTACTGGATCGATATCCTATCTATCAATTCAAATATTTATGATGCATAGTAGCAGCTGTGTACCATTGACAGAATCCACTGCAGCAAGTTCATAAAGGTTCTTGCAACAGCACCTTCCAAACCCACAGACTCTACCACCTAGAAGGACAAGAGCAACAGACACATGGGGAACATGAGCACCTATAAGTTTGCCTTTAACCCACACATCAACCTAACCTGGAATGATATGAATGCTGCTTCACTGTTGATGGAGCAAAATCCTGGAAAGCACTTGCTAAAAAAAATTATCTACAGACATGGACTGCAGCCTGTTAAAGGACAATGCTAGCCTTGCCAAAAATACCACACTCCATGAAAGAATAAAAACAGTGGTCATTTGTTTAGTTTAATCCCTCCATTAAAATGTAAATGCATGCAGGCACATCTACTGATATTCTCTCAAATTAGTTCCTATGTAATGGATGTCCATGAAGTAATACCAAAGAGCCCTTTTATTAAGTAGTTCAACATGTGTAACTGTTAATTTAGTTTATTTATTAGTGTCACAAGTAGGTTTACATTAACACTGCAACTAATTTACTGTGAAAATCCTCAAGTCACACTATGGCACTTGTTCAGGTACGCTGAGGGAGAATTTAGCGTGGCCAGTACACGTAACCAGCATGTTTTTCAGACTATGGGAGGAAACTGGAGTACCAGGAAGAGACCCACACAGACACAAGGAGAATGTGCAGACTCCTCAGTCAGAGAACCAAACCTGGGTCTCTGGTGCTGTGAGGCAGTGCCACTGTGAAATTTTATATTTATAAATCTGAGCAATCTTGCAATGCGTATATTCCAATTTGTTCATGAGCTATTTAGAATGTCTAAATGTTGCCACTTCATTCACCCAGTCATGGAATATGAACATCTGTAAGGGAAAGAGTTCAAACAATGTTTGACTAGAACTTTTCAAAAATGCATCATAATTCTTTTGTCCCTATCAGAGAGGAGACTAACTTGAAGCAAATTATTAATTAGCTTTGCGTGCAGTAAGAATGCCAGCGTAACACAGACCAATTCACTCTCATGGCAGTTCTGCAAGAATGATAAGGTGTTGAGAGAAGAATGGAAAAAGACATTGAAGCGTACACGATCGGGTCACAGAATTAGAAATTTTGAGGGAAGGTGATCACTCAGCACAGGGTGGCACAGTGGGTAGCATTGCTGCCTTACAGCTCCAGAGACCCAGGTTCGATTCCTAGTTTCAGTCACTGTCTGTATGGAGTTTGCACATTCTCCTCGTGTCTGCATGAGTTTGCTCCGGTTTCCTCCCAAAAACGTGTGTAATGTTGCTAACTTGCTCCTTTAGAACTAGCTGGGATAGATGGATGGGGCTATGGGGATAGGGACTGGGTAGAATTGTGGTCAGTGCAGACTCAATGGGCTGAATAGCCTCCTTCTGCAATATCGGATTCTATGATAATGCTGCATCACTGTTAGCTTCACATTGAAGCTGCAAGTGTAATTTCCTGGCTCTTGCCATTTCCCTGTGTTCAGCAAAGTTTATTTTCCTCTGAAATGTGGTGATTGAATAAGCTACATAACACACTTGTGATGTTTTCCACATTCTTGTAACCCAATGTCTTATTCCTTTGTCACAAATCCTCAGTTTGTCTGTTTTTTTTTCCCTGATTCACTTGCCATCACTGAAATTGAAGCAGTCCTGTTGTCATCATTGTGTTTATCTGCTGTTATCAAAGCAACTAAAGTTTTCAAAGCTATTCTAATGACTAGAATTTCTCACCTCTGGTGTTACTACCGGGCATCTACTTGTGCACACTTTCCGTGGCATCAATGTATGTTTCATAATGAATGTTTTAAAAATGCTGATGGTCGTCCAACTGCGGTCAAATCATTGTTTTCGTATTCAGTTCCTCTGTGTAGAGTCATTGCTTTACATGGAAACAGGCCCTTCGGCCCAGCTTGTCCATGCCACCCTCCTTTTAAATGACTAAGCTAGTCACAATTGCCCGCGTTTGGCCCAAAACCATGTATACCATCTTACCCATGTAACTGTCTGAATGCTTCTTAAAAGACAACATTTGTACCCACCTCTACTACTACATTTGGCAGCCTGTTCCAGACACTTGCTCAACGCTATGTGGGGGGAAAAAAAATTGCCCCTCTGGGCCTTTTTTGTATCTTTTCAGATCTCTTGTATCTCCAGAGCCAAAGCAATGTAACCTCACACCTCTAGTTTTAGACTCCCCTACCTTTGGGAAAATGCGTTAACTGTCTACACCCCTCTTAGTTTATAAACCTCTAAGATCATCTTAAGTTTCCTACACTCCAGGGGAAAAAGTCCCAGCCCATCCAGCCTCTCCTTGTAACTCAAACAGTCAAGCTCTGGTAGCATCCTAGTAAATAAGTATAGTAGGTAGATTTTGGATGCATTTGGCTATGTACGTTCCCGTTTTCAAAGATGTGTCTGGATTCCCAGCTTTCTCTCCTGCTCAGTTCAAAATGTCACTGCTTAGGTCACATAGGGTAAGATTTTCCAGCCCTTTCAACAAATGGGATCGCATGGCCCCACCAATCCCCCATTGCAGGTTCCCCAGCAACAGGACAAGTGAGCCACACAAAATGCCTTGGACACCAGGTGGGACAGAAAAATCTCATCAATGGCCGGTTCTCAAAAAACAGGCCATGTGGGGGAATGGAAAATCCTGCCAATAATAGTCTTATTGTCTTCTTCACCTATAATATTCAACTTAAATGGCAGCACGGTGGCTAGCATGGCTGCCTTACAGCGCCAGTGACCTGGGTTCCATTCCTGGATTGGGTCACTGTCTGTATGCCCTCCCTCTGTCTGCAAGGGTCTTTTGGACTATGGGGGGGGGAAACCATGCTGGTTAGGTGCATTGACCATGCTCTCTCCATGTACCTAAACAGGCAGCAGAGTGTGGTGATTAGGGGTAGGGGTAAGCCTACTGTGACACTAATAAATGGTAACGTTTAATTTTATTTACATCTGTGCTGTTGTGAAAAGCATTTGTCACCACCTCTACCTTCGACTGACTGTCTTGAGCTCATATGCTGCTTATGTTCTCGCTTATGCCTTTGCTACCTCTACTCATGACTAGTCAAACACACAGCTGGCCAGCCTCCCCCACACTCCCTTCAACAAACTTAAAGCCCTCCTATCCTTTTTCCACACAAGTCCAGTTTGCCCATCACTCCTGTGGTCACTAACCTCGATTTTAACCTGTAGTTAGTCTTTATCTCAGTTTTAAATTCAGGTCTTTGTTCCTCCCTTCCTCACTTCTCTCAGACCATAAGGTGGCATGGTGGTAATTAATGTCACTAACTAGTAATCCAGAGGCCTAGGTTAATGCCATAACTTTTCTGGGTCCTTGTGCACTTGCATGAAGCGAAGTCATCCCAAGGATTGGCCCGTGCTGAATGGGGAAGGCCAAGTGGTATTACTGCTAGACTATTACAACGGTCGACATGACAAATGGTTGAATTTAAAGTCAATAAAAAATGTATCTGGAATCTAATGATCATGAAACCATTAATTGTCGGAAAAACCCATCTGGTTTGCTAATGCCTTTTAGGGAAGGAAATCTATTGTTCTTACCTGGTCTGGCCTACGTATGACTCCAGAGCCAAAGCAATGTGGTTGATTCTCAACTGCCCTCGGGCAACTAGGGATGGGCGATAAATGTTGGCCAGCCAGCAATGCCTATGTCCCACAAACCAATATCCAAACAAAATTGAGGCAAATCTCTTTAAACCCATCTCCAAATTTTATGGGGAACAAATGATCACAAATATTTGACTCCAAAAGCAGCTACAGCTTGAGCATCTGCAAAACATGTATTCAAGATTCTATTTTTCAGGCATTCTTCTATGCATACTGCCAGTTTACTTTTATTACCACAGACCTTCACTTTTTTTAGTAAGTCTATTCTGCTGTGCTTCAGTGCCAACTTCCTACAAGTCCAAATGTATATTATCTACTGCATTCCTTTCAGTCTATTTCCTCAGCCGTTTTCTTGAAAAAATCGATTAAATTAGCCGAGCATAGCCTGCCCTTTAAATCTGAGTTGTGCAAATTGTCAATAAGGAACCGCAGTAATCATAAAGGGAAATGAATGAATTTGCCACTGCCAAATCACCCAGTCATCTTGTGGAGATAAAGATTATGTTAGGATGATGAAGTGAAAAGTTGAAATGTACCACAAGAAATGCTGTCGTCAGACAGAAATGGTAAAAGGATGTTGACAAGGAAGGGATGATAGATGAAAGTAGTAGGAAACTGCACTTTGTGTCTGGATGAATGGCAAGCAAAATACATAATTGGAGGAATTCACATATCTCAAATCATTCTGTTCGTGAGCTTATTTATTGAAAAATAAATTTTAGCAGTGGAACATGTATGGTTCCTTGTGGTGGTTGTCCCTTTAAGGATCAATCTGCAGAGAAAGGGTCACATGATCTAGGGAAGCAATGGAAGACTGGGATAGGGCATCAGCATGGTGGCACAGTGGTTAGCACTGCTGCCTCACATCGCCAGGAACCTAAGTTCAAATACCAGCCTTGGGTTACTGTCTGTGGAGGTTGTACTTTCACCTTGTGTCTGCGTGGGTTGCCTCCGGGTGCTCCGATTTTCCCCTCACAATCCAAAGATGTGTGGGCTAGGTTGATTGGCCAAGCTAAATTCATCCATGGTGTCAGGAGGTTAGCTGGTAAAATGAAGGTTATGGGAAAAGGGCCTGGGTGAGATTGTGGTTGGTACATATTCAATGGGCCGAATGGCCGCCTTCTGCACTATAGTGATTGTATGAACCCTATTCTACTCAGCCATCTTGAGAGTTGATTGAAGGCAAGAGGCTACAAGCCTCTAGGTGGTTTTAACCTGTACACAAATGAGTTATTTCCCTAAACTGGTGAGCCAGCATCTGAGCACTGGCAATAAAACACTTCAAACTGAGTGTCCAGTTTATGTTGAAGTTGAGAAAATGAAAGATGTCAAGATGGACATATCTATTTGACTCCATGGAGGACTGAGTGTAATACACAGTGCTCCTTGTATTACTTCTAAGCGAACAAAATTGCAGAAGAGGTGAAGTACAAGACATCTCTCCTGAATGTCTGAGAAGCCCAAGCCTATAATCTGATTTGCAGCCTAACAGCCCCAAGCACGCCCAACTCCAAATTGTTCAGCAAGCTCGTGGAATTGAAGAGGTCACATTTCCAGCCTAAACCATCAATCGCACTCTAGAGATTCAAGTTTAATTCAAGGGGAGAGCCCAAAGTGAAATGCTTGTGTCTTTCACTAAACTGAAACAGATATTGGAGTATTGCAATTTTGGGGCCACCTTGAATGATACGCTACAGGACAGATTAGTCTGTGGGTTGAATAACGAGACAATGCAACATAGATTACTTGCAGAGGTCAACATAAATTTTGAATGAACAATGGTGACCGTGCAGGCAATGGAAAGCACTGAAAAATGTGCACAAACATTACAGAAAGTGCAAATGATGCCATTCACCAGGTAGGATGGGAACCTGCAATCAGTAGTGGCACCAAAACCAAAGAAGTAACTACAGGGCATGAACCAAGTACAACCACAAATAAGGCAAGAGGATTCAGAGGAGATAATCAGTCAGCAAAGTGGTAACATTCTGCTTCAATGTAGAGGTAACAATTCCCCTAAATCCTGCCAGTAGTCATAGAAAACACCCCTTCAGAGACAGGTGCTTGGGCAGAACCAAGTCAAGTCTGAGTAGCTGATTAAATAATGCATCAGCAGTGAACAACATGGGAGAGACTAGCACCAATAAGTTAAATACCCACTAACTTTTGCTTCATTTTTTTAAAAGATAGACCTTACTACTGTAATGTTCCAGGTAAATGGGAAGCCTCTTGAGATGGAAGTTGATACAGGCCCATCAGCTACTGTGACAGGTGAGCATGCATACTGATACCTGGGAGAAGGCATTCAACCGTCGAATTTGAAGAGTACTGCAACCAAGTTGTACGAGAGAAGTGATTTAAAAATAGTGGTCACTGCAATAGTACCTGTAAGCTATGGACAACAGTCTGTCCAAATCCCAGTGATCATAGTGACAGGCAAAGGGCCAATCCTTCTTGGCCATGATTGGCTCAAGGAAATCCAGTTTAATTGGACAGATTTTTCCAAGTGTGGGAAGGAGGACCTCTCCAACTGATGGACATACAAGAGGGACTTCAAGGATGAATGAGGCAAAATGACAGGCCTGCAAGTGAAGTTGAGATGGATCAAGAGGTGACCTCTGATTCTTTAAGGTTACCCAATTAAATAAAAACAAATCTTGAAGTTTGAAGACCTGTATGCAAAGTTGACTGGAGATCAATATTATACAAAGCTGAATACGAGTCACACATTTCATCAACTCAAATTAGGTGACACTTCCTGAGGTTATTTCACAGTAAACACAGTGTGGTTCCAATACACACACCTGTCTTCTTGGTCTCCCTTTCAGCATATGCAACTTTCCACAAGGCAATGGAGACTCTGTTGCAGGGGCTGCCATAAGTCGTGGTATACCTTGATAATGTTCTCATGACTGGATCGACAGAAGCTGAGCACCACCAGCGGGTTGAACTGGGTCCCTGAAAAGATTCTCTAAAATTGGACCTCTGACTTATCAAGTTAACATAAAAGGAAGGATCAGCCAAAAACGTATAGACCGCTTGAGAACAAGGGAGATGCCCCAGCAGCCAGCTTTGCCACCAAGAAGTTTATTACAATCAGAAAATGTTGTCTGCTGGTTGAGCACTGAAGTACCTGGTCATCCTGTGGAAGACCTGACTAACGTTTCCATGGAAATAGATCTGAAGCACCTGTTATTGTGGTTTCAGTTGACAGCCATCCGGTGGAAATACCCCTCCAGAGAATTTGCACTGTTCCACAAAGATTTGGAAACCCCTCTGAAATACTTGATTTATAATTGACTAAATCTATATTCTAAAGATTTTAATTATCTTGAGCTGTGCAATTGAGTATTGGCATTTTTGTATGAAAGGACCTAGAGGGGGAGCAATCTGCAGAGTAAGTGTCACATGACCCAGGGAGCAGGGTGAGGGATCACCCCATGGGCTTCTGTACACAGTCATTTCGGGAACTGATCGCAACCATGAGGCTACATCTTCGGTATAGTATTAACCTGTAAGTATAGGGGTTGTGTTCCTTAACCTGGTGAACGAGCATCTTTATACTCCTAGTAGAAGCTTTTAGCTACACACAATGAACAAATGAGGCATTCAGTAAGGATGCAGCATTTAGTCACTGTCCTGGATCTTGGAGGTTGGTATGTTGTCAAACCCATTAGGTGCATCCCATTCAGGTTACTTATTCATTGATCTGAACTGTCACTGTGCCACATGTTGTTTACTTCTGTTAGCTCTGAGGTTAGTTTTTATAATAAAATTACTCTTCTTTCAAGCAACTCCCAGGTCTGAATGCTTGAGTTTCTCACACAGTTCTTCATCATATCTTTTGGCTATTTTTATCAAGTCATTTATGCAACAGAAGCCAAATAGTGGAAATAGCAAACTAGGCTGTTACCACTTTCTCACAGTGATGCTCTCCTAGTTACCAAGATAAATTTGTCAGTAAAATTCAGGCCCAGAGGACAATATAGCCCTTAGTGTTGACATTGTGATGTAGTTTTTTTTTTGCTGTACAGCTTCCCTGTAGATATCATGTCATAAATATTGATCTTAACAACCTTGTTCAAAATGTACCAGAGATGCATTTGAAAATGCCAGTAAAATAAACTCAAAATAGTCATAACGCTCTGAATCCTTCCAGCCATTGCAAACTTGAACGCATTCCACACTGACTCAGTTTATTTCTAATCGCCATTTTCATACTGCTCACATTTTGTGCAGGGCAGAGATTTCTCCTTGGTCTCCGTGCACGTTTGTCTTGTGTCAAGGCATTTTGGAAACAGGCTGCGAGGTTGCATTAGGAAAGCAGAGCATGCACAGGGAATCTGAACAGTGTGTGGGTGAAGCAGACAGCTGAGTATACCGAGAGCATCAGAAAGCAGGTTGGACCAAATTCCCAAACATGGGACTGAAAAATGTTTAGATACTTGTCAATCACACATGACGAGTGTTTATTTCAAGCGAACTTGATTGATTTGAAAGTAGATATTTTCATTCGTACTGAGCCGAGATAAGATTAAACCTCCGTTCCTGTCTTTTCAACACCTTGCTGGCAGTTTGGCCGTATTCCGTAAGGATAAACTGAAATGTCGGCTTGATAGGCACAGGAGAGGAATATCACACAAATAGCTTTATAATTGTTGAAGGAGCCTTAGCCCCCTGTGCATCCTTGATGGCTGATTGTGTCATTCAGACTATACCTCGTCGTAATCATCTCCAACTAGCCAGCTTCTTATTTATCTCCTCGAGGTACAAAGGATTAGTGTAAAAGAGCTTGACCCTCCCGAATAATTGAGAAACAGCTGGCATGGCTGGCACTGCTTGCAGGAACAGGAAAGCTAACATTTTGTAATTAGTTGAATCTGCAGTACTGGTATGGTTTGCTTAAAAACTGGCATTTGTGCTGCCTGGTGGGACCTCCTGTCTCTGGGCCGTGCATCCATGTGAATCCTTGACTTTATTAGGTACAAACATGTTGACCTACCGCAATAACCACATCCGTGGCAGAGGATTCAGGGGAAATTAAAATATAACATCACTATGCAAAACAGCTAAATATAGTGCCTCATGTCAGTTGAATGGGATTGTAGTCCTTCCAATAATTTCGCCTCCGGATGAAAATAGACCCTGTGGAGCTGATAAGACATTGGCCATTCTCCCAGAACCCAGCAGCAATGCACAAAAAGCTAGGTGACTGCCCTTAATATCCCGTCTTTTCATTACTTAAGCGCAAAGCAGTTGAGAAATGAAAGGATGTTGCCGTGCTGTGGGAGGTTGGGTGAAGGATGGACCAAGAACAACATTGAATCTAGCTGAGCTTAATTTCAGAATGTGAGATAGGAATTGATGTTAAATTTTAATATTGTGAGGATAGATGAATACCCTGTTCCAACTCCATCAAATAGTCTATTGGTTGCATAGTGCTGTGAGACCTCTTCATGCTTATACACTTTTTAAAATGCATGTCATTTCCTTTTATGCTATTAAAAAAGAGTGGCATTTTGAAGTGGCTGGCATCTCAATTTGGTCCTCAAGAGAAAATAAGCATACGTTCAGAATCAGGACAGTGATGTGGATGGCAATGGTGTGAGGGCAATAGAAACAAGACAGTGGAGATATTCAACAGGTCTGGCAGCAGAAAGAGGTAGGGTGGAATTTTCCAGCCTCGCTCATCCTGAAACCAGAAAATCCCACTCAAGGTCAATGGACTCTTCCATGGTCTGTCCCTCGCCTGCTCCGATACCCATGGTGGATGGAACTGGAAAATTCACCCCTTGGAGTTGATACTTTGAGTCTGACGTGACTCTTCTTTGGAACCGGAGGGAGGTGGAAATGTAAAAGTTTAATACTGCTGAAACAGCTTAGAATCATAGAATTTCTACATGCAGAAGGAGGCCATTCAGCCCATTTAAGTTTCACCAACACGTCAACAAGTATCTTACCCAGGCCCTTTCACAGTAACCCCACATTTTTACCCCGCTAATTCTCCTAACCTATACATTTTGGAACACTACAAATGAAGTTAGCATGCCCATTCCATCTGACCTGCACATCTTTAGGTTGTGAAAGGAAACCAAAGTCCCTGGAGGAAACCCACACAGACACAGGGAGAATGTGTGGAGTTTGCACAGTCATCTCAGGCCAGAATGGAATCTGATTCCATGGCACTAGTGTAGCAGTGCTTGCCACTGTACCACCATGCTGTGCCATGTGGAGCGGGTGGATCAAACTAAAAGCCAAGGGTATGTTAGAGGACAGGAAAGCTTAAATTACAAAGATGTCAGAACACTAGTTGAATTTCTGGATTAATGGCCTAGTAATAATACCCCTAGGCTATTGCCTCATCTCCTAAAGATTAGCAGTGGGCAGGGGGTTGGGGGGGCTGGTGATGGTGGTGGAGTTAAAATGGAGGACAGAGTTCATTGTCTGAAATTGTTGGGTTTAAAAAGGATTGTCTTCCATGATTTCTGCCAATTCCAGCACGCAGGCATCACCAACACATCTTCCCCTCACCTCTCCTGTCATTCCCATGGGACTTTTCTCCCCTTGATACTTCTGGTCTAATTGGACAATGAGGTACTATTCCTTTTAGCTTGTGCTGGGCTTCTCTGGAACACTAACAGACTGAGGACAGAAATGTGAGCATGAAAGCAAGATAGCAAATTGAAAAGCCATTGGAAGGTCAGGGCCATGATCATGGAGTGAGCGAAGGGGCTCTGCAAAGCAATCACCCAGTCAGCATTTTGATTCCTAACGTGGGGAAGACTTCATCCTAAGCAGTGAAATACAGTAGATTAAATTAAATGAATTGCAGGTAAATCATTGCTTCACCTGGAAGGAATATTTGGAGCCTTGGACAGTGACCATGGAAGAAGTAAAGGGACAGGTTTGGCAACGCCAATGGCCGAATGTGAAGGGGGTGGGGGAATGATAGAGGACCGAGGAGGGAGCAAGCTCATTAGAATACTGGAAGGAGAGGGGAGGGGAAGATGTGGTTGTATATGGAGTTGGCAGAAATCACGGAACATAATCCAAAGGCTGGTAGGGTAGAAAGTGAGGTCAAGGGAAGCTCTATTGTCATTCTTGAAGGGTGGGAAAGAGGTGAGGGTAGAAGTGTGGGAAGTGGACTGCATCCAGTTGAGGACTCTGTCCATGAGGGTGGACTCCAGGAAGGGAGGGGGTAGCTAACTTTACTTTGCTCCATCCCTCTTTTTTTTTTCAACAGCACAAAACCCATCATATTTCTGCTTCTTTCTGGTGCTGCAGTAGAGTGATTATAAGAAACATTCATTTTTTTTCTTGCTCCACAGACACTGCCAAACCTACTGACTTTCTCTGGTATTTTCTGTTTTCATTTCAAACTTCCAGCGCCCGCAATTCTTTTTTTGCTTTTTCCAGTAGTATGAGTGTATTTGGTCGATGCCATCAAAAACCAACTGGGGCTTGAGGCTGCAGAATCTCGAACCATAAAACCCTACCATAGAACTCCTACACTGCAGAAAGAGGCCCTTTGGCCCATCAAGTCTGCACTGACCACAATCCCACCCAGGTCCTATCCCCACATCCCTACATATTTATCCGGTAATCCCTCTAACCTACATGTCCCAGGACACTGGCAATTTTGGCATAGCCAATCAACCTAACCCACACATCTTTGGACTGTGGGAAGAAACCAGAGCACCCAGAGGAAACCCACGCAGACACAAGGAGAATTTGCAAACTCCACACAGATGGTGACCTGAGCTGGGAAATGAACCCACGTCCCTGGAGCTGTGAAGCAGCAGTGCTAACCACTATGCTACGGTGCCGCCACCGCTCAAGGTGGGTTTGTAATGTGCTCAGAGGAAAGGGAGGAAATAGGGCTTTGTGTATGCATCTCATCACATCGTCATAAAGATACAAAGCACAGAAACAGGCCTGTCGGCCCAACTCACCCATGCTGTTTGTTTCTGAAACTGAACTAGTCCCACTTGCCTGTGTTTGGCCCATTCTTTTTGAACTTTTCGTATCCATGTACCTGTCCAAATGTCTTTTAACGTAATTATATCTGCCTCTATCACCACCTCTGTAGCGCATTCCATATATGCACCACCCTGTGTGTGAAGAAGTTACTACTGAGGTCCCTTTTTTAAATTTTTCCTCTCTCATCATAAACCTATGCCCTCTAGTTTTGGATTCCTCTCCCTTTTGGGGGAAACAACCTTGGCTATTCGTTTTATCAATGTCATTCATGATTGGAAAAACCTCAAGTCAAAAAGCTCTATGCAGCCCAGAGTGCAGATGCATAGCAATGTGAAAGCCTATAGGACAACTTTTATCCTGTTGGTAGCCATAAGGTTTAACTGCAACCTAAGCTTCTTCCCAATTCATATTGCCATTGTGGTTAAACAATAAAATCTTCCTCTTCCTCCAAATATTCTGATGGCTATTCCTGCTTAAGTGATTTGTCTGGACAATTTTCTCAATGACTATTCAAATGTCAGATTTGAAACTCATCAACTTGGCAACACAAGGAATGTGAGTTCATTTGTATAAGCATCCACAGAATGATAGAATGAAGAATTTGCATTTGTGTATCCCTTTTCACGGTCTTAAGCAACCCAACATTACACAGTGGTTAGCACAGCACCAGAGGACCTGGGTTCGATTCCCAGCTTGGCTCACGATCTATGCAAAGTCTGCATGTTCTCCCTGTGTCTGCGTGGGTTCCCTACTCGAGCTCTGGTTTCCTTCCACAGTCTGAAAGACATGCTGGTCAGTTGTGTTGACCGTGCTAAATTCTCCTTCAATATACCTGGAGTGTGGTGACGATGGGATTTTCACAGTAACTTCATTGCAGTGTTAACGTCAGCCTACTTGTGACACAAATACATTCAGTAGCATTGACACCATTGTAATGTCAGAAACATAGCAGCCAATTTGTAAGCAGCATGGTCTCACAAACAGCAATGAGATAATGATTAGATAATCTGTCTCAGGGAGGTGGATTGAGGGATAAATATTAGTGAGAAACTGTGGAGAACTCAGTTGCTATTCTCCAAGTATTACCATGGGATCTCTTACATCCACTTGAGAAGGCATGAAAACAGTCAAGCAGCCATGAGAAAATAGGAACAAGCATTCTTTCTGTTTTCACATTTCATGTTGGTTGGAATTTTGAATGAATTAGCAACTCATTAAAACAGAACAACTTTATTTATGGCTTTCAATCTCCCGTTGCTTGTAAAACATCAGTATTGCCTGGCTTTGAATATTTGATATTGGTTGCTACTTTATGAATTAATAAAGGAATGAGTCACGGAATACATCAAAATGGGACGACTGACTGTGGGGGGGGGAAAAAAAATGTGAGCAGTTGTCTCTTGAAGCCAAATGCAAACTATTGGATTTAATTAGCAGATTAGCTTAAACACTGCAAAAAGTTAATACCTTTCTTCAGTTTTACATTGTTCAAGTAACCAAAAAGCAGGAATGTGCCTGGCTTGCATTTCACATGGAAAATGTGATAACCCTTTCGGAGTGAATGAGTCGTGTTCCTCGATTTGGGATCGAATTCTTGGCTAGGAACACAGGAGCAGGCCATTCGGCCTGTCGACATTACTCAACCACTGAAATAGACATGGATGATCCTCCGTCAGTGGTATTTTCCTCCACTAACCCCATAATCCCTTGGTGTTATTAATTCCAAGAATTTCTGTCTTGAACATGTTTAGTGATTGAGTGGCCCCAGCCCTCTGGTAGAGAATTCCAAAGATACACCACCCTTCATGTAAAGAAATTCCTCTTCTCACTTTTGCCCCTTGCTCTGAGGCTGTGCCTCCTGGTTGTAGACTCACCATCCAGGTCAAACATCCTATCTGCACCTACCCTCTTATGCCTGTGATGCATGTATGTTGGGGGTTTGGGGTGTGCACTGCCCCTTCACAAGTTCAAATCATGTAACCTCTGGGGGACGGTTATCTCCCACTGTAGAACCCAGTTAAACAGCCTACGATTTGACTGTGGGACACTGCACACTTGTAATGAAGGCAGCACGGTAACACAGTGGTTAGCACTACTCCCTCAACTCCAGGGATCTGAGTTCGATTCCCGGCTTGGGTCATTGTCTGTGTGGAATCTGCACATTCTCCACGTGTCAGCATGGGTTTCCTCCCACAGTCCCAAAGACGTGCTGGATAGGTGAATTGGCCATGCTAAATTTTCCCTCAGTGTACTTGAACAGGAGCCGGAGTATGGCGACTAGGGCATTTTCACAGTAACTTCACTGCAGTGTGAAAGTAAGCCGAGTTGTGACACGAACAAATGAACATTTAAAAAAACCTGACGAGTTTCCCGGTGTTCAAGTTTACAAAGCTTACTCCTTGGATCTTCTTGCACAATTCCAATAAATACAGACATAAAATTGCCCTGTGAGATTTGTGTTAAGTTTCAATGTGATCACCTTTCATTTCTTCACACTCCAGAGAATACAGGCCCAGTATCCTCAACCTCTCAAAAGCAGGAAAAGGTACCTTAAGCAAACTACAGCTTTGTTATTATTGCTCAGTGACATCTGAACTCATTCTAAGTGAAGTTTCCAAGCCTCATTGTCATCTTTAGAAAGTGAATACTCAGGCAAACTATAAGATATAGGAGCAGAATTAGGCCATTCAGCCCCTTGAGTCTGCTGCATCATTCACAGAATCACACAGCGCAGCAGAGGCCTTTCAGCCCATCAAGTCTGCACTGGCACATTGGAAACACCTAAACTCCCACTAAATCCCATCTTCCAACATTTGCTCCATAGCCTTGAATGTTATGATGTGCCAAGTGCTCATCCAGGTACTTTTTTAAAGGGTGTGAGGCAACCCGTCTCTACCACTCTCCCTAGCAGTACATTCCAGACTGTCGCCACCCATTGTAAAAAGGTTTTTCCACACATCCCCTCTAAACCTCCTGCCCTTCATGGTTGAACCTCATGACTGACCTCTCAACTAAGGGGAATAACTGCTCCTTATCTACCATGTCCATGTCTCTCATAACCTTGTACACATCAATCAAGTAACCTCCCAGTCATCTCTGCTCCAACAAAAACAACCCAAACTTATCCAACCTCTCTTCATAACTTTATCAATCCCAGGCACCATCCTAGTGAATCTCCTCTGCATCCCCTCCAATGCAATCACATCCTTCTGATAATGTGGCAACCTTACCTGTACACAGTGCTCGAGCTGTGACCTTGCCAAAGTTCTACACAACTCCAACATAACCTCCTGTTTTTGTAATCTATGCCTCAATTGATTAAAACAAATGTCCTGTGTGCCTTTTTGACCACCTAATAACATGCCTTTCTAATTTTAGAGATCTATGGGCAAATATGCTAAAGTCCCTTTTACCATAGAACTTCCTAGTGTCATGCCATTCATTGAATACTTTCGTGTCAATTTACTCCTTCCAAAGTGTATCACCTCATACTTTTCAGAGTTAAATTCCATCTGCCACATATTTGACCACTTAATTTATATCTTCTTGTAGCCCAAGACACTCTGCCTCGCTGTTAACCACGCATCCAATCTTTGCGTCATCTGCAAATTTATTAATCCTACCCTCAGTCATGGCTGATAACTTTCTCAACCCTATATTCTCCTGCCTTTTCCCCATAACATTTGATTCCTTTACCAATCAAGAACCTATTTATCTCTGTCTTAAATACACTCAACGACCTGGCCTCAGCCTTCTGTGGCAATGAATTCCACAGACTCACCACCCTCTGGCTGAAGAAATTCCTCATCTTGGTTCTAAAGAATCATCTCTTTACCCTGAGGCTGTGCCTTTGGATCCTTGTTACTCCGAATGCAAACAATGGAAAACAATTGATTCGTCTTGCTGTATGCTTTTTCCCATAACCAACCAGTATGGAAGTGTTGCAAAAACACCCAAGTATTATTCTCCTTTTGATTTTCTAAGCTGCCTCACATTTTCTCTCTGCATCTGGATCCTGAACTTCCTAACCCACAGGCAACAACACCTCCTCCACAATCATCCTCAACGTCAATATCCCACAAGGCTGTGTTCCCAGCCCCCTACTGCACTCCTTTATATACCTGTGACTGTGTGGCCAAATTCCCCTCCAATTCAATTTTCAAGTTTGCTGATGACACACATTGGGTTGGATCTCAAACAATGATGAGACAGAGTACAGCAGATAGAGAATCTGGTGAACTGGTGCAGCAACAATAATCTCTCCCTCAATGTCAACAAAATGAAGGAGATTGTCATCGACTTCAGAAAGCGTAAAGGAGAACATGTCCCTGTCTACATCAAAGGGGATAAAGTAGAAAGGGTCGAGAGTTTTAAGTGTTTTTTGGTGTCCAGATCGTCGTCATCTTGTCCTGGTCCTCCCATACTGCCACTATATTTACGAAAGCCAACCAACGCCTCTACTTTCTCAAAAGGCTAGGAAATCTGGCATGTCAGCTACGACTCTCTCCAACTTTTACAGATGTACCACCTTTAAGCATCTGCAAGCATTCTTTATGGTTGTATCGCAGCTTGGTTTGGTTCCTGCTCTGCCCAAGGCCGCGAGGAACTACAAAAGGTCACAACAATCTATCATGCAAACTAACCTCCCACCCATTGACTCTGTCGACACTCCCTGCCACCTCGGCAAAACAGCCAGCGTAAGTAAGGACCCCACTCAATCCGGGCATTCTCTCTTCCACTTTCTTCTATCTGGGAGAAAAAAATACAAAAGTCTGAGGTCATGTACCAAGCAACTCAAGAACAACTTCTTTCCTGCTGCTGTCAGACTTTTGAATGGACTTACCTTGCATTAAGTTGATCTTTCTCTACACCGTAGCTATGATTGTAACACCACATTCTCCTTTCCTTCTCTATGAATGGCATGCTTTATCTATATGGTGCAATATAGAAACAATACTTTTACTGATGTTAATACATGTGACAATAATAGATCAAATCAAATTTCCTTGGACTGTTCTGATGATACAAATGCAAATTAAGAACTTTAAGTGTGAGCAATGGGAAACACGTGCCAAAATCCTCCTCTGTAGCTCCATGCAACCTCTGATGAAACGTGTGAGCTGTATCTGCTCAAACTCAGGTATTGGAAATCTTCCAAGGATTTGATTTTCTAATCAACAAGAATTTGCATTTATACAACCCATTTATTGCTGCAAACCACCCCACAGGAGTGTAATCAAGTAAAGCTTTGCACTGAGCTGCAGGGATATTGAGACGAGTGACCAAAAGCTTGGAGAAAGAAATAGATTTTGAGGACTATCCCAGAAGAGGGGAAAGAGTAAGAGAGGTTTATTGAGAGAATTCCAGAGCTTAGGGCCATGAGCTCTGTTTTTTTTTCTCTCTCCATAGATGCTGCCAGATCTGCTGAGGTTTTTTTCAGCATTTTCTGTGTCTATTACACTTTTATCTTCCAATGTCAAATTATATGCTGACTATTGAATTACTTAACTCTGAAGAGTTTGGTTAACCCAGATCATTTTTAGCATTTGAAGAAGCTATAGAGATAAGGATGATGAGGCAATGCTGATCACTTGCCAGAATTTTCCAACCATTCATACCAGTGGGATTTCCACTGCAGTGAACGGAGATTTGGCTTGTTACCAAATTCTGTCTTTGCTGCAGAGCGCGTGTGACGTGAACGGGCGGTAAAGATCATGCCCGTTGAATATTTGTACAACGGGATAGCTTGCTGTCACATATTCTTTCCTCGTAAACTAGCCAGTTAGCATACATGGTCATAAAAGCTAATTTCAGGTCCATTGTTTAAAATGATCAGATTAAGGTGGCAGGTGTGGCCCACTTCAGTCAGGGTCCAATGTCCAAAATGATTGAGTCTGAGATTGGTCCTCATCCATATGAATAATTAGATTATGTTGGAGTGTCTTTGAAGAAATGCACCAGATTAACATTCCTTTTGAGTTTATTGTCCTGGGTGAGCTATCACCAGACAGTCCATCTCCACTCTGATAGCATTGAAAATTTTAAGGTGTAGTTGTGTAAATATTCAGACACTTTAAATCTTTTTTAAAACAAAAACTTATTCTCTGACTTCTACCCACTGAATAAACAATGTCAACATGCACAATCTGGCTGCCTGTTCACACCACGTCCCGTTCACTGCAGGGGGTTGGGAAAACACGGCTGGCATGAATGATCTGAAAATTCCAGCCAATTCCTAACATAGAGCAGGGTTCTATAACAAAATCATCACTGCCAGAGTGGCTATTGGCTGTAATTATTACTTATCACACTGATAAAAAAAACACTTATACTGAATGCACCGGCCCTACATTTTTGTGGCAGGTTTAGTGGATAACTAATGGATAAGAACAGCAACTTTATGCCACCTCATGGATTTCAATGCATAATTTATCAGTGAGATACAAATGTGGTATAGCTTATAGAAGAGCCAGGCAACTTCCTGATTTTTTTTTTTGTGTTTAATCGCACATGTGTGGTCTCCAGAAGTCACTGTCTGATTTATTCCACAATAACCAGGAGTGCTGTTAACCTCACAATTTGATTTATTATTGTCACATGTATTGAGACATCGTGAAATGTATTGTTTCCTGCATGTGAAACAGACAAACCATAGTACTGAGTACATAGGGGAGAAGGAAAGAAGAGGATGCAAAATGTAGTGTTACAGTCATAGCTAAGGTGTAGGAAAAGGTCAGCTTACTATATGGTAGGTCTGGTGGCAGCAGGGAAGAAGCTGTTCATGAGTCACTTGCTACGTGATCCCAGACTTTTACATCTTCTCGATGGAAGAAGGTACAAGAGTATGTGTGTGGTCCTTTATTATACTGGTTACTTTCCAAAGCAGCAGGAAGTGCAGATAATCAATGGATGGGAGACTTGTTTGCATGATGAACTGGGCTACGTTCACAACGCTTTGTTGATTCTTGCATTCTTGATCAGACCAGGAGCTGTACCAAGCTGGGATACATTTGGAATGGTTGCTTTCTATGGTGCATCTGTAGAAATTGGTGAGAATCATACCAGACATCCCTAATTTTCTTACCTTCCTGAGAAAGTAGAGGCGTTGGTGGGCTTTCTTAACTAGTGTCAGTATGGAGAGACCAGGCCAGCTTGCTGGTGATCTGGACACCCAGAAACTCGAAGCTTTCGACCATTTCCACTTCATCTCTGATGCAGATCGGGGCATGACCTCCACTAAGTCGATGAGTATCTCTTTCGTTTAACAATTAATCTATTCTCTATTCATTTTATTGTTCATCTCTTAACCTCTATTCATTTTAAGATAAAATTTCAGTGCATGTTTTTAATTGTTAAATTGTGCAAAACTCACCCACATAGTTATGGAGCGGTGATAGATGAATTGTGTACATCCCTGTACCAGCTTTGGCTTAAGAAATGAAATCATGAAATGTTGAGTGTGAAGCTGAACAGCTACATCCATAACCCGTTCTATTTTAAATTTTGCTATGCTAGAGTATCAGGAATTCATTCTATTAAATATTCAGTCTGAAGTATTTCTGATTACATCCTGGAAAGCATCACGTTGGAATCTAATTAACATACCTTTAGCATATTTCTTGCACGATGCTCAAAAAATGACCTACAGCACACAATATGAGGTGTTCTGACTGAATACTACAGCTGAACTACAGAAATCATAGAATTCTACATTACAGAAGGAGACCATTCGGCCCATCAATTCTGCACCGATCAGAGTCCAACCCCATGTATTTACTGTAGCTAGCCTCCCTGACACTAAGGGGCAATGTAGCATAGGCAATCCACCTAACCCACACATCTTTGGACTGTGGAAGCAAACCAGAGCACCTGGGGAGAAGGTGCAAACTCCACACAGACAGTGACCCAAGCCAGGAATCAAATCCGTGTCCCAGGCACTGTGCCACTGTGCTGCCCTTATTGCAAGCAGAATGAAAAGAGCACCTAGTCAGTGTATAATGAGCTAATAATTTGGGACAATAGATGATCTAGACAACTTCCTTTGTAAGGCAGGAGGTGATACACGTATAATTGACTTTAGAAGACTATGCTCACTGAATTAGACAGCCATATGCAAAGCAGAAAGTTTTTTAATCTTAACCCAACACTTCCTTAAAATTAAACTCAGCCCCTCTGACACAAATAAATTTATCAATAAATGGAGGAATTCTAAATGTTCTGTTGATTGTGTTTCAACAAATTTGGGCTGGAATATTCCCATCCTGCCCGCCACTGGAATTTTAGCGGGTGGGTTGTGGAGAATGTGGAATGCCATTGATGGTCGGATGGGAATTTTCGGCTTTTAGACCAGCGCGGATGATGAATTCTGCCCCTTATTGAAGATGGTGGGGAAAAAAATTACACCATTTTCTGCCTGCAAAATATCAACTATAGAATATAAAGGGAGACTATGTCAATTAATTTTGTTGTATCGTTTCAGGTCTGCAGATGCACTCATTTGTAAACTGCAGTTCACATGCAGAGTGTTGTGGTGGCACAGTGGTTAGCACTGCTGCCTCACAATGCCAGGGAGCCAAGTTCGATTTCCAGCTTGGGTCACTGTCTGTGCGAAGTCTGCATGTTCTCCCCGTATCTGCATGGATTTCCTTTGGGTGCTCCGGTTTCTTCCCACGGTCCAAACACTGTGCTGGTTAAATGCATTGGTGCTGGAGTTTAGTGACTAGGGAATTTTCACAGTAACTTCATTGCAGTGCTAATGTGAACCTACTAGTGACACTGATATAAACTTAAACATATTTCTCAACATGTTGATTCTAAATTGTGCAACATTTTGGGGTGATGTTTTCTGACCTCTCCCACTGAAGTCAATGGGGATTTAAATGGTTCACCAAATTTGCTGTGGGTAAATCCACAGGGACTGGAAAGTCTCTTGGTGTACAGTGGAGAGTAGGGTGCATCACAATCATAATGATGACTCGGGTAATTATTTAGAAACATATGAAGCAGAAGCAAGTCACTTGGCCACTTGAACCTGTTCTACCATTCAGTGTTTTTTTTTTGTTTCGAGTTCCACGTTTCCATCTACACTCTCCCCTTCCCCCGTAGCCCAACAAGGATCTCTCTACCCCTGCCTTCAAAATATTTAATGACTCTGCTTCCACTGCCACCTGTGTTAGAGATCCAAAGCTGCACAAATCTTTGAGAGAATAAGGGAGGGGAAGACGGAAGAGGCAGAGCAGGTAGAGGGAGGAAGGCAATGGTGGAGTGGGGAGGAAGGGGGAGGGATATTTATACTATGCACAGTCTCCAGATGTCCCATAGCATTTTACCCTCAACACAATATGTCTTGTGACAATACTGTAAGAAATGTATTTGAGCCGTGTTGTTGTGCAGGATTTGTTGCAGCAGTTCTGTGCATTCAGAATCGTTCTGTCTACTGGCATTCATTATTAATGTTGCAGCAGCAACATCAATGTTTCTAATGACCAGAATGTTGGTTTCAATCTGAACTAATGCTATTCTGCTGTTTTCTCCTGGGATTTTGTAGAGTGGGATTTGATTGGGATGTTTGGCCTGTATGATTGTGTGACAGGGAAACTGGGCTGACACAGAACCTTCAAGCCTGAATGCTGCTTTTAGGACTGAGGGAGAATAGTGGCTCTCTTCTCTCCTCTGAAGTAGAAGACTGGAATCTGCCAGGGAATAAGAATCTCTCTCGGAGATTCTGTTGTATGAGATTTGATCTTTCTCTGAAAGTTCCTGTTTTGGAAACTACTGTCTGGATCTCTGTTCAGAAGTGTTAAAAAGCTGAATATTCAGCATCACATGAGCCTACTTGTTTTTGTGCTAACTAATCTTGAAGAAGGATGTTTATCTATGGATATTGTTTTAAATTGGAACAGCAGAGATAGCTAGCTGTGAAGATCATACTTTTCCATGTCTAAATATTTTGATTGGTAAAAGTTATGCTAATTCTTTTTATTGTATTCTAAGTGTGTTCTTAAATAAAGTTTGCAAAATAGTAATTCACTTGAATCATACCTAGAGTGAACATCTTATGCTCACCCCAATGCCAAAATCAAATGCATAAATTGTATTCTAGGCTAATTACAAAATAGACCTTGGAGTTTCTCATTGACAATGTGAAGTATGCTCACGATTTATAATCTAGGATACAAGTCAGTTATTTGGTGCAGAGCAGGCTCTGATCTACAACAATGTGATAATGCTCAGATAAACGGATTTGTTTTATTGGCATTGAAAGAAGGATAACTGTTTTTTCTTCGAACTAGTACCGTGGAATTGTTTACGTCCACCTGAGAGCAGGTTTAAATTTTCAGCTGAAAAATAAAATGCTGGAAATCAGAATTAAAAATGCTCAAAACGTATCACAAGCTTCTCTGCATCGTTAATGAGGAATCATCTTTGCTTGACATGCACACGTATTAACTTCCATTTAATTAGTTCCAGTCCTCCACTTAATCACTGGCCATTCTTCCCTTATCTTCCAGTCCTCTGCACTCTGTCTTTGGTCCTCCTTCAATGCTATTCATTCAGTTCTGGCTTTGCTCATCGAACTGGAAAGGACGGGATCTTGCTTGCTCTCTTCTACAAATACTGGCTGCTCTGCTGAAATACCCCATTATTTCAGCATGTGAACCTCTGTTCAGTTCAGCACCAAGAGAATGTTACATTTTGGAGGTGCTGTCTTTCAGAAAAGCAATTAAACTGGTCTACCTCCTCACACAAAGTCTAGCAAAGGAACACAAAAGATCTCATGGTGTTCAAGGGAGGTTGCTGTTATTTATAATTCGCTTCTCGAGATAATGGTGTCTGCACCATTAAATGTTCACAGATTTATTAAACATAAATGGGAGTATTTGTGACAGAAGCTTGTGATGTTAGGTCATGAATCCAAACATGTTGCAGTTCTGAGCTTAGTGTACTTGATTGGTCATAGAATTCTACAGTGCAGAAGGAGGGCATCTGGCTTATCGAGTCTGCATCGACCACAAACCCACCCACGTCCTATCCCAAAACCCCATGCATTTATCCTAGCGAGACCGTCTGACTCTAAGGGGAAATTTAGCATGGCCAGTCCACCTAACCCATACATCTTGGGACTGGGGGAAGAAACCACAGGAGTGCTTGGAGGAAACCCATGCAGCCACAGGGAGAACATGCAAACTCCACACAAGGCTGGAATTGAACCTGGGCCCCTGGTGCTGTGAGGCAGCAGTGTTAACCACTGTGCCACCCATTAGGCCATAGCCACAATTTCTGTTTCAATACAGATCTTTCATAGCTTTTTGCCAACTCTTCAGTGTGACAGACTATATCACGGCCTAATCCAATTCTGTCGGAGGTGAATTGTAATGAACCAAAACAGAAAATGCTGGAAAATCTCAGGTCTGACAGTATCTGTGGAGAGGGAATAGAGCCAACATTTTGACTCTGGCATCCAGACTCGAAATGTTGGCTCTTTTCTCTCTTCACAGATGTTATCAGACTTCCTGAGATTTTCCAGCATTTTTTTTATTTTTTGTTTCCAGCATCCACAATATTTTGCTTTCATCTTATAGAATTATAATGAGTTTGTCACTTGACAAATTTTGTTTAACAAGTTATTTGTTCCAAATACTGAAAAACTTTCTTTTACTTTCACAGCTCCCTGTGGCCTTTTCCAGTGGAGCCTTATCTTCAACATCTAGTGATCTCCCTTCTTTGATTGAACAAAAGAACTTTCTTCCCTTTATGTAGACACTTCAGTAGAAATTGTTGGCCAACTACTTTTTTAAATTAGGCTATTGTATAAACTGACTATTGCACTGCACCCATATTAAGCTTGTGTAAAAGAAAGCAAGTCTTTATGATGATTAACATGAGGAACATTCAAGAACTTGATTGACACTTTCCTTACACAAGACATTTTCAGAGAACGTGAGGGACGATTTTCCAGCGTCCAGTCCCATATTTGTCACATTAACTGCACCGAAAACTAAATCAGTCGGTCATTTAACTTTTTGACATCTGTGAGACATTGGGCAAGATTCTCCTCAGCACCAAATTCTCTCTCTGTCCTTTCCAGCAGTGGTGACAGGGTGTGAACGGCTGGAGAATTCCAGTCATTATTTCCAAGTTGATTTACCTGCAAAACAAGACCAAGTGCAATTCAAATATACTTCTTTGCTTGAAAGGCATTTTGAGAGATATTAGCATTGTTGTGTTGTATCGATGATATAAAGACACCAATCACTTATAAGGGCTACACAGTAGCTCAGTGGTTAGCACTGCTGCCTCACAACGCCAGGGATCCAGGTTTGATTCGCAGCTTGGGACACTGTGCAGAGTCTACACGTTTTTTCCCATGTTTGCATGAGTTTCCTCCAGTTCTCTGGTTTTCTCCCACAGTCTGAAAGACGTGCTGTTTAGTTGCATTGCCTATGCTAAATTCTTCCTCAGTGTAACCAAACAGGCACCAGAGTGTGGCGACAAGGGGATTTTCAAAATAACTTCATTGCAGTGTTAAGGCAAGCCAACTTGTGATAATAATAATTAAACTTTTTAAAGAGATTAGGTGGAGATGTATGCGTTCCTGTATCGAGGCTAAAATTTGGAAACATTCACGCATCGATAGAAGCTTGAAGAGCTCAGCAGCAGAGGTGTGTGTGTGTGTGTGTGTGTGTGTGTGTGTGTGTGTGTGTGCTCTGCTCAAAAGCAAAAACAAAACGAAATCTTGATGACATGATGTACTTCCTTCTAGTGATTTCATATCTAGTGATGTCACTGAAAGGCATATTACATCATGGATATTCTTGGTGTTTAAATAAATGCAAGTTCTTTACTAAAATAAGCATATGGAGCAAATAGTTCCACTGTATGGGAGTGCCAAGAGGATATCCAGAAACATATTGAACTTGCTATAGCAACTCATGAAAAAAGCGTTCACATTGTCAATCTTGAACTAGAGAAGTTGGATAGGACACAGAGATTTTCACCTTGACTATTCACTGATGCTTTGGCAGAACAAATCATTATAGATTCACTTATTTCTCATAAGATTGTGGTAGTGAGGGTGGGATGGGAGCTTTGTGAGCACTATTCACAAAGTGCCAATCCATTCCACTAGCGTAATAGCCCATGCTGTGAAGGTGAACATGGTTCCCTGGATTCGACATGACTTTTGTCCATCACAAAGTTGTGAGACCATGAAGTAGGCTTATAAATTCCAAATCCGGTCTCTTGAGCTACATCCCTGAAGTACTGTACCAGCAACATGAAAAAGCTGTCACGTTGATTCCATAAACAATGCTGGGAATAACTTGCGGATGAGCTTTTAGTGGTGTTGGGGTGGGGGGGGTGCGGGGAGCGAGGTGCAATGGAGAGGGTGTGGGGGGGGGGAGGATGAAAGTTACTTGCATTTTATTTAAACTTTTGAACATGGTTATTTCTGTAAGCCTTCAGCACCAGAGGTATGTGCAGTATTTTACCTTGAAGGTCATAGAATACAATTCTTCAGTAGACTTACTGCAGAGTGTTGAACAGACTGCTGTCAGGTATAGCCTGCTGTGGGACAAGAGAACACAATGCAATTTCTTTTTCATTCATTTGTGGGACATGGGCATCATTGGCTGGCCAGCATTTGTTACCCATCCTCTGAACTGAGTGACCATTTCAGAGTCAACTGCACTGCTGTGGCTCTGGAGTCACATGTCGATAAGAATGGCAGATTTCCTTTCCTTAAGGACATTTGTGGATTTGGATGGGTTTTTCCGACAATTAACAATAGTTTCATGGTCGACAGTAGCTTCTTCTTAATTCCGAATATTTTTATTGAATTTAAATTTCACCACATGGTGGGATTCGAACCCGGGCCCCCAGGATATTAGTTGAGTTTCTGAATTAATACACTAGCGATAATACCATTAGGCCTTTGCCTCCACCTATGATGAAGCTTCAAATCTCAGATAAGGTTCAAGGAGGTGGGGGGAATTTTCCCATCCGGCCCACCCACCGTCAGAATCGTAGTGGGGGGGGGTGAACTGGGTGGGATGGGGGGGGGGGAGGGGTGGTGAACTGGGTGGGATGGGGGGGGGGGGGGGGGGTGGTGAACTGGGTGGGATGGGGGGGGGGGGGGGGGTGGTGAACTGGGTGGGATGGGGGGGGGGGGGGGGGGTGGTGAACTGGGTGGGATGGACACCATCCAAAAGTCTCAGCTGAGAAAATCCGTCCCATGAAATATCGTGGGAGACCCGTTGGTTATGTTTGAATTTGAAACTAAATTTCCCCAAGGGAAATTATTGATTGTGATTGAATCTACGTTGATCTTTTTTTTAAAGTAACAATTTCGAGCCTTATGCCCCAAAGGGTGAATGCAGGAAGTGGGATTCTCTGAAGGTCAAACTGCTCTTTTAAAAAGAGGAGCAAATATAGTTTAAGAATGGCAACAGTATTTTTAACATTTGCAAAGCAACAACTGCTCAGCAAATTATTGTGTACTTGGTTCAGCGTAACAGAGTGATTGAACCTACTGAAGGATAACAATTCACAGGCATTGCAATGCCTTCTGATTTATTTCAATTGATCCAAAGCCTAACAATTCCCTTCACTAATCTTAACAGATGCTAAGCAGACACTTGACAATTTGTAAGAGAGAACTTCAATGTCATCCACAGGCGGATTGTACGTGTATCTTCATGAAGTTCACCAGGCTCTGTATATTAATATTGAGTTGATCTTTCCCTTCACCCTGGCTATGACTGTAACACCACTCACAGAAATATATAAAATCCTGATGGGACTGGGCAGCCTCAACATGGGAGGAATGTTCCCGGTGTTGGGGAAGTGCAAAACTAGGGGTCACAGTCTAAGAATAAGGGGGAAGCCATTCAGGACTGAGATGAGGAAGAACTTTTCCACTCAGACATTTGTGAACCTGTGGAATTCTCTACCTCAAAGTTGTTGGGGCTAGTTCATTAGATGTATTCAGGAGGGAGTTAGTCGTGGTCATAGAGTCATAGAGATTTACAGCATGGAAACAGGCCCTTTGGCCCAACATGTCCATGCAGCCCCTTGTTTCAAAGCACTAAGTTTGTCCCAATTGCCCACGTTTGGCCCATATCCCTCTATACCCATTTTAGTCCTTGCGGCTAAAGGGATCAAGGGGTATGAGGAAAAATTAGGAATGGGATACTGAAAGTGCATGATCAACCATGTTCATATTGAATGCTGGTGAAGACTCGAAGGCCGAGTGGCCTACTCCTGCACCTAGTTTCTACATTCTGCGCCCCCTTCTTTCCTCCTCTTTTGAATGGTGAATAAAGCATGCAAGAAACAATACTTTTCACTGTATCCCAATACATGCAAAAATAACAAAATCAAATCAAATTTCAATCCAGGATTGTTTCAATGATCCAAAGATTCCAGAAATTGTCAGTTGAAAAGGCATGTTTGGGAACTGAAATATCTGGCAAAGAAATTGGGATAAGCACCATGGATGGGATTTTCCGGCTGCGTTCGCCCCAAAACCAGAAAAACCCGCCCAAGGCCAACAGATCTTTGCATGGTGCCCCCGCCCCTGCCCCCGAGTGAGATTATTTAAATCAGCGCCTCACTAATTGAATAGTCATTAAAACATTCAAGGTACTCTTGTCTCTCCCTATCTTGAACCTCCTCCACTTTTGCAGCTATGTGTGATAGAGTTTGGTTTTGCTGACTCTCTCAATGCTTGTGCCACGCTGGTTTAAAGCAATTGTTTGAAGAAAGCTGATTTATTTCTGCGCCACACTTTTGCTAAAATTAGCAGAAAATATCCTTCAATTGGCTGACGTGCACCTTGGGGGAGCACAGATGTATTGCTGTGAACACACACATGCTCCCTTAAAAGGCTTGTCTTGCTTTCAGGATGTCAATGAAGTTGACATTTGCTTCCTTAGCACCCAGAGAGTGCCTACCTGTGTTGTTTGCCACACTGGATAAAGGGCCTGGAAACCAGTTATATTTGGTTCAACTCCCCTTTGTGCTTCATTTGCATTTCTAGGAATAAAACCCCTGATGAGTGGATGCTGCTAATCTATAAGATACCAATAAAGTAGGCATGTTGGCCTCATTAATATTTAACTAATGTTAACATTTAGTGATGTGGGAGTGATGTTATGCATCACACTTCCTCATGGAGCCAGATAGAATTAATTGGAAGAAGATGCAATTTAAAGCAGAGGCAAGGAAATTGTGACTAATCCATGAGTTAATGATGGAAATGGGGCCTAACGACTCAGAGGTTGTCATTAGCTCCTGAAAGATTATGGAGAGAGAGGGTGGATGTCATATATGAAATATCTGTTGACGTTTTGATTAGTGACCCATTAATCTTTACTTGCAGAAAGATCAGAGAATCATAGAACAGAATCATAGAAGCCCTGCAGTGCAGAAAGAGGCCATTCGGCCCATTGAACCTGCACCAACAACACTCCCATCCAAGCCCTATCCCTGTAACCCCGTGTATTGTAATTTAATTTTCTATATAACACATCTTCATAATACCATTGTCAAAAATCTGTGCTTACCTTATTTCACACAATAAACTGCTGTCCCATTCCTCATCATCTATTCTTAGTTAAGATTCTTGATAGCATTGTCATCTCCAAATATGTCCACAGCCCCCAAAACTACCCAGCAAAAGCCCTCCATTCTAGCTCGTGACAAACTTAAAAAAGAACATCTGGGTGACAGTGATCGTCACACACTATCCTCGCTTGTCCTTGGTCTGAGGTGGCAGACCATGCAATCCTTCACCACTATATCTCCTCCTGGAAGATATTTACAATACATGGGGTTACATATTCACTTTCTGCAGTAAGTGTATGGACTATTAGTTTGAAAGTTTATCATGTTTTAAATGTACCAAGCAGTTTAGTATTAGGATTCCATTATAGAAGTTATTGTAATTTACAATACATGGGGTTACAAGGATAGGGCCTGAGTGGGAGTATTTACCCTGCTAATCCCATGTATTTACCCTGCTAATCTCCCTGACACTAAAGGACAATTTTAGCATGGCCAATCAACCTAATCAGCACATCTTTGGACAGTGGGAGGAAACTGGAAGACCCGGAGGGAGCCCATGCAAGTCACGGGGAGAACGTACAAACTCGACACAGACAGTGACCGAATGCTGGAATTGAACCCGGATCCCTGGCACTGTGTCAGCAGTGCTAACCACTGTGCCAACAGGACACTGCTTTTCCTATCTCTTCTTCCTTTACATTTTGCCTATAAACTAGGCAATCTGGAAGTACATTATGGATTTGGAAGCAGGAGATATTGTTCAGATAGCACAGCTGTGTTCAAGTAGTTAGAATTTGAATCACGCAAGGCCCATCCCAGGAGAACAGGTGTTGGCGAAGAATTTCACCAAATTTCATATGAAACATCCATTGACATTTTGGTTAGCGACCCATTAACCTTTACTCGCAGAGATCAGAGAATCATAGAACAGGATCATAGAATCCCTGCAGTGCAAAAAGAGGCCATTCAGCCCATTGAACCTACACCAACGACACTCCCATCCAAGCCCTATTCCTGTAACCTCATGTATTGTAAATTAGTTTTCTATATAACACAATTTCATAACACCATTGTCAAAAATTTATGCTTACCTTATTTCACACAATGAACTAATGTCCCATTTCTCATCTTCTGTTCTTAGTTAAGATTCTTGATAGTGTTGTTATCTCCAAATGTGTCTGCTGCTCCCAAAACTCCCCAGTTTTCCTTTCAAATTTGCCACTAGCTAGAATGGAGGGATTTTACTGGGCAGGTTTGGGAGCAATGGACACATTGAAGATGACAATGCAATCAAGAATCTGATCTAGGAATAGAAGATGAGAGGGGACAGCAGTTCAATGTGTGAAATAAGGTAAGCACAGAATTTTGACGGTGTTGAGATGAATATGTGTTATATAGAAAATTAATTTATAATGTCATCAGCTGAAACTTTTTTTTTGCTCAATGGTGGCACAATGGTTAGCACGGCTGCCACGTACTTTTATAGAACCTTAGTAAGGCTGCAGTTGGAATTTTGTGTTCAATTCTGGTCGCCACACTACCAAAAGATTGTGGAGGCTTTAGAGAGGGTACAGAAAAGATTTACCAGGATGTTTCCTGGTATGGAAGGCATCAGCTATGAGGAGAATTTGGAGAAATGTGCTTTGTTCTCACAAAACAATGGAGGTTGAGGGGTGACCTCTTAGTAGTCTACAAGATTGAGAAGCATGGACCACGTGGATAGTGAGAAGCTTCTTTCCAGGGTGGAAGAGTCAGTTACTAGATGGCATAGGTTTAAGGTGCGAGGGACAAGGTTTAAAGGAGATGTACAAGACAAGTTTTTTTACACAGGGTGGTGGGTGCCTGGAACTCGCTGCCAGGGGAGGTTGTAGAAGCAGATACAATAGTGACTTTTAAGGGGCGCCTTAACAAATACATGAATAGAGGGATACAGTCCCGGAGGGATAGGGGGTTTTTGTTCAGTCGGGCAGCATAGTCGGTGCAGGCTTAGAGGGCCGAAGGGCCTGTTCCTGTGCTGTAATTTTCTTTGTTCTGTGTTAATAGCACCAGGAACCTGGGGTTTGATTCCCAGCATGGATCTTCGTCTGTGTGGAGTCTACACATTCTCCCCGTGTCTGTGTTGATTACCTCGGGGTGCTCCAGTTTCCTCCCACAGTCCAAAAGACGTGCTGCTTAGGTGCATTGGCCATGTTAAATTCTCCCTCAGTGTACCCAGACAGCTGCCAGAGTGTGGCGATTAGGGGATATTCACAGTGACTTCATTGCAGTTTTAATGTAAGCCTACTTGTGACACTTTTTTTTAATTGTATGTATTGAACTTTTGAAAAGAACACCTTTGCTAATAAACTACAGAAGCTCCAGTGTTACATTTCTGAAGGACACAAGCTGCTTTATAGAGACACACAATCTATGGAGCTATGTGTAAAAGTGATTCTAGATAGCTTGGACTTCGCAGTTTGCAAAAATAGCAGGATGTTAAAACCCTGTTGTTATAAATGTGATAATTGATCAGCAAGTTCAGAGGATTATGATATATACTGTGAGTAACAAACTTTCAGGACTTCCTGTCAATTTATGCCACTCGAACGTTTGCTTTCTATAAATTGCATCTCATCATTAGCCTCCTTGGTACATTTAAGAACTTGATAGATTTTCAAACTAATAGCCCATAAACTCACTGCAGAAAGTGATATATGGTAATTAAGAGTGTCAGAATCTTTGTAACAGCACGGTAATTGTTAATGCACTGCCAATCAATGTCTCTGATCCAGAAAGGGAACATTTAAGGTGTTCAATCTCATTTCTGTATGTTGTCATTTGTTGTGGGAGATTGTAAAATATAACATTTTAGATGTTTTTTAATATTTCTGTTCTCACATCTTACTTAATTTAGTTTTTCCTTCTCTTCATTTTCTTTTCTGTATCTGATGTGAATTCAATTCCTTCCATTTTGTTCTCTATTTGAAGAGATACGTCATTGGTTCCACCACTCCTGTTGTCACGTTGTAATTTGCACTTTCAGCAACTTACGGCTCAAAGGAATGTGGAGCTGAAAAATGTAGAATAAAGTCGACCAGTGTTTGTGTGTGCCAGATGATCCCCACTCCAGTGAGATCTAACCTGATGTATAAAAAAAGCACCTGCTAGCTTTTGCAAAGTACTTTTGTTTATCTCAACTTCAAGTAGGGCTGTGATAGCTCGATTCCTGATTACATTTTTCATGCACATCTGGTGTCTCATTTTAGCAGAGGAACTAGACATAGTTTGCTACTTAACTTGTATAATTCTACAATTATAGGACAAATTTAAAATTTATAAAAACTGGTTGTTGAAAATGGCCATTAGATAAGCAATCTAAACTAATCGTATTAAGGATCCACACATTAAGTATAGACTTTCATAGTGTCATAGAATCCCTACGGTACAGAAGGAGGCCATTTGGTCCATTGAGTGTGCACTAACTCTCCGACAGAGTGTCTTACCTGGGCCCTCTCTCCATAATCCCAAGTATTTAACATGCTAATCCCTCTAACTCTCACATCTTTGGACAGACAGGCAAATTAGCATGGCCAATCAACCAAACTCCTTGGAGTGTGGGAGGCAACCAGAGCATCCAGAGGAAACCCATGCAAACACAGGGAGAATGTGCAAACTCCGCATAGACAGGTACCCAAGGCTGGAATTAAACCCACGTCCCTGGTGAGACAGCAGCGCTAATCACTGTGCCACCGTGCTGAGGTTAGTTCAGAAGCGGATGAATCCCTGTAGTGTCACAGCATTTAGCAGGTTCTTTTAATGCACAACGCTTGAACACACCTAAGCTGTTCCTAAATAACTGGGACAAATGGAAGTTTGGCTTTTGGAAGAACCCTCATGTAATTACAGAACCGAAAAACTTCCTCAACCTGAATCCAATCTGTTTCTCTGATTTGAAACTGTCCAAATTTGTCTCACACAACATGTGTCAGCAAAAAAAATACTCTTAGCTCATTAATCTAAGTCACATGCCCTTCCAGGTTCCAGAGGTCAAAGGTCTATGTTCTGGCCAATTGCTGTGATAGGAGCATAGGGATTACCTAATGAGAAGAGACCAAGACAAATTGAGTTCACCATCTATTGGGACATAACAACTATTTTCTTTGTGAGAAAATGAAATGAATATTTTTTTGGTGGACTTGTTTAGCCATGAAGCTGAATACAAGTGCTGAAGAAAATTAACGTTCTTTCACTTTTGTCATGTACTATCAGTTTTCAGAGCTTTTAGCTCAACGTGGCCATATGAAGAGTACTGCCCTTCCTCATCTGTTGCACAATATCATTTTTCTCCCAGCTCAGGATAAAACCTTACCTGCAAAAGTGCAGGTTATCTCCGCTTGCTGCATTAGCTTTCATTGTGAGGGTATTTCATTTAATGTTGGTTAATTTCAACATGCGTATTTTTTTAAAGAAAGAGACATGTTGTCAAAGTTTTTCACATTGTACCCATCTGGACATGCAAAATTCCAAACAATCACAATTTACGCTGCAAGGGGAAAAGGTGTTCATTGCTGGCAAGCCAGCTGTGATTAGCTGAAGTGTTGCCATGGTGAAGGCCACAAAGAATTATAGGTTCTTCAGAAATTCAAGCAAGATGAAAGGCTTGCATGTATTAATTTTGTTTGTAGAGAACAGCTCCCTGTATCTGAATGTATGTCCCCTCTAGTAAGTTTTAAATGAGCCATGTTGAGCTTGCTAAAAGCGACGTACATTCATAAGCAAGGACCTGCAAACAAAAGGAATATATTCAAACCACCACCTTTTTTGAATTTCCAGGGAGCTTGTGGCTTTATTTCTCATGGCAAAGTATTGGTCAGCAACATTCAACTTGCCAATCAATCAGCAACCTTATCTCATCTCATGTAATATAAATTGTTGTGATCATTTGAAAGTCTTGCATTTGTCCATTTGAGTGCAAGAGGAAAAGCTTTGACAACATTTTAATCTTTTCAGCAACATTTGAGTTCTGTATTACCAAGCTTTTGTTAGTACTAATATTTGACTGTTCTGTTTCTCTCATTTGAAACTGTCCAAATTTGCTTCACACAACATGTATCGGCAAACAAAAACACTCTCTTAGCTCGTTGGTCTAGGTCACATACCCTTCAGGTCAAAGATCTGTATTCTGGCCAATTGCAGTGACAGGAACATAGGGATTATCTAACGAGATAATTGGGATAGAACAATAATGGAGACGTTTATTAGTGCTCCAGGTGCACCAGTTTCCTCCCACAGTCTGAAACATGCTGGTCAGGCGCATTGGCAATACTAAACTCTCCCTCGGTGTGCCCAAACAAGTGTGTGTGGTGACTAGGGGATTTTCACAGTAACTTCACTGCAGCGGTAATGTAAGCCTTACTTGTGACACTAATAAATAAACTTCAACTTAAACCATAGCCATCAATTTCTACTAATTAGCCCCCAGCAGGCACAAAGATGATCCAAGCAAACCTCAGTGGAGCCATATGACTTCAAAGTTATCTGTTGCAGCATTTACCACATGTCAGACCTGAAATAGCTCATGTATTGTATCCCAAAATGTTATTTGATGGAAGAAATCTAACTGATTTGCATTTGAATAAAATCAAAAGTAATTGCTTCCACTGTCTCCCTGTGGAGAGTATCCCATTGATTTACCATTTACTCATGGATGTATTTATTGCTGAGATTAGTTTTCAATTTATCTGCTCCCTTTTAAGAACCCTCGGGCTTTCTGCTTTTGCTGCCTGAAGTGACCCTTGAGTCTCTCCTCAGGTTTTCCTTCCTTGTCTTTTTGGTCATTAATGACACCAGTTCATTTTGCTCAGCAATCATGTTCAATATGCTAATTTTCTAATTATCTGAAGCCTTCCAAAACATTAAGGGCTGCAGAAATTTTACTTTGTCCAAGATGGGTAGATTTTGGATCTGGTAGAGAAAATGTTGCAAATCTGAAATCCAACCCTACCTGTACATGCTCCTAATATGCTCTGGGAACAGCTGGGAGGTGCTTCCCTGACCTGAAGAAATGTATCTGTTGAAGAGGCAAGAACTGCTGAATCCAGGAGAGCAAATACTATTCCACTAACCTACTGGATCCAATTAATTTGCTTCATCTAGCCCCGTAATCACCTTTCTGAACTCTCCTCTTTTCAAACTCCAATCTTCTACCAACCCTTGTCTCCAGTCTCCACTCTGGCCTTTCTGGTGTCTCCCTCCCTCCTGACTCTCCAGTCGCAGATTAGCATTGATCACCTACCTGCCCGACAGTCAACCAGTTCTTCTCACCCTTTTGGCTAAGATCAAGCATCAGATCAAGTCCAAGGTGTCTTATTTTATTAGCTTGGATATTTTATGTCTCTCTTGTTGGGAACATGAATCTGATTCAGTTTGAATTTGTGTTTTGGAGCATGTAGGAGATGGATTTGAGTTTGCCTGATCCACTCTGCACATTCATAGAATCCATGCAATCTCTATGGTGCAGAAGGAGGCCATTTGGCCCTTCGAGCCTGTGCCATCAACAATCCCACCCAGGTCCTATCCCTGTAACCCCATATATTTCCCCTGCTAGCCTCTGGACACTAATAGACAATTTATCATGGCCAATCTACCTAATTCACACATCTTTAGACTATAGGAGGAAACCAGAGCACCCAAAGGAAACCTACATGGATGAGGGGAGAATGTGCAAACTCTACACTGACAGTGATCCAAGCCGGGAATCGAACCCACACCTCTTGCACTGTGAGGCAGCAGTGCTAACCGCTGTGCTACCCTACAATTGGCTTTGTAACTTTAAGAATAGCGTAAACAGTTTTTAAGAAGTCAACCAGCTTGTCAATCTGATGAGTTGTAATGAGGAAACGGAGGCAGTTCAGGTAATGTTATTAAATTCTTCCATGTTTCCAAAATGCAGAATTATTCTGTCAGGGTACCAGAGCAGAAACCTCAAATTATGTTACAAAGCCCGACTAGACCCAACAGTTTTTCTGTTTTGTGTGAAAATAAGGTGTTTCACTCCAGGTGTGATTCTATTGATGTACTAGGAAGTGTTTATCAAAGCAAACTTTATTTAATGTTCCAGTTCAACTGTAACAAATGAATTAGCTGAACTTTTACCCATTGAAATACTCAAACATGACGAAATGCAATTCTTAACTGCCAACTTTATTAATATTAATTCCAGTTCAAGTAATATTCCTCTTGTGGACTTAAACTCCTCTTTAAAATCAATTAGCAAACTCCCAAGCTTATGTGCTTGTATTTATTTACAATCCTAGAGTTTTTGAATCTCTGGAAAGAAAGAGAGAGAGAGAGAGACCTGTCTTCAGACAGCTGCAAGAAGCAGCCTTCAGAGAAAAAGAGACAGAAGGATATATCTTGTTTCAGGACCAGGCAGAAGCTGACTATTTAGAAATCAAACAGAACTGCGTGTTTTCCCTGCAAGCTTGATTCCAGCCAAGTCATATGACTCTGCCTCTGTCAATCAACCTAATCAAAACCCTACTCTGAAACCCCAAGGGAAAAGCAAAATAAACAAAACTGCATTAATTCAGATTAAAACACGCACATCCTAAGCTAAAATCAATCATTAACCTGCTTTCTCAGCATCTGAGCTGCCTGGTACAGATACATTGGTACCGTGTGAAACAGAGCTGAATTTTAAACATACCACTTACAAGAAACTTTATTTAAAAAAAAAAGTACATTTCCTAAAGGCATAATAGCTTTTTTATTCATGTTACAAGTAGGCTTACCTTAACACTGCAACAAAGTTACCGTGAAAATCGCCTAGTCGCCACATTCCGGCACCTGTTTAGGTTAACAAAGAACAACACAGCATGAGAAACAGGCCCTTTGGTCCTACAAGCCCGCACCGCCCATTTTAACATTTAGTGAGTGCCTCATTCCCATTCTCCTTCTACTTATGACTTTTGTCTACGCCTCTTGGACTCTACAATAAAGGGGTGCAAATTTAGAGAATGATATGTGCGCCAGATTAAGGGATGTCTAACTTAGGGACGCTTTGTTAACATCAATCAGCTTAAAAGCACGTTTGTGGGGTGTGGGAGGAAACCAGAGCACCCAGAGAAAACCCATGCAAGCATGAGGAGAATGCGCGAACTCCCACAGACACAGACCCAAGTCGGAGATCCAACCCAGGTCCATGTATCTGCACAGCAACCAGTGATAGTCACTGAGCTGTCATGTTGCCCGTCAGTTGGTCCAGTTTAAGCATACACTAACGACGTGAAGCACTAGGCAACTCTCAAAGCAACATCCAAGGGCAGCCCTCGCTCTTGGGTTATACTGAGGGAGAAGTTAGCATGGCCAATGCAACTAACCAGCACATCTCTGGACTGTGGGAGGAAACCAGAGCACCCTGAGGACTCCCATGCAGACACGGGGGGAACATGCAGACTCTGGACAGACAGCGACCCAAGCCAGGAATTGAACTTGGTTCCCTGGTGATGTGAGGCAGCAATGCTAACACTCTACCACCATGCCTCACAGTTCCCTCCCTCTCTATCTCACTGTTCCGAGATTAGATTGAGGTCTAAAATTACTTGGCTATTAAAAGTTCAGATTGACAAGTAGACACTTATCAAACAAGAACATTGGAGATCGCACACTGCTGAAATCTAACGTTTCTTACAATCCAGAAGTCAGGTAATTGGAGCTATGAGCACTAATTAAATAAAGAGGAAAAGACACATTCTGACTGAATACACATTAAATGCTGTCTACGAGAATAAGCAGGGATTCGGTTGAATGAAAATGCTTGGCAAGATGGAGTGAAAATACTTCAGAAATTTATGGTGCGTAAGTCTTTCTGCACTATTAGCTTTTGTTTTTTCATGAGAACTCAAATAACACTTCAGTGAGAACAGTGCGGTTCAGCTTTCATTTTCCAAATCCAACCTGCGCTGAACGACAACTGATTTTTGAAACCCTAACTGTTTTTCAGCCCACACTCGACACAGCAGGATGCCATGGCTGCGTTCAGACTGTGAGCTAATAAGGCTTCTCAGTCAATCAGATTCCACGCTTGCCGAAGAGTCAAAGTTAATTTAGTAATAATGGATTAGAGCTCATAGCTAATGAATCATTGCAAATCTCGATTTATTGGGCTGGGGCTCTCGGTTCCAGAGGTGACATTACATGATAGAAAATGCAATGGGAAGCAATAAACTGTGCATGAAGTGAAAACAAATTTCAGCTATTTGGCTGCACAGTGATGAACGGGGCTGATGGAAAGGTTAATCTCAGAGTTCCTCAAATGGCAAAGGCATCTCAGTGTGTTACACAGATCAGAAAATGTCCCTTGGCTTGATCGCGCTGATCTCACTTAGGGATAGCAGTAAGGTCAAGTATTGTAATTAGCCTTATAATCTCTGGGCTGAATTTCCCCAGGAGGTGGGGTAGGAGCAAACTAATTCTAAAAAAAAATTGCATTAGGTTAAGCTTGCCCTTGAGTTTCAGCTTCCATTAGCCTTTCCCAGGCTGGATCTGATGCTGGCATCTTGTACGTCCCCGATGCGGTGGCAATTCAAGTTGTTTTGGGACTATTTAGGGGCAGCTTTCACACCACGTGGCAAATTTGCTTGGTGTGGGGCCCCCTGCTGCACCGGCACCCCAGTGGGTAAGACAAGGCAGCTCCACTGTGCAATGTCAGAGCTGTGTGAGAACGCGTGGAGGTTTAATGGTTACCAGCAGGAAATGGCAAATCTTCTCCTGTCACAGCCTGACACGTGAGTGAGGATTTCCTGGAGATGGATGTCTCTGATCATAACAGAAGCATAGAAACTAGAAATAGGAGTAGGCCATTTGGCCCTTTGCGTTTACTCCGCCATTCATTATGATCATGATTAATCATCAAATTCAATATCCTGATCCCTCCTTGTTCCCTTTAGCCCCCAAGAGCTATATCTAGTTTCTTCTTGAAATCACTTCACGTTTTGACCTCAACTACTTGCTGTGGTAGTGAATTCCACACATTCACTACCCTCTGGGTGAAGAAATTTCTCCTCACCTCGGTACTGAAAGGTTTACCCCCTTATCCTCAAAATATAACCCCTAGTTCTTGATCCTCCCAACTGGGGAACGTTCTTTCTGAATCTACCCTGTCTAATACTGTTAGGATTTTATAAGTTTCTATGAGATCCCCTCTCTAAATTCCGATGAATATAATCCTAACCGACTTAGTCTCTCCTCATATGACAAACCTGCCATCCCAGGAAACAACCTGGTAAACATTTGCCATAGTCCCTCTATAGCAATTACACCTTGCCTCAGATAAAGACACCAAAGCGACGCACAATAGCCCAGATGTGGTCTCACCAAGGCCCTATATTTAATGGGACTGACGCATTAGCAAATGTTCCCCTGATAATAGTAGCACTTCCATCACTCCCCTGTTGTCCTTGTTACTTGACCCTCAGTAGCACTGTCATTTGGGCTGCATTATATTCACCTCCTGCTCCTGAATGTGTCCTCCATCCCTAACTGGAAGGTCAACTCGAAGGTGGTTTGCTAATTGGCTGCTTCCTGTATAATCAGGCAAGGTGGACATATTCTGGCAGTGAATAGATTCAGGACCCAGAAACAGCCCTGCCTCTCAAATATTTTTAAAGTTAGGAAAACTCAATCCCTTGATGAGGAAAAGATGGGGGGGGTGGGTGATAAATCAACTTTTGATATATTAATGCCTCTACTTTCCTGAGAAGAATGCAAAAAAAAATTCTACTTGCCCGGGTAATATTTGAAAATGCATTAGAATTGCATATGCATTGGAGACCTCGACATCGAATGATGTCAAGAATCATCCACATTTGCATTTTGCTATTTATCCCGTGGCTAGGTGTAATTTGCAATTTAATTTAGAGAACCTAGCCTCAGAAGTGAATCAAATCATATGTTTTTCACTTCAAGTTGATCTATCTGCTGCCTTCCACAATTCATGTCCTTATTTTTTTTTGGCCAGCCCAGTATGGACGACTCCAAATAAAGATGATGGAAGATGTCCAGTTCCACAGAACAGCCAATTGTTCAGCCATTTTGAAGCCAATTCAACAGAGAGTTCGCAAAGAAGCAATAATAAATCTTTAATCTGCTGGCATGAGCTTTCATGCAGTGCATTAGTGAGACATAGGCAACAATTAATGTCCGTGTTACACAGACACTTAATGGTGTAGAATCTCAATATTATTATAGCCCCCCGTAGCAAACCTGATGGGCACAATGATGATGGTGATTATAACAAGGTGTTCATTTTTAGTCAATCACCTATCAGCCAGGATTGCTGGCTGAGCACTTTCTCTGATATTATTCTGTCAACTTTTTCAGTCAGGGTCTGAACAGCCGAAAGTTAATTAAATGACTGCGAGTCCTCACACTCTGTCAGCCAACAAGTAAGACAACACAAATAGCGGCCTATTCCTCTTCATTCCATTATGCTACTTCATTCAACTCTTTTCCTCTCACTCCAAGGAGAAAATTGCTTCATTTTAATGAAGATAAAGGGACATTTTCACCCCGCACCATCCATTAACTTACTTGAAATCAACCACAGAAAGGCTGCCTGTCGCGGAGGACTAACGTGAACAGTAAGCGCACATCAGACCATGTACGCCATTTTAACTCCTGTGATCAGGGTGCAAGCAAGTTGCAGAATCTGCCAGGAAAGCAGCTTGCAAACAGCCTGGGCCAAAAGAACCCCAACAAAAAGTGTTGTATTTTATCTCTTTCCAGAGTAATACAAACATAGAGAATCGAATCATGTGATTATCATATTACTTCCTGTGATGACATACATATTAGCATATATGTATATGTAAATGGTTATATTTAACATACTAATTAATATACTATCACAAAATCCCCATTCCTTAAATAATAACCCCACAAGATATAATATTGATATGTTTTGTGAATAAGCAACTCTGAAGATATTTGACAACTATGGCACTATTTAGTTCAACCATCCTTTCTAATTGCAGTAGTGATGGAACTCCACCTGTCCACATGCTATTGCACTCATTGAATGATGCCTTTTTCGCATTTTATCCAATTCAATCCTCAATTTATCTTGAATGTGCATGCTGTATTTTTTAATGCGCATGCACCTTCCCTAAGTTGGCAGGGCTGCTTTCTTGTGGAAATTTCCAACCTTGTCAAACCAGGCTTGTACCAATCCAAAAGGAGTCCAACCGTATGACTGCTCTGGCCTTCTGACTGGGTCACCCCACAGAAGGTGCAAGAATCATAGAGTAATCGAATCTCTACAGTGCAGAAGAAAGCCATTCAGTTCATCGAATCTGCACTGACTCTCCAACAAAGTATCTTACCCAGAACTTATCCCCACAACCCCACATATTTACCCCACTAACCCCCTAACCTCCACATCTTGGGACACTAAGGGGCAATTTAGCACGGCCAATCCACCTAACCTGCACATCTTTGGATTGTGGGAGGAAACCAGAGCACCCGGAAGAAACCCACACAGGCACGGGGAAAATGTTCAAACACCACACAAACAAAGAACTGAAGCATGTGATATCACATCACTTTTGGCAATAACATACATAGCAGTATAAATATTTATTTAAATGATATATTTAACATGCTAACAAATATCACAACTGTACCTTTAGGTTTAAACATTTTTGAAAGTCACTTGCGGTCTAAATGGAACGGAAATTCCTTCTTCTGGTCTGGCAGGGAAATATTGGGCCTAGTCTGCTCTGGATTACCCTCTCTCCTCACTCCACCTGTGGCCTGTCAAACACCCCTGTTTCCTTACTTAACTTGGCTCCAGCCCATTCCTCAGGATCCCAGAGTTCATAAGTTTCTGTAGGAACAGAAATAGGCCATTCAGCCCATCGAGTTTGCTCCGTTATTCAATCATAGCTCATATGCTTCTCATCCTCATTTCCCTGCTTTCTCCCCATAACTTCAACTCATTACCAATTACAACTCTAACTCCTCCTTAGATTTACTCACTGTCCCAGTATCCATCACACTTTAGGGTAGCACGTTCCACAGATTCACAACCCTTTGGGAGAAATAGTTCCTCCTCAACTCTTTTAAATTTGCTACTCCTTATCCTAAGATTATGACCTCTCGTCCTAGAATGTCCCACAAGAGGAAGCATCTACTCCACATCTATTTTATCCGTACATTTTATCATCTTGTATAGCTCAATTTGATCTCCCCTCATTCTTCTAAATTCCAGAGGCATAAATTGTTCAGTCTATTTTCATACAACAGACCCCTCATCTGTGGAATCAATCTAGTGAACCTCATCTGAACTGCCTCCAATGCCACTACATCTTTCAAAGAACATAGAAAATTACAGCACAGGAACAGGCCCTTCGGCCCTCAAAGCCTGCACTGACCGTGCTGCCTGACTTAACTAA
The DNA here is from genome assembly GCF_965287045.1 of Carcharhinus amblyrhynchos. Lineage (NCBI taxonomy): Eukaryota > Metazoa > Chordata > Chondrichthyes > Carcharhiniformes > Carcharhinidae > Carcharhinus > Carcharhinus amblyrhynchos. The sequence goes on from NC_137352.1 coordinate 27,057,585, forward strand.
AACCCCCTACTCTTCCGGGCACCATGTTCCTCAATTCCCATCTCATCCATATACTTCTCAAGACACCCCTTAAAAAGTCACAACCGTATCCACTTCCACCACCTACTCCAGCAATGAGTTTCAGACACCCACCATTCTCTGTGTAAATAAAAAAACAATCTGCTTTGTGCATTTCTTTTAAACCTTGCTCCTCACACCTTAAACCTATGCCCCTTAGTAATTGGCTCTTCCACCCTGAGAAAAATCTTTTGACTATCCACTCTATCCATGCCTCTCATAACCTTGTAAACTTCTATCAGGTCGCCCCTCAAACTCCATCGCTCTAGTGAGAACAAAAAAAGTGAAGTTTTGGCCTCCTCAAATAAGGGGACCTAAACTGTGCACAATTCTACCCTATGGGTAGTCAGCCTCCTGCCAATTTGCTAGCTCTTCGATCATTCTTACCTACTTCAAATGGGTGGCAATGTAGAGAAGAACGAATGGGGGACTGGGAGTTAAAGCCATCTAAACCTCAGGCTGAAGAGTAAATGAAGAGTTTTCCTCTTATCTTGCACCCACCCCCCCCAACCCACCCACAACGTAGCTCAAGCTAAAATCAGATGTCTTTCACTTGACATTTGAGTTTCCACCCTCAAGTTAGCTAGGCCCTTACAGTGATTACCTCATATTGCATCAGCTCGTCTTGCACTGATCTTCCAGGTGAGTGTTGTTCCCCCCACTTGCTGGCAAAATAATACAGCAACGGGCACTTTTCATACACACGTTATTATTCTGACGACTGATGCTGCTCGTTAATAATGGGAAACCATGGCTCCGGAATGCTATTGATTTCCTAACAGGTCCCTGTGCGAGTGCTGCGCTGTCCAAACAACTGCAAGATCAGTCACTGCATAACAAACCAACCATACAGCGCTAGCTGATAGGAGTGCACAATGAAATATTACCCAAGGAGTCATCTTCATTCTCAGATCACAATGAAGAAACCTTCTGCTTCACAATATAGCCAAAGAATTGAAGGTTAAAAGGTATTGCCACTGATATTAGTGGATGAATGTTGATGCACTTTTGCAAAACGTCCATGTTATTTTTGATTGAGTGTTCAGCCATTTAAAACAAGCCAGTCCATACGCTGGCTGAAATGGTCGATAGGAGAACAAAATTTTAATGTGCTTATTGTCTGTTCACTAATATTGATAAGAGGAATTTGCATGCTTGCATGCTGTGCTAAATTAATATTATTTCCACCAAATCAATTCTACAATCATAGATTCCCTACAGTACAGAAGGCAGCTATTCGGCCCATCGAGTCTGTACTGACCACAATCCTATCCAGGCCCTATTCCTGTAACCCCACACATTTACCTTGCTAATACCCCCCGACACAAGGGTCAATTTAACATAGCCAATCAACTTAACCTGCATCTCTTTGGGCTGTGGGAGGAAGATCATAGATCTTGGAAGATCATAGAATCCCCTACAGTGCAGAAGGACGCCATTCAGCCCATTGAGTCTGCACCAGCCATGATCCCACCGAGAGCTCTATCCCCATAACACCAAGCATTTACTCCATTTGATCTACCTTATACTAAGAGTTAATTTAGCATGACCAATCTATGTGACCCACACATCTTTAGCCTGTGGGAGGAAACTGGAGCACCTGGAGGAAACCCACACAGACATGGGGAGAATGTGCAAACTCCACGCAGTGATCCTAGACTGGATTTGAATCTGGGTCCCTGGTGATGTGAGGCAGCAGAGCTAACCACTGTGCCACCATGCCACTATCAAACCACTTTTCATTTCACACAAATTGGTTTTAGCAATCTATAATTTGGGCTTCTAAAAGGTTCAATTCAATCCCCGATGCTATATCTTTTTACCTTTTAAACATCTGGCAATGCCATGGTCTTGCTTGTACTGCCGTTCAAAGGAATCTATTGAGGGAGATGATGCTAATTAACAGGAGGGCAAGTGCAACCAGAGGCCATGATTCTCCTGTTGTTCACATGCTGCACCAACTGCAGATCTGTCTCAAGACTGTGGAACCTCAGGATCAAGGTCATGTAGGATTTTGGATCTTGTCAGATTTTGGGTTTGGCAGTTCAGGCTGCGGGCAGTTTGGAAATAGTTGATCATGCAAAGCGTAAAAGCTGATACATGCTCAGGCCTCCCATCACAACAGCTCAGCACCTAGACGAATTGTTGAGGTAATTTTTAAAAAAAATTAAAATTGATGTAAAGTTTCAAACAACTCTGCTTTTTGGACAGCCAAATTTGACACACGGTAGTGCAATATAAAACTGTTCGTGTGTGTCCCTTCTATACATTGGCTCCCTTTCTCTACTCCTATTTGCCACAATGATCGCATGAGGAGGCAATGGCCCAGTGATATTATCACTAGACTATTCATTCAGAAAGTCAGCTAATGTTCTGGGGACCCAGGTTCGAATCCTGCTACAGATGGTAGAATTTGTATTCAATAAAAGTAATGTCTGGAATTAAGAACCTACCAATGATCATGAAACTATTGTTGGAAGAACCCATTTGGTTTGCTAATGCCCTTTAAGGAAGGAAATCTGCCATTCTTACCTGGTCTGGCCTAAATGTGACTCCAGAGCACAGCAATATGGTTGATTCTCAACTGCCCTCGAGCAACTAGGGATGGGCAATAAATGCTGTAAGAAGTCTGACAACACCAGGTTTAAGTCCAACCGGTTTATTTGATAGTAATCCCACAAGCTTTCAGAAACAGTGTTCCTTCGTCAGATGTGTGGAAGGTTCGTCACATTTGATGAAGGAACACCATTTTCGAAAGCTTGTGGGATTACTATCAAATAAACTGGTTGGACTTAAACCTGCTGTTGTGAGACTTCTTACTGTGTTTACCCTGGTCCAACACCGGCATCTCTACATAATAAATGCTGGCCAGCCACTGATGCCTATGTCCTGCAAATAAATTTTAAAAAAATTAGCACTTACCATGTCTACCTCAATAGTTCTCAATTTCTTTTGCACAAGGCCCTTCATTAATCAATGGATAAGTTCATGCTACACTTTGTAACTCTAAAATGGGTTAAAATGGGAAGGGACTGCTCCCACCACAACAAACACACTGTCCATTCCTGCCCAATATTCCAAATGCTTTTTTCCTGAATTTGCAAAGTATTGTGTTTTACATCAGGTCAGCCATGATTGTGCAGAATGGCCGAGCAGGTTCAAAGGGCTGAATGGCCTTCTCCTGCTTCCATTTTCTCTGTATGTTTCTCTGTATGTATATTATCATGAGGACAGATCTGAACTGGAAATGCTTTTTCAGTGGACGTGAGCATTGATGTTCCCTGCCTACACTCAGGAACAAGGCAGACGTTGCAGCTCTGCACAATAATTTGCCTCTCAATTGACCCAAGCCTCAAAACTGAAAACAAGTTAAAGATATGCTGGATCCTCAATGCTTCAACTCACACACGAAGAATTACCACTTGAACGTTGTACTGAAAAAGTGCAATCACCACAGAGTATGCACAAAGAAAGAGTTAAAGCTTTAAGGAGCTGGGCAGAAAATCAGAGAGAGAGAAGAAACAGTTGGACGAGTGCCACTGTTTCCCCCAGCAGAGTTTAGAAAGCCCTATTGCCCCGTAGCGAGTGGTATTCACATCCACCATGGAAAATCCACGCGAACAGGAGGCCTCCATATCAAACAATGTCAGGCAGCATCCAGATTTGCACTGTGCTTCCTGCCCTGCAGCTATCACAACCAACAATTTGATCCAGAGAATGGTATCTCAATAATGAATCAAAGCAAATAATTTTCTCTCCGAGTTAGCGTTTGCACCTTTCCCAATTTCTGTCCTGAATCACTTTGCCCACAAAGCACCTCTCTGTAAGTGAAGGTAATAGGAAGCATCCACCTTCACAGAGCAGTCAACCGTCTGCCCTTTTCAAAAGCAATCTGACAGGTTGAACAGGAGATGCCAGGCAGAAGGAATGATAAATCTGTGATCTGCAGGCATTGGACGTTATATGGTATATAGCTATCACACAGGCAATAATTAATGTTGACACTACGCAAATAATTAACTCACTACAGTTCAATATTATGCCTATTGTGCTGTACAGAAAATACCGAAGGGAAAAATGTGAGGTGAGAAAGAGACTTTATTGATGAAAGCACTCAAAGTGAGACATAATGATCTGGAGGGTTCTAGGTTTTATCATTCTTCAAGTTTCTTGATTTTAGCCAGGATAACAAGATGGTGTGCTACAGTTGCTATTGGAACACTGTGCCAGAGAGACAGAAAAAAAATCCATCACAACTCCAGCTAGAAATTAGATATCTGTAATAATCCTTCAGAGGCAGAAGTTCCTTCCCCAAAATCCCTTTATTTACAAGTCTGACAGCAGCATACAGAGTGCTTTCAGTTAGCAGTCCACACAAGGAGTCCCAGAGGAACCGACATGCCTGGCAAATTGCACGGAGGGTGTGGAGAGTCTGCAGAAGGATCAAGATAGGCTGGGCGAATGGGCCAGGAACTGGCAAGTGGAATTTAATGTTGGCAAGTGCGAGGTTGTCCACTTTGGTAGGAATAATGGTAGGAAGGACTATTACTTACGTGGCGAAAAACTGCAGCAGGCGACGGTGCAGAGGGACCTCAGGGTCCTTGTGCATGAGTCGCAAAAACCCAGCCTGCAGGTGCAGCAGGTGGTCAGGAAGGCGAATGGGATGCTGGCCTTCATAGCGAGGGGGATTGAATATAAAAGTAGGGAGGTCTTGCTGCAGCTGTATAGGGCATTGGTGAGGCCGCAGCTGGAGTACTGTGTGCAGTTTTGGGCGCTGTACTTACGCAAGGATATTTTGGCCTTGGAGGGAGTGCAGAGGAGGTTTAGTACTGTGTGCAGTTTTGGGCGCTGTACTTACGCAAGGATATTTTGGCCTTGGAGGGAGTGCAGAGGAGGTTTACTAGGCTGATACCGGAGTTGAGGGGGTTGAGCTATGAGGAGAGGCTGAATAAACTAGGCTTGTACTCGTTAGAGTTCAGAAGAATGAGGGGAGATCTCATTGAGACGTATAAGATGATGAATGGGATGGATAGGATAGAGGTGGAGAGACTCTTCCCGTTCAGAAAGGACAGTAGGACTAGGGGGCACAGCCTCAAGATAAGGGGGCGGCGGTTTAGAACAGAGTTGAGGAGGAACTTCTTCACTCAAAGGGTGGTGAATCTCTGGAATTCTCTGCCCGTTGAGGTGGTGGAGGCTGCGTCGCTAAATATTTTTAAGACGCGGGTTGATGGGTTTTTGATAAGAGAGGGGATTAAGGGTTATGGGGAGAGGGTGGGAATGTGGAACTGAGCCACAACAGATCAGCCATGATCTTATTGAATGGCGGGGCAGGCTCGAAGGGCTAGATGGCCTACTCCTGCTCCTATTTCTTATGTTCTTAAGTACAAAGCAAGAGGCCCCCTTATTGACCCATCAATTTGTCTCTTAATTCAAATAGGCCAATGTCAATTGCCTGATTAAAGTCATTACAATATCTTAGAGGAACAATTTTGTCCACATATACAGGTGGGAAGGTACAATATCGGGATTGAAGGCATCACTGACTCTTCTATTCTCAAGGACACCTGCCTCACCTAGGTTTAAACTGGGCTGGAAAACAGACAAGTAGCTCTCCCACTCATAATAGATGGAAATGAAAATAAATGTTGGTATTTGAAGCACTACACACTCTGGCACAATGACGGTGTTCCTTCAGGTGTAGAGTGGCAGGCAACTCAAGCATGCTGTGGAGAAACTGCTGTGGCGATGACTTGTGAATGACTCTACCCCACCATTTCTCATTGTGAACCCCTGTGATGGTTCCCCCATTTGGATTGTAATTATGGCTTGATTAAGAACAAAAACAAAAGAACTAGGGGCAGGATTAGGCAATTCTGTCCCTCGAGCCTGTTCCGTCATTCAATATGATCTTGGCTAATCTCATCTCGGCCTCACACCCACAATCTTTCCCGCTTTTCATCCCATTGATAATTAAAAATACTTATGGATTAATCATGGGAAATGTGTGGGATTACAGGGATAGGACAGAAAGAGGGGGCCCGGGTGGGATGCTCTTTCAGAGAACCAGTGCAGGTTCAATGAGCTGAAAGCCCTTTCCGCACTTCAGGGATTCTATGATAGGTAAGAGAAGATACACTGTTGTATCTGGTTCTTGGGAGATGAGGTGGACAAAGTAGCCCAACTGTCGGTGGAGGAACATTTATGAGACAGTGATCATTGTGTTGTAAGGTTTAGAATGATGATAGAAAAGGACTAGAGGCAATCCAGAGTAAAAATAATTAACTGGGGCGGGAGCCAATTTCATTGGGACAAAAACTGAGCTGGACCAGAAAGACTGGAATGAAAGGAATATTATAATATTCAAAGCTATGGGCCAAGTGCTGGTAAATGGGACTAGAATCATAGAATCCCTACAGTGCCATTTGGCCCATCGAGCACAGCCCCAGCTAGGCCCTACACTGTAACCCCTCGCATTTACCCTGCTAATTCCCCTGAAACTTAGGAGAAATTTATCATGTCAACTCAATCAAACCCGCACATCTTTGTAATGTGGGAGGAAACTGGAGCACCTGGAGGAAATCCACACAAACACAGGGAGAATGTGAAAACTCCACACAGTCATCCAAGGCTGGAATCGAACTCTGGTCCCTGGTGCCATGAGGCAGTAGGGCTAACCACTGTGTCGCCATGTTTCATCAAGCAAACAACCGTGCCTAACTTGAACACTGTTACACTCACAGCACATAGCTTGTGAGCCAATTTTGGAGAATATCAAAATGTTTTTTACTCTCAGTGGATTGAATTAGAAGCAAGGATGAGGAAGATAATTGGATAAGAATAGAACCACTGATCTTAATCTGCCTAGACACTTTTAATATTGTTATTCAAATCTGACCATTACATAGGAATCTGCGCATATTTTCAATGAGTCCCACTTCATCCATAAACTCACAGCCTAAAGCTCACAGCTAATCCATGTGTTGCTCTGATGCACCAACTGCTAATGAAGATATTCTTTACTACCTTTCACTGCTAGTCTCACAAATGACTCTTTCAGTAGACCACTTTCTACTAAACCCATCAAACTTCTAATTATTCGAGTGGCAAACTGAAAATACTCTTGGTTAAAAAACAATGTGCAGTTAGCAATTGCAGTGCAATGGATTACAAAAGAGAAAAGACAAGGTCCCTTTATCACAGGTGGCACAGTGGCTAGCACTGCGGACTCACAGTGCCTGTGACTGTCTGTGTGGAGTCTGCACGCTCTCCCCTTGTCTGCATGGGTTTTCTCTGGATGTTCCAGTTTCCTCCCACAGTCCGAAAATGTGCAGGTTAGGTGGATTGGCCATGCTGAATTGTCCCATTAGTATCCAAGGATCGGCCATAGTTAATGTCCTGGGTTGTGGGGGAGTGGGCCTAGGCAGAATTCTCCTTCTGAGGGTCAGTGCAGATGCAATGGATTGAATGGCCCCCTTTTGCACTGTGATGATTCTATAGGATTCTATGGAATCTTGTAACTATTCAACATCAAATACTGAAAGACAGTGGTCCTGAAATTTATGCAGAAACTGAATCAACCTCAGTAGTATTATCACAAAGAAGAATAGGTACCTTCAGGATCTTGATTCATGGAAGTATAGCCATTTGGCTACAGATGAGGAACTGACAATTTTACTGCAATTGTATAGGGCGTTGATGAGGCCACACCTGGGGTATTGTGTGCAGTTTTGTGCCCTTATCTGAGGAAGGATGTCCTTGCTACAAAGGGAGTGCAGCAAAGGTTTAGTTGATGTCTAGATTGGCAGGTCTATCATTTGTGGAGAGACTAAGTCAGTTAGGATTGTATTCATTAGAGTTCAGAAGAGTGAGAGGGGATCTCTAGAGACTTATAAAATTCCAATAGGATCAAGCAGGGTAGATTCAGAAAGGATATTCCTATTGACAGCGGAGTCCAGAACTAAGGGTCATATTTGAGCACAAGGGGCAAACTTTTTAGAACTGAGGTGAGGAGAAATTTCTTCACCCAGAGAGTGGTGAATGTGGGGAATTCATTACCACAGAAAGTAGTTGAGGCCAAAGTAGTTGTGTGGTTTCAAGAAAAAATTATATATAGCTCTTGAGACTAAAAGGATCAAGAGATGTTGGGGGGGGGAAGGAGATCAGGATACTGAATTTGATGATCAGCCATGATCATAATGAATGGCAGAGGAGGCTCAAAGGGCCAAATGGCCTGCTCCTGCTTCTAGTTACTATGACAACTGAGGATGGAAACCCAGACAACAAAGGTGAATGTCAAATTGACAAAAATATCAAGAACTGCCTACTTGACTTAGTGTTTGCTTTGTTTGACTCTCATATAGTACAAATTATTCTGTCTTAAACATGTAACATTGTAGCTTCAATATTTTAGTAAATAGTTGGGATATTAAGTTTTTCAATCTTAGACAAAAAGTTGCCAGTCGCGGGAGATCATAACAATATCTGCGCTGATTAAATCTAGAATCTCTGAACGTACATTAATCTATTCAGAAATGCTTCTCATTGAATATTTCACTGTTAAAACAACAAGCGAGAGGAAGGAGAGACTCACATCAAGAATGCTGTTAAATATATTTTGAAAATTGTGGGCCTATGTGAAATGGTGGATGGAGCTGTTTTGTTTAAGAGGCAGTGCGATTAAGTAAGTCTTTTTCTTATTTTGTGACTAATTCCAAAGCACGCGATCTTACCTGCCCCTGTCGCTATATTCCTGCTGCAGCCAGCTTGAAGAATTTGGCAGCCAACCAAATCTCCATCCACTGCAGCAGGATGGAAATCTCCCATGAACGGTGATGAGAAAGTGCTTTATTTTTCTTTCCTTGCTGACAGAAAGCAATAGTTCAGACAAGAAAGGTGGGCGAAGCAAGGGAGGGACATAAATCAGGTTCAGCAGCTGCAATCCCAGCCTGACCACTACTTTCAATGAAGCTATGGTTGAATCTACCCTTCGAAACGATTATATTGTGCAGAGTCTGAGTTATTACTAGTGAGAAATAATATGGACAGTCACCTTTTCTTCCAGGGCTTCATCCTGGCCATCATTCTTTCATCTAAAGTGTCATTGCCATTTGTCTTCTAACTTGCAATCCATCGCATTTCTCCTGCTTTGGACCTTCAGGTCACGGAGCCCCTTCAAGGATGAAATTCGAGCGGTAAATATAAGGAAACACAGGAAACTCCCAATTAATTAAAGCCATTGGCATAGAGAAAAAGCAGCACCATGATCTTCTCTCCTCTAAGGGTGACCTCTAATCAGGAGGCAGCATTTCAGGGGAAGCATTATCATTGTATAATTAAAGAAGTTTAAACACCAAGGTGTCTGCGCGTGGATCTACAAACTTCTTGCCATAGCTTTGCAATTAATCATCCTGAATTTACCTAGTCGCCTTGATTAATTATAGCTGAGAGCAGTAATCTTTGCAGCTCTGTCTTGATAATAGAAAGTCGGGCTTCCTTGTTTTCTTCCAGAACCTTCCATCTTCCGAAGGCTGCTTTTCCTTGCATAAGTGACCCCAATGATTTAAATTAGAGATGATCACAACTCAGTCAGAAGCTATTGTAGCCTGCTTTCCTGAAGGGAATATCCCTCTTTCGATTCCCAGAACTTTGAATGGCTGCTAATAGAAGTCCCCTGGCAAAAACGATAACGAGTGCCAATACTGGAGGATTTTATGCAGGCAAGTGCCAGAATTCATATCAGAAGGTGAGAAGTAGTTGAACAGCGCCACATTAAAAATGAAATAATGAGCACCAAAATATCAGCTGCTATAAATTGGGGCCATGACTGAGATTGGAGTTAACGATCAGTCAACAGCCAATGTAATATATGTTAAAGCGATAGTCTTCACTGAGGAGGAAGTATGTCATATAATCCAGTCTCAGTTTTCTTTTGGCCTGTGAGCAGAACACAACACACACAACTCTGTTGCTTATGTCTTCAAACCATCTATCCACACATGTTATTTAACATTTAAGGTGATGGCGTACTGGTATTATCACTTGATTATTAATCCAAAGACTTGACTAACGTTCTGGGGACCTGGGTTCGAATCTCGCCACGGCAGATAGTGGAATTTAAGTTCAATAAAAATGTATGGATTTAAGAATCTATTGATGACCTTGAAACTAGGGCATTTTCCACAGTAATTTAATTGCAATGTTAATCTCAGCCTACTTGTGACACTAATAAATAAACTAAGCTCTTGATGATTCTCAGAAAAATCTATTTGATTCACTAATGTCCTGTGAGGAAGGAAAACTGCTGTCCTTACTTGGTATAGCGTACATGTGACCCCAGAGCCACAGCAATGTGGTTGACATTTATTTGCCCTCGGGCAAGTAGGGCTGGACAATAAATGCTAGCCCAGCCAGCGAAGCCCATCTCCCATGAATGAATGAAAAAGAATGAACCCACAACATGTTTATGCAACTATTTAAGACCATATGACCATAAGACATAGAAGCAGAATTAGGCCACTTGGCCCAATGAGTCTGCTCTGCCATTCAATCATGGCTGATTCTTTTTCTCATTCCCATTCTCCTGCCTTTTCCCCATAACCGCTGATCTCCTTATTAATCAAGAACCTATCTATCACTGTCTTACAGACAGTCAATGACCTGGCCTCCACAGCCCTCTGCAGCAAAGAATTCCACAGATTCACCACTCTCTGGCTGAAGAGATTCCTCCTCTCTCTGTTTTAAAGGATCGTCCCTTTAGCCTGAGGTTGTGCCCTCTGGTTCTAGTTTTTCCTACCAATGGAAATATTCTCTCCACGTTCACGTTATCCAGGCCTCACAGTATCCTGCAAGTTTCAAGAAGATTCCCCCCTCATTCTTCTAAACTCCAACCAGTACAGACCTCAAGTCCTCAACCATTCTTTAAGAGCAGTTGGTGCCTTTATACCATTATAAAGACATAACATGCTGTTTAACGCTGGACAAACAGCAAGGCAGCATGGTTGCATAAACATGTTGTGGGTTCTTTTTTTATTCATTCATGGGACATGGGCTTCACTGGCTGGGCTAGCATTTATTGTCCATCCCTACTTGCCTGAGGGCAAATAACAGTCAACCACGTTGCTGTGGCTCTGGAGTCACATGTACGCTATACCAAGTAAGGACAGCAGATTTCCTTCCCTAAAGGACATTAGTGAATCAAATGGGTTTTTCAGACAGTCGACAATAGTGCAGATATAACATGGTGAACAGCTTTAGATGATACTATCTTGGACATTTTGGTCTGACCACAATGAGCTTGCAGCATTGGAGAGTGTTGAAATCGCAGCATGGGACTGCATAGGAAAGCTTTGAAGGCACAGGCTGGGATAGTGCTGAGGTACAGAGCTGGTGAGCAGACAGACCCCTCATGGCGAGATCACAGTGCATAGCCTGTTCTGTGAGTGGACAGTCCTTCAAGAGGATCAGCAGTGGATTGGCTCCGCCAGGAAAGGCAAGTGCCCAATGATGTGTGCTGGATCGATAGCGAATGAGGGAGAATCAAATAAAAAAAACAGAACAAGTCGTATAAAAATCAGTCCGGAGAAGGTTACAATTATAAAGGGCAGCTGCAGGAGTTACTGAACAACAAACTGAATAAAACAAAGAGGAAGTTCAAAGGAATATTGTTGAAATGTCTGCAAAATTCTCCAGTTTGTATTAGATGCAGCTGACCTACCATCCAAATTCAAAATGTTTTGACAACTATGGTTTCTTGATTCAGGTATATCTGAACCAGACAAACGAGCCAAAAAAATTCACCAAGCAATTGGGAGTGAAGGTCTACATAGAATTAACAGCAGAAGAGCTAAATGATCTCCAAATATACATGGACTGCACTGGAAAAGTGCTTCAGAAGCACATTAAACTTCCATATTCATCGACTACACTTCATGTCATGTTGACAACAGCCGACAGAATCCATAGACCGCTTTGTCAGCAGATGTAGGGGAATGGGCACATTCTGTGATTGTTCAATTTTAGAACAAGATTGTCTTCTTGAGTTGGTGATTGCATCAACTCCCATGGAAGAATTCCAGATAGATCTGTGAGACATGCCAAAAATGTATAGTATTGAATGAATTATTTAAGAATGGATATGAGTATACCATCACTCCATTGGAATTATCTGCCAAATTTTAAGTAGTGTATCATCAAAAAGTTTTTAGCTATTCATTATTGCTCAAGGCTGACTCAGTAGCAACTGCCAACATATTACCTCTGAGAGTTCTAAAAGATACTTATTCATAGACAAGGAAAGGCATGACGAACCCTACTTCCATGAAACTTTTGGTGTGCAATGGTGCACTTATTCTACATGTGGGATCCATAGTCCTGGAGTGCCACAGATATTCTACATTAGAAAGAGGCCCAGTCATCACTGATTGATTGGCATGCTGTGATCTCACACGAGAAACATCCATGAAATCAGTCAAACCTCACGCAGCAGATCAACCTCAGAAACTACTCCTGTCACCTGTGTTCATGACCTAGAGAAATGCCCAAAAATATTTTAGAAACATGGCAGTTTCAAATGCAGAACTACCAGACAGAGAGACCATTTCAAGGGAGCTGCAACATTACACTGGCAAGAGAATATAAGTCCATTAATTGATCTGATAGATTTTATACAACACAAATATCTGTAGCTACAAGCAACAGCAAAGTATTCCACACAAGGGAAACTGTAAAACCATAACTGAAAGATAGCCTGATTCTACTCAGCATGCCCATGAACACAGGAGACCGTCTTGGCCTTATCAGGAGGAACAAAACATTTCCTGGAGGTTTTTTTTTAAAGGCAGGCAATTCATAGAATCATAGAATCCCCACAGTGCACAAGGAGGCCATTTGACCCATCGAGCCTGCACCAACCAACAATCCCACACAGGCACTAGCCCCACATATTTATCCTACTAGTCCCCCCAGTGCTAAGGGGCAATTTAGCGTGGCCAAACAACCTGACCTGCACACCTTTTGACTACGGAAGGAGATTGGTGCACCGGAGGAAGCCCAACACAGACATGGGAAGAATGTACAAACTCCACTGAGACAGTCACCCAAGGCTAGTCCCCGTCTAGTTGCCCTTGACAAGGTGATGGTGAGCTGCCTCCTTGAATCGCTGCAGTCCATGTGCTGTGGGTTGACCCACAATGCCATTAGGGAGGGAACTCCAGGATTTTGACCCAGCAACTGCGAAGGATATATTTCCAAGTCTGGATGGTGAGTGGCTTGGAGGGGAACTCGCAGGTAGTGGTGTTCCCATGTATCTGCTGCCATTGTCTAGTCGCCCAGGGGATAGGGCCTGGGTGAGATTGTTATCAGTGGAGGCTCAATGGATGATTGATCTCCTTCTACTCCATCAGATTATGATTCTGCAAAGAGAGCTACAACTCAGGTGGGACAGACAGAAAAATGGAGTTAAGGGCACAGTTAGATCGGCCATAATCGTAAAGAATGATGCAGTAGGCTCATTGGGCTGAATGACCTACTCTTTTCTTTTATTTCTTATGACTTTAGGAAAGCAATTGCCAGTATAGCGTGACCTCTGATAAAGCATTTTTGACTTGTGTCCTCAATGTGCCCCCCATATGGTATACTTTCCCATGGTTTCACTGGGCAGCGAAGGGCACCTGCTGTATTCTGTGCAGAATGTTAACAGACTCACTGATTGGATTTTATGGTACTGTTTGGAATGTGCTGCTGTTAACTGATGATTCGGGTGACAATGAATGATGCTGCTTAATTTCATTGCCGTAAATTACCAGAGAAAATAATTAGCGGCAGCTCCAAATTAAATAATAATTTTCCACTGATGGCTATTTTAACTCTTGGCGCCCTGATTGCCGTACTCATCGGGGTGACAGCTTAACCTTTCTGTTTGTTTGGTGGGATGAAAGTTAATTGCGGATTGATAAAAGCACTGCCTTTAATCCTTTCGAATGACAAGGTGCAATACATCACAGCAAATAATCAGAATTAGTTATCGTCTCCGAGACATGTTGGATTTCTGTTTGAAGTGGTTAGATAGTTAATTGTGTCAATGATGTGGCTTTATGATTAGGTTTGCAGGGTTTAAATTAATTATCACAGCAGCAGATAATTAATGCAGACTCCAGTATAACAGGAGTCTGTCGACTGAATAAGTGGCTTCTGCTGTGAGCTGTGCGTCGTTCAGACTTTGTATCTTTGCTTCTATTCGTTGAAGAATAACATGTCTTTAAAACACAATGAATAACCTTGTAACTTGACGAATAACTGAGATTTGAAAATGATTAATATAGTTGCCTAACAGTGTGATGTTAGATAAAAATGACTTTTTAATTGTGTTTTTATTTGACATTAAATATGTTTTCTTCCCTCTTGCTCAGTCACGCTGTTCTATGGACCATTATTCAGCTCACAAAATGGGATTTACTCTTTGGCTTCCGTTCTCATTGATCCAAGTCCATTTTGTAAGAACTCTGGAAAAGTGGGCAGCATTGATCGACCTTCACTGAGGGATAAATGGTTTTCTGCCCAAGTCTCCTCTAAGGTCTGCGTGTTACTTGCTTGACTGTTGCAAATCAGTATTACCGGGGCTTTGTTTCACTAAGTAAAATATAGTAAAGCAGTCACATAAGATAACAGAATGTTATAGGCCAAAAAAAAGCCATTCAATCTATTGAGGCTAGCCTGTTGTTTTTCCCCATTCTCCTTCCAATTGCTCATTAATTTTCCCCAAGCAATTCATTCCATCGGATAAAATTGTTCTGGATATTGAGTACATCAAGACATTGGCACGTGCGTATTTAATGCTTCTTTGTTATTTTAATTGAGAAGTTAGTTTGTTTATTTTTGTTGAATTAACAGTCTCCTTAAATTAAAAGACAAATGATTTTCAGTATTGCTTGGCGGCCAATCAGTTCGATAGAGATATAGGGCAGTATTCCTTGATCTTCAGAATCAGTTAGCAAAAACACACAGACTTATGTGGGTTTCTAGCCTTTCAGCCTTTTAACACCTCTGGACTGAGATACAGAGAGATACTGTCTTATGGTTCTCAGATAGCAGCCTCCAGAGAAAGAACTATCTTCAAAAGGTAGAACGCTAGAGAAAGAGAGTATGATGACTTCAGCCAGGCTAATGAGGTTGACTTGCTTGAGTATGAACTGCCTGAAGAGTCCCAGTTGATGGTTAAATCAGAAAGCCTCATGTTCCCTATTTAAAGCACATGTGTCAGACTCCCAGCCTGCATTCGGCAGGGAGCAACTGGAGAACTGGCTGTGTACAGATGTGTGGTGTAAATAAAGTAACTTGGTGATGAGACTTTCACCTCCATGGAGTTATTACAGACAGAGGGGGAGAAAACACTTCTTGTCTTTTACAGACTGCTGAAGAGAAATAACTTCAATTTTCAGAGATAGAGTAAAAAAAAAAGCTGCTCCTTTCAAATTCAAACAGCAACAGCCTGCTTGTCTCTCTGTAAGCCTAGCTCCACTCATTCACATAACTTTCTCATCTTGTCAATCAAACTAATTAAACCCTAATCCTAAACCCCAGGAGACAATGTTTAAAAAAAAACTACATTAACTCAGCTTCAGACAAAGACCTGAATAATTAGGAACAATTATGCTTCTGTCTGCTCACCATGTTGGTTGCAGATAATTTGCACCATAACCAGAAGTGAAGTATAAAACAATCCCCTTACAAGAAACAGGACCCAAAAACATTACTTAAAGGCACATCGCAATAGGCATGGAGAGGCAGTTTCCCTGAGTTAGGGAATCCAGAACATGGGAAAACAGTCTCAGGATAAAGGGACCATCAGGATCTAAATATTTTCACACAAACAGTTGGGAATATTTGGAATTCTCTTCCCAAAGAGTGTGGATAACTCATCATTGAGGATGGAGTTTTGATCTCTCAGGAGATTGAGAGATACGGAGAGCCATTGGGTTGAGATAGAAGATAAACCACAATTGTATAGATTAGTGGAGCCACCCCCTGCTCCTACTTCTTGTGCTCCTTTGTTCTAATTCCATTTATCACCTTTGATTCATATCTCCTGACCCATTTACCCATTAAAATAACTCAGCCTTGACAATTTCAATTCAGAATTCTATCGAATTTGGAGGACAAGTGTTTGCTGACTTAATTTCTCAGAAGACAGAACTCTCATTTTAAGATTTTGCCTCTTGTTTTGGAGTTTTCCCACAAGAGGAATTAACTTCTCCATATCCATTCTCTCAAATCCTTTCTTTGTATTTAAATACCTGATTCAGGTCATCACTCAACCATGCAACCGCAAAGGAATATAAGGTAAGTTGATGCCACTTGCATTCAGAATTTAACTTTTTCAACCCCAGCATCATTTTAGTAACTTTGCACTTACCAAGTCTAACCCCAGAATATCTATTCTGAGGAATTAATTGTGGTAATTTCCAAATCTTTCTTAATTGCAAACAAAGATTTTGATTGCTTCTTAATATTTACTAATTTATTAGTCTTACATCAACACTGCAATGAAGTTACTGTGAAAATCCCCTAGTCGCCATTTTCCAGTGCCTGTTCGGGTACACTGAAGGAAAATCTAGCATGGCCAATGCATCTAACCAGCACATCTTTTCGACTGTGGGAGGAAACCAGAGCCCCCAAAGGAAACCCCCCCAGGCATGAGGAGAATGTGCAAACTCCATATAGACAGTGACCCAAGCCTGGAATTGAACCCAGGCCTCTGGAACTGTGAAGGAGCAGTGTTCATCACTGTGCCGTGCCAAATATGGAATTCATTTCACCTCCCTTTTGTTGCTGAATAGCTCTCCTGCTTACCTGGAATGAGAAATGCCCTGTATCAAACCGATCAATGACTGTAATTGGTTTCAAAGAGATTCCAAAGTTAAATCTGGAATTGAAGTGGGAACGAGTATGGTTCTGCCCATAGGGTCATTTAGCCATGAATCAGCAGTCAATCATCCCAATGCATGCTCATCAATGTGATTGGGTTCTTCGATTACAACGTATCATATACCACAGTGACCACCGAGCAAAGTAAGACTAGTGGCTTTCATCATATGAATAAATCTAGATTAATAGCTGTCTGAAGTACACATTCAATTTTAAAGCAAAAGTTATGCCATACTGTCTGCATTGTAATGGATTGTAGCAGGGGAGATGAGTGGGATCTTGGCACCTTGATATGTGTTCATTGGCATGGGGCTGGATTCCAGGCTGTGCCCAAAGTGGGGCATCTCCTGTGGGACACTCAGGAAACTGGGCAGGAAACTTGGTTCGCTCTGTGCAGCAGTAGCAGCCCCACCCCCACTCCCCCCACCCCCGGGATGACAAGTGATGCCCTCGGTAGGCTGGGGTTGTGAAGCCTGGAGGCCAAACTAATGCCTGGGGTATAAGAACTGGAGCTAGGAATGTAAAATGTGGGCTGAAAAAAGCAGTGGTTCCAGAGCCTCAGAGAGGATGGGAAAAGAGAGAAGGGAGCAGGACAGGAGAATGGAGAATGACCTGAATTCCGAGACTGGTGATTCTCATCATCAAGGAGCTAAAGCCATGAAGAGCATGCGCCAACACCTCTGAAAGCTGCCGACTGAACTCTGCAACTGGTTGATTATGGAGGTCTTGGGGTGCAGTGGGTAACATTCTTTTGATTTGATTTATCATTGTCAGAAATATTAGTATACGGTGAAAAGTATTGTTTCTTGCACCCTATACAGACAAAGCATGCCATTCATAGAGAAGATAAGGGAAGAGTGTAGAACATAGTGTTACAGTTAGGGTTTCGAGAAAGATCAACTTAATGCGAGGTAGATCCATTCAAAAGTCTGATGGCAGCAGGGAAGAAACTGTTCTTGAGTCAGTTGGTACACGCCTTCAGATTTTTGTACATTTCTCCTGACAGAAGAAAATAGAAGAGAGAATGTCCGGGCTGTGTGGGGTCCTTAATTATGCTGGCTGCTTTTCCGGGGCAGCAGGAGGCGTAGACAATATTAATGGGTTGGTTTGCTTGATGGACTGGGCTTCGTTCGTGACCCTTTATGGTTCCTTGTGGTCTTGAACAGGGTAGGAGCCAAACCAACCCGTGTACATCCTGAAAGCATGGCTTCTATGGTGCATCTGTAGAAGCCCTGGGTTCGAGTCCCACCCCAGGACTTGATGGCCCAGGAAAGTGCATTCATTGAGGATCAACTTCATAAATCCTTCTAATGGCAGGAGGTAAGAGTGAGAGAGCCTCTTGGTCAGCTACGCTTGATGCGGAGCAGTGCCCACAAGCGACAAACGCCTGGTGACAGACTAGCGACCTGTTCCAGGAACATCCTTGCTATGGAAAGCAGATGAAAGTTTACCTTGCGCACCACTGAGTGCAGAAAGAGAAACAAAATCAAACCTGGCAGATTAGAGATCAGGAGTTAAGCTCTTGATGGGTTCCAAGCGGATCTGCAGCATCAGCCATGAATGTACATTGTAAATAGTTTGTTTCTCTGAACTAAGCTCTTCCTTTAATGTTTACCAAGATCTGATTCCAGTGGAATAATCTTCTTGCAATTCATGTATTTGAAACTTGTGTTGCATCTGGCAACAATATTACTGACAATATGATTTTGCATCAGAAATATTAAGAGTAAAAGTCAAGTTTTATAAACTTAATCTAAACCCCGAAGTAAATGACTGCACTATCCAGATTTTTTCATTCTATGTAATCATGAAATCCGTAGAGTGCAGAAGGAGACCATTCAGCCATCGATCCTGTACTGACAACAATCCTACCCAGGTCTTATCCCAGTAACACCATGTGTTTACCCTACTAATCCCTCTGACACTAAGGGTCAATTTAGCATGGCCAATCAACCTGACCCACTTATCCTTGGGGTGTAGGAGGAAACCAGAACACCTGGAGGAAGCCCACACAGTCACAACAAGAACATGCAAATGCATCACATTCACCCAAGGCCAGAATCCCTGGTGCTGTGACGTAGCCGGGTTAATCATTGTGCCACCGTGCCACCCTTGTGCAGAGATTTCTTTTCTTTTTGGTTACATGCCACAAAAGACAAAGAGAAATGTTTTTCACTTGTGAGATGAGAAACAATAATGCCAGTTGTTAATTTGCTGAGTGTTGGAGGGAGGTATTCTGCCCTGCAATCCTTCCATTTCACCCCTTGGCTGTGTGGTCCGATTCAGGGATATGGGCTGGGATTTTCCAGTCCCGACCATGGCGGGTGACACTGGAAAATCCCGGCCATGAGTTGGACATTTCTGTCTCTGCCAGCAGATTTTGCCAACCTCGCTCACCTCTGGGGCTGTGGAGAATCATAGCAACATGCTTGCAGCTAAAAGCGTCCCTAATTCAACAGGCAGAATTAAATGAAATGTCAACAGCTTCATAATCCTTTTTTTATATATCGGTGCAAACATTACAGCAGATTTTACAGCAGGTTGCAGCATTTTACAAGTCATTTAGGTGCCACTATTAACTGCAAAAACAATCCTCAAAATGGTTTATGATCCTTTTGAACTTCAACAGTGTTCTAATCCAATAGATCACCTCAGAACGGAACAATGCAAATTTTCAGGCATGTCAGCTTAGCTAGCAGGAGGTTTTTGCACTTTAACCTACAAGAATTTATACTAGCTTTATGCTTAATTCCTGATTTAGTAATAATCTATCATTGACACGTAAAGTGTAATCTTGCGACAGAACAGAATGATACTTCTATGCATAAACCTCAGACATTTGGAGATTACATATTATATCTGGATGGCATGGTTAGCACTGCTGCCTCACAGTGCCAAGGACCCATGTTCAATCTCTAGCTTGGGTCACTGTCTGTGTGGAGTCCACACGTTCACCTCATGTCTGCATGGGTTTTCTCCCACAGTCCGAAAGAGTACTGGCTATTGGTCATGTTAAACTCTCCCTCAGTGCTGGAGTGTGGCAACTGAGGGATTTCACAGTAACTTCATTGCAGTGTTAACGTCAGCCTACTTGTAATAATAATAATCTTGTGACAGAATAATACCTTTGTGTGTTAATCTAAGATGAGGAGGAACTGCTTCTCGCAGAGGGTGGTGAATTTGTGGAACTTGCTGCCCCATAGTG
Organism: Carcharhinus amblyrhynchos; assembly: GCF_965287045.1. Lineage (NCBI taxonomy): Eukaryota > Metazoa > Chordata > Chondrichthyes > Carcharhiniformes > Carcharhinidae > Carcharhinus > Carcharhinus amblyrhynchos. The sequence goes on from NC_137352.1 coordinate 27,077,767, forward strand.
CGATGGAGTCTGAACTGTTGAATGGTTTCAAGGAGGCGATAGATATATTTCTAATAAAAAAGAGATAAGGGGATATGGGGAACAGGTAGATTTGAGACGAGAGAGAGATTAGCCATGAGCTGCTTGAATAGCAGAGCAGGCTCGAAGGGCTGTATTTGCCTACTTCTGCCCCTAATTCCAATGTTCCACTGTAACCTCACACATAGAATCATAGCAAAGAAAGAGGCCATTTGGCCCATCAAGTCTGCACTGACCACAATCCCACCCAGGCCCTAACCCCATATCCCTACATATTTACCCATTAATCACTCTAACCTATGCATCTCATCTCACTAAGGGCATTTTTATCATGGCCAATCAACCTAACCTGCACATCTTTGGACTGTGGGAGGAAACCAGAGCACCCGGAGGAAACCCACACAGACACGAGGAGAATGTGCAAACTCCACACAGACAGTGACCCAAGCCGGGAATCGAGCCCAGGTTCCTGGAGCTGTGAAGCAGCAGTGCTAACCACTGTGCTACCATGCCGCCCATTACCCACTAACTGTGAAGAAGGTTTCTTGTACCAGAGGCACAAGTTAATTTAAAAGTTAAAAAGAAACACCGGAAGGAAACTTTTCATTTAGACTGCAGACATTAGCTTTTTTTGGGCCTAGATTCAATGTTGTAGAGACACTGTCCACTCGAACCAGGAAGTTGAAAATTATCAGGAATTCCACCTTAAGTCTCATCCTCACATTCAGGGTGAGCTTCTAACACCCAGAAAAATTCCCCTTTGATTCAGATTCTTCCTCAGATAAGATGATGCTGTGCCTTATCATTGGCTTCTTCCATAATCCTTTCATCACACTTCAAATTTCACATGGTTGGAATAATCTTGTTCATTGATTGCTGCACTTCCTCCAGTCCTTCAGAATTAAATGGATGGAATGTTTCCTTGCCAATGGGATGTGGGTATCGCTGACTGAGCCAGTATTTTTTGCCCATCCCTAATTGCCCTTGAACTGTGTGGTTTGCTAGGCCATTTCAGAAGGCAGTTTACCACATTGCTGTGGATTTGGAATCACATGTAGGCCAGACCAGGTAAGGGTCTTTCTTTCCCCAAAGATTTCCTTCCCCAAAGGACATTAAGGTACTCCAGCTAGTGTTTGATTTACTGTTGTCACATGTATTAGAATACAGTGAAAAGTATTGTTTCTTGCGCTATACAGACAAAGCATTTCATACATAGAGAAGGAAAAGAAAGAGTGTGGAATGTAGTGTTACAGTCATAGCTAGGGTATAGAGAAAGATCAACTTAATGTGAGGTTGGTCCACTCAAAAGACTGATGGCAGCAGGGAAGAAGCTGTCCTTGAGTCAGTTGGTATGTGTCCTCAGACTTTTGTATCTTTTTCCTGACGGAAGAAGGTGGAAGAGGGAATGTCCGGGATGGGTGGGGACCTTAATTATGCTGGCTGCTTTTTCGAGGCAGCGGGAAGTGTAGACAGAGTCAATTAATGACAAATTTCCTTAGTCTTCTGAGAAAGTAGAGGCATTGAAGGGTTTTCTTAACCATAGCATCAGCATGGAGGGACAAGGACAGGTTGTTGGTGATCTGGACACCTAAAAACTTGAAGCTCTCGACCATTTCTACTTCTTTCCCATTGATGTGGACTACGCTTTCAGAAGTCAATGACTATCTCCCTTCATTTGTTGACATTGAGAGAAAGATTATTGTTGTTGCACCAGTTCATCAGATTCTCTATCTGTTTCCTGTACTCTGCCTCATTATTGTTTGAGATCTGACCCACTATGGTGGTGTCATCAGCAAACTTGAAAATTGAGTTAGTGCCACTCAGGAACAACAGGATATCTTTTGATTTGTGTTCAGTCCTTCTGACACAACCAGCTTCCCATTGACTTGTTTTGAAGAGAAGCCAATTGCTGCATGCTGGTTTCTACGGCTTACTCACAAATGTCTGTTTCCAGATCCAATCATTTAGGGTGGAACAGCATCTTGGGATTTGGTTACTGTCAGGAAGAGCAGTTATCAAGTTAAAGCCTAAAGCAGAAGAGCAGTGAAAAAGGAGTGTAGAAAACAAAAATGTTTGCAGAATGGGTGATTAAAACGTGGAACCTTCTGTTACGAATTATTTTTTCCAAGTGTTTTGAGAGGGAATTTCTTTGTAAAGAGATTCCGACAGTAATCAGGAGAATGGGACAGTATGAGGTGATACATGTGGTGAAAACACTGATCCTGTCTTGTCAGGCAAAATGGTGTGTTTTATGCTCTAGATTAGAAATAGTATCCTGTGGCATTGTTCCATTTAACAAGTATTTCTGACAGGATTCCCTGCATCTGCACATTATTTTAAATAACTCCTGTTGAACATCATACTTGTTGTTGCAGTCATAGAAAAGATTTATGCCTGTTTGTGACTGATTTGATGCTACTCATCATTTGCCCCACCACCTATCAGAGTACTATCTGCAAATCTGGATATTTTACTGACTGCATCCTCATTCAAGTCACTACCCTGCCTCAAACGCAGGATTCCATTAGCAAAATTTTTGGAATGTTCCCCCTTTGGGCAAATCTTGAGTTCCCGTTTTACAACCAAGTGTTCACACCATCCAGTTCTTTGGCTTCAGTTGGGTGTTCCCTTCCCTTGGCCACTAATGACAATGTGTCACCTTATAGAACTCTCCACCACAGTGAGATGACCGACACAGAAGCATCCAGGGACAAGATAGCTAAACAGCTGACAGTAAAGTTGTGCATCTTGCAACGCAGCTCAACAAAGCTTCTCCACATCAGTAGTATTAGCAACAGATTTATCTCAGGGCGCCACTGGTCTGCTCCTCAAGATTCCTATTAGCGTGGCTCTCGTTGTATGCCTCTCATGCATGTCTGAGAGAGTTTTGGCCCAGGATCATGAGACCAGCCTTAAGTGGAGAACCCTTGTTGCCTGGTAGCCAACCTGTGGTTCACCAAGCTGGCGCAGACTGAGGCAGAATGGACAAAATGTAACTGCTGCCGGTGCAATGGTGTGCTGTGGTCACAGGCCAGCTTCTTATTGAAGGAATGGAATCACTTCAGTTCATAAAGATCACAGGATTGGCATCAGGTGCCCAACACCATGGGGAAGCTTGAAATCATTGCCAGCACCACCTGCTTGTCTCTGGCTAGAGCGAATAAGTTGTTCCTCTTTGCACAGCGTCTCTCTGACCAGGCAGTGCAGTGTAAATTGAAAAATGTTGCTCAAATCCTCAGCAGTAGCCTGCTGTCAGATACATAAAAGTACAGAGCTGTGGCCACCATAGGATCCCTACAGTGCAGAATGAGGCCATTCTGCCCATCAAGTCTACACTGATTCTCCAAAACAGCATCTTTCTCGGGCCCTATCTCTGTAACCCCATACATTTACCATACTAATCCTCCTAACCTACACGTCTAAGGGGCAATTTAGCACAGCCAACCCACCTAACCCACACATCTTTGGACTGTGGGAGGAAACCGGAGCACCTGGAAGAAACCCACACAGACATGGGGAGAATGTCCAAACTTCACACAGACAGTGAATGGAGGCCGGAATTGGCCCTGGGTCCCTGGTGCTGGGAGGCAGCAGTGCTAACCACCTACCACCAGGCTAAGCATTCTCCCAGTCGTGTCAAATGCCAAGGGGAAGCCCTGCTAGCCCATCAATATCTCAAAGCAACTGATTTGTGCGAATGACTTATGCACAATATATGCCTTTTGAACAAGTTTGGGAAGCACCCAAAGAATGCAGCAAAGAAAGACCCAAGAAATATCCCATCAAGTAACAAAAGATAGTTTATCATTCCTTTTAAAAGAATTGGTGGGGGTGGTGGGGGTGGGGGGGGGGGAGGGGGTGGTGGTCCTTCATGCCATTTAACATTGTGTTCAGCTGAATGACACCAAGAGAGAGTGTGGGTTGAAGCATGATGCTGCAAAATGGGATTGTTGGCCTTCAGGCAGCATTGCCCCTTAATTGAAATTATTAAATGCCTGGTCTACATGCAGCTGACAGTCACTGGGTCTACACAGTACAGGTTACGAATGAAAAGGGCATCTGCCATACTTCCCACTGGAGGTGTATGCATGCATCACAGTGTTTGTAGTTTAAGAGGCCTTGTTTTACCCAAACAATAATGTTATCCAGTTGAATTCCACCCCCTTTAACTTCGATGAAGTACTGGAATTAAGCTAATGTGATGTTTTTAATTTTGCTCCTCAATAAAGATAATTCAATCTTTAGGCAAAGTCTGTCAAAGGTATTACTGGTGAGACAAACAGATCTGGAATATACGGTGATACCTCACAATGTGTCCACTGTCTACTCCCCAGTGAAAGCATCAATTGTTCCTCAGTGGCTCACTATCAAACATTACAATGAAGTTCACTAGCTCCCGGTGAGAATCACAATGCCTGGAAAATCAGGCATAATTGTGATACATTTAGTGGGTTTGATGGGCCTTTCACCCACCTCTCCAGCAGGAAATGCACTGAGAAGGCTTTGGTGCTGGTAATGACAAGCATGGATCTGGAGTACTAGACCCTGAGAACCATTAGCTCCTCAGCAAATAGGGACATCCTCCCCACCACTGCTCAAATAATGGGCCATACTCCCCTCCAAACTGTCTCCCCTCAGTCCCCTCCCTCCAAGACCCCCACTCAGCTCTCACTCCCCACTCCACTAAGACTCCCACTTTCATCACCTCCCTCTCTCAGAACCCTACTCATGTTCAGCTTCAAACCTCAAGCCTTAGCAGTGCCAAAGGTGCAATGGTCCCTGGCACTGACACAATGACCTAATATTTTGGACCCTGAGGGTGATCAAGAAGGTAGGTCCAGTGGATATTTACACCTCTGCCACTGCCAAGCTACAGAGGGAGTGTCCCCAAGGGTCCAGTGGGTTGGGTGTGCTCGGGCTGGAGGCAAGAGGCTAATCTTGGCTCAGACCCATACACTGGGTGTCCTATTGCTGGACTTCCTCTTCTCACACTGGTAGACCTGAAGATCACCTCTGGCATGGTGATTACAGACAAACCTGTGATTAAAACCTTTATTCCTCCCTGTCAGCTGTAAATGTTTGAAGTGTTCTGGTCACTTTACTGGACAGCTAGAAAACTTTTAAATCACAGTAGCTATTCATTCTGCAGCTGAGATTGCCTTTTCTCCCTTTCAGAAGCTGCAGACTCGTTTGAAGTCCTCTGACAGGGAGGAGATGCCAATTTTACTGCCTCTCCACAGCTGTTCACGCAACCCCAATATATTTACATATCTTCTGTTTGAAGTCTCTGAACCTCCCTAGAAAGCTGAAACCATTGAAACACCTCCTATTCCATTGAAAACCTTTGATCTATTTCAATTTCATAGTACAGTGACTTGAAACAGGCTTCCGTTGACAGCTCAATGAATTTCAACTCATTGTCCAGTCAACTCTGTTTATTTATTTTTCCTTCATGCTTGAATGAATCTCAAAAACTCCATTGTTCCGCACCAGAATGTTTACAAAGACTCTGAGCCTGATTGACAGCCGTGATTTTTCGAAGGGATTAAGTAGTCTGAAGACACAGCCAAGGCGTGGAGTCTGATGGATGTCTAAGTGGGGAGAGGGGTGCTGAATGGGGTTTTGAGTGAGAAGGAGGGATGAGTGGGAGGGGGGTGAGTGGAATGGTTGGGTCACTTTCATGCCTGTGTGGTGTGTGGGGGAGTGACCTGTCATTTGTGGGTGGGGGGACAGTGCCCTCTTTGATGAGGGGTTTGTGGTACTCTGCTGGCCAATGGGGGATGGTGGGGTGGGTTTAGTCCAACCTGACAGATGCTCCCAGTGTCAGTGGGAAACACTCCCATTCTCTCACTAGTGTGGGCACTTGGTCCTGATTCTGTTCAGTTGGTGGCAAATATTTTATGTAAGCATGAGGGTCTGGAGTGCATCTGACTTTGAACAAATACTCCAACAGTTGGGCACCTCACTGGAATGTCGGGGATGGTTATGTGATCAAGACCAAACAGAGGGCTTGAATCTAATCATGGCTTTGTGTGAGAACAGATAAAAGAGAGTCAAGCATTATTTCGTTACTTGTCAAAAAGAGTATAAAGTTATTTCTGTTTTGATTTGGGAAATTTCTTCACCCAGATGCTGATGAATGTGTGGAATTCACTTCCATAGGAAGTAGTTGAGGCCAAAATATTGTCTGATTTCAAGAAGAAATTAGATATTGTTCTCGGGGCTAAAGGGATCAAGGAATGGGGGAAGAAGGGGAATCAGGATATTGAATTCAATGATCAGCCAAGGTTAAAATGAATAACAGAGCAGACTTGGAGGGCCAAATGGCCTACTCCTGCTTCTGGTTTCTATGTTTCTATAATTTGAAAAATAGGATCTATTATTTTTAACATATAATGTGCCAGATCCAAAATAAGTCTTTAAAAGATCAATATTAACTAAGAGTTAAAGCATTACTATTTATGTATATATTGCAGAAGATTTTCTGGGGCCTTAAAAATCAGATGAACCCATTAAAATAATTTGGTCAAACAGTCATTTCCCCCATCCTCTTATTAAAATGTCTGTTTTACTCCAGTCTTCAAGCATGCCTTCTGGTAACACAATTAAACTTTGATCATGCAGAACACGAAGGTATACAAAGTTAATGGTGTGTCAAGGGAGCATGACAAATTGGAATGTTCCTTCAAAGAGCCAGCACAGGTATGATGAGCTAAATATCCTACTTCTCTCTTGTATCATTCAGTAATCCTGTGGCATTGAACTCAATGATTGATGGTGTGTTTGTGCTATTTTTAATAACTCGAGCAAGAGTACTTCTTATACCCTCTCAGGGCCAATCTCATCATTGAACGACCTTTCTTCAGATCTCATTGAAGAATGTTTGACCTGTCATGATAGACAGTCTCAGCTCCCTTACATGCCACAATAAGAAATCTCTGCTCCCTTGCATGAGATGGCACTGAATCATGACTCTTACGGTGGCACAGTGGTTAGTATTGCGGCCTCATAGTGATAGCAACTGGGGTTCGATTCCCGGCTTAGGTCACTGTCTGCAGAGTCTGCATGTTTCCCCTCGTGTCTGAGTGTGTTTCCTCCAGGTGCTCCGGAAACCGAAGCATCCGGTCCACATGATGTCCTGGTTAAGCACATTGACCATGCTAAAATCCCTCAGTGTACCCAAACAGGCGCCAGAGAATGATGATCAGGAGGTTTTCACAGTGACTTCGCTGTAGTGTTGATGTAAGCTTACTTGTGATGCTAATAAATAAACCTTAAAAACTCTGACATATGCCCTGCTTCAGAATAAATCGCGAAGCTTATACTCTGATACGTTTCGCAAAGATGAGCAGTAAGGACACCTCTATATGTTAGACATCATTTTGTTGAACAGGGGTACTACACCCGATATCAAAAGCTTCACAGTGACCTGAGGTGAATGTAGTCTCTCCCTGGGTGGTGTTCAATTTCCATCCCAACACATGTATTTGAGTTCCTTTTCCCAGTGGAAAGCAGCAGGAGCTTGGCACCAGCGGCTGATAGTGTAGCAGTTTGATAGGAATCTCCTGCTGCGTAGCCAAGTACTTATACCACAGCAACAGATGGGAGTTGTACTTTGTGCTATAATCATAGTAAACAATATTTCTTGCAGGCTCAGCTGTTAATCGACTGTCATTGCCATTCTAAAGCATTCAAATGAAAAGTTAACCACTATTTGCTGAGCGATTGAGGCACATTTATAACATTCAGGGGTCTGTGATGGGCATGTTGCTTCACTGTACCATTTCTCCAAATCTTCCTCAATTTCACAAGACATCATCTTCATCACCATCATGTCACCATCTAATATAAAAGCTGGAGCTTGCTTTCCACTCATAGTGAATGCAAGAAAATGTTGTACTTACCAAGTAAGCAGGGCTTAGATGCCCTGTGTGTTTAGTCTGTGTCTCAACTGACTTTGCTCGCATTTAAAGCTACATTAAAAGGTGTGATGGTTGATAGGCAATGGCAAGCATCGAAAGAATTAAAATATGGTTTACAACAAATTTACTTTCCTTTGAGACATACAGATCTCAGTAGCATTGGTGATCCAACCATGGATATCAAGAGGAGTTAAAGATTGTATTCGGTGAAAGACGTATTAAGTTACCAAAAAAAAGGAATAAGCCTGAGGATTGGGAGCATTTCAGAATGCAGCAAAGGAGCAGCAAGAAACTAATATTGAAAGAGATAACAAAATGAAAGTAGACTACAGAGAAACATACAAAATGGACGGGAAAAGCTTCTCTATGGATGTAAAAAGGAAAAGATTAGCAAAGATAAATGTGGGCATATAAAACATATAAAATTATGAAGGGAATAGACAAGGTAGAAGCAGGGAGGTTGTTTCCACTAGTGGGTGAAACTAGATGTAGGGGGCATAGCCTCAAAATTAGGGGGAGCAGATTTAGGACTGAGTTGAGGAGGAAGTTCTTCACCCAAAGGGTTGTGAATCTGTGGAATTCCTTGCCCAATGAAGGAATTGAAGCTACCTCATTGAATGTTTTTAAGGCAAGGATGGATAGATTTTTGAACAGTAAAGGAATTAAAGGTTATGGTGAGTAGACAGGTAGGTGGAGTTAAGTTCACAAAAAGATCAGCCATGATCTTATTGAATGATGGAGCAGGCTTGAGGGGCCAGATGACCTACTCCTGCTCCTGGTCCCAATGTTCCTTTGTCTTGTTCAGGAGTAATATCGGCTGGGATTGTAACAACAATCCAAGCACAAATCAATGAGGAAAAGAAAGGACAACTTACAGAAAGTCCAGCAGAAATATTAAGTCCAAAGTGTGAGATGTAAATTCTGTGGAAGACACCACAAGAAGGAAAAGAAAGCATGTCTAGCATCGGGAAAACAGCTGTTCAATTGCAAGAAGCTAAAACACTTTGAGTGAAAGTGTTTTGGTAAACAGAAAGAAAGCAAGACCGCAAAATTGATTGCTAGAGAGATGACAGGCAATGATTCTGATTTCCGAACAGGTTGCCATTGTCAAGGCTTGTTAATGTTGGAATGATGACTACAGAAGCAAAGTATCAAGTTAGTGTGGACACTGATACTGTGTTCAACATCATAAGCTTCATAAATATAAATTGCCTAAGATGGTGATCCAGAAACTGAAGACGTTGAAGGTAAGGTTGAGGCTCAATGATGGAACAATGCTCACCTCAAGAGGAAAAATGAGAGGACCTTCAATTCCAGATAGTGGTCATGAAGAAAAATCCCCTTATTGCAACTAAAACAGGTCATAATCTTGGACTGCTCACCCTTTATGTAGCAGAAGAAATTGGCACCAAGCTATTGACTGCTGACAAATGACAATGACATTTTCTCAAGTCTTCATTGTAAATATCATCTTGTTGTTGTTGAGTGCGTAAGGCCAACTCAACATCTTGGAAGAGTGTTTCAAGTCCAATTTGAAAGACAAGATAGAGGAGCTTGAAAAGTTGTGAGTAATCAAGGAAGTGCCAAACCCCACAGATGGGATTAGCAGCATGGGAGCAGTGAAACATCCTGGAAAGCTAACAGTGTGCATCATTCTAAAGAACATCAAGAAAACTTTGAAGAGCTTTAACCATCCCATGCCAACCAGTGATAGATAAAGGCAGAGAGTACAAATTATGTGAATCCTTTTATCTAATATTGGTTAGACCTCAGCTGAGATATTGTGATGTGGAGATGTCGGCATTGGACTGGGGTAGGCACAGCAAGAAGTCTCACAACACCAGATTAAAGCCCAACAGGTTTACTTGTTGCACAAGATTTTGGAGCGCTGCTCCTTCACCAGGTGAGTGGGAGTTGGGTTCACAAGTAGGGCATATATAGACACCACCTCAATTACAAGATAATGGATGGAATGTGAATCCAATGGCTGATTGGAAAAAGATATATTTTTGAACAGAAGTATTTCACTCTATTGAGTGCTGTGGGAGTAAAGAATAGACATGAACAGGATTTTTTTGTCAGTTTAAATCAAAAGAAAGGAAACATGTTTAATTTCATAATTCTTGAAATGGAAACACAACAAAAACCCACTCACCAATCAGACAAGCAAATACATACACATAAGGAAAGATGATTTATTGAGCTGTAGCAGGCACCCAGATCACTAACAAGAAACAAATCACTTGTCTAACCAGTCTTTACGTTTAAGTTTATTTATTAGTGTCACAAGTAGGCCATTAACACTGTAATGAAGTGACTGTGAAAATCCCCTAGTCGCCACACTCCAGTGCCTGTAAGGGTTCACTGAGGGAGATTTTAGCAGAGCAGCTAATCAGCATGCCTTTTGGACTGTGGGAGGAAACTGACGCGTCCAGAGGAAGCCCACGAGGAAAGCGTGGAGACTCTGCACAGAGAGTGACCCAAACCAGGAACTGAGCTCAGGTCCCTGGCGCTGTGAGGCAGCAGTGCTAACCACTGAGCCACTGTGTCACCCTCACTTCCTGGACATATTAGGTGGGATTTTCTTACACCTCCACAGCAGATGCGGGGAGCCAACCAAAAGTCCGCTGAATTCGGTGACAACAGTAAATCATGCCACAGGGCAGAACCATAAGATATTACCCATTGTCTCTGCCCTGAAATGATGAACAGAAGCCACCTGACTTTCTGGAATCCATTTTGTGACAGCATAGCACCCATGTTGCTTTCTTTTCAAAATGACAATGTTCACATCCCAATCAGCTTGGTGGGCATGATGTGACTGTCATAGAAGGTGCAGAGGCAGTCTACTAGAATGTGGGAGATGATGGCCTGGTGGTATTAATTAATCCAGAATCTCAGATCATGTTCTGAGGACTCAGATTCAAATCCCGCCATTGCAGACTTCACTCACGTTGTCTGTACCTTTAAGACTTGATTGCCTGTGGAGACTCGCATTCCAACCATTATTTTGTAAATTGAGTTTGTGTCTTCATATGCCCTGTTTGTGAACTGAAATCCCGCTCACCTAATGAAGAAGCAGTGCTTCGAAAGCTAGTGGCTTTTGCTACCAAATAAACCTGTTGGACTTTAACCTGGTGTTGTGAGACTTCTTACTATATCTGAGGAGGTTCAGGGGAGATTTAATAAAGATGTTAAAAATTCTAAGGCCCTTTGATGGAATAGATCAGACGAAACTATTTCCACTGGCAGGAACTTTGCTGGAAGAACTTTCATTGGCAAAACAACTTGCCTGAGAGAAGGTAAGATTATTCTTTTATAATGCAGTGAGCTGTGATCTAGAATGCATTGCCCGAATGAAAGGCTGAAGTAGCTTCAATAGAAAATTTCAGTATGGCTAGCTATTTAAGAAGGATTGTATTTTCAGATCTACGGGGAAAGGAGGAATGGGATTGACTAGATTTCTCTTTCAAAGTCACCATTATTGTCACTATCACGGTCATTGTCTATGCAGAGTCTGCACATTCTGCCTTATTCTGTGTGGATTTCCTCTGGGTGCTCTGGTTTCCTCCCACAGTCCAAAAGACTTGCTGGTTAGCAATGTTGTCTGTGTTAAATTTGGGGTGGCAGAGCTGGTCAGCGCTGCTGCTTCATAGTGCCAGGGACCTGGGTTTGATACCCGACTTGGGTCACCGTCTGTGTGGCATTTGCAAGTTCTCCCCATGCCTGCGTGGGTTTCCTCCGAGTGCTCAGGTTTCCTCCTACATTCTGAAAGGCCTGCTGGCGAGGTGCATTGACCCGAACAAATGCTGGAGTGTGGCGACTAGGGGCATTTCACAGTAACTTCATTGCAGTGTTAATGTAATCCTTACTTGTGACACTAATAAATTAACTTTAAACAAAGTGCTAGCACAGGCATGGTGGGCTGATTAGCGTCCTTCTCTGCTGTGGGACACTGCAATTTTTCTGTGTACACTGAAGGCATGATCTCAGGCACGCACTGAATGCCATTTTGTACTCTGCCCAAGTACCAAACCTTGAGTAGATGCATTAAATGTACTATGTTTTTGTTGGGCTGTAACTATGGCTTTACTGATAGCTTTGGTAAGGGAGTTATGGTGAGCACGGAAGATGAATATATGCTCTGGGTTTGCTCCTTGTCACATTAACATGATGCTGCAGATGGCAACAGCGTAATATGATAATTGTGCAATAACAGGGTCTAACTGCAGGGCTGTAGAAGCCTCTCTAAATATTATTTTATCCTGAATTTAATGTGAGCATAAATTTATAATTCATTGCATCAGAGAGCTGTAAAGATTACAGCACAGAACTTGTTTTGCTCATTGCATCTGTGTCAACAGTAGCTTTCAACTGAATCTGTACGCTCTCTTTCATTTCTTGGCCTTTTCCTGTCATCTTGTGAACTCTTCTCTTCAAAAAACTCCCCTGATCCTCTTTTAAACGTACGATTGAAGTTCAGCTCCGAGGCTGGGCAGGTGGTGGATTGTCTTCTGCCCACGCCAAAGTTACACTTTAACCCTGATATCCACAACAGATATCAACAAATCCTTAAGGGTAAGCCGGTGCCTGAACGAAGAAATTCGACCTTGCTTCTTCACCGCACAGTTCTGAGTCCAGTCCATTTTAAGTCATCAATCACTGAAGACAATATTGCAATACCTGTGCATAACTCTTGAAACCACCCAGAATTTTGAAAACTAGATTTGTTCCATTATCCTGTACCTTACCTGTATTGAGGCAAAATGCACAAAATGAATCCTTCATGGTGATAACCCTTCGGTTCAATTTCACTCTTGCCCTCCCTGAGCCAGTGATATCTTCCCAGTCAAAAACAGGAAAATGCTGGAAAATCTCAGCAGGTCAGACAGCTTCTGTGGAGAGAGAAGAGAGCCAACGTTTCGAGCCTAGATGACTTCATCTGTGCTGTTGACAAATGGTCATCTGGACTCAAACTGTTGCTTCTGTTCTCACTCTATAGATGCTGTCACACTTGTTGAGATTTCCCAGTATTTTTCTGTTTTTGTTTCAGATTCCAGTATCCGCAGTGTTTTGTGAATATTCTCCTAATGGCTGACCAGCCAGATTCCAGCTTCAATGTTGTGTGCGTCTTACACTAACGAGATTTAATGGGGAGGCAATGGCCTAGTGATATTTTTGCTCGACTGTTTATTAATCCAGAAGCTCAAGTAATGATCTGGGGACCTAGATTTGAATCCCATCATGGCTGATGGTGGAATTTGAATTCAATAAAAAAATCTGGAATTATGAATCTACTGTTGACCATGAAACCGTTGTCGATTGTCGGAAAAACCCATCTGATTCACTAATGTCCTTTGCAAATGAAATCTGCCATTCTTACTTGGTCTGGCCTCCAGAGCCACAGCAATGTGGTTGACTCTCAACTGCCCTCAGACAACTAGGGATGGGCAATAAACGCTAACCAGCCAGCAACGTCCATGTCCCATGAATGAATTAAAAATAATCAACACCTCCTGTCTACTTCTGTATTAAAAATTTTTTGTGAATCTCATTGGTCTTTTTGAATGATTTTTTGTTACCTGCTCACTCAGGTTTCAGTATCCACATCTTGGATTCATAATACTCCTCAAAATAAATTCAACTTTTCTACTGATATTTTAGCAACAAGGGATGGTTGGGTTTAAATTATCAAAGGCACAATAAGCTGTGATGTGAAGTATTCCCTTCACTGAGTACCAAGCACTAATGGTTTCAAATGTTGGCGGAAATCATACTGAGGAATCAGGAACACCAGAAGATTTGATTTGATTTCATTTATTACTGTCACATGTATTAGTATACAGTGAAAAGTATTGTTTCTTGCGTGCTATACAAAGCATACCGTACATAGAGAAGGAAAGGAGAGAGTGCAGAATGTGGTGTTACAGTCACAGCTAAGGTGTAGTGAAAGATCAACTTAATGCGAGGTAGGTCCATTCAAAAGACTGATGGCAGCAGGCAAGAAGCAGTTCTTGAGTCGTTTGGTACGTGACCTCAGATTTTTGTATCTTTGTCCTGGTGAAAGAAGGTAGAAGAGAGTATGTCCGGGGTGTGTGGGGTCCTTAATTGTGCTGGCTGCTTTTCCGAGGCAGCAGGAAGTGTAGACAGTGTCAGTGGATGGGAGGCTGGTTTGTGTGATGGGTTGGGCTTCATTCATGATCTTTGGTAGTTCCTTGCAGTCTTGGACAGAGCAGAAGGCATGCCAGGCTGTGATGCAACCAGAAAGAATGCTTTCTAAGGGGCCTCTGGAAAAGTTGATGAAAGTTGATGGACATACCAAACTTCCTTAGCCTCCTGAGAAAATAGAGGTATTGGTGGGCTTTCTTAACTGTAGTGTTGGCATGGGGGAACCACGACAGGTTAATCTTGAAGTGCTCGACCATTTTTACTTTGTCCGCACTGATGGTGACAGGCATGTCCTCCATTATGCTTCCTCAATTGTGTATTAGAAAGGACTCCTTGATTACTTTTCTAGCAAGAAATGCACCATTCCTGTACCCCCACCCCACCCCATCCCCCCTCCCAGTAATCTTTACAGTTCATCCTGGATTTTGCATCAGCCATGACTGAAACAACAGATATCTATTTATCTGAATATATTAATGATTTGGATGAGAATATAGGAGGCATCGTTAGTAAGTTTGCAGATGACACCAAGATTAGTGGCATAGTAGGCAATTACAATGGAATCTTGATCAGTTGAGCCAGTGGGCTGACGGATGGCAGATAGAGTTTAATTTAGATAAATGCCAAGTGATGCATTTTGGTAGATTGAACCAGGGCAGGACTTACTCAGTTAATGGTAGGGCACTGGGGAGAGTTACAGAACAAAGAGATCTCGGGGTACATGTTCATCGCTCCTTGAAAGTGGAGTCACAAGTGGACAGAGTGGTGAAGAAGGCATTTGGCATGCTTGGTTTTATCGGTCAGAACACTGAACACAGGAGTTGGATGTCTTGTTGAAGTTGTACAAGACATTAGAAAGGCCACACTGGAATACTGTGCACAGTTCTGGCCACCCTATTATAGAAAGGATATTATTAAACTAGAAAGAGTGCAGAAAAGATTTACTAAGATGCTGCAGGGGCTTGATGGATTGAGTTATAAGGAGAGGCTGGATATTTTGGGACTTTTTTCTCTAAGCGTAGAAGGCTTGGGGGTGATTGTATAGAGATTTATTAAATAATGAGGGGCACAAATCAGCTAGATAGTCAATATCTTTTCCCAAATGTAGGGGATTCTAAAACTAGAGGGCATAGGTGTTGTATGAGAGGGGAGAGATACAGAAGTGTTTCAGAGGGACATTTTTTTTCATACAGAGGGTGATGAGTGCCTGGAACATGTTGTCAGAGGTAGTAGTAGAGGCAGATAAAATTTTGACTTTTAAAAAGCATTTGGCCAGTTACATGGGTAAATGGGTATCGAGGGATATATGCCAAATGCAGGCAATTGGGATTAGCTTAGGGTTTTAAAAAAAACAGTGGCATGGACAAGTTGGGCTGAAGAGCCTGTTTCCATGCTGTAAACGTCTATGACTCTATTGAATATGGACATTAGAAATAGGAACAGGAGTAGATCATTTGGCTCCACAAGACTGCTTTGCCATTCAATAATATTTTAATTATTCCAATGTGGCCTTAACTCCAATTTCCTGTCTGTCCTCCACAACCCTTGATTCTCTTGTCAGTCAAAGATCTGCCTAACTCAGGCTGGAATATGATCAATGATCCTGAGGTAGTTTCTGAGGAAGAGAATTTCAAAGCATGACCACCCTCTGAGAGGTGCACCATAGCGTCATAGGATCATGGAATCATAGGATCTCTACAGTGAAGAAGGAGGCCATTCGCCCCATCAAGGCTACACTGACTCTCTGACAGACTATCTTACCCAGGTCCTTCTGCCATTCTATCCAAATAACCCCACATATTTAGCATGGCTAATCCATCCAACTTGCACAGCCTCCCATCCATTGACTCTGTCTACACTTCCCACTGTCTTGGCAAAGCAGCCAGCATAATTAAGGCCCCCACACACCCCAGACATTCGGTCTTCCACCTTCTTCTGTTGGGAGAAGGATACAAAGGTCTAAGGTCATGTACTAACTGACTCAAGAACAACTTCTTCCCTGCTGCTGTCAGACTTTTGAAAGGACTTCCTTGCATTAAGCTGATCTTTCTCTACACCCTCGCTATGACTGTTACACTACATTCTGCATTCTCTCTTTTCCTTCTCTATGAATGTTATGCTTTGTCTGTATACTGTGCAAGAAACAATACTTTTCACTGTATGTTAATATATGTGACAATAATAAATCAAATCAAAGTTACCATCTTGGGATACTAATGGACAATTTAGCATGGCCAACCCACCCAACCTGCACATCTTTGGACTGTGGGAAGAAACTCGAGCACTTGGAGGAAACCCACACAGATACTGAAACAATGTGCAGACTGCACACAGACAGTGTCCCAATGCCAGAATTGAACACCGATTCCAGGTGCTGCAACACAGCAGTGATAAACACTGTGCCACCATGCCATCCTCCTCATCTCCATATTAAATGGGAGACCTTGTATTTTGAATCTATGCCCCCAGTTCTAGATTTCAGCAATGAAGGAAAACCTGTTCTCAGCATCTACACCGTTGAGTCAGCCCTGAATCTTGTCCATTTCAAAAAGATCACCTCACTTTCTTCTAAACTCCAATGGATATAGATCTAACCTCTCAAACATTCCTCGTCTTATAATCCCTTAGGGATAATCCCTTCATTTTATATACATGGATCCCAAACCATAGATACAAGTGGTATTTTTGTTAGACTATTAACCCAGAAACTCAACTAACGTTCTGGGGACCTGGTTCCATTCCCACCGTGGCAGATGGTGGAATTTCAATTTGATAAAACAAAATCTGGAATTAAGACTACTGATAACCATAAAGCTATTGGTGATTATCAGGAAAAACCCATCTGGTTCTGTAATGTTCTCTAAAGAAGGTAATCTGCTGCCCTTACCTAGTCTGGCCTACATGTGACTCCAGAGCTACAGCAATGTGGTTGACTCTCAACTGTCGACTGAAATGGCCTTGCAAGCCACTCAGTTCAAGGTGATTAGGGATGGGTATTAAGTGCTGGCCAGCCAGTGGCTCCCATGTCCAATGAATAAACTTTAAAAAACAACAGCACTTCAAGAGAGCAACCCAGTTCACCATTTAATAACCCCATGCCCCGTACTGTGGATTCCTCTCTTGATTCTCTTCTTGCTCTGGATAAACATGAGGTCCAGTTGCTCATGTGTGGGATCCCTACATTCTGCCATGCACTCCAATTTCGGTATTTCATTCTTGGGTACAGCTATGGAGATAACCAAGGGGGGGAGGGTGGAATGTCTGAGACCTCTTCCTCTCCCACCATCTCATTCAACTCTGACAACCCTGAAAGAACCCCAAATAATCAAGAAGCAACAGCTCCCATTATAAAATACATACAAGACATAAATCACATTCAGATTGTCAAATCGACATGTGGACAAAGAAATACATGACTGACAATTATTAAATAGATTTTCAACAGTTTGTTGAAGATATCAAGTATGTCACAGGCCAAATTCATTGATTATTTTCACAAAATTAAATATTTATATGCAATTTATGTTCCGGAATTGAAAACTGGCTGATGGATCATGCAAAACACCGGCCACTGGAATATCTAATGGAGGATCACGTTTTTCATTGTAATCTGATGATCTTTTTCAGAGTCAACGTGTACCACAATGTGAATACAAAGCAGGTTTTAAACGAAGCCAGTCAAAACTTTCACTCAAATATGAGGACGCGACTTAGTGTTGCATGGCGCACACAGCATAATGTCTGAGGATCACATTACTCCACCTAAATTTCAGCACATCGTTCAGGTAAATGTGAACAAATATTGTACCCGATGTGGCAATGATCACCTGTCACAGGGGAAACTGTGTGTGGCATGGCGTTGATGAACAGTTGGCCAATTAAGCGTTGCAAGCCCCAAAGTGGCCTTATAAGAGGCAGCCTCATCAGACACAAACTAATGGTGAAGTTGATGAAAGCAACGTGGTGTAGTTCAGAGAGCTCCAACTTTTCTATCCCTAATGTGTGTGAGGAGGGTAATGAATATGTTTTGGTTGACTTCAGGAACTCTTTAGCTATGAGGAAAGGACTAAGCCACAGTTTCCACTCCTGACTGCTGCTCAATCACCATCGATGAACAGTTTGCGTATGTCAGTATTTAGGGAGAGTAAGATTAAACTTGACTGTGTTGTCCCTCGCTCACCCTACCCCATATAATAAACTGCGCCACTCTCAACAAATTCTGAAACTCGCAGTCGAGACTCCAGAAAGCTATCCAATTTAGGAGCAACTGCAGTTTAGGTGAAAGTAAAATACTGCAGATGCGTGGTGGCACAGTGGTTAGCACTGGTGCCTCACAGCGCTAGGGACCTGAGTTCAATTCCAGCCTTAGATCACTGTCTGTGTGGAGTTTGCATGTTCTCCCCATGTCTGTGTGGGTTTCCTCCCGTTTCCTTCCACAGTCCAAAAGTGTGCAGATTAGGTTGATTGGCCGTGGTAAATTGACCATTAATGTCAGGGGGATGAACAGGGTAAAGATGTGGGGCTACGGGGATAGGATCTGGATGGGATTACTGTCAGTGCAGGCTCAATGGGCTGAACGGCCCCCTTCTAACGATTCTATGATTCTTCTTTCTTCTGTGCTGAAGATCTGAATTAGAAACAGGAAATGCCTGATAAATGGAGCGAGTAACATCTGTGGGAGGAAACAGAACTAATTAGGAGGATTATTTAGATCTGAAATGTTACCTGTGTTCCTTTCCACAGATGCTGCCCAGCATTTTCTGTTTAGATGAGATGCACAGTAATATTTACTACAGCCAGTTATGCAGAAATCTCACCGAATTTACCAGCATGCTTTGCAATGCCAAAAGAGAGTTTTTGAAATGAAGTAATCTGTGCTAAGCTACAGCACATTTTTATAACTAAATAGAAACACTCACCCATGATGGGGGACAACACTTATGAAGCAATGAAATACTTAGCTCTGAGGTCAACTATCATAAAAAAAGATAAACACAAAAGACGTTCATACTTTGAAGCTGTGTTACGTTAAAACATAACCAACAATAACATTGGAATCTGATATAATGTAACCAATGGCAACTTGCCATGAGGGTCAGCTGATCAACTGACCAGATAGGCAAAGTAACCAACGGCAAAATCATGTGGTGATCAGCTGACCAGCTGTCCGAGTACAAATAGAAAGCCTGTTGATTGTGGGAAGCCTGTGTGGTCTGAGTATTGGTATAATGAAGTTAGAATCATAGAATCGTTACTGTGTAGAAAGAGGCCATTCAACCCATTGAGTCTGTACTGACTCTCCAACAGAGGACCCTTTCCCCTAATCCTGCATATTTACCCCGCTATTCCATCTAACCTACACCTCTTTGGACACTAAGGAGCAATTCGGCATGGCCAATCCACCTAACCCACACATGTTGGGCCACTAAGGGGCAATTTACTATGGCCAACCCACCTAACCTGATGAGGGGCAATTTAGTATGGTGAATCCACCTAACCTGCACATTTTTGGACTGTTGGAGAAATACAAAGCACCCGGAGGAAATCCATGCACACATGGGGAGAAAGTGCACGTACACGGGGAGAATGTGCAAATTCCACACACCCAAGGCTGGAATTGAACTCAGGTCCCTGGTGATGTGAAGCATCAGTGCTAATCACTGTGCCACCATACTGCCTTTTATTAAATCTTTTCCTTTGACTTAGTTTGTGAAGTTAATTATTTTACGGCTTGCAACTAAAGTATTCTTATGTTTGGATGAACATGTTAAATTATTATGTTTGATGGAATGCAAAGTTAATTTGTGTATAGAACCTTAGAATGTTTTCAAGAATCTGATAAGATCATTTGGACGGAATAGCTATTCTGAATATAAGTAACTGGTGACAGGTAAATACAAACAAGGCAATTCTGAAAGTTAGTTTCCAAACTAGAGATGAGATATTTTGAGAGGTTGTGGAAAACAGCCAAGGAGAAATTGAGCACTGACCAGGAAGACTTTAACTGATCAAAGACAGAAGCATGTTTGAAAGTTCTAGATCTTGGAGTATAGTCCATGGAGGCCATGTTTCAAAGAACCCAGTTCTCCATTTCATGTTCTGATTTTTACTGGACAGGGAGTTTCAATCAGTATAACATCCTGTCTGCTAGTAATTGTTGAATGAATCAGTCATCTCACTAGGAGTCCTTGCAATCAATAAAAACTGATCATTTGTAAGTCACTGTATGTATTGTTATGCCAGTGTGCCCTGACAGTATCATACATTGTGAAAACTGTTTTAAAGGTTACATTTTTAAAAATAGACTGCAAGCCATAAAATGGAGGGAGGTCACTTGACTTCTCTTGTGGATTTCGACAATTCTCCTTTACCTCATGATTAGACACAACAATACATTATCTGAGATGAAAGACATTTGGAACTCAATGAATGCTCAACAAAGAATGGCATGGTGGCACAGTGATTAGCACTGCTGCCTCATTGCACCAGGTACCCGGGTTCTCTGTGTGGGTTTCCTGTGGGCGCTCCAGTTTCTTCCCATGGTCCAAAAATATGCAAGTAAGGTGGATTTGCCATGCTAAATTGCCCTTTAGTGTCTCAACATGTGTGGGTTGATGGATTAGCCATGGGACATTCACGGGGATACAGGTTAGGGCTGGAGAAAGTAAGACATTCCATCAGAGAGTTAGTGCACACTCACTAGACCAATGGGCACTGTATGAAATGTAAATACTCACCACTGACTATGATGGTTTTTCTTCACCGAAAACGGCATTGACTGACCAGATGTAAAAAGCCACGACTGTAGGTAGGAGGAGACTTCAGATTATAATCAAACTTATCATAATGCCTTATTTGAAAGCTGACTTGACATGAGTCACATGACATAGGAGCCTCATTACTCCCTGTTAAAAATACAGCGAATTTCAACAAGATGAAATCCATGGTAAGAACATCTAGAAGAGAGAGAGAGGAACAAAGAAGTAGTTATAAAGCTGTTGGAATTAAGGCTAAAAGAAGGGACGACACCATGGTTTCTGGAAATGGAAATGAAGAATTTCATCTGTTCCCTCTTACCTCATTCCATCTTCAAGCTTACCTGAGAAAACCAACCTCATGCAGATTGATTACAGGAGCCATCGCAACTACCGAGACATCTCTGAAAGTTCAAAGCCTTTGCTTCAAACAACACAAAGCAAAATAACCAGCCTGTAAGTGAGACTGTGATTTGTTCTGTTTTGTTTTTATAAATATTGTTTGTAAGCTCCATCAGTACCTAGTTTTATGTGAGTGAGACACAACTTTGTTTAATGATCCCCAAGAGAAGGGCTTGAGCAAAACAAAACTTTTTCTTTTACTTTTTAGATGCAGATGGCTTGCTGCTGGATTATTTCAATGACTCATTCAGTCCCAAGGGAAGAAAACACATTGGGTTGAATTTTATGCCAATTCCATCAATATCAATGGAGTGTTGAATGGCTCACCCAATATCCAGACCCACTCCCACAGCAACTGAGTTATAAAATTCCACCCATGTGCTCACTCACAAATATGGGTGAACATCGAATCATGGAATCATAGAATCCCTATAGTGCAGCAGGAGGCCATTCAGCCCATCAAATCTGCACTGACCACAATCCCACCCATGCCCTATTCCCATAATCCCACACATGTACCCTGCAATCCCCTGACACTAGTGTCAATTCAGCATGGCCAATCAACCTAACCCCCACATCTTTGAACCTGGGCAACAAAAGGTAACACCTTAAAATCGTCCATCACAGTATGGTTATCTTTTGTAACATGACAGGTGTTTTTAGAACAAATTTTAAATTGTGAGGTAGTGGTAGGTTTGAATATGCCTTGAAGCTGCAATAAGATCTTATGGACAGAACTTGTCAACCCTGTGTAAAAGGATCACAAACTTGAAGGCTGGAATGTTGCAGCCATTCACACCAATGGGATTTTCCCATCCCACTGCAGTGAGTGGTGATTTGGCTGGGTGCTAAATACATTTCTTTAAGGCTAGAGCATCGTCACAATACTTTCCTCTGCAAGTGTAACAGAGGATATTTAGGCTGGATGTCCTCTGATAGAGACGCGAAACACTGCTTCAAGCCTTCAGTAACAATTCACTTCCCCTCGTTGTGTTCAGGACTAGCACATTTCCATGGGAAACTCTTCAACTTGATAATTGATGATGGCAGGTCTAGGGTTGTCATCTGGAAACTGGAAATGTGCATGTCCTTCTATTAGGCAGTGCATATTGATGTATATTTCATACATCTCACCGCCATGCAGGGATAAGCATTTCTATGCAGGGAATCTTACAGCCTCTACCACCAGCATGCTTTTCCAGTCCAGCCAAATCAGTGGACTATTGAACGCCTTGCTGGATTTTCCAGTCTGTGGAATGGCCGTAAAACGTCACCTTGTGTGTGTAACAATATTTATTCACAGTGCCTCAAAATATCTGCTCCATGCTCCAGCTTTAGCTCCTTCTCAGGTTGTTTATGTAAATTTTCTGTGTTGTGTCTGGATAATGTCAAAGCTACCACTTAAACGGTTTATTTTCAGATCTTCTGCAGCTCTTTAGCAGCCATTCCTGTCAGCACGCTGGTGAGAATTCCTTCGTTACCGACACTTCCTGTGTACAGATCATGGTAGTATACACATGATGTACAATTTACTTTTTTCTGAGTCCACACCCAAACTTAATCGATCAAACACAGTGAACATCAATTGTAAACGGACTCATGGGGTCGGATTTTCTGGCTGCGCTCACCCCAAAACTGGAAAATCCCAGCCAAGGTCAACAGACCTTTGCATGGTCCACTCCCTGCCCATTACGATTCCTGTGGCGTGTACAGGAAGCGAAAATTCCTGCCACAGAGTTAAACATGGAACAATTACACACACTTTAGTTGCAGTCTACCTGACCTGTGCTCAGATGGGATGAAAGACAGAAAGCCAGCCCCACGATCCATTTATAAATCAGTGAAGCAAAGAATTGCACCATGTCTGAGAATCTGAGCCAACGTCGGAAAAGAGAGGCACAATAAAGAAGGATAGATTTTTCATTTACCTGGTATCATTAGGACACCTGGGAACACTCTGCAGCTGATGAAGTTCAACTGAGGTCAGTTACTGTGGTAATGGAGCCGAATGGAATAGCCAATTTGCTCCCAGAAGAATCCCATAAATATGACATCGGTCACTTAGATGACTCAAAATCTATTTTGGTGTTTTGGATCAAAGTATTTTAGGGTGATTACAGCATGAAAGGAAGCCATTTAGGTCATTGTGTCAATGTTGGCTTTCTGCAACAGAATCTCAACCAAACACACTCACTTGTTCTTTGCTCTTCAAATGCGTATCCAATTCCACGTTGAAAGCCACAGATTGAATCTGTCTCCACCATGTTCTCAGGCATTGCATTCTAAGTCCTAACCACTCGCTGTATGATTTATTTTTTTCCTTTCCATCATCTCTGGGTCTTTTGCAAAACACTTTAAATCAACCTATCCACTAATTAGAACAACTTTTCCATCTTGACCCTTCATGAGTATGAACAATTTGAGGAGAAAAATCTAGGCTAGTGTAGAAACATTTAGGAGTTGGTCTTCACCTGTTGTTAAAATGCGGATATCTTTTCTTCTCCCATTGTCGTAGCACATGCAGTTTAAGACAAGTACGGAGGCCTTAAGTAGGCAAAACACCTAGATCAATTTTCAATACACTACAGCTCATGCATCAAGAGAAACTTTCATTCTTTCTTCAAATAAGTGTCATGCAATCTTTTATATCCAATTGAGAAGGGCATATGTTTCACAGCTCATCTGATGACACCTCCAACTGTGTAGCACTCTTTCAGCGCTCTTCTGAGCTGACAAACCAGATGAGATCTCTGGAACGGGTTCAGATATTTTGACACCTCTGTGGACTGGGTTTGAAGCCAACCGGGACGAAGATGGGTAAAACCTGTTTTTGCTGTCAATTCTCAGGTCTTCAAGTGAAAGGAGCTTAAGCTAATCTGAGGCCGGCAATAACAGTAAGAGGCTCTTGGCAGCAATAGTTCTGTCTGTGCAGTACTCTGTGTCAAAACCACAACGTGTGGTTCAAATTCTGTGATGATTTATAAAAGTGTCTTTGTTCAATAGTTCATGTTTTACTTGGTTGGTAAAGTTAATTCCATGATTTAAGTTTATTTATTAGTGTCACAGGTAGGCTTCCATTAACATCGCATTGAAGTTCCTGCGAAAATCCTTGAATCGCCTCACTTTGTTCGGGTACACTGAAGGAGAATTTAGCATGGCCAGTGCACATAACCAGCGCGTCTTTTGGACGTGGGAGGAAACCAGAGCACTTGGAGGAAACGCACGCAGACACAAGGAGAACATGCAGACTCTGCGCAACTGGTGACCCAAGCCATGGATTGAACCCGAGTCCCTGGCGTTGTGAGCCAGCAATGCTAGTCATTGTGCCACCGTGCCACTCTACAAGCATTGGGGTGCATAGTTAAATAAACATTATGTTAGAAGTAGGGGAAATCAGTTAAAATAATTTCACCCTTAGATAAATAAGTTTGTGAACTAATGTACAAAGAGACACAATTGAATTAATTAGCATAAATGGGCCTGTAGAGAGGAGGAATGGAAAGGTATGATAAGAAGATAGGTCAAGTTCAGAGGATACCCAAGAAGAGTACAGAAAGTAAAAGAGAAAACACTGGAACATCTCAGCAGGTCTGGTAGTCCCTTTAGAGTCATCTGGACTCAAAACATCAGCTCTTCTCTCTCCTTACAGACGCTGCCAGACCTGCTGAGATTTTCCAGCATTTTCTCTTTTGGTTTCAGATTCCAGCATCCCACAGTAATTTGCTTTTGTTAGATTACAGAAAGTGTTGGGGTACTTAAAAAGATTAGGAGAGTCAAGAGGAGGCATGTAGAAAACACTGGTGGGCAAAATAAAGGAAAATCCCAAAGTGTGAAATAAATATATTAAGGGCAAGAGGGTAACCAGGGAAAGAATAGGGCCCTTTAGAGATCAACATTACAATCTGTGTGTGGAGCTGAAAGGTATTAATTGGTGAGATATTAAGTGAAATTTTGCATTTGTGCTCACTATGGAGATATAGGTATAGAAAGCAGAGGGTAGGGTGGGAGGTTGGGGTGGGGTGGGGAGGGGCGGGAATTGTAATATAATTGAATAGATTAGTATTGAGAGGGAGAAGGTGCGAGCAGATTTAACTGGCTTAACAGTAAACAAATCCCCAGGCCCAGATGAGATATATCCTTGCCTACTGTGGGAGGCAAGGACAAGATTCTAGGGGCTCTGACATTAATTTTCAAATCCCCTCTGACCATCGGAGAGGTTCCAAAGGACTGGGGGGGACAGCTGCCTCACAGCGCTAGGGGCCTGGGTTCGATTCCTGACTTCGGTGACTGTGTGGAATTTGCATATTCTCCCTGTATTTGCAAAGGCTTCCTCCCAGTGCTCCAGTTTCCTTCCACAGTCCAAAAATGTGCGGGTTAGGCTGATTGGCTATGCTAAATAGCTCCTTAATGTTAGGGGGATGTCAGGGGGATTAGGAGGGTAAATATGTGGGGTTATGGGGAAAAGCCCTGGATAGGATTGTTGTCGGTACAGGTTCGATGGGCCAAATGGCCTCTCCTGCACTGTAGGTATTCTATGATTCTAATGTGATATTGCCACTCAAGAAAGGAAGTAGGGGGAAAAAAAACATATAATTACAGGCCAGTGAGCTTTAGAGCTGAGGACAGACCTCACTGAGTTATACAGAATTATGAGGGTCATAGGATAGATAGTAAGAAACTTTTACCCATTAATAGAGGGGTCAATACCAGGAGGCATTGATTTAAAGGAAGGGACAAAAGATTTAAGGGAAAATATTTTTCACCCAGAGAGTGTTGGGAATCTGGAACTCACTACCTGAAAGAGTGGTAAAAATGGGAAGCCTTACAATATTTAAGAAACATTTAGGTGAGCATGTGAAACATCACAGCATACAAGACTACAGACCAAATGCTGGAAAATGGGATTAGAATAGATAGATTCTATTCTACGGATGGCCAACACAGACATGATGGGCTGAAGGGCCTCTTTCCATACTGTAAAATTCTATGATGTACTGAAAGTGGAAGTGTTTATTGAGCCAAATGGTCTATCCTTGTTCTTAAAAACTCAGATATTTGCCATCCATGTCTATGGTTTCGTAGATGTTCACTGGGATCCTCCCAAACAATTTCTGAATCATCAATTTGTGGGAAAATGAGAGAGAATCCTGCTAGTTTTTTAGTGTGATTTGCAGAATCAGTCTCCCACACTCTGTGGATCATAGAGTGCCCGAGCAGGAGTCTTTCTAAAAATCAGGGAGCAGGGTCTAGTCCCACCCCAGAGGCCAGCAGCACAGCGCTGAGTGGGCCCCTGCTCATGCTGATTTATCAGCATGGACAATGGCGCATGCGCACTGCCCCGCATATCCCCTCCACCCCTCCCCCCTGCCCCCCCCCCCCCCCCCCCCCCCCGTTGCCTGTTTCCCAATCACTGGCCAACCTGATCAATGGCCAGGCCTACAATCCCCCATTGCTAGCCTTGCAGATCCCCCCACCCTTCGATCACTGGTCTCCCCGATCTCCCTGAGCAAGCCCTGATGTCCCCGCCTCCCCCCTGGCCAACCCCAATCTCCTAGCCAGCAGCCCTAACCCCCCACATCCCCCCTGGCAGTCCTGACCTCCCTCCTGGATGACCAGCCCTGCTCACCTTCTTCCCTCGCACTTCATGTGATCCCAGTGCAATATGGCAGCAGGTCTCCCCATCCCCACCAACCACCTGTAACAGATCTTGCCCCAAATAGGCCCTGCCCCCTTGGCACTGCCCAGTGACTGATGGGGATTGTTTTGCTTCTAAAATAACCTGGAGGAAACCCCACAGACATGGGAGAACATGCAAACTTCGCATAGATAGTCACCCAAAACTGGGATTGGACCCAGCTCACTGGAGCTGGTAGACAGTGATGCTAATCACTATGCCACCATAACAATGGACATGTCGAAGGCTTAGGCTAGCTTTCTTGAATTTGTGCTAACCTATCAGGATTTTACATTGCCTGCTCAGGTTTGCAGCTCCATAGCAGTACTCTTTGGCTGTACACTGCAATTAGTTAAGTGAACAGGCAGTATGAAAATAATAGGCTCAGTTTAATCGCACATACCAATTTCCCCACCCATACTTGAGCCTTGTTGACTTCTGCTGCTCTAGAAACTTTTCTCATGTATTGAGAGATAAACGGATGCTTCTGCTGAGACTTTCCTGTTGTCTGTATTCCAATGTAAAGAAAGACAATGGCACTCCAAGTTGAACCAATCCAGCACTCATCATGTGTCAGATTACGTCGGTGTCCGGGCACCTGCATTTTGATGGTAGCACAGTCAGGAAGCAATTATAAAGTGTGATGACCTAGTGGTATTGTTGCTGGACTATTAATCCAGAAATCCATCTAGTGTTCTGAGGACCCAGGTTCAAATCCCACTGTGGCAGAAAAGATGGAATTTGAATTTAATCAAAATATCTTGAGTTAAGAATCTACTGATAGCCAAGGAACCATTGTCAGTTATTGGAAAAACCCACCTTGAACACTAATGTCCTTAAGGAAAGGAAATCTGCCATCCTTCCCTGGTCTAGCCTATGTGTGACTCCAGAGCCAGAGTAATGTGCTTGACTCTCAACTGCCCTCCAAGGGCAATTAGGGATGAGCAATAAATGTTGGTCAGACAGCAACGCCCATGTCCCATGAATAAATTAAAAAAAGAGTCAGAACGTTGCATGGTCTGTTCCTGTCAAGACAGCTGAGCAAACACCATCGAGGTTACTGTTACTCTATCAGATATTGGGCCATACCTTCCACTGGAGTGGCAACTAACTGGATTGTCACTCTGATTAAAATTACTGACGTGGAAATCCAGAAGATTCCACCTTACCTGATCTTCTGACTCAGGCCTCATAAATATGTGTAGCACAATAGGCCTACAGTTGGGGACAGCTCAGTCACAGGTAGGTTAAAAGGTCCAGCCAATTTTATAGTTGAAATAAGTCCTCAGAGGCCAGCTTCCCTTCAGCAGATTCCCTTTATTTACAAACTCAATTCCACCCCTAAGAGTGCTTCAGGTACAAAGTCAGAATCCAGAGTGGCAGTAGCCCTGACACTCCTCATTATATACACAGCTGAGACTTCCTGTTGGGGAAAGGAATCATTCCCGCTCTTTTTGGCCAACCAAACTGACTAAATCTAAC
Source organism: Carcharhinus amblyrhynchos (assembly GCF_965287045.1). Classification (NCBI taxonomy): domain Eukaryota; kingdom Metazoa; phylum Chordata; class Chondrichthyes; order Carcharhiniformes; family Carcharhinidae; genus Carcharhinus; species Carcharhinus amblyrhynchos. Next base: position 27,106,188 of record NC_137352.1, read on the forward strand.
CAACGAAGGGGCAAATTAAAATGGGCAGCTCCCAGAAGGAGAGGAACCACCTGAAACAAGGGACAAAGTGGAAAGGAAATTTAAAGCATCAAATCAAAATATTATTAAAGGGGTCATTAATGCACCCCAGTCTCTGCGGTGCCCAACGGGCATGGAAGGTGTTAACTGTGCCCTCGGACATGGCACAGCATGCTCCTTCTTCAGGGACACTCAACCATGAATATAGCCATGGTAGAGGGGCAGACAGTCGCTTCGGATGGCCCCCTCGGTGACCTGACTGGGGCTAGTTATGCAAGTTTTGCCAGGATGCAATCAATACTTCAATCAGGGAGCTCATACTTCAAGATCGAACCTCATCGATCTTGTTGAGGTCATTATAAATGATCTTTGACTAGTCAGGGAGAAGGTAAATATATAAGTGGATTTGTTGGAGGGGGTTAGAGGTCAGGTGGGGCTGGGGGGGAGGGGAGGTTGTCAGGTAGGATCGGGTTGGACCAGATTTTGGGAGGGTGCGGTGGGGAGGAGGTTTGGGTCAGGGATCATGATCACGAGAAGAGTCAGAAAACAAACCTGGAGTATGGATGGTGGGAAAAATGGGATAAACGTGGATGTAGTCATGCGTCAGTCCTAGGGGAGCTGGGAAGGGGAGGGGGCAGGTTGCGTTGGGCTGAGATGTGCTGGACAGGTTGAGGGGTAAAGTGGTTGGGATCAGAAGGTATTAGGGGTGGAGAAAACCATGGGAGTGGTCATCAATGGGGTGGTTAAAGATTATGGGAAATCCATGGTGGATCAGGGAGATGAGAGGAGACTTTCATGGAAGGCTGGGGAAGTAGACACAATAGTTATCCAGAAGCAGAAATGATCTTAATTCTTCTAACATTTTCTGGGTAATTGTTGCTGTAACACAGTTGGAACCACCTTTAAATTTGCGAATTAAATTAGATTTCCAGATAGCTTCCAGTACAGTGCAGGGTAGCATGGTGGTAAGCACTGCGGCCTCACAACGCAAGGGACCTGGGTTCAATTCCTGGCTTGGGTGACTGTCTGTGTCGAGTTTGCACATTCTCCCCGTGTCTGCGTAGGTTTCCTTTGGGTGCTCTAGTTTCCTCCTACACTCCAAAGATGTACAGGTTAGGTGGGTTGACCATGCCAAATTGCCCCTTAGTGTCAGGGGGACTAGCTATGGTAAATGCATGGGTTATGGGGAAAGGGTCTGGGTGGATTATGGTTGGTGCAGACTTGATGGGCTGGATGGCCTCCTTCTGCACTGTAGGATTCTATGATTCTAATTGTCCCAAGGAAGTTTGAAATTCCTTTGGCAATTACTTTGCAATTGTTAACTGGGAACTACCAGGGAGAGGGGTGATGTAGTGGGGGGGGGGGGGGGGGGGCTGGTGGTGGCGTGGGGGCATTTCCCCAGTTCATCATTAGGGTACTCGCTAGATACATTGCCTTGGAGCTCGGAAGTTATGGCCCATTATCACATTGTTTTAGGGGGTGTCTGCTGTCTGTAGATTGGCTCCTTGCACTTACCACACCTAATAAATCATTTCATTGCTTGTAAAGCACTTTGAACATTCTGAGATTGTGGTAGGCTCTGTATAAATGCAAGACTTCCTTGGCTTATTAATGCATATGTTCCAGCTCCCTGTCCCTGTGCTACAACTCACCACTGCACAAACAAAACAGTAATATTATTTCTTTTCTACAGTGTGGAAGGAAGTCTTTCGGCCCATCAAGCCTGCACCAGCCCTTAACAGACTCATCCCCTAACTTCACGTATTTAACCGCTAACTATATATCTTGGGACACTAAGGGGAAATTTATCATGGTCAATCAATCTAACCTGTACATCTTTGGAATGTGGGAGAAAACTGGACGAAACCCACACAGACATGGGGAGAATGTGCAAACACAAGTAGTGACCTGAGGCCAGAATTGAACCCAGGACCTTGGTTCTGTGAAGCAGCCATGCTAACCATTGCGCCACTGTGCCAAGTGCCGATAATGCATTTGAATGCATTGCCAAGAATAAGCAGTTTTCCGGTAAGCAGATAATATGAACATAATAATAATTGACTAGTGACCGTAATTGATGAATCAGCAATTTGCTGTTCCTGGCTTGCACCACATGAGGTAAACTGTGTTGACAAGAGAAGTGGCACATGCTAAGTACCTAATTTTAATAAAAATAAAAGTCATAAAAGGAACCACTCTGAACAGCTCTTGTACTCTTTCTTTTATAAAAATACACCATCAGAGATAAAGGCAATGGGGTGAACTTTCCCGTTCTGCCCACCATGGGAATTGTAACAGGCAAGGGGTGGAAAGGCCCGTTGACCTCTAGGCAGGATTTCTGGTTTAGGGGCGAGAGCGGCCAAAAAATCCCGCCCAATGATTTTCCTCTCTTGCTTCACATACAAACCTTAAACAGGAGTTTCCCAGCATCGGGCAATGTTTGACCTATCAAAATGACCCAATCTTGGAAATGCAGTGAGGAAGTGCCCCAGTGATCTGGGAGATCATTAGCAACATTCTCGTCAGAGAAATTGGCACAATCGTGTACCATATAAATTCGAGAAACAGCTGATTGGTCTTCAGTGAGTTAGTGCTTGGCTTGAAGGATGAAGCAGTGTCAGATAAAATGGCACAAGCCACATTTGATTTATCACTGCAACACACTGAGATATCATGACTTAAAACCTTCAGCAGTTCCCCTATAATTCTGGTTAAAGAGTAAGCAGAAAGTGGCTGAACATGAAGTTATTTTAATCCACCTGACATTTCCTCTGCCACAGTATTTGAAATAAAAATAAAGCTTTTTATTAGTGTCACAAATAGACTGACATTAACACTACAGTGAAGTTACTGTGAGAATCCCCTAGTTGCCACGCTCCGGCGCCTGTTCGGGTAGACTGAGGGAGAATTTAGCCTGGCCAATGCACCTAACCAGCACATCTTTCAGAATGTGGGAGGAAACTGGAGCACCCGGAGGAAACCCACGCAGACACGGGAAGAATGTGCAGACTCTGCACAGACAGTGACCCAAGCCGGGAATTGAACCCGGGTCCCTGACACTGTGTGGTAGCAGTGCTAACTACCGCGTCGCTTATGTAAAGATACTTCTGAGAAAAGCACCAGGAATGTGAAATTAATTCAAGTGAATCACTGTGTTTTACATTAAATTAATCCCCTTTTTGTTATCTCTGGCATGTTTAGTCTGCCATGTCTTTGCACTGTAGTTTCTGAGTCTGCATTGTCAGATTATTATTGAGCTGGGAGACAGTCAGCCATGACCAGGAATTGAACTTGGGTCCCTGATGGTATGAGGCAACAGCGCTAACCGCTGTGCCACCGTGCTGCTCAAACCGGTGACAATGCAGAACAGGTTGGTCAAATTCCAAAGTGCAAGCAATGATCAGCTCTCTGTCAAAATACAACAATCCTATCATTCTGCACTCTCTGTAAGTGTCAGACTTCTCAAATCACTTGAGCACAAGGTAAAGAGAAAACTTAGCAATTTAGTTCATGTTGTATGCTAAAGTGGTCAGCTCACTTTAAAAGAAAAAATAAAAGAATGAGCTTTAACAAAGTGACATCCAGACTCAAAACATTGGCTCTGCTCTTTCTCCACAGATGCTGTTGGACCTGTTGAGATTTTTTGAGCACTTTCTGTTGTTTGCACAAGAATGAAAAGGTTGCCACACAGTGGGTTACGTAACCAATCCATGCAGCTTTATTAGACAGCTGTTGCTTGCTTACGATCCAGAATGGAAGAGGCGGCACGGTGGCACAGTGGTTAGCACTGCTGCCTCACAGTGCTGGGGACCTCAGTTCAAAGAATAAAGAACAAAGAAAATGACAGCACTGGAACAGGCCCTTCAGCCCTCCAAGCCTGCACCGACTATGCTGCCTGACTTAACTAATACCCCCTACCCTTCTGGGAACCGTATCCCTCTATTCCCATCCTATTCATATACTTGCCAAGACACCTCTTAAAAGTTACTATGCTTCCACTACCTGGTAACGAGTTCCAGGCAGCCACCACCCTCTGTATAAAAAATCTGCCTCGTACATCTCCTTTAAACCTTGCTCCTCGCACTTTAGATCTGTGCCCCTTAGTAATTGACTCTTCCAGCCTGGGAAAAAGTTTCTGACTATCCACTCTGTCCATGCCTCTCATAATCTTGTAGACTTCTATCAGGTTGCCCCTCAACCTCCATCGTTCCAGTGAGAACAAATCAAGGTTCTCCAACTTCTTCTCATAGCTAATGCCCTTCATACCAGGCAACATTCTGGTAAATCTTTACTGTACCCGCTCCAAAGCCTCCACATCCTTCTGGTAGTGTGGTGACCAGGATTGAACGCTATATTCCAAGTATGGCCTAAACGAGATTCTATAAAGCTGTGACATGACTTGCCAATTTGTAAACTCAATGCCCTGGCCGATGAAGGCAAGCATGCCATATGTCTTCTTGACAACCTTCTCCACCTGCGTTGCCACTTTCAGTGACCTGTGCACCTTTCTGACCCTGTGTCATTGTCTGTGTGGAGTTTGTGCATTTTCCCCGTGTCTGCATGGGTTTCCTCCGGGTGCTCCGGTTTCCTCCTACAGTCCGAAGATGTGCGGATTGGGTTGATTTGGCCATGCTAAATTGCCCTCTTAGTGTCAGGGAGATTAGCAAGGTAAATATGTGGAGTTAGCTGGGTGGGACTGTTGTTGATGCAGGCTCAATGGGCTGAATGGCCTCATTCTACATTGTAGGAATTCTATGGGTGAGGAAAATTTCCCAAATGCCTGTAATGATGTCTCCACACTACACAGAGATGCGTTGGTTTACAAAACATAACAGCTCAGACAGCACAACAAGACTTGTCAACATTGATTTTGTGGAACTGAGACTCTTGCATTTCAAAAGTGACTTCAAAACTATTTCGTTGGCTATAAAGTACTTTAAGATATCTTGAGATTATGAAAGGTGTAACACGAGTGCATTTGTTTTCTTTCTTGATCTCCAGTGATGTTGGAATTTCAGAGCAGAAAACTATCAGATGATGATATTGTGGCAATGTCGGTGATTTCTGATCCGTGTCCATGCCCTAATCCATTCAAAGCATAGAAATCAAATTCTGTCAGAAGATCACAGAGAAAGGACAGAAACAGGAAAGCCAGAAAGAAGGAGGTAAAGCAGTGACTTGTAAATAACGATCAGTCTCTTTCAAGTTCACCTTGTTTTCTGTGCCTGAAAAGCTTTGTTTTAATTAATTCACCAAGGTGTTACTTCAATTGATGAATAATCACTTGGAAATGGCAACAATAGTTGTGAGTAATTAATTATTTGAAGAACTTACGTATGTCTGAGGAGTTTTGCATCTAATTAAGTAGATAACCCACCCTGTATCTGCTCCAGACAAAACACGTTTAATTATGGTAGTGACATTCAGAATTAACACAGGCTCTCTCACCATGTCTCAAAGCAGAAATGACTTTCTGTTATAAACAACAGCTTCACCTTAGGGCTAAAAGCCTGCATAAACTCTGCAGGACCTGATGATAATTTACAGCCTGGTTCGCTTTCCTGACAGCTTTTAGTAAGATCCAGTGTTAACCATTTGGCTGAAGATTGCATCTGAACCTCCTTTGATTGATTATGTAGCTTGCGCAGAGTCAGCAAGAAGAAAGCCTCTTAAAGGTTTTAGACGAAGACTATGGTACGCTGATACAGTGATAGTCCACCTGAATCCCTACGTGGGATCTTTTCAATATTTCAGTTCAAAGTTATCAGCAATTGGCTGATCATATGAGTTGCAGTTGACAGGGGGTCTTTTGTCAATCTGCCTTTTTTTTTCACATGAAGCTACTTAATACATTTCCAGATTGCCCTTTTAAACAATTTCTCTCTTCCACACTCACTTTGCCCTTCTCCTCGAAGACAGAAGAACAGAATTAGGCCATTCGGCCCATCAAATCTTCTCCATCATTCAGTCATGGCTGATACATTTCTCAACCCCATTCTCCTGCTTTTTCCCCATAACCTTTGATCTCCTTACCAATCAAGAACCTATCTATCTCTGTCTCAGATACATTCAGTGAAGCTGGAAGATGGTCCATTTTTGCCATTTATCATTAGGAAGTTCGTTTTTGCGAAGGGAGCATATATTGACTATGAACAGACATGGCTGCAATACAACATGTGAGCTGCATACAACAGGCTGGTTTTGCATTATCTCACACAAATGTCAGTCTGAATTATTTACACTGGTGTGGCTCTTGCATCTCAAGAAACTATTTCACTTTAAAGGACTAGTCACCTGTTGGAAATATGCTCATTCACTAGTTCAGGGAAAACACATCTTGTTTATTAATAGGTTAAAACTACACAAAGGCTGCAATCAGTTTCCCACATAGCTCTGAGTACAGAAGCCCATGCTTACCAGGGTGAACCCCCACCCTGCATCCCAATTGATTCCATCTGCAGATTGGGCTGGGACCATGGCACAGTGGTTAGCATTGCTACCTCACATCGGCAGGGACCCGGGTTCAATTCCTGCATAGGGTGATTGTCTGAGTGGAGTTTGCAAGCTCCCCCTATGTCTACGTAGGTTTTCTCCGGGTGAACTGGTTTCCTCCCACAGTCCGAAAGATGTGCAGGTTAGATGAATTCACCATGCAATATTGCCTCTTAGTGACCAGGGATGTGTAGATTAGGTGGATTGACCGTGATAAATGCTCATGGCTATGGGAAATAGTGTGGAGTGGGGTGGAGGGGAAATAGACCTGCGTAAGTTGCACTTTTGGAGAGTTAGTGCAGATGCGATGGGCCAAATGGCATAGAGATTCTATAATTGTTCCTTATAGGGACAATCACCACACCTGTATTCAAATACAGCAAGAAATGCACGGAAAAGTAATCTGCATGATTCAAAGAAAAATGGTGTATGAGAGAAAGAGGTGAAGAGCAAATGTGAGAATGAGAAAGCACATATGAAATAGAGCCTCGATAGTTTATAACTTACTTGGCCCAGCATGATTGTGGGGAGGATATTAAAATTATACCTTAGCCCAAAATGTTCCCAAAGTGAATGCGCTCGTTGCCATTTTAACTCCTAATCATTTTGTTGTCTCAAGGCACCACAAGGCGCCTCGATGATCATCCATAATCAAAATGAATGGTGAAACAGGCTCGAAAGGTCTAAAGGCTTCCTCCTGCTTCTATTTTCAATGTTTCTATGAGTGACCATAGGAAGCAGGAATGCATGCTATTCCGGGACCACTGATGTCATTTGGACTATTAGCTGGGCCAATTGGCATCATCAGGTTTACAACCTGCTGTGTTAAAACCTTTCAGTGTTGGTGAGGCACTGACTGGCTCAACAACCGCAACGTAAATGGACTCTCCAGTCATTGGGATGCACCTACTGCTGTGTAGAATGCATTCCCAAGGACATTTGAGCATCAATTACTTCTAGTTCCAATGACTACTTTGTTGGCCTTGATTAACCTCTCAAAGCTTATCCTGGTGGCCATTTTTCCTTCACTGTTTCACATGAAGGAAGATTTGGTGAAGAATCACAGAGGCAGAGGCAGGAATAAATGATATCGGGGCCCTAAGTGAAAGCTAAATACTGCGAATGCTGGAAATCTGAACTATTAACAGAAAATTTTGGATAGACTCAACGTCCTTATTCTCCTCCACCAGAGTCGGCAAGATGGAGAATTCATACTCAACACTGCAGCGGGACCTGCCCATAGGTCTGGCAGCATTTCAGGAGAGAGAAACAGAGTTAAAGAAGGACTATTTTAGAATACCTACACTACAGAAGGAAGCCATTCGGCCCATTGAGTCTGCACTGACAAAAATCCCATCCAGGCCCCATCCTCCTAACCCCATGTATTTACCCCACTAATGTCCTGACACTAAGAGGCAATTTATCATGGACAATCAACCTAACCTGTCCATTTTTGCAGTTTGGGAGGAAACCGAAGCACTCGGAGGAAATGCATGAATAAAGGGGGAGAACATATTAAAGTTTATTTATTAGTGTCACAAGTCGGCTTACATTAACACTGCAATGAAGTTACTTTGAAAATTCCCCCAGTCACTGCACCTTGTTCAGATGCACTGAGGGCAAATTTAGCATGGCCAATACAGCTAACCAACACGTCTTTCAGACAGTGGGAGGAAACTGGAGCACCTGGACAAAACCCATGCAGGCACAAAGAGAATGTGCAAACTCCATACAGACAGTGACCCAAGATGGGAATTGGACCCAGGTTCTTGGTGCTGTGAGGTATTGTGTCATTGTACTGCCCGCTTTGAGCTTGCAATGAGCATTCATAATCCAGAAAGTACGATTCGCCCCAGTGGATTTCCAAGTTCCAAATCTTCCTGGCCCCTGTCCAGCAGAGTGGCGGGAAACATGCCGCTGAACAGCCAAGAGTCATTTTAATATCTTCACATGTCATTAGCAACACTCTGTCCAGGGCTTCACCCCTCACTGGATATTCAACGGATACTGGTGTGACGTTATGCTGGCACCATTTACAACAGGTCTACATAAGTGTGAACCCGAAGCCTTCATCTCTGAGGGGGGGTTCTGGAAGGCTGCACTCAAGCAGACAGCACTCTTCATGGTGTGCAGGGGACTGGATTCGAGGGGCAGAGGTAGGTTCAACCTGGGGCCTGAGGTGAGAGTCCCAGAGTCACCATTTCGGAGAGAGGCTTTACCTCCCCTTCATGTTGGGGCACCCCTCACTTTAAAAGGGTTGTGAAGATTGGAATGCAGGCACGGCTTCCCGTATTCCCTTTCTTGGGTTCCTGCACATGTTGCTGCTGAGGGAATGCCCTTCCTTAGCGAAGACTGGCAAGAGGGTGAGAGGGACATAGCACTGCCATTCTCGCATGCCATAGGGCGAGTGCAGTTGTTCCCCAAAACTTGGTGGCATGAGCAGACAGGGTGGAGTCTCTGTGAGTGAACAAAGTGAAATTGAATGCTAAATATTCAAAGCAACATAGTGACCTATCTACATGTGTGCCTATATTCACCTATGTCCCCTACGGTTTCTTAATCTCCTTGACCCTCCCAATATATCCATGTGCCCCCCCTTGGATTGACAGCTGATGTTGAGGTGACCTGCTGACTTCCACACTCCTTTGAGATGACTTTGGTGGGCTTCCCTGAGGGGACCAGGACCTTGAAGATCCAGGCCTGCTTTCTGACAGCACAGATGTTTGACTGCTTCCCTCCTTAGTGTCAGAGGCTTTGTCTCTCTCACAGGAAGGGGGCTGTCAGCTGAGCTAGAGACAGCCAGGGTCTGCTGGCTGGAAGGCCCTGGGCTGAACTCCTGTTGATCCTCTTTCCTTTAGGTTCCCGGAAGCCCCTGTGTTCCTCGATGGGATGGAGAGAGGCAGCTGGGGTGAGATCCAGGAGTGCAGCTGTCCTCTGGCTAACATTCATGGGTTCCCACCAGCACTTGCACCAAGCAGTTGAAACTCTGCACCAATGTACACAGGTTCTGTTTTGGCGGCAAAGAAAATGACTTTTCTAATCTGGAACAAAAACTTTCTTTTGGAAGGAGTACCTCTTGATTCGTCAATTTTCTCCTACCATGGAGTGCATGTCCTGCACCAAAGTGTCTGTTGCAGATATCACCCTCGCCGTGTTGGCCTCAGAGCGCTGTAGTGACAGCACCATCTCCTCAGATAGAAGGCAATGGGATTCTTTCAATTGGCCTTGCAGTCCAAGGAAGGCTGGTGTCATACCTTCCTGATGCTCGCCACTCTGCTTTCAGCTGTGGGATGACTGAACCCAGTGGCAGGTCATTGGCAAGAGGCTCAGTAGAGTCCTGGCTCCGGCATCCCTCTGTGTGCTGGTCCCTGGGACGTCCCTGCCTCCGCCTTCTGTGGATCTTAAGCTGTGAGGTGCTCACTAGTGAGTGACCCAGAAACCTGCCCACGTATTGGACCACCGAGGTGTGAGTATCTGCATTGGTGCTGGGTGCGGGTGATGGCTGTGACATCGCTTCAAAGGTGGGGTTGGAGATGTCCCCCCTAGCTGCTGGAGCCCAGTGGGTCCAGGGGGTGTGAGGATGGTCTGGCCTGTTCTGCTGGTCAGCCTGCAAGGAAAGGGAACATTGATTGCTCACTTGAGACTTGATGTTAAGGATTCTCACGTTTCTCTGCTGCCCCCCACTGCACCAGCAGCGCAGTCCTCCCCCTCCCCATCAGCTCGAGGGCTCATCCCTTAAAAACACGGAATGGTTTGGAGTTCTGGCGTTACTCCAGAAGGCTGCCCCCATTCACGCCTTGTGGTTGTGGTTGAGTTTCTCCTGCAATAACACAGATAGGGAGAGTGTCAGCATTCTCATTTAAGAGAGCTGACATTTAAGATGGTGATGAGGTGTGGCAGGCTTGGGTTGGAGCTGGAGTGCGAGAAGCATGACAGTGAGAAGGGGCAGAACATGGTGATTGTGATATGGAAGGGGGAATCTGGTGCTTGGTGTTGGCAAAGCCCAAAGTGGCTAAGTGAGAGATGGATTGGAGTGTGAGGGGAGCACCAGGGGACCCAGTGGGAGAGTGCAGGGGGGTTCACTTCCCCTGGCTGAGTGAAGATCATTCACCTTTTTCCAATACTGCTAGCCCGTCTTCTTCTGGAGTGCGCTTGCACTGACCGGGGCTGCTATTGCATCCCAGATGAGGGTGGAAGTCCAGGTGGCTTGGTGGAAGTCTGTCTTCTTGAGGGGGAATGGAATGCTCCATTCCATGCAGCATCCGGCTGAGGGCTCCTCTGAAAAGCATGGTGCCGTTTATTTAGCTGCCATCCCCTGCACTCGTTGTGTTGGGGAGCTGTTTACATGGAGCTCCCCAGTGCTTGCAGCTGTTTTGTCATTGCAGGCTGGGCGAATCAGAAGGAACACATAACAGAAGTGCTGCAATGTTTATAAGCATGAAAATTATAACTAATCAGGCATAAGATTCGGCCTGAAAACACACCAGCGCCATCAATGGGAATCACTCCATTTTTCACACTGGAACCAGCGCTCTGCCATTTTCTTGCTAAGATTTCAACCAACATTTCGAGTCCATATGACCCTTTTATAGAACCGTTCAGTGTGGGATTAGAAGAGGGCCTTACCTAGTCCATAGATGGATCATCACTTTACTAAAAACCTCCGAGGAAAACTGCAGCAGAAGACTGGCATTAATCTGTGTGACATCTGCGAATAGGATCTGTTGCCTATTATTTCATACCCAAACTTAGCCACTGGCTTCCAAAGTCACCACCACCATCAACATTTTTATTTCAGCCTCCTTTGTTGTTGTATGTTGCACAGCGCAAAGGGCTGTTGTTAGAAGCGACAAGGGCATCGCAAGGAGAAGGTGAGGGAGAAGCAGAAGAAATGTGGCCAGTGACACACTGCAGCCCGAGAGAATGAGGATGAGTTGACTGAACGCTGTTTTCAGTGGACTTCTTCATTTCTTTCTCCTGTAAAGTTATAGACAACAGGTCCTCTGCATTAGCAGTCCCTTCATCACACCTTTAATCCTTCCCTCAGCTCAATAATAACCTGACAATACGGAGTCAGAAACTGCAGTGAAAAGACATGGCAGACTAGACATGCCAGACATAACAAAAGGGGATTAATTTAATGTAAAACACAGTGATTCACTTGAATTAATTTCACATTCCTGGTGCTTTTCTCAGAAGTATGTTTACTAACTCAACTATTGCAATGCGCTCCTTCGTTGGAGCAGCACAGTGGTTAGCGCTGCTGCCTCACAGTGCCAGGGACCTGGGTTCAATTCCCAGCCTGGGTCACTGTCTGTGTGGAGTCTGCACATTCTCCCCGTGTCTGCGTGAGTTTCCTCTGAGGGTTCCGGTTTCCTCCCACAGTCTGAAAGACGTGCTGGTTAGGTGCATTGACCGTGCTAAATTCTCCTCCAGTACATCGGAACAGGCGTCAGAGTGTGGTAACTAGGGGATTTTCACAATAATTTAATTGCAGTGTTAATGTAAACCTATTTGCGGTGTTAATAAATAAACTGATGAAAAACTCAGGAACTTTGAGGTATTTGGTGGGAAATATTGATGTTCATCTTATTGCACGCTGCTCTTGACCAGGGACTTTTGGATGCTCAACGCTTTAAGGCTTGGCTTCAAGCTGCTTCTGTTTGGATGCTCCTAGGGTAGCCTACCGCAACTAGAATTCGGACACCAGGACTGAAATTGGGTGAGAGAATGGTGAGGGAGCCAGGGTGTTAACATTTGGAGAAAATGATACATGTATTGCTCTTATGGGGAATAATGGCTTGTCACACCTAAGCAAGAGAATGCTGAGGGAGATAATTAACACCATGAGAACTCCAATCTGTTTCATCAAGGTGGGGGTCCAGAATTAAGTCCCGGTTCTGAACAGCTGCTGTTTGAGCTTCCAATGTTGGTTGCTGCAAAAGCCACCAACATGGATCGTTGCTGGGATGGCATGGCTGCAGCTGGAGGAGACCACACATCCCAAGTGGGTTTCCAAAAAATGATACTGTGCATGAATAAGTCACATACCCCAAACTTTACTCTCCATCCTTTGGACTTCCAGAAGGCATTTGACAATGTACCTCACAAAATGTTGAGGTAAGAGTCCAGCATGTTGGAGGTAGCATATTTTCATGGATAGTGAATTGGCTAATGGGCAGGAAACAGCGAGTGGGATAAGGGCTTCTTTTTCAAGTTGGTGACCTGTAACCAAGGGGGTTCCGCAGAGGTCAGTGCTGGGACAACAGCCATTCACAATGTACATTAATGACTTGGAGGAAGGAAGACAATGTACTGTAGCCAAATTTGCAGATGACACGAAAAATGGGTGGAAAGGCAAGTTGCAAGAGGGACACAAACAACTTACAAAGAGGTATTGGTGGGTTAAGTAGGGGGGAAAACATTGGCAAATGAAGTATAATGTGGGGAAAATGCGAACTTGTCCATTTTGGAAGGGAGAACAAAAGAGCAGGGTATTATTCAAATGGGGAAAAACTGCAGAAAGCTGCAGGACAAAGGGATTTGGGTCACTTGTGCATGACACACAGAAAGCTGGTACTCAGGTGCAGCACATAACCAGGAAGGCTAATGGAATGTTGGGCCTTATTTCAAGAGGGTTGGAGTATAATAGTGGAAAAAGCCTTGCTGTAATTCTGTAAAGTACTGGTGAGACCACATTCTGGAGCACTGTGAGTAGATCTGGTCCCCTTATTTAGGGAAAGATATTATTTCATTGGAGGCAGTTCAAAGAAGGTTCACTAGGATGATGCCTGGTATGGAGGGATTGTCTTATGACGAGAGATTAAACAAGTTGGGACTCCACTCATTGGAGTTTAGAAGAATGAGAAGTAATCTCAGAGACCTTGTGGCTTTGTTGGTGTGAATGCTGCCTCATCCAGTTCTAATTTAATTGTGGTTCCACATCAAGGTAACATCCAAGGCTTGGGTACAGCTAGGATAGAAAATTAGCTGTCGTCTTATTGAATAGCAAAACAGCCTCAAAGGGCTGAATGGCCTACTCTGATTCGTATTTCTCAAGTTCTTAGGGAAATTACAGAAAAATGGTTCAGTCTAAAAGGAAATGAAAGTCTGATCATGATGCACGTTCAGTACTTGGGAAGTGATTTAATCACTGGCTGGCTATTTATTTGCACTGTAGGTACAGCAGGGCAGTTCTGAGTGCTGATGAAACTACATGAGTGACCATCAATAATGGCAGCTTTTGTTATAGGCAATATCTCTATTACTATGGCAACTGTAGGCTGCTGAGATTCTAATACTGGATTCACAGAACCGGCACATAAATGCTGGACAGAATGCAAGTGTGAAGAGCTGTATATATATATTTATTACCTTTTGTCCCGGAGGTTTAAACAACCTCACAGGGAAGGAAGAATAGAATTTAATTGAAGGGAAAATAAACAACAAATGATCAAAACTCAGCATTGGCTGTTGACGTGTGTGTGTGGATTCTGAGTTCCGACTTTCTTTATATCAGTTGTGAGGTTTGGATGGGATGGCCGCACTTAATGCTGAGGGAAGGTCAACATCACAAATGTGCCAAGCTGGATTAAGTATGAAGGGCATGTGGAGAGTTGGTAGAACAAAGTGACAATGAGTAATGTAACTCCGCGATGTTTTGGCAAAATTGTTGTTAGCATTTAGGTAGCGGCACTCACATTTCGGGGGTGATGACGGTGTAGAGACAATATGACTGAATTAGTAATGCTGAGGCTAATACCTGGTGGGGCGTGGGTTCAAATCCCATTATAGACACTGGTGACATTTCAATTCAGACAATATTGAATCAGGAACATACAGCTTGTCTTAGTAATGATGATGACGATAACTATCATCAATTGTCATCAAAATTTGCTCATGTCCTTTAGGACAGGAAATCTGTGATCCTTACCTGGTCTGGCTTACGTGTGGCTCAGACCTACAGCAATGCAGTTGACTCTGAAATGGTTTAGTATGCCATTTAATCAAGGGCAATTAGGGATCGGCAACAAATGCTATCTTTTCCAGTTATGACCACATCCTATGAAAGAGTGAAAAAAGACAGGAGTCTTAAACTATGCCACGGTCAGCACGGTGGTACAGAGGTTAACACTCACAGCAGCAGGGACCCGGGTTGGATTCCAGCCTGAGGGGACTGTCTATGTGAATTTTGTACATTCTCCCTGTGTCTGCCTGGGTTTCCCACAGGTGCTCCAGTTTCCTCCCACAGTCCAAAGATGTGGAGGTTAGGTTGATTGGCCATGCTAAATTGCCCCTTCATATCAGGGGGATTAGCAGCACAAATGTGTGGGGTTACAGGGTTAGGGCCTGGGTGGGATTGTTGTTGGTGTAGGATCAATGGGCCAAATGGTTTCTTTCTATACTGCCGGGATTCTATGAATGGGAAAGGAGAATTTCACTAAGAGCAGCTCTTGCTTTTTGAGTATTTGTGGAGTGGAATAAATGATCAATTTACTGCCTAGATATAAAATTGGCATTGCAAGTCAACTACCGTCTATCTGTGTCGTCTGTGCTTTGCTTCTTTGAAATTAATGGAAATGAGAATCAGGCAGTTTCTTTAACAAAGGACCAATTTGCAACATCAAGTAACAAGTTGAAAACTGATCCCTTAATCTTTACACATGGATGCGTGCATTTGTCTTGGTCTGACTCATGTGGATTCTGGTGCCTGTGTCATGTTCATGGTGTTTAGTCCAGAGTTGGCCTGTTTCCTCAGAGACACTGATGGTGACCTGCTTATGAGGAAATGGTCCCAATCAATAATTCCCATTGATTGTAGCTGCAAACAAAGTTACCCCTAAGCTCAAATGAAGGGTATATGCAAACTTCTCTGAAGTTTAGGCACCTGGCCAATGACTGAGTCTTTTACTTTAAGTTTTGTCTTCTCTCGGTAACAAAGTCTCAAAGTGTGAAATCCAGAATGCGAGAGCCTGACTGAGAGAGGCAATTTTTGGATAAGTAAATTTAAGTTTTGTCAAATAATGATTAAAGGACAGAGCTTCGTAGATCAGGGTCAATCAGGAATTTAAATACTGATGTCAACACATAAACCCTCCACAATTGCCCATAATTTAATGCATCTTATTTTGCTATGATTTCAGTTTGGAAGTGACTTAACCTGTATGTAAATGGTGTGCCAATTGGTAACAGAGACAGGGTGTGACACAATACTGTGCTTTTAAGAAATATCTTTGAGTGATGTTCTTGTGCAAGATCTATTGTAGCAGTTCTATGGACTTGGGACAGTTTTATCTACAGCTGCCATCCAGCATTGCTGCTGCGGCAGCATAAATGCTTCTAATTTGTAGAATATTTTTTGTTTCAATCGGAACTAATGCTCTTCTGCTATTCACCTGGGATTTTACAGAAAAGGGCTTCATTGGGATGATTAACTGGTATGGTTATGTGACAGGGTAAAGCTAGGCTTACACATAATATTAAAGCTGAGGTGCTGCCTTTGAGTTGGAAAGAAAGGGCAGTGCCTCCCTTTTCCTCTCTCTGAAGTTGGAATCAGGAATCTGCCAGGAGGTAAGTGTCTTTCGTGGACATTCTGGTGTACGAAATTGAACCTTTCTCTAAGGGTTGCCATCTTGGAGTTGCAGAGAGAGAGAAAGGAATCCCCTTCTGTCTCTGAAGTCTGGAGACAGGGAACTGCCAGAGAGTTGATTTACTTCTCTGAACTTCTGCTGTTTTGAGAATATATCTTTCTCTGGAAACTACTGTCTGGATATCTGTCCAGAAGTGTTAAGAGGCTCAAAATTCAGTACTACATAAGCATGCTTGCTTTTGTGCTGACTAATCCTGAAGAAGGGTGTATGTTGATGTGGAGACATTGTTTAAAATTGGAACAAAAGAGATAGCTAGCTGTTAAGAATTATATTTTGCCATGTCTAAGTATTTTAATTGGAAAAAAAAGTTATGCAAATTTTTTTTTGTTATATCCTAACTGCATTTTTAAATAAAGTTAGTTTTGATAAAAGCTTCCTAGTGGGTCACTTGAATTATACCTGGATTGAAACAGTTATGCTACTCCTAATGCCAAAATCAAATGTGCAAGTTAGCATCTAGGCAAACTTCATAACATAACTTGGAGTTTCGGATCTGCCCTTAAGCAAGGTGAGTTGACATAGGAAGGAGTGAAGCTACTGTGGAGTGCAAAGATCAGCAGAGCCCAGCTGGACTGAGTGACCAGTTTCTGCTGCTGTAAATTCTATATTCTACAGCTTAGTTGCAAAGTTATTCTGACCTTGCAGGATGCATTCACGGCTGCACCTATTGAAGGAACTTTGGAAGGAGCGAGAGTGTCAAATTGTTTATGAGCTGGCTGCAGTGAGCGAGACGTTATCCTTTAATCCGTTTTACCCACTCCAGCAGGTTTGGTAATAAGGACACATGTGGAAATGGGGCATTGATCCCCATGAAGTCACTTTAACTGAAATAAATGGTTTGAAGCAATGAAAGCAGATGGCCACATTGCAATGGACAGAATTGTTTATATACATCCAGGACATGCTCTTAACTGGATGTCAACCAAGGGCAGTAAAATCTCACCCTGGAAAATCAATACCGAGCATTTAGCAAACTGCGAAGAGACGGAAAGGCTGGCACCATGTGAAATATGTCAATACTAAGGAGATTACAATAAGAACAGGTCTTGATCCCATAAATGTGCCAAAGTAATGATAATTATTATTATTATATTACAAATAATATTATTTGTTCCATGATCAAGTTAAGTAGTTAAACTAAAGGAAAAATTGGCTGTAAGCATTGCATCCCTTGGTTTGGTTCAACAGAAACTAGGCGATGGAACAAAACAGTGGTAGATTTGCTCACCGGATCACTTGTATGGCTCTTCCCCCGAGCCTCTGTTTTTCTGGAATCACAACTGGTGTGACTGGTCCCACTAAAAAAAAATCGACAGGAGTTACTCCTGTTTTCATGCAAATTCAGCACATAGAACTTTTTTGGGAAAACCCTGGCCATTATGTTTTTGGCACATTTGCTTCAATTTTTAAATTAATGCTAAAACATGGCTCTTGAAGTTAGAGAAAAAAAAGTCATAACATTGAAACTGGAAAGGACAATTTTCTGTTGCAATCCATGAACAAAATAACTCTTTAGCTCTAAGATCCGCACTTTAAATCTAGCTCAGACTGATATCACCCCCACAACTTGCCATCACCCAGCCCAAGATAAAATGTGTTTGGGCAACATCTGTTCATATTTACAAGTTGCCTTGACTCCACAATACAAAAACACTCATATTCATTACTGAATTTTGAATTTTACCCAGAGAATACATAGGAGAGAAAGAACTGTCACTATAATGTAGTCTTCTGGGAATAAGCTGAAGAGAGATTATTGGGGAAAGACTTGACAATTTAATTTCAAATCTAACCCATGATGTAAACAGAAAAATAGTGGAAAATCTCAGCAGGTCTGACAGCATCCGTGGAGACAGAGAGTAGAGCCTATGTTTCGGGTTGGCCTGCGGCAGGGCATTTGCGTTTATCTAACCCATGATGTGTTTGATTTGGAAATACTTAAAGATGACATTAGACGTGAGCAGATAGCAACGTCCATTTTTCAACACTGAAAATTCATCAAAAACAAATGAATTAAATGAAAGTCATCGCCGACATTGGTGAGGAAACTGGTAAACAGGAAATAATACTCAGTTATTACTCCAGTGGGAAGATGTGTAAGTGTTCAGATATTGCAGCAATCTCTGAATGATTCACTGTGCGGCCCAGATGTTGCAGCCTGTGGCAAATGAATCAGCTAACTATAAATTACACTTACACTCGTCCACACGCTTCTTGTAAGTTTTTGCAATGATTGGTAATCAAGATCAGCATGGCACCCTCCACAGGGGTTTGAGACTCATGTGGACAGCTAAGCAACTATATTCCTCCCGAACCAAACAGTTTGAAAAATGTTTGTTAAATCATAGAATCCTACAGTGCAGAAGGAGGCCATTAAGCCCATCAAGTTTGTACCTACCACAATCCCATCTAGGTCCCATTCCCATAACCCATATATTTACCCCAGCTAGTTCCCCCTGACACTAAAGGGCAATTTAGCACAGCCAATCCACCTAACCTGCACATCCTTGGACTGAGGCAGACTGAATCTGAATTTCCTGAATTCCATATTTAACTGTGCAAGTGTCATTGCTGGAAGCTATTTCATTCTCAATAATGGTGAGAATTGACAGCAAGATCCAAGCCATTAGGTTATCTAATAGAAGTGGTAATCATTGGATCCCTACAATACAGAAGGAAGCCATCTGGCCTATCGAGTCTGCACCAACTTTCCACTGAACATCCCAACCTATCCCTGTAACAACACACATTTACCATGGCCAATCCACCTAACCTGCATATCTTTGTGTGGAAGAAAACCGGAACCCGAAGGAAACCCATGCAGACACAGGGAGAATGTGCAAACTCTACACAGTCAGCCGAGGTCAGAATTGAACCCGGGTCCTTAATGCTGTGAGGCATCGTTGCTAACCACAGTGCCACCCTGCTGCCCCAGCATCACTGAAAATGAAAAGGTAATGATATTTGAGCTGTAATGTGCCTTTGAAGTTTTGGAGAACTATATCACTGGAAAGTAAGTGCGTCATGCAATCTAGTTTAGTTTTGCTTTTGAGCAGACAGCACACAGATAGCTCTGCGGATATAATACAAACAGAAAATGCTTGAGAAACTCAGCAGGTCTGACAGCATCTGTGGAGAGGGAAACAGAGTTAATGTTTCAAGTCTTTATGACTCCTCTTCAGATCTATGCTGCTTTATACCCACGCACATCTGTTCACATGTACCTATTGTGAATAAATGAACACACTATGTGCTTATGCAATCCCTTAAGAGTTTATTAATTAGTATCGCAAGCAGGTTTACATTAACACTACAAATGAAGTTACTGACAAAATCCCCTAGTCGCCACACTCTGGCGCCTGTTTGGGTACATTGCAGGAGAACTTAGCATGGCCAATGCACTTAACCAGCACATCTTTCAGACTGTGGAAGGAAACCAGAGCACCCAGTGGAAGCCCATGCAGACACAGGCAGAATGTGCAAACTCGACACATACAATGACCCAAGGCCGGAATTGAACCCAGGTCCCTGGCGCTGTGAGACAGCAGTGCTAATCACTTTGCAAACTTGAGCAATTATACCTTTATATCATTATAAAAACACAATGCTTCACTTTCATCCAAATGAGGCCAGGTCTGTGAGGCAAACCCACATAGTCTTAGCTTGTCTTTCATCTTGATTTTACACAGCAAGTTTTATAGATTTGCTTTGCATTTTAGTTGCTTGCTCTCGTGTGAGAAAGATTACAAGAAAATTGCATATGCCAGCAGACTGCTAATGATCACCATTAATTACAACAACTATCTGTCATCGAAAGCATGATTCTTTCAAACAACGGTGAGATTTTTTTTCAGAAAAAGATGACATTTACCGAATCTCTGATCTGCTCCCCTGAGCCAGATTATCGCGCTGTGTACAAACTGGTAAGTGCCACACTGAAATCGGAATGAGCTCCGTCCAATGCTGTAATAGCTGAATGCACCAGAAACAAGCTGAAATGTCTGCACATGCCATAATGGATTTCATTAACCGTGCTTGTAATTCAAGTCACACAGAATGTGTAGCAAGGCAAAATTACAGTGTGGAACACCAGCCAGAAAAACAGGGAACTTCAAGGCAAAAAGGAGGGCTAATTCCTTACGGTCATAAATCACCAATCTAATGTCAACTGTCAGTTCATCACAAATCATGAAAGACAACATTTATTCTGTTAAGAGAGTCTACTCCCTCGACTGTAGTGGCGTGGACCTGGCACTATCATTTCATAGGAAGGGGAGGATGGAAACCATCCTACAATTCTGTGTAAGTGGATCTTTTACAAGTAAATATGTCAGCATCCACTTGTGACATATTAAAACCAATGAACGCTGGAAACATCGAGTAGAGAAACAAGCTGCTAGAACATACAGGTAGTACCTGAAAGGACAGGAGAGGTTACTGTCTGGGTGAGGTTCGTCCACAATAGGGGGATGGTTGTATAGTCACAATGTCACTGGACTACTAATCACACTGATGCTCTGGACACTTTGGTTCAAATCCTGCCATGGTTGCTGGTGTAATTTAAATTCAATTAATAATTCTAGAATTGAAAATAAATGCTAGCTGTTCATACCAGCGGAATCTTTTGGTTCTGCTGATGGTGTACCCCCATCATGGGCTCCCCGGGGTGCTGTCAATGGGAAATTCCATTGCCACCAGTGGGATTGGAAGATCATACTGCCTGTAAATGGCACACTGCCTCCCACGGTGAGAAACACGCTGCCAAAGGCCAGAAAATCCTCCCTGTACCCAATCTAATGAAGACCACAAAATCATTGTGGATTATTGTAAAAACATACTTGGTTCACTAAGGAAATCTGCTCTCTTTAGTTGTGTAACCCACAGCACGTCAAGCCATTCATAGTCATAGTGTGGGGTAATGGGGATAGGGCAGGAGAGAGAACCTGGGTAAGGTACTCCGTCAAACAACTATGAACTCTGAAAATAAACTGGATAAGCATTGAATCATAGAATTATAGAATCCCAACAAGCAGAAGGAGGCCATTCAGCCCATTGAATCTCTGACAGAGTACCTTACCCAGGTTCTCTCTCCTGCCCTATCCCCATTACCCCATACATTTATCATGGTTTACCATCGAACCTACACATCTTGGGACACTAAGGGGCAATTTATATGGCCAATCCACCTAACCTGCACATCTTTGAGCTGTGAAACCATTTGACATTGACCCAGCACTGGAAATGACAATGGTAAATCCACCCTGTCTATCCTTCTTACTAACATCTTGGAGCTTATGCCAAAACTAAAAGAGATTGTTATCAGTCAACAGCCTGGCATGATCACACTCATGGAATCATACCTTAGAAGCACAATCATGACCAGAGGTAATAGTACAGTGGTATACAGTCAGGAGGGGGTTGCCCTCAGCATCACTCCAGACCCCATGAAATCTCATGGCTGCAGGTCAAACATGGGAGAAAGAACATTCTGAGGATTACCACGACCATGTCTCCTGAACTGATGATTCAATACATCTTGAACATCAGTTGGATGAAGCACTGAAGGTGGCCAGGACACAAGCCATTCTCTGGCTGGAGGGCAGAAGTTCATCACCAAGAGTGGTTCTGTATCACCTCCACTGACCCAGCTGGCCAAGTTCTAAAGGATATAGCTGCTCGTCGGAGTCTTTGGTAGATGGTGAGGGAACAAGTAAATCTGGAGTGTGATGGAATACTCTCCAGTTGTCTGGATGATTGCAGATACACTCAAGAAGCTCAACACCACCCTGGACAAAGCAACCTGCTTGATTGGCACCCCAACCATTCCCTCCACCACCAATTCACAGAGGCAGTGGAATGTACCATCCTTAAGGTGTGCTGTGCAACAATTCACCAAGGCTTCTTTGACAGCACCTTCCAAACCCACGACTTCCACTACCTAGGTGGACAGAGCAGCAGAAGCTTAGGAACATGACGACCAATAAGTTCACCTCAAGTCACATATTACCCTGACCGAGAATCATAGAATCCTGCAGTGCAGAAGAAGGCCATTCAGCCCATTAAGTCTGTACTGACCACAATCCCACCCAGGTCCTATCCCCATGACACCATGCATTTACCCTAGCTAGTCCCCCTAATACTAAGGGGCAATTTAGCACGGCCAATCCACCTAACCTGTACATCTTTGGAGTGTGGGACAAAACCGGAGCACCTGAGGAAACCCATGCAGCAGTGCTAACCACTGTGCCACATACTTTGTTTTGGAAATGCATTACCATTCCTTCACTGTCATCAGGGCAAACTGCTAGAGTTCCCTTCCTAATAGTGCTATGGGTGTACCTATAGCACTTGGATTGCAGTCTTTCAAGATGACAACTCACTACTGCCTTCTGAAGGATAATTGGAGTTGGCCAGTAAATGCTGCTTATAACCAGTGATGCCTGCGCCCCCCCCCACCGATCAAATGAAAAAATGTATTGATGAAGGATCCAATCTGGAATGTTGAACTTGTTTTCCTATTTCATAGTCTGACTTGACTTGTTAATTTTGTTTTTCTTTCTAAAGCTCCTGCATTCAGAGCTTTTGTTTCCACATTCCAGTTGGTGATTTCAGGACAACTCAGCAACTAGCTTCCTGCTTTCAGTGTTGAACACTTCATGTGCAGTTGTGAAAGTTGCATCATTTACAACGTGATGTGGAGATGCTGGCGTTGGACTGGAGTAGGCACAGTAAGAACTCTCACAACACCAGGTTAAAGTCCAACAGGTTTATTTGGTAGCACAAGCTTTCGGAGCATTGCCCCTTCATCAGGTGACACTCAACTGATAAAGGGGCAGTGCTCTGAAAGCTCTTGCTACCAAATAAACATGTTGGATTTTAACCTAGTGTTGTGAGACTACTTACTGCATCTACACGATAAGCTGTGTAGCCATTCACCAAGGCTCTTTCGACAGCAGCTTCCACATTGATGGACAGAGCTTGGGAACATAATGCCCTATAAGTTGGCCATGTTGTACAACATTGATCATAAGATACCACAGGTCTTGTTCTGCTTCTAAGGAATCACACTCAAAGGGAGCAAAACTTTGAGAATCTGCTCTGAAAAGTTCCAGCCCAATCTCTGACCCACTCTGACAGCAGCCAAGACTTCCCTGCTGGGAGTTCAGGATTGCAGGATTAGCTCAGCTGATCATTATAGGAAATAATTATTAATAAAGAAATTAGAGTTTTATTCAGGGTAACAGTGTAAATTTACCATTTAACCCTTTCATTCTCATAGAATAATTGAATCCCCAGAGCATAGAAGGAGGCCATTCGGTTCATTAAGCCTGCATCAACAACAAACCCACCTAAAACCTTTCCCTGTAACCCCACACATTTACCCTGCTAATTCCCCTGATGCTAAAGAGCAACTTACCGTGGCCAATCAACCTAACCAGTCATCTTTGGACTGTGGCAGGAAAACAAAGCTGAAGGAGAAAAGCCTTGCAGAAACGGGGAGAACTTATAAACTCCATACAGTCAATCAAGGCCGGAATCGAGTTCCTGGCGCTATGAGGCAGCAGTGCTGATCATT
The DNA here is from genome assembly GCF_965287045.1 of Carcharhinus amblyrhynchos. Lineage (NCBI taxonomy): Eukaryota > Metazoa > Chordata > Chondrichthyes > Carcharhiniformes > Carcharhinidae > Carcharhinus > Carcharhinus amblyrhynchos. Next base: position 27,129,924 of record NC_137352.1, read on the forward strand.
GTGCCACTGTGCCGTCCCAATTTCTGAAATGATTCAAAATGATAATTGATTGCAGTAGTTGTATTTATTCAATAGAAATAAGACTAGACGCCTGTGAGCAGTAATTTCAAAATGCCAACAGCGCTGCCATTATATTCTAGCTAGAGGTGTGATCTCCACATAAACAATGGCTGGTTGCAATAGTGTCACTCAGTGAGACGCGTTAAATCTCAACTAGCTCGGTGCTTGGGGATTCCCTTCTCTCACTGCTTTTTCAGTAAAGCCTCTGGAGGTTTAACCCAATAATTGCTCGAGCTGTTTTTACCAAGGGCAGTGGTGACCATGATTACCACATAGTTGTAAAAACCCATCTGGTTCAGTGGTTAGGTGCATTGACCCGAACAAGCGCCAGACTGTGGCAACTAGGGGAATTTCACAGTAAGTTCATTGCAGTGTTAATGTAAGCCTTACTTGTGATAATAAATAAACTTTAATGTTCTATAGGGAAGGAAATCTGCCATCTTTACCTGGCCTGGCCTACAGGTGACTCCAGACCCACAGCAATGTGATTGACTCCCAATTCTTCTCTCAATTTATACAGTAAAGCCTATGGAGGTTTAACCCGTTAATTGCCTTCCTATTATTGGAACAGCCCAATGGCAAAAAATGTCATTTACATGAATGCCCATCCAAATATTTCCCAACTCTCCGAATCTCTCACTTCCCATGCTCGGAATCCTATCAGTGCATAACATTCCAATGCAAGGCTGACTAAAGTAAGGAAAACCAGATGGGCTTGGTATCCAGATGTGTCAAGCATTCAAGTTATGATTGCTTTCTCCACCCAGTATTTGTGCTTAATGTTATTAGTTTCTATGCATCAAGCTGCGTCTTTTCATGGTCCAATAGCTCCTGCTGAAGATTGTATTTAGACCATTTGGCTAATAACAGCCCAAAGCACATCAAATCACCCCAGAGCTGTTTTTACCAAGGGCAGTGGTGACCATGATTACCACATAGTTGTAAAAACCCATCTGGTTCAGTGGTTAGGTGCATTGACCTGAACAAGCGCCAGACTGTGGCAACTAGGCGAATTTCACATAAGTTCATTGCAGTGTTAATGTAAACCTTACTTGTGAGTGATAAATAACCTTTAATGTCCTTTGGGGAAGGAAATCTGCCATCTTTACCTGGTCTAGCCGACATGTGACTCCAGACCCACAGCAACGGATTGACTCTCAACTCTCCTCTCAACTAGCCCGGCAAACCAATCATTTCATCTGATAAGCCAATCTTTCAAGGAAAATTAAGGACAGGCAACAAGTGCTGGTCTTGGTATAGCAACACCTACATATAACAAAGAACAACCCGGCACGGGAAACAGACCCTTCGGCCCAACAAGCCCGCGCCGCCATATCTGGGAAATCGTTTTTAAAAAAGTCAATATAAAAACAAAATTAAGGAACAGTCAGTCACAGTGGTTAAATTAGCTGGTGTTAATTAACAAGAAAATCTGATATGTGGATTTTCTAGGATACTTACCTGATTCTTTCAAAGATATGAAGGTGGCCACTTACGCAAAACGAGACTAGAGTTTATTTTAACTAGTTCTCAGTTTTCTTCCTTTAACTTGTCTGATTCCTGGGGTGAAGAGATTATTACACACAGAAAGGTTATGCGAGTTGGGCCTTAGTTATTGAATCATAGAGGTCTACAGCATGGAAACAAGCCCTTTGTCCAGTTCTAATCATTAAGCTAGCCCCAATTGCCCCATTTGGCCTATATCTCTCTATACCCATCTTACCCATGTAACTGCCTAAATGCTTTTTAAAAGACAGAGTTGTCCACACCTCAAGCTGCCTGTGGCAGCTTGTTCCAGGCACTCACCACCCTCTGTGGGGAAAAAAGTGCCCCTCTGGACCCTTTTGTATCTCTCCACTCTCACACCACATATGTCCTCTTGACTTAGACTCCCCTATCTTTGGGAAAAGATGTTGACTATCTACCTCATCTATGCCCCTCATTATTATTAAATAGATCTCAATAAGATCACCCTAAGCCTCCTACACTCCAGAGAAAAAAGTCCTAGTCTATCCAGCCTCTCCTTATAACTCAAACCATCAAGTCGCATCCCAGTAAATCTTCTCTGCACTCTTTCTCATTAAAAATATTATCTCTGTAATAAGATGACCAGTATTGTAGATAGTATTCCACGTTTGGCCTTACCAATGTCTTGTACAACTTCAACAATCCCAACTTCAGCGTTCAATGTTCTGACCAATGAAATCAAGCATGCCAAATGCCTTCTTCACCACCCTGTCCACCTGTGACTTCACTTCCAAGGAGCTATGAACCTGTACCCCTAGATCCCTTTGTTCTATAACTCTCCTCAACACCCTCCCCAACTGAATAAGTCCTGTCTTGGTTTAATCTACCAAAATGCATCACCTCGTATTTATCTAAATGAAACCCATTGGAGTTTAGAAGAATGTGAGGTGATCTGAATGAAACATATGGGCAGGAATTTTCTGGTCATTCCTGCCAGAAGGATTCCCTGGTCCTGAGCGCCAAATTCTCCATCCTCGCGTGTGAAGTGGCAAGGCGTGAATGACCTGAAAATTACGGCCACAAGGCCTGAAGAAGATTTAACATGGTGAATTCTAGGAAACTGTCTGAAGAAACAGGGGACTAGTTTAAAAATTTTATGTGTCCCATTTAAGACTGGGATGAGTTTTTTTTCTGAAAATGGTCATTAGTCTGTGTAATTCTCTTCCCCAGAAGGAAACGGAGATAGGGTCATTGAATGTATTCAAGGTTGAGTTAGACAGATTTATGATCATCTAGGGTTAAGGAAGAAGAGGGTTAAGAGAGAAGACTTTAAATGAAGTTGAAGCTATAATCTGCATGATCTGATCAAATGGGGTAGGCTCGAAGGGCTGAATGGCCTACTTCTGCTCTGAATTATTGTGTCCTTGTGTTCTCAGGATGCGGTGAGACTGACATCATCAAATATTTTGCTACAAGAATCAACAATCCAATTTATGCTGAAGCTTTGAAAAGACCAGACTGAGTGAGTGGGGGCAGGGAGTTAAGCACATTGTTCTCCCTCAAGGACGTTAGTTGTTTTTTTACAACAATCAGGCATCTTACACAGTCATTCTTCTTGGATACAATCCACAAATAACCATATTTATTGAATTTACTTGACATCAGATGATTTAATTTGATTTCTGAACAAGTGTCATAAGTATGACATGACTGAACCCATTGCATTGGGTAAATGTTAACTGATGTTGTATTTACAAGACCAGCTAATTCCTTGGCATTGTGCTGATCAGGCGTTCCTGACAGTTTAGCTTCCAGCTTCAGATTTTCTGAAGGTCATGTCGTCGGTGCTACATTCATGGAACAGATCAAATACTCAAGCCTGCATGGGTGGCACAGTGGTTAACGCCGCAGCCACACAGCGCCAGCAGCCCAGATTCAATTCCCGGCTTGGGCCACTGTCTGTGTGGAGCCTGCACGTTCTCTCCCCGTGTCTGCGTGGGTTTTCTCCTGGTGCTCTGGTTTCCTCCTACAGTCTGAAAGATGTGCTGGTTAGGTGCATTTGGCCTTGCCAAATTTTCCCTCAGTGTAACCAAACAGGCGCTGGAGTGTGGCGAAGAGGGGATTTCCACTGTAATGTCATTGCAGTGTTAATGTAAGCCTACTTGCGACACTAATAAATAAACCGAAACTGAATATGCACAAAAGTTACGAATCTTCCAAACTTGCTGGTAGCTTAATGCAAACATTGCATGAATACAAAATCGTGCCTTAGGCCTCTGTTTTATTTTTATTCAATTTGCACAGTAATTGCCCATGAAATTTGATGTGGAAAGTTAAATCTGGCAATCAATGCCTTTTAATGATGGTATAATTGTTGATGCATTTTCAATTTCTAGCCCACACAAGGAGCTGCAGTTGAAAATGCAGAAAATGCAGTCTCATTCTATCAGGTACTGAATTGTCCTTACAGGTTTAAAACATATTAAATATAAATGTTTTAAAAATTCTATTATACAGCTGTAATTTTCTCCTTCTTAATCCAATCTTTGTCTCCATCTCTTTTCTGAATCAGATTTGAATCTAACCTACAGTAATTCAGTGTTCTTTCCTCTCAGGAGCCATGCATTTGATTTTCCTATTCACTACTGTCCCCGATGCCCCATTCATCTTCATTTCCCCCTATCACTTCACACATCAGCAGATTAAATGATGGAAGGGTAACTGACAATGCTATCCAAGTGGCATTTACTCAGCAAAAACCTGCTCATGGATGCTCAGTTTGTGTTCTGCCAAGAGTCACTCAACTCCTGACCTCATTACAGCCTTGGTTCAAACATGGACAGAAGTGCAGAACTCCAGAGGTGAGCTGAGAGTGAGTGCCGTTGACATCAAGGCAGCTTTTGACTGAGTGCGGCATCAAGGAACCCTAGCAAGGCTGGACACAATGGAAATCAGTTCTCAAAAGAAATGAAGGACTGCTATGTACTCTGTTTCATGGAGACGTGGCTCACTCCTTCACTGGACTCTGCCCGACAATCAGAGGGCTTCTCAGTTCACTGAATGGACCATACAGCGGCCTCAGGCAAGATTGGAGCAGGTGGGGTCTGCCTCTTAAACAACCCCTTGTGGTGCCTAGACGTAGCAACATTGGCAAGTTCTTGCTCCCTGGACCGAGAATATCTTATGCTAAAACCACAGAATACTACAGTGCAGAGTAGGCCCTTCAGCCCATTGAGTCTGCACTGACACATGAAATGCCTTGACCAGCCCACCTAATCCCACTTGCCATCATTTGGCCCATAGCCTTGAATATAATGGTGTGCCAAGTACTCATCCAGGTGCTTTTTCAAGGATGTGAGGCATCCTGTCTCCACCATCTTCCCAGGCAGTGCAGTCCAGAGCGTCACCACTCTCTGTGCAAAAAAGGGTTTTCCTCAAATCCCCCTAAACCTCACTGTTAATGTGTGTCCCCTCATAACTGACCCTTCATATAAGGGGAACAGCTGCTCCTTATCTGCCCTGTCCATGTCCCTCATAATCTTGAACACCTCAATCAGGTCGCCCCTCAGTCTTCTCTGCTCCAGGAAAAACAATCCAAGCATACCTAACCTCTCCTTATAGCTTAAATGTTCTATCCAAGGCAACATCCTGGTGAATCTCCTCTGCATCCCTTCCAATGCGATCACATCCTTCCTATAATGGGGTGACCAGAATTGCATACAGTACTCCAGCTGTGGCCTCACTAAAAATTCTATGCAACTTTAGCATGACCTCTCTGCTTTTGTAATCTATGTCCCAATTGATAAATCACCACCATATAACCTTCTGCGGGAGTTCACCTCTGTTATCCTGACAGCTGTTTACATCCCATCCCCTGCTGAAGTGAAGACCATGCTGGACAAGATATACTCCATTACAAATAGCCTTGAGACAAAACATCCTGAAGCCTTATTCATCATGACCAGGGCTTCAATCAGGTCAAGCTCAAGAGCATCCTAACAAAATGCCACCAATATGTCACCTGTTCCCCTAGAGGCCCAAACATCCTAGACCACTGCTACAGAAATATCAAACATGCCTACTGCTCTATCGCCTGCCCACACTTTGACAAATCAGACCACAAGACTGTGCTCCTGCTCCCGGCTTACAAGCAAAAACTGACATGGAAGAACCCGCTAAAGACAGTCATGCAATATTGGTCTAGGGTTCTCCTACAAGACTGCTTAGACTGGTCAGTATTTAAAAACTCTGAGAACTGTCTGAATGAGTAAGCCACTACTGTAACTGTCTTCCTTAGTAACTGTGTAGAAGACTGTGTGCCAAAGAAGCAAATACATATATTCCCCAACCGGAAACCATGGCTGAACAGGGATATCCACTGCTTGATGAAGTCCAGATCTGAGGTGTTCACATCAGACAACACTGAGCTCTGCAAGAAAATCAGCTATAATCTAAGGTGATCAAAAATGCCAAAAGACAGTACCAGGCCAAACGACAGTCCCAGACTAGCCACATGGACCTCCGCCAATTATGGCAAGGTCTACAAGACATAACAGACATGTAAAGTCACCGGCTCCAAAGCACCCCTCTCTGACGAGTTCAATGTGTTCTATGCTCGTTTTGAGCAAGAGATCATCAAGACCACATCCTCCACCCAGAACTTTTGGATGAACCTGCATCCAAAATCACCACTGCAGACGTCAGAGCAGCCTTCTCAAAGGTCAACCCACGGAAAGTGACTGGGCTGGATGGGGTACACAGACAAGCACTCGGATCCTGCCCAGATCAGCTAACGGGGGCATTCACAGATATCTTCAGCCTCTCTTTACACCAACCTGAGGTCCCTATCTGCTTCAAGAAGACGACCATCATCACGGTACAAAAGAAAAGTCAAGCAACGTACCTTAATGACTATCAGCCGGTGGCTCTGATGTCCATCTTTTTGAAGTGTTTCAAAAGTTTAGCCATGGCACGTATCAATCCTAGTCTCCCAGACTGCCTGGTTCCATTACTGCCGCAACAGGTCCACCGCAGATACCATCTCCCTGGTCCTACCCTCAATCCTGAACATCTAGATAACAAAGACACCTATGTCAGACCCCTATTTATCGACTACAGTTCAGCCTTCAACACCATTATTCCTGCAAAACTCATCTCCAAACTCCATGGCCTGTGGCTGGGCTCCTCTCTCTGTGCTGGATCTTGAACTTCCTAAACCTCAGACCACAATCAGTAAGGATATGCAACAACACCTCCTCCGCGATCATCCTCAACACCAGTGCCCCACAAAGCTGTGTCCTCAGCTCCTTACTATCCTCCTTACACACCTATGACTGTGTGGCCAAAATCCCTTCCAATTCGATTTTCAAGTTTGTTGATGACACCACCATAGTGGGTCAGATCTCAAAGAATGATGAGCCACAGTATAGGAAGGAGATAGAGAATCTGATGAACTGGTGTGATGACAATAATCTTTCCCTCGATATCAACAAAACAAAACAGATAGTCATTAATTTCAGGAAGTGTAATGGAAGATCAATTGGGATGAAGCAGAAATGGTCGATAGCTTCAAACTTATAGTTGTCCAGGTCATACCAACAATGGTCCTCCTCCCTCCATGCCGACACTATCGTTAAGAGAGCCCACCAATGCCTCTATCTTCTCAGAAAATGAAGGACATTTGCCATATCTGCTTTGACTCTCATCAACTTTTACAGATGTACCATAGAAAGCATTCATTCTGGTTGTTTCATAGTTTGGTATGGCTCCTGCTCTGTCCAAGATTGCAAGAAACTACAAAGGGTCGTGAACAATGCCCTGTCCGTCACGCAAACCAGCCTTCCATCCATTGACTCTGTTTACAATTCCCACTGCCTCGGAAAAGCAGCCAGCATAATCAAGGACACTACGCACCCTGAATATTCTCTCTTTCCTCTTCTTCTGTATGGAAGAAGTTACAAAAGTCTGAGGACATGTACGAACAGACTCAAGAACAGCTTCTTTCCTGCTGCATTCAGACGGGCGGACAGTAGCACAGTGGCTAGCACTGCTGCTTCACAGCTCCAGGGACCTGGGTTCAATTCACGACTTGGATCACTGTCTGTGTGGAGTTTGCACATTTTCCTTGTGTCTGCGTGAGTTTCCTCCGGGTGCTCTGCTTTCCTCCCACAGTCCAAAGATGTGCAGCTTATATTTATTGGCCATGCTAAAAAGTGCCCCTTAGTGCATAGATTAGAGGGATTAGCGGGTAAATATGTAGGGATATGGGGATAGGGTGGAATTGTGGTCAGTGCAGACTCGATGTGCCAAATGGCTTCTTTCTGCACTGTAGGGTTTCTATGATTCTATGACTTCTGAATGAACCTACCTCATATTAGATTGATCTTTCTCTGCACCCTAGCTATGACTACGTTCTACACTCTCTCCTTTCCTTCTCTATGTTTGGCATGCTTTGTTGGTAAAGCGTGCAAGAAACAATACCTTTCACTGTGTACTAATATATGATAATAGTAAATCAAATCAATCAGGGTAAAATCGGTTGGATCTTATTTGGCACAAGGGAATCCATTTGTTGTGTTGGAGGTCAATCATCTCAGTTCCAGGATATAACTATAGGAGACTCTTAGGAAAGTGTCCTGGGCCCAACCATCTTCAGCTGCTTCATCAATGAACATTCTTCCATCCTAAGGTTTGAAGTTGTGTTGTTTGCTGATAATTGCAAACTTCAGCACATTTCCTAATTCCTCAATTATTGAACCTCTATGTCTGAATGTAGCAAGATGTGTAGTATATCCAGGTTCGTGTTGTCAAGTGGCAAGTAATGTTTGTGCCACACAACTGCCAGGCAATGACCACCTCCAACACAAGAGAATCTAACCTTGACATTCAATGGCATTACTATTGCTGAAACTGCCACTATTAACATCCAAGGGGTTACCATTGACCAGAAACTGAACTAGCCATATAAATACTGTGACTGCCTGTCTTAGGCTAGGAATCACGTCACAAGTTACTCACCTCCTGACTTCCTAAAGCTTAATGGAAAAAGTATACTGTGAGAAAAGTATACAATAAGTTTCAGCAAAATACTCCCATAATCAAACAATACACGATTAAAATAATTAATGAATATTCTGTACTTGTTTTTACTTTGAACATAAGAACTTAAGAACTGGGAGCAGGTGTAGGTCATTTGGCTCCTCCAGCCTGCTCCACCATTCAGTAAGATCATGGCTGATCTTTTCATGGGCTCAACTCCACTTACCCACCTCCTCACCCTTAATTCCTTGATGCTTTCCAACAAGAATGAGTCTAACCACCTCTGTATTTTAATGCCAAAAAATATCCATATATATCAAATAGGAGCTATGGTCCCAGCACTGATCCTTAAGGGACACCACGCACAGCATCCTTCAGTCTGAAAATTAACCATTTACCATCACCCCCCTCTTCTCTATTATTAAGCCAAATATTTTATCCAAGCTGGCATTGACACTCTGATTCTACATGCCAGAATTTGGTTAACAAACTTATTGTGTTGTACTTCATCAAGTACTTTCTTAAAATCCAAGAGAGAACATCTGTTGCATTCCCTTCACGTCTTCAAATCCTCCCTGCCACGTCTTCAAATTAAATGAGTCAAGCATGGTCAACCTTTTATAAATCAATATGGGTTGTCCTTCATGAACTCAAACTTCTCCAAGTACCTGTTGATTTTTGATTATTGTTTCTGAAACTTTCCAACCACTGGAGTAAGACTAACCAACCTGTAGTTACTCGGACAGACCTTCCACTCTTTTTCGAATGAATGTCTCACATTTCTCGCTCTCCAATCCTCTGACACTTACTTCATACCTTGGAATAATTGGAAGATTGTCACTAGCCCTTCTGTTGTCTGCACCTAACGTACTTCATTCAAAAATCTATCTTTGCCTTAAACCATTCAACGAGGTAGCCTCAACTGCTTCACTGGGCAGGGATTTCCTCAGATTCATAACTTTTTGGGTGACAAAGTTCCTCCTCAACTCAGTCCTAAATCTATTTCCCCTTATTTTGAGGCTATCTCTCTAGTTCTGGTTACACCCACCGGTGGAAACAACCTCCCTGTTTCTATCTTATCTATTCCCTTCAAAATTTAAATGTTTCTATAAGCTTCCCCTCATTCTTTTGAATTCCAATGAGTATAGTCCCAGACTACTGTGTGTCTCCTCATACCGTCTCAACTCTGGAATTAAACTAGTGAACCTTCTCTGCAGCCCCTCCAGTGCCACTATATCCTTTCTCAAGTAAGGAAACCAAAACTGTCCGCAGGATACTGACAAAAATTTTGTTGAAATGGATATGTTAGAGGTAATGGATGAAAATTGAGAATTTGGAAAGACTGAATAAGCTTAAAGTGGATCAGTCTATTAAATCTATTAGTGCAGGAGGAGGCCATTCAGTCCATACATTCTGCACCGACCCTCTAAAAGAGCACTCTACTGAAGCCCACTTCACTACCCTCTTCCTGGAAACATGTGCATTGACATTCATATCTTTGGACATTAAGAGGCAATTTTAACATGACTAACTGTGGGAGGACACCAGAGCACCTGCTGGCATATCCACATCATGACTGTGGGAGGAAACCAGAGCACCTGTAGGAAACCAACCCAGACAAGGGGAGAATGTGCAAACTCTGCACAGACAGTCACCCCAGGCTGGAATTGAACCCTTGTCCCTGGTACTGTAAGGCAGTAGTGCTAACCACTGTGCCTGTCCCTGGTACATCCTCAATTGCAAAATGAAGTAAGTTATGTACAGAAACAGAAGGGCTTGTGACAATCTTCCAATTATTCCAAGGTATGAAGTAAGTGTCAGAGAATTGGAGAGTGAGAAATGTGAGACATTCATTCAAAAAAGGGTGGAAGGGCAGCCCTAGTAACCATAGGTTGGCTGACCTAACTCCAGTGGTGGGAAAAGTTTCAGAAACAATAATCAAAATAAACAAAATCAACAGGTACTCGGAGAAGTTTGAATTCATGAAGGACAACCCTTATTAACTTGCAAAAGGTTGACCTCCTTTGACTCATCTAATTGAATTCTTTGATGAAGTAACAGGGGAGATTGATGAAGGGAGTGCAACAGATGTTGTCTCTTGGATTTTAAGAAAGTATTTGAGGAAGTACAACACAATAAGTTTGTTAACCAAATGCCAGCTTGGATAAAATATTTGGCTTAATGACAAGGAAGAGGGGTTGATAGTAAAGGGTTAATTTTCAGACAAAAGGTTGACAAGAGTGGTGTCCCTTAAGGATCAGTGCTAGGACCATAGCTCATATTTGATGTATATGGATGCTTTTTGACATTAAAATACAGAGTTGGTTAAACTTATCCTTGTTGGAAATTATCATTGCCTGGCATTTGTGTGATGTGAATGTGACTTGCCACTTATCATTCCAAGCCTGAATGTTGTCCAGGTTTTGTTTCATACGGATGCAAACTGCTTCAGTTACTGAGGAGTTGTGAATGATTTTGTCAATGTATGGAGACCACAAGGGAATTAACAAAACCAAACAACACCTTCAGGAAAACGCATGGGGTTCCAGGAATTGATCATGTGGTAGAGAATTTAAGATTTCAGGGCAAACAGCCTTCAATTCTTCATGATACTCTCAAGATCATAGATGTTAGAACTACCTCCAGAAAAATTGAGGTCAGTGTTGATTTTGCAAACTTGCATCTGGTGAACAATTGTTAGTGATCAATAATGACTGCAGCAGATTTCCGCTCACAGAAATAGTTGTATCAACTTCAACATAGACAATGCACAAAGAGCAAAGAAAGTACAACACAGGCACAGGCCCTTCAGCTCTCCAAGTCCGTTCTAGTCGTGATATCCTAACTGAACTAAAAAGAAAGCCTTTTGCCCTTACTCGGTACTTATCCCTCTATTCCCTTTCTATTTGTGCACCCATCCAGATGCCTCTTAAATGTTGCTAATATGCCTGCTTCCACCAACTTCTCTGGCAGCACATCCCAGGCACCCAACACCCTCTGTGTGAAAAACTGCCCCCCACAAATCTCTCTTAAGCTTTTCCCCTGTCACCTTGAGCCTGTGCCCCTTTGTAATTGACATTTCTACCCAAATGCAACCATCCCAAAACTTGACAAGATCTTGCCTTGTTTGGGATCCCTCAAACAATGAGAAATGTTAATAGACCGCCCCCCACCCCCCCACCGCCCCCCACCCCCACATTTCAGAGGGATGAGTTAACCAAGAGCTAATGAAGAAGTGGTGTGATTTATTCATTCATTGGGAAAAGTGATACATACAGTTACAACTGAGATCAAATCATGGAAACAAGAGTCACGTCACTTCACAATTACAAAGTGACACCTCACTCAACTACTGGAAAACCACCAGCTAAGCTAATCATTTTACATCCCCTGCGCACACATCTTCCTGAGCTTCCACAGGGAGAGTGATGGACTCTAATGTGATGGAGATCTGAAAGGTTGAATGAGATTAATTGCAGAGTGAAACATGAGCTACGCCATTAAGACCAGAAGGTAAAATGCTTGTGAAAGGCGATGATCACATGGAAAGCAAACAATCCCTTATGACATTCAACCACTTGTTGAGACCAACACGGAACGATCAAGAGTCACTGCTAAATGGGGTTCACAAATGATCAGACAAAAAGTGCCATTCCTCAAAGAAACAAAAACACCATTTAGAAGCATTGAATCTGATTTTGACACTGACATCTCAGAAGAACAGCATGAATTAACCGAGATCATTCCTGATGTCAGACCATAACCTACTTGCGAGTAAAGATGTCCACCATACTTACGTGTTTGATTATGTTACAAAGTGAATTATTTTCAACTGATGAACAAATCTTCTATCTCGTGTGTGACTGAACACATTGCTAAATTATTACAAGATGGAGCGGTATGGTGGCACAGTGGTTAACATTGCTGTCTCAAATGCCAGGGATCTGGTTTCCATTCCCAGCTTGGGTCACAGCCTATGTGGAGTTTGCGCATTCTCCCTATGCCTGCATGGATTTTCTCTGGGTGCTCCGGTTTCCTCCTACAGTCCGAAAGACGAGCTGGTTAGGTGCATTGGCCATGCTAAATTCTCCCTCAGCGAACCCAAACAGGCACAGGAGTGTAGCGATTAGGGGATTTTCACAGTGACTTCATTGCTGTGTGAATGTAAGCCTACTTGTGACTAATAAATAATCTTTAAAACCTTAAAAATAACAAAATGAATGTTCAGTTTTTTTCATTGTTTAGACTTTGTAGATGAATCTCAGAATTTCCTACAGTGCAAAGAGGCCATTCAGCCCATCAAGCTTGCACCAACAACAATCCCATCCAGGTCCTATCCCCATAACTCCACATATTTACCCAGAATGTCTCCCTGACACAAAGGGGCAGCTGAGCATGGCCAGTCCACAGCCTGCATATCTTTGGACTGTGGGAAGAAACCAGGGCACTCAAAGGAAACACACGCAGACAGGGGGAGAATGTACAGACTCCACACAGACAGTGACCAAAGCCAGAATTTGAACCCAGGCCCCTGGTGTTGTGAGGAAGCAGTGCTAATCACTATGCCACTGTGTCACCATTAAAAATGCTTGTTTGGCTGCATTATGCATTCACCTTTCTCAACCATCAAGTCCTGGGGTGGGACTCAAACCAAAGCTTCTGGCTCTGAGACAGGGACACTACCCACCGTGCCATAAGACCACATTGAATTATTGAAATATGTTAGGCCCCTCAATTACTAAGACAGGGTGGAATGTAATCAACTGTGTTTTGAAAAGTGTAGTGTTCAAGTGCACTTGAAGCTACAATGTGCATTTGTACCAGCAGAGGGTGTGTGCTAGAGTTTGCTGAAGCAGTTTTAATAAAGGAAATCATTCTGCTCATGCAGATTTAATTTTGGTGTTCCAGGCTATTTTATGTAGAAGCATCAGTTTAGATTTTTTAAAAAAGGCACAAGACAGGAATGGGGAATTGAGATAAATGGTTATTTTTCACACTGGAGGTTGATAGACAGTGATGTTCTCTAGGGGTCAATAGTGGGACCACAGATCTTTTATTTTGATATATGATATCCTGAATGTTAGAATAGAGAGTAAAATTTTGCTGATGATACCAATCTCTAAGAATGGCAAACAGTGAGCATGATCCAAATGGACTGCAACAGGGCATAAATAGACTAACAAAATGGGGGAGACAAGTAGGAAATGGAATTGAATACAAAGACATGTGAAGTGATGCATTTTGGCAGAAGGGCTTGGGAGATGCAACATAGATTTAAAGGCACAATTTTAAAGAGTGAGCAGAGGCAGAGGGATCAGGGGATGTGCATGGATCAGGACATTTCAAGACAATGTTTAGCAAAACATCTGAAGCCATGTGATTCATAAATAGAATTATTGAGTGCAAAAGCTGAGAAGTTATATTGACCATTGCAACTTTTTAAACTGATTTCACTCAGTAATTTACCAAGCTCTAACTTCTCTGCTTCAACTGATATTTTGCCAGCTTCCTGTTCGCAAACACTGATACAAAGAACTCATTCAGCATTTTACTCTTGCCTACACATTTCGCATGGCTTAATTATAACTCTCAGGCCATGACTGGAGTATTGCGTCCAACTCTAGTCATTATACATTGATTTCAAAAGGATATCGGATCGGCTTAGGGGAAATGGTGGGGCCTGGAACTGACTAGATTGCTCTATGGAGAATCAGCATAGAATTGATGGGCTGAATGGTCCCCTTTTGGCCATCGATGACCCAATGGTTACCTCATTTCAAGGCTTTATTTGTTGCTTTTGAATGAAGAATATTTTTTATGAAGTAGGCTATGTGAAGTTATAGAGAGAATTACCTGCTGTCTTGGTTTTCACCTGTTTCAGATCCATACTATTTTGGTGACCGAAATGGCTTCCCTCTGTATGTGCAAACTCCAGAACAGCACAAAAGAAAAGAGATTCTTCAGTGAGGTAGAACACCTTAAGCCTACTTTGATTAACCCAGGTAAATGGACATGCAATCCATGTGTTGCCCATTCACTCCCATCAGTTTTAACCATAAAGTGAAATCCAATCTGTTCCAGTTAAAGTGGCTAAGGTCAAAATATTAGAAATTGATATTTTGTTGAAACAATTCAGTCTTTTTTCCTTTACTGTTCTCAGATAACTCACGGGAGATAAATGGGAAATTGACTACTTGCTGCTGGGGAGGTGATGTGGGTCAGGCCCTGTCTCCGTTGTATGGCTCAGAAGCAGGAATGGGTTTGGAAAATGTGATTTTTCTGTTTGTTTCCATTACTGCATCTTAACCTGTTCCTGCCAGACCAGGAACATTCAGTCCAATACATGAACAATATGGGTGGCATGAAGGCACAGTTGTTAGCACTGCTGTCTTACAGCACCAGGAACCTGAGTTCAATTCCCAGCTTGGGTCACTGTCTATGAGGAATCTGCATGTTCTTCCCGCGTCTGCATGGGTTTCCTCCGGGTGCTCCTGTTTCCTCCCATAATCTGAAAGACGTGCTGGTTAGGTGCATTTGCCCAAACAGGCGTCAGAGTGTGGCAACTAGGGAATTTCGCAGTAACTTCATTACAGTGTTAATATATGCCTTGCTTGTGATCCATGTCAGGTTGGATAGTTGTGAGTCGGATTAATATTGGGCGCTTTCTTGTTGGCATGGAATCAAACGGCAATTTTATTCAAAAATGTTTGCTCTTTAACATACCATTGAGCAATAAATCAGCATCAACACACATTGGGAAGGCATTGGCCTCAGTGGTATTATCGCTAGACTTTTAATCCAGAAATTCAACTAATGTTCTGTAGATCCAGGTTTAAATCCCGCTATGGTAGATGGTGGAATTTGAATTCAATAAAAAAAATCTGGAATTAAGAATCATGAAACCCCTGTCAATTGTCAAAAACACCCATCTGGTTCACTGGTGTCCCTTTAGAAAAGGAAATCTGCCATCCTTTCCTGGTCTGGCCTACATGTGACTCCAGGGCCACAACAATGTGGTTGACCCTCAACTGCCCTTGGGCAATTAGGAATGGGCAATAAACGCTGGCCAGCCAGAGATGCCCATACCAACAAAGGAATATCGGTCCCAACGGGGATGATGTAATAATAGACCCACTCAGGGGCCTGCTTTATAAAGGCTTGGGATACAAGTTCTAACTGGTAAAGTAACTACCAATCATCAGGAGCTCATATTGTATGATTCCTACTGGAAGTTCAATCAGGGATTCTTCAAGTAAAACGTGGGGTTTATCACAATTGGTGATTGTTGAATGCTTTTATTAATAATGATAAAATAGTATCCATTAAAGATAAAATACTGTTGCAATTAGACATTGGAAAATAGGCACATTTTGTCATTCAATGTATAATAACTGCAAATTAGTGTTTGATTTTTAAGAGCATTTAGATTTGACGCTGAGCTGTTTAATAATGGGGCATGTTCAAACAATGTGGGAGAGATTCACTTTATATATTGTGTATATGGTGTGCTATACCAATTATGAAGGTATCCTTTCACTCAGATAATGCATCATGCTAAACTGACAGAATGTCTTGGAAAAACAGTGGGGAACAGAGACATGTTGACCACTCTTCATGAAGTTGGAAGCAAAGTAGTAATTAAGCAATGTGATATTTATGTGCAATTATTAATCAGCTTTTGGCTAATTAGCCCCAACCTCTTCAGAAATGTGTCCTTCTGATGCCCTTGACTTTACTTCTGCAACATTTTGATAGGTAAGATATTTAGAGAAGAGCGTTTTCCTTATGGGAAATGGATTTCATTTCAATAACCTATGACCCATATGTCTCAGCACTCTCAAACTGAAGTGGAATACTTTTGAAGGATTGTCACTGTTGCTGTGTAGGCAAATAACAGGCATTTTGCACACATAATAACCTTACAAATAGCAGTGAGATGAGAAATCAATTCCTCCAGAGTAATTAATTATACTTCCTTACAGTCTTCTTTGCTCCCCAATTTTCTTTACGTTGCCTCTTCTAATAAATTTCTGCAAATTTGGATTCCGTTTCCCTCGCTCAATATGCAAACTGTTAATATACGGGGTGAACAGGAAGATACCTGTTTCAGAACCATTTCTTTTCATTGCAAATTCTCTACCCGAAAGCAGAATGATCCACAGTGCCACAACCTCAGGTAATCCCTGAGTCCACCCGCCGTGCCATCAGCACTAATCTGATCCGCAGCAGACATCCAGTCAACTGACTCCCCCCAGGAGTCCAAGTTGCTGTAGCAATGTATAATTCTACATGCATATTGTAGCTTTGACCTATGGATAGTGATGGTAGAGGCTCTAATTTATTTCCATTACACAGTTAACTTGGAATCTCTCCTGATCTTACCACAGGCTTCCTCTGGAAGGATTTACAAGTTGAAATCTGTTTGGGCATGTTATGAATTCACATTTCTTGACCAAGTCCTGGAATGGAATCCGGAGCTTCTGGCTCAGAGGCAGAGATACAATCCACTGATCCACAAGTCCACCTTTTCTGCTGCTACATATTTACAACTTTGACACTGAGGGAGTCAACATTACTTCCAACCACTGACATACTACTTAAAACTCTTACCTCCTGTTTTCAAGCTTCCAGCTAGCCTGCCAATCGGCCTTCCCACAGTGGAAACCTGTACAATGTTGGAAAATTGTGCATGCATTTTTAATAAAATAGAATCATAGAATCCTTACAGTGCAGAAGGAGGCCATTCGGCCCATCGAGTCTGCACCAATAACAATCCCACCCAGGTCCTATCCCCATAACCCCATATATTTATCCCACTATTCCCCCTGACACTAAGGGGCAAATTAACATGGCCAAGCCATCCAAGCCTACACATCTTTGGAGTGTGGGAGGAAATTGGAGTACCCAGAGGAAACCCACACAGACATGGGGAGAATGTACAAAATCTACACAGGCAGTGACTTGAGGCCGGAATTGAATGTTTAAAAAAGGTGAACAAAGGAAACTTAGGATTTATGGAGCAGTTAGCCTTGCATCTGTTGTTAGAAATTGCTAGAGTCTACAATTAAGAATAGGGTATCTGAAGGACAGTAGGGTGGCACAGTGGTTAGCACTGCTGCCTCACAGCATCAGGATTCAGTTTAGGCCTCGGGTAACTGTCTGTGTTGCGTTTACACATTCTCCCAAGTATCTGTGTGTGTGTTTCCTCCGGGTGCACAGGACTAAAAAGTAAGCAGGTAGAGACCATGGGGTGGATTTTTAATCGTGGGTGCACTTTGAAAATCATTTTCAAGGATAACCTAAAAGTCCCGCCCAAGGTTAATGGACCTTTCCATGGTCCGCCCCTCACCTGCTATGATTCCCATGGTGGGTGGATCGGGAAAATTAACCCCAGTGTAATTCTCAAAGGGAGGTGGGGGGAGAATGCCTACCCTCAAGCCTCTAATTAACCATTTGTTGAGTTCATTGTGGAGTTCCTTCTGAACAGCAGTTTTCAACGGCAATCTGGCAGCACGGGGAACGTGCAATGCCTCGTAAATGTCAGGGTCCAGCTTTTGTGAACAGAGTGGGAATTAGCTGCTTGATAGAGAACCAATCACTGCACTGAGAGGTTTTCATTTGTGACACTACACAAACGAAGGCTGGATTTTAGCATAACAAGAGATGGTTGGATCAAAATATTGAAGATATTAAGGGGAACAGTTTGGGTGGACAGAGGGAAGCTATCTCCATTGGTTAGGGAATCTCTGACCAAGGGAAATAGCCTAAAAAGTAACGCTAGACCTTTCACTTCTACACACAAAGAAACACTTCTACACACAAAGAAACACTTCTACACACAAAGAAACACTTCTATACACAAAGAATAATATAAGTTTGGTAACCTCTTCTGCAAATGGCAATTACCATTAAATCCACACTTTACGAGTGGCATGGTGGTGCAGTGATTAGTACTACTGCCTCACAGCTCCAGTGACCTGTGTTTGATTCCCAGCTTGGGTCGCTGCCTGTGTGGAGTTTGCACATTCTCCCCGTGTCTGCCTGGATTCCCTCCAAAGATGTGCAGGCTAGGTGCACTGGCCATGCTTAATTGCCCCTTAGTGTCTTGGGATGGTAGCTTAGAGGGATTAGTGGGGTAAATATGTGAGGATAGGGCTTAGGTGGGATTGTTGTTAGTGCAGACTCGATGAACCGAATGGCCTCCTTCTGCACCGTGGGGATTCTATGAAATCTGAGATCTATACATACTTTTTCCTCCCATGGTGTTAAGGGACATGAAACACAGGAGTAGGTCACAGACCAGCCTTGAATTCACTGAATAATGGAAAAGGATTGAGGAGCTAAATTGCTGATTTCTGTTCTTATGTTCAATCCAATTTTCCACCCCCCTCGAATTCCACATCCTTTAATTTTTCTGATAGTCTCCTGTGTCAAAGACTTTCTGAAAACCTATGTATGCTGCATTCCATATTGGTCACCTTTCCAAAGAACTTTATCTAGTTGATTAAGCATGGTCTTCCTTCCTGAAACCTGTGTTGGCTCTTTCTCATATTTTTCCTTGCCCGAGAGACTACATTATTGGTGAATCATTCTCATTCATTTCAATATATTGCCATGTTTCCTCGTTATCTTATTTTTGAATCAATTTCACACAAGTCCTATCCATCCTCTGTAGTTTTGTTCTGTGTCGAAGCTTTTGGTTAACTGTTAAAGCTTGAAAGTTGAAGTAGTCTTCCTTTGAGCAATGGCCATTGAGAAAAAACACATTTTAACGAAAATAAAAATAAAGAAAGAACATTTACATTTGTATAGCACCAATCTCAACCCTTGAACAACCCAAAGTACCTAACAGCCAAGGAAATTATTTTGACACATAATTACTTTTGTAATACAGGATAAGTGGCAGCCAGTTCGTGCAGAGCAATCTCCTACAAACAGCTATGCAATGATGATCGAATAACATGGTCCTTTCTTAGCATCGATTGAGGGACAAATATTTTCCAAGACCCCAGTGAACGCTTCACTACTTTTCTTCAAAGTCGTGTCATGGAATCTTTTACATCTACCTGAGGGACAGATGAAGACAGAGTTAATACTTAACGAGGCAAGTTTTAGTTTAAGTCGTGGATTTCTTTTTTTTAAAACACATCATACAGAGTAATAAATGCAATAAGCAGATTTCTTCAGCTTAAGTATGAATTAGCTTTGTGCAGGACACAGCTGAGGCCAGTTAATGCGGGGAAGGACTGAAAACCTACATAAAATGCTGGCTGCCCTGGTCTGCAACCAGGAAGCCGCCTCCAAAGGAGGAGATTGCTGTCGACTACAGGAAGCAGAAAGGAGGACATGCCCCTGTCTACATCAATGGGATTGAAGTAGAAAGGGTGGAGAGCTTCAAGTTTTTAGGTGTTCATATCACCAACAACCTGTCCTGGTCCCTCCATGCCAACACAACAGTTGAGAAAGCCCACCAACACCTCTACCTTCTCAGAAGACTAAGGAAATTTGGCATGTCAGCTATGACTTCCACCAACTTTTACAAATGCACCATCAAAAGCATATTTTCTGGTTGTATCACAGCTTGGTATGGCTCCTGCTCTGCCCAAGACCACAAGGAACTACAAAAGGTCGTGAATGTAGCCCAATCCATCTCGCAAACCAGCCTCTCATCCATTGACTCTAGTCTACAGTTCCCACTGCCCCGGCAAAGCAGCCAGCATAATTAAGGTTCCCATGCACTCTGGACATTCTCTCTTGCACCTTCTTTCTTTGGGAAAAAGATATAAAAGTCTGAGGTCACGTACCAACAGACTCAAGAACAGCTTCTTCCCTGCTGATGTCAGACTTTTGAATGGGCTTACTTTGCATTAAGTTGTTCTTTCTCTACACCCTAGCTGGACTGTAACATTACATTCTGCACTGTCTCCCTTCCTTCGCTATGAATGGTATGTTTTGTCTGTATCGTGCACAAGAAACAATACAGTTCACTGTATGTTAATACATGTGACAATAATAAATCAGATCAAATCAAATCAATCCAGGCAGCTGGCACAGTCCCTGGTGCCTCAGGGAACCTTTGGGCTGAATGTCAATTAGGGGAGAGCCCTGCCACAGCTGTCAACCACGCACCATCCCCCCCACCCCCCCCGCAACTACCACCACCACCCCCCACCTAGCCTGCCCCCATCCCCATCCCACATCCAGGAAATTGGCCCAGAGCAGGATGACACCACCCACCCCCATGCCTGCTCCAATCAGAGGCTAAATATCCTGTTGGTTACTGTAACTGAAGTCTAAGCAGTGATTTTAAATAGTTTGCCACAACATGCTTGCTTTTGTGCTCTTGTGTGTTTATTTAGAAAGCTCAGGATATGCTTTATTATAAGCCTTATCTTCTGTCCTCGCCTGATCTGAACATTCAAGTCCGTAGTCCTTGCATCCCTTTCCAATTATCCCTCATTTTCTCTTCCACAGAGCATGCTTCTCCTTTTTAAATTAAATCCCGCAATGTGCCTGCCCATTTCATCAGTCAGACATCCCAAAGTCTGCTGCCAGTCTCCCCATAGTCTATTACATCTTTGAACTTCATGCATCTGTAAACTTTGAAGTTACGCTCCCCACTGCACCCGAGAACAAGACATTAATATATATCAAAAAGAGCAGTAATCCTAATGCCCAGCCCAGGGGGGAACTGGAGTGGATGCTTTCTTCCACTTCGAAAACAATCATTCACCAGCAGTCAGTCACTCCTTCCTGTCTCTTAGCCAATTCCATAACGCTTTCATTGCTCCTTTTGACCCATGGGCTTCAATCGTTACTGTACATCAAACCCACTCAAAAAGTTCAGGCCAGGAATAATTCACTAGACACAGTCAATCAACTTAGTACAAGCTTCTGCTCGGGTTATTAATCACTGTGCTGCCAGCTCTCATTAACGGTGAGTGTGATTCACTCATCCTGGGCAAAAACTATTTATTTTAAAAGTCTCGATCTTTTGACAAGAAACACATCACTTTTTGAATTGATGCGAAGAAAGTCTTATTTTTATTGAAGCTAAATTTTCTCTCCCGGTAATATGCTGTCGAGATTGGAGGCAGGTTGACATTAGAATGACTGCACACAAATTCTACACACGTAGCGTATGACAAGCCCTTTATGCCCTCCTAGTGCATCAGTCACACCCTCGTCTTACCCCTTTCCATTCTTGTCCTCATAACCTTCATGTATAATTTTGCTTTCACTTTTTAAAAATCATTGAGATCTCCATCGCTCCATTTCACGTCATGAATTTTGACACAAAGTTGCCACTGAAGAAAATCGGGGAAAAGAAGGATTGCTTCCACATTCAACACATTAGCGGAGCTTGTACTGCACACAAGTCGGGCAGTATGGTCGGTGCAGGCTTGGAGGGCCAAAGGGCCTGTTCCTGTGCTGTAATTTTCTTTGCATAACAGTTTCCATTTTGGGTGCAAAGCTCAATTTTGGTGAAAATCACACCCATCATTTTTAGAAGTGCTCCCCCGACCCCAAACTTCATTGGCCATTCACTGAACAGAAAATCTGCAATAAACCCGACCAATTTTAAAACACTGTTTTTTAAAATAAATTGCTTGAAGGAAAATCTCGCTTGATAAATTTAAGTATGGTAACTTGATAAAGTGTGTTAATAATTGGATTTAATAATCATTGGGTTCATCGCAAGAATGAGGATTTTAAATTCGCAGTGCTAATTCATCACACTTTGAGTAACCCAATTTTGAATTACTGGAAATATCATCTTGAAATATGCCAAATTATTCTTTAGTTATTTGGCGTACATAGTTAGACTTCTAATGAATGTTTTAAAATCATTCAATCTATATGAGCTGGTGACTAAAATATCCAGCTTAATTTCCTGAGCTTCTTTTTTCTCGTCATTTATGGGACAGGGATATCGCTGACAGGTCAACACTTATTGCCCATCACTAGTTGCCCTTGTTCAGAGGGCAGTTGAGAGTCAACCACATTGCTGTGGCTCAGGAGTCTCATGCAGGTCAGACCGGGTAAGGATGGCAGATTTCCTTCCCTCAAGGGCATTCGTGAACCAGATAAGTTTTCCCTACAATTGACAATAGTTTCATGGTCATCTGTAGATTCTTAATTCTAGATTTTTTTAAATTGAATTCAAATTCCATCATCTGCTATGATGGGATTCATATCCCGAGAACTTCAGCTGAGTTTCTGGATTAATAGTATAGTGATGATACCACTAGGCCTTTGCCTCTCATTGAAAGCCAATTAATAAGTACAATTAGTGGAAATTCCTGATGGTCACCTTGGGGACAAGGCCAGTTTTGGTTGTGCTTTTTGGTGGAACGGTATGGTGGCACAGTGGTTAGCACTGCTGCCTCACAGCACCAGGGAACTGGGTTCGCTTCCCAGTTTGGGTCACTGTGCAGAGTCTGTACATTCTCCCTGTGTTTGCACAGGGTTTCCTCCCACAGTCCTAAAGATGTGCTGGTTAGTTGTATTGACCATGCTAAATTCACCTCAGTGTATCCGAACAGGAATGTGATGGCTAGAAGATTTTCACAGTAACTTCATTGCAGTGTTAATGCAAGCCTACTTGTGACACTAATAAATAAACTTTAAACTTTCTTCAAGCACAATGGTATTAAAGCCTATATAAAGTTGTGGAAATTCAAGTAGGGATGAACAGACTATGTGTTTAAAAATCTGCAATCTTTTGCACCAATTTTGCTGATATAGAGCTGGAAATAAAACAACATCATCAAGTAGAAAATCCAGACTAGTGTTCAGTGGCGAGCCTGACCTTGACTGACCTCAAGATCTATTCCAATGTTTACAAGGCAGGTAAGAGAAGGAATAGCTGGGTAGCCGAGGAAATTAATGGTGGATCGAAGGTAGAGATTAAACACAATTCACACAGGTATTGATAATGAGGAACTTAATAGAACGAAAGAGTGACAAAACCACAGGACGTGACAGCTTCCATCCAAGTGTGTTAAAGAAACTAACAGACCACATTGTTGGTGCCCTAGCTATAACCTTCCAGAGTTCTCTCGATTCAGGATTCTTCTCCCTGGATTTGAAAATTGCTCACGACACTCTGCTTTTCTAAGAAAGGTGAAACAGGCTATCCAGGGAATTACAGACCAGTTAGTCTAACATCTGCGGTGGGGGAATTGTTGGAGTCCAGAACCAAGGATAGGGTAACTCAGCACCTCAAAATTTTTCAGTTAACAAGGAAAGCCAGCATGGATTCGCAACAGATAGGTCATGCCTGACAAACTTCATCGAATGAAGAGGTGACATAGAAACTTAAAAGACAGGAGCAGAAGGAGGCCATTTGGCCCTTTGAGCCTGATTCACCCACCATTCATTGCGATCATGGCTGATCGTCCAGCTCAATCGGCTAATCCCCATAACCTTTGATCCCGTTTGCTCCAAGTGCTGTATCTAAAGTAGTGGACCAGG
Organism: Carcharhinus amblyrhynchos; assembly: GCF_965287045.1. Taxonomy (NCBI): domain Eukaryota; kingdom Metazoa; phylum Chordata; class Chondrichthyes; order Carcharhiniformes; family Carcharhinidae; genus Carcharhinus; species Carcharhinus amblyrhynchos. The sequence goes on from NC_137352.1 coordinate 27,153,966, forward strand.
GAATGTTGATGGATATTGTTTAGTTGGACTTCCAGAAGGCCTTTGGTAAAGCCCCACAAAAGGGATTGTTAACTGAGGTAGAAATCTCAGGAGGGAACGGAGGGAAAATAACTGACATTGCTGGGGGGTTGATGGAGTGGCAGCCAACAGAAAGTAGGGATAGTGTGTTAAGTGCTCAAATTTGTGCAATGTGTCCAAAGCTTTAGCCCAAATGCAAGAGATTCCCATTTCTTATAATGAGCCATCCATCCTTAGAACAGAGTTTCCTCAAAACTATCTACAATATTCCATGCAAAGACAGATTTGAAGATGTCTTTCTGTGCATTATCTAAATGTCATTAACCATAATTGATTAACACATATCTAACAATCATAATGGAATTTAATATTTCTAGATATTATAAAATTAGGTGTTTGTGTTAAATTCTTTTTTAAGCTTTAATTTTGGGTTTGGCATCAATAGATGATCTTCCAGAACCATTCATCATGAAATCTTCTCTCTCTTCCAAGAATTTTTCTTCATATTAAGTGCTGAAGGCTCATCTACAATAGTATTACGATCTAAAACTCTTTCTCAAATGAATGAGGCCTTTTAAGTTTATGTTCCTCCTCAATTTGCTTCTTCTCATATTCCTTCTGCTGCCTGTTCCTTTTTGCCTCTTTCTTGACTGACCATAGAATCATCAGGTGAGATTTTCCAGCTGTACTTGACCAAAAAGTGGAAATTACTGCCTGAGGCCAACGGACCTCGCATAATCCGTCAAATTTACTATCCCACCTGCTACGATTCCCGTGGCAGCCAGGAAGGGAAAATTCCAACCATAGAATCCCTATAGGGCAGAAGGAGGCCATTCAACCCTTCAAGCCTGCACTGACAACAATCCCATCCAGGCCCTGTCCCCGCATGTATTGACCCTGCAAATCCCTCTGACCCTGCAGGACAATTTAGCATGGCCACTATACCTAACACACACATTTTTGCATTGTGAGAGGTAACTGGAGGAAACCCATGTAGTCATATGGAGAATGTCCGCACAGTCACCTGAGGCCAGAATTGAACCCAGGTCCCTGGTGCTGCGAGGCAGCGGTGCTAACCATTGTGTCACCATGCCATCCGTCCCTCACTTGAACCTGGAAAAGTGCTTTTTACATTTCACAAGACGCCATCAGCACCACTCTTAGGATGACACAGCTTTGCTGCTGACTGGGTCCAATGAGAAAGAGGGCACTTGGTGAGATCAAGAGGTAACAGCTGTGCCCGACTATGCCAGGAAAAAAAACATTATTGAAAGTAAACAAGTTAGTACTGCCTTTATGCTGCTCTAATTGGTGGAGTAGAATTTTATTAATCCAATTGGCATATGTTCCTTCAGCAGATTAAAAGACTTGGCTGGATTTTAAGCTTGCGATGCACTGGGAGCAGGAAGCCTGTTGTGGTTGATGTTGGGTTGGGGAAACATGGTGATGCAGTGGAATTCCAGAAGTCAGAGCAGTGGCTTCTTAACTCAGCTTCGCACAATCAAAGAAATTCAAAGGTTTTCTAACTCATGAGAGGGTGGTGTCATGTCAACTCCTAAGTTAAAAAAAGACATGCCCTGCATATGCAACTTGAAAGAGTTTTGTGCGGGAGCCAAGGAAGGGAAATGGGAAAATGGAGTCAAGAAGGTCTATGGCTGAACTTCAGTTTAGTGCCTTCCTGGACGTATTGCTAAGCATAGTGAGAACTTGGGAGATACTTTAACTGGATCATGGCACACCCCTGTTTCATAGAATCCCTACAATGCAGAAGGAGGCCATTTGGCCCATCCTGACTGCACCAACCACAAACCCATTCAGACCCTATCCTCATAACCTCATGCATTGACCCAAGCTCAACCCCCTGACACAAAGGGGAGGTGATGGCCTCGTGGTATTATTACTAGGCTATTAATCCAGATACTCAGTTAAAGTTCTAGGGACCTGGGTTCAAATCCTGCCATGGCAGATGGTAAAGTTTGAAATTGATAAAAAGAATTCTGGAATTAAGAATCTACTGGTGACCATGAAACCATTGTCAATTGTTGGAAAAACCCATTTAGTTCACTAAAAATAGCCCTTTATGGAAGGAAATCTGTCTTCCTTACCTGATTTGGTCTACATGTGACACCAGAGCCACAGAAACGTGGTTGACTCTCAGCTGCCCTCTGAAATGGCCTAACAAGCTATTCAGTTCAAAGGCAACTAGGGATGGGCAATAAATGCTGGCCAGTCAGTGACACTCATGTCCCCATGAATGAATAAAAAATGGATTAGAGCTCCGAACATCCAAACTGTAGGAAAAACCTCCAAACTATTTAAAAACCATTCCCCAGTGTATCAATTCTTCTCCAAAGTGTGCCAAGCAACTTCTCAATGGATGTGCAGTCTATGAATACTTGTGCACCAGCAGGTAAGAAAACTGCAGCAAGTTTCAATATTTATTGCCACGTTTCCCTGTCATGGCTTCCACCTTCTTAATTGCTGCAACTTCACTTTGCTTTCACTGGATAGTGAAACCTGGGGAACCCAGCTAAAAGCCCAAAGCTCACTAATTTTGCTATAATTGACCTATTAACGCATGGAAATTGATGACTCACTTCTCCCGAAGGGGTGGCTCGTGACACAGCCTAATGCATTGCAGTTACAAGAGGAAGTCTATAGCTCAAAACCAGCTTCCTGATGCACTTGTATTTTTCCAGAAATTAAATTCCCATCCACTTCCAAGACAAAGAACTCAGCCATGTTAAAATGTCCCCATGGAATCTACAATTAGACTTGATGATGTGAGGCTATTTTTAGTAGTAACGGGCAATTAATTGGATTCAACTGACTTCAAGTTGATACAAGTTAATATTTAAATCAATTGCTTACTTGTGGTAGTGGGGAATTAAATCAAGCAGCAACTACAAGCAAGCCTGTCTGTCAAAGAAAATGAACTCACCTCAATCGCATTTTGCTACTTAGAATTGGGATGTGATAACTAAAGTAAAGGTCTTCATATTTCAGTCAGATTATTCGATGAGGGTATAGAGTCATAGAGCAGTACAACACGGAAACAGGCCCTTCAGCCCTACTGATCTGTGCTGTCCATGGTGCCCTCACTGCTAGCCCCAATTGCCTTCATTTGGCCCATATCTCTCCAATCATTTCCCATCAATGTGCTTATCCAAATTCTTTTTAAATGATGCTGCCTCAACTACTTTCTCTGGCAGTTCACTCCACACTTCAGCAGTCATGGGAATTCAGCCTCTGATCTTCGGGTAAATGTTCTCCAAGGCAGCCTTCAGAACACAGGACAGCGCAGAGTCACTGAGCAGAAACCCAGATAGCCAAGTGAGGACAGCCTCAACCGGGATCTTGGGTTCATGTCACACTATCTGTAACCCCCACAACTTGCCTGGACTTGCAAAATCTCACTAACTTTCCTGTCTGGAAACAATACCACATCTCTTTAACCTGTGCTTAAAGCTCTTTCCACTCACATTGTCTGTACTTTTAATAATCGATTAGCTGTAAAGACTCACATTCCAATCATTATGTGTGTAAATTGAGTTTGTGTCTTTGCGTCCTTTTTATGATCTCCCAGCCATTTGGTGAAGGGACAAGTTGTCCCGAAAGCTTGCGTCTTTTGCTACAAATAAACCTGTTTGGGCGTTAAACTGGTGTTGTGGGATTTCTTTCAGTTCATTCCACATACACACAACCTCCTGCGTGAAGAAATTGCCGCTTTTAAATCTTTCCCCTCCCACCTTAAACCTATGCCCTCTGGTTTTCAATTCCTCTTCCCTGGGAAAAAAAAGACTATGGATAGAGTTTTCCCCTCCCACCCATCGTGGGAATTGTAGCGGGCGGGACACACACCACGCAAACGTCCATTGACCTCAGGTGGGATTTTCCGGCCTTGGGATGAGCGCATCCAGAAAATCCCACTCTGTGTGTGAAATGAATATCACCATGTCACTTGGCTGCGAAAGCAGGTCTTTTTTTTAAAAAAAAGGTACAAACAAGAACTAATAATCATGACAGTTTCATTTCTACCATAATATGGTTGTCAATAATATTTTGTAAACGATATAAATGATGTATGACACCCATTGTCAAAGATAACTCGTGCATGAAGTAAATAAATTAATTATTGGTTTTCTGTCGGTAGCAAAGTCTCGCAGCAAAAATGGTTTCAGCTTATGAATAAGGACAAAGTCAATTAATAAATGTCCATCTTTCATTTTTCCACAGCCGATTGTTTCACATCCATAGCCACAGGGCCTCCATTGCAACACATCATCACAATGAAGCAGGACAACGATGATACCCAAGACAATGAAATAGCTGGTGAAGAGGAGTTTTACACACAGCCTCAGGACAAGAGGAGAAAGATAGATGTCAAGACAACAGAGTTGAAATATGTTGTAATTATGTTGGACTGATAATGTTTTAGAAGGCCCATTTTAGTTCTAGTAGAGAAATAATACGCTTTCTGACTTTGGGAAGATTTTAGTTTCATGTTCTAAGGGGCGGCACAGCCATCAGAACGGCTGCCTCACAGCGCCAGGGACCCGGGTTTAATTCCGGCCTTGGGTGGCTGCCCGTGTGGAGCTTGCATGTTCTCCCCGTGTCTTCATGGGTTTCCTCCTGGTGCCCTGGTTTCCTCCCACACTCCAAAGATTTGCAGTTGAAGTGGATTGGCCATGCTAAATTGCCTCTTATTGTCCCAAGATGTGCAGGTCAGTGAGATTAGCGGAGTAAATATGTGGGGTCGGGCTGGGGTGCGCATGGATATGATGCTCTGTCAGAGAGTTGGTCCAGACTTTATTGGCTGAATGGGCTCCTTCTGCACTGTAGCAATTCCATGAACAAGTAAACCAAATTATACAATTTTAAAGAAACTGCAGGAACAGAAGGATATGCATACACAAGTTTCTGAAAATGGCAGACCAAATTCAGATGACTGTTTAAAGCAGCAAATGAGATCCTTGGCTTCATTAATAGAGGCATAGAGGTGAACTTGGATAACGCCACTATGTTCTGAGTTTTACAAACGTGGATTGGTTGAGTACAGTCAGTACTCTGCCTATTGCAAACAGCCATAAGGATGTGCTGTTGGATATGACCTGTCAGTTTGCTGGGATGTACAGCTTATATACAAGACATTACAGCGGCATTGAAATTTATATATCATATTATTTATTTGGATGGTGGGCTGAAGGTTATTTTGGCTTGACAGATTACCTCTTTTCCTGGAAAACAGCAGTCTTGGTGCCACTGCACAGAAGTTACAGCCTACAGTTCATGTCAAATTTGACTGCATTTTTGACATGCTGTACCCTCCCAGGTTAATTTAATGAAGACTGGTCAACCTTCAGGTCCAAATGTTGGGGCCTTTGGCCCATTCCTGAGTGCAAGCAATACACAATGAGAAATGATCTGATTGGTTAGCCATTATCAATCAGAGCAAACCTGCCAAACAATCAGAAAAACTTTTATTTTTATTCATTAAAGGAACATGAGTGTTGTTGGTTGGTTAGCATTTATTGCCCATCTCTAGTTGCTCTTCAGTAGATGGTGGCAACAACTGAGTGGCTTGCTGAGTCATTTCAGAGGGCATCTGAGAATCAGCTACAGAGGGCGGCATGCTAGCCCAGTGGTTAGCACTGCCGCTTCACACCTCCAGGAACCTGGGTTCGATTCCCAGCTTGGATCACTGCCTGTGTGGCGTTTGCACATTCTCCTCGTGTCTACATGGGTTTTCTCCTGTTTCCTCCCACAGTCCAAAGATGTGTGGGTTAGGTTGATTGGCCATGCTAAAATTGCCCCTTGGTGTCCTCAGATGTGTAAGTTAGCGGGATGAGTAGGTAAATATGTGGGGGTAGGGCCTGGGTGGAATTGTGGTTGGTGCAGACTCGATGGGCCAAATGGATTCTTTCTGCACTGCAGGGTTTCAATGGTTCCTGTGGCTCTGAAGTCACACGTAGGCTAGACGAGGTAAGGACAACAAATCTCCTTCCCCAATGAACCAGATAATGGTTTCATGGCCTTCAGTAGATTTTTGATTTTAGATTTTTTTAAATTGAATTCAAATTCCACTATCTACCCTGGCGGGATTCAAACCCAGGTCCCCAGAATATTAGCTGCGTTTCTGGATTAATAGGCTAGTGCTATTACCATTAGGCCGTCACCTCCTCATACAATATAAATTATTGTTGGGTTTGAAATTGAACAGTCTTGTATCGATGAAAATGCATCTCTTTTGTAATAACACTCAAGATGGTCTGCGCTATTTAAAGGAGGTAAATGGTGGCTGCTGAAGGGTCTGATATCACTCAGAATAACACTGTACAACAATCAGTCATGGCTGACCAGAGGACATCATGTGCACCAAGGTTTTCGGGCTTCATACTGAAGGTCTTGGTTGAAGGCATGGAACAGGACTATTTTTCTCCCAGTGTGACATGATCTTTGGAGCTCTCTTCCTCAAATGCTGGTGGAAACAGAATCTATTGAGAGTTTTTAAGATAGATCTAAATAGAATCTTATGACTATATAAACATACAAAATGAGAGCAGAAGTAGGCCATTCGGCCCCTTGAACATACTCCACCATTCAATAAGTTAATGTCCGATTTGTTTATGTTTAGAGTTTCACATTTTCATCAACCCCACCACCTTTGTTCCTTCACCAGCAGGAATTAATCTTTGTCTGCCTTAAAAATATTCAATGACCACCATCTCCTGAGACAGAGAATTCCAAAGTCTCACAACTCTCTAAGAGAGAAAAGAAATCTCTGATGTCCTAAAAGAGTGACTAGCTTTAAACAGTGCCCCCTAGTTTTGAACTCACCCACAAGAGGAAAGCATCCTTTCCATGTACACCTTGTTGAGACCATTCAGGATCTTATATGTTTCAGTCAAGGCAACCCCTCAGTTTTCTACTCCAGTGGAAACAACTCCAGTCTGTCTAATTTTTCTCCGTAACACAACCCACTCGTTCCAGGTATCGATCCAGTAAACCTCCTCTGATCTGCCTCTAATGCATTTACATTGGAATGATCCTGTGCCTCCTGGAAACATATTTTAATCATGTTTCTCTACAGGATGTTTCTAGCAGTCCCTGAGATTTTATTAAAGCCATTTCTTCTGCATCATCTATCCTCTATTGTTACTGATGTAGTATAATGAGGGCAACATGATGGCACAGTGGTTAGTGCTGCTGCCTCACAGCACAGCACGACCTTCACGACACATGACAGTGCAGAGTCGCTGAGCAGAAACTGATAGCCAAGTTCACACACGAGGACGGCCTCAACCAGGATCTTGGGTTCATGTCACACTATCTGAAACCCCCACAAGTTGCCTGGGCTTGCAAAATCTCACTAACCGTCCTGTCTGGAGACAATACACCTCTCTTTAACCTGTGCTTAACCCTCTCTCCGCTCACATTGTCTGTACCTTTAAGACTTGATTAGCTGTAAAGACTCACATTCCAACCATTATTTTGTAAATTGAGTTTGTGTCTTTAAATGCCCTGTTTGTGAACAGAACTCCCACTTACCTGACGAAGGAGCAGCGCTCCGAAAGCTAGTGACTTTTGCTACCAAATAAACCTGTTGGACTTTAGCCTGGTGTTGTGAGATTTCTTACTGTGTCTCAGGGACCTGGGTTCATTTCCCAGCTTGGGTCAGTGTCGGTGCGGAGTCTGCACGTTATGCTCATGTCTGCGCAGGTTTCCTCCGGGTGCTCCGGTTTCCTCCCACAGTCTGAAAGACATGCTGGTTAGCAGCATTAGTCATGCTAAATTCTCCCACAGTGTACCTGAACAGGTGCCGAAGTGTGATTTTCACAGTAACTTCATTGCAGTGTTAATGTAAACTTACTTGTGACACTAGTAAATAAATAGTGAACTTAAATGATACCATGTTTGGTTAAGCCTGGACTAATCCAATGTTCTGTTATTTTAGTGTTTCCCCTGCAATTGCAGAGTAGAGCTTGATTGGGATGATTGACAGGTCAGGTCATATGACGGGGGGCAGCTAGCCTTTCACAGAGAATCCCAGCTGTTTGTTGTTGCTGTTTTAGATGCTGTTTGGTGTTGAGAGAGAGCAATGTCTCTTTTTTTCCCTCTTTCTGTTGTTGGAAATTCTGCTGCCTGAGTGTTGTTGTTTAGGAAACTGCAGAGAGAGGTATCCGTTTCTATCTCTGAAGTCTGGAGACTAGATATTGCGAGAGTCTAGGCACACTTCTCTGTTGTGTCATCGTGGAATATATCCTTCTCTGAAAACTGCTGTTTAGATTTCTGTTCGTAGGTATTAAAAGCCGGAAATCTAGTGTCACAGGAGCATCCTTGTTTTAGTGCTAATTCTGAAGAAGGATGTATGTCCATAGGGGTATTGTTGTTACATGAGAACATAAAAATTGGAACGACAGAGATAGCTAGCTGTTAAGAATTTTACAGTGTCATGTTTAAGTGTTGTAATTGGTAAAAGTCATGCTAACATCTTTTTGTTATATTCTAACAGTGTTCTTAAATAAACTTTATTTGATAAACGTTCCTGGTGGCCCACTTGAATCATACTTGGTGTATGATACTTCATGCTCACCAATGCCAAAATCAAGTGTAAAATTTAGGATCTTTACAAAACACCTTGGAGTTTCTGGCTTGGCCTTAACAACATCCTTCCTTAATGAATTAATGAATACAGTATTCAAAATGTGGATTTAATAAAGCATAATATCCTTAATGTTATATTTGATTCCTCTCATGATTGAGATAGGATTCCACTAGCCTCCTGAATTACTGTACCTGCATACTTACCTTTTGTTTACTCTTGAGAAGCAAGGAGGTTAAATGTTACCGGGAATATGAGGGAATGTGGATTTGAAGTTACAACCATATTTGTCATGGTCTGATTGAATGGCATGACAGGTTTATGGGGCCAATTGGTCAACTCCTACTCCTAATTCATATGTATGTAACAAAGGGTAGATATCCCACTTCCTTGCAGGGGGTAGGAAGTTCTCCAGGAACATGTTCAGAAGAGATATTTGCGGAACTCAATGCCAGATATATAGCTCTAAGAACATGGATGGAGTACAGAAAAATGTTGAGAGATCTTGCATCAGTTGCCAAGATCAGTGAACGCGTCTTCACATGGCATATTCTATCAACTCATTCAACGCCATTCTCATCCACCACCTCATCACTTACCTGCCATCAATCAGGACTCATAGCTGACATTCATATGTTTCACCTAATTCTCACACACTTAACACTGCTTAAAAAAAAACCTGAATCCACTTTGCACAGTGTGCATAAACTGGGTGGCAATTCATCCAGAACAGCCGCATAATTCAAAGCTAATGTACTGCACTTGCTGACAAATTTCACTCTCTCTTGCAGGAAGATGTGACACGTAAACAGAAGCATCAGCAAAGAACTGGAGCAGTTTTAACATCTAAGATGAGATGGTGCTGGGCATTATGGGAAGGCAGATGGGGATAGTGGAAGAACTCCCGCAGCCTCATTTGCCTGATGAATTTCTCTGTGTCTGCTGCGAAACTGATGGGGACTGTGTTTACTCCAGTCCAATGCCAACATCTCCACATCATTATGGAAAAGGTCATTGATGAGGCCATGGCGACTGGTGGAACTGATGAGGGTTGATCAGGATTCCTAATCCTTCTCTCCCACTTTTCTCTGATCATTCTCTTCTGACTGAAAAGCTGCCAGTTGTGTCAGGATTTACTTTCTCCTTTTGCCTCACAATAATCCATAAGCCTTACGAATACAGGAACAGGAGTAGACCATTCAGCCCCTTGAGTCTGCTTCACATTTAATAGGATCATCGCTGATCTGACATTTGTCACACCCACTTTCCTGCCCTTTCAGCGTAACTGACAATTCTGTTACTGATCAAAAATCTATCTAACTCAGCCTTAAATATACACAAGGACTTCACAGCTCCCCATGGCAAAGAGTTCCAAAGACTCACAACTCTCAGAAAGAAGAAATTTTCAGTCTTAAATTGACATCCCTTTATTCTGAGACTGTGTCCTCTTGGTCGTAGATCAGACGGGAAACATCCTCTCAGTATTTACCCTGTCAAGCCTCTTAAGAATTCTATACGTTTCAATGAGATCACCTCTCATTCTTCTAAGTTCCAATGAGTAGACTCCCAATCTTTTTAACTTTTCCTCATAAGATAATTTCTCCATACCGGGGATCATCCCAGTGAATCTTCTCTGAACTGACATCAATGAATTAGTACTTTTCCTTAAACAAGAGGACAAAAATTCCTTCCCTTGTCCATTTCCATTCAAATACCCAGGATCTATAACCTTCCTAGTCAGTGAAGTTAGAGGATAAAGAAAATGAAGATGAAGCAACATTATTGTTTTGTGGTGATGCTGTACCTTTGAGAAGCATAGTGGCACAATGGTTAGCACTGCTGCCTCACAGCGCCAGGGACCCAGGTTCGATTCCCAGCTTGGACCACTGTCTGTGCGGAGTCTGCACATTCTCCTCGTGTCAGCGCGGATTTCGTCCGACAATCCGAAAAATGTGCTTGTCAGGTGGATTGGCCATGCTAAATTTTCCCTCAGTGTACCCGAACAGGTGTTGGAGTGTGGCAACTAGAGGATTTTCACAGTAACTTCATTGCAATGTTAATGTGAGCTTACTTGTGACTAATAAATGAATTTTAGAAACATATTTATATCATGTTTCTTATGAGGGGTTATTTATAATTCAACTGTGGTTTACCTGGCGCTGACCTGTTTGCGAACCAGGCAGCGCCATGCTAAGAATGCAAGAGAATAATTGATCCTAGATAATGGGGTTTTGATTTTCCCTGAGCTCATGTATTTTTGTTTATTTTTGGTTGTCTCCCTGGGGTTTCAGAGTAGACTTTAATTAGGTGGATTGATAAGAGTCAGGGTCAGGTGAATTGGTGGAGTTAAACTTACAGGAAAAAAACATTTAGTTTCTGCTTGATCCTGAAAAAATTGAGACGTTTCCTTCTCTCTCTTTCTAGAGGTTGCGGATTGAATGTCAGTAGACAGGTGTCTCTCTGCCTCTTTATCTCCTGAAGTGTTCAAACGGTAGAGAACTGGCAGCTCATGTACCAGGGAATAAGCCTGTGTTGTTTGCTAACTGATTTTGAAGAGGAGTTTAAGTCTATGCGGGATATTGCTTAAATTGGAACTAGTATAGATAGGTTAGCAATAATGAATTGTACCTTGTCATGTTTAAATATTTCAATTAATAAAAGTTAAGCCATATCACTCATTATATTTCCACAGGATTGTTAAAAATAAAGTTTGTTTTGATAAAAGCTTCCTAATGCGTCAACAGAATCACACCTAGAGTGAAACACCTTATCTTCACACTAATGCTAAATATAAACAGTTGGAGTCGAGTCTAACTTCATACTATACCTTGGGGTTTCTGATCTGGTCTCTAACAGTAATATGCAGAAATGATTTTTTTTAAATCATATGCTCTTCTCAACATTAGCTCAGGTGCTGACCGTATGACAGAGCAGGAGATTCTTTGCTATAGTATTAGCTTTTCTATAATGGTGCACATAAGGTCAAAAACTATTTTCCTTCACAAACAACAAAAAATAACCCTTCTTGTTTTGATTCGGGCAAGCCTGATAATCTAGCCTTTGGGGTAATATCTCCTGTGGTTCTGCTAAGCCCATAGAAGCATTTCTCTTTAGTCCAGCGTCATCTGTATTTATGATCTGAGTTCTGTCACCAGTTTGGCAACTGTTTTGGGTTAGATGGGTGGTGGCAGGAATAGAATCTTACTGCAGGACATCGATGCAGCATAAGTTGCCCGTACTATCTCAGGAAACGTTGATAAAAGATAATTTAAATCATGGGTTTCTTCTAAAACTAGTTATGATTTCACTACTGGAACTGACCTTCTGAATTATGTATCTGTCTGATGCCTTTAGCGACACTGAATACCAGGGACAGACTGGTATCTCTTGCTCACAGTTTGCTGGAGTGAGATGACAGGAGATACATCAAATGTCTCTCATTTGCATGATGTGATGCAACTACACATAAACAGTAATAAACAGATGAGCGCCTGTAATTCTCATGGGTGGGTAAAGGGGCATCTTGGTCCTTGCTGAAAATTTGGGTTGATTTGAAACAGGAAATGTATAGTCTTTATCTTTGTGTCGGGAACCTGAGGCAGCTCAAAACGTTTCAATTCAAATAGAAACAACAGGAGCAGTTGTACATATGTTTGCTTGGCCAGCATTCTGTTGAGTTTAAGAGATGCATGTTTAAATGTGCTATATCCTGGGCAAATTTTGAAAAGTGTGTGCATGCCTGAGCAGCTCGCGTTGTGTAGTCTGTCTGAATCCATTCTGGAGGTTAAAAGCCGAGAGGCGCTCCAGTGAAAATCAGCAATTAGCCACTGTGCAAAGGGTGATATCCACAGACTTATGTGTCTGACCCAGTTTACATTGACGTTCAGTGTAACAGATGTGACTATTTGTTATTGTTCTGTCTTCTCAGGAGAAATGGTAAAGCCTGTAACATTCTTAAATCTTCAGTGTTTCATTGCTTCTGTTCACATCCATTTACTGTTTAATAAATCTGTTTGGCAGTTTATAGCCTAAGCCACAGTTGAGTGAAATGCGTACTTTACCATTTTCCAAAGTTGGGAGAGACACCTTGCATTTGATGTAAGCAGCAAGTTAGATGACATGTCCCTGAGACATAAAAATAAATCATAAACTGTGCAAATAAAACTTTATTTTTTTTTACTTACTTAAAATGAACTTTGCTGAACTAAAAGATGGCCACCACAAATCACCTGAATCTGGAATTAAAGGTTTATATAGATTGTGTTGAACATATGCCCTGCCATATTGTTCGTGGAACCTCACACCCAGGATGGTGAAGATCCATTTCAAAAAGGAAGTATTGAAAGGAAGTGGATGTCATTTGCATCTTGATAAACTTACCCCTCTAGCAAAGTTTGAGGATCTATCAAAACAATAGCTGCATAGGACAGATTCATCAGAATGGATAATGACTCTTTCTGAGGCTAATGGCTGGGATATTATAGGCAACCAAACAAAAGTCAGATTCATATATCAGATAAACATTTCTTGTTGAACTCATTACAGAGGAAGGAGGTCACATGACTCAAGTGACCATTTTGGAACATCTATATACAATTGAGAACTCAGAAGCTAGGGCACTTTGCTATTTCAACCCCAACCTTCAAAAAACTAATAGCAGGACTCCAGGCTTACCAAGCAGCAAACAGCTCTCCTTGCAGTCGCTTTATCTGGAAGTCACTGGACATTGCCTGCCAAGCAGACTGAGTACATGAACCTCATCTCACTGTATCACCATCATTTTAAAGACACTCTGCACTTCTACCTTCTGCCAAGAACCTGCCAGAAGTGAAAATTCTGCATGAGGGAACACCCTCTAGATTTAGACTTTCCGGGGTCTTGAAATTGAGTGCTTTGATATCCATTTCTGTGGTTCTTTTTAGTGTTGTATTCATCTTTGTAAAACCCTTCCCTCCTATCTCCTTAATGTGTACGTGTGTGTGTGTGTATCTATGTGTGCATACATGTGTGTGTGTGTATGTGCATGTGTGTGTGTGCATGTATGTGCATGCATGTGTGTATGCATGGATGTATGTGTGAACATATGTGTGAATGCATGTATGCATGCATGTGTGTGCGTGCACCTATGCATGTGTGTGCATGGATGTATGTGTGTATGTGCGTGTGTGAACATGTGTATGTGCATGTGTGTGCATGCATGTGTGTGCGTGCATGCATGTATGTGCATGCATGCATGGACATTTACAATTAACCCCGCCCTCAATTTGAACATGTAAATAAACAAAGCTTCTGATCTGCTCCTCAGACAGTTTGCTGCTAATCACTTGAAAAACTGACTGCACAGAAAAAAGGTTTTTTGGAATAAGCATCATGGCCTATTTTTAAACAAAAATATTTTTGCTTACTGACAGAGAATAAAGTTCAATTTGCTCCTCTCTCCTGTCAATAACAGATACCAAGGGATTTCTGCTCCATCTCTAAGTTTTCCATCTAGATGTCAGTTTAGTAAAGGCACAGCTTAGGACATAAAGAGGCATTCTAACCTACAATGCATAGTTGGAGCTTATAAAAACTAACCGGGGTTTAAAACTTGAGCTAAGGTGAGTACAGCTTAATAATATTATTTTCCAGTAATTTAGAATAGACAGCTCGTCTGAGCAACCAACTGTTACTAAGACCACTCAAAGATATTTGCTTCTACTAACATTCCTGGAAGTCAATTTGTATTTGGAATCAGTCTTTGCATGAAGAATTTGCTGACATGTTTCCTGAATGGCTTGATTAGAATGTGTGTTATCTCATCCAACTTTCTTGACAATTTAAAGTGAAGCTCTGGACATATCTTCACTCTATCACTTACTCTGGTTCATTTCATTTTACAGCACTTTTGTCTCTGGGTCAGAAGATTTTAGTTCTATCCATGCATTAACGGTGCAGTCCTTTGGATTGGTGTTTCAGCTGGGCGTGTCTAAATACCTTGATTGATCTTTTCGATGAGGTAACAGTGAAAATGGATAAGGATACTATAGTTGATGCTGAGTTCATTGGATTTCAAAGGGTGTTTGTTCAAGTGTCCTCTGTCCGGTTTGTTAGCAAAAATCAAAGCGGATGGAATAAAAGAGACGGGGCATAAAATTGGTGAAAGGAAAGAAAGCAGAGGTGTGGTGAATGACTGACTTTCAAACTGGAGGGAAGCCAGTCACTGGTGTTTTCCATTATGGAACCAAACTGTTCCTAAGAGAGATTAATAATGTGGATTTGCGGATACCTGACACAATTTCATACGTCGCGGATGGGATGGAATTTCCAAGTATAGTAACTCATGAATTGTCATACAATCCCCACAGTGCAGAAGGGGGCAATTCATCCCATCAATTGTCCTATCCTTATTCATTCATTCCATCGTGTCTGCACTGACTCTCCAACAGAGCACCCCACCCAGGCCCACTCCTTGCCCTATCCACTTAACCTACATATCTTGGAACACTACGGGGCAATTTATCATAGCCAAGTCACCTAACCTGTACATCTTTTGAGTGTGGAGGAAACTGGAGCACCCGGAGGAAACCCACGTTGACACGGGGAGAGCGTGCAAACACCACACAGACAAGGCCGGAATCAAACCTGAATCCCTGGCGCTGTGAGGCAGCAGTGCTAACCACTGTGCCACCGTGCCGCACCATGAAGGGAATAGTGGTCGACTTCAAAATGAGACAAGTAGGCTGGCGGAATGGGCAGAGGCATGGCAGATGAAATACAACATGGAAAAGTGTGATGTGACCTATCTTAGTTTGAAAGAAGAGGAAATGAAAGGTAAATGTTGCAAGTTAGGAAGGATTCAGGTATCTGGAGTGACCAAAGAAGCTCGTACTGTTTGACTTAGAACTAAATGACAATTTGACAGAAATGATTCAAATCATAAAACAGAAAATAGTTGCAGGAATAGGCCATTCAGCCCTTCAAGCTAGTATCAGCATTCATTATGATCATGGCGGATCATGCACTTTCAGTATCCCACTTCCACTTCCTCTCCATACCCGTTTATCCCTTTAGCCATTAGGGCCATGTCCAGCTCCCTCTTGAACATATCTAATGAGCTGATCCCAACAGCTTTTTGTGGTAGAGAGTTCCACAGGTTCACAACTCTCTGAGTGAAGAAGTTCTTCCTCATCTCAATCCTTAACAGCTACATTACTGTAACTATGAACATTCTACCCGTTCTTTATTAAAGGGTGGAACTTCACGTTCTAAAATGTTTTGAGTGGAATGCTTGGCAGGTAATGTTCACTGATCAGCGTGATTAAGGCAATCTGTCCTCATTTTGTGCCACTATTTGTATCCAGATGTTAAATAAGCCATACTTTGGTCTGGGGGCTCAGGAATTTACATTGTCCAGTGTTCTGCTCGACTTTCAAGCATGGGTCACAGTTCCGAAGTGCAGGGATTCCTTACTCTTTGCAATACAATCTACAGATTCTGGACTCCTAGCACAGTCCAAAGATGTGTAGCTTAGATAGATTCGCCATGGTAAATATAGGGATACGGAGATAGGGTACGAGATGAGGGCCTGGATAAGATACTCTGTCAGAGAGTCAGTGCAGACTCAATGGGCTGAATGACCTCCTTCTGCATTGTAAGTGTTCTCAGACAGTTGGTGGATTTGAATCCAGTTAGTGAAAACTGGAATATAAAGCTGGCCTCAGTAATAATGATCATGAAACTGCAGTTGATTGTCATAAAAAAAATCTGATTTACTTTCTATTTTCTGCTTGTAACTTTCATTTGAAATTATTGAGTAGAGGAGTTTGAGTTCTTCACATTCAGAGTTCATGTGCTAACTTGATTTTTGTAAAGTATTGTATTATTTTGTAAAATGAGTGAGACAGCTACATTTATTTGGAGGTATCAGAATCTTTGCCACCTAATTAATTACACTTAATTCTTTTAAAATGAATAAGAAAAGTGGATTTTCCTACAACCGCTTCTTTTAAAGTTAAATTATTAGTCACAAATAGCCTTACTTTAACACTGCAATGGAGTTCCTGTGAAAATCCCCCACTTGCCATACTCCATGCCTGTTTGGGTACACTGAGGGAGAATTTAGCATGGCCAATGCACCTAACCAGCACATCTTTTAGACTGTGGGAGGAAACCCACGCAGACTCCGCAGAGAGAGTGACCCAAGCCGGGAATCAAGCCCATGTCCTTGGCACTGTGAGGCAGCAATGCTAATCATTGTGCCACCGCGCTGCCCTACTTTTATTCATTTTGCTTCTTTTCTGAAGTAGCTGTTCAATGGAGTAATTTGAACCACATATATTAAAATTAATTATGGGTCATCGATATCAGAACTTCTGATAATCTATGCAGTTATTCTTGTTTATTTTAGTAAATAGCAAATTCTTTTGAAACGTAACTATTAACAAGACTAAATTGATTCTGGAGATGAGGCGTGTGAACTTACCAGCCATTCCTGCCCAGCTCATTCTGTAGTGAGGTTGGAGAATTTGACGCCCAGCCAAATTTCCAATTCACTGCAGCAGGACCAGAGAATCCCCTTGGCATGAACAGAGGTGAGATTCCAGCCCAGTGGTTTGTCTTTTGAAGAGAGTTTGAGCAGTTTAGGCCTTAGAGGAATGAGAGGAGATCTGTTTGAGATATATAAGATGATAAAAAATATGGACAAAGTGTTGCAGACTTCTTTCTCTTGTGAGACAATCTAGAACCACAGGTCAAAGTTTTAGGTTAGGGGATAGCAAGTTTAAAACAGAGATGAGGAGAAACTACTTCTCTCAAAGGGCGGGGGGTGAATCTGAGGAATCCACTGCCCCAGGTCATGGTGGATGCCAGGACATTGAGTAAATTTAAGGAGGAGATAGATTTTTAATCAGTAATGGATCGAAGGGTTATGGAGAATGGGCAGGTAAGTGGAGGTGAGACCGAGATGAGATCAACCATGATCGTACTGAGAGGCAGAGCAGGGACTTGAGGGGCTGAATGGCCAGCTCCTGATCCTAGTTTTTATGTTCCTATGTAACACACCTGATGAGTTCTTCAAATATTTCTGAGCTCCAATTTAAAATAATATCCAAAAAGACTCCTCCAGCCTGAAATTTATAGGTGTTATTTATAAGATATAATTAATAGTATTTAGATTACAAATCTTCTGTGTTCCAGTGAAAATGTAGCCAAATATCCAACTGACTCACTGAGAAGTGCTTTGACTTAATAGCTGAAGGCTCTGTTATGGGCAGTTAACTAGGCCCCACAGGACTCATCTGCCTGATAGAAGAAAGAAGGAATGTAATATCATTCAAATTATTAACGCTAAGAGAGACAATTCATCCTTTTATCATAACTTACAATTCTCTCCACAGAACTAGTCAAATGTTCCAAGATATTGGCCTCCAATACATTACCAAGGGTTACTGCACTATACTTGTCTGAAGTGCTGTCTTTGGCATGAGGCCTCACTTGGGCTTTTTTGCAATTATACCTCTTTTCCCGCCCGTTATTGTTTTGTCATTCAAAGGAACTATTTCTATTCTATTTCAGGGTGGCATGCGGACACAGTGGTTAGTGCTGCTGCCTCATAGTGCCAGAAAGGTAGGTTCAAACCCCAGCTTGGGTCACCGTCTGTGCGGAGTCTAAGTTTTAAGTTTAGTTAACAGTGTCACAGGTAGGTTTTATATTAACACGGCAATGAAGTTACTGTGAAAATCCCTTTGTCGTCACACTCTGGCACCTGTTGGTGTACACAGAGGGAGAACTTAGCCTGGCCAATGCACTTAAGCAGCACACCTTTCAGACGGTGGGAGGAAACCAGAGCACCAGAGGAAACTCACGCAGACATGAGGAGAATGTGCAAACTCCACACAGACAGTGACCCAAGGCTGGAATCAAACCTGGGTCCCTGGTGTTGTGAGGTTGCAGTGCTAACCATTGTGCCACCATGCCACACATCCTCCTCGTGTCTGCCTCAGGGCAGACTGAAAGTTTCAAAGTTCCGGTGGACAGGAGGGATGAGCATGCTTCCAATGAACATAGCATGAAGATTCTTTAGGAATAAGCTTGTTCAGGGACTGGGAGGTTGGCACTGCAATTCTTAATGGTGGTTTTCGCAAACTGGAACAGCCTGGGTGCATGTTCGCGCATGGCTATTTGTTTCACTGCAGACTGAAGGAAATGTTTGGCCATGCTGTATTGCCCACACAGTATCAGGAAGATTAGTAGGGTAAATACATGGGTTTACTGGGATAGGGCTTGAGTGGGATTGTGGTCAGTGCAGGCTCGATGGGTTGAATGGCCTCCTTCTGCACTATACGGATGCTATGATTCGTTTAATACTGAAACCTACTAGGTCCCTGGTCAATCTGCGCCAGAATGTTTGCATTATCACAGTTTGGCACAATCATCCTAAGTTGCATACCTTTTGGGGAGATAGTGGCATAGTGGTAATGCCACTGAACTTGTAATCTAGAGTCCCAAGCTAATGCTTGGAGGACATGGCTTCTAATCCCACTAGGGCAGAGTGGCTAGCACTGCTGCCTCACAGTGCCAAGGACACGGGTTCAATTCCAGCCTTGGGTGACAGTGTGGAGTTCGCACTTTCTTTCCGTGTCTGGGTGGGTTTCCTCCAGGGACTCTGGTTTCCTTCCACACTCCAAAGATGCGCCGGCTAGGGGGATTGGCCATGCTAAACTGCCCCTTACTGTCCAAAGATGTGTAGCTTAGATGGATTTGCCATAGTAAATGTGTGGGCTGACAGGGATAGGGTAAGGAAAGAGGGCCTGGGTAAGATATTCTGTCAGAGAGTCAATGCAGATTCAATGGGCTGATTGGCCTCCTTCTGTATCGGAGATATTCTGGAGCAGTTGGTGAATTTGAATCAACTTCTAATGTGCAGGAGATCTTTCCGAATTATCACAGCAATAGGAAAACCGGCATTAAGACAGCCAGGATCCAGACAGTCTAGGGAGGTTGTAGTCTTCTGGAAAACATGATCATCTAGCAGAGCGGGGGGGTGGAACAATTAACACATCGTTGTAATTCAGTTGGGTAAACACAATGCTTTGACATTATAATCAGGTAAATGTAACTGTCCAGAGAATTGATTAACGGCGATGTACTGAACAATGTAGTTTGCATAATGAGATGAGAAGAGCCATCTTGTATCCAACTCGAGGAATTAACATAATAATGTAACCTTCACGACTCAAGAAAGGTAAAATAACTTTTACGAATCTATGATGGTCAGAGAGAACTCACAAGGCAACCTGGGATTTCAGGCCTGAGTTCAGCTCTCCCTCATGCATGTGGAATAAAAGCTTTTCTTGAAGTTCGACTCGTTCTCCAAGGCTCAACTCACTTAATTTCCCTCCCACAACTGCCCTCTTAAATAACCTAGAAAGTTTGCTGAAGGGCAATTAGGGATGGGTAAAGAATGTTGTCCCTGCCAACGGCACCCACATCCCTGTAAAGAAACAAATTAAATTTGTTGACTTCTGTGGATCTGACAGCACTCTTCGACAGGGTTGTGGCAGACTCCATCATGGTTGCCATCTGCCTTTGCCACTGGTCCAAGCCTGGTGGCTCCTGGTCACTGGAGGTTCTCACTGGCCTAATTGCATGTCTAACTGTGGCATGAGCGATGCACTTCAGGTGTGGAACGGGGACCAAGGGTTCATCGGGATGTCAAATTCCTCCCCTGCTTTGAAAACTGGCCCGAGAATCTTAGTGCTTTTCTCTGCATTTAGCTGTTCCCAGGATTGAACACAATGTTCAAGGTGAGGCCTGACCATAACACAAAGCACTCCAGCAGATTCAAATCCTACTGATTTGGCAGTATATCCGTTTTATTTTCATTAATTCATGGGATGCAGGCATCGTTGGCTGGGCCAGCATTTATTCCCCATTTCTAATTACCCTTGAATTGAGTTGCTTTCTAAGTTAGTTCATAGAATCGTAGAATCCCTACAGTGCAGAAGGAGGCCATTTGGCCCATTGAGTGTGCCATGTTATTTTTAAAAGCTAATACCACACTCCCATCCATGCCCTATTCCCATAACTGCACACATTTAGCTGCTAATCCCCTGACACTAGAGTCAATTTAGCATGGGCGATCAATCTAACCTGCACATCTTTGGAATGTGGGAGAAAACCGGAACATCCGGAGGAAACCCATGCAGATATGGGAAGACTTATGCAAAGTCCACCTGAGGCCAGAATTGATCTCGCGTAATCGGCACTGTGAGGCAGCAGTGCTAACCACTCTGCCACTGTGTCGCCCCTAAAAGCTCAGAGGGCATTTAAGAGTCAACCACATTGCTGTGGATCTGGAGTCACAATTAGGCCAGACCAGATAAGGACATTAGTGATCAAAGGAGAAAATGCTGGAAAATTTCATCAAGTCCAGCAGCGTTTGTAAGGAAAGGAAAGAGCTGACGTTTTGAGTCCAGATGACCCCTTGTCAAAGCCAAAAGGCATAGAAAGTGAGAGATATTTATGCTGCAGGGTGAGAGAATGAGAGATGAGTCATAGTCACAAAAACAAGGGGAAAGGCTGCTAATGGCACCTCATAGAGAGAGTATGCTGCCAGACCTGCTGAGATTTTCCAGCATTTTCTCTTTTGTTTTCAGATTCCAGCATCCATAATAATTTGCTTTTATTTTATAAGGATATTAGTGAACTAGATGGGGTTTTACAACAATGGTTACATGGTCATCATTATTTTAAATTTAAATTTCAGAATCTGCATGGTGAGATTCAAACCCAGGTTCCCGGAGCATTTGCTTGGGACTCTGGACAAAGCATAGAATGACAATGTTGCTATGTCACCACTGTTCCAGGTGACTAGAGCTCTGGTGCAACTGGGTAGAGTTATTGTAGAGCTTGCCATCTCTCTTTCATACTCAAATTTTCCCATGGCGAGTTGAACATTATTCATTATGTTTCCCACTCTTATATCCAATGTGTAGACATTCTCAACTCAATGATTAAAGAACAGCTTCTTCCCTGCTGCCGTCAGACTTTTGAATGGACCTACCACACACACTAAGCTGATCTTTCTCTTCACCATAGCTATGACTGTAACATTACATCCTGCACTCTCTCCTTTCCTTTGCTATGAACAGTATTCCCTGTTACATAGCATGCAAGAAACAATACTTTTCACTGTATGGGAATGCATTGTAAAGGAAAAATGAATCAAATCGAATCAAATCATAATTCTGCTTTACTGTGTTGAATTTCATTTGCTACTTCCTGCCACAAATATAATCCTGGAGTTTCAGTAATTATTTGACTCCCAAACAAACTTTTAGCCACTCAGTAGGCACACACTAATGTTATTGGTGCACTTATGTGATAGAGTGAGCATCTCAGAGCAGTGCATGCAAGGTATCCTGCCCACTGATGCTATGTGCTGATGGATTTATTTTTTATGAAAATGTATTCTCTCTGTGGCTCTTTGCTTCACTGACAAGATCAGCATTAATTGTCCATTCCTAATTAACCTTCTCAAGGGCAATTTAGAACAATAAAGGCTAGCTTTGTGAAGGATGCTCACATACTGTGAATGAATTTAAAAAAATAAGCTTAGGATTGGTGTTTTATTAACAGCTTTGGTGGACCTTCTGTTTGATACAACTGAATGGTTTAAGAGCTCACTAGAACAATTAAAAGTCAACCACAATGATTTGGAATCAGAGTAACACATAGATCAACCAGCGTAGAGACTACTTTTTCACCCAGAGAGTAATCAGCCTGTGGTATTATCACTGGATGATTAATTCAGGGACTCAGCTAATGTTCTGGGGACCTGGATTCAAATCCTACCACAGCAGATGGTGGAATTTTAACTCAATAAAAAATATCTGGAATTATGAATCCACTGATGACCATGAAACCGTTGTTGATTGTCAGAAAAACTCATCTGCTTCACGAATGTCCGTTAGGGAAGGATCTCTGCTGTCCTTACTTGGTCTGGCCTACATATGGCTCCAGACCCACAGCAATGTGGTTGACTCTCAACCACTCTCCAAGGGCAACTAGGGATGGGCAATAAATGCCAGCCAGTCCTTATTCCATGAATGAGTTTTAAAAAAAATGACATAAGGTAATAGGGGCCAAAATATTATGGGGGGAATTTTCTCATCCCAGCCACCAGGGGGATCATAGCAGGCAGGGGGTGCAGACCATGCAAATGCCCATTGACCTTGGGTGGGATTTTCTGATTTTGGAGCCAGCACAGCCGTAAAATTCCACCCTGTATGTTTTCAAGAAACACTTCGATATCACATTTGGGGCGAAGGGGTCAAACGATATGGGGGAAAGGTGGGACCAGGCTATTTTATATATATTTTATATATTTTGTGTATACATAAATGATATATTTTTATATGCCCATATGAGAAAGTCCAAAACTAGAGGACACAGATTGAAGGTGAGAGGGGATTCCTGTCATTCTTTTGGGTTCTTTTTTGGGTGATTTATGATGCTCTTCTTCACAAGTGGAATCATTCTCTTCGGGCCCGATTTTTACTATTTTCATTCAAAGTACTGAATCTGGGCTCAATTCAGATCCGACTTGGAAATCTGCTTTCAGGCGTCCCCATACGCACTCAGCCTGAAAAATAAATTGCGAGTCTGAATCGCGCTGTGGGCAGGGCTTAGCATGCCCGAAATGCTCGGAGCTCTGAACTGTGTGTGCACAGTTGGAAAAAAAAATTGAAAAAAGCGTGCCGCTGTCACATCGCTCCCACAAAAAGCGGATAAAGCGGCCTGGGAGCGAAAAGCGGGAGAGATGGCCCCCACAGGCATCACTGTACATCTTATCCACCCACCGCTCCACTACCCAGACTGATCACAGCCCCCTGCCCCCCACCCCCCATCAGAGATCCACCTGGCCTCACACACGCACCCTCCCCACCAGTGACCGATCGAGCCCCACCACCCCCTCCCCACCAGAGATACATCTTACCCACCTCCCTCACCCCCCCCCACCTCAGTGGAGAATGATCTGGGCCACTTCCCCTTACCCCCCCACCACTACCGATCTGCGTCAGAGAGCCGTTGGAAGCTCTTAACTTACCTCTTCAGAAGCTGGCACACCCAAAACAGACCTCTGCCAAGCGAAGGCAATGGTAAAGGAGGAAATGCTGGTAAAGTTGGGCGGGCAGCCCACTAATTGAATTTAAATGCATGCAAATTCTGTTGTGCCTGTTTCAGGTGTGAAGCAAATCTGGGCCATTTTTGGACCTTGATAAAGCGGGTACCTTCGCGTACATGGGCATGGAGTGCATTAATGGCCTCATGCCTGACTTTACCAAGTTTTCATGCCCGAAAATGGGCGCGACGCAATGGTAAAATTGGGCCCTTTGTGTCCATTCTATCAAAAGCTTGCAGAATTTTAACGATGTCTATTAGATTATTCCTCAGCTTTCTTCTTTTCGAAAGAAAAGAAACCCATCTTGTGAATTATTTCTTGATACATACACCCATTTATTCCTGGTATTTTTTTTCTGCACTGTCCCCACATCTTTTATCTCCTTTTTATAATAATGGCAACCAGGAGTGCACTCAGCCCTCTCCTAAAGGATGCCTAATCAAGATTCAATTCAGATTTAGCTCAATTTCCCCAACTTTCAGTCCTATCCCTTAAAAAAAAATGGGCAGCACAGTGGTTGCCTCACAGCTCCAAGGACCCTGGCTCAAATCTGGCCTTGGGTAACTGTCTATGTGGAGTTTCTCCCTGTGTCTACGTGGGCTTCCTCCAGGTGTTCCAGTTTCCTCCCACAGTCCGAAGATAAGGTGGACAGGCCAAGGTAAACTTCCTCTCCGTGACCCAAGATGTGTAAGTTACGTGGATTAGCAATGGGGTTTCGAGGATAGGGTGAGGAAGAGGGCCTGGATAAGGTACTCTGTTGGTGAGTCGGTGCAGACTTGATGGGCCAAATGGCCTCTTCTGTGCTGTAGGGGGTGTATGTTTCTAAATCAAATCTGTTGATTAGTTTGGCTTTTTAATGGCTTTGCCTTGGGGTAGGCACGATGTAGAGATGCTGGTATTGGACTGGGTTAAACACAGAAAGAAGGCTCGCAACACCAGGTTTAAGTCAAACAGTTTATTTGACAGTAATTGATTTGATAGCTTGTGGGATTACTATCAAATGAACTGGTTGGACTTAAACCTGGTGTTGTGAGAGTTCGTACTGTGCTTGCTTTGGGGTACAGTTTTAATGATTGGTGTACAGGTACTTTGAGGTTGCTTTGTTTCTACCCCACCTAGATTTGCACCCTTCAAGTCATAAGTGGTTTTCCTATTATTTCTACCAAAATGGACTCCCTTACATTTATCTGTGGTGAACTTAACTTGCCATTGTTTTACCCATTTAGCAAGTTTATTAATGTCTTTCTCTAATTCGTTGCCGTCTTAGTATTGACGATGCAAATTTTCCAAAATTCTTTCACAGAATCGGGCTACCTGTCTTGGCCAACATTTATTGCCAATCCCTTAATTGCCCTTGAAAAGGATGGTGGTCTTGAGCCACTGCAGTTCATGTGGTGTAGGTACACTCACCATGGTGTTAGGGAGGGTATTCCAAGATTTTGACCCAGCAACAGCAAAGGAATGGTGATATCGTTGAAAGTTTGGATGGTGACTGGTTTGGAGGGGAACCTCCAGCTGCTGATGTTTCCATGCATCTGCTGCCTTGTTCTTCTAGATGGTAGTAGGTGCACATTTAGAAGGTGCTTTCGAAAGAGCCTGCAGTGGTGCGTTGTAAAAGTTTGTAGATGGTATACGCTGCTGCTACTGTGCATTGGTGATGGAAAGAATGGATGTTGAAGGTGTTGGATGGGGTTCTAATCTAGGGGATTGCTTTGCCCTGGATGGTGTCAAGATCCTTCAGTACTTTGGAGCTCCAAGCGTGTGGAGAGTGTTCTACCACACACCTGACCTGTGCCTTGTAGATGGTGCACAGACTTTGGGGAGTCAGAATGTGAGTTGCTCATTGCTGAATTCCTAACCTCTGACCTGTTCCTGTAGCCAAAGTGTTCATATGGCTGGTCCAATTACTTTTCTGGTTCATGATAAGTCCCCAGAATGTTGATACTGGGGGATTCAAAATTGGTAATGCTATTGAAAGCCAACAAGAGATATTTAGATCCTTTCTTGTTAGAGATGATCTTTGTTTAGCACCTATGTGACACAAATGTTACATGTCACTTGTCAGCCCAAGCCTGGATATTTTCCAGGTCTTGCTGCATTTGGACACAGACAGTTTCAGTACCTAAGGAGTACTGAATGGTGCTGAACATTGTGCAACGTCATCAGCCATGTCAGAAGTCGGTAACCCATATCACCCACGAGCCAACCCCGCAGCCTGGGCTCCTCCTCGAATACCTCCGGGATGTCCGAGGCCCAGTGGTATTATTGCTAGGCCCTTAATCCAGAAACTCAGCCAATGTTCAGCGGACCCAGTTCGAATCCCGCCATGGCAGCTGGTGGAATTTGAATTCAATAAAAAATATCTGGGATTAAGAATCTACTGATGATCACAAAACCATTATCAGTTGTTAGAAAATCTCATCTGGTCACTAATGTCCTTTAGGGAAGGAAATTGGCTGTCCCGACCTCGTCTAGATGACATGTGACTCCAAATCCACAGCCATGTGGTTGGCTCTCAACTGTCCTCAGGTAACAGGGCTTGGGCAATAAATGCTGGCCAGTCAGCGATGCTCATGTCCTATCAATGAGTAAAAGAAAATCTGTGAACATCCCAATTCTGACAGACACAAACCCCTAGTGAGTGAACTGGCTGGTGATCAAAGGTCATTGGTAGAAGAAGGGTTGGAATGAGGCACTCACTGAATGTTAAAATGGCGGCGTGGGCTTGTAGGGCCGAGGGGCCTGTTTCCTGTGCTGTGTTATTCTTTGATCAGGGACTCCTCGTCACCCTTGCATGCCTCATTTAATCTGCCAGCCCTCCAGCACCTGGGTGGTGTTCCTTGGTGTGCTCTTCCTCATCTTCCTCTTCCTCTTCTTCCTCCTCCTCCCACTAATTATCCTTCATGTCCTCTTCCTCCTCCTCCTCCTCCAATATGTCACCTCTCTGTAGAGCCAGAATATGGAAGACACAGTACATGACCATTAAGCAGGAAAAGATCACCGGGCTTTATTGGAGGGCCCCGCCAGACAGACCAGGTCCCGGAATCTCATTTTGAGGAATCAAATGCACCTCTCCTCGATCGCGCAGGTGGCTACAGGGGCCTCATTTTGTGAATGTCCGCTTCAGACACAGGCCTCCGCACAACGTCATCAGCCATGTCAGAAGTCGGTAACCCATATCACCCATGAGCCACCCCTGCAGCCTGGGCTCCTCTTCGAATACCTCCGGGATGTCCGAGCTCCTGACATTGAAGCTGCCGTTACACACTGCCTGGGTGTCTCACGCAGACATGCATAATGTTCATATTATGGTCACACACCAGTTGAACATTCAGGGAGTGGAACCCCTTCCTGTTGATGGATCTCCGCAGATTCTGCAGAGAGGCCTTGAGGGTGACGTGTTTGCAGTCAATAGCCCCTTGAACATTAGGCATCCCCGCAATGGCTGCGAACTCTGCAGCCCAGGCTCCCTGATGGGCCTGGTCCAGGTTAAATTTGATGTACTGCCCAGCTCGTGCATACAGGGATTCCGTGACCTACTCAACACAGGTTTCCATGGCTGATTGGGAGCTGCTACAGACATCTCCGCTCGGGGTCTGAAAGGAGCCAATAGCATAAAAGTTCAAAACAGTTGTCAATTTAACAGCCACCGAGAGTGGGTGCCCCTCCCTGTCTCTAGGTGCCAGGTCCTGCAACAGGTTGCACAGGTGTTGCACTGTATCTTTTCGGAGATGGAGAGGTCGGAGGCACACGGTGTCCAACATCTGTTCAAATGACACTCATGCACAGAATTGCTGAAGTCTCTGCTCCCCCCTTCTCGTATGCAAATATTCCCCCACCCCCGGGTGAATGACGGCCAACTCCTGCCTCTGGTGCTCATCTCCCTCTGGTCCTGGAAGTGGTAAGGCCCCAGACTCCTGTGTCCAAAAATCTTCCTCCAGCTCCACCTTCTCAGCTCCAGCAGCAACCAAAAGAACAGCAAGATTGATTAGTTGCATCATAAAAGCCATCTTGTCACTCTGAAGGGCGGGGGAGAGATGGAGAGGAGCACATATAGAGGTTAAGGAATGCCGCTTGGCCGTAGCACATCAAAAGTCACAGTTCCCCCCCCCCAATTCCCCCAGCCACACGCTCCCCACAATTACACCCCTCCCAATTCCCCCAGTCACATGCTCCCCACAATTACAATCCCTCAATTCCCCCAGCCACATGCCCCCCCACAATTACAGCTCCCCCAATTCCCCCAGCCACAGGCTCCCCAAAATCATAGTTCCTTGCAAAGTTGAGGGGCTGCAGCAGTGCAATTTGCAAGGGCTTTGTGCACATCCTTCAGCTGGAAGTGAGCTGAGTGCATTAGGACCCAGCAGCATCGCAAAACCCAAGGACAGTGCTGAGAGCCAGGTCCATGCTGCAAATCTAACATCGGGGACCCTGCAGTGCAACACCACCCCCTCCCCCCCTACACACTCGCAGAGCCACCACCGACCTGAGATATAAAATGGTTGCAACAAAAGGACACCTATGAATAGCAGAGAGCCGTCGGATGCTACACAGTTACTGCATCACTAACCCTCATTGATGGAGCGCCTGAATTGAACTTCTATGGAGAATGTCCATTTATACTCCTGCTCCTATTTCTTATGTTCTTATGTTCTTATGTCTGTTTTGCATGATTTGGGATTGGCGAACATGGTAGTAAATGGGGAGGTGCTGGTAATATTGGGCATGTAGCCCATTAATTCAATTTAAATGCATTCAAATGGGGAAAAGGCAGGAAAATGGGGATGAGAAAAATATCAGCCATGATTGAATGGCAGAGCAGACTCAATGGGCCAAGTGGCATAATTCTGCTCCTCTGTCTTATAGTCTTATTATGGTCTTAAATGCATTTAAATGGCCGTCGTGCCCATTTTTGGGTATGGTCCCGGTCGCAGCCATTTTCGGGCCTTGGTAAAGGAGGAACCAGCATGGAGGCGGGCACTGGTTGCATGACTTGCCTCCTGCCCAGCTTTACCAAGTTTTCGCACCCGAAACCGGGCTCAGCTTGATGGTATAATTGGGCCCAGAGTCTCTCATTAAAAGGCACTTTCATTGTAAAGCCCTTATTAGAACAAATCTCCTCCTCTTTCCCAGTGGACTCTCCATTATAGTTCAATGAGAAGCTCAAAAGCTCAATAAAAAGCACAACCAGTATGATGTGCCTTGGTTGTTACTGGCAGTGAATTAACAATCAAAAGTTATTTAATTTTCAGTGATATTTGATAAATGGCCAATTAGCTTACTATTAGGACATTTAAGAAAATATACGAGTAAAGGACAAAATAATTAGTGTTACCTTACATTCTGTACTGTCAGATAACAGCTCTGTAATATTAAAAGCAAATTTCTTCTGGGCCTTTGGAAGCCTCTTTGTAGTCACCAACAATATGTTGTCTGTATTTCAATTGTTTTTCATGACTTACATGTTTGAGTTATGACTGTAATTATATTAATGGTCAAGAGATGGTGGCATAGTGGTAATGTCATTAGACTAGGAATCCTAAAATCCAGTGTAATGATCGGGTGACCTGGGTTCAAATCCCACCATAGTAGCTGGTACAGTAGCACAGTGGTAAGTACTGCTGCTTCACAGCTCCAGGGACCTGGGTTCAATTCCCGGCTCAGATCACTGTCTGTGTGGAGTTTGCACATTCTCCTTGTGTCTGCGTGGGTTTCCCCCGGGTGCTCTGGTTTCCTCCCACAGTCCAAAGATGTGCGGGTTAGGTTGATTGGCCATGATAAAATTGCCCCTTAGTACCCTTGGATGTGTAGGTTAGAGGGATTAGCGGGTAAAGTATGTGGGGGTGGGGCCTGGGTGGAATTGTGGTTGGTGCAGACTCGATGGGCCGAAGGGCCTTTTTCTGTACTGTGGGGTTTCTTTCTTCCTATGTGAAATTTAATTTCAATAAAAAATATTTGGAATTAAAAGTCTAGTGATGACCATGAAATGATTGTTCTAAAATTAAATATGTAGAAACAACAGCACTGTAACTCATCCAGTCGCTGTTGGTGTTTATCTCCCCCTATAAATTGCCATCCTAACCCCATAATGTACCAATGGCGCATTTGGAGTCTTCCTGTCTAATTCAACAAGAAATTGTTAGCAATTTATCATTGCCAATTCCGGTAAGACTGAAAGGATGTACAAGTTGGCTTGTCAAGTTCTTTATCCACGCAAGTGGATTGGTGCATTGAGACTTCAGTTGATATTTATGTAATATTTCATACAGATGATATTTTGATCACCCTTTGGAAACGGTTGAATAAAACATAGTTATGAACCGTGCAGTATGTGGAAAGGTCTCTCTGGGTTCAGCTGTTCAACATTTCTGCGTTGACATTGAAGGGTCAATTTTATGGATGCACTCCATTGACTGGTAGTGAGCACTCCCATGCTTACAGAAAATTGTGAGCATGCTAACTAATTATAAAATCAGCAAACAGGAAATGGTGAGTCTGGAATCACAATATGCCTGCCTGCCAGATGAAGCTTTCTTCCAGTAACTGGATTAAGCGGGACCTAAAACCTTTCTGCCTAATTAAACAGACAGTAAGCGTGATGATAATAGAGAAATGTACACAGGGCAATGGGTGGGCGATTTGAACTAAGTCACAGTATGAGAGGGAAAATCCAATCTGCAGGTTATGCTTGAGGGAAAGGCAATAGGCTCTCTGGACAGGCGAGGAGTGGTAACAAGTTAGGAGTATACAAAATGTATTTAGCACAATACATAAAACAAGTCACCACAAATTCACCTGAAAGAGCTAATGGAGCATCAGCTCTTGGCCATAACCTTTGCTAAATTTCTGGATTAATAGCTAGTGATAGACAATACCACCTAGTGATAATAACTAGTGATAATGGGTGGCACAGTAGCACAGTGGTTAGTACTGCTGCTTCACAGCTCCAGGGACCGGGGTTCAATTCCTGGCTCGGGTCACTGTCTGTGCAGAGTTTGCACATTCTCCTCATGTCCGTGTGGGTTTCTCTGGGTGCTCTGGTTTCCTCCCACAGTCCAAAGATGTGTTGGTTAGGTTGATTGGCCATGCTAAAATTGCCACTTAGTGTCTTGAGATGCATAGGTTAGAGGGATTCACGGGTAAAAATATGTAGGGATATGGGGGTAGGGCCTGGGTGAGATTGTGGTTGGTGCAGACTCGAAGGGCCTCTATCCGCACTGTAGAGTTCTATGATTTCTATGAATATCACTCGCCCATCGCCTCTCCCTGCTAACAACAATTTTGAGATTACAGTTAGTTATCTTTAATTAGATAAATGGTTGAAGTAAAGTTGATTATCGGGATATGGACAGGAGTATGGGATTAGGATGAGAGTTTATAGGGAGGATAAACACCAACAGGGACTGGATGAGTTGCGGTGCTGACATTTCTACATATTTAATAGATTTCCTATCTACCTTTCTCAAAATTAAGCCAATTGATCTGACCTGAGCAGTGTATTTCAACAAGATGCCTTTCAGCATGGGCAGTGAAATATTGAAAAAAATAGAAGTGGCAACATTGATAAAAGACAACATTATTAAAGAAGGAATTTTAGTAATGATGATTAGAAACAGTATGAGTAGAATGCAGAAATAGCAAAGGATACAAGACTCCAGCAGAATTATCTTCTGACCTCCTGGCAATGGTGATGTCTAAACATGGAAATCAGGCACATATAGATAAAATCAATATGGTTACAATGAGAATATTCAGATTGAACATATATAATACATATATATGGCAAAGTAGAAAAGCTTATGTATTAAAACAAACAGCAATACAGCACAGAAACAGGCCCTTCAACCCTGCGCCAACACGCGATGCCTTTCTAAAGACATTTTGCCTCTATGTAGTCCATATCCCTCTTCCCCTGCCTATTCATGTATCTGTCAAGATGCCTCTTTAATATTGCTATTGTATCGACTTCTACCACCTCCTCTGGCAGGGCATTCGAGGCACTTACTGCCTACCACCTCTGAAAAAACCTGCCTCTCACTTCTCCTTTAAACTTCCCCCCTTTTATCTTAAACTTACGTCCTCTGGTAATTGACATTTCCATCCTGGAGAAAGAGACTCTGGCTATCCGTTCTATCAACGCCCCTCACAATTTATCAATCACTTCTATCAGGTCAACTCTCAGCCTCTGACATTTGAGTGAAAAGACAATCAACGGAATCCTCCGGTCACGCTGGTCTAATAGCCGGAAATTCCCACCCGACTGTCAATGGGCCTTCATTTTGTCCACAACACCCCTCCCCTACAATTGCAGTGGTAGCCAGGATGAGAGAATTCTGTATAGCTGCCAGTGGGAACAGAGGAATTGGATCTCAGCCAAACCTCCATCTGCAGCAGTGGGACCGGAGAATCCCAGTCGCAGGCAAAGTCCAAGAATTCCAGCCAATGAATTTTGAGGATGTATTCCTGACAGTTTTCCAGAAAAAATGCTTTAGAACGAGCAAGCAAAAAGGCCATACTGATTTAGCTAGCAAGTTGTTCTATATGCTGATAATTATTATGATGTGGAGATGCCAGGATTGGACTGGGGTAAACACAGTAAAAAGTCTCAGAACACCAGGTTAAAGTCCAACAGGTTTATTTGGTAGCAAAAGTCACTAGCTTTCAGAGTGCTGGCCCTTTATCAAGTGGTGGGAGTTCTATTCACAAACAGGGCATATAAAGACACAAATTCAATTTACAAAATAATGGTTGGAATGCAAGTATTTACAGGTAATCAAGTCTTAAAGGTACAGACAATGTGAGTGGAGAGAGGGTTAAGCACAGGTTAAAGAGATGTGTATTGTCTCCAGTCAGGATAGTTAGTAAGATTTTGCAAGCCCAGGCAAGTCATGGGGGTTCAGATAGTGCGACATGAACCCAAGATCCCAGTTGAGGCCGTCCTCATGTGTGTGGAACTTGGCTGTCAGTCTCCTCTCAGTGACTCTGTGCTGTCCTGTGTCGTGAAGGCTGCCTTAGAGAACGATTACCCGAAGATCAGAGGCCGAATGCTTGTGACTGCTGAAGTGTTCCCCACCAGGAACTTGTCTGGTGATTGTCGAGCTGTGTTCATTTATCCGTTGCCGTAGCCTCTACATGGTCTCCCCAATGTACCATTATTTTGTAAATTGAGTTTGTGTCTTTATATGCCCCGTTTGTGAATAGAACTCCCACTCACCTGATGAAGGGGCAGGGCTCTGAAATCTAGTGGTTTTTGCTACCAAGTAACTATTAATGAGTAAACCTGTTGACATGCAGTGACAGGTTTTCTAGTAGCGGGTTGGGGTGGCACTACTGCCTCACAGCGCTGGGGTCTAGGTTCAAATCCCGGCTTAGGTCATTGTCTGTGCGGAGTCTACATGTCCTTCCCGTGGGTTTCCTTCGGGTGCTCCGGTTTCCTCCCACAGTCCAAAAGACATGCTGGTTAGGTGCATTGGCCTTGCTAAATTCTTCCTCAGTGTAGCCAAACAGTGTAGCGCCGGAGTGTAGCAACTGGGGGATTTTCACAGTAACTTAATTGCAGTGTTAATGTAAGCCTACTTGTAACACTACTAAATAAATTTAAAGATTTTAATTGTATTAGGTCCAATATAAAGTGAGTACATTCCCTTACAAGACAAAGATTCTCCTTGTGTTGATAAGTAATCATGATTAAAAACTAAGAGACGGTATCAGCTTAAAAGATGAAATTTATTCAAATACAAGGAATCCAGCAGCAAGAAAAGCTATAGAAATCAAAAAAAAGGAATAAGAAATGCCAGGAGGAATGTGAAATAATGCTTGCAAATAAACAGACTGTGGGCTGGAATCCACTTCTTCTCCAATGTGATTCAAAACGTTATTATCTCTTAAATACGGGGATAAGTCCGAGGTGGGATTGTGGTAGGTGCAGACCCAATGGGCTGAATGGCCTGCTTCTGCACTGTAGAGATTCTAAGATTCTATGGCATGTCCATCTTTCCCACAGCTCCATTTTTCAATCCCTTCAATCAGGTTGTGAAAAAATCATTATCAAAGTCACAAATGGCATCCCAAGTAACTCTGACCAGAGTAAACTATCCCTTCTTTTCTTATTGAATTCTTATTGGATTTCTTGGTCCCATTATTACTTTTTCAGTCATTGACCTGCAATGGTTCACCAGCAGTGGTTTCTCTTCCTGCCACCAATGCCTTCCCTCTGGATTGGCTGAAGGACATATCCTTGGTTCCCTTCTATTTCTCATCGAGATAGAACTGGTTGGTGACTTTATCTGACACTGATAACTACTAGGGTTGGGAAGGTTTGGGGGTGGGATCACCACTGCTGGTGGTGGGCTGGAGATCGGAGTGTTCCAGGACAGGTGGGGGTTGGAGCTGGCCCTGGAATGTTTGTGGGGGCTGCGATCAGGCTGTGGGGGAACTGGGGGAGTGGGTGACACCTTGAGGGTCCCAGGCTAGCTAGCAATTGAGCCAACCAGCAAACCAGAGGCTCACAGATCAGGGCCACTGCGCATGCACAGAGTTCTGGAACTGTCAGATTCTGGTGTGAATTGGCCT
Source organism: Carcharhinus amblyrhynchos (assembly GCF_965287045.1). NCBI lineage: Eukaryota > Metazoa > Chordata > Chondrichthyes > Carcharhiniformes > Carcharhinidae > Carcharhinus > Carcharhinus amblyrhynchos. Next base: position 27,188,324 of record NC_137352.1, read on the forward strand.
CGTCCCCCGAGCTTTTAATGATATTCATGATTGTGACCTCTGCAGTGCATAGAGTGTGGGAGATTCGAGTCTGAACTCCCATTGAAAAAACAATCGAGATTTACACTATTTTCCCTGGGAATTCAGCACTTCAAATTGTTTTGGGAAAATTGTCCCCTAAATGTTTATTTATTGATAACACATAACCATGCACATATAGAACAAAAGAACAAAGATGAAAGAAAATTATAGCAGAGGAACAGGCCGGTCAGCCCTCTAAGCCTGCACTGACCATGCTGACTGACCAAAATAAACGCCTTTTCCTTCCAAGGACAATATCCCTCTTTTCCCATCCTGTTCACGTATTCGTCATACGGTCCTTAAAATTCATTATCGTATCTGCAATTTCCCCATTTATACAGTGTTTAGCCTAATCTATGGGCTAATTCCGTGCTTTCTTCTACGCAGGTCTCTGTCCAGTCCACAATTGACTTCAGTCTCAGGTCACATATCTCTTTACTTCACACTGTGAGTAGCACTGTTTTCCTGTCCCACATTAACCCTTTCTATGCCAGGCATCCTTATACTACCATTTAAATGCAGCACAATGGTTAGCACTGCTGCCTCACAGCAGCAGGAGTGCAGGTTTGATTTCCAGCTTGGAGTATGTATGTCCTCCCCGTGTCTGCATGGTTTTCCTCCGGGTGCTGTGGCTTCCTCCCACAGTCTGCAAGGCGTGCTGGTTAGGTAAATTGGCCATGCTAAATTTTCCCTCACTGTTCTTGAACAGGCGCCGGAGTGTGGTGATTAGGGGGTTTTCACAGTAACTTCATTTCAGTGTTAATATAAGCCTACTTGTGACACTAATAAATAAACTTTAAACTTCCTTTCAATTGGCATGGAAACGGGTTCCCCATCCAACTGAGAATGGTGGACTGACTCCAATTGCTTGGGAGAAGATCCTTCCAGCTTAGGAGGAGCAGCAAGCTGTGATGAGTAACAGAGAAGACACTTCAACATGAACATTTTCAGGTTTTCTTTGCTTCTGCTCCTGCCTGTGGCGTGCCAAACAAAGTCAACTCACGATTTCCTTCCCTGTTGAAAACCGGAATAAGAGAGTGCAATCATCAAATTAGGGCTGGGCTCTTCCTGAGGAAAGTGAGGAATCATTTTGTTCATTTAAAGGGTGGAATCCATCCTGCCTAAACTGTGGAAGTTGGATCAATTGTAGAGTGACAATCAAACAAATTTTCCTCACTAAGTGAAAACAAACTTGAGCAACAGATCGCCCATGGTTCACTTGAACAGTGGAATGTCCTCGAGACGCTAAACAGCTCAATGTTCTTATCTTTCCCTGACCTTGTTCCATCTACCCTAACATCGCTGAGATTCACCTAATTGGAAACATTCCTCCGATACAACCATTCTACATCGGATTAAGAGTGTATACGTCAAGATGTCTCTTTGCAAGCTGACTGGAGCAAGAAACCTCAGTTAATACAAGGGATTGACATGTATCTGACAAGAAGCTCTGGGATCTGCCTTGAAATATGTCAATGTGCTTTTAAAAATTCCGAGTAAAGTGCCACCAAGCTAGAAATATGATAGGCTGTTGTGGATTTATAATCGAAAAATGCACTTTGATGAATAAAAGTTAATTGACTTAGATCACTGGTCATCAAAGATTATCTGATATTTCCGTCAGGATTTTAACTCTTTGCAACCCGGAGGGCCAGCGGAACATTATACATATTTCAGGCCTTGTGTATACAATTAGTGGAGGCAAGGCATTTTAAGGAAAATGTTGATCGAAGCTGAAGGCAAGCAAACAATCAGCCAGGAAAATGAAAAAAAAAGTTGTGGATGTAAGACAAGCGGACGGGTGACGTGTGATCGACACTGACGTCCCTCTGTGAACTGGACTGAATATATGAAATCTATCTGAGTGGCAGTAGAGAGTGGAAATGCTAATGTTTGGTAAGAACCATTCTTTTAACACTTCCATGAAAAGCTTATCTTCTTGTGTTTACAGTGAATCGATTCAGATCTCAGAGAAGAAACCTGAATTTTAAAACATACAGGCCAGGCTGATGACTGTGCTGATCCCAAAAAGGACTCTTTTTTTTCCGATTCATCCCAGTGATGTACACTGGAATTCTGAAAATTGACCCAGTGGATGGAATATGTGGTCTGGGAATGGATTTTTAAAATGCATTTGATAGCTGGAAATCCTCTCTGAAGACATGTGGAATTGATTAAATGACATTAATCATAATTTCTTCCCCTTATTAGTAAATTACTAACATAACATTTTGTTGTTTTAAAGTTTATTTATTATTGTCACAAGTAGGCTCGCGTTAACACGGCAATGAAGTTACCATACTCCGTAATAACATTGGGCATCGGGCAGTGTCAAGGGGCTGGGGCCTATTGGGAATGGGGGGTATGGGGGTGGGGGGAAGGCGATCTGAGGGGGTGGGGTGTTCCCACTACCACTTTGGACTTGGGATCGGTGGATCGTTGGCGGAAGGAGGGAAGTGGGTGATTGGGAGCTGGCCATCTGGATGGTGGAGAGTCGGGGTTGGCCTAGAGATGCCCACGAGGCCAATAGTCGGGGAGTTGGGGGCGGGGGCAGGGAGTTGTCAGTAAGCCAACGATGTGGGATTGCTGTGTTGGCCAGAGACTGGGAGGCTGGCAGTACGGGACTACTGCGCATGCGCCGATCTCTGCTCTGACAGTGCATAGTGGCCGGTTCAGCGCTATGCTGCTGGTCTCTCCAGGGAGATTAAGACCTGCCCCTGGATTTTCAGAGTGTATCTCTCTAAGGCATTCTGTGATACATAGAGTGTGGGAGTTCCATTTTAAAAATCCTGCTAAAAACAGCCAGTGGGATTTCCTCCAGTTTTTTTTTGCGAATTCGGCGCTTCGAACCTTTCTCTGAGAATCGGTCCTTCCAGATTTTCAATAACCTAGCAAGAAAAGATTTTGTATTTAAAAATGGAAACAAAAGTTAATTTAATATTCACACTATGCACTGGAGGATATTAATGGAAGTATGTATCACTCCCTCTAATTCATATTCGCACATGTATCAAAAAAAAGGTACAGATGAAGATAAAAGCAATAAATATATAAAAAATGGAATAGATTTCAGTCTCTGTTTGAATGCAAGCCAGTTATTTCATAGTTGTTTCCTTACATTGTCTGAAGTGTATGCTTTAAATTGCAGAGATGTCTCAGCAGTTGTGCTGGCTCCTGAAGTTAGTCAGCAGGGGTTCGGTTCGCTCAGAAATGCTTGAAGATAGAATGAGGAAAAGGGGTGGGGACGCAGAGAGGACGTTCTTTACTTCCCTTTCAATGAACTGTGGTGTGGCCTTATTTTTAGCCTGGCTGATTACAGTAGCTTGACGGTTGTGCTTGTTGGACCCTTTCTGTCTCTCTTTCTCTGTGTGTGACAAAGTTCTGTCACGGAGTTCTGTCATTGGACTTCTGTTTGGTTGTACTGGTTATTTATATTCTAACAGGGAGCAAAGGTGGCCACTGTGTCAGGTGACCCTGTAACAATTGTCAAGTCATCTCCCAACCAGTATTTGTGGTAATGCCATCAAGCTGTTGGATTCTTTTTCCCACCTGTGGTTTTAGTCGACTAATTCTTTGAAACGGCAATTTTTTTTTGCAATGGAAGGAACCAGTGGAGTTTTGTTAAATTCCAGTTCTGACAAATATTGAGTCAATATCAGAAGGTGTATTTTTGGCCTCTTGAAATAAAAACATAGTCGGATCCACAAACCTGTTCTCGATACTGTCTTGAATTTCAGATTTTTAAAGTGTAGTCTGTTTTACGAAATATAGCTCTTCAAAGAGTCACAGTATTGGGGTGGCACAGTGGTTAGCACAGCTGCCTCACAGTGCCAGGGAACCAGGTTCAATTCCTGGCTTGGGTTACTGACTGTGTGCAGTCTGCACATTCTCCCCGTGTCTGCATGGGTTTCCTCCAGATGCTCCAGTTTCCTCCCACAGTCTGAAAGACATGCTGGTTAGGTGCATTGGCCATGCTAAGTTCTTCCTCAGTGTACCCGAAGAGGCGCTGTAGTGTGGCGATTTGGGGATAATAGCAGTAACTTCATTGCAGTGTGAATGTAAGCCTACTTGTGACACTAATAAATAAACTACAGTCAGACCAGTATGGCCTTGACAGAGAAATGAGTAGCTTCATTTTTTTTGGAACAACATGATAGACAGCTGCATCAATCACTTCAGTTTCTGTTTTCAAATTCTGTCCTGAGTCTTATCTTTGAGGTCATCTCTCTTCATCCATCTGTTCAACTGGCACACAATCAGACCCTGATTTTTAAGGAAACATTCATAGATTCAATATATCATTTGTCACTCTTTTTGATATTGACTCAATATTTGTCAGAAGAGGAATTAAATGAAACCCCACTGATTCCTTCTTTGTAAAGAAAAATTAATTTGTTTTTCCAAAACACAAACAGAATCAGTGTACTGAAACCACAGGGTGGGAGAAAGAATCTTACTGTCTGATGGGATTACCGCAATGTCTTATTTCAAAGTTAAAGTTAATTTAGTAGTGTCACAAGTAAGGCTTACATCAATACTGCAATGAAGTTTACTATGAAAATCCCTTAGCCGCCACACTCCTGCACCTGTTTGGGAACACTGAGGGAAAATTTAGCAAGGCCCAATGCACCTCTTTGGAAGATGACTTAACATTTGTCACAGGATCACCTGACATAGCTGCCCAGTTGCAAACTGTGTTGAGAATCCTTCCCCATGAATGGAAGACCTGGGGTGTGGTATGGCATAATGATAAGCCAGGATCATCACTCAGCAGCTACTTATGATGTACGCCCGTTCTCCAAACACATTGAGATAACTTTCTGGTTGTATTGAAGTTGCCATAGTTGGAAATGAATCAATTCAACCCTTCAGATCTAGTTTTCATAGAAGCCCTACAGTACAGAAAGAGGCCATTTGGCCCATCAAGTCTGCACCAACCACAATCCCACGCAGGCCCTACTCCCCACACCTCCCCCCCCCCGCCCCCCCCAAATGCCTACATATTTACCCACTAATCCTTCTAACCTATGCATCTCAGGACAATAAGAGCAATTTTTAGCATGGCCAATCAACCTAACCCGCACATCTTTTGACTGTGGGAGGAAATTGGAGCACCCTGAGGAAACCCACGCAGACACAAGAAGAATGTGCAAACTCCACACAGACAGTGACCAAAGCCAGGAATCGAACCCAGGACCCTGAAGCTGTGAAGCAGCAGTGCTAACCGCTGTGCTACTGTGCCGTCCTTTTGTTATTTATTCATTCACAGGATGTAGGTCCTTCCAATAGGGACCGAGAAGGATCATCTACTTAGCACTTCTGGCTGAAGATGGTTACATTTGCTTATCTTTGGCTATGCTCAGGCCCACTGACAATGAGAAAGGACATACTTGTGGACCCTCCTCCTTCAACAGGTTGCACAGTAGTTAGCACTGCTGCCTCACAGCGCCAGGGACCCGGGTTCGACTCCTGGCTTGGATCGCTGTCTGTGTGGAGTCAGCATGTCACCCCCATGTCTCTGTGGATTTCCTCCGGTTTCCTCCCACAGTCCAAAAGACATGCTGGTTAGGTGTATTGGCAACGCTAAATTCTCCATTGGTATACCCAAACAGGCACTAGGGGATTTTTACAATTATTCGTTGCAGTGTTAATGTAAGCCTACTTGTAACACTAATATATAAAACATAAATAAATAATTGTCCACCTCAATTCACTGCTGGATGCGGCAGGACCACAGGCTTTGATCAGATCTGATGGTTGTGGCATCGCTTAGCTCGATCTTGCTGCTTCAGCCATTTGTTGTAGCTTCTCCAGGCTGACACCTCATTTTTACGTATACCTGGTACTGCCACTAGAATCATAGAATTCCTACAGTGCAGAAGGAGGCCATTCAGCCCATTGATTCTGCACCAAACACAATCCCACCCAGGCCCTATCCTCACAACCTCGTGCATTTACCCTAGCTAGTCCTTCTTACACCAAGCGTCAACTTAGCATGGTCAATCCACCAAACCTACTCATCTTTGGACAGTGGGAAGAAACTGGAGCACCTGGAGTAAACCCACAGACAAGGGAGAATGTGCAAACTCCACACAGAGAGTGACCCAAGCCGAGGATTGAACCTGGGTCCCTGTCACTGTGAGGCAGCAATGCTGAACATTGTGCCACCATGCTGTCCGGTCTAACATGCCACCTCCTGCATGTTCATTGAAATACCCTGGCTTGACAATGATAATGGGGAACATGCCAGCCGTGATGGCCCACAGCACTCATGAATCCCAGCCTTAAGTTGATTGTTCTACTCAAAATCTATCCAATTTAGAGTGTTGGTAGTGCCTCACAGCATGATGGAGAGTATCTTCAATGGGAAGTTAAGACTTCACATCCTAAAGTTCTGTATGGTGGTCACTGCAACTGATATTGTCACGGCCAGTGCAACTGCAACAAATAGATTTGTGAGAATTAGGTCAAATACATATTTTGCTCGTGTTGGTTGATTCACCATCTGCTGCTGACTCAGGCTAACAGTTATGTCCTTTAGGATTCGGCCACCAGAGGTGCTACTAAGCCAGGAGTATCCACTACTGTTTGGGTCTCTCCTCTCTCTCAGCTAACAGCACATCAGTCTGTAAGGTATGACCTTGTGAGTGTGACTATGTCAGTCTGCTGCTTAACTAGTCTGTGAGGCAGCTCTCCCAATTTTTGCACTAGCCTCCTAGATACTAGTGCAAAGAATGTTGAGGGGTGAATGGGGCTAGGTTAGCTGTTGTCTTTTCTGGTGCAAACCTTGTCCAGTTTCAATCCTTATTGACGTTTTTGTGGCAGTTTAATAATGTTTCTGAGGCAATTTGTTTGGAGTCTCACATGACCCAGACCAAATGAAGATGGTGTATTTCCTTCCCTTCTGTTTTTAAGCCGGATGGGTTTATAATGGCAATCATTTCATGGTCACTGTTATACTCATAGCTAATTCAGACTTAAAATTCCACCAGTTGTAATCACAGAATTTGAACCCATGTCCCCAGGGCTTTGTCTTGGGCCTGGGATTACAAGTCCCATAACATTACCACTCTGTCCTGTATTGGACTAATCATAACTAATCCCACCGTCCTGTAACCTCCCAATATCCTTCTTTTATGTTTAAAATATTTGGAAATGAAATTTCTTCTCCAGGATCGAATCCAGGGCACAAGAATGGAAGGCCTCCGTTTGAACCATTTGGTCAACAGAGAAGGTTCAATGGTTGGAAATCCTGTATCACTATCCAAACTCCAGGTTTATTCTCAGCTATATTAAGCTTTGGTCCGCTTGCCCACAGCAAGAATACGGAAGACACAAATCCAAAAAAATTGCTTGACTGGGTTTCTTCAGCTGCTTTCCTGTGCTTAACTCTTAAATGTATCAGAACAGGAGGAGGCAATCCTGTCTCTTCTCATTCACTTGGAGATTCCTTCCACCACCACCCTCTGTCTTCTATGAGACTTAACCAATCGGTCAAATTTCCTTCTATCCCACACCTCCTTACCTATCTAGGCTTCTCAGTATTCTATAAGTTTCAGTTAGATCCCCCCTCATCCTTCTAAACTCCATCAAGTTCAGACCCAGACCCAGATTAAGTTGTTAGTATGCTGCCTCCTCACTTTCACTGACTTATACAAAATAACTGGGAATGCATTTCTTTATGGTCAAGTCCGACAAACTAAATTAAACAAACTGAAGGTCAAACCAAGAATGGCAGCCCCCAAAAAGAAAGGGAACGCCCAAAACAAAAGACAAGGATACTTAAACATTAAATCAATTCTCTGTATCTATCATGGGATACGGGTGGAAGTGCGGATCAGGATATTGAATTTGATGATCAGCCACGATCAAAATGAGCAGGCTCGAGGGGCCAACTGGCCTACTCCTGCTTCTGTTTTCTATGTTTAAAATGTAATTAAGGGGGTCGATAATGCACCCCAGTCGCTGCAGTGCCCAGTGAGCTCGGAAGACCTCTATGATGCCCTCAGACTCCGCACGCTCCCTCTCCAGGGATATCCGGCCATGAATATAGCCGCGATAGAGGGGCGAACAATCTGGATAACCCCCTCGGTCGCTCGTTGCCTAAACCTGTTAATAGCTGATTTAGTGAGGCCCCCGGCTACAAAATAACAAGGAATGCAATCAAAATTTAAAGAAAAACATTGAAGTGGAAACAATTGGCTGAAATATTGCAGCTGTCTGAATTTAATTTCATCAATGTCCTTTCATCAATGTCCTTTTGTTGTGGTCAAGCGTTGTTGGAATATAATCTCCGGAAAGTTTATCGCGACAACTGCTGCTAACTTTTGATGCATTTACCGAGCCCGTCTCAGACCTGTCACCGACAAAATGGCTTCAATTTTTTTGGAGGTAGATTCAATCCAACAAAGGTTATAAATAAAAAGGGAAGATGAGTGCTTGCTGCTGCGCTTGACACTCTTGCCCTGATCAGAGATAATTCACTGTTATCTGCTGTCTAATTTTACAGAGCTAATCAACAAGCCCACAATTCCTGTAGCAGACCAGTCTTTGGCATGCACGCTCTCTACCCTCACACCATACTATCAGGCACATTCAGAGTAAATTAGGCTAATGAACTGGCAACCCTCAATTATCACTTCTAAAAAAGCTGTGATTGTTTAGGCTCATTCATACTTAATTGCTTGTCTCCTAAATGGGTAACTAAATACTACAACACTTTGTCACTCAGGATGTCAAGAGTGGTTGCTTTGTAACTGTCAGTTCTTACTGCTGGACTATCTGAGTCACTGCAAGTACTAATTCACATTTCAAAGTGGGCTCGCCCATAAAGAAAGTGTAAGTAAACCAAAAGCTCTCAAACCATGCCCTCAGGGTATACATCAGAGGCTTTTTTTTCCCCCAGGAGGGAAATGTCAATAGCGGACGGCTTCAACAAGGTGCTGCTCCTGGATGGCCAGGGCCATCTCCTGGGTCGGCTGGCTGCCATCGTGGCTAAACAGGTCTTCATAGGCCACAAAGTGGTGGTGGTGAGGTATGAAGGCATTAACATCTCTGGCAACTTCTACCGAAATAAACTTAGGTATCTTGCTTTTTTGCACAAGGGAATGAATGCTCTCGTGGCCCACATCACTTCAGAGCACCAAGCTGGACCTTCTGGAGAACTGTAAGAGATACGTCGCCCAACGAGACAAAGAGAGGTTGAGCTGCTCTGGACAGACTGAAGGTCTTCGATGGGATTCCTCCTCCATGCAATAAGAGGAAACGTATGTTTGTGCCAGTAGCCCTGAAGATTGTACGTTTGAAGCCAACTCATAAGTTTGCTCTTCCTGGTCGCCTTGGTCATGAAGTTAGTTGGAAATACCAGGCAGTTACAGCCACTCTTGAAGAGAATCAAAAAGAAAAAAGCCAAGCTTCACTATGAGAAAAAGAAGAAAATTTTGAAACTGAAGAAAATAGCTGCGAAGAATGTTGAAAGCAAAATTGCCAAGTACACTGCAGTTCTGAAACAATGTGGTGTTCTTGTTTAATATATTCACTCAGAGGCATTAACAATAAAAGCTACAGAAAAAAAAGAGTGCACAGGCTCAAGGTGAGAGGGGGAAAGTTTTGGGGAGACGTGTGGGGAAGGTTTTTCACACAGAGGGTGCCTTGAATGCGCTGCCAGTGGAGGTGGTGGAAACAGGCACATTAGCAACGTTCAAGGTGTATTTTGATAGACACACAAATGGGAGGCAAACAGAGAGATAGAAACCATGACAAAAGCTAAATACTGTGGATGTTGGAATCTGAAATCGGGGCAGGCTCGAAGGGCTAGATGACCTACTCCTGCTCCTATTTCTTATGTTCTTATGAAACAAAAACAGAAGATGCTGGAGAATCCCAATAGGTCTGACAGCATCTGTTGGAGAGAGAAGACAGCCAACATTTTGAGTCTGAATGACCCTTTGTCAGAGCTGAAAGCAAAGGGAATTAGACAAGATGTATAGTATGAGGTTGGAGGAGGGATGTAACTGGACAAAAGGCTTGCAAAATAGCTCTGATAAACGCTGAGAAAGGTGCTAGAAGTGTTCATAAATGATCAGAATGTGTGAATGGCAGAACAATGATACAGATTGATAAGGGGTTACCAGAGCAATGTGGCAGTTGGCCCTAAAGGGGGTTGGGGCTTTCGAACAGGGATAAAAAGCGCATATGGGCAATAAGTAGTGGAATGTAAGTGACAATTTGGAATTAGAGCAGGTTTAGTAGGCTGAAGGGCCTTTTCCTGTGCTGTACTGATACACAACCGCAGAATCACCAAGCAGAAACTGATAGCCAAGTTCTGCATACATGTGGATGGCCTCAATCGGGACCTTGGGTTCATATCACACTTAACCCCCTTGGGTTCATAACCCCCATCATACTGCCTGGGTTTGCAAAACCCTAGTAACAGTCCTGGCTTGAGACTAATCACACCTCTTTAACCTGTGATTATCTTTCTCTCCACTCACACTGCCTGTACCTATAAAGACTTGATATACCTTGATTACCCAGGCTCGCATTCCAACCATTCTTTGCATTCCAATCTGTCTTGCTATTATTTCTTTGCCTATATATGCCATGTTTATGAACCTACATCCATTTACTTGATGAAGGAGCAGTTCTCTGAAAGTAACCTTGTGTTGTGAGACCTCTTACTGTGTCCACCCCAATACGACGCTGGCCCCTCCACCGTATTGTTCTTCTTACCAAATCTTACTGCCTCTATTAAATTATTTTACTTTTCATTAAGAGGGAGAGAAAAGAAAGCTTAAGATCTAAAGAAAATGTGGATTTTTTTTAGGCTTTAATTTCGTACATAAAACAAAAGAATTGCAGAGTGGTAGGAAAGGAATAGGGGAATAGAATCAACTGAAAAGCTTCAAGGATCTAATATAGTGGGCCATATGGCTTCCACCTGTTCTGCATGATTGTATTACTCTGTGATTCTGTACTTCATATCGCAATTTTAACTTTTTAAAATAATATTTACACACAAAACAAACACCAGGAAGAGTTCTGGGAGACAACTTACATCCCGTTCTTCTATCCCTGCTATTGAGGGAGTCTAGCAAAGGTTCACCAACCTGATTCCTGGAATGGCAGATCTGACATATGAAGAGAGGCTGGATCGACTGGGCTTGTACTCACCGGGATTTTGAAAAATGAGAGAAGATCTCATAGAAATATATAAAGTCCTCATGGGACTGGATAGGCTTGATGTGGGAATAATGTTCCTGATGTTGGGGAAGTGCAGAACTAGAGGTCACAGTTTAAGAATAAGAGGTAAACCATTCACTGCTGAGAGGAGGAAGAACTTCTTCAATCAGAGATGTGGAGTTGCCAGCGTTGGACTGGGGTGGGCACAATAAGTAGTCTCACATCTCCAGATTAAAGTCCAACAGGCTTATTTTGGTAGCACAAGCTTTCGGAGCATGACCACTTACCCGATGAAGGGACAGCACTCTGATGGCTTGTGCTACCAATTAAACCTGTTGGAATTTAACCTGGTGTTGTGAGAGTACTTACTGTGCCTTCACTCGGAGAGTTGTGAACCTGTGGAATTCTCTACCACACAGAGCTATTGATGCCAGTTTACCAGATATGTTCAAGAGGGAGCAGGACGTACCCTAGTGGCTAAAGGGATATGGAGAGAAATGCGAGTGGGATACTGAAAGTGTATGATCAGCCATGATCATATTGAAAGGTGGTGCAAGCTCGAGGGGCCGAATGGCCTACCCCTGGACCTATTTTCTAGATTTCTTCAGAGTAGAGCTTACTAGGTCCCGTGCGTCACTGGGTCAACTCAGGAGTGGAAAGTAAATTACGACCCGCAGATCTTCTTTATGTTGCTTTTATAATTCCTCTCAAGATTTTCATCTTAATTGCCAGAAATTAACTGCAAGCAGAACTCCTTAGACTAGTTGTCAGTATGACATTCAATCAGAATTTATATGTAAATGACATGTGCCTTTTAACAAAGTCTGGAAGATTTTTAATTACATACTACGATTATATTTTGACAGGTTTGAATTCTAGCTTTAGACATGTTGAAGAAAGGGGACAGTTTTTTTTTAAGATGCTGATTCAACTCCAATTATACAGTCAATTCTCATTATTACAGGCTCATTGGGGATTAGCAATGGAGTTCTGATTACCAGAGCTTTTAAATTGAGATTTTATATCCCGCCTTAACAGGGAACAGGAAAGGTGTTTTTCTTCTGGCTTCTTTGTCAGAGTTTGTTCTGGTTTTGATTGCAAATAAGGTGAGAAACAAGTGTTTTATTTTTTTAAAAAAAGAGTGATTTGGACAAAAGTATGTTGTTTTGCATTGGAAAAGGCAATGACAATGACTTGGAATGGAATTCTCCAGCCTTTCCTACTAGCAAGGTTCATTGAATCCCTACAGTACAGAAGGATGTCATTTGACCCATCAAGCCTGCACCGTCAACAATCCCACCCAGGCCCTATCCCCACATATTTACCCTGCTAATCCTCCTGACACTAAAGGTCAATTTAGCACAGTCAATCAACATTTTTGGAGTGTGGGAAGGAACCGGAGCACCTGGAGGAAACCCAGGTGAGAATGTGCAAATCCTGCACAGAGAGTCACCCAAATCTGGAATTGAACCAGGGACCCTGGTGCTGTGGGGCAGCACTGTTAACCACTGTGTCACTATGCCACAAGCAAGGAATGTAAGTCACTATTGAGTTTGGAGGGACTGGAAGATCCTGCCGGCAGCTGATAGCGGGCTGCCTGCATCACAGGAAAACCTGCCACATAGGGAGCTGGAGAAATCCAACCATGAGACAGAATTTTACCAGCACATCCACCCAAGGTTCGTACAATCCCACCCGAGGCCAACGGTGATTCTCCAAGCTTCGCCCACCCCCAGAATCAGGGCAAGTGTGCTGGTAAAATTCTGGCCTTGGTGTCAGAGGACCCATCCACAGCCCACTGTGTAACATCAATCACACGTTCAAAAATACAAGGTCAATTATCAGTGTCCACTGAGGGGCACTGAAGTTCAATCTGACCTGTCAATTAATCAACCAGCCAAGGCAGCGTAAGTGGATAATAACTTTTTGTTACTTATGTAAGGCTCGAGAGTGAGAGGACACAGATGTAAACTGGTAAAAGAAGCAAAGGAAGACAAGGAAAATCATTTTTTCAGATCGATTGGTGAAGGTTTTAAACGCACCGTCTAAGAGTGTGGTGAAGGCAGATTCAGTTGAAGCACTCACTCGGAAATGGAACTGTTCTCTGGAAAGAAAGCACGTGAGAGTTTATGAGGAGCAAGTGGGAGAATGGAACTAAGTGAATTGCTCATTAGGTGAGCTGGAGAGGACAAGATGGGCTGAATGTTCTCCTCCTGCACTGTTCCAATTCTGATTCACTCTCGTTAAATGTGGAGCTCCATATTCAAGAACCTGAGCATATCCATTTATTCAGTGAGGTGCTCATAAGAATATTTTAAACCTGGATATCTAATCATTCACCAGATTTTACCTTAATGACCAAATCAGAAGATGGTCAATCTCCACCAGTCTTTCATGGTGACTTGCTCTTCAACAATTAAAACAAACTCCCAAATACTTTTAACAAGAGATTCATTTGCTGTAGCATCAGCCATTAAGGAACTCAATCATACCAGATTAAGTATTTTGCTTTTACATAAATAATGTGGTGATGCATAACGGTATTATCGCTAGACTGTTAATCCAGAAAGTCAGTTAATGTTCTGGGGAACCCCCAGTTTTGAATCTCACCACGTCAGATGGTGGAATTTTAATTCAATGAAAAAAATCCAGTATTAAGAATCGATGGCCATGAAACTGTTGCTGCTTGTCAGAAAAAAATCCATCTACTTAACTAATGTCCTTCATGGAAGGAAATCTACTGTCCTTACCTGGTCTGGCCTACATTGGACTCCAGGGCCACAGCAATGTGGTTGACTCTCAACTGCCCTCAGGCAACGAGGGATGGGCAATAAATGCTGACCAGTGACACCCATGTCCCACAAATGAATAAACAAAACACTTTGGAGTAATTTTAACCAAAGGTACAAGTGTTTAAATCAAATGACAACAGAGAAGAACTGATTAATCAGGTAGAGTTTGCCATCTGTCATCACCTTGAGCAATGTCACCACCCACCCATCACCACACTCATTAAATATGGACCACTAGAAATCATGATTCTACGTCCTCTATTACTCCTGACATGGTTCCAGTTTGAAATTTGCTGCAGTCGTTCTGATACAGTCACCAATGAAATATAATCACACTAAACAGGAGACCTTGAGGGGAGGTAGGTGTGGGGGTGGGGGCATTTTACAGTCCTGCCCACTCCTGGTGAAAGTCAATGGGCTGACTGAATCTCCCACAGCACCTCCCACCATGACGGGACTGGAAAATCCTGGCCAAGCTTGCTTCAAAACTTTGATTAGATTGGGACAAAGATACAAACTTCCACTACTGCAAATGTTAGGACGCAGCATGAACATTGTGCTGGTGGTGAAAATAAATCACATTAGGCTGATACCTACAAATGGGAAAAACAAAAGAAAATAAATCCAGATATTTGTATCAGCAAAAACAAATTCAATTTCATGGTCAATTCTTAAACCAAGGGAATGTCAGAATTCAAATAGGCCCAAAGACTATGGCCAGTATTTAAATGAGGTGATGGAGGTCTCACTGTCTGACTGGTGAACGCCTACCTCCTGTCCCTCTTTTAGAGTAGTCTCCTACCCCTTCCCCTCCCCAAAACTAAGTGCAATTGAGGCAATTAAAAGGTTACCTTGGATCCTACGGATGCACGTTCTGTCACCAAGAGCTGCTACCCAATCAGAGGCCGCATCTTGCAGCACTCAGCAGTGTCATTGGGGGGTGGAGGTGGAGGGACCTGCTGCTATGGTAGCATGGTGGCACATGGTTAACGCTGCTGCCTAACCATGCCAGGGACCCAGGTTCGATTTTCGATTTACGGAGTCTGCACCTTCTCCCCGTGTCTGCATGGGTTTGCTCCAGGGTGCTCTGGTCATGGGTAGAGGAGGGCACTTCATAATGTTAAAATGGCGGCGCTGGTTTGTTGGGCCGAAGGGCCTGTTTCCCATGCCGTGTTGTTCTTTGTTCTTCCCACAGTCCGAAAGGTGTGCTGGTTAGGTGCACTGGCCACGCTAAATTTTCCCTCAGTGTACCTGAATAGGCACTGGCATGTGGCAACTACAGGATTTTCACAGTAGCTTCATTGCAATGTTAATGTAAGCCTACTTGTGACACAAATAAATAAACTTTAAACTTAGACATTCAAGGATAAGCTAATCTGCGATTGCATAGTCGTGGGTGTTTAAGAACATAAGAACATAAGAAATAGGAGCAGGAGTAGGCCATCTAACCCTTCGAGCCTGCCCCGCCATTCAATAAGATCATGGCTGATCTGTTGTGGCTCAGTTCCACTTTCCCGCCCTCTCCCCATAACCCTTAATCCCCTCTCTTATCAAGAACCCATCAACCCGCTTCTTAAAAATATTTAGCGAGGCAGCCTCCACCACTTCAACGGGCAGAGAATTCCAGAGATTCACCACCCTTTGAGTGAAGAAGTTCCTCCTCAACTCCGTTCTAAACCGCCTCCCCTTTATCTTGAGGCTGTGCCCCCTAGTCCTACTGTCTTTTTTGAGCGGGAAGAGTCTCTCCACCTCTATCCTATCCATCCCATTTATCATCTTATACGTCTCAATGAGATCTCCCCTCATTCTTCTAAACTCTAACGAGTACAAGCCTAGTTTATTCAGCCTCTCCTCATACCTCAATCCCCTCAACTCCGGTATCAGCCTAGTAAACCTCCTCTGCACTCCCTCCAGGGCCAAAATATCTTTGCGCAGGTGCGGCGCCCAAAACTGCACACAGTACTCCAGCTGCGGCCTCACCAATGCCCTATACAGCTGCAGCAAGACCTCCCTACTTTTATATTCAATCCCCCTCGCTATGAAGGCCAGCATCCCATTCGCCTTCCTGACCACCTGCTGCACCTGCAAGCTGGGTTTTTGCGACTCATGCACAAGGAGGTTTAGGATGAAAAGGTTTCTGATTTTCTGAGTCCATCTTCCTTTGGATCAAACAGTCCAGCGTATGAGGCAGGCCAGGCGTGGAGAATTTTGTTGGACTATAATTCATTACAGCACTGCAGCTTCACATGACTCTGTTAACTGGATAGGCCCACAACCAGACAATACTCCACAATGGTGACCGTATTAAGAGACTTACATTGTGGCGTGAAAACCAACATTGATGTCCAGTGCAGGAAAACCAGACATTTCAAGCGTTTCTGCAAATCCAACAATTTTAATGATGTAACAGACAAGAAAGTATTTTTGAAACACGCTCTATTAAAGAAACAGGAATTCAAGGATAAGAGTTCCTGGGGGAAGTTAATAGCCTTAATCCAGACTCTTAATCAGTTCTAATTCAAGTTCAGACTTCAATGCCATCTTTAAAATTGATAGTGGAGCTGCTGCTAACATATTAGTAACAGATTTCAGCTGTGGCTCTTCACCAAACTGCAAGATCCAAGTAACATTGACCTTCCAATTAAAGACAGAATTATTGCTGCTCTTTGTTACCAGGACAACAGCTTGTTTATTCTCACTATATTCTTCACAATTAATGTACCTTGTCAGGAAGTTGGGATAAAATGATGATGAAAAAAATTGCATAAAAGGAAACTGATTGGTTAGCTGTACTAAGGGCTTTTGAGAAGTGGATAATGGGATTTTCACAGTAACTTCATTGCAGTGTTAATGTAAGATGACTTGTGACAATGATAAATGAACTTTAAAGACTTTAAACCTTAAAATCTTTAGCCCAGTAACACATATTTACTTCGGTGAAGTGGAGAATAACAGGGTATATAATTGCAGAGGTTAAAGATACAGAGGGTAGGGGTTCAAACGAATGAATGTCACACTTACACCTAATAGATTTCTAAGACTAATTGTTCAGATAAGACAAGATCAAAAGTGATGAACCATACACCTGTGGCAGGGTTAGTCCTGTAGAGGAGAACAGCTGTCAAGTGACTGTGATCATAGCCATGCCTAGCTGGAAGTAAGACTTTCCCAAGAACAAGCTTTTGGCCTGTAGGCTGATGTTTTGCACCCTAGGTGCCCTGCTGTGACTTAGAATAAAAGTTTATCAGAAGAAAGATATAGGTCATGTACAATAATTATTGCTAGATTTGGCACATAGTGTTAAAACCTATGAAATGTTGTTTTGGGGAAGGTAGAGTTTATTGAAGTTGATAGTTTTAGAACAGGGTTAATTCAAGTGTACGATGTGTGTTATGATTACTGTAGATAATAATTATTTTATTTTGTGTTGTTACCTTTCTTGTGTGTTTTACAGTTTAATAAACTTTTTTCTTACAACAAACTGGATCTTCCCTCAGCGGGTTTTCATCTCTTTCCTCACATCATAGCAAGTTGCAAAATAAATAATAAAGAAATGGCGTTCCAAGTTTCCTTTCTGGGATTTGGGATACTCTCACATTTAACATAAATAGGATTCTTAACAACATCCTTACTGAATGGCAATGATAAGCACATCTCTGATAACTGAGAAAATACAGATGATGCCCACCATTTGCATGGTTCATCATCTTCCGTGCAACAATCTGGGTGCTCCAGTTTCCTCCCACAGTCCAAAGATGTGCTGGTTAGGTTGATTGGCCATGCTAAATTGCCCCTAGTGCCAGGGGATTAGCAGGGTAAATATGTAGGATTGCGGGAATAGGGCCTGGGTGGGATTGTGGTCAGTACAGACTTGATGGGCCAAATGGCCTCTTTCTGAACAGTAGGGACTCTATGAATTCAGTCTCCTGTCTTCTGTCTTGGATCAGTACTTAACTGAAAATTGTCCTTACAGTTTGGTTATCCTGCAACCTACACTCTGCTGCCCAGCAAGGCTGCAATTCCTTCTTTTTAATTCATTCAAGGAACATGGGTGTCACTGGCTAGGGCAGCATTTATTCCCATCCCTAATCGCCCTTGAACTGAGTGGTTTGTTAGGGCATTAAAGAGTCAACCATATTGCTGTGGGTCTGCCATCGCATGTAAGCCAGACCAGGAAGGGCAACAGATTTCCACCCCTGTTAGCAAAACGACCACTACGGACTCAGGGTGAAGTTCAATAACGGCACAGCTTTAGTTTCTTTACGTTGATGGAGAAGCACAGTCAGGACATACAATTCGACTGTCCCGAAAGCGCTCCGCCCGTCCCTCGCAGCAGGCTATAGTTATACCTGAACTTCAGTGCTGTACGCGATTCAAATGTTAATACTTTATTTACAGTATTCGACCTTAGCCATCCTGTCTCGATGTTTCCAAGTGTTGAGGAAATTGTTTTAGGTGTACGTTAATTGTTTTGTCTGGTTATTTAATAGTCTAGAATCTCCGGGGTTTGAACCAAAGGTGTGTCATTGATCTCAAAAGAGGTTTTGAGGGGCCAGGAATGTTTCCTTAACTATGCTAATTTTAGGTGTCTCCATGGATTGTTTGACTGTTTTAAAAGTGCTGATTTTGATGGTGTGGAGATTTAGTTCCTGCAGGTGCCATCCTGTCCAGCTTCCCTTATGTGCTAGCTCTCATTTGCATTCTAAAAACACGCTCTTGCCGACTGATCGGTGTCTGTTACTTTGTGATTTTTAGTGGAGAGGCTCTGAGTGTAACTTTAGTCTGCTTCCATTTTGTGTGCCCAATTTCATAAAATTTGTTGTCCGATAACAACCCCTAATGGGGAAAGTTACAGAACAGAGAGATCTAGGGGTACATGTTCATAGTTCCTTTGAAAGTGGTGTTACAGGTGGACAGAGTGGTGAAGAAGGCATTCAGCATGTTTGGTTTCATTGGTCAGGACACTGAATAGAGGGGTTGGGATGTCTTGTTGAAGTGGTACAAGACATTGGTAAGACTACACTGAGAATACTGTGTGTAGTTCTGCTCACTCTATTATACAGAGAAGATTATTAAACTACAAAGAGTACAGAAGAGATTTACTAGAATGCTACCAGGACTTGATGGTTTGAGTTATAAGGAGAGGTTAGATTGACTGGGACTTTCTTCTCTGAAGCGTAGAAGGCTGATGGGTGACCTTATAGAGATCTATAAAATAATAGGGGCATAGATCAGCTAGTCAACATCTTTTCCCGAAAGGTAGGGGAGTCTAAAACGAGAGGGCATAAGTTTAAGGTGAAACGGAAGAGATACAGAAGTGCCCAGAGGGGCAATTTTTTCACGCAGAAGGCGGTGAGTGTCTGGAACAAACTGCCAGAGGTAGTAGTAGAGGTGGGTATAATTTTGTCTTTTAAAAAGCGTTTAGACAGTTACATGGGTAAGATGGGTATAGAGGGATATGTGCCAAATGTGGGCAATTGGTATTAGCTTAGGAGTTTAAACAAAAAGGGCGGCATGGACAAGTTGGGCCGAAGGGCCCGTTTCCATGCTGTAAACCTCTACGACTCTATGATTCTATAAAGGACATTAGTGAACTAGATAGGTTTTTATGACAATCTTTTCATGGTCATCATTAGGCAATTTTAATTCCAGATTTTTATTCAATTAACTTTCACCATCCGCTGTAATGTTCGAGCCCAGGTCCCCAGAGCATTACCTTGGGTGTTTGGATGGCAGGTCCATTGCCAATACTACTACAAAATCCCCTCCCCATCTAGTCCTATTCTACAGAAGCTGATGACCAGAAATTTTTGCCCCCCACCAACATCCATCTCCCCCACACCCCTCCCACGCCCTCCTTCCTTCAACCCCCACCATCCCGCAGTGTGTATTTGGTGGCAAGTCAGCTTGCCACTGACCACTGGCAGATCTTACGGATATGCCAATGTCTACAGCCTTTTGTGTTGTTCACTGGCCTTCTATGGTGCACCTGTAAAAACTGGAGATGAACTAATTGTATGATAATGAAGGATTGTGAGGATTACCAGGAACATAATAAGTTACATGGTGCATGCATTTATAGAAAGGACTTAAATTTTATGTATACCATTTCTGTGTTCTGTAAGCTCTCACTAGCACACTGATGAAATATCAATTTCAGTTGCATTTATCAGTTGGCTGTTAGGGATGCAGACAATGGTGTGCTAATACTGAAATACAGAATGATAAGGCATGAACTACGATTCTGCACAGGGTGTATTCCTGGCTTCTCCCAATCCAATGCCTCGAGCTGCCTATAAGCAGATTTCAGAATCTTTTTCCAAAAGATTGAGGGAGAAATCATCATTCCAATCCCAGTGACCCTCACTGACCCCCACTGTGGCAGGTTACAAAAAGATGTTTAACCACCCTGCCTGAGGAATAAAGCCTGGCATGGAGGTACTAACAGCAAACCACAGGGTGTACAGCAGACTATTCGGCCAATTAGCTAAGCTGCCTTTTTATTAAAAGCAACACATTCTGTTCTTTATCTGCATTAGAACAACCTTGTAATTTATGATGTGACAAGTGGAAATAATCAGGTGCAGATTGGGAAGCTTGGGGTAAAATGATGGCCTGAAATCTTCACAAAGAAATTGGGAGGCATTTGCGCAGATGTTAGATGATTTGCAGCATAGAAATTGCAACAAAAAAAATCTCTATATTGAGAGCATGGCAAAATGCCTGAAGTCACTTGAGAAAGTATTATCATTTATTAAAACGGTTCTGGCACTATAAACAGTAGCATTACTGATCCCTCAGATAGAGTGATAAAACATTGAATCGAGTTGCCTCGGATCAAAAGCCATAATTTTACCTTTACTTTAACACTGATGTATTTGGGCAGCTCATTTATGGAAATGTGACTGTGTAACATCAGAGTTTAATGAGCCCACTAAATTCCGACAAGTTTTGAGACTTTGTTTTGGTGGTGTCTCATATCAGTGTGAGTTCCCAATGTTGTACAGAAACAGCTGAAGGATCAGAAGTACCAGCTGTCTGTTATAATATTGTTTACCTGGTTCCTCAGGCATGTGTCACCATTCATGGCTGGTCTGTAGAAAGTTTCCCAATAACCTTTAAATTCAACCAAGGAATGTTTTGGTTTGCTGCCTGTTTGGACTTCTTGCAATGATTAAAATATTGTTATTTTAAGCAAGGAATTAAAAAAATGGTAATTGAAAATCCTTGGTGGTATGATAACATTAGCCTCTTAAGTTACACAGTCACATTTCTATAAGCGAGCAAGGCAAAAATGTATTTTGTATCAATAGAAAAGAAACGGTAAACTTATAGGCTGCTCACATCGGCGGGATTCCCCAATCATGCCAACAGTACACTCCCACTCGTAGGTTTAATGCCAGTGTGGGCTGACATTAATGGGAACTTGCGTCAACAGCAGCAGGAACAGAGAATCCTGCCACGAGCATACAACCGGCCATCTCCCGCCAGCAGGAAACACACAGCTGGGAGGCCAGAGGATCTCATTCATAGACAATCCATAGACAATCCGAGGTGCCTTAATTTAGTGCATTTGCGCTCTAAGAGAATATTAGCAGATGCACTGTGGTACCCTCTAGAAGTCACCAGGCAAGTAATTTCCTGGGAAATTTAAACTTCTCACAGTGATTATGGGGTCTGTCTCTTTAAGAAAACACAGCAGGAGAGGATCACCTGGCTTGAGGGATCAATGGGAATGGAAAGCCAGTGATCACCCTCGAGCGTGGAGCCCTCTCTTGTGCCAAATCATCGAGTAGCCATGTAGTAAGCAGGTAAGGACTGGGGCTCTCTCCCAGTAAGAAGTCTCACAGCACCAGGTTAAATTCCAACAGGTTTATTTAGCAGCACAAACTTTCGGAGCGCAGCTCCTTCATCAGGTGAGTGAGGACTTGTGTTCACAAATAGTACGGACACAAACTCAGTTTGTAAGATAATGGTTGGAATGTGCCTCTTTACAGGTAATCAAGCCTTAAAGGTACAGGCAATGTGGATGCAGAAACCGTTAAGCACAGGTTAAAGAGATGTGTATTGTCTCCAGCTAGGACAGTTAGTGAGATTTTTCAAGTCCAGCCAATTCATGAGGGTTACAGGTAGTGTGACATGGACCTAAGATCCCGGTTGAGGCCATCCTCATGTGTGCGGAACTTGGCTATCAGTTTCTGCTGAGCAACTCTGCGTTGTTGTGTATCATAAAGGCTGCCTTGAAGAACGTTTACATGAAAATCAGAGGCTGAATGCCTGTGACTGCTCAAGTGTTCCCCAACATGCAGGAGTGTTCCCTTCTAGTCGGGGAACACTTCAGCAGTCACGGGCATTCAGCCTCTGATCTTCGGGTAAGTGTTCTCCAAGGTGGCCTTCACGACACTTGATAACGCAGAATCACTGAGCAGAAACTGATAGCCAAGTTCTACATACATGAGGATGGCCTCAACCAGGATCTTGGGTTCATGTCACACTATCTGTAACCCTGACAACTTGCCTGGACTTGCAAAATCTCACTAACTGTCCTGGCTGGAGACAATACACACATTTTTAATGTGTGCTTGGCCCTCTCCCCACTCACATTGTCTGTACCTTTAAGACTTGATTACCTGTAAAGACTCGCATTCCAACCACTATCTTGTAAATTGAATTTGTATCTGAACATGCCTTGTTTGTGAGCACAAGTCCTCACTCACCTGATGAAGGAGCAGTACTTCAAAAGCTTGGGCTGCCAAATAAACTGTTGGACTTTAACCTGGTGTTGTGAGACTTCTTACTGTGATTACCCCAGTCCAACACTGACATCTCCACATCATGGCTCTCTCTCTCACGGCAGCCATGGACTGCAATCCCCCTGTACCTGATTCTTCTTTAACAATGAACATCTTTTGTTCCTACTGAAGCCTGAAGAATTTTGATGTCACCACGGGGTGCCAGGCTGTTACACTCGTGATGGGCAATCATTTTACACCTGGAACCATTTGATACTGGGATGGTCAGAAGAGAAGCGTATAGATCCTGATGCGGGCAAGTAAAAAGGAATGGAGTGACAATCCGACCATCTCCACAGAAGTTCCGGAGCATTGATTTTCCCCTGACAGGATATGGTGATTGGTCCACTTCTAAACTCTTCCAGGTAATTCAATTCCATCTATCTGCCTTTGCAGAATGTCTGTCAATTCTTTCTGCCTTTATCAATGCATCTTATTCCCGTTGAATTCATTGCCACTGTTCAATTTAACAATCTTCCCCAGTAGCTAGTTCCATAATGGAATTATACTTTGGTTGAAAACATTTAGCTATTTCTAAATCGTTAATTCTTAAATTGTGTCTGATGATACTTGACCCTTTTGCTTGATCAAAGAATTGCCTCAATCATCTGTGTCAACTCCATTCCTAATCTTGAAAACTTCAATTTATTGATGACAGGCCATTCTCGTCCAGGGCTCCGCTTTGTTCAAATGCAGGCTACCTTTGATTTCCAGAAGTTTCCACAGCAGTCAGATTAATGAATACTATAACAATGAGATGAAAAAGTCTGACATTCCTTTTGAAATCTATTGCTTAAAAGTGATTCACTAGTTTCAATTCCTCATTTGTGACGGCACTTCTGGAGGCCTGAAGAATCCTACTGTTTGAGAAGAATCCTTTATTTAATCTATCTGAGGCCCTCCTTCAAGTTTGTGCAAATATTCAGTGGAGGCTTTTTTTCAATTCATTTGTGGGACATGGACATCGCTGGCTGGGCTTTTTTTGTTGCCCTTGGGAAGGTAGTGATGACGTCACCATGGGTGGCAGAGTGGCGCAGTGGTTAGCACTGCTGCCTCACAGCACCAGGGACCTGGCTTTGATTCCTGCCTTGGATGACTGCCTGCATGGAGTTTGCATGTTCTCCCCGTGTCTGCATGGGTTTCCCCTGGGCACTCTGATTTTCTCCTACAGTCCAAAGATATGCGGGTTAGATGGATTGGCCATGCCAAATTGCTCCTTTCTGTCAGATGGATTAATGAGGGCAAATAAACGCGGTTGTGAGGATCGGGCCCGGGCGGGATTGTGGTCGGTGCAGACCCGATGGGCCGAATGGTCTCCTTCTGCAATGTAGGATTCTATGATTCTGTGAGCTGCCTCCTTGAGTTGCTGCAATCCACATCCTGTGGGTTGACCTACGATGTCCTTTGGGTCGAATTTCCCGGATTTTGACCCAGCGACTATAAAGGAATGGTGATATATTTCTAAGTCAGGATGGGGAATGGCACAGAGGGGATCTTCCAGGAGATGGTGTTCCCATGCATCTGCTGCCCTTGTCCTTCTTGGTAGAAGTGGTTGTGGGTTTGGAAGATGCTGTCTTAGGATCTTTGATGATTTGGTGCCAGTGCATCTTGTAGACAGTACACACTGCTGCTACTGAACATTGTGGTGGATGTTTAACCAGTCGCTCTTTGTTAAAATAATGCATTCATGTTTGCCCAACAGCATGCAGTGTAGTTTTGATTGGTTTATAAGTAGGACTCTGGAATATTCTGTTTTTTGAAGTGTAATCAATCACTTGAAAGCATTTAATGGTCTGTCAAAGGAGAAACGATGCAGTGGAATTAAAATAAGTTCCTTTTATTGAAATAAAAGTAACACTTTACCCTTTCAGAAGATACTCTTGGTAGCCCACTTGATTGGCAACATATCTGCAAACACTCAATCCCCCCACCACTGACAGTCAGTAGCAGCAGTGTGTACTATCTATAAAATGAACTGCAACAATTCACCAAAGATCCTTAGACAGCACTTTCCAAACACATGAACACTTTCATCCAGAAGGACAAGGGCAACAGATACATGGGAACGCCATCACCTGCAAGTTCCCCTCCAAGCCACTCACCGTCCTGACTTGGAAATATATCGGCCGTTCCTTCACAGTCGCTGGGTCAAAACCCTGAAATTTCCTCCCTGGCAGCATTGTGGGTCAACCCACAGAACATGGACTGCTGCAATTCAAGAAGGCAGCTCACCACCACCTTCTCAAGGGCAATGAGGGATGGGCAATAAATGCTGGCCAGCCAGCGATGCCATGTCCCACAAATGAAGTAAAAAAATTTGCAAAGTGAAGCATTAAAAAAGGGCTGGATAAAAGCAAGGAGGAGGCTCCCAGATAGATATTTCAATTTTAGGCCAAAAGTGGGGACAATAATTCCTTTGGTTACTGTTATGGTGAAATTAAAATGATGGATGCAAAATGGTTACCTGGCACACAAAATGATCTCTGGGAAGAGACATTAAGAGGCTCTGGCTTTGGGCACAGAGAGTTACACAAAGAGTTAAAACCTGCAGTATCTGAATTGCTGCAGGAAACTGGTCAGACCTGGGGCACTTTAAGATTTGAGATAAAGAGCAGACCCAGAACAGTGAGTTTGATAACAAGATCAGCCACTGATGGGGACATAAATGCATAAATGTATATATTTTGAAGTCAGTCAATGATAGAGGACATTACCACCATTCTATGTACAATGATGTGTTAACTGTCCATGTCCATACCTATCTGCTTGTAACAATGTGTTAAATGTCCATGTCCATACTTGTCTGGTTGTAACGATGTGTTAACTGTCGATGTCTGTACCTGTCTATTCAACTTGTAATGATGTGTTAACGGCTAATGTCCGTACTGCCTATTGCCTAAAAGGTATAAAAGATGCCCAACTACCATTGTATAGTTGAGAAGGTAGCTGCCAAGTACTGTGAAGTACCAGTGCTTTCTCCCAATGCTTTGTCCGAAATAAAACTGTTTTATTGAAACTCCAAGTCTGACTCTGAAGTGGTAAATTTCCCACAACAGTCATTATAGATAGCAAAACTGTAAATTGAGACATGAAGATTTTCTGTTGATTATTCATCATTTAATTTTGAACATTAAAAAGAAGCACACAGTTAAGTTAAGTTAATTTTGAGTTAATTTTTCTCAACAGTTTAGGTGGTAAAGATATGGAGAGGTGGCCAGTTTATCTGTAACTTCTGAAGTTTTGAGCACAAGGTTAGTAAAGGCATCTCAGAGGTATATTAAACACCAAATTGCCACTTATAGTGACTACTGGTACTCAAAAAAGAGGCTGCACAGTGTGTTTGGGTGACAAGCACATCAAAAAGATTTCCAAGATGACGCCGGAGCGAGGTGACTTCTTGCAAGCTCTGCCCAGCATACACTCTAATTCTATTTCTTGCTCTCGTTCTATGCTTCTAAAACTTCATTCTAATTCTTTTAAGTTCTCTAACAATGCTTCTTTCTCTACACCCTAGCTATGACTGTAACACTACATTCTGTACTCTCTCATTTCCTTCTTTATGAACAGTATGTTTTGTCTGTATAGCACGCAAGAAACAATACTTTTCATTGTATACTAATACATGTGACAATAATAAATTAAATCAAATCAAAAACTAACACCCTTACTGAACAACAGGCCCTAGTGTGGGAATAAACATGGCTTGGTATGGCTCATGCTCTGCCCAAGACCATGAAAAACTACAAAAGGTCATGTGTGTAGCCCGATCCATCACGCAAACCAGCCTCCCATCCATTGACACTGTTTATACTTCCCACTGCCTCAGCAAAGCAGCCAGCATAATTGAGGACCCTATGCACCCTGGACATTCTCTCTTCCATCTTTTTCTATCAAGAAAAAAATACAAAAGTCTGAGGTCATATACCAACCTCAAGACTTAAGAACAGCTTCTTCTCTGCTGCTGCCAGACTTTTGAATGGATGTATCCCACATGTTGAGGAAACCCATGCAGATGTGGGGAGAACATGCAGAGTCCACACAGTTCTAACCACTGTGTCACACTATTTGAATGCAAGCAGCCTTGGACAGAAGGTATGTAGTTTATTATTGTAATGAAAGTGTTTGTGTGTGAGATGTGTGTGCTTCCTTACTCTCGGAGAATGGTTGTGCTAATTTAACTAATTCCAGCAGCAAGTTTCTAAGAATTTAAAAATAAAGTTATTATCCCACACTTACTCTTTTAAGATTTAAAAAAAAATGCACTGCCTTAATCAATAAACCCACACACATTGTCATGCACACGAAGATTAGATACAAATAAAGAAAAAGTTAACAGACTGGATTTTCCACTCCCTCCTATGACATATTTTCCACTGGCAGAGGTGGCTGCCTTTGGGGTTTTCCAGTCCTGCCAACATTTGTAGCATTTTGCGTGACTCCTCCACCCGCCATGCAGGGAATAAGATCACCTTCGACGAGACTGGAAGATCCTGCTGGCAGGAAGGGATGGAAAATCCCACCCAATACAATTACAATTTGGGATTATTTCAATCTCTTTTGTAAAAGCCCCTTAGAATCAAAGGAAGTGTGGAACTTCAGAAAAATATCATAAGCCTGAGGAGTGGGAGATATTTAGAATCTAGCAAAGGAAGACCAAGAAACTGATTAAGAAAAGGAAAAAGAGAATACGAAAGTTATCTAACCAGAAACATAAAGTCAGACGTGAAAGCTCCTGGAACATCACAGTAGCACAGTGGTTAGCACTACTGTTTCACAGCACCAGGATCTCAGGTTCAATTCCTAGCTCAGGTCACTGTCTTTGTGGAGTTTGCGCATTCTCCCTGTGTCTGCATGGGTTTCCTCTGGCTGCTCTGGTTTCCTCCCACATTCTGAAAGATGTGCTGGTTCAGGTGCATTGATACAAACAGGCGCCAGACTGTGGCAACTAGGGCAATTTCACAGTAACTTCGTTACAGCATTAATTTACTTGTGACAAATAAATAAACTTAACTTAGATGTGTGAAAATAAAAACTGCCCCTTGACATTCAATGGTGTAACCATTACTGAATCCTTCATTGTCAACAGCCTTGAGGTTACTATTGACCAGAAACGCAACTGGATTCACCACACAAACACAATGGCTACAAGAGCCGCCTCTTCCTGCACTGTAGGATTTCTATAAACAAAAATTTCTATTAAAAAAACCCCTGAAAATAACACCTTGATTCCCAAGGGGTGATTTCCAGCCCATGATGGCCGTCAGGGGGAATGGCGACCAGGGTCACAAAATAAAATAAGAATCAGGAAAAAAAACATGCATGCAACCTGAAAACAGGTTGGGTACTTCAAAGTCTGGCTCCCCCAAGGAATGCCCACCAATGTCATCTCAGACAACAGGGCAAAGAAGTCAGCAGGCCATCTCAACCTCGGCTGTGGATCCTGGGAACAGACTTGGACGTGGGGGGGTTGGTGAGGAAGAGTAAAATGTGACATGCTGCTGGTAGCCATGAGTAAACCTAGGCATTAGTAGAGATAAGTTACCATTGTAATAGTGCACTGGTATTAAAAATCACTTTGTTCACCTATACTGATCCTCCATGATGTTGTGTCATAATGCCATTTTCCACAAACCCCTTGTGCGCACTTCCTCTCTCTCAGTGAGAGAATGGCAGCACTCTGTCTCTCCCATCTCTCACATCAACAATGCAGTAAGACCACACCGTGCTGACACAGGGACCCCCAGCCCCACCAACCAAACCCCTCCTCCCTAACCCCCATTCATGGAAGGTTCACCCCCTCCCTCACAGCAACGCTCAGTCCCCTCATGTCTACCGTGCATTCTCTCGATAGGAGGATGGCAGGGGCTGAAAGCCAGTCGAGTCAGCAGGTTGACAAACACACCAGGATCCCGAACCTCAGAGGAGACAGCAGCAGCTGTGATGTGTCATTCAGCCTCTCTGGGCCCCCGAATCACCCCGTTCAGAGGCAGGTGAGGTTCAGCTGTCTGTCAGGCTGGAGTCAGCCATTTTGCTGAGGGTAAGAGGAACACCGTTTCGCTCTCACTGCAAATCATCATCATTTTCCAACAGGTCCCGTTTGGTAAATGTGATTTCCTCTTTTTAAATCCATGTTGACTATTTTCTTCTCAGTGTCCAATTATCACATCCCTTGTTGTAGATTCTAGCGTTTCCCAACTACTTGTAGGGAATCATTACCCTGTTTATTTCCAAACTGTAGCTTCCATTAGCATAGGATGTTATAATCAGCACTAGCTACTCAATGCAGGGCAGCCTTTTTGATGAAGACTGGAATCATTTTATGTCACAAACAACCCTTTAATAAGCCTCTTTCCATGGCCATTTCCAACACCAGCTTTATCACTCCTTTATCACGTTTTGTTTTTAAGTTTGGTCTAAGCTGGAGGCTCTTTAGTGCCTGAATGCATCAAAGATTCTCCCCTAGGAATAGAAAGCTGAATGAATCTAGAGTCAGTGATCAGAAAATTTTAATGCAGTCCCCTTTGCCTTAACGTATTATTTATGGGTCAGGAAGGCAGTTCTATTAGACACATAATTAGGGAAGATGATGGCATTGTGGTAATGTCACAGGACCAGAGTCCAGGCTTAATGCATGATAGCACAATGGTTAACACTGTTGCCTCACAGTGCTAGGGATCTGGGTTCCATTCCAGCCTTGGGTGACTGTCTGTGTGGAGTTTGCACATTCTCCCCGTCTCTGCATGGGTTTCCTTCGTGTGCTACGGTTTCCTCCCACAGTCCGAAAATATGCAGGTTAGATGGATTGGCCATAGATAGGGCAGGGGAAAGTGCCTGGGTAAAATACTCTGTCAGAGAGTCGGTGCAGACTCGGTAGGCTGGGTAGGGATGCAGGGATTCTATGAACATATGATGTGAGTTCAATCCCACCATGGCAACTGGAATCTGAATTCAATCAATAAATCTGGAATATGAAATTAGATTCAGCACTGGAGACTATGACATTTATTATCAGTTGTTGTAAAATCCACCTCATTCACTCATGTTTTTAAGGAAGGGAAATCTGCCATTCTCATCTGATCTGGCATGTGATTCCACACCTGCAGGAATCTGGTTGACTCCTAACTCCTCCAGCGATGGCAAGTCACTCAGTTTAAGGGCAAAATGAGGGATGGCAACAAATGCTGACCTAGCCAGCATCACTAACATCCCATGACAGAATAAAGAAAATGATGGTGCATAAAACTCCATCTGAATTCTGAAAATATGTAACTCATTGGACCAGAATTTCTTCAAAGACTGCATTCCATTTTGAGAGTTCCTGTGTTGATGCAGTGGATAAAGGTGTGTTGAGAACCTAAAAAAAAAGCCTCCCTTTGTGGAAAAAGCATTCATTTTCTAGTTATTTATGAGGTGTGGGCAACACTCACAAGACAGCATATGTATTCCCAAGATCTTTGAGTTGTGACACAAGTGTGGAACTTTTTCATCCCGCCTGCCACGGGAATCGTAATGGGTGGGACAGAAAATTCGGCGGACCAACCAAATGTCCGTTGATCTCAGGCGGGAATTTCCAGTCTTGGGATGAGTGTGGCCGGAAAGTCCCACCCTGTACAGGTCAAACAGGGTGGCAGGGTTTTATTCATGAAATAGTTTTGAGGAGGGATAGCCCAAAGAGCTTTTCGAATTGAATTAATCTGCTTTGGTGCAACCCACACTTTTTTTTTAAATCATTCGTGGGTCATGGGCATCGCTGGCTGGTCAGCATTTATTGCCCATCTCGAGTTCTCTTTGAGGACAGTTTAGAGTCACCCACATTGCTGTGGCTTTTGGAGTCACATGTAGGACAGAATGGGTAAGGGTGGCCAACTTCCTTCCCTAAAGGACATTAGTGAACCAGATGGGTTTTTCTGACAATGGTTTCATGGTCATCAGTAGACCCTCAATTCAAAGTATTTTTGTTGAATTCAAATTCCACCATCTGCCGTGGTGGGATTTGAACTCGGGTCCCCAGAACGCT
This sequence comes from Carcharhinus amblyrhynchos, assembly GCF_965287045.1. Lineage (NCBI taxonomy): Eukaryota > Metazoa > Chordata > Chondrichthyes > Carcharhiniformes > Carcharhinidae > Carcharhinus > Carcharhinus amblyrhynchos. The sequence continues at coordinate 27,219,166 of NC_137352.1, forward strand.
AGCTGAGTTTCTGAATTAATATTCTAGCGATAGTACCACTAGGCTATGGCCTCCCCTTGCATCACTGCTTTGAGACCATAACTTCTGAGTGACCTTATGTGGCTGCCATAGATCTTTGCAATGAGGGCTCAGAAAAAAGACAGGGAAATGTGACATGCGTTTTTCTCTTTTTCAGACATAAAAAAGCTTGTTCCTTCGTGCAGAAGTTTATTGGGAACAGAAAAATCGATTGTAATGCTCATACCCAACTGGTTTGCCCAGTCGTATGATGCTTTGCATTCAGATGCAAGAGAGAGTAAAGAGTTTTATGAGGTAAGAATTCCCCTCTGTGCAGTATAAAATAAGTATATCTGCATAATGTGAAGCTGCACTGAGCCCTGTAACTGTTGATACACACTGGATAATTACGAAGCCTCCATTTACAATCCTGGTGATTGCTGAGTGTCAGAGCCTTTCAATTGTCTAAATTGGTGGCTCTATTGTGGTGCCGCAATGACAAGAAGGTGACTGGCGGTGACAGTGATTTCCTTCCCCTGCACTGTCCTTAAAGATTGGCTCTGAATCAGCCGTGTTCCAGCTGCAATTTTGAGAAATTGGGAGCAGAAAATTACCGATGGTATGCAGGATGCTTAGACCTCCCTTGAGGTTGAAACAGTCAGACAATGCAGCTCAGAGGCAGAAGAGTGCAATAAAGGTTTTGCACTTTGAAACTTTGATCAGGGCTCGATGTTCAGCACGACAGACTCTTTTCCATGTTAATTTATGAACCACTAATGAGACAAAGACAACCATCGATTTTGCAATTTTTCAGTCATTGAGAATGCAGCTATATTGGTGGCAATATAAATTGTAACCGTAGTGAAATACCCTGTAATGAATAACCTATATTCTTTTAACAGATGCTAGCGAGGAATCTACTCAGTTCAAATGTTAAATTGCAATGAAACAATAAGCTGCATTTAAAATTGAGATGGTTCAGGTCCAATACATTCTCACAAAATGGATAAGTGCAGCAACCAATGCCAGATTTCCCTGGATGATGAGAATACAGAGTAAATAAAGCAGAAAAAGTGGGCATATAGAATAATAGTACAGAATCTGAGAACTCCTACAGTGCAGAAGAGCCCATTTGACCCATCAGGTGTGCACTGACCCTTTGACGGAGTACCTTACCAGGCCCTCTCCCCATAACCCCATACCTTTCCCATGGCTAATCTATCTGACTCAAGGGTCAATTTAGTATGGCCAATCCACCCAACCCGCGCATCTTTGGACTGTGTGAGGAAACCAAAGCACCCTGAGGAAACCCATGCAGACATGGGGAGAGTGTGCAAACTCTGCACAGACGGTCACCCAAGGCCAGAATTGAACCCAGGTCCTGGAGCGATCTGGCAACAGTGCTAACCATTATGCCACCATACTGCTGATGACAGATGCCAGGTTGACAATACAAATGCAGAAGCAGGCTGAATAATTTGAAGGGCTACAGGGATAGGACACAGAGTGGGACTAGCTGACTTGCAGAGAGCTAGCACAAGGACAATGGGCTGAATGGCCTACTTCTGTATCTATTTTATGATTCTATATAAATTGTAATGTATAAACTGAATCAGCAGAAAGGATAACCCCATTTTCCAGCCCAAGGATCATGTTGTTACATACACACATCGACTGTTTTGAAGCATAATATGCAATATTCCTACTTGCAGTCAGTCTCATTTTATCACCCCCCAATTACAACTTTTATTTACTGGTACCTCATAACTGGATGTAAGGGATCAAGCGGGAGTACAAGTTGCAATGCAAATATGGGTGGGAGTTTATGATACATCCCACTGTGTATTGAATACTGATGACATATCAAAATGGCGACAACCCACACCCATGTCAGATGTTCACTCTTACACTCGGCATATAAGCCCATTCACCATCCACTCACTATCCCTCTCCCCCCCACTTCCCTCTCTCTCCCCCCCACTTCCCTCTCTCTCCCCCCCACACAGATGCAGAGAACAGGTGCCTCAATGGCAAGACATCCCTCATAAGAAGTGACTCAGATTAAATTAAAAGTTTAAAGCTTATTTATTATTGTGACAAGTAGACTTACACCATTTTTGGAAAGCACAATGAACATAGAACATTACAGCGCAGTACAGGCCCTTCCACCCTCGATGTTGCGCCGATCTGTGAAACCAATCTAAAGCCCATCTAACCCACACTATTCCAATATCATCCATATGTTTATCCAATGCCATCTAAATGCCTTTAATGTTGGCGGGTCCAATACTGTTGCAGGCAGGGAATTCCACACTTTTACTACTCTCTGAGTAAAGAACCTACCTCTGATATCTGTCCTATATCTATTACTGTCAATTTAAAGCTATGTCCCCTCATGCTAGCCATCACCATATGAGGAAATAGGTTCTCACTGTCATCCTATCTAATCCTCTGATCATCTTGTGCTAACAAAAACAGCCTCAAATCCCTCAGCCTTTCCTCATAAGACCTTCCCACCATACCATCAACATCCTGGTAAATCTCCTTTTCACCCTTTCAAATGCTTCCACATCTTTCTTATAATGCGGCGACCAGAACTGTATACAATACTCCAAGTGCGGCCACACCAGAGTTTTGTACAGCTGTAACATGACCTCATGGCTCCAAAACTCAATCCCTCTACCAATAAAAGCTAACACGCCATATGCCTTCTTAACAACCCTATCAACCTAGGTGCTAACTTTCGGGGATCTTTGTACATGGACACTGAGGTCTCTGCTCATCCATACTGTCAAGTATCTTACCATTAGCCCTGTACTCTGTATTCCTGCCACTCCTTCCAAACTGAATCACCTCACATTCTTCCGCATTGAACTCCATTTGTCACCTCTCTGTACCTTATCTATGTCCCTCTGTAACCCGCAACATCCTTCCACACTGTCCACAACTCCAGTGACTTTAGTGTCATCCACAAATTTACTAACCCATCCTTTTACGCCCTCATCCAGGTCAATTATAAAACTGACAAACAGCAGTGGCCCCAAAACAGATCCTTGCGGTACACCACTAGTAACTGAGCTCCAGGATGAACATTTCCCATCAACCACCACCCTCTGTCTCCTTGCAGCTAGCAAATTTCTGATCCAAACCGCAAAATCAGCCTCAATCCCATGCCTTTGTATTTTCTGCAATAGCTTACCATGGAAAACCTTATCAAACGCTTTACTGAAATCCATATACACCACATCAACTGCTTTACCCTCATCCATCTCTTTGGTCACCTTTTCAAAGAACTCAATAAGGTTTGTGAGGCACGACTTCCCCTTCACAAAACCATGTTGACTTTCCCTAATCAAATTTTTCCTTTCTAGATGATTATAAGTTCTATCTTTTATAATCCTTTCCAAAACTTTGCCCACAACATAAGGCTCCCTGTGTCTATAATTACCAGGGTTGTCTCTGCTTCCCTTCTTGAACAAGGGGACAACATTTGCTATCCTCCATCTTCTGGCACTATTTCTGTAGACAATAACGACATAAAGATCAAAGCCAAAAGTTCTGCAATCTTGTCCCTAGCTTCCCAGAGAATCCTAGGATAAATGTAACTCTCAAGCACCCTAACTGAGCCTTCATGTCTCATCTTGACATAAGTCTCCTTCTTCCTCTTCACAAGAGATTCAACTTCTTTAGTGAACCACAGTTCCCTTGCTCGACCACTTCCTCCCTGCCTGACAGGTACATACTTATCAAGGACATGCAGTAGCTATTCGTTGAACAAGCTCCACATTTCAATTGTGCCCATCCCCTGTGGTTTCCTTCCACATTCTATGCATCCTAAATCCCGCCTAATCGCATCATAATTTCCTTTCCTCCAGTTATAACTCTTGCCCTGCGGTATATACCTATCCCTTCCCATCGCTAAATTAAATGTAACTGAATTGTGGTCACTATCACCAAAGTGCTCACCTACCTTCAAATCTAACACCTGGCCTGGCTCATTACCCAGTACCAAATCCAATGCAGCCCTGCCTTTTGTTGGCCTATCTACTTTACTGTGTCAGGAAACCCTCCTGCACACATTGGACAAAAACTAATCCATCTAAAGTACTCAAATTGCAGCATTTCCAGTCAATATTTGTAAAGTTAAAATCCCCCATCACAACTACCCTGTCACTTTCACTCCTATCCAGAATCATCTT